>NC_050587.1:14930000-16388333 GCF_013368585.1 Megalops cyprinoides | reverse complement strand
TAGTAGATTCTGTATGTAAAGCAATTCGGCAAAAATATATGCCACCCTAAGAGGCATATTCCACCCATTGGGCATATTGATTGATGCGATAATTAAAAAAAAAAAAAAATCAAGCTTCCTTGTGGTGACAGTTACAATTTAATTCACCTACCATTAAATGAGTTAAGGAGAAGCAGTCCATTCGATTTCAGTCCAGCAGTGCAAGTGCTTGGAGCCTTTTGGCTCTCTGTGACTATGAGCTGTCTCAAATTCTGGGCATTTTAAACAGGCATGAACAATAGATTAATTCACTGAATGTCACCACAAATTAAACTCATAACCCATCTCACAGAGTGACATCTTGAAGAAATGCCTTCTGATAGATGAAGGACAACACTGATCATGGATTTCATTCAGCCCCACCGCCAGTCCTAGGCTAGGGCCAGAATACTGTCATAGAGGAACTCGGTAGATGGAGGCACCACCATAATATCAAGAAATATGATATAAGAAAATGATTACACATTTAAATTAGAACATACAGTGTAGAAATGCAAATCTAGAAGAAGTGTAGAAGCAATCTGACGAGATTGTTGTTTGTCCAAGCAGTCTTACACTTGCTGCTTCAATTCCTAACCAGAAACTTGGACCCATATCTCTCCTAGACAGAAAGATTCAATGGGACTGAGCAAAGCATCCCTACCAGGATCTCTTCAAGTAGCTTGTATCCCACACATCCTGTTGCACTCAATCCAAGAACACAGAAGCACAGATCTAAGGCCAAAAGAGGATTTCAGTCCATCGCAAATATCCCTCAAGACGTAGTGGTGACAGATGGAAAAGTCATTGCTTACCCCACATGTAAGCACCTGTACCTGTGACAGCATGGCTGAAGGTCACCAGTGATGCCTTTATATCACCTAGTTCAGCCAAGGATGGCAAATTTTGTGAGGACTGGCTGTTAGCAGGTATCTGTTCTTGGTTATACATTTCCACAATGGTTCTGAGGACGGACACAATGAGTTAGATACAGTTACGGTCATCATCCCACAAAAGGTGCTGTAGAATGTGCTGTTATTCTGTGGAAAATGAAATTCTAGCACACTGATGAAGGAGGAGGACAGTACATAATCGGGGTGTCTACAAAACAAAAATCTAATTTCCAAAATGAATAGCAAGTTTTATGTCATTGTTTTAGGATTGCTGTTTAATTTTATACCAAAATGAGCAACTTGCATATTTCTCTCAGTAAAAATAAAGGCTCTAAAAATAACAAAATGATGATGCCTGTGTAGCTTCTTCATGAGAGCAGAGCTTGGGGTTGGCTTGCATTGGGAGTCTGTAGTATAAAGAGTGTTCATCCAATGAATGGGGTGCATATAGTCAGTACACACACACACACACACACACACACACATACACATTATCATCACACACTCACACACACACACACCTATCATTACTGTCACAGAAAAATAGTGGGCTTCTGCAAATATTGAGACGTTCCTGTAGGACCTCAGACTTTGCCCTACTGATGGCAATGATTTCTAGCCGATGCGATTCCTCCCATTTCAACATGCCCTTCCAAGTTACCAGCAATCCTCTGGAGAATAGCTTTCTTCTCTTTTCCAGTGTAATCACTTCCTCCCTCTATCCCCAGCAGTTGTTCTCCCTCCTTTGTCTTTTATGCTGCTGCCTTCTGACAGATCCTTGACAGCCAGGCGTACCACTGCTGCCATTAGGTCGCAGGCCTTCCAGAGGATTTTCTTGCTGGGGGGAGCCATGCCAGGGAGACCCTTGTCTGGGAGTGTCCCTCGGGAGGGTGTTGCCAGGGAGAGTGTTGCTAGGCAGCACCTTGGTCACTTGTTTGGATAGTTGAGGCACGTGGGTCCTCCTCACCGATGTTCCCCTCACAGAAATCATGTAAGACAGTGGCTCCTATTATAGCTATGGTTTTTTCATTTCACAGGTGTTGGTTGCACACTGCACCACTGTTGGTTTTTTTTCTTTTTTTTTATTTCTGAGGCTTTGTCGTGGCAAGCTAGCAAAATGCTTCAGTTTTTTTTACATAAATCCTCTTTTGCTGGACCACAACTAGAGACGCTCCTAGTTGTGGTCCAGCAGTTATTCCTATTATTCCTATTTATTTCCATTTTAAGATTTTGTCTTGATATGATATTGTCTTTTTTACTGAGTAGTATGTCAACATCTATCCTGTCCAAGAGAAAACATGCTTTCTTCCTTCCCTCTTGTTATCAGAACCAGTATTGCTGGGTTAAATTCTACTTCAGTCTGCTGAAAGAAAGATCACTGGTGATCATTCAGTTCCTTATATCTATCTTACTTCTCGGTGATATTTAAATGACTTATAGATTGACTACACAACGAGGTATGTGACTGATATGGGATTTTTGCCAGGAATTATTTAGCATAAATAATTACCTTTCTCTGGAAGATTTAGTTTGGTTCAAACCAATTATTTAAATACTATTCAACCACTCAGATACAGCTAAGGCAATAATTTATAGCATGTCACTAAAGTTACTCAAGCTACTGGACATAACAATTACTTCGCATTTAACCACCATTTATGAAGAGCACTGATCAGGGCTGCTATTTTTCAAAATCACAATTAAAAAATTGCACATGCAATGTTTTTCCTTTTTGTGGGTGGTATGCACTTTCCCACAGGAATGCCCACAATTACATTTTCATTCACATAACCCTGGAAAAAGCAGCTGTTCACACATCTTCCACATTCAAGATGAGCAAATCTCACTATACCAGATAAGTAGATACGCTTCAGCGATTAATTGCTTATCCTGACACTTTTCCCCAAGTTTTTTTTTTTTTTTTTTTTTTAAATCCTCACAACCCTTCTGTAAATATTGCCAACACTGTTAAATCTGAGGATGTCTCAAAAAAAGTCATCCTACAATCATTATACAAGAATATCTAGTTAATCACAATTATTCTGGCTACAGCTCAGCACTTGACTTGACAAAAAGTAGGTCTGCACAATAAACAATGCTGGTAACATCAACTCAGCACCAATTAAACAAACACTATAATGTTGTTATTGTGAAAGAATAGCTCCCTGACTGAGGTATACAGGCAACCCTCATTCTGTACATTGCACCTCAATATACACAATCTATACACTTCACACTTATGCAAAGCAAAACAAAGTCATGCATTGCTCACATTTGTCAGACTTTACCAGATGGAACAATGTGTCCTTTTTGAAGAAATGGCTACCTGATTCACCCAGTATAATCCAAAACTATATTCTTTGTGTTGTTCCAGCTTTGAGATCCAGGGCCCTGCTCTGAGCTGAGCCGCCTGTAGTATGCCATGCAGAATGGCATATGACTTCACAGAGAGAAATAAGCACTCTTTTCATTGCAATGCCACTTCAAGTGCAGTCATTTCCACCTCCAAATAGAGGACAAAATAGATGCTAAATATACTGCATATAGAAATGGACCCCTTCACTAGATAACTTCCTTTCATTTGATAATGGATTTGAATATGAGCATCATAAGTGCCCAAGCTTTATGTGCAATCCACATAAGAATCACATTCATATGTGAGCTGTCCTTGTTTTTTTTTTTTTTTTTTTTTATATATATAAATATAACCAGACTTATTTGTTGCTTTCTTAATTCTTCTCAGAACATAAAAACACATAAAATGTTTCTATACAAATTAGTACTTATTTCCATCTCAGTTTATTCTGTTAAATTTTCAGTTACTATATATTCATTTATAAATGATTGCTTTTAAAGTTTAATCACCTCTTTCACATTGTTGACCTTTCTTCACATACTTTCTATTTTTTTACATTTGTAAGTGCAACTTTGACCACTGACTTTACAGTTGCCTTAGCTAATTCAAGCACCCAAATACTTGCTGTAACAAAGTGACAAATAATTGCACGTCATGGATTTACTGCAAAAACAAAGTGAACTTGTTTTCAACAGAGAATTAAAACTAAAATCCCTGTGGCACACATGGCTATGGTTCATGGCATGCATATTTACTTTATCACTGTACCAACAGTTGCAGTTTAATGAATAGCAAAAAATGTCATTTTAACGAGATGTAAAATATTCTGTTGTTGTGCACTGATTGAGTTTGAAAAAAAGGCAGTAATGCAAATGAATGTTAATTCAATCAACTGTTGAGAGAACAATCCCTGGCACTGTTTAAGCTTCATTGCACAGAAAAACAAAAGATATACTTGAAATGAAATCATACAAAAGGATAGGTTCTGCTACTTTTTCAGAATTTAAATCACTACCATTTGGAGGGTTTTTTCCTTGCAGTACATTAACCCATTGTTCTCTCGGAATCAATGTGTGTTTTACCAAATTGCAATCACATCTCATACACTCCACACTCCAGGAATACACCTTTTTTAATATATTAGTTTTGCTCCTATTTAATCAGGGATATTAATAAATCTAAGTTTGACCACCACACATTTATAAAAGTGGTTATAACACAAAACTGGTTTCTTGAAGTGGGCTGGGCTGCCGTACAGCCTGGGTCCCCTGACATCAGACTCACTAACACAACACTCAACTCCACCTCACACAATGAAGTCATTTGAAGTACTATATCACCCAATATGGGCTGTGGCAGCCCTGCTGTCCTGCACTCCATCAATGCAAACCTATCTGAGCTGATAAAAAAATGACAAATTAAGATGTACCTACACAGCATTACCCAAACTAAGTCAACCTGTATTTCAACAATTCAGTATGATATTGCAGAAATGTGCTGAAGCGTTATCATATTTTTGCAATCATTCCGATCAATTTGTTCTTGCCATCGTTGTCATTTTCAATCATTCTTTTCTGCATCATCCTTATATAAATGTAATCTAGCTATTTTGCTTAAAATGAAAAACAATTGTCCTTGCCACTGTCTGAAAGCTTTGATCCAGTAAACACAGATGATAGACTACACGTTAGACAAACACAAAATGTGCAATCAAGAAGCTGAGGCTCGTTTATTGAGTTGTGAACTGTTTGCATACGAGGGCTCAGGGTGCGTAAACCAGATTTATTATTGGTGATAAGTAACTTTAAAGGCATATAAAAGTAAGCAAAATAACATCTCAATGGGGAGAGCAGAAATGGTAATCAAAATTCAGATCAACTCATAAAATTGACCAATCAAACCAAAACAGAGAAACAAATAAAGTAACAAGATGTGGGAACAAGCTATTCCCCATGGTTCAACAACTTATGAGTGCAGCCCACATCAACGGCATCTTCCCAGGCTCAGGTGAAGAAACGAATATCTGTCTCTGGAACAAATACAGGAATATATCTTTCCTGAGATTTACCCACACTTGGAAAAGAAAAAGAAAATTACCCAGAGCAAACTTCAGGGATATCCACTCCCTGTGTTATTCCCATTCCCAGAGCAATCAAAGAGAAACAGCACAGATTAAACAGTAAAAAGCTTTCACAGGCTTATAATCAGTTCACTTCTCTTCTCTAAATCAGAATTGAGGCTGGGCCTAAAATGGTCATTTTTATTATTCCTGAAAAGCTGTATAATCACATGACATGGCCGTTTTCATTTCATTTTACTAGGATTGATTAAAAACACAATAAGGAGCTTAAAAAACTTGGTTCTTGGTGGTCTGCAATTTCACTTAAAACCTTTCCACATGCAGTGCTTCAATGCTTTCATTTCCATTTATTGGTCTACTTTCCATTCATTTGTCCATTATTGGTACATTTTCAGTCTGGAATATATGTTTGGCTACTGGATCTGAGAGAAAACTATGGGCTGCAAGTTCTCAAACAATATGCTTTCCTTAAAACCACTTTTTGACTGTGGAGTTTTAATCTATAAGGCCTATACATCTACTGTGCATTCTGATGGGACTCCTATTGATCTGAGAGGAAGAAACCGCTCAGGTGAAAAATAGCCTTAATCTGTTACAGTTTCCCCTTACATATCCATTTTGTGCATGAGTGCCTTTTGCCATTGCAATTCCGCATAGCTTTCATCTGAGACTTGCATGAAGTGTGACTTTCAAGTGGACTTGCTTCAGTCAAATTATGCAGATGTATGTCACTGATATTTCATGCACTCAGTTTTTGCAGCAGGTATATCCAATGCCTAGATGTAAGTTAACAAAGAAAATATCCAAGAGAACAGTGGAAAGTTGTAAAACATTCTGTAAACTTTACTCATTCTGAAAGTCTTGATTTGTAAAAAGTATATTTCCACAATGTTAAACAACATGATTTTTTTTCTTTTCTTCAAAGAAAAAGAATCAATAAATAAAATGGATTTCATAGAATTTATGTTAATTCATTAAACTGACTGCTTATTAGGAGTAAGTGTGACAATTGTCTCGTAATATGTAGATAACTGAGCAAAACTATGATACAGAATGTTATGGAATGTAATATTATATAAATGTAACTTATGTGAGTTGCTGGATAAGGGCATTTGCCAAGCAGAAAAATTATATAACCTATATTTTTGAGTTTGGACCAATTCCCTAAATACAATGTATAATAGTTCCTTTGTCACTATTATCAACATGCACAGTGAAAACGCAGTTCTTTTTTTTCTGTGGAGCATGTCCACCACCTTTCTTTTGACATGATGACACCAACCTGGCTAAAATACAAACAATCCACCTCATTTTAGTGCAATCCAATTAATTTAACAACACTGACACTGGCATACATGGTACTGACAGTTTAATGAAAATTATAACTGTACACATTCTGTCATAGTTAAGTAAACCCTCTTTAATGAGTGCTGAAAAATTGATGCTCATTAATCTTGGTGGTATTTGCCACCCAAACAAAAACTGCAGAAGCTCTCCCACATTATAGAAAAGAAAAAGACAAACATTATCATCCTGAACTCATGACACCAGACAAGATTAATACAGGGGGAGGCAGCTCCATTGGTGAGTTTATAAAGAAGATTAAGGACCAACAAAAGTCTATATATAACATATAATCAATACCTATCGACAGTGATTTGGAAATCTGCAGTGTTAGTCATTATAGGAATTACATCCTAGTAAACTCTCAGCTGACTATCATACATGTCAGAGTTTCAAAGGTAGAAGTAGTAGTTATATCAGAGGATGGTTGACTGAGCTGTGAGTCAATGCCTACAGATAAAATAAAATTATAGCAGCGGTATAGTGAAAAATACATAAGAAAATGATGAAAAGGTTGAAATCATCCCAAACCATCCACTGATTTTAACATCATCTGCTGCCTAGATTACAACAACCTAGTTTCAGCAGCATAAGAAAAGGGTAAGTAAATGTAATTATGGTGGTCATTGCTACAGGGGAAAACAGTCTATCTGCTTCAATGTTTATAATTTACATTTTTTATCAGTTTTGATATCAGCTGTTTATTTCCAATGCTGTTAGTTAATGGCATATTGCTGTGTATTAGCAAAGCGGCATTTTCTCTTCAATTATGTTAGCATAACAAACAGCAAACAGTGGCGTATACATACTCTCATCATGTACATCTTAAATATTGTTTTAAATTGTAAACAATTCCTGTTTATGTTTCATATAAAACAATATATTTTCATGTTGGATCCATCTTCCATCATTGCATTTTGCATAGAGATTGCATTTGACTGACATGGCCATAAAATGAATAGTTACATTTGTTAACCAATGATAACACTAACAAATTCCTGGTAACACATTATTATTAAAAGAAAAAGTAACAAGTGTTAGACGTGTGTTCCTTAATGGAAGATTACCTAGCTGAAAACACACACAAGCACAGTGCCTGGTCACGTGGAGCATCCCCCTTTCCATTAATTTAGTGCTTGACTACACAACCATTTGATCTAAAACTAAGGGCTGTCTCTCTTTCATTAGTGTAAGGCTTAAAGCCACACAGAAAAGTTTAAAAAAGAAGTTAAACAGCTTGACAGCCACACCCCCTTTCTTAGTGATGCAACAGACCAAGGCTCTTCTGGAGTGGTTTTAGGTGTTATCAGTCTGTCAATATTAATTATTTTCTTAACATTCAGATATGATTACTAAGTGACCAGTTAAGGACTGAAAAGGCTTGTATTATGGATGTTGACTAAGAAGTACAATTTCTGCCTGTGTTAGACCTTGATTGAAGTACAGTCTGATGCGTTGATCAATAATGGGTACTCCTGACATTTTCAGCTTAAATCAGTTGCTACAGTTGTCAAGATGCCATCTATGCATGCTGGCACGGCACTCCTGATCTCCGATAAACATTATAAGCAGAGGTGGACACCCCGGCTTCAGAAAGTAAAACTCCTGCCACGTATTTGTTCCACCCATGCTCTACACCAGCTGAATTTAATTAGCAGAACTCTTCAGCCAGGTAGAGGAGCTAATTAGTGAAATCACCTTGTATAGTGAATGGCTACAACAAATACATGGTAGGACTTTTACTTTCTGAAGCTGGGGTGTCCACCTCTGCTTATAAGTAATAAGAGGAAATGACCTTTTGTTTTCTTGTGATAACAAAATAATTAACTCGTTATCATGGGAAAACAAGCTTTGTTATCTCGAGATAATGAGATAAATTAACCCGTGATCTCGAGATGACGGCATAAAAAAATTAATTGCAAGCCATTCTTGACTTCGTACTTATTAGCTTATTTAGCTTTCAAACACTAATCAAGAAACTATTCAAACAAATTCCAGTAATGACATTTTTAGTCAATAAAGGAGGCTGTACTTTTGGCTATACATTTTACCAACTGAACTGATACTCAACTCAAAGAAAAACAAACAGTCCCAAGTACAAGTGCTTTTAACTTGTGAAATCTGGTATGCAACAAACACAATGTCAGAATAGAACAATGAACACAGAATAGTATATACTGTATATGATTCCATATGTTAAAAGAGTTAAGGTTATTTAAAAAGGGGAACTCCCCTTTTCTCAGACAATCTACTGGACAGTGGGATAGAAATACTTATCTCTGTGGCCACCTGTCTCTCATATGCTTATATCTAGTAGCGAATTCCATTCCATGTATATGCATGTACATGGAACTACACTATAAATCAGTTAATGAGTGATTCTTCTTGTGAGGATGTGTGCCCTAGTTTAGACACTGTAGTGTTGATATTTTTTGTTGTTACTATTATCACTGGGAGCACTGTTTATATAAAAAGTCCTTTGGGGTATAAAAAGAGAATTTTCCAGAGTGGTACAGGAAGTAATAGCCTGCTAGGCTCTCTTGCTTTATCTGGGGATTGCAGCTTTTTGTTACTGCTCTTTTCAGTAATGATGTTTCATTACTGCATGTTTTCTATTATTCTTCCAAATGATTTATTATCGGTAAACTTAAGTGTTTGAACACAGCCTTTTGGGTCTGCTATGAATTCAGGCCGGGCAAGTGTAGCTTGACATCTTGACTGGAAACATAATCTTGGAGAGAATTATAACAGCTAAATGATCTATGTAACTGAATAACCTGTATGCACGAGATGAGTCTTTTTTCAGTGGGTTAAACTGAATACGATCTAATGTCATAATGTCCAATGTCAATGTCAATTAATCTAATGTCATAACCTCTTTTCTTCACACCACATCAGAGCATTTAAAATAAAAAGAGAGGTGAGAGGAAATCACCATATTAAATAATTTTAAAAAGCACTACATAATTGCACTTAACCCTTTAGCTTTGATAGTAGAACATGAACAAGAACAAATCTACTCAACACTCATTAGTATTTAAACTGCATACAGTGTACAGACTAATCAGTTTTTATAATGTCAACATTCTAACATAGATGCTATGTTAAATTATTCAGATAAGAATGTGTTACTTTCAATTGTCTAAAATACAGATGATAAATTATTTATAGACTATATTAATAAATGTACTGATTGTTGTATTAGTAACACCTGGGAGCAAAAACAAGTGATGATATACACTACGGCAAATATTGAAAAAAAAAATAAAGAAAGAATGTAGTAGTTAAATCTTAAACGTAAAACACAGATGAAATTTGTACGGAAACTGCACTCATCCATATTGTTTTCCTGGTTATCAACTAGTGGATAGCTAACTACAAATTATACCTGCTCACTCTTGCCCCCAAGTGGTCAATACTGGATTTTTTTGTGCTATTTCCTCCTGGTGGCTGATGCACAATGATCATAATGTAGTTTGGCATTTGAGTGCTGGATGACTGTGTTCACAGGATTTTGTAACAATGCTTGTGTAAATTAATGGAGATAATTTAGCTATCCAATAATTGGTTAATAGAGGTATATCAAATGACCTTATAAAAGTTTCATATTTGTAATATCCTGGAGAAATGGAATGCTGAATAAATTGCTCAAGATTTATATTTATTCTTTTGATGCTTTTACCCAGAGCAATTTACAAAGAGTATATTTGACAGGGTTAGACAAGTAGCTGTATAAATTCTGTAGATATAGTGAAACTGAAACTAATATATTGCCATTGTAGGAATCATAGCCAAAAAGGCAATAAGTGCTGTCATAAGATGCACAATCATAACCCACTACCAGAAATTTCAAGCCTCCAAACTTATTACCACAAGCCATACGTTTGTATGACCACAAAGATAGCAAATATAGCAAAAAAAACATTTTCTTTAAAGTTATGGAAAGTATTTTGTTATGTTTTCTCAATCTTGCAACTATCTACCCACAGGTCATTAAAGAAGGGTATGTGTGGTGAAATATACATGACAAGACTAATGTGTAATGTGGTTATAGGCACAAAATAGGAAGCAAAAAAGGCATTGAAGAATTGGCTCTGATGTGGACGGATTCACTTCCTGTGATGGATCGATAGCATTATAAAACACTATGGATCAGAAAATGTGCACATGCTGTTTTCATGTCAATCACTGTCATTTCTGATAATCCTACATTTTTTCTTTTGACCTTTCCACCACAGGAGTTGACACCTTCTGTTAATCCTGCTCCTGTCCAAACATACAGTGACACTCTGTAGTCATAGTCCATTCACACGTTGCTGCTACGCATGCTTTCTGTTTTAAGTGGATACGTGCAAATTCCATGTTTCCTTTACATTTGTGGATGCACAGAGAGTATCCATTGACAGAATACAAATGCAGCATACAAATTACTGCATAATTGCTTCTTATTTTATCATTTACCTTTTGTATTGATGTACATTTGTTCAGAACCCTTTTGCAATACAGTTAACTTAAGGATGTGAAATATAGTGAAAATATCTGCTAGCGCTGGATGGGAAGGCATTACAAATATTGCACACAGCACCATATTTGATCCACTTTAAACCCTAACAGCTTGCTATGAGGATTAAATTCTGAAAATGCACAAGAAAATGTTTTGTGCTGTTGCGGAAAGCTTCCCATTTTGCAAGAATGACACGGGATTTCAGCCTTGGGCTCAATCCAAGAGATATTTTCTAACATACTAAGTAATAATCCTTCATTTTTGGTTGTTGCAAAGACATGAACAATCACAGCAGAACATTTTTCCCTGATTGAAACACAGTTTGATGAAGTTCAAGATTACGATGCAATTACTGTTTACTTCCTCTTTCAGTGATATCAGCAATTTTAAGATGGTTGATATATTCTATTCTAAGTTTCCTTTTACACCTTTTCTGTTTATTTCACAAATGACTTTGTTGTCTACAGACAGAAAATGACCATTTGCAGATCTGTGTTGTAAGTATGTTTAATACTGAGTGCTATTCCAGATTTATTTCCCAAGGAATTTCCCCATACCAACACTGCATTGTCCAAACCATACAAAAACGTGTAATTGCTTTTATGGTAAAAGGCCTGCCCCAGGCTTCCTATTAATGTGAAATTACAATAACTGAGGTAAAAGTTAATCTGCACATTATTATTAAAGGCACTCTGTAGATGTTAACATGTTCATGAATTCATATTTTGTTCATTCCAGTGAATAGTTGAGTTTAATCTACCTCACGATGATGACATACATCATTACAAGAATTCTTTCAGAGGGACTGTAAGAGTACTTAACAAGTAGTACAGTAGCAGGGCAAGAAAAAAATAACAATATCTTATTGAAAATACCATAGGACCTCACATAGTACATAGTATGCATCTCCATACATTGGCCAATTACAAATAGCAGTATACTGCATTGTTGCTCATTTGTAATGATCCCAATGTTAGATTATTGCTTTGAAAATGTTATTGTGAGATTTACTTCTGCAAAGGAAGCACACACAGTAATGTCTTTTGAATTTTCCTTTTACAACATGTGATACGAGTTCAGGTGAAGGAATATCACTGTTTGCCATACCTTCATACAAACACCAAAGTCTGCAAAGCCATAAGATAAATCTATTTACAAATAATTTCATCTTTGGGGTGACCTCTACATAAATTATGGTGACTGGTGAACTAACAGTAGCAGTTATTTGTGAATCAAAGTTAAGTACAAATCTTGACTGAATCCAAGGGTATACTCTGTGTTCACTGAAAGAATAACTGTCAAAAATCTGTCCTGTGAAATTATCCTCTGTGTGATAACCTGACTTTGGTTTTAATGATGAGGCTGTCCAGGATGCATATTAACAGTTTATTCAATAATGTAAGCCATCACATGTTGAAACTTTCTCATCCCTCTTCTTCTATGTTTTAACTCTGCATGGATATAACAGGTAAGTAGTGCCTATAACTTCAGGTCATACCTCCACATGTGGCGTGAAACGGTACTGCAGGTAAGTATTTTAGCAGGATATCACACTCTGTATAATCATTTGAGGTTATTTAGAAACTACTTTTGTTAAAAATACTTCATATGATGCCATATCAACAAAATGACTTCAACACGTATCAATTGCTCCAATATTTAACACTAAGAGATAGTGTTCAGTTGTAAATACCAGAAGACATTAAAGACTGCTTTTAGTTGAGCTAGGAGCTATTTAAGGAATGCGACCAAAGCCTTGGGAAAATAATCTCCAGTCTTTACGCTACAGTTTCCTAAATAATTTGTAATAATCATTGACTTTTATGCTCCCTTTTATTCTAACACAGTTTCATACACATTATGTTTTACCATTCATAATTTGATTGTTATTGGCACTGTTATACAAAATAATGAACCTTCCTGTATCCCACATTTATTAAGGTATTTATTAACATACTTTGGTTCTCCTCTTCTAAATAACTCACGTCTTGGGTCAGTTTAAAGAATGAAAAATACTGTCTGACTAGATCTCTAATTTGTCTTGCTCTGCCAATAAGCACATTCTTTATAAAAATTAATGAATTCCATTGGGAGGTCACTTCCAGCACATGCTGCCACCAATTATGGCAACCTTAACCTTGCATTACCTAATTGGCAGTTTAATCATGCTGCTTCGTTTGTGTCTAGATTGTCCCTCTCTTCTCAGATATACAGGCTTAGGTACACAGCAACTTCATCAGGCTGTGGGATTTTCCATGGAAATTCAGTCCAGGTTTCTTAAAACCGAGTATTATTTTGACATCTCTTAATCAGGAAACTGAATGCTAGTAACTTTTCCTAGTAGAATTCTAGTAACCATCTCCAACCCCGACCTTTCAAGCAGTTACCTTCCTATAACACTATAGTCAGTAGCCCTGATCAATAATATATATGATTAGTCTTTTCTGCAATCATGTTAACATGATGTTATCCTGAACATTGTCAACACCTTTAAATTGATTTGGGACAACAGAATGATAATGTTTTGTAAATGCCTTATATGGAGTGTGCAATATGTACTTCATGCATGCATCCCTTTGCATTAGGCATTTACAGTAAGTAGAAGTATCTTGTGCGGTACATTATACAGTAGGTTCAATGATCTCAGCTGTCCGTAACAGTGAAGTTAGACTCTAGACCTACCAAATATATAGGTAAGCATTGATGAAAAATTGAAATAAGCATCTATGTACTCATTAACTGCTGAATGTAAATTTGTCTTGTACCTGTATAGTGTATATTGCATAGTATGTAATTGTCTGTATTTTTCCAAATGTGGATCTCCTTGACTAAGTGCCCCATGACACCCTATGGCATTAAGCCTATACAAACTTTAGTTTTTTCGCTTTTCCCTCTCAAGTCAGTCAATACAGATGCATTAGTTAAATTTGTCATGTGTCAGGCAGTGACAGCATCCCTGTGAACTGGTGTTCTAATTAGGCAGTATGGAAATTATACATTATGTCCTTTGAACTGTTTAAATAGACATTTATTTTATTACCTTAGACATCCCCTAAAAACAGATAAGGTCATTTCCGGAGTCACATGCTGTGATTAAGTTTTATATGTCAAGTCAAAGGCAAGACTTGTGCTGTTCACACGATTTGCTAGCTACCTGATGAGTATAAATTATCTTTATATTCTTTATATCAGTCATTATCTGTCCAGTTGTTAGTGTTATTTTTGCCTTAGCTAAAAACTATGCTAAAAAAATTACTTCTTAGACAAATATTGATTGTGCAATCAATGATTGTATTATTGTCAAGTATTGATAAGCGCATCATTAAAATAACTGTTTATGCTACAGTTATTTGTGTTGAGAAGAACAATAATGGGAGCGTGACCTCGAGTTCTTTTCACACCTGGTAGACTTCTGAATCTGCAACAATTCAGTTTGTTTCACACTGCCAATTTTCAAATAGGCTACCCTGGGTTCTTTATATGGATGTAGGTCTATTAAGTGGAGAGACACACATTGTGGAGCATTCATGCTGGGGTTGTATAAAAGGCTCTTAGGTGGTTAAATTATACATTTCACATCATCCCTTGCATTTCATCATAAATGGCAGATGAACTGATTTAGCAGTCTCGCTGTAAAGATATGATGTAGGCATTTTGCGTTGCCCTTGGCATTTTCTTCAAGTGGGTCTTCTCCATTCAAGTGCTACATCTTCACAACAAAAAGCACTTACACTGCAAGCTAAATTTTTCAGTGTTACTTTTAGATTTAAAACACAAAATACTGTTGTATTGTCAGCTGTTTACAAAATCACAAAAATCAAAACACAATGGGTTGAATAGCTTCAATTTCTTTATTGTAACAGTATGCACATCTCACCAACACTTCAGACAAATGTTTCAGGTATGTTTACTTGGGTGCAAACATTCCAGTCATGGAGGCTCAGAATGTATGGGTCGTTCCATAAATAACGAGTCAGTGGGGGTTCGCTACAGTGCCCAACTTGTTGATCTGTTTTAAACTCATCGATAGTTACCTGCCAAATACTTTAATAATGTCATCTGTCACATTACATTTACATTTATATTTTTCATTAAGCAGAAGCTCTTATCCAAAGGGACCTACAATTTGCAAATACAAAATGCAGTTAACAAAACAGCATGAAATGTACATAGGAAAGACATGTATATGATTCAACAACTAAGCGAAATGCGATATCTCTGTTATTAAGAGAATGTCACCAGGAGGCTCTTGACAGTCTGGGAGGCTGACGCTGGTATCTTCCAAATTAAGGATTAGATCCAGGAAAGGAGAAAACTATAGATATACAGATGCTCTGTCTTAGCCAAATTGAGTCACAAGTGATGATTAGCTCTTCTCATGAGAAGACATCAGCTAGGCAAACTGAGATGTGTAATGAAAGCTGGGTATCAGATGGGGGGAAAAGAGAGGAACCGTTGAGTGTCATCAGCATAACAGTGATATGAGAAACTGTGAGACGAAACGACAAAACATCCAGAATGGCTTCTTGGGCAGGAGTGTGACACGAACCTGCTTGAAGATAGAGAGAATATAGCCGGTGGTCAGGCAGTTGTTGATTAGAGGTGTGATGGGTGGAAGAATATCAGGTGAGCTTGCATGAAGAAGAGAAGAGGGAAGTGGGTCCAAGGAGCAAGTAGCTGGATGATAAGACATCAGGAGTTCCGATGTCTCCGAGTTTGTGAATGAGGAGGAAGTGGAAAGGGCAGGGAAGAACAACTGAGGGGTGGTGGCCAAGTGACTGGGTCATGGTTTGGTTGAAGGAAATTTTGATGATGACATCAACAAACTATACAAAGTCCTCTGCAGTGAAAGAAGGGAGGAGGAGATCGGGGTGCAAAGAGTAAGCTATGGTAATGGCTGCAGTATCGTTCCGGTTGTGGACACATGTTAATCATCCTAGATGTGTCAAACCTAAATATGCTCACTTTCAAACTGAAGGTATCTGCTGTTCCATTCTTGATACTGGCTGATGTCCTTCCCTGCCTGTTAACATTTAATAATAACAGCAAAAGAAAGGAGCAGAGAATGCTAATTATACCTGCTAGTTTAATGGATCAACTGTAGTTTGCTAAATACAGCATCAATTACAGACTGACTATCTGTAAAGTATGAATATTATAAATCATATGGTTGTTAAAAAATGCAAAAAAAAAAAAATCTCAAATTTGACATTGGCTAACATGTCTGCTGGCTGCAGAGCTACCTGTATAAATACTGTTGATACTGTAGTGTGCTGGCACCTACACTAACTTTTGCTTGAATGTATCATCTTTTAACTGCCTAGCTGAACATGGTTTGGATGCTGGAGGACACAGACCGAAGTTCTGTGAAAAAGACACTGTCATTAGTAAACTTGACTCTAATAACCTAGTTAGTTAGCTAACATTATGTTGCTCAAATATTAGTGAACAGGGATTATCTTACAGCTATCTTACATTAGGAAGCTAATCTATTCTTCTTTTCATTTTATCTTTATTTATTTATTTATTTATTTTTGTTTTCTTATTTGTGTACACTTAGTGAACACTGAAATCCAGGGTGCACATATAGATTATGGAATTTAGGTTTTCATGTATTAATAGTCACCAAGCTTGGAGCCAAGCGTTGAACAATAAGCTTTGCACCATGCCTCCGCAGCTCCGTAGTATGTACTTTTGACGTTAACAGACTTTATTTACGAGTAGAAAAAAACAGAAGGATACAACATGTTTTGGGCCCAAACACAAAGGAGTTCTTTGGAAGTTGTTCTGGATAAGAGCATCTGCTAAATGCTAAAATGTAATGGGAATGCAAATGCTAACTGCATTCTGTATGGCAGATGGGTAGAATTCCAGAACACAAAAATGACAGATTTTTAGGCAGAACTAAAGCATACCAGACTGTTAATCGCTGTTAATCTCATTATTTTGTGCATGAAAGTTAAAATAATTAGTCCTGGTTTTTAAGATACACATGGAAAACTACAATTCTGCATTTTTCTAATTAAATTTGTTGACACTGTTGATGTATTTAATTTCTAAAAGTAATGACATTCCTGCAAAGTACATACAGTATGTATGAAACCCAACACTTGCAATGGATTACTGTGACATGAGTATATTTGATGATTGATGTCAACAGCTTTTTTTTGTAAATATAACTAATATGTTTAGTAGGGTGGAAGTTTGTTTAGTTTAGTTTGTAGGAAGCTTAACCATAATGTTTGCTTGGATTTTTTTTCAAGAACACTTGCCGTGAAGATTACTGTTTCCTTTGTAAATAATCTGCATGGAGTTTAAGCCCCTGAAATAGTAGCAGTAATAAATACCCCTCACGGCTGGTTCTGAACTACATACTGTATATATGCTTTTATAGTATAGTTACATGTTACATATTTAGTCATAGACATCACTAAATAGAAAATAAAAAGCACATATTTTACCTTTTAAAATGTTACACTCACCTAATTATAATATTATTGCACATGCATCATTATGCATGTTTGATCTTGGGGTAGTTCTCACACATTTACCCGTGCTTCTGAACCCCACTTACATAAATTGCCCGCTGTGATAAATTCCATTGCTGTCTTACAATGTGTGAACTCTTACTGAGGCAATAGATTTGCATAAATATGAAGTGATTATCCTATGATTGCATATGCATACGCATACACATGACACCTCACACACAATTCACACTCAAGTTAAGAAGATGCCGCGTTCCTCCTACAAACTGCATTCAGCATGTCGTTAATAGATACTGTCAGATAGACAATACGCTCAGTGGTGGGTTTGTGGTACCCCCAAAAGTTGTGGAGGCTGAAGACATAAAAGACAAAGGGAGTACAAAAGGAGTTTGTAAAACTTTATATCACCCATAATGACTTGTTTAGCTCTTGACAGCATAATGGTCTGGGTAGAATGTCTGTGAATATACTGTAAGGGAGAGGACAGGCTGGTGAAATGGAACTAACCAAAAATAAGTGTACACACAGCAATATACAATGTCTTAAATATGATTATGTAGACTGAGCCAACAGAGTTAACAAAAGGACAGCAATGTAATTTATACGATTTATCTGTAACCATGTGTACTTTTGGGAGTTCGTCAGAGACCCTACCAGGGACTGATGTAAGCAG
Source organism: Megalops cyprinoides (assembly GCF_013368585.1). NCBI lineage: Eukaryota > Metazoa > Chordata > Actinopteri > Elopiformes > Megalopidae > Megalops > Megalops cyprinoides. Next base: position 16,369,977 of record NC_050587.1, on the reverse strand, counting down.
GGCAGTGCAGCCATTGAGGTGAAATAATAAAAGCCAGTACTGGTTTTTCTGCACCAGTGGGTGATAAAAATAGCCTAATCAGTGCAATGTTGCCCAAGTGAAAGAAGGATCTTTCAGTGGCATTTAAAACAAGAGTCTCGAAAACAAAAGGAGAGTCGAAAAAGTTTTAGGGATTTAGGCAAGGAAGGAGAGTCACTAATACTGGCGTTTTGCATGGCCAACTTAAAACGGATGACATTAAGGGATTTAGCATTACTTAAGCAAATAAATTACATTGTCCGACAACTTGGGGCACAATGTTTCACAATAAATGAATTCACTGCAAACATTTTTCAGTCTCACCTCATCTCGGTTATCAGTTTTTATCAAGATGGCAGATAGCAATGAAGGAGCAGCATTGCAGCATTGGGTTTGTAGCTGTTTTGGTATAGAGACAACACAGCAATTAATTAAGAAGTGGGGTGAGCATCTATCTGCACAGATATATGAGGCAGAATGATCAGATAACTCTCAAGGCATAGATCATAGGATTTTGTAAATGGCAGATAGGATCTGAGTATTCTGAAGCTCCTACATAAATAACAGCATTTTAGACATGAAGTTCGTGCACCTCATGTTTTATTGATGACACCGTTCTTACCTTGACTGGAGTCTTTTGTTTTTGTTGTCAATGGTGTTCCACATTAGTATGCAGCTAATATCCATTCAGTACTCTCAAGGCAAGATATTTTATATGTTCAACATAAAAAGATTGAGGATTATTATTTTATTTTCAGTGTTTAATCAGTAAAAGTTACTCAGACTAAATGAAGTGAACACATTCTACATTTAGCGTTACCTCACAAGGTGTTAGAGATCAGGTGATCACTGAAGTTTTATTTCATTTTAACCTCAAAAATCTATAAATGCTTCACAAAAATAATTGTGCTATAAAAGCCAAATTTACCAATCTATTGGTATAATATTGTACATTCACACTGATGTTATTCTTATGGTATATATAAGTAATTTAAAAATACTGTAGATGTCAAACAATTTCCCAGTAGCTCAGTGGTTAAGGCACTTATTTGGATGTTGTCAGCAGAGTAGCACCTATCCTTCTATGAGCACCCAGTCTGCTCTGTAGTGCTTTGGGTGACATGCAGTCCAAAAAACAGTCATCAGCTACAAGTGTGTCAGAGAACTGTATTCATATCACTTTAGCGGTGTTGTGTGGGTGTAGTGGTTTTCACTGTAAGACGGGCCTAGTAGTGTGGGTGTAGTGGTTTTCACTGTAAGAAGGGCCTAGTAGTGTGGGTGTAGTGGTTTTCACTGTAAGACGGGCCTAGTAGAATGAAGAAACTAATCATTATTAGTTTCCCCTTTTCCTGTTTATGTATCCACCTGCAGTTTTGTGTTTCACCCTGCACAGAGAAAGAATTGTCATGGCCCCTCTGTTTTCCTTATGTTGTCTCATCTTCATCTCTGTATCTTCGTGGTGAAAGGTGTTCATTTCAGAGTGCATGTCCAACTGTTGTGGGATTTGTGATTTCAACAAAGAGCACATTCCAGTATACTCTCCAGTTCATGCAAAATAGACAAACCAGATAACATATATATGAGAGATAGAGAAAGAGACCGAGAGCTAAGTTCATCAACCTAACTGAATATCTGCAAGCGGGAATTTCTATTGTGGAAATACATTTCAAATACTGAATAATTTTGTGGGATCCTAGTTATAGTTTTTGAGCTTTAACACAACATGGCAAGAGATGAAATTCAGCGTCAAACATCAACATCAACATATAAATTTGTCTAGCTAAATTCAACATCAGATATCTAAAACATCTCCTGCATGACTGCAATTTAGATAACTAGGTAGCTAACACAGAGTAACTAACTAGCTAAATAAACTAGATGATGATACACTAGCTAAATCAAATTACTCCAATTGCTCAAGTGCAAAAAGACGTTTTAAGTATGTAAAACCTCGCACTTTATGATAATGTGCCAAATCATTGGCAGGTAAACCCATGTGATGAACAACGTACATGGTGCACACTCCATAGCATAAAAGTGTTGTCCAAGTGAAAAACTCCTCTCTAATAGCAGTTCACTAACTGGCTACCTAGCTAGCTAGTCAGCTGTCCAGCTTAATTATATTGACAGTTGATGTGCCAAACCTTTGGCATGTAGCTGACATTACTACTAACACTATTTTTCTTTTCAACTATGTGTAATACATACGATTGGTCAATTTTATGCAGAAGGTAATATCTGATGTAGTTACCAAATGCATGGTTATTTCTGTAATTCATCTGAAGCTGATATGCAGTGGCTCTACAAAGTCTGCATACCCTTTCAAAATGTCCTGTTTTTATTGCCCTGAGGCATGGAATGAAAACCCATTAAATCAGATTGTTTCCACATTCCTTTACACATGGCAACCCACAACATCAAAGTAAAAAGAAAAGGCAACACATTTCTGAATCTTAATTTAAAGTAGAAAAACTAAATTTAAGTGAACTCACACCTCTTGCAAAGAATGGGAGGAAATAGCAAAATCTAGATGTGGAAAGGGTGTGTAGAATTTCTAGATCTACAGTATTTTGCTGTTGGAAAGAAACTTTGAATCATCAGCAATCTGCTCTGTGGTGAGTACAGGTTTTGTGAAGTAGCCTAGTGTAGCTGAAGTATAACAGCATGTATGAATTCAGTTTGCTGAAAAGTATTAGCAGTGCAAAGGCCGAATTTAATGAAAAGCTAAATTAATGGATTTCCTTTCTGTTGTACCTTGAATATACATAATTATTTTTTGTTAACGACTTAATCTTATTTAAAACATTTGACATTTGATAACTTCAAGTGCAAGCAGTAAGCAGATAACTTGAAGTATTTATCTGTATAGTTCCAGTAATGTACTTGAATTATAATTGCTGTCAATGTGATTTATCCATAGCTTTCTCTCTTCTGTAAATGTAGTTGTTCAGACAAAACCATATATTTTGAAAAGTTGAGAATTTCCTTTATAAACTACAAGGTCAGTTAACCATGTATATACAATTAGGTAGTGTAATTTCAGTGCATGAAGAGTGAGGAATGAATTCAGATACTCACAGAAAGACCAAATCAGCATATATGCTCATACCAATTACATTTATATACGTTTTGTGGAAAGAAATAATCTTAAAGCTTCTACATTTATCAGAGCTCCTCTTTTATCTTTTATTTTGTAAGGTTTTTTACCTTAGTTTTTTTTTTTCCTCGTCACAGACCCTTGACATTACTGTAGAGTCCTTTCAAGTGAATAATACAAACCATGCCTACCTGTATGTCTTTCTTTTTTTCCTATAAGCCCTGATAATTGTATGTAGTTCATTTGCTTTTTATGTTTTCTGATAATAAAATGTTGATTGCAAAAAAAATAATAATACATGAACGGATGCTCCTGAATATTGTACTGCATTCTGTATTTAGATTTGTTCCATGCAAATTGTAATTACTGTACTTTTGTTTTTTTCTGGTTTGCCTGTGACGAAAAGTTTCATAACTTTGGCATTGTTTTGATGTGATGAAACACCAGTTTACATAAACATTAAAAGGAGCAGCTGAGTATGTGGGAAGTAATAACATATAATTACTGATGATTCCTAGTGTGGGCACTAAATATATCCCATTAAATTCAGTGCTGTGACATTAAACTCCCAACAAAAGTAGCGACAGTGCTTTGATTACATAAAACCTCTTAAGAAGTGCATAACAAATAAAAACTGCCAAACATACACCCACAAGATAGCCTTTTAGCTAGACTTGTTTTTACAGTGTGTTTGTGTCTATGTGTGTAAACAGGTACGAGATAACACATTATATGCACACCATTATCTATATACATGAAGTGTCCACTTTATGAAGTAAACCTGCCCTTTCTGTCAAAAAATTGCTCAGTCAGTGACAGCATCACATGTTCAGAAAATGCTATGTAAAGCAGGTAGGTAGGAACCTATAGTTTGTGTGTGTGTGTGTGTATGTGTGTAAAATTCAGAGAGAGGATGGGCAAGACAAAAGATTTGTCTTTAAACACAGCATGGTGTTGGATGCCAGAGGGGCCTGTTGAGTATATCAGAAATGGCAACCCAGCCGTTTTTTTCACGTACAGAAGTGTCTTAGGTGTATCAAAAATAGTCCAGCCAATGGCGGTCCTGTGGTGGGAAACAGACAGTTGATGACAGAGACTGACAAAAGCTGACACGACTTAGCTGACAGGCTAGCATGAAGGCTGACACGACAGCCGGTCAGCTAACAGTTGAGTACAACAGTGGTAGGAAAGAGGAATTATAGAGCGCACAAAGTCACAGACAGAGTACGGCAGCTAAAGACCCAACCACTCCTGCCACTGAAAAGCAAGAAGCTGTGATTTCAGTGGACTAAAGAACAGAAATACTGGATGCTGGGAGTTTGCAAAAACATTGCCCAGTCTGATGAATCTCACTGTCCTACTGACAGTGTAATGGTGTGGAGTGTGTTTTTGTGGTACACATTGGGTCTCTTTATACAATTAAAGTAACTGAGTGCCACAGGATATCTGAACATTGTTGATGATCAGGTGCATCCTTTCATGGCAGCAGTATCCATCTGTGAATGGTCTTTGTCAGCAGGATAATGCTACATGCCACAAAGCTAAGATTGGTTCTGGGAACATGACTGAAGTCAGCTTACTGCAGTGGCTCAGTGACCAGAGCTCAATGCAATCGAGCATCCATGGGATGACATGGAAAAAGATATTCAGAGTAGAGATTCACCACCAGCTAATTTTCAGCACCTATGTGAGTCTTTGAAGTCAACATGCTTCCCTATGTCACACTTTTGACATCTTCTTGAGTCCATGTCCCAACAAACTGAGGCTGCTCTGATGGCAAAAGGGGGGACCATGTCGCTATTAGGTAGGTATACCTAATAAAGTGGTCATAGTATATATCGCACATAATGGTATGTATTCAGTGTGTGACTTCAAGGCTATATTATTACCAGTGACATGGTATTCTCTACACTGCTTTGATTTTGCACCTATAACTCAGCACTTACCACAGTTACGTCAGTTTTGGGGAAAACCAAGCAACAAAAGTCAACCCACACACCATTATATTGGACAACAAAAATCCAAGCTTAATAAATAAGGTAACTGCAGGTGAAGTACCAAAGTGCAGAAGGTGAAGGGCAAATTAGCTTCATCAGTGCTGTTCTCTTTTAGAGTTTAGAGTTACATTCTGAAAACCTGGTTGATGACAGTACCGGTCAAACCGGAGATGCCAGAAGGTTCATTACAGCCACCTATGCACACTTGCTTGGTAATGGAGTGCATTATTTGTGTGGACAGAGCAGGCAGCACAATTTTGAACAAAACAGAGAGGGTGTATGAGATGACATTAGTCTGCTGTGTCCTTCACAATATGGCCATGAAATAAGACGTTTGTTTGCCACCAGATGAATGTCAATAAGAGGATCCTATGTCTGAATCACCCCAGAGAAAGGGTTTCAATTCAGCACGTATAATTGATTAGTGTCTTTGAGTCATGGTGTGAATTACAGTAGTCTTGGACCTTTTACCCCTCGTAAAGCCCACTTCCATATGCTTTCTATGTGTTGGACACAAATTTAGTTGTTAGATATGACAACATGAGGACAAACTTGTTGATCTCAAATTTATTTAGATATTGGAGTCCTTTCAAAGCTGTGCTAATTTCAACCAGTCATTTATCAATTATCTGGTAAATTTACCAACACTCCACTGTTCACAATGCAAAATTTATTTTTTTCCTTGCATCCACCTCTGTCAGGATTGTTTACATCTCTGAATCAGAGAAAATATCTTCGTTTTTCCCTTTCGGCAGAATCAGGGAAACCTGCAACTAAACCTGTGACTCTGAATTCAGAATGCCCCATTATGGGATTTTCAGGGAGTTTACTAATGCTAATTACAGATAACACCCACAAGCATCTAACAGTTGTTATATCTAACAGAGTTCTAGATCCCCTTGTAGCATGTCAATCCAAATAAACTCAATCATTAATGTCTATTACGTGTTGTCAGAATGGAACTTGCACATGAAAGGAACTGAATTGATTTACCAATGTATTGCTTACCATACATGTGTATACCCCCAGCAGTAGTATAGTACTTCTCTCTGCTGGTACAGAATATTCTCTACAACATATGTACTTTAAGCATACTTTTTTAACTTGGAACCTAGAATATATTTAGCAAGATCACTTCCACTTCTACACCCTGCACTTTCTTGGGGACCAACAACAGATCATCATCTCCCACCTTAGGCTAATTGAAGATGCACTATAGGACCAATTGTGTTCAGCTGTGTACCTCATCTATAAAAAAAGAAAATGAAAAGAAAATTAAATTAACAGACAGACAATACAGAACACTTAAGAATTTAGTCCGGGGTGAGTTAATTGCATTTAAGTCAACCGCATGATTACTCATTGCCTTTTTTAGAGAGAGAGAAAAGAATACTGTTAGCCCTAACTCCATCAATTGGAAAATCCAGATTTTACCGTTACTGGCCTTAATTAGTTTGTCCTTGTGCACAATTATTGATGTAATTATTTTGGTGATTCAAAGACTTTTTCAACATTCGTACTCTGCAGTTTGCAGAATTGTCGACATAAAATGTCAGTCATCTTTTGAAGTAATGACAAACCTAATCAGGACCATTTTGGCAAAAACTAGAATAAGTTAAGGCGAAACACACACACTACAAAACAAAATGGTATCCTGGTCAAATTTCCAGAAACTGACTCTGTACATCTGGCCTGTTATTCCCTACCCATCTTCATTCACCAGTTCATAAAAAATAAATGAGTGAGTTCTCATTTTTAGAATCTGGGTAAATAGAAGTTAAACATAAAAATAAATTTCTTGATATAGGCTGTGGGGCTTCCGAAGCTGCCATAAACTGCGTTTGCAGAGGGATGAACACAGGAATAGTTAAACCAACATACCCACAGCTGTGATATTGTGATCCCAATTGCAGCATATGTTGAGCTTTTTTCATGTTATGGTTTAGTCAAAGCCAAGTTAATATTGTGCTTTTTTTTCCAAGCGTGTTTGTTACTGAATTAAAGGAGGAATAGAAATACTTGAAGCAAGTCCCTAATGAGTACATATTATTCAAATAATCACATTCACATACAAACTTTGTGAAAGTCAATGACTGAATTGCCTAAAACAGTTATATTGGCTATTGGAGACCATGTTACCACAGAGGTTTTCTGGAAAGAAAATCACTTACACGAGTGTCAGTGTCAGGAGCTGTGGGATGCTCCAGTGACTCCTCTTACAGACCTTTCAGGAATCCACCTCCAGTGCCACTCAGCAGATCACAGACACAGTAAGTACCCAGTTTACAATCTTTATTACAGCTATTCATCAACCATACATGTAAATTAACAAGATTTTGTAGGAACAGTTGTTATTCCCTTTCCAGCCATGCTGGTCTCTCTGACCCCCCTCCCCCAGGACCCCAGCAATGCAGGTAAGCATGCTATATGAGTATCATGCACTAGGCTACGGCCATGGCTCTCCCCTTCACTGCAACACAGCACAGCACATAGTAGCCCATGAAACAAATCACTCCATTAAGTGGGTAATTTAAACACTCCCTGCTCCCGCTAATAAAGTGTATCATGGCTGTCTGTGTGCCCCCCCCCCACCAGAGAAAATCCTCTTGGAAATACAGCAAAGCTCCACACCAGACACACTGAATATATAACTCAAACAAAACGATGGCGGCTTGCCCCGAGAATTCACTGGCCAGGATGAACACACCGTCAAAAATTAAAATAACGAGTCCTGGCACTGCCAATCTCTGCAGCCCCTCTTACATTCGTCTCTCTTTATCTCAGGGATGTTGCTGGCCACACCCTTCTCTAACACATCGGACCTGTTGACAGGTGAGTAACTCAGAGTCTGCCAGCACCATGGTCATCACTCACATGTACACAGCAGCACCGGGCACACCAGCTCTCCTTAACTGGGTTTAGCCCATAAATGCGCAGTTTCACTGTCCTCCAATCAGCCTTGGTCACCGCCTCCCAGACACCCATCCTGGCTTCTCCATCAGCCTCTGGTTACAGCTTGTCCCTTCATCGCTGTATCACACCGAACACAAACAAATACATTCATAAAGACAGCTTTGCTATTTGTACAGTTAATTAAGTAAAAAAGAAAGAAACTGCTTTGCAGAAATCGAGTGAGCCTCATTCACTACCCTTCTCTTCTTTCCTCCTCTGTTCCCAATGTGCTTATATCGACAAGATCTTCCCTCGCTCCCACCCCACTGGCTAACCATTCCCAGCTGCTGCTCATTAATTTCAGTAGCCGCCGACCCCATCCGCCCGCATTTGCCTCTTACTCCCATTCCACAGTTGCTGACATCAGCATAGAGGTCTATCTGATCATATGGAGATATAATGCACCACACATACGCGTTCACTGACTAATCACTAATGTCACATTCACAGAAAAGGTTTTTGAGGTTACCCATTGCTTCTCTGTTCTTGTCCTCTCGGGAAGGTCATTACATGTCCGCATATGGCGCCACACACAGAGCTGCTGCACCATGTCCCCACAGTTCCACTGTCCTCAGATAATGAGAGAGTTTCACCACCTCTCACTTCCATCAGCCTTTATTCCTAATTTTGTACTGGCAAGAGTCCTCCAGTGTTCAGTGCCACAGTTGTTATCCAGCCCCATGCCTGGGAACAGGGGGATGACTCCCTGCTGTGCATCCTGCCACAGTGTCCTCTATCCCTCATCTCCAAAGTGAAGCATGAGAGGTACTTCAGTTAAACATAAGCCTGTTATTGGTACCCGAACATCAGCAGTAGCGCTGTTAAAATCTCCATAGCGAAACCTCCACAGCAGTCTCATTGTCACATGTTCCTCCCAGATGACACCCACAATCAAATCTCAAAGACGTTTCTTCACTAAGGATCTCCAGTGATAGTGACCCCCCACAGTTAGAAAAATGTACATGTACTTAGAATCAGGCATTTAGCACTGTCAATGAGTGGTGTAGCACTGCTACAGTACTTCCTTCTAACAGGAAAGAAACTGTGATAATAGTTATAATAATAATGCACAATAAGCCACAGAAAGAACAACATGTCAACTATGTTAGATTAATGTAAAGCCATCATGGGCTGTGGATGTGGCTGTAAATGATTGTGACCTTTGGTCAGAGGACATCTATATCTATAGGTCAAAAGAGGATACAAAGAAAAAACTGGTAACCTCCAAGGCTAGGAAACAAAGGCTCAAAGTGGGATTTTAGCACAACTGTTTTCCTTCCATTTTGAAATCCTTTCTTTTCAGTTATTCACACTGTACATTTAGTCCTAAATAATTACCTTCACTACATATTTGTAATTAATATTGTATCTCATTTTATTTGAAGGTATAGGCTATATTGTGAATAAGCAGGTTCAAGAAGTCTTTGTCAGTGTATTTTTTGCTTGGTTTTTTAAGGCATATGTGTATGTGTTTAGAACATTACTAAGGTAGATTTCCAAAATAAGAAATCTTGCATAATTCCTTCATCTAATATTTAGCAATAAGGGATTCAAGTGCAGTGTTGATGACAATTTCTATGGGCTCCGCTCCATCATATTTTTGGGATGGCATCACTGTGGGGAATCACAAGATATTCCATCTATTTAAGTGTGTATTTTTATGATTTGGCACAAATATTGAGGTGGTTTAACCCATTGAATGTCAAGCTTAGTAAGAATCAAGAAAGGAAATCAGAAAGGAACCTGTTTATCAAGAGAACAAGGCATTCATCCCATTGATGTTTTGGAAGCTGGTCAAAGTCAGTGTAATGTTGTTCACCATCTGGTGTGTTCACAGCCTGTCATTTCTACTCTAGCAATATATTACTGCCAAACACAGTCCATCAATGACAGCCCATGATCTGGGAGACCACAATTTGTAGCAATTTGAGTCATCATTGTCCTCCATCTTAATGATCATCCCCACTCAGACATGGGAACATTTAGTACATAAATTCAACAGTTAAATCCATTGCAGGCCAGATAACCATATATGGAGAGACTACTACACAGTGTTCACTGATGCAACAGAATGAGACGATGTGGTCTCCACTACCAGTGTACCCTTAATAGTGTTAATAGTCATAGTATCGACAGTGATGATAGCTGTTTCAAGCTAGGGGAATTCACTTCAAATCAGTTTGCTAATAAACTGTGCCAGCCACTACAGAAGCAGTCAAAGGAATGGATCAGGGAATAATGTTAATGTCAGATGACATGTCATGTTCATACCGTTTATGTAATCTTGTGTAACTCAACTGCTTGAGTACAGAAAAACAGTTTCTTATTCTGAGGGTTCATCCAAATTACAAGATACAAAATTATTTCTCTCATTTGTCTGGATGCCACTGTAGACAAGATAAATGCTTGAATTTTGTACTTCCTCAGACTGGAGAGTGGTGGTCACCAATCAGAGCTAGGATATTAGGGAATGATGCACAGGGCCTGCCTTCTCTGCATGCTGTATTTGATTGGAAACCTTTCAGTGTCATGTTTTCGATTACACACATTATCACAGTGGGCTCCTCTCTGATCTTTCAGTTGGCTGCAGGTTTTCTTGAGCCTCATTGTTGAAAACATGTAATCCCAGTTATTTAGACTGGGACATCTTTAATTTGCTGAAATTCACTGTGTTAAGAAATCATAATAACCCATCTGACCACCTAAGGATTATGTTCCGCACTCATTTCAGTGTAGGGAAACCCCCCACCACACACATACAGTACACACACAATAATAATAATAGTTGTTCCTTTTGAATCTATTTCCTCATTTCTTGACTTGTTTTAGTTTGTTTTCCTTCAGGAGGTGTGGAAGGGAATCAGTTACAGACAAGGGAACTGCATCAAAACATGTAAAGACCATCATGAATGACAAGCTTGCTTTTAATTGCCATATAAACTCTAATTAATCAACTAATAATTTGACTGGCATGTTGAAGTAGCACTGATAGCTGCTTTATTTGAGCAGGTGTCCACTGGATACTACTACACAGTGCACAGTGGAATATGTCTCAGAGAAAGTCTGTCAAAGAAATGCACAATTGAATGATGCTTTCTAACTGTACATGTAGTCCATAGCCCATTACCTAAGTAACTGTAAAATTTGCAAGACTCTGACGACTACTTACAGTCTTCAGAGTCAGTCTACAGTCTACAGTCTTTGTAGTTTAACCAAACAGTACATCAATACAATCAGATCAGATCTGAAAACTGCTGGACAATAATGTGTTGGTGTAAATGTATTATCATACTTCTCTTCCTTACAAACTGCTCTTATTAAAGTCTAAACATTTAAGTGTTATAACACAGACAATACTGCTATAGAACTGATAACTATTGTGATAAATACTGTGTATTTCAGTTTGTGTGCTCTCTTTGCTCTTGTGTGTGTGTGTGTGTGTGTGTGTGTGTGGGTGTACGTGTGTGTAAAGCCCTGCCAAATATAATACTTGCATATAAATTCACTGAAGGCGGAATAGTAATTCACCTTTTAAAATTCTACTCACATCTGTAAAACCAGTTCAACAGTTTTGGCCATGCTATGCTGTATTGTCATTGCAGTTTATTGAAATATTTCATTTTGCATATATTCAGCATATTTATATTTTTGTAAATTAAAAGACAAAATTAATGAGTCCAGTTCATACTGATAGATAAAATATTCAGCTCCTGCCTACATGAATTTATGGAACGTTTAGTGCTGCAAGAACTGGCTATACAGTTTGATAATCATGTGGATTATTTGCCATTAAATATGGGGAAAACGGCTCAGCACATGCTGTTAAAAAAATCTATTTATTTGGCATCCATAATGTGTTTTCTTGCATTGGTTAGAAAAAAGTGATGCAATAATTCATGATAGGGGTGTAGATAGGGCGACATTGTAATCTCTGTAAAGGCCAATGTATTCATGCCATAGAATGGTGAAATGTATTTTCCTGGCCTGAATTATGCATGAGACCCTACAAACACATGTGTTATTTAAGAAAATGACTAATGAACATACAAATAAGACTATCCATCTTCAGGTGAACTAGTCCCATCCATTCTCACTTCAGACTGGCTGTTTCCGAGTTGCAAGTCTACTGCATTTTTTTCTAGGGTAATTACTGACGGATAATATTACAGAATAGATTAAACAGATAATATAAACCATGTAAAATGTTCATAGAAATGTTTTGCAACCATTATATTTGCAAATTAAATACACTGAACAGTGGCCTTGTACATTGACGTGTTCTACTAATGACTTTTATTGATGTGCTTGTCAATTATTTCCATAGAGAAATGTCCTCAATTGGATGGATATTTTATCTTTCTTGCCACTCACACAAAAACAGGTTTGATGGGATTTTGGCCGCTTGTTTTCATCAGTGCAGAATAATGATCCTGCAATTAAATGTCTGTCGGGCAGAGGTATGCAGTTGTCACTTGTACCCATTGTAACAATTCACGTGGGCAAATCTAATTGAAGCAGTCAAAGTAAACATCTTGGTTTTTTGCAAGGCTAATGCTGAAATGACTTTTCATAACGATGAACTCATGTCTGCTGGAACAGTAACAAAACAATAATTTAGTTTAGAGAAACCTTTCACTGACTGATCTGAATTTTTAAAAAACAAAAACAATTTCCAAGCTTAATTTTCTTTAGAATCTCATTCATACCTTTGTTCCTGTATTCCCTTTATGCTAACTGTGATCCTTTGTTCCGTAGTTTTGGCCTTTTGCAAAGTGTCATATTGCTTTTTGTTAATGTTTTACCTTTCTTCTTGTGAAGCATCAGGGCTTCTGTTTACAGCCCAAGGTCTTACACCAGGTAAGAGAAGCTATTGATGGATCAGCATTTCAAATTCTTTTGGACTGCTTGAGACGGTGACAAATTTCAACTTCAGAAAATTAGGAAACACTATCACACAAGAAGTAAAACACTTTCAAATGCATAGTGACAAATTGTTTCAGCCTTACATTCCAACTCTCCCACTGACCCTACATTTGTAAAATCTTAGCATTTTCAGACCCGTGTAAAATCTCTCAGTTTTCTCTCAACAGCTGCTTGTGTAAAAAAGGATTTTAGTGTTCATGTCTGTCCTGAATAACAAACATAAAATATTAATTCCAGATATGATCTTTATATATTGTGAGTCATTTCTTTAAAATCATAGCGACAAAATTCTGTGGTAGTACTGAATATTATAATGTGTTTCTTATTTTGAATTCAGCATCACCCAGCCATGAGAGTTTGCATATTCAGTATGTATTCTGTTTAATGATCTCTGTGACCATGGCTGTGTAAGCATTATTTCAGAACAGAAACTTTAATTCTTGGATGGTTTTTTTCATCTTTCTGAACTATCCTCACAAATGCTGCTTGTTGCCAAGAGGTGAATTTCATGTAATGATTTCACCATGTGCTGAACTGTATTTGCAATGGATGGCACCACAGTTCCTTGATTATCTTTTTTTTCTTCATTATTATCTGAACTGAGAGTGTGAAGGATTTGAGAGAAAACAGAACATTTTACCTTTTTTAATGTGTCCACATAAGATTTCAAGCAAACAGGGAAGGACACTATTACAATGGTTATATGGTTCAGTAAATGTAATCAATATATGGTCATGTGTAAAATTATGAAAATAATTTTTGTATTGTTAAAACATTAATCATGTAGGTGAGGGATTCTGAATGTTTGGCATGATTACTTAATTGAAGGCTGCAAACGGAGACCTGATAATTCAATGAGCATTAAAGGCACAGTTATTCAGAGATCACGCTAACCTCTACTTGCTTGTTCTTTGTTTTTCCATAACATACAATTTCTATGCTACAGCTTCGCTAAATCCTCACCAGTTCATCTGCAAGCAACCTGGGCTCTGGGACTAAGGCAGATGCAATCCCACACTGGAGACACATCATAGAGAGGTTGCCTCTTTCAATTACTGATGCAGTGGGTATAGCCATCCTTGAAATATGAAACAGATTGCACCAGCATCTGACTATGATTAATGTTCTGAGATCCAATTTGAATGTTCAACTGGGACCAGCATGGACACTTGCCCTCCACTGCAGACTTTTAGCTGACCAAACACACAAAGGTTGTGGAAAAGAACAGCAAAAATGTGCAGCTCGCTATAAAATGCATATATTTACCTTAACTTGTAAGTGAAATAAATGCTATGGTACATTACTGTATAAGTACAAATTCTCTCTTAACTCATGACCATTTCAAAAATTGTACAGCCTTATAAAAAATAAGGTTTACGAACATGTCAGGTAAAATGGGTAAAATGTAAAAAATTGTAAGATGTGTAAGTCACTCTGGATAGGAGAGTCTGCTAAGAAAAACGAAAGAAATATTTAAAATGGAAGCTGCCTTACTGCCCATATGTGTTATGTGCTGTATACTATAGGGGCCCGTGTGCCAATGTTAAACGTGATAGAGCTTGGCTTTTGGAGGCCCTCCCCTTTAGATCATAATGTGCTCTTTCCTGACAAATCAGTGATTGCCATGCCCTTTTGTTAGATGTGAACCCTTGCCTTCCATAAAGTCTGTGCATGGCTGTATGGTTTAACACTGTTCTGTTGCTGTGTTTACAATGCTGAAGTAGATATAGTAGGACACAGAGAAATGTACTCGGGAGACAGACCTGGAAAAGTATGGTGCTCACACTTGTCTGTAGTGTGAAGCTTTATACATTATACATTTCTGTAGTTGTGTTTGTCCTTTAAATACAGGTCTGAGCCCAAGATTACAGGGAGTGCATTTCACGCACATTTAGACAGTCTTGTAATTTACAGTGTCGTCCCATGGGAACTGCACCTCATTCGCTGTTTTAGTTCACATTGGACACAATGGGTTCAAAATGGATGGCATTTCATTAGGGCCTAGTCATTACTTCCACTGATCCTTAAGGTGGGTACATGGTTGATACACACTACAATGTAGGCCCAGAGTTAACTCTTGCCACAGAGAAATTCAACGCATGCGTGCTGAAGTCATAGTTCATCTTAACACTGAAAATCATATGGCATGTCAGCACAACAAATGAAAAGTGGTGAGAGAGCCTTAGAAATGGAAAGATAAAATTAAAAAGAGGGAACGACACATGGGTGATGTGGAATTCATTAAAATAATTCTAAACATCAAAACAAATATATTAAATTCTTTCCTATCTTGTGGTATAGCGAGGACCCACATTGAAATTGACTAAATCTTTTCAGCAGAGGACGTTCCCATTTCATTTCTCAGATTAACATGCTGTGCTCTATGTGAGCTGGTATTTCATTTTTTTTTTTTTTACTCCATGCAATAAGCCAGGCTGCTGAGTGACCTAAATGCCCCTAAAGGCATTTACAGGTGGCTGTATATAGGACTGCATCACTCAGTGACCCGTAGGCAACACTGTATGGCTCGTAAATTGATGCTGAGTCTTGAGGTGGTGGCTCACAATATGATTCCCTTATGTGATTCTGCTCTAGCCCAACCATAATGTGTATCTGGTTAGTCCACAGTTCAATCCTAGAGATTTTCAAGCATCACAGTATGCGCAGCAGCTCTTTGAGTGCCTCACAGCACCATATAAGATCCTTTTTAAGTTTGTTTAATCAACCTCTGATGAAAGGATTGAAGCTTGATATGTGCCTGACCAACTGTGCCTGGTCAATATCCAGATGGCCCAACTTGAAAAAAAAACTGGGTTTATTGGTTAGTTATAAATAGAGTAAAGCTGGTTCAGCTTGAGAAAGTCACTGATTTGCAAGGCAACAGTATCTGTCATTTCTCAGAGCTAATTAGCTTCCTATCACCTGAAGCCTATTGATTATCCTGTGGTCACACAGGGATCTCTATTTGAGCCTTCCCTCTCTGTAGTGTTTGTGCTTTTCTGCTCTGCTGTGGGTTGCATTTTTCATCTGCTCCAGCCTCTGCTTTCCTCTCCCCAGTGCCAGCTACTCTACATCAAGCCCATAACCTCCCGACAGACAGGCATGCCAGGTGGTGGAGCATTTCCTCATGAGCTGGGGTCAGCCCAAAGGACTAAGCTCTGAGTATAAATGTTACATGATTAGGTATTTGCACACACAACTCTTCTAATACTTTTTTTGTGTGGAATATATTATCTTTGTGTTTCATTCAGATGACTAAGTCTCATACACCACTGGGTCAGTCAGTTTCAGTCAAAAATACATACATAAGAGTGAGCTTTGAGCAGAATACATTAAAGTTTGAATGGAATACATAAGAAGAAATCACAGTTGCCATTTTTGCTCCCATTTTCGATTTTCGACACCTAAAACCGTCTTCACATTAAAGGTAAAAAGGGAAATGTATACCAACTCCATGGTCAAAATGCTGGGTTTTTTAGTTCATTATTGATCTCACATAGGCCCACAGAACTGTCCAGTCCTCACAGCGGAAGCACTGGGAATCTGCAGACTGGGCCATGGCAGAATAGGTTTGACAGAGATATAAAGAGCTCAGATTCCAACATTGCCTCTGCATTCCACAACAACGACAGAAGTTGAGTATATCAAATGTGACGTATCAAGGGAACAGGAATGGTCTTGAAAGCGCTGGAGAAACACAAAACAGAGCTGGTAAGGGCTGATAGTAATGGGATTTGTACAACTGGGAGTTGAGGCAAACTGATCAAAGCTCATATGAGCACATTCAAAGGAGCATTGTAGGAGGCAACTGATGTGAGAAAGGGGACTGCATCGCTTAGAGGGCTCTTCAGCTCTCGGCTTTTTGTGGTTGAGGCATAGCTTAAGTTGATTACGCTACAAAAGCAAGCGGTTGGTTAATTTGTCAAGGAAATGAACCGTTTTTTGTTAAATTGTAAGTTATGGAAATGTATTCTTTGCCTAGATAAACATGCTGTGTGATTTTTCATTCAACTGCATCCACACAATAGCAATCAATAGTGTGTGAATTTCTCCATTGCTTTGCCCCACTCCTTGAATAATGGGTAGGAGGCAGAGCCATCTTCAACACATAATTACTTATTGTTATCAAGTTGCTTGAAAACAGTAGCAGTTCTTGTTGAAGGTGAATAATAGCCCATGGATGGCATTGATATTTGACAGCTGTTTTTACAGAGGGAGTAGTTATGGAACTGCAGCTGTGCAAGCACTTTAAGCTGGATGGGGGAGGAGAAGAGGACACTGGAATTGCAGAATAGCATAAAAATGCAGAGAAAGATTTGTTAAATGCAGAGGTGATTTCAAGATAAATATATTTTTAGTTCACACTGTTTCTTAATGTATTGTGATGCGGTGACAGCTTGTCTTCTGGTATTTGTTTGAAAAACAACAAGGAGGCTTGGAAGCCATTCAATTTTTGCAGCTAGGACTTTATTGTCCTCCAGCCAACAACTAAGAGCTGAGCTGATTCTTCTGGTTCACCACTACAGAAAACTACAAACTTACTGCTGTAGGTTATTCAGTGTATTCATGCCTACTTCTCAATAAACAATTTGGCATACCTCTGCCTGAGCAGTAACACAGACTGACGCTAACCCGCAGCTCCCCTTACTACACCTCGAGGCTAATTGCCCCTCACATCTCCAAAAATACACTTCTTCGCAAATTCCTTCGCCAAGCAACAGGAATGAGACCTACCATTGTTTACAGAATCACACAAAATTCCTAACCAAGGCTCACGCTATCTCCAGCTCCTCACCCACGCACACATTCAGTAATTCCTGTGCTAACAAGTTGGCAGATTACAGTTGATTTTCCAGGTTTAATGTTGGGCTTATGTGGCATCACAGCATTTTGGAGTCACAGGCAGGGATGGACAGTAAAAAAGGGGGAAGAAGGGAGAGTCAGGTTGTAGCCAGTCAGAGGCAAGCATAACCTGCATCCTGTTTTGCATTTCCCATGCATGCGCCACATCAGCTGGGGCCTCTGTTCACTCGGATGGCTACACAACAGGCTAGTATTCTGCAGAAGGAGGGGCGAAGACCGTAGTATCTGATTGCCAAGGGGGCTGTACATCATATTGAAGCCTTTATGCTCAGCATTCCACCATTGATAACAGCATAGCTCTTCCCATGTTGCAGTATTTTCCACCGGCTTGAAAGGTTATGCTAGACAAGCCCGTTCTTAGCTCTGAACCTGCCACAGCACTACCTTCAGGCTAGCCCTCTGAAACTTTTAGTGTAGTTTTTTTATGTTAAATCATATGCACTGAGTTTTTTTTTTTTTCAGTGACATTTGTTTGTTTTGTAGCACAATGCTCCCAGAAGGTTGCAAAAAAAGATGGAGTTTGAGTTTGTGGATGCACATTAAAGTACACATCCATATGAATGTTTTGGTCCGAAGTCTGAATTACCCCAGGATTCCTGATGTTTGTCATTCCTCAAACAATATTTCACAATTTCCCCCTTTTTCATATTGTAGATTTAATTCAGAAATTATATACAGTGTTTCCATACAAGTCAGAGGAGAGTGTGTGTTTACTATGTGAATACTCAATGCACATGGTTTCTCTGTGGTCCAGTCAGATCTCAATAAATAAGTACTAAATAAATACTTTTTTTCTTTGATTTCAGACTCTTAGGGTGGTTGGAGAGCTGTGGTCAAGACTGAAAGCAATGAAACAGTATGTCATGAAACAACTTTGTTGGTAATTCAGGACCCAAATAGTGTATTGCCTTATTCCAATTATACAGACCTGTTTCGATGTCGTAGTTGACTGTGCTATCTTAAAGGTCACATTCAACTTACCAAATGTTACCTCAACTATAAATAGTTTGCTGCTGATTGCATTAAAATACACCTTTAATTAATCAGGATTGAAAAACCATAAGGACAAGGAAGGTTAATGGAGTAATTAGATGTGTTTGTTTTAAAATGCATATTAAGTACTTCCTGCAGATATGAAGATGCACTATAGGACACAAACTACTTCAGGTCTGAAAGAATAATCAAAAGCAATTATCCAGAGTTGTGTAATTATTAGTATTAATCTGGCCTTTGTTCTTTTGACAATAGTCCATCATTATTACATTTCAACAGTAGATTTCAGAAGCTTATGAACTTAACGTCATTGTTGTTGTCACTGTGGGATATTTTGTGCCTAAAACTCATCTGTAGCAATAAAATATTGAAAGACAATCTGGAATCCTGTTATGCCTCCGGCAAAATTATGCTTCCTGCATCTGCCCAACATTCAAGTATTTTCTTGTCTCGCCAGGTCATCTAAATCATCTAGTTCATGAATGATCAAAATTTAAATTGTACCTTTTACCTTTTAAGGTGTTGCAAAGGGAATCACAGTTCCACGTAAAAATGTAAATCTTCACATCTACATTAATCAAAATGCACCCTCAGTTATATGTTCTACTTTACATTTAAGTATTGAGTGTAAATACATATATGAAAAAGTAGGCTACTCCCTCACTGTTTGAAAGAAAAATGGGCCTCTGTACCTGCATATGGGCAAATAATTGTACAGTAAATTATTTTGCATTTTCTAATTACTTGTTTGCACATTTTCTTTATTTTCTGTTTAATGTACATATAGTGCAGGTTATTGTAAGAATGATGTCACTGTCAGTGTAATTTCCATATCATGCCTTGAAGTCATGTTTCCATAAATTACAAAACCATAAACAACTGCTGCAAGGTTGTATTAGCAGATAAATCTTTCATTTATATAAATGTCTGGCTGTCAGTGATGTGCGATACAGTAAGCAAGGGGCAAGGCCCTCTCAACACAAATGGAGAGAAAGGGCAATTTACAAGGAGGTATGACTATTTATTTACTAAACCCACAATTTACTTCCAATTAATATGTGCATATGAATCTACTGTATGTATGATGTCATGACTGGATCACTGACTGGAAGTGAAATATGTGCATTTCATATAGTAGCCTGTGTATTCTCAGTGTTTATATTAAAGTCACTGTGCAGAGCACTGGCCAGCTCCATGACAGTGTGCCATTGATCCTTTAAATTGCCATTCATCTCCTAACAGACCATAGTTAAATATATTCCATCGGAGGCCTTACTGTGGATTTTCAGGCAATTATTTCAGTTCTTTGAAGGCTACTGCTGTGCCGTTTGGCTTTGATCCTCTGCTCAGTTCAGTTAAACCCTTGTAAAACCCAGGATGGGAAAGCTGCAGATTTGTAAAGGATTTTATTTGAGTGTGGCATAAGCCAACATGTCGGCTGGGTGTCACAATCACCGCATAGGCTTCATTAGCTCAAACAGCCCAATCAATGGTGGTATAACTGCCTGGAGCAATGTTAATTTTGATTGCATCTCAAAGTTTTTCTCAAGGTTACCCACAATTAAAACAAATTTCCCAGCTATATTAATTATGACACAGAGGATTAGGCTAAAAGGACTCTTGCTGCCACTCTTTCCATTCCAAATAGGCGTAATCAATAGCATGGCATTTTGCTGAAGTATCAGTACAGTTGCATCTCTGACAGGCATAAAAAGATGCAATGGGCTTTAATTGAAAAACCTGGTGAATTTGCCAGATGCTCAGCTGTATTGTATCATTAAATCAACATCAGACATGGCATTTTAACAGAAATGCACACTGCTGCAGTGGTCAGCAGCAATGAACATTACAAAGAGATCATTTGAATTAATGCTACTTACGGCTCAACAGATTTCAATTCGAGGAGATAATGAGACAGAGAACAAAACAGACACATGTGATCAATACATAATCAGAGCCCATTCTTGGCCCTACTATTGTCTGGTCTCTCGTCTCCCCTTTCTTTCCAAAACCTGCAAACATACTGTATTCAACCAGCTGTGTGACTCTCCTTTGCAGAACAACTTCTTTGACCTCATCCAGTCTGGCCTCAGATCTGGGAACTCAACAGAGACTGTCCTGTCACCCAAGCTCTCCGCTCTCCACAACTGTCTTCAATCTACACCAAGTCTTTGGATTCAGAGGCTGCACCTTTCATGCACTTTAGCTCTACAGTGGCGGAATTGCCGACAGACTAGTCTCTTGAGATCTGCAAGCACAGATGGAAAGCTCATCTTTTCGGGCAGACTATTAGTTCTATCGCCTTATCAAACACTGTTCAAAAGCCCTTTATACAAAATAAATAATTCACTTTTCCCAGAAATATTCACTAGGATGTGGGCTGATTATTAGCTCAGCACTGAAATTCAGGTGTGTTACTTTATTTTGTTTTGTTGTCTGTGGTAACCCCCATTGGTATTTTCACTCATTTGGCTTGTCATAATGGCCTTGTTAGTCACTTTGGATGAAAGTGTCAGATGAACAAATAAATATAGATGTATTTGTTCAAAAAAAGTTTTACTGCATCACTTAAATTGCTGAGTCATAGTACATTCTTCTAGTAATTCAAAACAAACTTCTTCTACAAAGAAAGAAGTTTGTTTTGAATTGAATTCAAGACCATTAACAGGAATTGATTACCTAAATAGAATAATTTTGCCTCTTATTTTTCATTGTACTTAAATCAATTAAGCATTATTTCCTTTGTCTGTTTATGGTTATACTGACAAAATAAGTCTTTGCAATTAGGAAATGAACATTTGGAAACCAGTATTATGATTAATATTACTTCTGGATGCAATATATCGTATCTTATTTGAGCTGACATTTGGCAGTGTACTCCATCATCACTGGGACTACCCACATTGTTGTATTCTTCTCACAGATGAATTTTCTAAAACAACAAGTCACAACAATGCCATGACCAAGACCCCCATTTTACAAGGCTTACAGGGGTAGATATTTTACATCATGTCACTTATGCATTTATACTGGACAATTGACACACTTTATCAAAGTTACATGTAGTAACATGGAACTGGCATGTTAGAAATGACAAATTGCTGGACTTAATAATAATATGCAAAATGAACAGATTAGTGTATTTAGGACACCATAAGAGCATGTTATGTGGCAAATATTCCCAGGCTTGTATAATATTACAATGGAGATGTATTTAATAGATACAATGCCTTATTTCAAAAACAAAATCAAAGCTTAAGATAATAAACGTTTTCATTCTCATTATTTCTTTGCCTGACATGAAAAGACTCATGCTCGAAGGTAAATCTCATAATACCAAATCTCCATGTACTCTTTAAACCCACGCAGGCATAGAATTCATATTATTAATGCAATTATACTGAAATGAATTCTGTGTGTGGAAGTGCTGTAATGTAAACCGCTTTGCTGTCTCCTAGTTTCAAAACACTTTTCTCTATCTGTGCCGTGCAGGCCATCTGAGATTCATGAGTAAATTGTCTCCTCTTTCCTGTGTATTTCCCTGTGGAAGCAGGAATCTATAGTATTTGGGGACCTTGCTGCAACATTCTGTTGGTGCTCTTTCGGAGACCCTAGTACATATTTTAACAGTTTCCAACAAGTTTGTGTGCTTATTTCCTTATTTATTTAATCTGAGGTATATTTATAACTGCAGATAAGAAGTCCCTCAGCTTTAATTTTCCAGCAAACCTGCAGCAAAAGGCATCACTGATGTCTTAAAGCACATTATCACTTCAAATTAATTTGAAACGGGTAAGAGCACTTAATCAATCCACTGAAGTATTATGAAGAACCAGTGTGTGATTGGCACAGAGAGTTACAATTAAAAACAAATTAAAGCTGATATGAATGTCATATGGGCTACCACAGTTTTGCGCAATGTCCGTGACGACTGCACTAAGCTCTAATGCTTTGCGCATTTTTTTTAAAACCAAAGTCTCTCTGGAAAAAGGAAATGTCTCTCCTGAAATCACATATAAGTTTGAGCACTCAGTTCTACAAGCTCCAAAGACTAATCTCTGTTTTAATGCTAACGTAAACAGGTTTGCACCCATCTTCAAGATATAAAAGACAAGTTGCTTAGTCTGAGACATGAAAGAACTAAAAATGCCTTTTAACTCTTAAATTTTGTCTCTTGAGGCATTTTTGTGCAGCCTATCTAAAGACAACACCAGAAGTATGAGATTTGACTTTATTACAATTTGATTTTATATTCTATTATTCTTGTGAAACATATATAAAAAAGAAAAAATATAGTTTGGACAGCCAAAAAAACTTATTAAAGCTTCCACTGGGGAAATGTGCAGGGTAGTTTTTTTTTTTTTTACATTCAAAAACGGTTTGCTTTGCTTGCAAAATAGAGTATTCCTGATATCTGAAACTTTTAGTATGAAAAATGTTCAGCCTTTAGCAGCAGTACATACTAATTAATTCTGACCTTCAGATTTACCTGTGTAATGCATTTTGCAGCCTTTAGGCATAATTGGCCCATTGAAACCTAGTGATGTCAGTGACCAATAGTGACAATTTTTAGACAGGATCCTTAACTTTTTTGCAGCTTTTTTTTTCTTTAATTTGGTATATTATTACAAGAATAGGCACCTGTCACCAATCCAATTCCCCATATTCCTGACCATATTCTGTACTGCACTATGACCACATTGTTCAACCGATGCAAAAAAAAAAAAAAAAAAAAAAAACTGGGCCTGCCAAAAAGCAGTGGCACAATAGAAAAATAATATTTGGACCAAAAGTTTAGTATTATACCCAACACCCAAAAAAAGGAAGCTGTAGTTCTAGTGACTCTATGACTCTGACAACTGACACTGTTTTACTCTCATGTACCTTCCTCCCCTCTCACCTAGCTGATTGTTTCACTCTAATAAAAAAAAGAATGTATGACAAAATCGATTCCACTTAAACGTCCTTCTGTGCAAACAGATATTATTCCTGAATGGTGATTTTACATTCGCAGAGGTAGAAAGTAACGTGATTGTGTGGCTTGTACATGATATCATCTAAGCTGTTTTTGTTATTGCTTTTCTCTAGTCTAGAAATAGACAGGCTATTTTTAGGGGGAATAGCACATTTGATAATTCATATTCATGAGCCAATGTCCTTATGTCTGACAATATTCATGACAGCCCGGCCTCCTCTGTCCCTCAAAGCATGAACAAACTTGCATGGCTCTCTATCTCAGCGAGCTGGAAAGATGGCTCAGGGTTGCCACTGTGCTTAGTTTGGACACACACGCACATCTGACACTAGGTCAACATGCTATGATGGTATAGTCTGTAAGCGTCAACCAGTAATCTTTGATAAAGATGTGCTGCTATTTACAATGCAGATTATGGCTGACAGTTTATTTGTGGAGATCCCTGTTGCACCTTTACTCTGTCTGTAATCACTCAATTAGCTGCAGGTGCATAGGTACCAAGGCAAGAATCTACAAGCTAGTAAAGACAACTCACACGCTTCAAAACATTATGGAAAAGTACCCCTCACATGCCGCAAAAGTATATTTTATTTTATCATTATTCATGTTGAAATGTAGACAAACACTTTCTTCACAAGATCATTATCAGCATCAAGACAGCTGACAGCTTATTTATGAAAAAGTTTTGAGTTTGTGTGGAAAAACTCAAGACCAGGAGGACAGCAGTTTCTGCAATTGTAGCTAAACACCCCTGTACTTGCTAATTGGTAAACAGCAAACTTCTTTATCAGAAACAATAAAGTTATCTCTGTCCATTTAGTGTTTAGCTAAATAATTTAACTAACATGAGATGAAATAATGCTAGGTGGACCCCAATTTCCTGCCAGAGTTTGGATTTCAGGAAATTGTTGATATTGACATTAGTTGCTCTGTTGTATAGTACAGCGCCAGTCTCTGCTCTCCGTATATGTATAAACCTAAATCAGACACTGAATGGGAATTGTTACAAACACTCATCTATCTGGAAACTAGTTATCAAGGCACAGAAACACTACCAAATGAGCTTCACATTGAAGTTAAGGGTTAGCTATCCCACATTAAGTAGTGTAGGTACCCAAATGAAATGCGAACAATATTGCTAGGTAGGCTAGCTAGCTACCGTAGCTACCATAACATGCTACCAGGCATGGGCTAGGGTTCTTTCTTGCGGTTTTGGTTGTCTCCTCACCATTCCTACCATTATAACACTAGCTAGCCATGAGCTGCAGTCACTTATTGCGTTCATTCATGCTGAGGGTAAGTGACTTATAACTTCTTCACAGTACTGTTATGCTTAGGAAGTATATTTCTTGGCAGAGTAAGGAAATCACATTTTCCACTGAATGGCCTCTTTAAATTATTGCTTGGTGTGAATGTTGTAGAACAGGCTAATGACTTGGTACACTAATTTTGAATAACAAAGAAACATTTATCAGTTGAGTCACAACATTAGTCTTAATAATAATGAATTTTAAATATATTAAGACTGGAATTTACAACAGCATAGGATAACTACATAAAAGAAATCCATGATTCCCAAAAGTAATTTAAATGTTCAGTTATTATTCTGACTGAAGACAGGATTCTCTAGAATTTGCTTAGATTTTGCGTGAGACCTGGGACTGAGGATTCACTACACAGTCAAGTTAATGTGGTAAAATATTGCAGATTTGTCAGAATGCTTTCCTTTTACCCACAGCACATTTAAGACAATGCACCACTGTCTTCCAAGCATCTTAAAATTCTGAGCATTTGATCAAGCATTACTATATTTATAAAGGATTATTTTACCCATAGACAACCATTTGTGAGGCTTCAGAATCAGTAAGTTTGACAGACTGCTGTCACATTTTCCTGAGTGGTCTGTCTCCTTTTGTCTCCTTTTTATTTACTCTGTGGCCAGTGGACTGATGTAGAGCTGGTTGTTGAATAGGAAGTGAATAGCAATGATATGAGATGACAAACGTTTTCCATTCCATTTAAATACTTACAACACAAAAGTCCTGGCTGTGGTAAAAATAACAATATAAATTATTGGAGTTATTTATTTAATCATTTGTTTATAATGCTTGAAAGCCTCTTTCAGTGATGAGCTATTTTATTTACAATCCTCACCCACTCCTCCCAACCTCCTAATAACAACTCATAACTTCAAAAGTGTGGTGTCTGCATGCATAGCTCTGATATCATAAGAAAATACATCACAGTTGTAGGATTATGGGGAAAGGGTGAAAGCCAATGAAAGTCTGTCCTACTCTGAAATAGTGAAGACTGTGTAATACTGTATTTTTTCAAAATCCTTTCAAAATCCATGTCCCTGTCATTTGATGTGCTGGAAAGCTTTTTCTTGTTCAGAGCCATTAGTGTAGGATTGTAGATTGTTGAAATGTGAGAAAAACTGGAGATTAAAAATAAAAATACATGCTGGAGATAAAGCACAATTGTCTTTAATGTAGAACTATACCACCACTTTGGATCATTTAATAAAAATGAATGAAGAAATAAATTTTAAAAATCCTTTAACTTATTGATTTTCATGATACCTTCTGTCAAAACAGCACACTAGACTACACCTGTTCACTTGAATAGAAGAAAGCGATAGAGGACAATCAAAGCTATGCTTTTCTGGCCTTTCTTCTATTCTTCTAGAGACTCGGTGCTCTATGAAGAAATACTAAACGAGGCATTACTGCACATCGCTGTGAATTCATACATGTTTGGATCACCATCTCTGAAACTACGATTCCCAAATGCCTTTTGAGACACGTCACTCACTGGTGAAGGTGAGGCTAATGGCACCTGTTTGATGATTAATTTAAAGCACTTTACTAAGAGATGCTTCTTGTGAACCCTTCAGTTCTCATTCCCTCAAGCCCTGGATTGATTGCTTGGCAACACCATGCCACATCACAAAATGAGAGCTCTTACTGGGGGCTTCAGGGCTTAAGGGGAGCCTTTGGCATTGGCCCTAGGTAGTAAACTATGCCTGGATATAGCTGCTGAACTTCACCTGAGCTACAGCCAACTGGAAACAGTCTTATTTGTATGGCTAGGTTCAAATATACTGTACATGGACAGGTGTTAATGGACATAAGTCAACAATAATTATTCAGAAATGACAGATTACAAAGAAAAAAGGAAAAGGGAGACCTGATGGAGTGACAGAGGAACTATGCAAAAAATCAGTTACTTGAAATTGTATTCCTAAGAGATTTAAGACATTCTCAGCCAAATCTCTGTGTAAGTGCATTGCTTTGTGGTGTCATGCACCTGTGCTGGTATTTTGTTAGCATTTAGATTGTGTTTAGAGCATGTGCATCACCTTTTCTCATTGGGTTTGTGAGACTGGTCATGCCACTGTTTTTCTGAGGAATCTGTTTTAGTTCAGCAGGGTAGCAGCGTGGTTAACTTACAATGCTGCAATATGTTCACCATCAAGCTCCTGGTAATTTTGCAGAGACAAAACAGTTTGAATTATCCACTAAGTGAATGAAGTGTTGAACTCATCTTTTATTGTTAAAGGTTGAAATAATCTCTAACATTTCACATGGGTTAACAGAATGTTTCTGAATAACATTTACATTTCCCTCTCAGGGGATAAGCAGTGTGTATGCAGGAAATTAAGGATCATGGATATGGAGGAGCAAAATGGTTATCCCAGTTGTAATCAAGCAAAGGAGTTTCGAACCAGTGGGGAATCAGCGGATAACACCGAGCAACACAGTAGCATAATGAAAAGAGATTTACCTCTACTGCTCAGGCAAACAAACATTTTTTTTTCTCTCTACAGTAGAGTCCTTGTAATTGCAGAAGGGATAATTAGTTATTTAATTTTAATGCATTGCATGTAGGTAATTTAAAGCAGTGATTCCTCTAGCAACATGCTTTAGTGTCATGCATATCATTTAAATTGATAACACTGTTAAATTCTTAAAGCTATTAGGAGTAAGCTTCAATGTCCTGCCTATTCATAGTGTAATTGCAAAATGCAGTCCAGTAGTTCTGCTGATATTCTGTTTGAATGCATATTAGTTTTTTTGTACTTATAGTGTTCAAAGGCTGATGTTGTATGCATGCATAAAGAATAGCACATTTAAGAAATCACATTTATGTGTGTACAATTTGTCCACTAATATTTGTCACTCAAATGTATATGGGCTAAGATGGAATTTTGAAATTGTTCTTATTTATGTAAATCATTATAACTGTATGTACAAATAATTTATTGGTTTTGCTCATAAAACTGGGTGCATAAAATTCAAAGGGGTATCATGCCATGCATACGCACATATGCTTTAGTTATTATATCCTATTGAATTCATTTATCCCTGCAATGTGTACATGTAGTGAATAATGACATACTGAACCCAGGCCTATGCTTTTACAAGGAGTAAACAGTATTTTAATATTCATCCATTTCATGCTATGGATACATGATGTACATTTCTATAGAAATTTCTTGGACAAGGTGGTGATTTAGCATGCATGGAACTTTGAGCTCTGCTGCTGGAAAAGCTGCTGTTTAATTTTCTTAAAGCTACAAACTGATAGCTGTTATCTGCTGTTTTCAAGATGGCTATTAAATGAACTGCATACTAGAATTTGTAGCTGTATTGATATATTAATTGTATAGATGTCATCCATCTTAACTATGAAACAATATTTTTGTCCAAAAACATGCTCTGGAAATGCAATTAAATTTCACAATTAAAATTGTCTAATGTATTGTAATCTGCATAATGAACTTAAGGCTGAAGACCCTTCGACAGATCTCAGCTGCTCTCTCCACTGGAAAGCATCGAACTGCTCTGCTCATTAATGCCTGGATTGCTGAAAAAAGCCATAATTTTGCCATTAGGCCTCCTGTAGAAAGCTGTCAGTGTAGTGGTTATAATT
Source organism: Megalops cyprinoides (assembly GCF_013368585.1). Taxonomy (NCBI): domain Eukaryota; kingdom Metazoa; phylum Chordata; class Actinopteri; order Elopiformes; family Megalopidae; genus Megalops; species Megalops cyprinoides. Next base: position 16,341,224 of record NC_050587.1, on the reverse strand, counting down.
CATACCCTCTGAATTTTGTTTATTCAGCTGCTGTCTTTCCCACAATATGTACCAATCCCCCTGTATTCCACCCAGTATCTCATCTCAGTATATACCCATTTAGATATATTGAGTACAAAAATATTTGTAATGTTTTTTTGGATCTCACTCCAGCGTTTGCATTTGAATGTCATGCTAACCATGCTACCATGTAATATCAATGCATATTGGGTCCAATAAAAGTCATACTCTCAAGCATTCTTTGGTACTGTAATATTCTTTATTTGACCTTTGGGTGTGTGTCCTTTCATGATCATCAAGCAATAGCTGTCCGTATATTGATGTTTTTCCTATTCAAAGGATGCAACATAATTTTAGGTGCATTCATTTTTGATAAAAAATGTGTTCTGTTGTGCATGGTGGCAGAGGATCAGGAAGTATCAATGTGAAATAGCAAATGCCAAGAAGCTTTTTACTGACACCTTGAACAGTGATTCTGATTCCTGTGTGGATTTTTAAATAAGTAATATAAGTTTGAGCAAGGCTATTACAGAGACAGAGGGAGGGAGAAAGAAATCCATGTCTATTGAAACAAATCTCTGTTTATTTAAATGTGTATTGAAACAGGTAATGTCAAAAGAGAATTATCACGGTGTAAGAAAAAAGCAATTTTGCCTGTGTCATCCTCTTTTGACATGCGATTGCATTGGGTGAGAGGAAAAATTGTAAACACAAAAACAGTAAAAACCAGACCGCTCTCCATAAATGAACACTCCTTTTCCTGTTTAAATCTATTGTGTTCAAATCCATACTCAAAATCAACATGAGGGAGTTAAATTCAAGTTTTTTACAGAAGATAATGAGGACAATTAAGCATTCTTAAAAGTCACATCAATACTGTTCATATCTATCCTTGAGGTCCATATGGCTGATTGCTTGGCCCAAGGTAAGATATTTCAGTCTTGTGCGTCTTGGCACACATGTACATCATGCTAAAAAACAAACACCTCTTTTAAAAAAGCAATGCTTAAGTGCAAGTACTTTGGTCACAACCTGAAAGGCCTAGTCTGTTGAAGTTGAAGAACAAGAAAATCCACTATCATCTCTTTACCACAAAATGTAGATTTTGGGCTAATACCAGGGTCCCGCCCTGTGAGTGAAATACATGACTGCTACAGTCCTGCAGACAACTCTGTACTCTCCTGATCTCTTAAGGAGAGGAGGATTGCCAGGGTTAAGCCTGTTACATGGCAGTTCTGCACAGCGAGAGTCCATCACTGGCTGAGGGAAGTTGTATTCTGCATCTTCATAAAGAGATGACAAATGTGCTTTTCTCTGCTTCTCAACAGGGCATTTGGTCAGGAACTTGAACCTCTGAAAGGGCCTCCGGATCTATTGGGTTGCTGCACCCAGCAAAAAAGGTAGGACAGTTCCTTTCATGTTCTGACTTCTGGCCTCCTGCTATGGCTGAGGGGAGAGAGATATCTTCTGGTGATCAAAATCTCCCCACTAGGAGGGTCTAAATACTTATTCATCTCACTTCTCTGTACTGTTTTTTTTTTCAAGTCTTTGTGCTGTTCTGTGTGTATCTTTGGCAAAATAGTTTAACTAGGTTTTTCAGCAAATCCCCAGTTCCTACATTTTCAATACTAGCCTCTGCCATAATCTCCTCATCATTCTGCTGAGCTGGCACTTCAGGCCACAGCATGAAGCTCAAAGTCTGCTTCCTTTTCGCATTTTGAAGACTACTGGGATCCACTTGCTGGATCAACCTTCTTTACCTCACTCTTTCTGACACACTATAGCTCTTCAATCACTTCTCCAAAACACCTGCATCTCAGGTGTCGTTTCTTGCCCCCAATAAAACTGCTTCAACTGATTCACTGCTGGAAACACTTCATGTTTTGCACCATCAAGTGAAATGTTCCGAGCAACTTCAATATTTTGAGTAATATATTATATGTTTTATGTATAGGATGAAAAGGTTCCCACTGAATCATAGGGAATTTGTGTTTTAACCTCTCATCTGGACTGGTTATTATAGGAAGCACTGTAATCCTTTACCTTCCTTTGTTACTGTGTAGTCTTTTAAAAAGACTTGAATGATGTTGACAATTACTCCAGCAACTGTCGACGGGAAAAGATTCAACCCCTTGATAAGTACTCTGTTCACCTGTTTTTCTCTCTTCAGAACACACACACACACACACACACACGCACACACACACACACATACACACGTACATTCTTAAACATGGTATTACAGGCCTTAGTGCTAAGATGCAATCTGAAGTGCTTTATTTTCAGTCTGCGTCAGTAGATGGCCAGAAACTGTTCTGTTCAGACTGTTGTAGGCAGTTGTCTACAGCACGCCTCCAACTATCCACCGCTGATGTTCGCCTATAAAAAAAATAAATCAAGACTGAGAGGACATAGAAGAAGAATGACATTAGCTCTGAGAGTTCCAAGTTCTTGTTTCGGTAGCAATCTCTTCCCTTCATTGCTATTGGGAACAACCTTGAGAATTGAGCAAGTGTTGCAACAAATTTTTTATGTATATCAGTGGATATAATTGTGTCATATATGTATATTTACAATACTAGAATTGCAAGCACAAACAATCATCTTTAAGCATCAGTAGCATTTAAAATCCATATAGGAGACTAGATTTGCTGTGTTCAAGGGTTCCATTAAAACATGGGTTTATTCCTATAAACAGCTGCCAGAATAAGTTGCATGAGGCAGGTAATATCCTCATATGAGGATGAGAAGCATATGTATAACTTTGCTTTATCCCAGTCTCAGAAATGCCAGATATGTGCTTATCAACAATAGTTGGCTTACTATGCATTTCTTCTTCTTGTCATAAACTGTGTTTGAAATTAATTTGTGAACTTTTCTTCTTATTTCATCAAGTAAGTGATTAGGGCTGTTTAAGTACTCTTTCATTAAGGGCATGGCTACTTCTAAGTCAATAATTAGACCTACTATCTATAATTAATATCCTATCCTATTTTTCAGGTTAAAAGTTGTATCAGCCATCACAAATGGCCTTTAGGTAGGAATTGAATAAAATATTGTCATGGGAATTTTTCAAGTGAAATTCCCAGTCTGTGATATGTCATAAATCAAGTTCTGTCAGTCAAATGCCTACATCAAAAAAACTTAAAGAAATTTGCTCTCCTGCTGTGCTCTGTGGTTAACACATGAGGAGTCATAGTTGTTGACAAGGTGCAATGAAAACATCCACATTTGTTATTCCACAACATCACAACACAACATGCTTCCTTTCATCCCCCCCACCCCCGCCGCTGCCGATCCACTCTGAATAGCATATTTCAAAGTGAGCTGATATATATCCTGACATATTCTGGCCCAGGCTCAGTTATACCTGAAGGGAGGCCTGGGGCAAATTCGCCCCGATAAGTAAAAGTAAGACCCCAAAATCACAGTCATGAGAGCAGAAAACGCCCCTGGAACTATTCTTAATGGAATGGCTAAGTAGTATATTTTGAGTCTGTGGGCGTATTTGCCAGCCAACATCACAATTCCCTGATCGATAAAGCTGCTGAATGCCAATGATTTCATGTACGCTAACACCTCGCTCTTTTGCTTTTGTCTTCCATTTTACTCTCACTGGCTGGGAATGTGTAGCGCACCTTCAGTCATACTCTATCATGGTCCATTGCCTCATGCCCAGATCCACCATCCTAAAATCCCCTGTTCAGGTATTGGTATCTATACCTCCTGAAAAGAACAAAAAACAAGCAAGTGACCACCATAGACCACCACAGGTGGAGAATTGACTGGGTAGGTATAGAAAACAACAGGTAAATGCAGATCTCTTGCAAAATTTATTGTACAACATACGCCATTCAGCCAGCCAATATGCCATTTGGTCAAAGGAATCAAACATTAAAATATACTACCTTTTGGCACAAGATTAACCAATCACATAAATTAGCATAGCTATCTAGCTATAAAGGTACACTGCCTGGCCAAAAAAAAAAAAAAGTCGTACACTCTAATATTTCATAGGACCGCCTTTAGCTTTGATTACGGCACACATTTGCCATGGCATTGTTTTGGCAACCTTATGCAACATCACAACATTTATTTTCGTCCAGAGTTGCATTCATTTTTGGCCAAGATCTTGTATTGACAACGGGAGAGTCGAACCACTCTGTAAAGTCTTCTCCAGCACATCCCAAAGGCTTTCAATGGGGTTAAGGTCAGGACTCTGTGGTGGCCAATTCATGTGTGAAAATGATTCCTCATGCTCCCTGAACCAGTGTTTCACAATCTGAGCCCGATGAATCTTGGCATTGTCATCCTGGAATATGCCGTTGCCATCAGGGAAGAAAAAATCCATTTATGGGATAACCTGGTCATTCAGGTACATTCAGGTACTCAGCTGATTTCATTTTATTGCCACATAACATTGCCTGAGCCTAGACCTGACCAACTGAAGCAGCCCCAGATCATAACACTGCCTCTAGAGGCTTGTACAGTGGGCGCTATGCATGATGGGTGCATCGCTTCATGCGCTTCGCTTTTTACCCTGACGCGCCCATCACTCTGGAATTGGTTAATCTGGACTCATCAGACCACATGACCTTTTTCCATTGCTCCAGAGTCTAATCTTTATGCTGCCTAGCAAATTGAAGCCTTTTCTTCTGATTAGCCTCGCTAACAAGGGGTTTTCCTGTGGCCACCCAGCTGTTTAGTCCCAATCCTGTGAGTTCTCGTCGCATTGTGCGTGTGGAAATACTCTTACTTCCACTATTAAACATAGCTGTGAGTTCTACTGTTGATTGTTTATGATTCCACTTCACCAAGCATTTAAGTGATCTCCGATCACGATCATTCAAGATTTTTTCCGACCACATTTCTTCTGCGAAGTTGACAGTTCACCACTATCCTTCCAGGTTTTATTAATGCATTGGACAGTTCTATACCCAATTCCAGCAATTTCAGAAATCTTCTTAGCTGTTTTCTTTGCTTGATGCAGGCCAATAATTTGACCCTTCTGAAACACAGTATCATCTTTTCCACGACCACGGGATATGGTCCGACATGATTGTTTAAGAAATGAGAAGCTACTCACTGCACCAGTTAGGGTTAAAAGAATTGTTGCCAGCTGAAACGTATTAATCACTGTAGTGATTATCCAATCACAGGCTCTTAAGTATTTTCTTATTTAAATCCAAACGGCAACTTTTTTTTTGGCCAGGCAGTGTATATTTCACTTTTGAACATCACTATTAGCTAACATCATCAAGGACTGCTTCACCTTCTGGCATCATGGCATAACTAAACACCTCTGTCACTCTTTCAGATGTCCTGACAGCTTGCTGTGACAAGTGTGCTGCCATACTGTTTCATCTTCAAATAAAACAAAAGTAAAAAAAACAAGCCCATGATCAGTTTATGTCTATCTGCAAGGGCAATGTTTCACTAGCAGTGGGGTAGCATTCAATTGTTTTTTGTTTTTTTTTCACTGAATAACCAAACACACTTTACCTGTCTGCAAAGTTAGTAGTTCGTGTCAATACTAAATATGCATCTAAAATGCCAAAAATGTTAAATGAGTAAATGTGCCCTTTGGAAAATAATACATATATTTAAATTATTTCATTCCTTGGGAAATGTGCATGTGACAAAAAGACAGTCATGATAAGCATAAATACATCTGGCCCAGTGTAAATGCCCTATTTGTATAATATCTTTTTCATAATGTTTCATTTAACTTCTCATTTAACTTAAATGAATTAGAAAAACAGCTCATAAAATTGCTGGGGAGTAACTAAACTAATTTTGTTCACTAGATATTTCACGTATGCTTGTTGTTGGGTAAATCTAATCCCTAAACAGTATTTACGTGAGTCAAATTTCAATGTCTCTGTATAATATGTAAATATATGATGTTTTCAGCAGTCAGGTCACTCATTTTAATATCTCATGTCATTGTTATCACTTTATGGCAGCAAATCCATGGAAAAATCCATTTTATATGAACTTGTGGTTTGCCCTTCCAGCTGCAGGTTTTGGACTGATGAGTAGAGGCACTTATGTGAATATTACTTCACCAAGTGCAGATGCAATTATGCGTACAAGTAATTAATGTTTTCTCTGCACACCCCTAGAAAGGATGCAGATTAGAACGCGGCTGTAGACTGCAGTTCTTGACACAGTTCAGTCATTAACGTACCTGTTTTCCATATATAGTGTAAACACCAACATTTAAAGTGATGCAAACGAAGCTCAACAAATGGAAGCTGATGGCAGGGTTAATTGTAAGTCACAATGATAAAAGTTGGTTGGGTGGTGGGTAGGGTAGCTTCCCTCCTCTAAAGCCTCACATGGGAATTAAACCACTTGCAGACTGTGATCAAAAAATTCCATTTACATTCCTCTTCACTGTTGTTTTATCCACACTCTCCAAATAGTTGACTGATGGATGCAGAAGAAGGATGATTTTTTTTCCTCAAAGAGTATGGCGAATCAAATGGCCTAATCTTGCTCAATAAAAACCAGTCACTTTTTAAATCTTAACAGCTAGGGGAGTTTGCCTTTGCATGTGACCCTGTCTGTTTGAGAAGGAGAGGCCACAGGGGTGCCAGTGTTTTGAATGTGAATTTATGCCATCGCTCACATTACAAACTATCACCAAAGCAAGGCCTTTAGATTACTGCTGCAGCTTGAGCATAAAAGATTGTAATGCTTTTATATCTTTTCTTTACACAAAACAAAGGAACCAACCAACCAAGTGATTATCATTATTATTATTACAATAACAGGGAAACAAAATCCATTTTTGGTGATATTTTTGTTTAAAAGCTCATGGACATAAATACGAAGTTGAAGAGATGAGATTTCAAGCTATTTATGAAGCACTGCTTCCTTTCATAAACTGATGTTTTCATGCTGTCTACATAAGTCAAGTTTGGAAGTATCCGTGTACAGTCTGAGCTCAGACATCAAAAGTTCTCATGAACTTTGAGGCCTTTACACAAACTCTTTGACTTTTACATGCTAGCTCACTTGAAACCACAATAATGGAACAATGGACATTACACAGATTGTTGTTGGCCATAGCCCGTGTAGAGCTGATCCCCAAGATCCGCAAGGCTATATGGCACACACAATCCACTGAGTCAGTCCTCCTCATGTCTTCCATTCCACCACTCTCCTCTGAGTCATCATCCCCCCACATACCAGTTGGTGATGCACTATTTGTTTCAATTGAATTGATTGATCTTATGCACAGTTTCCAGTGCACAGCTCCCAACATCATTAATGCAAAAGATTGGCTTCCAGTTATATACCATGTCAATGATCATCATACATTCTGAAGGATCGAAACTCAAAGAGCTGTTTACAACAGACTCACCCAAACTTTCAGTATCGATGCAAGATAGATTATTCACTCTGAGGGTTGGTTGCCTCGATTAATTATTAAGAGCTGTTGATGCAGAAAAAAAGGAATTTCTTCCATGTGTTTAGGATGGGCTAGGGTGTTTTTATTTGCCCCTATTTATTTGTTTAAATTTTAATGCCCTTTTCCTAAATCTCCCCTCTCCCTTAGAGAATGCCTTTTGACCTCTTGACTGCACTCCTGACAACTACCCTCTACTCTGTGATTGGCTGGATTGCCGTCTTCACAGGTCTCCTCTAATGTTCCATGCAGTAGTTTGAAGTCTGGACTGAGCTACAGGGTGGCCTTGTCTTCCAAAGACTTGACAATCAAACTGTTAAGCACCAGTGGGCAACTCTTTGTTTGTGACAGCTCACATTGTCCCCTGAGTGACAGGCAGGTATTTCAGCTTTAAAAGCCAGACTGGGAATAAGAAAACCTTGATGAAATGCATTCAAGGTGAAATGATAGAGCTTCTTTATTTTCTGCTCCTTTGTTCCCTAAGGGCTCCTTGGTTTTCAACAAGAATTTGTGCATCTGGCTTGCGTGCTTGCTTGCTTGTTGGTGTTAGTGGTTGATTTACTCTTTGTAATTAAGCTTCCACCTCAGAACAGTTTCTCACAACACTTTCCAAACATGATATTCTTTCATCGTATCTCCATTTTTTTGTGCTGTAAGACCACTTAATGCATGCTTAGCAGGGTCATGCTTTACCTGACTGTCAAATTCTCCAGCCTTGTCTAAGGCAGGATGACTATCTGTTCTCACCATTCATTTCCCTTGGCGATATCCATTGCTCTCACACAGCCAAATCTCTAATCTTAGAAATCTTTCCTGCTCACAAATGTGTTGCAGTAGTATAGGATGTCTGCTTTTCCATACTCTGAAACAGCAATTTCATCACGCTACCTGGATTAGGCTATGAGAAGTAGAACGTTAGGAAAACTCCCCTCAGATAAAATGACATACCAGTCCATCATGGCTGACAAAGAAGCGCTAAAATACCATGACAGGGAATCTCTTATCACATAATAAAGCCGTTGAGGAGATATCATTTTTCATTTAGAAGCTTTTTGAGTCACAATTTATCCCCTTATCTTTACTGCAACTGTATGGCCTAGCCATATGTGCATGCATATCTTTGACAAGAAAACTGTCAGGCTGTCTATCATGTAAAAATGCATTTTGACATACAGGTTGTGACCAAAATAGACTGGTTTCCCAATGCTTTCTCCTTTCCCCATTCCCATAATTACATATTCCCTGTCTAACAGAGATCTATATTCATACTTATTAATAGCTGACTAACAATAACAGAAGGCAATGCATGAAATATTTATGCCTGTATATGATTCAAGCTCTCTGAATAGCTGCGCCTCACACAGTTGTCCCAGTCTAGTGAAATTTTCATCAGCATTAGAGGCAAGTAGAGTCCAATGATGCACCAGGGAATACAAAACACATGTTTTGTGCATGGAATACTACTACAAGGAAACTGAATTACTGAGGCCATTTTTTTCAGCATGATATTTTGTGAGAAACAGTTTAATATTAGAGCATCTATATTTCAGACGTCCACAAGGTATTATGCCATTTTCCTATGGTTTTCAGAATTTAAAAAATGTGTTGCTTTTTGGATGTCCCTGGTCCATGAAAAATCTGCCCTTAATTTTCAGCACCTACGACCACAAATGTGTTAAGGCTGACAGATTTAGCTAATCAAATCTGCAGTTAGGATAATTTGAGTCACCGAATGCTTGTCTCCTGTGGGCAGGAAGCAGTGGATCACCTCATTAAAAGTTTCACGGAGCAACTGATCCTTCAGAACCTGAATGTGGCTTAACAGCCTACAGTAGTGCATTTGCAAATTCTCTGACCAGTCCTGGTTGAAAAAGAATAGAAAAATAGAATGTGTTTATTGCAGAGATAGATTCATCAAGAATTAGCCTTCCTCTCAAATGGACACAGAGGAATAACAACTGATGATGACATATGCATCTGTGCATTAGTCATAGTTTTATAGCTATGTAACTAGATATTTGCACGGCTGTCAACTAACATTATTTAATATTTTATTATTATTATTATTATTATTTGGCCACACCTGTTTTTCAGGGTTTGGGCTAGGCCCCTTATCTCCAGTGAAGGGAAATCTTAATGCTTCAGCATACCAAGACATTTTGGACAGTGCTAAGCTTCCAACTTTGTGGCAACAGTGGAACAGGGAAAGCCCTTTTCTATTCCAACATGACTGTGCCCCAGTGCACAAAGCAGGGACTGTAAAGACATGGTTTGATGAGTTCGGTGTGGAAGAACTTGACTAGCCCGCACAGAGCCCTGACCTCAACCCCATCGAGCACCTTTGGGATGAACTGGAATGGAGATTGCGAGCCAGGCCTTCTCATCCAACATCAGTGCCTGACCTCATAAATGCTCTACAGAATGAATGGGCACAAATTCCACAGACTGCTGTTATACCCTTCGACAAGGTACTTAACCCAAAATATCCAGCTGTATGAATAAATACAATTGTCCCCTATGTAATTTTCTCTGATCATTTGCTGTATAACCATAATGTAATCTAATAATATGTGTATATTGCTCAAACATGAAAGAAACTAGAAAAAAGATATAGAAATTCTATTTTTTGTCATTATAATGCTGTCATTTTAGCCCAATGCTGTCAGTGGCAAGCGCTGGAACATCATCTTTTGTTCCCGCTGCCTTTAGCACCTCATTTTCTCCTGCAGCAGGTGGCCTCACTGAAGTTGAGGTTATAGGTGGCGGTGCAGAGAACCACTTTCTAATGTCCAGTAGATTGACCACACATCTTCAACTTGCTAAAAATTGACTAATTTTGCAACACTTAGCTCACGTTATCTTATTGATCTTTAAGTTTAATTAAGTTCAGCTGATATACCTTAAACGAAGTTCTCCACAGTGCTACATCCCCTTTATATCAAAGTGAAACATTAAGGGTGATTGGCCATAAAATAGTTGTCACGACAGGCCTTCTCTATGCCACTCTTTTGCTGCCAGCCATGTATGTATATTGGGAATATTGGTATAGTATTCTTCCTTGTGAGACAAGCTTTAAGAGAAAACAAGACCTGTCATTAAAAAAATGTATTATGGTATTTAATATTAAGACCAGTTCTTAACACATTGTTCACAATCCTGTCAAATCTTACTGGGACCCAATTTTGGGTTGGGATTCATGAGTTGAAAAAATGTAATAGTTTTCACCACCACACTGAAAGCCGCTTCTGTCTAGCAGCTGGCAGGAAAAAGATGGGAACAACCAAGTGTGGCCAAACATGCAGACGATAAACCAGAGCCCGTACAGAGCAGAGCCTCGTGCAAGGCATGTTATCGTTTTGATGCTGTATAATCTGAGCATGTGAAAATCCACAGGCCATGGCACATATCACTGATGATATCAAACAAAATGAATTTAGAACTGGCTCCTTAGAGCTGTGCAGTGGATGGGTGATTGAAAATTCTATTTTTATCAATTGCTCATCAATTTCTCATTTTTCAGTGGATATAGAATTTCATAGCCTGTGGTGGCTCAGGAAGGTCAAAAAGGCCACAATGCTGCTGTACTAGTGCTACATTGTGCAGCCCTACAATGTTTCATGTTTTATAAGAACCTCCTAAAGTGAAATGAAGACATTTCCTCTTAGTTTGAGACTCTTTTTCATATCATCTAAGGCAGTACTGCTACTTCAAGAAAATACCCTTTTTAACCTTTGAAACTCATGGAATTAGACCATGACTATTTCTGCATAGTCTCTCCTCCACTGTTACTATCTGCTTTATCTCAAAATGTTGAACGGACAGTATGCTTTTGTTAAAGGAATTCTTACCCATCTCCTGAACTCTATTTTTTATTTCATTCATCAATGTTATATTTGTCCACATAAACTATTTTGCCATTGTAACATGATCCTGAAAAAGGGTTTCAAAACTTTTTATCCAGGTTTGGAATGACTTTGAACATCTAATTGGATTTCCTGCTTGCAGTGATGGGGCAGCTGGGTTGTGCGAGAGCCAAAGAACTGGGTCCGACTTCAGTCCTTCATGCCTCAACAGTTCAGTGACTTCCACTCATTACATTTGTGCAGTGAAAGGAGGATCTGGCTGTGCAGTGAAATTGGAGAACACTTACGGTAATATCAGACTGGGAAGAGAAACAGGTAAACTCTAAAACTATACCACAAAAGCAGTACGACCTATGGTGTCTGGTGTCACCTGTATGTATTAAAGTCAATTTCAAATTATTTTCAGGACTGTGAAGACTGTATTATGATATAACTTTTGCATTTTGCACTGTAAAAAAATGTCAGTGAAAGAAGCAAGCGTGTTTGTGTGTATCTGCAAGAGAGCCATGAAAGCTGTATGATGTATGCAATGTAAACATTTTAAACGTTCTGTGAACATATTTTAACTGCCAAATGATGCTCTTCTCCCACAGATGTCTACGACTGAATATCTATAGTAATTGTCCTGAAAGCAGCTTTACTGTGACATGCATGCGGGAGATTAGAACGACTGTTTGAGCACAAGCTGTGTATGGAAATTTGCTGGCATGGGATCAAAAGAGCCTTTTTTTTTTTTCCTCCATCAAGATACAAATACACCTGTACAACACCTGAGTCATCTGAGAGATCTGCCTGAAACAAAATGAAGTTACCATAAATACCTTGCTGCCCATCTGCGAATTAATTGGTTGAAAACAGGCAGTATTCGGCTCTCAAAGTCTGGCAGAAAAACAAGATAGTAAGCACAACTAGGTTGCAAACCCCACTGTGAAAATTAATATTTCTGTTTCTTATTTCTTGTTGAATGAACACTATCTGGAAAAGTTACATAATTAACCAAACTTACAAGTCAAATAAATTAACCGAAAGTCAGTGTGTTATAATTCGTGTAAATAGGGATTTGCCATCAAGAAAAACAGTTGGAATCTTTATCTGATAATTGATGGGTTCAAACGGGTCATTTGACACACTAAAATGTGAGTTCAGATCAAAAGAACGTTGGAGAGGGTTCATGTTGAGTTGGGAGTTAGACAAACCAGCTGCTTTTCAGTATTGACTTATTGTTCATTGCCTTCAGGGTACAGAAAATGAAATGGCAGTTTTCCAACTCATCATCATTTTGATGTAAAAATAAGTCCTTCATTCTTTTTGCCAAAAACGTGGGGACCGCAGTCAGGTCAATTAACTGTTATGTAGTCACTCAATGTTCTCTCATCTGTGTGATAGCGCTGCTTAGAGGCTATTACTTTTTTATACCAAAGTTTTGAACTACTATACTCATTCAGTGCAGTCTCGGAAAAAAGCATAAATAAGCAATATATGTCTTAGTTATATTAGTTTTCATCCACTTGAGTCAGACTGAGTCAGTGGTCTTCATGCCAGATTGAAGTTTTTTTTTTCCATTTAGTTATGTTTCTATATGAGAAAATACATACACACAGGATGCCAGTGTTATTAATAGTCATATTAATAGCCCTGTGTTTTAAAAATGATAACATTTCATTGACTTACAGTTCTATTGTAACACATAAATTTTGGATTTATCAACTGTGATACATAGGTATGAAATGGCAACATTCCTGGGTAACTACATTTGTCATGTTTTTCATTGTATTTGCTATTTGGTCAATTAAATAACAAAGCATCCATCTGGCTACAAGGAACAATCAGCTGAACGTATCACACTGTTGACTTTGAGATCGCTAATTGTGAATGTATGTACATGCACTGTACATCTATGTATGTATCGATGTATGAACATATGCATGCATGTATGTATTTATGTAGGGATTCTGATGTAAATGTAATTATGTACTATAGAGCTGAATATTGTATTTTGCCATATAAAGCTAACGTCTTTGTGTCTGTCCATGTTTCTCAGCCATATATCCTCAAATCACTCTCATCTACTGTTTCCTGCTAAAAACCTTGTGGCAGTATTAAGCAGACAATTGATGGATGAAAATTTAATCTCTTCCACACCTGGAGGCAGTTTCAGCAGATTATAAACATAGTAATTCACTTTTTCAGTCAACGTTTGTCGGACTGGCTTAAATATATTTCTGTGGCCACTACCACACATTTGATCCACACTGTCATGTTTACAGGAGAACATGCAATCATGGAAAAGAATACGGCGTCCCCTACTACAGAGCTGTGCGATGTTCAGAATCACAAATAGACTGAATACCTCAGGTGACTTGGATGACAAGGTCAGACAAGCCTTGGGTGATCTGGATACACATGTCCAAAAGTGAAACAGCCACAGGCAGGAAAGCAACTGCTCCAGGCACTGAAGACTGGCTGCCCATGTTCTGCAGGCCCAAAAGCATTTATTTTGACTGTTAACTGCATGTATAATTGTGCAATGGTTTAGAGGTGTTTCTCTGGAACAAAATACGTTTGCATGCTAACAGTTTTGCTCATTTTTTGGTTAAGTCGTGAGTCTGTTCGGAAAAGGTCAGCACCACAGCAGTCAGTTTGAGATTAGTGGTTTAATACATTGTAGTACTCCAACACTAGGATTTAGCATTTGTTAAAGACAGTAAACTGTGAAAGCCAAGGTCGACAAAGAGGCAGAGACACTGGTAGAAGGCTGCTAAGGTAAACTGAGAACATGAGAACCAGCCATAGTCAGAAGTGAGCCTTGTATTGACAGTTGTCTGGGATGTGTGCTAATTATTTTCCCAAGGGTTTATTTTTTACATATCCATATAATTAGATTTTTTTTCCTCAGAAACTTTATTAACATTAATGTTAACCTCCACTTCAACGTAAAATATGTACATTCATATGGTACATTATACTGATTTGAAAGAGAAATTATCATGTGTTCAGATGATCACATTCATAACAAGGCTTTTTTATCTTACCTACTATGTCAATCCTACTCTTTAGTTAAATAAAATAAGAATGTACACCTAAATGACTAGCTATACACAAGACAGGAGTTTGGGAATCCATGTTATTGCTATGAAAGAAAAGGAAACATTGAATTACTTTTAAGACTGTTTTAGGATGTAGATATTTGTCTGTGTGCCAAAAAATCCAATATTCTGAGTTATTCAACCCTGAAATTATTATGACTTCTACCTCTTTTCACACAGAGAAAATTCTGCTTTGTCATCAGTGTGGTCTAGAATAAAGTAATTTACAGTTTTGTGAGAAGAATTTACAAATAATTCATCAACATGGGGTGTATCAATCCATTTGTCAGGGGAAAATGTTTTGAAATCCCCTACAGAATATTCATTCTGAGAGATAATTCTTGCCCTCACATTTTCTTTTTGTGCACTGAGCCAGTTGAATTTTGGATAGATACGTTTCAATGTGCTCCCTTAGTTTGCCTTAATTAAAATGACCGCAGTATAGACATCCACCTTGTTTATCGCTGGCTTATGGTTACAATAAGGACATTTTGTGGCAATGGGCAGCAGGGGGTTGAAATAAAGGAAGAAAACACAAGTATATAACCACTCAAACAATTCTCCGTCCTTGCGAAGACGTTCTTGCAGATGGGGCAGCCTTTTCAAACGATTCCTTTTTTTAAATCTCTTTCCACAATTAATGATTTAACACCAGTTCAACACTTCTTGTCAGATCCCTCTATTTTGCAGGATGGAATCTCACTTCAGCCACTGCTGGGAAAATGTCACTAGGGGCTCCCAGGTGGCTCACGCAGCTGTGGCACTTGTTCCGAATGCTAGCTTAACCCTGCGGCCCAGATTCAAGTCCAGTCACGTCATCTGCCAACAGTGAGTAGGAACCTGCAGCAATGGAACAAACTGGCTTTGTTCTGCTTGGGTAGGGGCGAGTATCTCACCCAGGGTTTCCTCATCACACCTCTTTTGACATCCTGCAACTTGTTTGGGCCCTGATGAGTTAGTCGATAATGTGAGTGATGTGCTTATTATCCTCTCACGCGTGCTTCCTGGTGAACTTTGGGACTTGTGTGTGAAAAATAGTCACAGGTGGCATGTGTTTGCATTGGAGGATTGCAATTTCTGCCCTCCAGTTCATTTGCAGACATTTTTGTGGTGGAAAAAGCCCAATGTACAATTAGTATTTATAAAATTTGAGTGAAAAAGCAGGAAAAAAATAAAACTTGCCAGGAGCCAAATGTATTTTTGTTACAAAGCATACTGCTTCCAATATACAAGCCTTGCGCATATAGGTTTCATATCTGGCACATGGTTATTGTCATTTAAAAGGTACAGTAATATCAGTAGTTCTTATTATGTTTGCCTTTTTTAGTACAAAAGGTTGTCACATAGTAATTCATTCTTCTCCTTCAGTGATTTATGCTCATCAACATTACAAATAATTTTGTCCTTGTCACAACAGCTTGTACCACTAATAATGTAAAGAGGTGAGTGTCAAAGCAAAGTAACTCGCAGTTCTATCAACCTAACTGGCGAAGTTGGCAATCTTCATCAACAGCCAATCCCCTAAAGCCATGCATTCATTTATGTTGCTGCCAGGGATATATATCGAAACTCACCGAATACATCAATGTGATTGCCGCTCTGCTGTGAGAGCCCTCTGACCCTTTCAAACAGAATTCCAACACTTAATTGTAAACACAGAGGTGTGAACTAAAAGACCTTACATTTCAAATATGTTACACCAAAACCATGCAATTCAAATTTTGTTTCCTGGCCTGCTCTTAATCTGAATTACTGTATAGTAAATCACTGGTTATAATATAATATTCCCATTTAAACATGCCCCCATTTTACAATCCCCTGAAGCATGAGTCACAGGAATCTATGTTTTCCCTGTGCTTAAATAAACAAGTACATAGCAATATAGCAATTAATATCTGCGATTGAAAAAATACTTTCTGGAAAACAATAGTGTTTGTGTGTTGTAAATGAAAGAAAGTCTTGAAGGTCTGTTGAATACGGTATATAATCCTGACATATTTTTCTTCTGGATCTCATATCCTAATAGAATTATATGTAAACGCATTACATTCTCCAGGTGTCGGTATTCTGTCTGGACAAAGCATTTATTTCTGTTCAGCCTGAATTAACATGTTCTTGTCACATTTTCTACTCTGCAGTACCAAAGATGCCAAAAAATGCAGTGACCCGTTTTCTCTGTACCTTTAACACATGGAAACAGTTGCAAAGCTTGATGAATACAAAGAGAAAAAGAGGCTTCCCCATTGTTTTCATGGGAATGGCAAGATGATATTGTGAAATGAAACGTGAAGAGAACATGGTGTGCATCAACATGGTAAAAGATATACTGGAGAAAATAAAACAGGGAGAAGATGCGAATGAGGTTTGCTTTGTTATTTGTTTATTTTTCCTAGATTCTTAACATACAGTGGGTAGGCAAAATGAAGAAAACATCAAATGTAAAAGGACTCATATTTTGAATGAATTCAATCAGAATTAAGAAGTTTCATATTAATGTGAATAAAAACTACCAATATGTTTATTAAAAGATTTTTTTTACATCAACTCTTAAATATATGTTTCTAAAGCAACATGAGAGATAGAACAGACTTTTTAAAAAATTGCACGTGTGTCAGTCACAGAAACCGCAAAATCATTTCATGTGTCATGGGGAAGAGAAGATGGGAATCATGACAGCATATGTCAAACATGGAAAAATGTGTCAGGAAAGAGGAACAGTGGTCACAAGTTGAAGTGCACTGGTCGGGATAGGCAGACAATTATAAAGACAGTTGCTAAAAATCACAAACTGGCCTCAGAAATTACGTCTTGACCTTCACAAATTTATGTTAGGGCTGCCATTCGAAAACCGCTTGCGATGAAGGCCAATGCACAAAAAGAAGTAGCCCAGTGTAATGACAACACAAAACCTGGACTGAGCAGAGGAAGATTATAATGTGGATAGGTTTATGTTTGAAGAAAGCCAAAGAAAGCCTCTGATCCACACTGCCTGTTCACACTGTTAAACACCTCAAGCTGTTCCCATATTCCATGATATGATATGAAATGATAATCTACCATATACATTGCTAAAGAATTCAAGAATCATTTCATGAACAGGGTGATGTCAAACACTTCTTATGGCCCATGTCCATATATGTCACTTGTTCTGTATCAATTTCTGATGATTCTGTACACTAAGGATGTAAAATATGAGCTCACCAGGCCATTTGCAGATCTTCTACTGCCTTCATTTGGCCCCCTGAAAGTGAACATCCACAGAATTTGGCAAGGAAGAACTTGTCAACTTGGAACCAGCATTTTAAAAAGCTACAAATCGCTAGAGATGCTGTACTGCAAACATAATAGAGATTGGTTGGCATGAGACCGAAGTGATGGATAAACAATATTCTTTTCCTCAGTAGTAAGCTGACAAAGGCAAATGCAAATATAAATCAAATAACAAAACAAATATGAGGGTCTGGATATTAAAATATATTAGATATTAAAACACAGCTCAGTCTTATCCAGGAACTGCACTGACCTTCACCTGAGGAGCCTTTGGAAGTTGGCATAATGCATGGCTCTGCGACAGCAAAGAACATACAGTATATCAACAAATTGAAAGATGCCCAAACCAAATGAAGGTGGTGTGTGAGACATTAAAGATGGTGCACTTACCATGTGTAGTGGAAAAAAGAGCCCTGTCTGTTTTCATAGCAACTAGGTTGCATGAGAAGAATGGTTTTGCATCATTGGCAACATATCGCTTTATTACACAGTATGGGGCCCTGTGTAGGAAAGTACTGAATATGATGTCCTGAAAACTCAGACAATGAGTGTGGTATCTTCAACTGTTAATTTCACCAAGACTAGAGGTTTTATGCAGGCAATTCCAAACCATCCTTGATGAGTTAAATGTTGAACACAAACACATGCACCACCTGAGCTGGGACCAAAGAAATTTTTTGTGCTACATGAAGAAATAAAACTTTTCTTTTGAAACAATGAGAAAGAATTATATTACAGCGCTCAGATGAAAACTGGCTGAAAGATGGCTGAGTGATCTGGGCCTCTTTATACCCTGTAGCAGAGCACCTCAGCACAGTGCATTTTGAACTGCAAGGTCATAAACAAGTGCTAACAGGGATGTACAATGTCATGAAAGTGTTTGGGCTCATAATATATTTGTAGGTGACAAAACTGCAGCAAAGCAACAAGTAATGAGTAGTAGCGTACAGTTGTAGGACAGCCAGTCACAACCAATGAGGGAAGTGGTGGCTGTTGAAGGCAGATGCGTGCGTTTGCGGCTTTGGAAGTAATGATGTTAAAATCTGCCTATCTAATAACTAAAGTCTGACTCCATTTTATATGAACCTATGCCTTAGTTCCCAATTCCTAATTCTAATTAGCAACCCAGGAATTCTCAGTTCGCTTTAGCTTGTAGGTGATCAGGCTACATAGTCCACGACGTAGGATACCGTACCAGCACATTTAATATAACTCACTGCCTTTTAATATTCTAAATCATGGAATACATATTAGGCGGCCCATCTAGGGACTGCAGACTTGTCAGAAAAGCGCAATACTTAAGACTGACCGAGCATAAGTATCAATGGGACTGACCAAGCATATGTATCAATGGGCCTACCTTACACAGTATAAAGCTAATAATAACTAGATACTTCATTTTAGGACATCAGGTATGATTAGACATGCTGATCTGATCAGAATGGGTAGTTTAATTATAATAGAAGTACATGTACTTCACAGCAAGATAAATAATAGGTTTTGATATGGACAGTGGTGGTTTAACAGCCCTTCTCTAAGCAATGAATGTTTTCTCTATCCTGATGTCTGCCTCACAGTATAATTTACATTTATTGCCTTAAGCTTCATTGTTGCATCCCCAGGTCAGCATCATGGTAACAATCAGTACGACTGATCTTGGTCCTGATTGACTGATTGGTCCTTGAGCTGCATTCATCCAATTTGCAAGTTTCTCCTCCATTTACTTGTCTTTATCCTTTTATCATTCATTACTAAAATAGGAATTTGAAACCTGCATCAATTTCATTTAAATTAATCATCCCTTGCTGAGATTGATTTAGTTTCTGTAACCTTAATAAGGTTATAATTATTCATACACTTTTCTTCCATTTTTCAATATGCCTTGCTTACTGCATTGCCTGTTCATATGATATACATATATATATAAATAGGTCTGTAAGGCCCTTTTTTAGTATTGTATAACAAGCTCTTAAACAGACCTATACAAGTACATGTGGTAGCCTGGGAGCTATTTTACATAAAGAGCTTTTGAGCATTCTCAAGTCTATTTTCGCTGTTATTCTAATAGGACTATTCAATGTGAGTCAACACATTGTTGTCAAGTGTGTGAAAGGCATTTCTGTTTGGAAAAACATTCTAGTAAGGCCTACAGCACAAAACAAAATCTCTTTCCCTTCTTAGGAGGGTACAGTAAAGTCCCTTGTCAGTTCTTTTTTCAAACCCAAAGTGATGTTTTGTGCCATAAGGGTGGATAACTAATGCAAGCTACAGTAGTTTATTTTACGTGTTATGAGTCAGGCTCTAGGTGTTGCAGAAATGCTGTTTTGTGTGTGTGTGTGTGTGTGCGTGTGTGTGTGCATGTGCACGTGTGTGTGGCCTGAGTGCTTCTGTGAGATGCAGAAGAAAGATCCAATGTTTAAGCAAGGCTAAGTGAGAATTTTCACATCTGGCATGCAGGTGTGTGTATTTGTAGCTGTTTTGCCGAATAATTTATATGGAAGCACATCTCAGAAAAGCTGGAGTCAACAGATCTTCTTGCAGCTTTCCAGCACAAGTGCAATATTGGTGTTATTTCTGTCTCCAGTGGAATCTGCAGACAGCTCAGTTTAGACTCTTGAATCAGCCCTGTCGGCCAGGGAGGGGGGTTGTGGATTAGGAGCACAGAGCTGAGGTAAATAGATATTGGGAGGGCATTAATTTTTTGTAGACAAATACCGTATGACCAAGAAAGCAAGTGTTCTACCTTTCAAGATGTAACAGAATGAGATATACAAAAAAAGGGAAAAAATTAAGAACATGTGTTGTTTTGGTTCATTTATAACATGTGAGGAATATTTCAGTCCCAAAATATCAGATGCTTCTTGCAGACAAGCTAAGGGATTTCACCTTTTAACAAGTTTATATTATATCCAGAAATTGGCCTAAGATCACTGTGACACTGTGGATATGTCTAGATATAGGGTAAACAGCAGCCCTAAATGTTTGCTTGATTTATGCATATTTTGTGGTGAGTATGGTGTGATGAGGTTCTTGAAATTGTCTTATGCTGAAATTGTTGTTTGCTCTGCCAAGTGAAGCAATTGCCTCTCGAGATATAGCTGTCCAGATAACTATGGATAATGCTGAAATGTCATCTGATGCTGTTGGAGGAGTGCCCATTTTAATCAAATCTGCTTGGTTGAAAATTGTTTAGGTTTGGAAGCATGGCATGCCATAGAGTCTTAAAGCAATAGATTTACAAATGATTGTAAAATCAGACTGTGTAATGAGATGATCAATACATAATGAGGAATCCCACCATGCTTTTAACAGATACTGTCATTTCCTTAAACGAAGAGAAATACAATTGGATAATCATCATAAGTACTGTATTAACTGCATACTAACCAAAATCCCGCTATTTACATTTGGTTGTAATTGAATAGCTGGTAATCACATTACACCCATTTGCCACAATTGCTGATATTCTGCACATTTTTGTGTTTTCATTTTTTTATTTTTAGTTGGAAATACAAATGTAAAAGTATGATTATAAACCTAACTACACATGATATATGTCATAAAATATGCAGTGGACATGTTCATACTCTTCTATCTATTTTTCTTATAATGCATCCTCCTGTGTAGTCCTTGTTGCTGCAACTGACATAAATTTCAAATGTTCACGTTGATGAGGTGTTTGAGCTGCTGTCTTCAATCTTTTGTGAAATGGTATCAAGGATCATCCTACTTGTAGCATTGACACTGAGTTACAGTTTGCAAAATAAAATCTTGTTCATAGCAACAATTGCGACAGATAGGCACATACCTATCATTTCAATCATTAATACACAGGTCGGGAAGGTCACTCCACATTTTCTCTTTCAGTTATTCTGGTTCACTGGCTTTTTCAATATGAATTTTTTGTTTTCTACTTAAGAGATTTGGACTGAGCCGACCATTTTTTAAAAGTTTTTACTTAAAAAATCTTTTTTACACTAGTTTTGTAAACCAGTGGAACAATGGAAAAGTGAATCCAAAATATAATCCTTCATTGTTCTTGTTCTCAAAGTGTTTAAGTGAAAATTCCATTCAGGTAAACAATACCGTACTATTCAAGCATTGTGAGGTCACTAAACTGCCAGCATGCAAAGGATTTCTTTGATGTATTTTTTTTTAATAAAGAGATATCAGAACATTCACATATGCTGGGCCTCTGTAAGGACCTGGTAAGTGAGGGTGTACTATGTGTAACTCCAGACTACTGCCAGTATAAGCACACTGTTTAATTACACTTACTACATTAGACTATAGCCAGGTTTCCACTTACCCAGTGGAAATGGCAGCTTGCTTTTCAATGTATGGTCTCACCTACTGTTCAAGAATTTCTGACACCACAAGACATTGGTTTTCTGGTACCGCCTACACCCACCTACCTCACATGTGTTTCTGGAAATAAATGAAAGCAGTTGCCCCCCAATTGTTATGCACGTTTGCTTACTAGAACATTATGGAAGAATAAATCCTGCCTTATGCTTTTGTTTTGCTTAGCTATCAAGGTGCATTGTTAAAGAAACATGCACACCTGATGACTGTTGGCTAATTCTGCTGCTGTGGTCAGACTCACATAAATCTCCCTGTTTTTGGTGTGTTGGTCTCCAGTATCACAATTTCATTGAATCAGTCCAGGAAGGCTCTAGTCCAGCAGTTTTCCAGCTCCTTTAACTTCTATAATAGCACTCCCTGCACTGAGAAAAGAAAATTGGTTCTTTGAAGACAATCTTTAGACTCATCATTAGATGGCTGAGTGGTAATTAAGCCATTGAACATTTCAGCTCTCCTGGACTAAGGTGCCATAACCCTTAAGACCAGTGGTGTCCATAGGAGATTCACAGAGCTCTGGAATTTGTTTAAACTCCATTTTGAATTGGAGCCATTGATTTGAAGGGAATTTGAATCACTTGCTCTTCCAGTTGTAAGTCAGCTTCTGGATGGAAGACTTGATCTAAACTTGTTGCATGCTAGCATAGCACCGACAGAGAAGCTAATTCATCCCAGCTCAGGAATGACCTTCCACACCTCTTTCATTTGTTGTCTTGCAACATAGAGCAGGTTAGACAAGGAAATTGCATGGCAGCACATGGTACAGGTGTTGAATGAGAACCGGACCCACGAGACAGATTTTAGCTAATACAAAGTGACAAAGAAATTGGGGCAGCAGAGGGGAAAGTTGTCCTGGATAAGGTTGTCTACTAAGTAGAAATTTGGGGGGGGGGGGGGGGGGGGGTGTAAGGTAAATGTCCCAGAGGTAGTGAGTTTTTTCCTTGTTTGATTTCTACCGCTATTATAAGGACATGGGGTAGTGCTGTGATAAACACTCTCTGACCTGTGTTTGTGTCCACATTACCATAATTACACATTACTGTCACTTTTAATTGAGAATACTGACTCGTTTGACTTGAGGGTTTGATTTAGATCTGTGTTTGGGATGGCATTTAAGAATAAGCTAATTTGTAATAAAAAATGAAAATAATTGAAAATAAATTTTGTAATAAAAATGTAAAAACTGATTTGTAATGCTCTTCATGCATCTAACTAAACATATTCCCTGGGGGCTATTTCCTTATTCCTTATTTCTTTGGGTTATATACTGTATATTGTATATTTATTGACTTTTCCCTGATTCTACTTGTGTATACTTCTTAAATGATAAATGTAAGGTAAACTGCGGATTTTTTTCAGGAAACAGTCCGATGTTCCCTTTAAGCCACAGTGTTAACCTTATAAAGTGTTCAGTACAATGCCAGGCTAAGTGAATCATTCTATGCATGTCCACCTTTGGGAAATAACACATGATAGTTTATTAAGTTTACTTTGTCCCCTGTGGGGAATAATATCAAATGTATTGATTCAGGATGAAGTGAATTGCCTTCATTGTCACCAGGATGCTGGTGTTTGAAATGAACTCAGTGTGGGAACAATCTGTACAGTCCTCTGAGTCTGAGGTGCAGTTATTTAACGTTAATTCAATTTCCCGCGATGTACCTGAGTGAAAAAGTAGCCTGCTCTCAAAAAGTGACATCAATATGGGCATAACTCTTAATTAAGAGCCATATTAAACCTTAATAGCAGGAAGGGCTGCATAAACCGTTTATATGCATCCTTTGCTGACTATAATGCTATGAGTCTATGCTATAGACTATGTGTATGGGTTTTGCAGAGGCGCTGTCTGTAACACCTTCTCCAGAGATCTCCAGCCTCCCTTTATGTGCAACATCCTGACCCAAAATGGTAACATTTTCCAGGTCATGGCAGGACATGCTGTAAGGGGAAGACTACAACAGTCTTGACAGTCACTTTTGAGGAAAATTTAGAGCATGACTAATAAGTAATTTTGATTTTTAGATCAATTTTTTTCTTTAATTAGGCTAAATTCACATGAAAAGGAAGGAAAGTCCGTTTTTCATATTTTTACGCTGCTGTGTAGTAAAGTGATAGAGAAGATTTGTAATTATATAGGCATATTACTCAACGGCAAGTTTTCAGTTCATTTGAGCCCAAGTATGACATCACTGTGTTATGCACTTGCATGTTATTAGCTTTAATATGTTTTATATAGCTGAAGCTATAGAGTAGCATGCATACAGTTTGAAAAGGCTGTACATGGAGATATCGTGCAAGCATAACTGCTTTTTGAATGGTGAGGTTGAACTTGTTATAAGACCATTGTATTTTGTCAGTGTAAAGAATGCCCAAAGGCATTACTGTGGATTAGCTTAAAGACTATTATGAGCAGTCAGTAAAGCATCACATGCTGTGTGCTTAAAATGATGGCAGGCATGGCAACAAACTGCTTTAAGAGCCCTAAATCAAAGGCTCTTAAAATGACAGTCGGAACAAAATATATATATGCAAAATAATAAAGAGATCTTGAGAATCCCGAGTGAAATAGCAGTGTGGTAATGAAAGTAATTTATGGGTCTTGTAAATCGCTTGTCAAAAATTAAGTGTATATGTTGCGTAAGACTGACATTACTAAAAATTGAGGGAGAATGCATGTGTTAACACGTCCCATATCACTGCATGCAAACCCCTTCACAGCAAATCCAACAAATTAAACATCTGAAGCCCCATACAATGCATACAACACTTTTCCAGATTGAAAAGTAAAATAGCCAGTGTTCTGATATCGAGGGTGTTTCAGAATCTGCTTACATTTGAATAATGGTTTTTCTGCAGAACTGTCTTGGTACCCCTGCGTATCCAAATTCAATACATCCTTGTACACCTAAACAGATTGCACAGCGATAAGAACTAAACATTTCATTTTTAGTGCCATGGAAGCAGTGATATCTGTGTGCGCCTGTTGGAGAGCAATGAAAAAGCTCATTGGTTGCAGCTCTGTGATGAATTATACCTGTTATGCATCTGAAAAGATGCTGCTGAGGCAAGCACAGTGCGTGGCATGAAAAAGATGCCTGACACATCCCATTGTCTGGACAAGCCTCAAACTGGCTCTCAGTATCTCCATGGCTGATATAATGACAAACTGGATCGCATAACCCAAACAAATCAATGCCGCTCCTGGTCAGCCATCAGTCACCAGTCTAATACAAGTGAAAACTTGTTTTCTCATCTAACGTACACCCAAAAAAAGTGAAGATCTATACTGCAGTTCTTCCAGCAATGCGTATGACCTCAACAGGGACAGGAATGTGGCTCAAGGAGTGCTTGTAGCAGCAGTGCAACATTGACATCAAGTCTGCTGCTGTAACATAAGCAGTAATGACATGGTATCTGACATACCCGCACACACAAGTCCATGTCAAAATTATAATAGTAGTATGTAGTTTCATTTAGTTTGTTTACCTGGGTATTTAAATCTTTTTATTTTCATCATAACAAATATATCACAATAATATATCACCTAGGACTTACTCACAAACAAGAGCTGGGTATTTCCGAATTTAGTTTCTGATTTAGTTTCCCCTGCTCAGCCACCACAGGTTTTCCAATCAATGTGTTCTAGTACTAATCTCAGGCAAGGTATTGATCAACTTCGCCGCTATATAATTAAATGGACTGTTGTTGTCTCTTCAGACAATTTCAATCACAGATGCATGTTCATGTTCAATTGACATCCATCAAAGGAAAACAATGTTTTTTAATGCTGTCTGGTTGTTATCTGCACAATAGATTGTTGCCTTAATGTTATGAACAGTGTAGTTTCAGTGTTACACATTTGATCTGCAGCCTGTCTTCAATTAAAAAAGCTTAACAATGACGGAGGGGGAGAGCTTCCTGGAAACTAACGATAGTCACCAAAATAACAAGTGCACTTTGGTTGAGGGTTTGTATAGATGAAAAGAACACATTTTCATCTAAGGCATTTAAATAAGGTGAAAAGAGTTAAAATGCCTTTATAACCTAGCAGACTTATTAAAAAAACATGTTAACAATGTCTTTATGAAGGAGTCAGACTGAGCTGAAGTGAACACATATTACACATTAGGTAGTACAGAAAAAATAAAAAGTGAAAAACAGCTGTAACAAATTAGAAGATTAGAATTTACAGTAAGGGGTCCACGACATAATTAGGACCTATGATTAGTTACATTCACTGTTCTGAAGACTTCCTACTTTTGTTAAACATACTAATAATGTCAAAAGAGTCAACAGGATTACAGCAAATCACAAAGAAGATCATTACGTACACCAAATTACAAAATGAACTAAAGGAAAATCATAAGGTATGGGAACCTACAGAGGGTGATGGTGACACTACAATAAAGGCATTTTAACCCTCTTTTTCTTTAGCTGAATGCCATAGTTTTTGTACTCTTTTATAAAAATACATAGCAATAGCCATGCTTAAGGTAAGAATACACACATAATGCAGCAAGCTATGCAATAGTTCATTTGAAGGGAAATGTATTTACAATAACAGCTTCAAATTGTTGTTGTCTGTGTCAAACCAACACTTACCCCTATAACACTTCTTTGGTTCCTCACCACCCAAAATCTCAGGGCAGGAAAGTGATGTTAAATATTTCATATTTCATTTTTGTTTAAGTAGGAAAGTCAACTCAGAACTCAATTCTTTCTTACAGACGGATAACCAGGGGCAACACATGAGCTGGGGAATGCAAGAGATTAGGTAGCCAATCAAATAGGTGCCTTGGGATCTTTAAAACCCACAATGAACAACTACGATTGCCTTCCCTGTACAGTAGTGTTACCCTTTTGTCTACACATCCCACGCGTATGTGCTAAATGAACGCATTCAAAGGAGCACATACGAGGGAAATGACTCTGAAAAATACCCAACTATCCCATGAGCACAGACTGCCGGCTGTGTTCGCTCAGGCCATCTTCCGCGGGGGAGTTCACACTCCCGATCTCTGCCAAGGGAAATACTATGAAGGAGTGACACACACGCACACGCACACACACACACACACACACACACACACGGACAGAAAACACAGTGCATACAGCAAGAGGGAAGAGAGGACAGGGTGGAGGGCAGCCTCCACTTTGCAGCCAAGGCGCTTCTATGGACGCTGAAAACAGTTCCCTACAAGTCGTCTTGGGCATGCCAATTGCCTTGGCTTTGTCACTGGCAGCAGTCTCTCGTCACCAGCTCTGTCGCATCAATAGCCTGCAGGCATGAGCAATAACCCTCAGGGATGCAATTTAAGGCACGGCAACACATCAACACACTCACACAGTGCACAACTTATCTGGAAGCAGGGGCAAAACCCTCCTATGATCACTCTTTGCTGGAGGGATCTTTATCTCCTCAAAGTGGAAGTGCCACTCCAGCAAATGTCACGGCAGGTCTGCAGACTTCCCTTTTTAACTTTTATTAATTTAATTTTTTTTATTTTTATTATTATTCCTATTTTTAAAAAAAGTAACTCATACAAAGCCTGCGGCAACAGAGTACCATCGAAGTACCGGAGGTTTCATTTAATTCAGCCACCGCTGTGGGAATTCTTTGTATGCAGCGGCAGAACTGCTCATATGTCACTCTGTGATGTCATTCTGCCCCATCCTGGGTGGGTTTTCAAAGCACAAGAATGCCATGTGCCAGTGAATTCACTGAGACCATCGATAATGCATGCACATACTCCAGGGTGTGCTACACTGCTAATTCCCCCTCATTAGCATGTTAACCCTTTAATTCCCCGCTTCCTCCCTCACACTCCTGACACTGGACAGACCTGAGACATATTTACACACACCATCTTGGTGAACAGCCAGGTCACAGAGTAAATGGCATCTCAAAATGTATTCACAACCCATTGGAATTTATTGGTGTTTTGTTAGTGCCTAAAATAAAGGCACACCTTGTGCGGCAACTACAAGCAACACAACTAGTATGTGAAAAGTCCTTTTCACATGACATGTCTTTATCTGTTCTTATTGAACACGTGATATCTAACGCTGCACAACTGCCTGAAATAACAATCCATCCATCCATTATCAAATAACCACTTGATCTTATAGAGGGTTACAGTGTGCCAGAACCGAACTCTATACTATAGACAGGACATCACACACAGTGGACAATGTAGAAATGGCAAGTACCCTAGATATCCTTTAGACTGTGGAAATTCATGTACCCAGAGGAAAAACAAGCATGCAAGCAGAGGATATACCAACTCTAAGCATACAGCACACAGGGCCAGGTTCATATCCCGGACCCTGGAGCTCTGAGACGATAGCAATTCCCATTTTGCCCAGCCAGAGACAGACCATTTAAATTAAATCTCTGCTCCTCACTGCATACAGCCACTTGCCCCCTGTCCGCCAACTGCAGTAAAAAGTAATGTGCATGCACATTAGAAAATAGAGAAATCAACAGTATAATAAGGTGGTCACTGTGGCTGACAATCCATACCACTACTGTGATTTCACATCTTGCCATGGTGGCATATAGTTTCAATATCACTGTCATAAAAACAAGAACAGTGTAACAACAGGAATTTGAAGCCTTTAAATTATAGCACAGCTGGGTTTTCATATATCATCTTTGAGAGGTTAAACTGAGTCTAAGTACATTAAAAGGTTATACCTGACAATTGCTATATAAGTCACAGAGTGTAATAACTACACAGGACAATTTCAAAGCCTATAATACAAACATCAATGAAGTTGAGTGGATGTTTCAAAAATGTCACAAATGATTGGTTTAGCGAGGTGCAATGGATTGAAATCATGCCAGACTCATATTTATAATTAAACAAGCAATCAATTTCATGACTGCATAGCACCATGTAGTTACTGAAAATGAGAATGTAAGAATCTGTTAAATTGCAGTGTGCTTTTTGCTGCATAGAGACTGCACCAATAGTTTAGGAATGGCCTGAAGGATTTCAGAAATACTTTATGCACATGGCTGGTAGCAGGTGTTTGTGAAAATTAGTGTCAGTTTTTTGAGGGTACCTGAGGTGGTGTATGAAAGCCTGTTATTACAGAATTGCAGTTACATTGCAACTATGTCCTACTGGTAACTACAATATATGGATGATGTGTATTGTCTAAAACAGGGGCCCAGTCTAGTTCTTAATTAATTTTTTTCCTGTTAATAAAAATATGTTTCTTTGTTGGAAAATACCAGTATAAATACCCGTATTGGGTATTTCCCAGCAGTGTAAAATTATGATTTGTAAATGCCAGTCATGGGGGTTGGATACCATTTAACATGCTGTGACCTTTTGTGGATGCATTTAGTGCAAATGTGCTCCCAGGAGCTTATCTTTCCTCAAAATGCATACTAAAGCCCACAGCTTCCTGATCTGCACTTGATAAATACTCTTTTAAAGCTACATTTAACTACATAATTTCATGGTGTCTGCTTTAAAGTTGAATATATAAAGCTTAATGGAGTTATAAAAGTCCATGTATAATTCATGCCACACTTCAGAGCGTATTGTCAAAATACCTGGCTGACAAATGGTTGTGTATAAATATATAGTGTGTAACCATGGCAGTAAGTCTTTGTCACATATTGCTTTCCTTTCGAATTGGCTTATTTTCAAACTGTTTAGCTGCTGACAACCTTGAAACTCTAAAAATAATATATCTCGGTTTATGAGGTTATGGTCCTTGCACCTCAGACATTTGCATAATGTCTGTTGACACTTTCAAAAATACCATGCACTCTCAGAAAAGCCCTTTGGAGGTCATATTTGTGGATCATCTAAAATAATTACCTTAACCTGTGAATATATTGTGGATGGCTTGGCCTGCTTTCTCTAATGCTATGCATAACATTCATATTCATGTTACAACACTCTGAATTCTATTATGTTTATTGTGTTTGCTTTTGCACGTCTGTACAGTTTGCAACAGTGCGGAAATATAGTTTGACATATCAAAATGCTATAGATTTAATGCCAGTGTTATTTATTCATGCGATAATTCTCATATATTCACAGAGTAAAAAAAGAAATAAAGGTATTGATTTATCCTTCATGCCAAGTTTATCAGCTCTGGATGTTGATTAAATGTCTAGGACAACAGTAACATGGGTTAAAAATTCAGTTCACATAATTCCCAGATCATATTTGAACAATGTATACGTTTTGCAATGCTGACAAAATGAAGATATTTAAACATTATTCTTCCATTTCATTTTATTGATTTTTTTGTTAGAAAATCTGAAAATTAGCTCTTTGTGTCAAACTCAAAGCTTGCTTCGGTAACATTTTATCGAAGTATGTGCTTTTGACAGCCTTCATGAAGCATGTATACGCAGAGGAAGCAGGTATGAGGCACAAGGGGGATGCTATAGCTACCTCTAAAAATGCTATAGCTACCCCATAGTGTCCCCAGAAACATTTTGGTATAACATTGAATATTTATAATTGTTAAATGCTATCAAAATGTCACGCTATTTAAGCAGATAGGATTTGTCATGTACGTGATTGATGATGAATTTCAGTGTCATTGATATCTGGCGTATGTTGTGTGATTCAATGTCTGCTTACTGCGTGCCACAAGTGTAAGTGTCACTCAACTGGTTGCCAAGCAGTTTTATGTACTTTGAGTTACATTTTTAGCAAGTAGCTAATAAAAAAGTAGGACTACACATGTCGAAAGCCTGGACTGTTTCACTTTTGTGATACCAAAAACAGCAGCAGGGAGTCTACTGCCACTATACACATGCCTTTATTAACATTGTGCAACATCATTGTGAATCATTCATAAGCAATTGCAATGCTGTACAAAGCATGACAATACATTGTTAAAATGACAATACATGTTAGGTAGAATGCTACCTAAATACTTTGCTGTTAATGTATTAAGGCCAAAGTCCCTGAAAATGAGATTATGAATGAGTTATATAGATGTCATGCATTGGTAATGAATGCATTGTACATGCTTGATGAAGGCTTTAGGACTACATACTTACTGTAGAGTGTAACACTGGCTTCAATGCCATCTATTAAAATATAATAAATGTTAATCCTTTCTTTATACTGTATGTTTTTAAAAGAAAATGATATGCAGGACAACTTAATATGCTGTTAATTTATTATATACTTATTACATACTGGAGCCAGTCTGATTCAGATAATCCCACATTCCACACCCACAGATTACTATGTTGTCACAGGAAATGGTAGGCCAATTAATTTTTTCAAGGATTCTAAACATATATGTTATTTTGTATCACATTTATTTGGTGTTTGTTTTATGTGGAGACTTGAATAAACAATGTAACTTTTAATACTGATGAAGATCAGTGCCTCTAAATACTTTCTGTGCCTGGCAGTGAAGATATTATGACCAGAAAAGTGGTTTTATTAGTGCGTGGGTTTTGGGTAATTGAGTAATTGAGGGTAATTTTTGCCCTGATACGTCATGCCTCTCCGTTTTCATAGAATCACAGAACAAATTATAGAATTGGCATCTGAGAAAGGAATCTGTAAAATCTGGAAAATCAGACATTTTAAAATAGAATGGAGTGATTTCCATACCATGTATTATAATGTATTAAAAAAAATGTTAAGAGCATGGCAACATATATGTTTTTGTACTTTTTCACCAATACAGGTGTAAAGGAAGCACCATGCAATAAGTGAGCTCATGTCAGTCAATTTCATCCTTAACTGTCAATTTGTAATTGTCTATCTTTGTATGTTGTACCAGCAACTGCTTAATTGGCCCCACATGCCCAATCAACAGAACTTACATATAGGTGTGGCTGGAGGAGCTCACTTTTTGATTCACTTGGATGTGTGCTCAGGCGGTTCTTGTGTTGTGGTTTTGTTTTTTTGTTTTTGTTTTTTTGATAATAGATTATTGGTTTTTATCTATTTGCTCTTTCTGTTCTCTTGTTTTGTGAGAAGTGTCAGCCAGCTTCCTCACTGGCTGTATATACTGATGTGACAAAAATTGAGGAAAAAATAACTGGCCATATTTATAAAACATGTGGACTTTTAAAAAATAGAAAATGAGTGTCCCTGGGGTCCAAATGTTAAATACAAAACCTGCATAGCAGGTCACTCCT
Source organism: Megalops cyprinoides (assembly GCF_013368585.1). Classification (NCBI taxonomy): domain Eukaryota; kingdom Metazoa; phylum Chordata; class Actinopteri; order Elopiformes; family Megalopidae; genus Megalops; species Megalops cyprinoides. The sequence continues at coordinate 16,309,085 of NC_050587.1, read as the reverse complement.
GCTCAAACTGTTTGATTCAAGAATGATGTCCACTGGAGCTGAACATTACAGTGTGTGATCCAAATTGGATGTGGATTTGACAATCTATTGGCTCTAGACATTTGGGCTTTTGTCACTGAATTAACCACTTCTACCCTATTAGAGTAGCTGTGAGAAATTTGAAATGATCAAGAAAATCTTTTCCATCTTTCAGACAATCCAACTGTCTCCAAGGCCCCAGAGAAATGTAAGAGCAAGGGGTGAATCTGAAGCTGCAACACATGAAAATGTGAGGCCTGAACTCTGCAGACACTGAAGAGTGCCACAAAGTGATTGATGTCAAAGACATTGATGGTACAAAGTCTGGCGCAAGATGAGTTCATAGGCATGCTGACGCGGTTGAATTGGTGGCTTCAAATTGTTTCCTGTGTCTGTGAGTGGGTGCTGTAATGGACTGGGGATATGTCCATAGTGTAGTCCCACCTTGTGCTCTGTGCCTGCTGAGTTCAGATCTGGCTTACCATTACCCTCTATAGGACGACACAGTTATTGAAATGGATGGATGGACAAACATGTGAGTGCATGCCATGGGTACAGATAGTTACAGAGCCTGGGTTCCTCTGCAGCAGCTCACAGAAAACCAGCTGAAATTGCAAGACCAAAATAAATTTCTCTGTACCAATCCCCTGAAATGACATGTGGGTGTTTCACTTACAATAGGAACAATTAAACCTAAGCTTACTCCAACCCCACAAAACCCTGTCAAATACAGTTGTTGAGGGGACTCTTAGCAGTGTGTGTGGAAGTTGTGTTTTTAAATGATGTCAATACCTGCGAGAGTAATCAGCCTTCAATTCCTGACAGCCAAAGCCTTTAGTAGGAACGTGACTCTATCCAAGACCCTTGGACTGCTTACTATGATAGAATATCAATACAAGATCAAATCCTCATTCCCTGATCTCAGTCACCTGGCCACAATCCAGAATTTTGTTCCAATGCATCCAAGTGCTTCCTTCTTCCCCCATAGGAGACTTTCGGGGTACTGCTGGGATAAAAACCTGCCAGTCAAAATCCCATAGGCCTGTTGGCATGAGGCCACTTCCCATAAAGCTGCCTACATGCCTACAACTATGCTCCCAAATTGGTAAGGCTCCCTAAGTAGTGTGGGGGACTTGGGGGATTTGTGGTTTTATACAGTTCAAAAGCACTGTATTGACTTGACATGAAAGGATACATGTATCAAGGGCACAATCATAAATAGCTCCCTCACATGGTCTGCACTGTCAGCATATTTTATTGTGAAAAACATTTCACAATAAAGCTCAATCTCTCAATCATTAAATTATTTTTAATACAAGTTTTACACAAGTTTACATGTCAATGCTCACTTGTTACAGAATGTTAATGGTCTACTACTGTCTGTGTATTCTAGATACACTATTAAAGTCAATCAAAAAAGTTAATATGTCTAATTTTCTTGCAGTTTTGGTTTATCACTGTAACAAAATATTTCTTTTAATCCTACCATTAAACCAATTTGTAATGGATGTTATTATTTTTTTGTTGTGGTTCCTTTAACACTGTAGGAATTACACATGAAGCTCTGAAGGGTTGTAGGTTGGCAACCCTCAACATATTACTGGAGTCTGCAGAATTAGATCCTTCTCAGATTAGTTTTATCCTGTTCTTTACTTAGGAGCAACAAGGGAAAACTGCATCCAAGTTTTTAAATACAAAGTGCTACTTTTGCAGAGAACTCCAAAACTGTACCCAACAACAGGAAGAAACAAAATCTGTGCTTCTCATTTGAATGTTTAAATTGTCTGCAGGTGGTAATGAAGACTTCAAATCAGAAGTAGATGTCTGTGGATATGGAGCATCCATACAAACATACTGATGAACCGATAATATATGATATACAGTTATGATAATTATATTAACAATTAACAAGTATAGCTATGTGACTTTCTTTGACAAAATAGAATGGGACATGAGACAAGTATATGCATCAAAAAGAAAAGCTCAGGTCCTTACACTTATTTCATTGAAATCACAGAAAATGGTCAATGTGATAGAAAAGACAACCCTTGAATCAAGTAATCTTTTTGGTTTCTGGTATTTTAATGGTATAACTTTGGATTAATGGAATATTTTTGATCTATAAAAATAAAAATTCTGCAATATAAAGTGAAATGAAATGTAAAATAAAACAAATTGACATTAAACAACACAAGTTGTTTGCCATCTAATATGATATCTTACACTGCTGATCTTTTAGTGAGTTATGATATCTTACCTTGAGTAAATATTAAATGTTTGCCATTGAATATTGTACTAGCTTTGTGAAATCTGAAATGTGTGAGATTAACAGGATGGTGCAAGAGAGAGAGATTGTGTCCTAGTCTCTTATCCTTTGTGATACTTTAATGCGGCAACACAACTCACTTCTGTAGAACCCACTACTTCTAGCAACACCTGCACTGGAGCCCTGACCAGCAGCCTCACAGCTACACACAAATAGCAAGCCAGAGTAACCATAACATATTTTTACAACTGATGATGGAGCATTTTTGCTGCTGTTGTTATCAATTCAGTTTCCTGATGTAAAATAAAGTTAATAGTATACATTTTGACAAAAAATGACCAACTGACCCTTGTTTTTTTTCCATAACTGGAAGTGGAAATGCACATAATTTTTATTTGTTTTTGTCTTACATCCAGGCTTGTTATTGATTTTGACAAGTGTGAAGTTGGAGAAGCTACTGACAACACATATTAATTTTGTTGTAAATACAAGAACACCCTTTGCAGTGAGAATTTTTGAATAATGTTTTAACAAGGTTGTGTGTGCTATGCAAACTATCTCAGGCATAAATTTTAAAAACTGTGGAAACACCAACCATAGGCCCTAAAACATAAGTGGGAACATCCTTGAAGTTAGCACCAGGCATGGGATTCACATGCCAGGTCCTCTTTTCTGACTGTCATTCAGAATGTAAATAGGGTGAAAAATGTTCATTTCCATGTTGTATTTTAATTGAAAATCTGGATGAAAACAAGATCAAACTATTCTTACATCAAAACACCCATGTCATTATCATATCTGATGGAATAGACCAAGCAGACTTTCCAAATCTACTGAGTGATTGTCGGGAACTGTTGGCAAGGGCATGTTTTAAATGACATCACAGCTGACTCTCTGGGTTTGAGCCCATGTTTGCCAATGTTAGAAGGAACATATGTCTCAATGAACTTGCCAACTTTTTTTCTTTTATAGCTATAAAATTTCAAGTTAAAATTAAAAATTTCTTTCTCCCATTTGCTAAAGTGACAAGATTTATAGGTAGTAATTGGTTTTGGCTTGTTTTCCAAAGTGTTTGTGCAAAAAGAGCCAGCACATAAGTGTTCAACATTTTGACAGCAACATTTTAAGTTATTCATGTGATAAATACTTAGGGTCCAATTTAGGCAGTTGGAAGTGCAGTTGAAACAACGATTTAGTTGCAAGTTTTTTTGTTAATGAGGTGTGTCTGAATCACTTTTCGTATAATAACAGTGCTGGCACACTTTTGCTTGTCAAAATACCACAATTGCGTCAGCCCCACCTTTAATCTAGCGCATCACTACTGCACACTGTATTAGAGGTTTGTGTCTGTGCCATTAAAATTGGGCCCATAATGTCTTATAAATTGAAAAAAACTTCTCTAGTGCTGACAGTGCAACAGAGACATTTCTCTCTAGTGGAACTTTAAGATCTCATGGTTATGCTTCACAGTTCCGCAGGGAGAATATTTGTTCTCCTGCCAAATGTTGAACTCATGCAGTAAGCAATGTACCAGAGAGATTGTTCCTGCCCATATAGCACCGAAAGTGGGACCTTGTGGTCTCCAGTGGAAAACCTAGAGGCATGTCTCATGATTATGGCCGACAGTTTAATTGGGCACTGGGCCAAGTCTTGCTTAAAGTAGTGCAGACACTGTCCCTAATGGCACTTTTTCCTAGCAGTCTGAGGCCCTAGGCTAATTCTCCTACACTTTTAGGGACAAATCAAGTGTTTGCTCAATTAGCGATTATTGAACAATGTTTTGCAATGGTGCTGACAGGAGGAGAGGCCCACCAGAAGTCACTGGGGAGCACATTGAGGACCACAACTGTGGGTTGCAAAGCTTTCCGCAGACACACTATGCAATGAATCAAGCACAAGACACACAAAATGTACCTTACTGAGCATAAACTAAATACAGTATAATACATTGTATTCATCGCATTTTATACAGTTAATGTTTTGCAGTGGTGCTGACAGGGGGAGAAGTCCGCTAGAAGTTATCGCAGAGTACATTTGCACCAGCTGTGCATTTCAACTGCTGTTAACGCCTTTCTGAAATATTGTCAAATGTTTTGCCTACTGGACTCGCCCCAGGTTCCCAGGTAAATCATAACTGCAGTATCAAAAATGTACAGTTCTGCTGGAGGTGACATGGCTTTGAGAATGGCAGATAAAAAAACTTTACCTGCACCCACAGTGTGCTGTAGATTGACTGCAACAAGTACTGTTCTGTACAGCATTTACAATAGTACTGATACATTTCACACAGGTATTAGTGGGTGAAATCTTATATGAGACATTGGTCTCATATCATGACAGAATGAAGGACAAATAAGGCTGCCTTAGATGTACTCTGTGTTGACTACAGGTCTGATTTTGGCTTTCAGGATGTTCAGTCATATACCATCTATGCACACAGCTTTATTTTTCATTTTAAGTGACTAGTATGGTATTACACTAGTCTCATGTTACATAAAGCTCAGTTTAACAATTTTTACTGTCCCACGTGTGCTTTCTCATTCATACAAAGCAGTTGGAAAGTCTTGTGTCACATGACCTATGAACACTGCGTGTGTAAAATGGAAGATTTCTATGAATAAAAAATCAAAATGTAACAGGTTTATTTCTGCGCATGGCCAATATAAAGACGTGAGTAGAAAATTTAAGTTTTGATAGGAAAGAGGGTTGTATTTCCAAAGTATGCTTGAGGTAAAGATGGCAACTCACAGAGAATGGGTGAACGGCGTGCAACTGTGATTGAAACAAGCCATCAGCTACTTCTCTGACCCCCAGGGCAAGCCTGTTTCAGTGCAGCCAGTTCCTTTTTTACAGCTACGTGGAGGGTTTTCAAAGCAGCACCATCGCCGGTGACACTGAGGGGATTTCCGAAAAAAAAAAAAAGCAAGTACAGCCTACAGAAGCGTTTTTGACATTGATAGCTGCACGTCTTCCGGTGACCTCTCGACCCATCCCTCCAGTGCCTCTGTTTTGTCCGTCACCTGCTCCACAGCAGCATCTTCTGTAGGTCGTCAGCATGTTGTGCGGGCCAAGACAATAAGTCACTCAAAGTTTCTCTTTTCGCTTCATTGTTATGGAGCATAAGTGCACCCTTCTAAGGACTGAATTCGGATGGCAAGTCTTACAAAACTGAGGTCAGGACCTCATCAAAATCAAGACAGACATGGGTTTACAAAGCATAAGGAGCAATATTCCAGCATCAAAATTTGAACTGGACACTTTCAGTATTTATTGCTGCTACTGAGGTAAATGGAGTGCTTCTGCACCTGTATTACTGCAAGCACTTTTCTGTTACGATTAACCCCTCTGTCTGTTTTAAGTAATTATCTTTTGGTGCCGTTGATTCATGACACTTTCCAAAGCTGTTTTATTTAAATCAATGACAAACAATAATATTGCCATAATGTGACATGGGTGAAAATAATACAGATACAAGAAATAGAAAAATACCCAAAAATGACAAATTCAGATAAATGTAAATTGACAGAAGTACATTGTATAATTTACATCCGATTTCATAAGTGATCTTTTTTATTGATGTATCCCTAAATGTGTTATGAAACTTGTAGACATTAAAGACATGACAATCATGTTTTTAGAGGGTTCACAATGACCTACATGTATGTCCTTAACTACAGGATTGTGATTCAGTATGGTTGATCATGTAATACAACCTTGTCATCCTTATTCACCAAGGGTTCCTATGCCATGAGAAAGGTGGTGGAAGGTTAAGTAGCCTTTTCCCAGTCAGTGTGCTCAACTAGGGGTATCTCTCTTCATATGGTATGTCTTCAAAAGATTTGAGCACTCTTTTCATTCGCAGTGATTACTATCCTTTTAATGGAAATAGTTCACGATAATGCATTCAAACTGTAGTAAAGATGTACTGAGACATTACTGATGATTTACGAACAGCAGCAGAAAAATTCATGAAACTATCCAGGGTGCCTGAGCGGTTCAGAAGGAAATAGTAGGTGGGCAGATCTACATGACAGATTACTTAACATTCCCACTATGCCAACAATTTTTGCTACAGTTGGAATATCAGTGTAATCCAATAAAGAACGGTATCAGTGCACATCATTTAAATTAAATATTTGATATTATATCAAAATTCACTCACAGGTACTCTTCTTTATTACATTTGTTTTTTTTTAGATATTTATGAGCAGAAATTATATGAGGCCTAATTCCAAAGGCAGTCATTTTATTTCCCTTTCTTTCCAGCATAGTCCTTAATGTCATATGGGGTACATCAGAATTGACCTTTAAAGGGTCTCCAGGCTGTAGTCCTGGGTATCTTGAACAAATAGCTGCTAAGCATGATCTTAATCTTCTTTCCTTGGATAATGCATCTCGTCTTTAGTGTCTTTAGGGTCCAGCAGTCAACGCTAATTTCTATTTCGCAACGCTATATGGCTAACCATATTTAGTAAGGTTTTTTTTTTTCTTTTCATTTTTCCAAAGCATTATGCCTAGCCCTAGTCTCAGAAGTCCTCAGCAGCTTGGATTAGATGGCACAAGGTACTAAAACATAGTATTTCATTTCCTAAAGAATACAATTTGAGTAAGCAGTTATGGAAATTTCGTTATCTTGATTTATTTCTCGGAGTCAATACTCTCCAAGGATCATGTACAGTATACCGCTTTATATGAAGCTAGAGTCAAAGGGCCCAGGAGGAACACTTCAGAAGCAAATTATGTTCTAATGTTTCACACAATGTGAAACATTAAAAGTTATTTTTGTTTGTTAATTAACAATTGATTGTTAATTTTTTGTGATTTTGGTTCATTATGATTTGTTGCATTGCGAAATAACTCTATATAAGGCTAAAAAGCAATGTCTTGAAGTGGGTGTATGTGTGTGCACTTGAGCAAAAATAATGGGTGCCATAGACGCATACAGGGCTTGCATGCTAAAAATATCAACAAAAAATATCAATATCAAGTGAGATATGCACAGGAAAAACATGGCCTTTGTGACTTCTGGTTTATTAAAATAAAAATAGGAAAGTTGCACTGCCTGCCTGTCTGTATGTAATTCTGCCTTCATGTTATTATTCATTGTTCACACAGTTATCATTGATTGAAAATGTGACAGGACAACACTCAAACTGCTGATTACTTTCTCAAAGAGGAGCATAATGGCTCTTTTGTTTCATGGATTTGTATTTGTGTATAACTTTGTTTTTATTCCATTCCGCAGAGATGACAGGCATGTAGGTTTAATTAAAAGCTTAATTAATTTTGCCATTTACAAATAACTTTATCTCTATTCAGAGCATTTGAAAAGTTCACAGTAAATACATTTATGACTCTTTATTGTTCAGTGTGGAGATGTTCTCAGAATAGAGACTGTCTCAAGGCAGGGGGGTTGTACATCTGAGCAAATACATTGTTCTTGAGGTTCTGAGTGATGACTGAACTGTTTCCGCTGTAGACAAATCTTCTCTGCTGGTGCAGTAATCAAAGATCTGAAGAATTCCAAATGCACTATGATTCAACAATGGACCAGAATTTAATTAACAGCAATGGTTACTCTCTTGTTTAGAAAGCTCAATCAGTTTCATAGGGTGCATTCTTCTGCAATGTATTGTGCACATTATGTGACCTATGTTATTATGAAGCCATATTTACTCCAAAGGGAATTGATGTGACAGCTTAGAGATTAGATTTGGTATTATTTACAATGTAAATTGGACATGTTTCACCTACTTGACCTACTTGAAGCTGTTCCAAATATTGTGTTGATTACATTAAGGTACTGTATGCTTTGTAGTGAATGGTACAGTTTTTAGTTCATGAAACAACAATGAATAATAAACCAGTGGCACGTCTATTATTTTATGTTTGTTCTGTAAAATTAGGGTTCCAAAACTCCCTCAGTTCAAAATCATCCATAATCATTGTAGTCATTTTCTGTCTGGCTGAGCCCACCTGCCCCATGACTTTAAGAAATGCTGTTCAGATCACTATTAGTTATATACAGTTATTACAAAATTCTGCATTAGCAGTGTGAACAGCACTGTACCCATTACAAAAGAGAACACTGAATATTCACTGTCACTGCAGGTCAAGGTAATTCCTTACACTCTTTTTAATGCAAATGTTGCATTTTAGAAAAATAATTTTCCAGTGCTAATTGGGGTGAAGACATCTTGAGCTATAGTGGATTTATACTTTGTCACCCAACACATTATTTCTTTTCATACTACAATGCTTAAAATGGTAAGAAATAGGTTACTAGCAGCAGCAAGCTGTAAAGTCCATGTCCATGAGTCCATGTCCATGAGTTTTGTAATATACGCTACCGAGGCAGGTTTACAGTCACTAAAAATAAGATGATACTGAAATATTACATTCGCAGAATTTATGTGCAAATCACATAGAATTCTCCTTGTAAATACTGTAAAATGTGATATGTATTAAAATAAAGAATTATTATTAAATAAATGCATGTCACACTGTCACACTTTTGACCTTTCATTATAATTGCAACTAGGAGTGGTCTGGTCTGCGGACATTCATTTATTGTATTTCAGAGATGAGACACCCTCACAGTCTGCCAGCAGAAAAATCACAAGTTTATATGACAAAGGGAAAGTAAACAATTGAGGGAATCTATTCAGGGTGCCTTGCACTGCAAGCCTTCCTTCAGTTCCTACTGCCCGCTCCACTTGCTCACTCATTTGCTCTCTCTTGCTCTTGTCCAGAGTCCCTCACTGTAGATACTAAAGTTTTCTTATAGCAGGGTGAATTACCTTCCCAGGTGAGCAGGTTTCTTCTGCATCTGAGAAGGTGGCTGTGCTATAATTTTATGAACAACTAATATACAGTAATATGTATGAAATGGTATATCTTAAAATACCAATTCATTCTACATAGTTTTTGAATGAAAATTAAAATTGATTAAAATAAATGAGAATGACATAAATAAATCTAATCAAACAGATAATTAAATAAGGCAGACAAAAGAAAGGAAAATAAAAATCTTTTTGCCATATCAGAGATTTTTCAGTTCATTACTTGTGCTGGCTCTTTCACTCATTCTTATTCTTCCTCCACAGCCTCTGCCTCACTGCAAATTAGGATTTTGAGTTGCAAAACAAGTCATTGCAGCATGTTTATAACTACCATAAATCCAGATTATTGGAAACAGGATGTAACGGGGATTACCTATATTCCTCAAATGAAAAAGTGGTTCACTCGATAGAGACGTATGCATCTGCTGTGTTCAGTTTGAAGCCACCGCTCAATATGTTGCCATAGTATGACAGACACCTTGTTATAGGTCCTATACATAGCCCTGTAATAAGAAGAGTAAGGCAGGTAGTAGTTCGTTGACAGTATCGTCATTATGGTTGGGGTGGGAAACGTATGCTGTCAGGTTGCTGGTATCGACGCTACTGGTATATTTGATGATGGCTGCAACCCAGAATTCCATTTATATGATATACCGGGTGACCAGCAGGAAAGCAATTTCAATGATAAATCCCAGATTTACTTTGAAAACTGCATGATGGTCTTTGTGCTCAAAAGCCTATGAACAAATCTATCTGTGCACAAGATCCCTGTCTAGACAACAGGTTTATGGTGAAGAACCAATCTAAGTGCACAACAGAAATTATGTAGTAGTTACTGAAGGCTAGTTATCTAAAATAATCAAACAAGGTAAAGGTTTTGATCAGAATGAATGTGGTGCACAGCACAGTGTAAGACTGGTTTTCAAAGCAACACTATCTTTAGACAAACACTGAGAATTATTAATAATTTTAAGACCATCCAGAGATTCATTTTTTGGGATTCACAAAAACATGTCAAATTCTTAGAACTGAGCAATGTTGTTTCCCAAAGGCCCACCTCCCCATAAAGAAGACTTCCAATTGACTCACTCTCCTGGCTGCAGCACTAAGGAACTCAATTATTAAATTGATTTTGAATAAGTCAATTAAATTATTTAAAGCCGCTTTTAACAAATTGAGCAGAAAGGGCATTCTGGCTGAGAAATATTGCTGGACTGATCTAAGTATGTTTTTTCAACAGCACAATGTTTGCTTGACTCTCATTTTCCCCAGTGAAGAATTTGCTGAATGCTAGTTGATCTGAACAGAACATAATGAATTATAAGTAGAGCTGAAAACGCACTGTGCAACATCTGTCCTACTGTACCCTCCTGGCCTTTTTATCCCCCTAGTGGCAAAAACCATTACTGCAGGAGCCATCCACCGAATCAGAGAGTGAGTGGGAGATACTACTATTTCTATGGTTAATTTCTCCACTCACAGGCAAAAAACGAAACCACAGCTGTCCTTGTGACAAAAAAAGTAATTATGGATACAGTCAGCGGTTACATTGGGATTCTGGAGGAGATAAAGGTCCCAATGAGTGTATGTCAGTGTCATGGTGATTTAAGTCATCTGACCAGTTTGGATTAGCCTTTGTATTTGTCTGCCTTCAGAGGTGTGACACAGCATTTCTCCGCATAAAGCTGCTGTAGATGTGAAATACTTTTGGTCAATCAAAATTTGTCACTTGTCAGAAAAAATGGAGTCAGAAATAATTCAGACTGAGAAAACAAGTGATCTGTTTGGCAATGATGTCGTAATATGCTGGAAGTTGATTACATCAGCTAACCGTCACTCAAAGCAAAGGATTATTTTTCTACAATGGTTATAGGGCATAGTAAAACTGCCCTGTCAATAGGTTGGATTTGCCATTTCCTTTGTTTTACAAAAATGCTATGACAACAAAGGGTGTTTATTTTGCAGATAAGTACTTGGTATAAATGTCAGGCTATTTTGCTGTCAATTGAATTTTTATTAGTTTGAGATGATGAATCCAACACCCTTCTCTCCTTGAGATGCAAAGTTTTGACTATTTACAGCATCCTTCAAAAAAATGGCAACATATTGCTTACCATAACTGTTTAGGTAATAGCATTGATTATTTCTTTTTTTTGTTGTTATTTAGCTCCTAATCACGATGGTGTCTATCTAACTATTTCAATTCACCAGAACTACTTCCTAGTTGTGAACATTCTGCAAACAACACTGCGTCTGATCACAGATGGCAATCAGTTTGCTACGGTGCTATTATAGTTTGCCTTGAATGCCTTTGCCAGTTTATCTTCTGTACTTCAGAGCTCCTTGCAAACGGCTGAGAATGTGTCTTTCAATCTTTCACTTTTCAGTACAGAAAATATGTTCCACGGGGAATGTGTAATGAGGGAAGATGTACTGTTCCATAATTAAGCAACTGTCAAAACAGCTGAACCAGTATTTTTATAAACTACATTTTAAATGAATGCACAAGCATCAGAGATTTTCTTTCTTTCCAAGGAGCCATATCCTCTGTGACTTGTTAAAGCACAGTATAAGGGTCAATTTGCCCCTCTTGAGTTTTTATTTCTAGGCAAGGAAATCTTCATACAAGATACATGCATATTTATTTGCAAATGTCTGCGCCGTGAAAATAATGTAATTATGTATCACAGCACATATTAAAGACAGAACCTTCAGTCATTAGTTTTGTTAGGTGAAGTTGTCTCCACACATACTAGAGACCATACCAGCAAGCAATGCAAACGTTCAGAATGAGAACACATTGGTCCTCTCTGACATTGGCTCTCCAGTGCTGAATTGTGTTTACCTTTCACAGAAGTAATTTATGGGAAGGACTGGTGAGGCATCCTCCTCACCATCAGAAACAGTTCATTTTTTAATTTCTCCAGTGTAAAATCAGTTATGACTGTTATTACAGTCTGATAATAAATGATAAGCAGCAACTGTAGGCCTGCTGAACCTGAATAACAGCCATACAGTTACAGTGTCCCGGCTTGTGATTTAAATTGGTGGCACCAGTCATTACACAAGGTACAGCATAATGAAATTTGAGAAGGGGCCTCATCATTTCAGCAGCATGTCTCTATTCGTATTATTCCATCATTTTTGATGTGACCAATGTCAAAGCAGGGCATGATAGGAAGGTCTGAATATGTTGCTTTTATTCTGCTCACATAGATACCTCTTTGTGATAGTACTTTGTGGTTGCTTGTGGTACATTGTGGTACTTTGTGGTTATTGTGGCACTTATTTTGTGGTACTTTGTGGTTGTTTGTGGGACTTTATGGTAATTGGTAGGACATACTGTTTAATTAATTTTCAAATGATATTAGTGCAATGTAGCTTGTCAGAGGAGATCTATTTTTATAACTGCATTTGTTGTGCAGGCATGCCAAATAAATATCATAGAAATCTGTCTTACCTTCTACCTGCAAACTATTTATGCAGCCATTTTCCCTTTACAGAACATGGGGACTACCCATTAAAATACCTTGTATGAAAGTTCTATCGACCTTTTTTAGCTTCTAGTTCTGATCAATGGTATTACCAAAGTACTTTTGAATATAGAAATTGCACTCCAAATTCATGACATACCTACAAAATACCTTTTTAATTTCAAGGAAGCTGCAAAAGGAAACTTTTTTTTAAGTTAGCACCCCTAAAATGTAGTACTGAGGATGATTCTCTGTTATATATATAGTACTGTGAACTTTTCCTGTATTTTTACCATATTGAAAAGGGTTTAATTTTGTATGGCATATAATTGTCAGTTTAAGCACATTTTGGTTCTCTGAAAACACAGCCCAGAGCTTCTCAGTTTCTGTGCCTTTACTTGCCTATGGCGTGTCAAGTAGTTTGCAATGGATCTGAATTTTATGAGTTCAAGCTGAATCAAAACATGTGCCCTTTAAACTTGAATTTATTACATCAACCCATCACTGAACCAAATCGATATCAGATGAAGAAAACCTTTCTGCGGTATTCCTTCCTTGCATGGTAGTTCTGCATGGCAATTGGACAGAGTATGTGTCAATCAATATCATGGTTGTTGAAGAGACAAAAGGCTGTCAGTCAGTATTTTCTTGGCAATCAACGGCAAATAGGATTTGAAAACTTGACTCATTTGCAGGAAAAGGTTAGTTCATGTATATTGTATCATGCACACATTTAGTGCTATTGTCTCATTTCAGGTTGAATTTTCAGGTTTTCTTTTTATGTTGTGTAACAACACACTACCGAACCAAATAATAAACATTCACCCATTTTAGACATCTTGATAGCTTGAGCCCTAAAATTGCTGTCAGACAAAAACCTGACACAGGTCTCACATTGTAATTAGACTAATCAAGTGAGGAAATTAAACCATTTAAAGCAAAGTCTTTCAATGTTAATGCAATCATTAGGTCATCTAATGTACATCTAATGTATGTAATTGTTATTTCTATTTAGATTTGAAACATACGTATGGTACAGAGTTTGGATTACATGTATACATATTTCATAAAATGTATGCACAACTCCAAAGGTGTATGTGAATATCAACCAAATATTTATTTGAGATTATTATGTTTAATTAAGATGTATAATTTCTACTTAAATGTAGCATATCTCATTATTAATCTGAACAGGTCAGCTGAAATAAATAAATGATTCACCAGACTTGTAAAATGGCAAAAGGTTTTCTTATTAAAACTTTGCTTGTTATTTTTAATGGCATGAGTTAAAAAAAAATATAAATTGACTTAATTGCAAGCTTGTATTCCTGCACATTGTTTCTCTCGGGGTAAATGACACAGATCAGATGTGATGATTACCCTCCTTATCTGTCAATTTTACACTCATTACCAGTTCCCAGTGGAGGCTGGTATCTCAGCAGAGCTTTCCAGTGTTTGTTTAATCAATTCTGCAAGCATTTGCATTATGTGTACAAAACTACACTCTCTTTAGTGGTGGCAGGCCCAGCATTCATTAAGATGGTTTTCTGATATGTCCTTCTAAGTGCAAAATGTTCTGTGAATTCAAGAGAGCAGCAAAGCACTGTTTTTTTACAACATTGGATTATATCATAAGTTTAATAGTAACATTTGGGTTGAACGGGGTATATGCTGATTTGGACTTTACAACTTATGCAAACGAATACGTAGTGCATGTAATATGACAAAAATGATAAGCTGTGTCCGAATATAGAGCATGATAGGTAAGATGCTGAGTGCCGTCACTAACACTGTGCATTTACATTTCCTTCTCCTTCTAAAAGGCTGACTCCTCAACACAGAGGTGCTCACCAGAGAATATTCACTCTCCTGAGGGGCACAAAGTGACATATGTCAAGTCAAATCTGAGTCACATGACGCTGCCCATGGAAGACAACAGCAAGACTGAGGCCGTTTTCTTGTCTGAAAGCCTCAACAGGATCTCTCCAATCACACAGCTTCACCTTTTTCAATACATATGGAGAGTACGTACAGCTTTAGACCCAAATGCTCTTCTCGTGAACCAATAACCTCACTGAGATATATTCTGTGTCATATACTTTGCACTGTGTTTTTGCCAAACTAATTCTCTGGAAAAAAAAATTAAACATTCATGCAACTACATCTTTATTTGTTTTCTTTCACTGTATGCTTGTCCAAATGCTTGCATTATTTATTATGTATGTTTATTTCTCAAGAAGCACACTGTGGAAATATTTTTTGTTTATTTGGTTATTTATTTTAAGGGACACAGAGGGTAGCATGCTGATATTTATTCTCTCTGTGAGGAATGTACTTTCTGCATGGTCATATGACTGATATGTATAAAAGTCCATATTTTCTTTGTTCCCACTCTTTGTACCCTACACATTTTGAATGAGTTCCTGCAATGCTTAATAATTGATATTTAAAAACAATATATTCTCAAGTAATTTCATCACTCAGGAGATGGCAGACACAAGAGCCATCAGTTAAATTCCAAACTAAATGTTTGCTGCTGGGTGTGCATCACGGTAGCGCATTCAGCTTTTTTACATTTTTACATTTCTACATTGCTCCAAAATCATAGAGAAGGGAAATAGTGTGGGATTATAGCTTGCAAAAGCCTGTTATTTAATTTATTCTTATTTACTTTGTTTTGCTTTGAATAGAGAGACCCACAGACAGACAAAGAAAGATAGGAATGCAGACAAGGTTCTCGAGAACACAAGATAGTGTATATCCTAAGGGTTAAAAATTATTACCTCTGGTGTGACGATTTATCATGAAGCATTTTGGTCACACAAAATTCCATTTATCTGGCATGCAGACACAAGCATGGATTGGTGGGCAACTGGGTGTACAGCTGTTATGGCCCACTCCCTGGAGGTAATGTCAGGAATATCACAATGTCAGTTTTTAAAGAATCCCAGCAAATTCCTTTCAGGAGTCAATCATTTTTAGATCTTTATCTCCAAATAAGACCTAATGTTCATTTTTCACAGCCTCGCTCCTCCAAAAACAGCCATATAAATTTGCATTTTAACAAGCATCTTTTAAATGTTTAAATATCCACTGGCACTTCAGTGGGTGGACACAAAAGTAAGCTCAGTTTAGAGGAAAGGGGAGATGCAGAACATATAGTGGGTGATTTCATTCATGTATTTATTTTATTAAAAAAGGACTTCAAAAGCAATATGAAAATATGAATTCTTGTGGGCAGAAAAATAAGAAGTGACCCAGAGGGGAAATTAAATTCACTTCACAGTGTATGCGCTCATAGATTGTTCCTCATATACTTACATAGAATCAACCTCAAAGAGTTTTGCTCAGAATAGAACCCAGTGGATATTCTGTGGACAGCATAAGCTGTCTACCAACTTTCCCGTTTTGTCTGACTGAAAGCGGGATTCTGATTCTGCAGACTGGGTGCATCCCATGGGGTCAATCTTATCACTTAGCTCTTCTAGCCTAAAGCGTCACTCCATCTCTTCCCTGAGGCAAACCAGTATGCCGTGTCTGCACAGAGTGTTTCTTTTGGGTGTCTTTTGAGAAATATGGTATCAAAGTCATTGTCTTGTCAGAGCAACTCTAGAATTTGTTTCTGTCGGTCTGTATTATCATCTTTACATTTTAGCACGCACTCAAATTCCTAACAGAGATTTAGAACACCTTTGAAAATGTTTAGCTCCAGGCAATTAAGTGCAGTAAATCAAAAAGATACCCAGCTGACAAAATTATGCCGGTGCATTTTCAAGTAATAAATGTCATGAAACTAACAATCTAACAAAATCACATATTTGTGGAGTTTTACATAGACATTTTACTATGTTTAGTAAAATAGTAATAACATATGTTTTACTTTGCTGAAGAAATGTTTGTTACAGGACTGTCACACATGGCAAATGTATGTTTTACCAATATTGCACATTGTGTGATCGGAAATTAAAAATTAGTTTTCAAATCATAATTATACTATGGCATAGCAAAATTAGATCATCTACAGCCTTGATGATACACAACTGATATACAAGCCTGTGGAGACAAGCGCAATTGCAGAAATACAGATACAGCTGAGAGGGAAGTTAAAGCTTTTTTAAGTCTTACAACATAGTTAATTTAACATTTGACCAACATTTTGTGTATCCCATCAGTTACTTATTGCAGCCACACCATGCTGCAACCCCCCCCCCCCCCCATTTCCTGTAATACCTCTCACCTGTATGAAGCCCATGGATGATCATGCCTCACACCTGAAATGATGAAGGCCACAACAAACTGTGAGAGGTGAAGCAATGCAGAAAGTCCATCCAGTCTGTGAATTATTTAGGTACCTGAATATTAGTGGCATAGAGCTCCACAGCAGAAGAGAGTAGAGTTCAGTAATATTATAGAGACTTACAGTGTTCCTGTATAAATTAAGGTTCCCAACATATCAACAAAGCATACATATAATCCACTGATGTTTCTAAATCACATTCTTTGTTTTCAGATTTTAGCGATTCTGAAGAATTTTAATTGTAGTTATTCCTATTGATAACACAAAGCAAATGATCTATAGCTCTAATAAGTAATACATTTTGCATTCACATTTTATCACAGCAAATATGATGGGTAAGTATAGCCCCTTTCGGTTGTGTGAACTTGAAGACTAGATCTTAAGCAAAGCATGTTGTGTCCATATCTCCACCTAATGTAATAAAACAGATCTTTCATCGTCACATATATCAGGAAGCTTGTTTGAATTATTGAACTGTCAGCGAGAGTCCAGTTGTCCTCAATATGCCCTTGTGGTGCAGTGCATATCGAATCCTACAAGATAAGAAATGACCCTTAAATACTGATAAACTATGACTGCAAATACAAAGATTACTCACATACGTCCAAAAAAGGTTCACATTTCCATACATTGCAGTTGCTTTCCAAATTTTTTTTTATTGCAGTCATTGTCTCAATGCAGAATTACTGCTTGTCTTTTAATTGCTGATTTCATGTAATTAGAAAAAAAGTGGAAAGTATTTTCTTGAAGGAGTTTTAATGTATTTTGCTCTTTGTTTGAACAGGGGGTTTGGAGAGAGATTAATTTTGACCCCTTTGACTTTGCTTCCGTTGTGATGTCTCCACTTAACATGAAAAGTTGCTAATACCTCCACAAATTAGCTTGACAAATGTAGACCAATGTCATTGCCTTAACCTTTTAACTTTGCCACTTCTCTACAGGCTACCTGGAAGTCAGCACGCTTCATTCTGTGTCACTGCCTCTGCAAATGAATTTCTTAAGTTCCCCGTCTGATGAAGTATGGGGAGCATCTACAAGGCAACGCAGTGAGAGGCCTAGCAAAGTCACTTAGCAATGAGGAAGTAGGTCAGCCAGAAGACAAAGTGTGAATGAAAGAAATCCCCAGGAAAGAACACATCCACAGTATCAGCCCTGGGCTTAAATCCAGTCCTCCTGCTAGCTTATGTGGATGAGAATGGACGTAGCCCTGCACCATGTGAGAAAATAGAAAATAAATATAGAACTTCAAATGTTTCAGTGCTTTTTAGTCTTGAAAATGAAAAATGAGTTAGTAGCTGAGACGGGCTTGTCATGCTAGCAGCAGCCGTTTAGAGAATGAATGTTTTCATCCACTAGTTAAAAAAGAGCTACAGCCTTTTTATGGGGTGGAAATCAAACCTTAGATAGTCATACAGCTGAAATGTATTGCAAGTACACAAGTACATAATTATTTTGTCTACAGCTATAGAGTGAAAAATGCACTCTACCGTTTGAATCATGAATATGGAAAATGTGTAACAGGAGGCATAACACTGATGTAAAAGGCCTCCTTTATGAACTAACTGTATGCAAAAATTCAATGGTAAAGTGCATTGGTGAGCATTTACTTCAAGATGAAGTACAATTTATTGTCACATGTTCAAACATTTGAGCAGATGTGTGGTATAAGGTCTGCATGCAGATGTTTCTGAAAAAATGTAAGAAATGTTAAGAATATACTCATGATCATTTGATCATCCCAAGTAATATACTGCATGCTTTAAATATTATTAGTCTGCCCGTGAAACATGCCATAACTATTGTTATCTCTCAGGATTATTCATATCCAGAAAAAATCCTTCTGTACTTTTACTTGACTCATGTACTTTTTCCATACTATGCCTAACTTAGTGTTTTAGGATTCGTAAGAACATATTTCCCCATGTGATGACAGGAGATGGTTCTCATCACAACATTCCCACACTGTTGCTGGGTGATTGCCAAGACAACCAAACAGAAGTTCGTTTTTAAGGCCCCATCTACACCTGGTATTAAAAACCATTTTTCAGATCCAGTCAGGCTAATCAGATCGCTATCTGATCACGACCCTGTGTGTCTACATCTGGTACTAATGTGTGTATTATATCTGTCCCCAGTATCCACATTACTTTCCTTTGCTAAATGCAAATGAGGTAGCATAAAGGGAAGATGGCGATCATGGATGCTCAAGAGATTTTGGTCATTCTCCTAATATCTGGCATATGTCAGCATATGTCTCCTAATACCGCATATGGCATATCATGGGAAGAACCATATTACATGCATAGCAACAGCAGTGTCTGTGATGTTTGCAGCAACACATGACCAACACAGCTGCAGCTCACAGTGCAGAACTGTGTGGGATAAAAACCAGGAATCATGGGAGAATACTGTGCTGTCATCCAATAATCAAGACTGGCCTGTCAATTTCCATATGAGGAAGCACGTGGCTGAACATATTTGACAGCAGCTGCTATATGACCTCACATTGAACCATATGCATTTATGCACTCTAATATCTGGGTGGGGAAAGGAAACTATATATTACATTGTTCAATTGCAAGTGTTTTTTCTTGCTATTTGTATCTACACTGGATGACAAGATGGACTAAACATGTCCATGTCCACCTCCAAAGGAGGTAAGTGACAGCCACTCACTATCTGATCACAGTTCATCTTTTGTTGCGTCTACACCTAGTCATAAATATCCCATGTCACTGGATCTGGGCACAAGGTACACGCTGTAGGGTAGATGGGGTGTAGATGGGGTGTAGATAGGATGATCTTTGTTTTAAAATACTGTAAAACAATTGCTATTTATTGGAATTATTTTAGCACATTATCAGATAACAATATGTACAGAACAAGGAAAAATACACTATTGGTTTTAGTCATGTTTGGTTTATTTCAGAGCTGGTTTGGAGTACCCTTTGGGCCCAGATTTGGCTGGAATTTGGTAGTTTATGGCAGCTCTGTGCGTAAGTGAGAACAAGGCTGTGGCATCACACAAATAAGACTCTTGACAGGGCCATGTCAATTCCAAGAGGCATTACAGCGAGAGAGAGAGAGAGAGAGAGAGAGAGAGAGAATAGTTAGATATATGACAAGAAGACAGCATTGCAATCTAAGTTAGCTCACTAGGTTTAGCTAATGGCGATTAAAAAGTAGACCCTGTACTCTGTACTTAACCATGCAGATTGCTATTGGAGAGACATGTTGAAAGGCCTTGCCCTGCAGCATGGAGCACTCTCCAGTACGCTGTAGAAAGTCCTCTCTTGAGCTCAAACATCCATGAAAGAAATATAAATCGTGGTCCCTATTAAAGCTAATGATCTAGCTAACACTGGGGTATGATGCACCAAGCATGCAATGAACATGTCATTTTGCTGGTTACCCGGAGTTTACAAACATAACTTTTTCTATTCTTTGCATTTTCTTGAAACACCATCATCTGCTACTTTATGGCCTCTAAATGTGTTTCTGCATCTCACACTTCTTTGTTACAGTTGAACATACCTGAATTGATTTACTGATTATTGCAGCCAGTTTTCTTCATTTTAGTGATCATTCCTGGGTAATTGTGTTCTTGCTGGCACATGAAGTCAGGAGGTGACACCTCATCATGAATCCTAACTAAAAAGTACTCAGTTTCAGTAACTTCAGTGTTTCTCTCCTACAAATGACTTTAATGTTGCACATTAATCCTTTGTACATTAAATCTTCCCACATGCTGACTAAAATTTGTCAAGAAATGTGTATGTTTATTTAGAATTTACCTGATTATACACATGAATGAAAAGATTCCACTCTAATGGATAAATTTCTGATGAAACACAATATGAGATTTCAGACAATAAATACGTTGTTCCACTTCTTGATTCATTCAATACATTTCAAAACAATGATCTAAGTCCAGAGTGAGCAGCCATGCCTTTTCTCATCAAATTGCTGAAGCTTAACAGGGCTGAGCATGGAAAAAACTAGGATACTAAGCCACTTGGAAAACCACGTTTCTGTACGATGTGGAGTTGAAGAGCCAGCAGGGGGCCCCTCTTCCTTTCAGAGCTTTTAAATCCCAGTGCTCCGGGGCTGTAATGGGGACACTGCACTCTAGGAGACATGGAACGATCTTTAGAATGAAATGTTAAACCGAGGTCCTCGCTCACTACGGTCATTAAAGGTCCCTTGGCTTTTATTGCCAGGAGTGGAGGGTGTTAACCATGGTCCTGATGAAATTCTCAATCTGGCTCCATCAAATTGGCCATTTAATCCTCCCTCAGTTTAACTGAAGAAATAAATCCTTGCCTCTCTACTGCAACCAATGTGCGCTCTGGTGTGAAAATTCTGTGCCTTGTGTTGTTCAGGTGAGTGCAATGTTTTTGTAGAGGCTGAAATGAGTTGACTGTTGATGCTGTAATTTACTCTGCATTCAGCACAGTAATTTATCCGGTAAGATCATTTCCCTCGCTCCCATTTTCTCCTTCGTTTCTTAAAGCGGTCTCTGCCTGTTTCAAAAGTTGGATTTCGTAGGGGACATCAGGTGACAAATTCCCTGCATGCTCATTAACATCAGGAAGAGGATGTTTTTCTTTTCGCCAAAGAAAGCAATTAGTGCTTTGAGCAGATCAGCGGTGAGGACGGCTCACAGTCCCATCAGTATGACTCAGCTCCATAATACACTGAGCACGGAAGAAAAAAAAATCAAATAGAAAAGAAAAGCCTTCAGCTATGAACAGACTTTAATTTAGGGGGGGAAAGATTTGGAGTTAAGAAAGTATTTTGTGGATCAAGGCTCTGCAGGTTTAGTATAGCACCCAAGGAAGCACTGCCCTTCTGACAGACAGAGTTCACTTACACATAGATATTCAGAGAAGAGGGTTGTATTCAGTTCCACAAAGGTCACATCTTGCCCGTAATACCTGTCTTAATTTCCTGGAAGGACACCAAGATTGGGCTCCAAATTACTTTCTTTACAAAGCCCAAATTGGTAAAAAAGAAAATTAGGGTCTTTGTTAGATAATTAACTTTTTAGGGCACTGAATATATTAATTTTATGGTCTATTATAAACACAGTGAGTATGGTAGAAGACAAAAGACTATGCAACACAAGTGAACCTATAGGGACATCCATGATCTAACAAAATGATAAACTAAATCTCCCTTTTTTTCCTCTGGCATTTCATGCTTTGGGAGTATACTATTACCACCTCAGACAAAATGCAACCCTCCAATATTCTCAAGATGCTCCTTTCAAGAGTGTAGGGGTATTTTCTCAATTCCATGGTGTTCATATGAACTGCAAATACTGTTTACTGAATCAAAATATTTTTAGAGATTTTAATCTGGTAAAACAAGATATCAGCATTCTGAAGATACATTTAGACTTACATTTGTTCAGTTATGCCGAGAAATTAGTTTAGCAACACTTGAAAGGTCCGAGGAAAATAAAGACTAACAGTACATTATGTAAATCACAGCAGCTCAGACCTTATATTCCACTTCCTTACACACAGAGAGAAAGATTTGTGTTAATTATGTGTCATTGCAGTTGCTTTCTGACAAACTCAGTGCCAGCAAATCAAACTATTAGTGGAAAGTGGAGGATATCCAATCCACCCGCTGACCCATTCACATAATAGTCTTTCTTCTTTGTCTTTTCATCTACTGTCTCAACTTTCAATGTTTCCTTTTACCAGAACAAAACTCCTCTGATCCATTTAACCCATTCCATACCTTCTCTTCAATCCTCAACCCACATGCAATCCCCTTTATTCTGTCTGCAGATAAGTTTACAACCTTCTTTCAAAAAGAAGTGGCTGACATCCACTGCCCCTGTGAACAACCTCTGACTCGGTCTCCCAGCCTCCTGCTCACTGATGTCCACCTCAGCCTACCCCCTCTCTCCACATTCTCTCTCTATTCGGACTACTCCTCTCGCCCTCACTTTACTCTTCAAAAGCAGCCTCCCTCTCCTCCCCCCTGATCCTTCTGGGATTATATTCTGCCTTTCACACAGTTGACCATAAGATCCTTTTTTCAAAACTGGCAGCAAGGGGCATCAGAGGCATTGCTCTCATCAGGGTAACATCCTACCCCTCCTAAAAAGTAATCTGGAGAGGCTTTGTATCAACTTCTTATAGGTTTTTAACTGGAGTCCCCCTGGGCTCTCTGCTTGCCCCTTCTTATTTTCCCTTCACATTAAATCTATTGGCTATGTTTTTCTTTCACAAGGCCTTATCCTTTATTGTTATGCTGATAACATTAAACTGCTTCTGCCCTTTCCCTGCCTCTACCACAGGTCTTACCAAACATTGCATTTGGCATCACTGACATCTCAAACTGGATGATAAGTTACCTAAGGCTAGTCCTGGTCTACATCCCAGCCAAGTCCTTTGTCCTTGGAAAACCTCTTCATACCTCTGGCCAGATCTGTGGTGTATGCATGCAAGCCCACTAAGACCCTTTGGATGACACTTAACAGTACCCTGGCCTTTGCTGTGAGCATACATTCGACAGGGAAATTCATTCCTTACATCATCTGAAGACTCAAGCTCTTTCTCACCACTAACTCATAACAGCAGAGGTGCTTGATCAATAGTACTAGCATTATCCCTTCAATATTTGTTTTGAAGCTGCAAAAACTGGCAGGCTAAGTATATGATGAGATCAACAGCTCCAACTTTTGAAGATATTGCAGTAGCAGGGGGTACAGTTTCTGTATGATGCTTGGGTGAATGATGGTCAAGGGTTTTTAATAATATTCAGATTGCATTGCCATGACACTCACGCTATGTGTTCGTATTACTTAAGGGGGATAAACCTTCCACACCCGGTCTACATATCCAGTTGAGATATTTCATGTATTTATGGACAATTTCTCCTCGGCTTTTCATTTTTATAACAATTTGGAAGAATGGAGCTCAATGCAATAAGAAAACAGAACGCATAGTAGAGGCATACACAGAAATAGGAAAAATTTGAAATTGGAAGTCATAATCGCTAAATGAGTTTCAAAAGCCTTATGCAGAAAATTATTGTTGGAAGAGTGTTTGAAGAATTGTTTCAAATGAGTATTTTTTGATCCTGATTTTTTTTTTTTACATTATAACTGCATTGCATTGTTTCGTACTGTATTGTATTGTGTCGTTCTGTTCTTATCTCTCAGTGTTTACTGTTAAACTGCTTTCTTGGCCAGGTGTCCCTCAAAAAAGAGTTTTATATCTCAAGGGACTTCCTGGTTAAATAAAGACTAAAAAATAAAATAAATAAAATACAAGGAATCAAGATCATTTAATTGTGTTTGTCCTGGCCAGAAATATGTAAAATATAACATTCACTGCTACTTCCTTTCATTATGGAATCCCATAAATAAAGAGTTTTTTTCTGGATTTTGTATGATGTGAGTTGATGAGTATAAAGAATAAGAAAAATGAAAAAATATTAATATAAAACTAAAACTAATATAAAATTGAATGTCCCTTCAAAGATAAAAGCAGATAGAATCTGGGTTTGTATGGAAAATTTAATCAGTTTAGTTTTCTTCCTGTAGAAATGCATCACTTGAGTGCATTCTTGCTGAAAATTGGCATGTTGCTGTATGGTGCTTTAACATTTCTTATCTTGCTTTAATGCAGTACAGCTGCAATATAAATTCATATCATAGAACGTCAACTCTGATGCCTTAGACCAATTTTATTCCTGGCTCTCTCTGTTTCTTTAATAAATAATAAATTAATACCCATGCTATATGCTGTACATTGAGGTGCCTGTTTTAGGAAGCCTTTCAGCCTATGACTCATGCTTTATATAAATCAGACACTTTTCTCAGAGGGGTATATGAGGCTTTTTAAACTCTCCCTCTGTTAGCAAATTGGGAAATTTAAACCTTTCCGATCTATGTGTCATAGCATCAATTAGTTGACCATTAGCTGTCAAATTATGTCAGATAAGGAAGGACTGGACTGAATATCAAGGGATGTTTGAGTTCGACCTTTCGACAGACAGCACAAAATATGCCACAGAAACAAAACTTTTGCCATTTCAAATTCAAGGAAAGCTTCTGCTGCATGACTTCATGGGAATTAATTAGATTAACCGAGGAAATGGTGTGATGAATTGAATAATCATAGTAAGTTTTTAGAAATCTTTGTTTGCATCTCATTTTAATACTGATATTTTTTTTACAGAAAATTAAGCTTTAAATTCAAAGCTGTTTAAGGATATCATAACCAATTGATCTGAGGCAAGCTGAACTTGTTTGTTCAAAGCTTTTGATACAGTGAAACACCATTCTGCCGTCTGATGCTTGGAAAGCAAACCCCTGACTGGCTAGCAGCTCAACTCGGGAATAAAATGTCACGCTAGAACATTGCAGTTGCACGTGGCCTGTGATTTCTGGCACATAAGCACCAGTGCAGGAGTGATAATATAATTTCCTCAGATGTCAACGTTCGCAGAGTGCGCTACTGACATTCTTGCTTCCATTCACAGCTCGCGCAGCATTCACACTTTAGCACCGGAGGGCAGGTGAAAGCCGCGGCTGCCTTCCGACGCGAGACCCAGCGGTGAACAAACGACGCGTCACGCTGAGCTTCCTTAAAAACCAACAGGCACAACAGGCTTTCCTCATCTGAGACAGGCTTGATGGGCGGAACTGGACAGAGAAAGAGGATTGGTTCACTTTTGTGCATCCCACGCGGACCTTAAGATGTGCCGCCGCCGCGCCGCTGAGTTCACCTCACGCAGGTGCCACAGTGGCATATTAATTGCGCCATCAAAAAAAGGCTTTAAGCCCAACATTGTGTGCAGCTACTAAACGTTCCGGAGCAGTAAGGTGAAAAATCGCTCTCAACACTTACCACAGTAACAAATTGATCTGACCTCTGCAATCGAGACACCCGCCAGACACTTTGATGCATAAAAAATCTGTTCATGCGCCATGCTTTAATCCATTTTGCTCCTCTGAGATGTGCACTGGCTATGCAAAATTCCACCTATTAATATTTATGAGTCCGGGAGAAAATGTACACAACTTTGATAGAGACTCATATTCACACCCCTGTAAAGTTGCACGCTGTCAAAACAAGCCAGATCCATGGAGGATAAGAATAACCCCAGATAGCATGGTAACACAGCAGGCAATTTCTTCAATGAATTAAAATGTGAATGGCACATTTCAGGCTTTTGCTTAGAGTTCTGCTGCTGATATTTTCAAAGAGAAGGAAATGAGGACCTCTTAAAAATATCCAAGACATTTATTGACACTCACTTAAACAACATTCCTTCGCCTCTCCGAAAAGGTGTATAGTGTGTTTTGTAATGAAAGATCATGATTTTGTCTGCTTGATTTGTCATGCATATGATAAGGAAAGCAGATCACTTCTGTACTGTTGAGGTTTACTCAGCACACCAGGGCATCAGTTGACCAAGCTTTAGAGTGCTCCATTTGTGGATTTATGAATGTGTGGGTGCATGTAGGGGTGTGTGCCTGTGTGAGTGTGCATGCTAGAGTGTTTGCATGCAGGCGTGTGTGTGTGTGTGTGTGTGTGTGTGTGTGTGCGTGTGTGCATGTTTGTGTGTGTGTGTATGTGTTTCTATGTGTATTGACAATGTCATCCATCTGAACCCTATTGAATACGGGCAGCTCAACACACAGACAATTTATGGAATATAATCATAGTAATTGAAACATTTACTAAAAAGTAATTGTGCATGAATGGCAATCATTAAAATTCCACTTTCAAATAAACCATATCTCTGTGCGTAACAGAAGTAAATCTATCACACCGTTTAAATTCGATACACTACACCGGTAATTAAACAATTAGATATTCGTGTGGATACCGTGTTTATCCAGCACGGCACCCAAACAATTTCGTCCTGGCATTTTGTGGCCCATTTAAAGGACTGAATTCACTAGAGCAATCTAGTTGGGTTGCCTTCCACGCTTCAGGATTCAAAAACAATGTCCCCTTTGGGATTTCTGTTCACATACCTCAGTGAAGCATCTGGGAGCCATAACCCCACACTGCCATCTAGGTGTTATACAGCAATGAAATCACTGATCCTATCCTCACTGTGCCTCTCCAACATCATCGGTTGCCATAGGTACCACACCAGGGAGCTGTTGTTGTGCTCTTGTGGACAGTCCAGCACTAACACAGAAGTTTTGAGATGTGTGCATCTCAAACAGTTATGTGGAAGAACCACAGTGATAAATGTTACAGCCTTGTTACTTGCTCGCACCCTAATTCAGGGCATGTTCTTTACAGCTGGATTATTTGCAATTCAGGTTCGTTATCGTGCCCATATTTAGCAGCAGAGTTCCATCCATAATTTGAACCTGCAACTGTCGGGTTTTAAGCTCTGTCCTCTAACTATCACTTTGCTCTGCTACACGTATCCCTGTGGCAACATTCCCCTAATATCCATATTAAATCTGTTCAAGCTGTGTGGCTCTATAGCGTCAGATTGCTTTCACTAAAGCTCCATTTAAGTTTGTTTAGATGAAAGTACTCCGAATCTGTCAGCGCTGTTGGGCTCACACTGTTTAACAGAGACTTTTGCGACTGAGCTTTGCTTCATTTTCTGCCAAATCCCAGGTGGCATCAACAAGAGATTTTGCAGAACAAATAGAGAAGAGAATCCTGTCTGCATTCAGTGCCAAAATTCACCCTTGTACTACAACCATGAAATAATATTATGAATAGAGTCCTCAGAGTTATGGATGTTTTTTTTTTTTAGTGGGGGAGCGAAATCTATCTGGAGAGATCTGTGGAATGATGTAGTACACTTTTCTCACATTTTTAAATATTTCTGTCTGGTGTTGACTACTTTTTCATGTAACACAATCAAAACTATTAAGTATTTAGTGTCTGTTCTTGACTTTGTGCTTTCACTGTAAAGGTGAACCTTCACCTGTGCCTCAGAAACTAAACTTGTTTGTTAATAGTGTCTAATTGTATTTTAAACTGATTTAATATTTGTGTAAATGATTTTAATTGAGGATCCTGTTTTCCACCTCTCCACAATTAACAATACTAGTGCTCTTCAATCAGCTTCATTTAAAACGGGATAATTGTCATTGTCATCACGTGTCTGTAATTGTATATGAGGACCAACTATGGGTTAACAAGCCTCAGATATGTACTCAGTAGGTCTATTAAATACAGGTATCTGATAAGAGGTTACTTTTTGAGTTGCTATGTGGCCCAGCTTAGGCTGACTTCCTGTTTTTTGTTTGTTTCAGTTTTTAAACTAAATTATTTGTACTTCTTTCCCCTTCCTTATATGCTGTGCATTTGCCAGCAATCTCATATTCACCAATAAGCTATATTCGGTTGCATAAGTTAAGCAAATACTTCCTTCTGCTAAAGGAATTGAACACAACAATGGCTGGAATGTTACCTGTGGGAATATTCCTCAGATAAGGAAAGAAGTGATTTGGATAATGATAGGTCAAGACGAAGATGTTGACAGAAATGAAAGTGAGAACTCTCACTACTTTGAAGCAGTTGCTCCTCCCTGGTGTGCTTGTTCTTACAGAGTGAAGCACACACATTGGGAATGCATTTAATTGCTGATGGGTTTTGTGTTTATTCTGTAGTTTTCTACAGCAGCTCGCCGTTGTAGCTGTACTTCCATGTTGCTTACCGAAGGTCACGCTCGGACTGCAGCTATTGTTGTCTGCAACATCGTGCAGCTCCTGCTGATGTCACACTTGATCCTAGCCATCAGAACACGGACTACTCATGACAAAATGACAATGGAGAGGTGAGGGAAATAGCTGCATTGGACTGACCTCAACAAATGCATCTGGCTTCAGCACAAATCACAGGAGCTGAAAGCTGCTTCACCATAATGTTTACAGCTTCACTGTAGTTCAACCGATTGCGTATTTTTTAGCAGACAAAGTATTACAAGTTATGAAGACTCTCAAAATGGGTAGTGGATATCACCTCTTGGGCAAGCTTGAGGAAGGCTTTAAGTCACAGTTGTGATCCTACTAAGCCTTGGAAAAAGGCTGTGGGCCATCAGCCAATGGCTATATCCTCGCTTGCTTGTTTAGATGTTTGCACAGCTGCAGTATATTTGCTAACATTTTTTAAAATGCAGACAGTATATTGAAATGAACTGTTTTAGGCTCACAGTCATAAAGAGATATGTAGAATTCATCTGTATCTGTGCGCTGTCACCTGGTTAAATTACATGGTTGACTCTTGCTGGCAGCTCAATCCATTGTCAGCAAAAAGATGAGAACTTCTGGAATTCTTTTATCTTGTGTTACCTGAATTTCAGGATGAAGCACACACAGGTTTTTGACATGTGACAGCAATGCTTCCTGTTCCAGTAAAACCGAACATCGAACAGACCTCATTAATGGTAAATAGGGCTATATTTTAATTTGAGCTACCAAAATGTTATTGACTGTACTGACAGAATAAAACACCCAAACATCGATTGACTGGATTGATTTTCAAGGCTGAAGTCTCCAGGCTGGCGTCAATATATTCATATTATTTTACTTGAACATGAGAACATATACTCAGAGGCACAGAAAATTCATTGCAGGTAAACAGTGATTTTGTTTACATTTCTATTTATGTGGGAAATTCCTGTACATGGTCTCTTTGCAGTGTTTCAAAGAATTAGAGGAAATACATCTATGCTTCAAAAAAAATAAATAAAATGCCATTTGCAAAAACTGAAATTATAGGTAAGGCAAGTGTCTCTGCCTGTATTATTGTGTGCCATTTTGATTTTGTAGTAATGCAAACATATACAACTACTCTCTCTTTTCTCAGCTGTCAAATCATGTAAAAGTGGTCGTTTTCTGAACGATTTGCTCATAATCTAAGCACTCTCTCCAAAGAATGAATGGTGAGCTCTTAGGTTCCATTTATGAGCCAAGGCTGCAGTTACACTAACTATACACTAAAACATGTCATGCATCACAACCTCAGAAATGAGTAAGAGATCTGCACTTCAGCATCACCGGCAAAAAGAAGATTTGAAGTCAGATTGTGCCAATTGGCCAAATAATTATATAATACAAAAAACAGAGTAAATTAGATCTTGACAGGAGAACCAAATCATCACATTGGTCATGAATTTGAAAATACCATGCACCTGTAGGCTCGGAGTACTTTTCAATATTTTCTTTAGTAATTGTTACTGACAATGTTGTTGAGATGACTAGTAAACCAAAATTTTGTTTGCAAGAATGTGATTGTGAATTTAGATGAGTAATACTAATTAAATATGCAATACAAGAGCACTTTGACAATGTCTGCATATGCTTCAGTATGTATCCTTTGTCATACTTTGCTGGATAACTTTAAATGCTACAAAAAGCAAAAGTGGAGGGAAACAAAAAAGTAGGTTTTAAAGCGCATGAGAGTTATCATGTGCATGCTGTTTTTTCCAGTCTAGTCCATTTATGGTTTAATTCTTTTTGGTTTGGTTGTGACAGTACAGTTTTCACAAATATAGAACCACTATGAAAGTGAGACAGCTGTAAAAATTTTGAGACAGTGAGACAGCTACTTGGTGAATGCAGAAAAAGCTGGTATGTTAATATGTAATTAACCAGGATTCTTGTCCCTTCTTTTCCCACCTCAATCATAGTCTCTGAGCTCATGTCTGGCAGCTTTTGTGTGATTTTTGAAACAGAAAGTGAGGCTCTCAGCTTTCCTGCTGTGTCTGGAACAACAGAACTAAGACTGCCTAAGTAATGCTGAAGAGAACATACTGCCTTCAGATCCAGAAGTTGAACTGACAGGGTAGTTTTTACTGTGCAATGTCACACTGCCCCCCAGTGGACATACAATGTAGTAACAAAACATTTTAAACAAATTACATGTTACATATACATGTTTATTGTTATTGCAGCTATTTATGAGTGACTGTTAAAAGACAAAAGATAGCAATTACAAACATATAGATGTACACATCATCTGCAGTGTTATATAAAAATCATTTTGGTAACAACTGCTCCATGTACAATTCAATATGCTTTTTTGCATTTAAAATGTTTACACTTTAGGCACATTTGAATATAAATTCAAAAAGATGCAATGTACAGAATGCAAATGCATCAAGTAATCTGCAAGTGCAGAATAAATGATCAGATGCAATATCTGATGGTCTTCAGAACGAATGCCATGCACAGATTGTATATCTGAAGATGAGGCTGGAAAAAAAGCAATAGCAATCTTCAAATATGCAAAGTGCCCCATAAAAACCTTCAAAAGACTTAATCTTAAATGGGCTGATTTTTTTTTCTGAACTGTTCCAAAAATATAGCTTTCAGGAAATGTGTAACAAATTAGGTTTGAAATACTTTTCAGAAGATATACAGTACATTACAATCCAATACAGTCAGTGGAAAAAATAAACATCTACCTACAGTTACAGATTAGGTACAATAATATCATAAAAATATCAACTGTTACCTGAAACCAGTTGTATTTTATTATTTGACATCAATTTTGGTGAATGCATAATCTTTGCAAAAGTCTTAACAACAAGACCTGGGTATGGGATGTCAGATGTCTGTTTTCTTGACTCAGTAATTCAATATGCTGTATTTATAGGCAATCCTAGCCTTTGGTGAACATGGGAGTGACTTGCCTAACGTCAGGGTACATATAACTCTAGAGTATCCGTAACACAAGTTGCAAAATTTACAGTGCCTCAAGGCCAATATGCAGTATTCTCAACAAGAACAGTAACTTTAGAAGCAGAACAATATGTCTGGACATAGTCCTGTGATACAGTGGCATGCCAGGCTTTCACTGAGAGCATGTTTAAGAAACACACGATAACAGAACATTAGACACAATGCATTCTGAACACCCTAGGACCTGAAGCCTGAACAATACTGGTATAATACAGCTCCCGATGGTCAATGTGTTTTTTTTTTTTGTTTTGTTTTGTTTTTATCCTGTGGCTAGTACAGGCAGATTAGGCAAGCGGCCTTAACACACCGCTGATCTTGCTCTGAGGACATCATTTTGGGTAAGCAATCTGGTCTGAATGTCTTATATCTATATGCAAAGGCTCACAAGAACATCCAGCACAGACAGCAATTAGCCACTACAAGAAGCACTATACATTTCACTAAACCGAAAATGTACAAAAACCTCATAGTAAACCTGTATCGCGAAGCATCTTAAATAATGGATGAAAGAAGGGAACAAACTGACACTGATAGCTCAGTTTGTTTGCTGTTTATTCATGCTTTTTCCTTCCCTGGGTGCTCCGATTCCAGGAAGGAAAACTTCTATGTGAAAGGAAAAAAAGTGCTTGTGGAAAACCAATATTTGTTACTTCGTGAGAGAGATCTTTACAAAGTGCAAAGCAAAAGTAAAGCGTGGAACTGAAAGTAAAACCGCTCAAAGCTGAGGTAGCTGGTGATAAACTGGAAAAGAGCCGTGATAGGACAGGTGGAAATATAAGCTTCAGGTCGCCATTTAAACAAAGTTGTTTCCACCTTAGAAATACTATTCATTAAAATCACTGGATTAAGAGTATAAAATGTTTTTCTCACATAATCCAAAAAAGACTATCAAAAAAATTAATCAAAAGAAATAAAAATAACAAAATGCCAAAATCACATTGCCTCCTAAAGGCATGCCTTGATAATTCTACCATTTAGCATAGCATTTCTTATGATACTTTGGAGAAAATTCCTTGTTAAATAATATATATATATATATATAGTTTTTATCCTATTCTATATTACAAGATAAGATAGTACAAACAAAAAACACAGTAACTGTAGTGGGATACTTAGTATCACAGATTGAGCTGAAAATATAGAGTGATGCATAGAATTGACCATTTAGTAAACATCTATACTTTCACCTCAAGCTTTCCACTGCTGCTCAGCCCCTCTAGGTAAAGAAAAGAGCATGAAGCCAGGAAACCAATGGTTCCTTGTGATATGCTTCAGTGAAAATGCTTTTAACAGAGTAACTAAGCGGTAGTTTGTGGACCTGTAGTTGTGATGCAATTATGACTGGCCTTGAAGGGTATGTGGGTGACCAGCCACTTACATTTCTGACCTACATAAGTTGTTGGATGTAAATACAACTTAATATTTGTTGTAAGGCTTATTAAATCAAAGCTAATGGAGGATATGAATGTAACTTTTGAAATGTAACTTGAAGACCAATTTATCTTCAGCCTATTTATGATATCCCACCTCCATGCACTGTCTAATTAGACAAATTGTTAACAAAAACCAGGGTGTCCAGAATCAATGACAGCTTCTTGGAATGCCATATACCTTGATCAGGACCATATCTTCTTGAAGCAGAAAACATCAGATGATGTTAACCGCTTTATCTCTAAAACACAATGCCAGTGAGGACAAACTAGGCCCAACACTGCCAACCAACAGATCCCCAGTCTCCCTTGACCTGCTCCAAACCATACAGAGAATGGATTCAAAGCTCCACATTGATAACGACATACCTAAACGGTTCATATTAGTTGCAAAAGTAAAATACACCTTTCACAAATACTTTGTTCCCTGCGAGGGCTTGCTCTTTTGCAGTGGAGATGAGATGGGTAGGTGGGGGCGTTAGGTTTTCCCCCTCCTCGCTCTCCTTGTCCCATCTCCACCGAGGCTCCTCTGTGCTGAGGGCCGGGGCAGGCCCTGGTCTGCACGTTTCCCTTCCCGACCCCTCCCCCCCGTCACACGCTGCTGTCCTGCAGCAGGGGCTCGATGTCCTCGTCACTGCCCGGCAGGGGAGTGTTGCTCTGGCCCGCGCCGGCGCTGCCGCTGTGTTTGCGGGCGTTGCAGGTCTTCACGGCCACGCTGCGGTGTTCGGGGATGAATAAGGCCACGAGGAAAGCCACGAGCACCGAGAAGGCTCCAAACAGGAAGGGCGGGCCTGGGATCATTGAGCTCTGCAGACAGGAAATGCTGGTTAATGGATCACACTTTGCAGCCGTGTCCCTACCATTATGACGCTCACCCCCTCTAGAAGACACCACAGCCTGCCTGCCGTGGCAATGGATCACACTGGAATGTACTGGTGTCTGAAATCAAATCCTCAACGAGGTCCAACCTGTCCATATCATTCTCTGCATTACTGGACGTGTTCTCAGGACACCTGGCTTGTAAGCAAGCTCTCACCAGGGAGTACTGGCTCCATCAGCATTTTGTCTGCCCACAACCAGTGACACTTTCAAAAACTAAGTCTCTGAAATACCTCATCAGTGGGGTGTAAAGGAGTAGTCTTGTCACTCTGGACTGGGTCGATCTCCACGTTGAAGAGGAAGAAGATGAACCCGAACAGTGCAGGGCCCAGCCCATTGCACAAGCCTCGTATCCCTGTTATCATACCCTGCACCACTCCTGCGTGGACAAAAACACAAACATTTCAGCACATCAGCTGGACACAGTTTTCCTAATAACACACATTGAAAATACGCTTGAAAACAGCAACATTTTCACCGGTAAGACTACTAAGAGAGACAAAAAGACAATGAAATTCTATAGCTCAATTGAAATGGCCACCACTAGATGGTACTGCCATCAAAGATTATTCTTTTCTATGCTACTGTGTACCCCTATGTACCAAACCAGAAACCCCAGTGATAACAAGTATGCAAACTGAAAGGTACACAACCATACAAAGTAATGAGCATATATTACAATAACTCAGACTGCCTTTCTTACAGTGCTGTTTACATGACAATTCTGCGTCACGAAGATTATGATGCATGCAGAAAATATTCCAAGATTTCAGCTAATACCAGCGCAGGTCAGCCTAACATTATTCACAATGATTCCTTTCACAGCTCTAAGGCATTGTGACATCAGTAAGCCACTAAACCAGAACATTCCTACTCTGTTTGCTGTCTGTTTTCTCTGACTTTTTACAGACTGTTGACTGTGACAACTGCTATATTTGTAGCCACATTTTAGAATACCAAAATACCAGAATACTTGATTATTCTGACCAATAGACTTTCAAATGATCATTCCCAATAGCCTGTTTAAAACATCAAAGACTGAATGTGTGTTTTTCCAGGCATAGTTACCTTTATACTAAGAGGAGTGATACTCCACCATGATTCTCAAGAAGGCATCACATAGCCTAGCTCACACACTTTTAAGGAACCCTGTTTTCCTTCTTGACTCTCCAAGATGGGTGTTAAGATTCAGCAAACATAAAGAGGATTGATTTCTTGCATCCTTGCCGGAGTAGTTAATATAGATAATCCCACTCAGTTATTTCATTCAGTTCTGTACAAGTTAGGAATTAATGTGATGTAATGTTTTTCAGATAAATCTAACAGTAACATCCTTACCTCGTCTCCTTACAAGTATGCGCTTCTGCTGCCCACCATCCATCATGATTAACGAAGTGCTATGCCTTCCCATAGTTTACTGCTATAGCCAAACGTATGTGCCAAACATGTTGTCAAATATTCCCAATACTTCTTAATTAGATGTCTCATTAGTGTCCCTTCATTATAAAGCTGGATGGTACTGTGATATTTGGAACTCCCTTAGTTTGTGTTCTGCCATATTCTGAACACCACATTCGTTCTCACACAAGGCAAGTAAAGAAACCGGGCTTGTGACCAGGAAGTAATGGGTCTAAAGCCTGTGTGAAACAGCATTATTGCACAGACGAGAAAGGGACCCTACCCGGACGACTGTGTATGAATGGACAATGTGGAAACTATGCAATTGCAATGCTCTAGCAAGGTTTTCTGATAGGCCAGTAGACCTTATCAAAGATCTGAAAGACTTCCTGTGCTTGCAAGAGAACAATACTCACTATCAACCGCTACCATCAAGCGCACATGTAGCCACCATGATTACAGAACAAATGGCAGACACACAGTATTACAGGGGAGGTTCAATCTAATGTCAATACTGAGGGACCAAAGCATGTCCTGTATATTAGCTCTGCATGTGAAACTATTACTGGGTGGCAGAATTGACTGTAATACAGTCAGTAATTGCTTGTTCCAACCAGTACTGCCAAGGCCAAGGGGACATGATCGCTCATGACATGATTTTGAATGACCACGTTTTATTTTCTTACATGATGCACAGACAGACTAAGAATAACCCAGTGCCGAGTAGAGCTGCTTCGTCTCAAAAAGTTCTCCCTCAGAGCAAAATGTTTCCCCGGCAACAAAGAAACCAAGGCCTAAGCTTCTTTCCAAGTGACCACTTTGGGCTCAAAATCATCCAGGGCTTAGCTATGGTTTTCACTTACACGAGCACGGGGAAATCCGGGATTAATGCTAACCCGGCCCTGTGAAAATGTCATTAGTGTAATAATGCCTGGCTGCACCCGCGGAAGAGTGGAGTCCTAAGAGACAACCGGTCGGTGCAGTGTGCTGTAGTGCTGGGGGGAGAGCCGACAGGCTGGACGGGGTGTCGTCTTACCCTGCTGGTCTGCCTCTGCGCTGCGGGACACCAGGGCACTGACCGCTGGGAAAGTGATACTGGACATCGCTGCCACGGCGCCCGCTGCCCACATCATCCTGAAAGACACCCCCGACAGAGTATTTCCCTGTTACTCCACCCTTTTACATTACATAACATTTTAACATAATTAGCATTGAGTGGCATAGTTTACATTAATACAGCTGGGTATTCATTCAAGCAGCTCAGGTTAAGCACCTTGCTCTGGGCAGCAACAGCAGTGCCCCACCTGGGAAGCAGCCAAGCCCTGCTCCTTGCCACCATACCATACCCCTCCCCCAGTGACTACCCTCATCTATTCAGAGAATAAGACCAGGGCCATGTCCAGACCTGCTCCGTCTTTCTAACTAAAAAGGGCCAAGACACATGAAGATCTGAACAGTAGCAAAAAACACACTTGCATGCTTGTTTGTCTACACTGTGTATGACAAAACAGCAAATATGACAAGAATGTTTAGACCTTGGGTCTACCACAGAAACTCATAAGAATAATAATTTTTGCACCATTTTGAGATTATATTCCCTGAAGAATGGAAGGCTGGATTTTGATTAATGATTACTGATCTCTTTCAAGGGAGCTGACTTAAAGTGCAAGTTAGTTACGCAAGTGCAAAGATCACAGCAAATGTACACTCCATTCGCATTTTGACAAACAACTGTGACCT
Source organism: Megalops cyprinoides (assembly GCF_013368585.1). Lineage (NCBI taxonomy): Eukaryota > Metazoa > Chordata > Actinopteri > Elopiformes > Megalopidae > Megalops > Megalops cyprinoides. Next base: position 16,272,044 of record NC_050587.1, on the reverse strand, counting down.
TTCACACTTCCAGACCCTGGCAGTGCAGTCCGTGTCCTCCCTCCCGTAAAAGGAATTCACTAAGTGAATCCGCGAGCGCACACGGCAGTGAGAATAGCGCACAGCTCCCACTCTCACTCTCTGCCTTAAATTGGTCATCTGAAATTAACTGAAACTAATTTGCTCTAGTTCTCATTATTATTTTATTACACTGAAAATATTCACTACAGAAGGACACTCGCTAATGCACACATTCACTCATTACAGTCCCTCCCATGAGAGCTGTTTACCATGTGTATGCTGAAAATTGAAACCCCTGACTGCCCTAATGTGTAACATCAAAGAATAAATTAATAGAGTTCATATTTTATTCATTGGGGAAGATGAATTAATGAAATTACAATGATCAATTTCCAAATTTCGCCAGATCCTAATGAAATATCATCGTCTTATCATCCACACAATACAATTCAATGTGAGATCAGAAAATATGGAGAAAAAATACAACAGGAACATCTAAGCTTTAGACCTGCTTGTGTTTATTGATTCAGTTTGTCCCTGAATGTAAGAGAAGTTATGTAATGTGGCCTTTTTTAAACTCATCCTTATGCTCTCTGAAGCTTCCTCAACTCCCTCCTGTGATTCCTTCAACTCCCTCTTTCAGCATGACTGAACTCATTACTCCAAGCAGACACATGCATTTTCATAGAGTTGGACTCGAGGAAGAATACATAAAGAGAGCATGTAAACAGCCCGCTCCTCAAAAGAAGGGATGGAAAATAAATGAAGAACTGCCACATTTCTGGAAGAAATGAAGTGTGCTATGTAGTCTCATGGACATATGGAACTATGTATGAATGCATGTTTCTATAAAAAAAAAATGACAAACTTTTCAGAATAAAAATTCCTGGAGGAAAACACTGAAATTAGTTCAGCAATACCACAGTTTTTGTAACAAGAAACAACTGTAAAGTATTCTATACCGAGGCAGAGTTGAAATCTGCCATTTCCACATCTGAGTCATCTGTAGTTCGATGCTGAATGAGGGCCGACATTTGTTTTCTCGGGAGATCTCAGGCTGCACAACAGTATCTGCTCTGGAGAGGAGACTCCAAGGTGAGCGCTTACCATGGTTCTGATCCAAAACCGTACCAAGCCAGCTGGAGCATCTGAAAGCCGAGCCCAAGCAGCACTGTGTTCTTATTCCCAATCGACCTCATTAAAACGCTGAGGAACGCCGTCTGTCAGGAGAGAGAGGTAGAGATACTCCCTCACTATAACCTTGTTGCAAAACTAGTCAGAAAACAGGCTTCATGGTTTCCTGTCTACTAAATACTTAAATACCACAGTCTTCATGCGCTCGTTCAGGGGAGTCACTAAAGGTCTATATTATATTTAAGGAAGAGCAATGTTACAGAGCAAAACACATCAGAGTCTCGTATGACTGATGAACACATACATCTGGCAAGCGCAATGAGCTGCACAGCCTTGCGAGGATTTGATTAGAAGCTGTAGGGGAGAGGATATAGAGAGCAATATTACAGATAAATACCTGTGCTAAGATAGAAAGGACACCCACAACCGCTATAAATGCCGCAATTGCTGTGGATGAGAAGTTAATGACCTGAAAGAGAGACAGAAAAAAAAACATCAGAGCACATTACTCGCTCTGCTCGTCCCCCGGCTGAATTTTGTTTGTCAGGGCACGTCTCGTGTTAAAGCTGTTGTGCTGAATGATGGGTTTGTCAGTGGGGGTTATTGAAGAGCTGGCAACACAAACTGGACAAAGGCTGTCTGAAAAGCACACTGTACGCATAGTTTCAGATTTCCACTGGCTACCGTTCAAACAACATGACTCAAAATGATTTTGCATACTTCCAGAAGCATTACATTCACATTAGCACTTTGTGTTTTATTTTAATGTTCATGGATTATTTTAAACATTTTTGCCGATTTGGCCTAGGGCTGTGTTTTGCCTCATTTGCTTGACCTGGAACTACTGCAAGCAGTCTAGTATATTGGGTTTTAAATGAGTGTATATGCTTTCCAATTAAATTTATCTAAAGGATTTTGCATTCACAGGTGTCAGTTCCAGTCACAAGATCAGTTTAAACTTGAACGTTGAAAAAAAGGCTACCGATATGCAATGGGGACATTATCTTGGCCATTCAAGGGGGTACAGAACCTGCAGATAGTGCTGAGTTGATAATTCCTCCCTGTAGGTATAGATAACCCAGAAAAGGCTCCTAATGCACAGAACTTCCACGTAGCCAGATGCACACAGATTGCACTGTCTTTTCAGATCAGAACAGACCAATATATAAGCAACAGCATATGCATCAGTTGCAGCTGCCTTTATTGAGTCAGTGGAATATTAGCTAAGTTCTGCAGCACTGAACAGAAATGGCTTCATCCCCAAGGCTGTGTTAATGATGCTTATGAGTAATGACAGAATGCTTGGATCTCATGTGCAGGAGCACAATGGGTAGCAGTACAGCAACATGTTACAAAAATAACCTTGCATGTAGTTGTCAGGATGGGAACGTTAAATGTAGGAAAACGTGGAACTGTCCGTTGCAGTTAACCTTTACAACATCGCTATTATTAAGACAAAGTAGGTAAGTTACAACAGTTCAAAAAAAAAAAAGGCCCAACAAAAAATTACTTGTAAATGGTACATCTCCCGCCACTGTTGAGCTGGTAAAAATGTTCTCCAGAGGCATAATGGGTGTTATAAGGTCACGAAGCACTTAAAATATTCACCCACCATTTCAGATTACAGTTCATGTGTGCTGAAACATTCTGTATATTATTCGTCCTAATTTAGCACTTCAGTGAATAAAAATATCATCACTATGAAAAGTGGCATGTTAATCACTGTAAACATTTAAATGTTCGGGACAGTTATTATCTTAGGAATTAAATTCTTGCCCTTCCCTAATTATTTCACACAGGCCACCACTACAGTGAAGTGCTCAGATTGGTATGGCATATCAAGTAGACATCTGTGAGCAGTACAGGCAAGAATTAGTACAAAAATAGTTCCGGGACTTAATCAGTTTTGTATACAGAAGTGGTTTTTGAGAAATATGGTTATCAACATTTTCTTTGAAACCCAGCATTCAGCATTATAGTAATAAATCACCTGTTCATCTGCATGTCGATAGATGAGATGGAAACCTACCTGTCGCAGGTAGAGGAAGAAGCTCGAGTATTGCCCTGCCTCTGGCAAATAGGACAGGAACACGGTGATGCAGATGAGCAAGACTGTGGAGTCCTTCCCCACTTTCCTCAGGGACTGTGGGTAAGAATAACAAGCACAGACTGATATGCGCCTTCCATAGTTAGTTAAACTATGCCATATTCCCACAAAAAAAAAAAAAGAAACAGCCGAATCTCCACTGACAGCTCCTACAGTACCATTCATAAAAGAGGCCTTAATTGAAATGTCTGTTCCAGAGGCTGCCTTGATGTTGAAGTATCTTGATCCTGTTCAGGCTCTTCCTAGCCTCACCCCATACCTGGCAGCCTGCCTAGGCCATTTCTCTTACGGCCCGCTGGGAACACAGCCAAACAGGCTGCCTAGATCCTGTAATTCGGTCATTATTTCAAGTTTATAAATGATGTTTTTCTCTGCAGTAATGTTTATGACCAGAGGGGGCAGTGCACACGCCTGATCGTGTGTTAACACAACAATGTGCTTGAGGTGAAGCTCTCTATTACAGGCAGCTTCTCAAAACAAAGCCTTTACTTTAAAAGACAGTAAACAGAATGAGATGGGAACATGTATCACGCCACAAAAAGAAAGCCTTGCACTTACAATGGATTGGGATTAGATGGAAACACTGTGCTAGGCTGTCACTATAAACATTATTTTGTGTAAATCAATTCATTGCCTCATGTAAATTTATATTTGAAGGACTACAATGAGGTGCGACAGCTGTGCATCAATATGCCACAGTCCAAACATTTTCAATATTCATATGAATATGGTTCGCCTATGGAAAGACAAAAGGAAAACCTTGAGCCTTTTTTTCCTCAGCACTATCTAGATAGTCCAGTTTGCAAATGCAATCAATATTTTGACCTGCATTCATAACCTAAATGACAGATTACCAAATTGCAGTTAGATCATTTTTTGATTAAAACACATTTATATATTGCCCTAAATAAGGAAAATAAATGAGTACTCCCAGCTCCTCACATTGAAATGAAGGTAAAGTACCTTCATAATTTAATCCTTGCTCTTTAGTTTTCATTTTAACTTGATCAGCATGCGACATGAACCACACACTCTCTAACTACTAGACTAACAACTGATACAAAATGATGGAAATATATTTGCAGCTTTTAAAATGGAGAACAGGTATGAGCTGTTTTAGTTGTCTCCTTCCAAACTGCATATCTAGCCACTCAGTCACTTTAGCACAACCTTTGCAGAGTTTATGTACAGTTGTTAGTAATTTTATATTTTATACTTTTATAGTTTTTATATTCTACTATAGTTTTATTTTCTTTTCTATTTTATTTCTATGTTTAAGTTATGTGTGCACTGTATAGAGAAGCTTTAAATCTCATTGTACTTGTATAATGACAATAAAGGCTTTCTATTCTATTCTATTCTATTCTACAGCAGAAAAGAAAAAAGAAACGAACAGTCTAGTCACAATTAATGGCAGTAGATGAATAAGATATATAGTATTGTTAAGATGACTGATTACAGTATCTTTTAACAAGATAGATATCTCCTTTCCCAATGACAGACTCACCACGTAGGTCTCCTCAGAAACCCAGGAAAACCTCAAGAATTTAAAGCAAAAAATGTTCCATATTGGCAATGTCCATAACAACTACAAGCAATACTGTTACAATAAAACACCACATCAGCCATGTCACTCTTCAATAAACTATTCTTCACGTAGTGAGTCGATTAAATGAACTCATTCAGCACAAAGGGTTTCCATCTGAATAAAACACAGGAAAACACAGGGAGGCACTGTAAATTTGAATAGATCTCATTCTTTTAAATTCTCAATTTACTATTTACAATGGTCAGTTCGTTAAAAACAAACACAAAAAAAAAAAAATCCACTCACAGCGAAGGGATCAGCTTGCTCCCAGGAGATGGGGGCGCCCCATGATGCTAGCCTCATCTTCTCCGGCAGTGACTCAGGCACGGCCAGGAGGATGAAGCAGATGTCTATCAGGGCAATGATTGTTGCCACCAGCACCACCATGTTATCCCCGTAGGTAGTAGAGAGGTAGGCACCGATCGCTGGACTCGTTACCAGGCTTGCAGCAAATGTCGCAGAAACCTGAAAGCAGAGTTAAAGGGCTTAATTTGCTGCCATACAACATACAACCAAGCTCAGGATGGGCAGAACATGTTAAGGCTAACACGCACATAGCATCAGCAAAGTTATATTACTGAACGTTCTCAAAATGTTTGAACACTGAAATGTACTTTAGTGGTTGTTTGTATTTCCATCTTAAGATTCTGTCAAGATGAGGGACAGCAGGATGTATTCTGGGGGCTGTTAATTTGCAATTCATAAATACTTGAGTAGGCTGGGGGAGAGGCTCTGACAAATCAAGGCTGTCTTACCAGTCCATAGGCAGTGCTTCTCTCGTGTTCCTCAGTGACATCTGCTACATATGCAAATATTACTGAGAACGTGACGGAGAATATTCCAGATACAGATATCATAGCAAAATACCACCTAGGGAGATAAAAACAACTCTGAGAACATATTCAACATGCTAAAGGTATATCAGTAAAATATCCAAGACTACAACTAGAGAAGGACCTCGGCCAGCATAAACCCACTTTAAAACATACAACACAAAAAATGGTCATCCAGCTCAAACATTTCCGGTTATATCAAAAGATAAACAGGTTTGAAAAGGGGTGTATTTGGAGGAAGTTAAGCCATACATTTTTTACTTCAGCTACAACAACCATTATATGCCATGCCAAACTCCACAATGTTAGACAAACAAATCATTTTGATTATGCACATATAATATATAAGTAGAAATTAAATTAATCTAAACGGGGTTGTAAACCACAGTAAGAGTCATTCATGGAGTAATGAGAGCACAGTGGCAAATATCATCTCTTACCAGGGACTTATCCTCATGAGGGGAATTGGGACGCAGGTGAAAAACACAGTGACAAGCAGGAAGGACTTCCTGCCCCACACGTCCGAGAGGGCTCCAATCAAAGGAGCGCTCATGAAGGACAACAGGCCCTGGAAGGGCGGAGAGAGAGGATGGAAACATCAGTGATGACACATATGCAGAAGTACCGGTGTGGGACAGCAGATAAGAACATGGTTTAATAACTATTCATAATATACTGGAAAAACAAAACCACAACTCTGTGGCAACCACTCACTCAGTCAGAGCCAAGGCATAAATACTCCATATTGATCTCCATATTGAATTTCTGCATCATTCAATTATTTTCTTTCAAAATGATCTTTTTTTCTTTTGTGTCAGCCCCCTTTGAGTTGTTCTGGGGGCTCACAGGAACTTATTCTTAATGACTGCCAATCACCCTGTTGCAAGTGGTCTGAAAAGTCATCCTCTGATGAGGGTCTGTGAAACAATACTTGTTAAATGGCACTTCAGTGCTCTGGAGTCCTTCCTTGACTACTGCTCTAGTCTCTGACGCTCACAATTTATCTCTGTGGGAGTAGGTGCCTTTGTGCTGGTGGGAAGCACTTCTATGAAAAAGGAGATTTCCAAAAATGTGCACATACAATTGCACCACTGGACAGTGCATGTGTGGGTGTGGTGTGAAAGAGGAAGTTACAGGCCATTATTAGTGCCTCTCTGCAGTCAGTAACAGTTCTTAGCTCCTTTTAGTGTAACATGGGTGGTAATTTTCCTTAGCCCTTTCCTTAGAGTAATACCCTGTAATATTGAGTAGCCTGCAAAGCCAATGCACTCATCCAGGCTGTTCTCATTTAAGATCATTTATCTTGATTCATTCTAAATAAGACATTGATCTACTCTGGAATGAAATCCACACTCAAATCTGAAAGCCAAATCTAATGCAAGGGGGATTTTTAGCCCTTTTTACATAGTAATTCAAATTTATATCTGCCAAACACATTTTTAGACTGTTGTTTTCTACATTATGTGAACTTTGTAAGTTCAATGACCACAAACATTAGAGATAAAAAATCTTATATTAAAAACAGATCATGCAAGAAAGCTTTAAGAAACATATCAACACCTAGATGGCAATACAAACATTTCCAATACTCCCCTGGATTCTTGTTCCTCTTGTTTTATGTTTTCATGCAATGAGTAAAATTTCTTACCTTTACACCCTGAATGAGACCGTTCATTAGAAACGTATGTTGTGGAAACGTTTCATGTAGAACCTGGACAAAAAAGAAAATCTATTACTACCTTTTGTAAAAGCTGAGGTCCCACAAGCACAACATAACCATTTCTTCACAAGGTTCCCTCTTTATCTTCATGAATAATCTGAGTTCCTTAAAAGCTTTCATTTCCTGTCCTCAGTATTAATGGTTGGTTGGAGAAATTAGACTGTTCTGCTATTTGAACAGATGTCCAAAAACGTGTGCTGTTGATAGCTCTCTGCTGTAGATGTCTGACACTGTGCAGAGCAATTTTACATGTTTTTTTTTTCCCAGCAGTAAACATCACATTTTTCATCTCTGAGATAAAAGCATAAAAAATACAACTCATAAAAGACTTGGCATGACACATAAGATGTGATACTGCTGATGAGAACTTCACCAGTGGTTGACAGACTGCTAACCTGACAGGACTTACCGTCAGCATTGGAGTTGTGAGCAAACCCCAGGCAAAGAACTCCAAAAAAATGACCACCACAGCATGGGTCACGCTGGCACTGCCAATACCCTGCTGCTGTTAAAAAGGAAACAAGAGGGAGAGGACACTTAGTCATGTCCGGAGTTGAACTGACCACTTTACCACTATGAGGTTTCACAGATCCAGCGTTAAAATACCAGCTAGGATACCACCAGCAACTACTACATCACCACCACCAGAATGTTATGACAGGAAGCCATAATAAAGGTTTAAAATTTCACAAAAGGCAATGAATCAAGTCTGTACTGGTTCAAACATAAAACTGGAGGGCAGTAAAGCTCTTTCAATGTCCAGGCTTGACTAAAAATAACACACTGAGAGAAATATTCATTCCTAAGGTCAACACCCTTTTTATCTAAGCGGACTTCAGTAGCTCAGGAAAATGGTTACCCATTATGATTACAAGATACTGCATAATGAAAGTAAACATTATTTCATTTTTTGCTTCAGAGTTCTTTCCCCTCCCCTGCATGACTAGATGAATATTTGAATGACAAACACACATTCCTACTGCAACCTTGCAGCCAGGCATTTATCCATGAAGCTCCTTATGAGTGTCTGTCCATGGTGGCCTTGTAAGTCGGTCAATGATAACCAAGTGAATAACTATCAAGAGGCAATCTGTCTAAATACGAAAGCAAAAATCTTGTAAAGGCACTGACAGTTAATTTTACACCATCTATTCAGGCCTGTATCCCATGGCCTGTCACAGTTAAAATACAGCAGAACCACAGGTGCGCATGCAGAAAGTCTTCAGGGCATTTCAGAATGTTATACAGCCCTAATGCCTTCTGCCATACTTGGTTTGCTGTTCTTTGCAGACATTATCTTACATCCACAGCTATGACTGGTTAGCATTGAAAACAAAGAAAACAAAACACAGAGAGGAGCTAAATTCCTTTGGTGATCTGACAATAATAATTAATAACTGTGTTTATTCTTCCCTGCTAATTACAGGGATGCTGAATTAGGAGAGCTGGGAGGGAAGCCAGACTGTCTCCAGTATTTTTCAATGAGCAAAAGCTGGATGCTTGTAGCGTCCAAAGACACAATAAGAGAAACACTGTTGCTCTCCCTGTTATTTTGACGTATGGCCTAATACACAGCCGTGCTACACGCAATCAAGTCAGCAGAGCTAAAAATGGCAACAATGGCCCACCAGCATCCAGCTATGGCAGAGGTGGGAATGAATTCTACTCCCCAGCAGCCCTGATATATGTCCATACTGTACGCATTTTGTTTGGCCTTTCAGTTGATAAAAATTGTGAAATAAGCAAAACACACAGGAACAGCAAGGTGCAGAGGGTAGTTAGAGCAAACATGAAACTGTACTGCAGTCCACAGTCACATATTTTGAATACATTCATACAAATTTTGTTTGAATAGGATGAGTTGAGGCAACAGTATGACTTAAAAACAGCTGTGAGGGTGAGGGAAAGTGTATCATAATAGATTTATAGCAGAGGGTAAGTCTTTCAGGCTGTATAAAGACTAGTGACCAACCTTAGCTTATAAATTGAGGTAATGTCTGAATATCCTGAATACCAAAATGAATTTTAAAACCAATGTTTAGTGACTGACACTTCTTGTCATAAAATACATACAGTGCTACTATGACAGTTCAACATTCAAACAACGAGTTCCAACAGCTTCACTGCTTTACTGAATTTACTGACATTTACAAACCATTAACATCAAACCCATCATAAAGATAAAATGATCACATTTAGTGCAGTCATTTTAAAGCAACACACTACAGCACAAGTAACTTTTCACATTATGCTGCTAATGAACCATGAAAACGATTTTCTGTAGGAGGACAGTCAATAAATGAAAATGAAAACAAGGAAGAGGCTACATAAAATTCTTTACAGGAAACTTCATTACCCACAATCCTGCACAGGGAACCAAAATGTGTCAGCATACATTACAATAAGAGAAATTTCCAATCCTACAAAATGAGAACTAACAGCCCCTAACTCAAAGAGGAAACAGAAGGATTTTGGTGTTTTTTGTGGGTGAGTGTGCTCTTCATTGTGCGCTTACTGTATGACAGTGCTGTATGAGCATTAGAACTGACCATTTTAAGAATCCATTTGGCTGACTTCACCCTACTTTGGGTGACCACGTGATTTCAACCACTGACACTTTGATGAACTTTGAGTGGTACAGTAGTTAAGTGTCTTGCTCTATAGTATAAAGGTATGCTGTTTAACTAAAGCAACTTCCAACTTCAAAAGAAATCTTCAAGCACATCATGTCAGAATTCATAAGTCATGTTTTGAAAAAATTAAATTGTAATTAATAATAACAACAATAATAATAATAAATGAACAAAAGGAGACATTCTGAAATCTTAACAAAGTTAACCAACTGTTAACTCTAGCCATCTTGACTGGACTAAAGTGTGTAGCAGCCTCATGCCTGGCCCTGAATCTGTAAAGTGAAATGCCAATGACACTGGTCAAGTAAGGTGACCAAAAGCATTGTTAGTGTCACAGACAATGATCCCCAGCCAACGCCTACTGTAAAGAGCACTTTTACATCACTCTTAGCTTGAGTGAATCATGCCTGTGTAATACAAAACACATAAACCACAAATATAACCCTCAGCATACTGCCAGTGTCCACGAACAACTGAAGAGTCAAATGCAGCAAACTCATGGCATCTGCCTCTCCACTTATGTGGTCAAGCAAGCAGGGTCATTTTCTGGGATCAAAGGTTACTCCTACATAACTTATGCTCTCAAGTGTCAATTTTGCTTGTCAGTGTGCAAAGTGCAGGAAACCCTTCAGAATGCATGAAGACACCAGTAAGGAAGTAGAACATTCAGACTAACACCTGAACAGAGCCCCTACTTTTTTCCTCTCTGACTCATTGCCCATAATGTCCTAGAACAGGCCAGTCCTATGAAAGTAATTTAAACTACAGTGTACCACCAGGTGGAACACAGCACAGCATTAATTAGCGCCTATCACACCTGTCCATGCAGAAGTTCAATCTCAGCTTCAGAATGCACATCACTCAACACCAAACAAGCTTGTTGGGCAACTACTTGAATTAATGGTCTACTGACAACCTCAAGAGGGAGGTTGTTAGGGCTAGTTATGGTATGGCACATGACTGTAGTCCACACAGTGCTGTGGCAAACATCAGGGAAACACCGAGATGGTGGTGATGACACACAGACATTTCACTGAAAAATCCCAATTGGTGAGTGTGAGGACATGTGGCGCTTCCAGTTTACGGCCATTCAGGAAACAGAATTTAAACTAGTGCGGTGCTTGGGTGAAGAAGTGAACAGCATCAGGGAGCTGATAACTGAAAAGCTTTTGCCTATCCAGAAGCTGCTTCCATGCTTATAAGAGAACAACATCCTAATCAAAGAAATGCACACAATTTATTTTTTCCACATATGGACAACCAAGCCACACTAATCTCACAAGGTATTGTTGGTTCTGATACCAAGCCTTTCAGATATTGTCACTGCAATACAGGAAAGTCAACCAGACTACATGTCTTTCCCCTGCTGAACTTGCCAGAAAATACCTTGCTGCACATACTTTATCATCACCTGTAGAGACTCATTTGCCAGGCATTCAGGCCACAAAGATGTAAAGTCATATGATGCAAATTTTGAGGAGCTCTTGATTATCTGGTGTGTAACCATTTTATGCAAATAGATTTTTAAATAGAACAATTCTGAACTTATTTTCTATTTTGAGAATATCATACAAACCGTACTATATGTTATTTTTGAAGACATTATTTCCCTTCAACTTCTAAGTGGTTAGCAATGTACACAATGACCGACACTCCCAGCTAACATCTCAACCAACCACTATCTCTGCATTAACCGGATGTTTTGATAGAGTAACGTTACCGCGAAAACATCAGGTGTGTTGTGCCGTGCTGTGCAAGGGGATTCTTTTTATCTATATTTTAAATCGGAATTACAAGATGGAATTGCTAATTGTTTTTAAATCAAATCTGACATTAGACTAAAATTATCTAACATTAGATACAATACAATGGTGTTTGATCGTAATACAATATTACGAAAAAGGTGTTAGCTGGCTGCAATGAAAACATGCAGCTCCAGTTAGCATTATTAGAGGACTCTGACAAAACTTGACATTGTTCTTGAAAGCCAGCTAGTAATGGAAACTTTTGATAGCTCGCTAACTGTTAGCTAAGACCTGCATCGGTGGCACTCCGCCACGGACGGGTAGCCAACTCTCTTTGCTTGGCAACAGGCGAACTTAGCCAGTATTACATAACAGCTTATCCAGTTAGCTAGCTTGGTACTAAGCCCTAAAAACTGCTACTCCAACCCAGATAGCTAGCCAACAAGCTAGCGTAGTTGTGTCTGCGCATCATTTGTCAGTTTTTTGGCAGTTTTATGTACCTAGTTTTAGCTAATTTAACTAGGCGTTTTCCTGAGGATCCTGCAGGATTTCCAGCTAGCTAAGTGTACACAGAAAATGGTTAACGTTAGCCAGCTAATTATCCGACATCTGACTTGCTAGCAAGCTAGCTACCGCCTTAGTCGCAGTTTTAGAGACTTGACTTATACATTCAACCCGGCCTCTCAATTCTCTTTAGTGCACATAGTTAATGTGGAATTGAAACAAAACACCAAAAGAAAACTGCCGGGCAGCGACAATGGCGCGTCAATCAGAAACGCGATTATGATAGCTAGGCTATATGTACTACACCAGTAAGTAAGTGTAACCAAAGGATGGTTATAGTTAGCTACCGCCACAAGAAGGTAGACTACAGCAATTAACAGTTATTTTGCAGAACTAACTGTCCAGTTTACCTGCCAGCAAGCAACTAACCAAGCTACATAATCCGCTAGTTAGTTACACAGTGTCAAGCGATTTTTCCACTTGGCATCCATTGGCTACACTGTAGCAAACGAGATAGCCAGCAAACAGATTAGCTGTCTTTTCCAGGCATGTCGCGCATAGGCATAGCGATCACTTACTGTGCTCCCATCTTTCATTATTATTTTTTTGACCAACATAATGCGGTTGGTCTCTTTCTTTTTCTCCTGGGTCATCTCCTCACATCTTGCCGGAGTTATATAAAATCCATGCTGCGTGGATATTTTGGGTACACCCGCTTCTTCCAGGTTGCCTTTTGGTTTTGCCTTAATTACACCTCGTTAATCTAGCTAGCTAGATTTTTGTAGATTGATTACAAGCTAGCTAGCTATGTGTCTTGCCACTTTTCCGTAATGTGAATTCCTGTCGTTTTGCATACAGCTGAACGTCACAACGCACTCTCTTCCTGGGTAGAGAGCGCCAGTGCGCTAGGCGCTAACTCAGGATCAGTTTCCGCTCATCGAATAAAATGGTTGCGGCTATAAACGGATTATGTTAACTGATCTTGAATCAGTGCTTAAGGATTTCCGACCTAGAGCCTCTCCCTGTCATTCGCGTCACCGCCTTTGACACAGTAGCGGAAACCACATGTCAATCGAGGGTGACGTAGAAACCAGTTAAGTACAACTTTAGGGGACATAAGTTCAGCCGTTTAGCATATATTAAAAAAGAAAAAGAGAATAGATGGATAATCTGATATCTGATAGATAATCGTAATAGATATATTGCCTGTGCCGAGAGTTTTAGTAAAATTAGGACGTATGTGCAGCACACCTGTCGGTTTCCTGTTCATTATCTCAGCACATGCAATAGCAAACATCCGTTACCGCCGCGCCTGTCCAGCTGACGTTGCAGCGTTTGGGCCCTGGGTAGCCTACTGGCTAATATTATCTTCTATCTTAATTGAGTCTGATATAGGATCTTAAACAAACCTAACTCCCCCATGCTACATTAAAAGGGTGTAACATAAGATTATGAATCTGCAGTGTGCTGATTGATTAACATCTAGCCACACAAATTTCAAGTTGTTGTGCCTTATGCAGCATAGATAGATGTACATACGGATATACAATATGATTATTTATCCATGCTTTCATATTACATTGTAGGCTTCCTGAAAGCTGTTCATAACAATATATTTATATTAGTTAAACCTGATCTTGTCAGCACATTTTATCATGACGTGCATCTGAAGTGTTATGTCATTAAAATTGTGGGGAAGACTGGATGAGGGTTTTGTTGTGCATCAAAGACAGTAGGCAGAGACAAAATTTACTACCAAAAAAAAACTTTTGTGGGCTGTGACTTGCATTTCCCTGCATTTGGTGGTTGTCAAGTGTGTATTATATAGGCATTAGCAAAGGTTTACACACAAAAACATTTTTTAAATAGAACTTTAGGCAAGTGTGTTTATATGGGACTGAGGAGCTTGCAGTGACAAAAAATAATGATTTAATTCCAAAACAATTATAACAATAAATGATAATTAAATAACATTACATAGCATTAAATTTTAACTCTTTTGTGCTTGCTTATAACAGGAAGCATACATTATGAACAACAACATAATATTATGTGATCTTAAACTGTGTAAGCTCTATTTTTTCCATGGAGGTCAAAAAGTGCTGTATATTTGGGGTCTCACTGGCGAGTAATTATTAACGGAAGACCGTTGTGAATGAATCTCCCATATTAAGCATTGCAAACATTTGTTATAATTTCCTAGGTATGAGTATGTGAAGAGATACATTTGCTCCTGAATGGGTAACACTACCCCTGTCTGTACTGGGGTTACCCTAGGTATCTGTGGGAGCTGTTCTCGTTGTTTTATTGGCTGAGGCATGATGACTGTTTATCACCGTAGCTAGGCAACACTAGGACCATGGTGCAGTTTGTCTCCACTTTACAAACTGAAAACAGAGAGCACGTATGTGAACAGACAGATACCACCAACTGAATCCAGCAGAACTGATATTTGGTACTTGTATTACTACATGTGGCATATATATGCTTTGCTGTTGTAATAATGTAGAGAATACAGATCTTTTAACCATAGCACTATTGTTGTATGAAGTTGATCCTATCAAAACAATGCTGATTGTGGGCTAGATCTGGTTGAACAGGAGAAGTTGTTAAAAAGGTAATGTCATTGTTTTTGCTCCTTAGGTATATAAAATGGCCTTAGCAAGTGGACATTGGATTGACAAAGAGATGAAAGGAGAACCGCCAAGTCCCAGGTAAATCACAAAATATGTTCCTCAGAATTGTCTTGGCTGCCTTTTCAAATACCACTTTGTGCATGACACACAATACTAACCGCTTTCATATTGATATTGTCAGCATCTCTAAAAATGAACCATTTGTTCTGCCACAAGTCGTTTATCAATGTCATGCTTAATTAATATGTATAAATCACACAAAATTGTTCTTCTAGACATGGGCATGCTATTGCTGTAGCAGGGAGTGTTGTTTTCCTGTTTGGAGGTGTGTCCACAATGAATTCCCTGGTGAGTAGAGTTTGTACCTTTTCACAATATTGTTCTATAGTTCAGCAGAGAACAGTGTCCCTGCAGAGCTGAAAGCATAACAAACCAGTTTTTAGACAATAGAACTTTGGTCTCCAAAATGCTTTCATCTTGGCTCTAGTTGCATACACTATGGACATCACCCAAAAGATGGTTATCTAGTAGTTTATGACTTTCTATGTTATTATTTAAAATAGGTGCACATGTAACATTGATTAGTCAAGAAAATTGTAGCTTTGCACATTTTAGCATTTTATAATGTGGAGTATACAGCCCTACACATGAGACATTGTGCCCTACAGTACATGTTTAATTCATCTAAACTGCAACATTTAATCTAGATATAAATATTTTCTCTTCTTCTTCTTCTTCTTCTTCTTCAGGAGGATAAGCCAATATATTTGAATGATTTTTACATGCTTACAGGTAAAAAAACCATATTTCTGATCTCGATTTAGATTTTAGGTGTCCTTTAGACTTAACAAGTTTACCACTGGTTACAAACAACCTTCGATATAATGTACTGAAGCACTCTAAGACATAATTGTGACAGATTGTGAAAATATGAAGCTGTTTATTTGTACAACAATGTAACCCCTTCTTCTACTGCTTGTAGTTACACATACTGATGTTACCTGGGAAGTGATGCCTCAGAATGAACTAATACCACCTCCAAGAGAAGGACATACACTTAGGTAAATGAAACAAAGCACTGTTGCAAGTTCTTACAAGCAATTGTACAAATGTAAAATTCATACGTAAGCCCCACCATTTTTGGGATGAATACATTTTTTAAATGGAAAATGTCCTGATTTTGTAAAGATAAAGAGATAAAAAGGTGAAGTCAAAGCACTGTATTAACGCAAACAGTTTCTAAGGACCAAAAACATTATTGCTCTCACCGTGGAAAGGTGTGAAAACAAAAAACGCTCTAATACAACGGCTGGCCACCATGTCAGCCACATGCGTTTTCCATCAGTGCAGAAATGATGGCAGCTGTGTAATGTCTGAGCAATAAAACTGTTAAGCCTCCTTACCAGTTTGTTTGGATCCATGTACCTGCAGGCAATAACCCTGATGAACACTATTGACTGAGAACAACAATCAAATTCTACACTCAGGTGTTAAAATTAAACATATTTTTATTCTTTAGTGATTAGCCTGAATTTTGTATTATCAGTGAACAGAAACGTTGAAGTTTTGAAGGGTTAAATGAAACTAATGGCTAATTAAGTATTGAAGTGGTAAGTAATGATTTTTGCTGGTGACGTTTGGAAGAGGATACACATGCAAATAAACATATATGCTTACCGCTTGTACTGCAGCTATTGTTTGGTAAGGTACAAAAGTAAAAGAATAAGCATATATGAATAAGTCTACAATCAAATTATATGCTTTGACAAAGGAGATGAATCGATCTGTCTATATGTCCTTACATCAATTTGCTTGAGACTATTAAATGAAAACTATGACATGAAAACTGAAATATTAAATAAAAAATAAAAATAGCCTTATGGGCTTAATTCATTAAAGAACACTTAGAAAGCAAATAATGATGTCATGAAGAAGAATGAGAAAAGTGAAATACAGATAAGATAATCATTTATCTTACACAGGCGACTTGAGATGAACAAGAGCACTTGAGGAGAGCAATATGTGGTGACTAAATCTGTAAACGTTTCATGCTTCTCTGCACAGTTGTGTTATCACTGATGGTCCTTTGGGGATTTTGTTCAAAGTTTGTGTGCATGTGGACATTTTTTGGAAAATGTCGCAGTTATTTTACTAGCTAGAAAGCCAGCTACCTAAAAATACTATGGCACCTAGACAGCAAGCAGTCAGCTAAGTTGAATCAGAATAAATGCCATGACACATACAGTAGCTCACCAACTAACAGGCTATCCTGTGCATGGTATTTTTAACATTCCCACAATATGGAAGCCTCTTTTGGTATATAATATATCATTTATGTTTGAACTGTGCATCAACAGTACAAGAGAGGAGCAAATATGAGCAGCACTTTAAAAATAAATGCATATAAAGTCACCATTATTGTTTATTTTAATTTCAAAATACACATACACACAAATGGGCAATGGATACATTTTGTTGCAAATTTTTTTGTACTTGCTTTTACCTTATGAAAAATAAAATGTACGGACCCTGTTTTATCAGAACTGACTATCTGGCTTCCTTACAGAATATCGCTCTGTACTCTACATGCACCGTACAGTATGTACAATGTATGTTTCAGAAGCAAGAAAATCTGTATTATATTAACACACGTATTTGACCAAATGTACATGACCTATATACTTTCTGTTACAGTGTGGTTAAAGGCAAGATTTATTTGTTTGGTGGTTCATCAACTCCAGATGCCAGAGAATGCCTCCCAGGAGTCTATTGCTTTCACATTGGTAAGAAAATACTACGGTTGTGTGCAAATGCTAGTGTCTTATGAATGGGATAGGTTTTAAGAGACACCCAAGAGGTCATGCTTTGAGAAAATAAAACCAAGAAATTTGGTTAGCAGCTCTGTGCTTTTATAAATCTGCCAGATAAAGGCTGTCAGCTTGGTGTCTGTTTCGTTCCTACAACTGAACAATTTCCATGAGGCTTTTGTTTGAAAATATTTGGCTACTAATGGATTTCTACTGAATAGTTATGGACATGTAATTGTATAGTATTGTACAATATTTTATTGTAACTTATTCATCTTTAAGAGAGCTTAGAGGAAAATACATATTTGTATTAAACCATGGCTTGTGAGGTTTATGAATCACTTAGTCATTTACTAGTAATGATAATGAAAATTTCAGCATAGTTGCCTGGAAGAGCTTAGCCTTGATTACCAGCTATGTGTCATTTATGACTGTCTTAGCCAGGAGTCCCTGTACATGGCTGGTAAGTGAGGCTATTGTGATCCTGTTTGTGGATCATTCCAGTCCCACTGAGGCGTGGACTTTGAGGGGAGAAATATTGTCACAGTGCCTGCTCACTACAGCACTTTAATGCACTATTTAGTGCCTCTTACATGGGAGAAGCTGAACATTGGAGGGTTTCCCCCGAAGACCCTGAAGCACAGCTCTGCAGTTGTGGGTGACAACATCTATGTCTTTGGAGGGACTCTGGATGGCATTGCCAGCGATGATCTTCTAATGTTCAACACAGGTAAGAGAAGTCAGCTCTCTGGAGGAGTGCTGCTGGATACTATGAATGACTCATGATTTACAGAAGCACTTCAAGGAACAGCAGTATGAGTTTTGCCCAAGAGGACTCGACAAGTTTTAAAGATTTTTGACCTTCTTTTTTTGCAAAGTTTTGGGGTATACATCAGTAATTCAAAACTGTTGTTATTGGTATTTGCAAGCCTAGTGTTAGTGACTTGTCAAGGATGGAATCCAAATCTGCTGTTTAAATGTCTAATGAAATATGACATTATTTAAGTGAAAGTAACACTCTTTACTCTTTTCCAGTGTCAATGACCTGGACTCCAATCAGGACCACAGGAACTATTCCATCTGGACGGTAATTTCTTGTGTGCAGTGTGGCAGTGTAGCATAATGGTAAGGAGCAGGGCTCATAGCCGAAAGGTTGCCCGTTCAATTCCCCGCTGTGGCACTGCTGTTGTACTCTTGGTTAAGATATTTAACCCAGAATTGCTACAGTAAATATCCAGCTGTATAAATGGGTGACATGTAAAAAATTGTAAGCTATGTTTCCTATGTAAGGTGTTCTGGATAAGAGCACTTAAAAATACCAATAATGTAACGTAATGTAAAAAACTGTAATAGTAGTTATTTGGGCAGTGCATGTTAAAGTGAGAGTTGAAATATTTTATAAAATACATTTTCAGAATATTTTCTATTTTCCTTTAAGTTATTTTAAGTATATAAACTGGCACTACTACATATGGAATGCAGGAGAGATAAAGGCTTATTTTCAGAAACAATGTGAATATTAAATTGAGTTTTTAATTAAAGTTTAGGTCACCAGCTTGAGTGGGGTTGAGTTATAGACACTCACCATTAAATGCATTTCAAGTACAATGTCTCAACTCATCGAAATTTTAAATGAAAATTTAATTTTACGAAGCCCACACAGACACATTGTGACTTCACCTTCAGCCTTCAACCAGGCATTTTTCTTCTGCATCCTTTAGCAAGTTATTACAATGACAAACCATATCAAGGTATATTACAAAGGACACCTTATGTGTCGATGGTAAGGTATTGTGTTCATGTGTCTTGCCATAGTTCTCTCAGAGGGTTAGCTTCAGCAGTTGTATTTGTTGCTCACTGCACATTGTGTGCAATGTATTGCCGAGGTGCAGTTGCAGCAGCCCATGCTGTCATGGGCCTGTGAAAATTAATCTGATGGCCATCTGTCTCTTATTGTGACTCTCACTGCACTTGGCATACTGCTGTATATCACCCTTCCAGGAACCCTGAGGAGGTATCCGTTATCTCTTTCGTGGAATTAGAGTAAATTCACAACACATTCAAAAAGGAGCTACCATTACCTTCCTGTCTACTGGCAGGAAGAGGAGCATTGCCTTATATCACAGGTTGCAGTACTCTTTTAAACACAAGATGATGACATGTTACAGAATTCTGATTCAAGAACTTTGAATCCAGGTGTGTTATTGTTTTTAGTGAAGAAAAACTTTGCTGTAAAACCATTATAAAAGTTTTCATTCAGTAGCTGACTTGTTGATGTAGCAGAATATGTGTCAAATAGTTTTCGACTATTTACAGAATATACTATTCAGTATTCTTCTGCAGAAGTCTATGCATAATATTGATGTCAGTTTGCCAGCATATTCTAGAACTTAGATGCAGACACTCTCTGCATGCCTTTACAGTTATTGAATAAAATGAAGAAATGTTAACCTCTCCCCAGATTTAACCACAAGCTTGCTGTGGTCAATGAGCAGATCTACTTGTTTGGAGGTTGCTCGGCATATGACTACTACTACAAGGATGTCCATGTGCTGAATGCAGGTAAATGAGAGATTGCTGCAAAATGGAGAAAAATTATGACTTTTGTTTTAGATTACATAAATGTTTATTAGCAACTGATTGACACTACTTGGGTTGACTATATACGTAAGTAAAAGCATTTGAGAGTGGAGACTGAACCAAAACATGTGTCCTTCTTTCAGCACTGGAAATGTCTTCTCCTGGTACGGATTAGCATAAGAGTGAAGATAAATGCAAGAATTGTGATATTATTATTTTTTTTATTTTTGCTCTAGATACCCTCGTGTGGCAGAAATGTGAAGTGAAAGGAGAATTCCCCCTTGCCTGTGAAGGTCAAACTCTCACACCACATCATGACAAGGTAGAGACATTATAAAACAGACAATCCCATCCTACTCTCACAAAGGATTCAGACACATAGCTGGCTTGACTACCTGCAGCTGGCAAACCTTGACATGATATGTTGTTTTTTTTTTACCTTGAATACAATTGCTTTGTGTTCTGTCATGTATCAAAATGAATCTTGTACTCCATAACACATGCATGATTTTTAAGGTCTGTATGTTACTCAGAGTACATGCGTTACCCTGGAAGGATCGTTATGAGATCTCCTCTGAGTAATGCATGCTCCTAAACCTGTAGTGGAAGAGACAGATACGTGCAATTGGTTTCAGAAAGAGCCTCTAAATGTGCAATGCTGCAACAATGAATATAAACTGATAACAGGTCTACAAGTCCAGGTAGGGAAGAAAAGCTATCTATGTCCAGGAAAACAAATACTTGTTTTTGCCAAAATCTCCAAAAATGTAGAAAACCTTTTGCTGCACTAATGCAGAGACTGTGTGATGCAAGCACTTTAGCAATGTGTTTTGGTTCGGCCCATCTGACTTGAAATGTGCTTTGGTTCATCTGGGCCTGAAATCAGCTATACCAGCTGTTTTAAAGGTAAGGATTAGCACATCCAGTTATGATTTTCTGTGGTGTTCCCCTTTAAGATTCTTAGCAAATCAGCAAAGAAAGAGCAGTGTCCCACCAAGGTTAGAACCCCAGACCCAATCAAAAGCCCTGTTCCCATTATCTTATCAAGTCTCCTGCACTTATTGCTGTAGGAATAGGAAATGGTAATCCATTCAGTTGTATGTGCTTCCTGAGTGTATAGATATTTAGCATCTAAAAACAAGGGAGGTGAGCATACTCTGGAATGCTTCTTTTTAATGAGTAAGCCTGGAACACACCTGGTTTAGACAATATGCATTCCAGTCTCAGTCCCATGTCCTGCGCAAGAATAGAGCACAGTAATCTAGTTTTATAATGTAAATTTTTATGTTCCCCACAACTTTTATATTTTCCTTCTACAAATATAGAAATCTAAAACCTTGAACACAGGGATTTATTCCATATGCTAATGTTAGTATAAGGAGATTATGACTCAGCTTTCTTATCCTGCAAACAATTTCCCACATTCCAGCTCTCCACGGCTGACCAATCGGCATTCATCCTGTAAGGCCTTAGACTATAAGATTTAAAAACATTATAATGGGATAATACCTGGACTGACTGACTGTAGAGTGCTGACATAATATTGCATTGAAATTGAATTTGAGCAACAGAGTGCAGTGCAGCTTTCTGCACTGCAATGCACTGACAGAGCTGTTGCGGTGTACAATCTCAGGATCAAAAAGGAAATTATTGTAAACATTCTGTAGTATGCCATTTTGAACCCGGTTTCAAAAATAAAAGCCATATGGCATACAGCAGACAACATATTTCTGAAGATTAGATTTTGGCCCATTAAATATCGGCTGAATACACGCAGAATATGTCCATTGAATGAAAAATACATACAAACCGCCCAAAATATATATTGCTAAACATTAATCGTGATTATTCTTATTAATATACCTTCATAATATTTCAAACTTTCAATAAATGTAGTGTTAGAAAGCATCTTACACAAATTAAAATACATAGAAAAATGTTTGGCCTAACTAAAATTTATTTCTGTACTGAATGATTATTTCTGTAGCAAGCATTATTTTATCATGTTGAAGGTCTGGTGAACTTATTATGATTAGTATGTAACATTTTGTGGTTATTTTTGATCTCACTCAATGCAGGATATTTACTTCTTTGGAGGAAAATGCATCAACAAAAATGGAACTGTGACTTCAATGAATGAAATACAAAAGCTAAGCATTGGTAAGTCAAATGGGACTGAAAATAAAACATTGCTAAGCTCTCCAAACTGAAGTGAATTCTATTATACTTGTGTGGAGGGCTCCACCTAATGGTAACTAATGCCTGTCTATGAAGCAGTTGCAGGCTTACCTTGTTTCAGGGCATTCAACTCTAGATGATCAAATCTAGTCATCAATGTGCCAGCCTTAAAATAGCCTCATTTAGTTCTTATCCCATGTAGGTTGTTTTTATTCCCTCTAGAATATAGACAGTCCAGTGTATTGCACATAACTGAATGATTGTTTCCTATGCAAGCAGTTCCTGTGCTCCAATACACTCACACCTGCAGCGACTTTTCATACTACACACAATACACCACAACGAAGCAAGTGCTGTTTGCAGGAGTGGCAACTGATAGGTGTCTGGTGAGTCACAGGGTGCCTGAAAATGGTGAAACAAGGAAGCCCTGCCAACAAACCCACTTCTCTCCTGAAGGAACAAAGACAATTTGTTCCGTCGTTATGGGTTTCTTGTCATTGCTAGCTGATGACACAGCTGGGCTGCAGCCCAAGCCATAGAACGTCTTGCCTTGTAGGCCGAGCCACCCAGTAGCCTGTGAAATGTTATTTTAGATTAATTTAAAATTAAACACATTATTCATAGGATTACTAATTTCAATGCTTCTTATTAATTCAACACAAGCATCTCAATCAGCCCCCTGAATTCCTTTACATGAGGACACTCTACAGTAAACTACAGTGTACCTCTTCCCTTCTTTTTTAATGTATTGTTTTCTCATAGTTTTTTTTTTTTTAATGATTACAGCTTCTGAAATGGCCACATAAAAATTTTATGCTCAC
Organism: Megalops cyprinoides; assembly: GCF_013368585.1. Taxonomy (NCBI): domain Eukaryota; kingdom Metazoa; phylum Chordata; class Actinopteri; order Elopiformes; family Megalopidae; genus Megalops; species Megalops cyprinoides. The sequence continues at coordinate 16,248,758 of NC_050587.1, read as the reverse complement.
ATAAAAAGTGAGCTGTGACCAAATCACAACATTTTCACAACACTGTGATACGTTATAATTACCTATTTAGTAAAACATACACGCTTCCTAATTTCCACCCCTTATTTTCAATTAATAACAGGCAATTATTGTCTTCGTCTCCTCACACCCAGCAGTTCCTGTTGATACTTTAATATCACGGCTCGCTAAGTAAATAACATTTTTTTTTCTGAAAGTTAACAGTTTTATTCAGAGACTGTCTGCTATTTGCTTAGCTTGCTTGTTCATGCCACAGCGAGGGTGGCCGTTGTGTTAGTTGCAGACTGCTTTCATATGCCAGTGGCATTTCTGTGTTTCTGGCAGACAGCTCAGTAATTTGCAAGCCTGATAGGACTTCCTGCTCAATGATATTGCCGAAGTATCTCCTACCAGATGAGGCTGAAATTTGATCTAATATCGAAGGATTCGGCAGGATTTGCCGCCGGTCTCGATTCAGATTAACATGTATAACAAATTCAGTCTCAAAATCTTTTAGCAGCACGTGCCCAGCCTGACTCATAAAAACATTCGAGTTATCAGTAAGGATTGAGCCAAGACGAATAATAATTAGTCATTTATTTTCAGTGTACCCTTTTAACATGGAGATGATTCCTGTTAGGCAGTGCACACATACATAGACATACATGCATTCTTACATGGTATTACATACATAAGTCTAAATTGTAAGAAAAAAAACATTCTAGTAATATTTTGCATGTCAGATGTGCTTATCTTTCGCTGCTATTTAACATGATGATCTTAACATGATCTCTCTCTCTCTCTCTCTCTCTCTCTCTCTCTCTCAGCAAAGATGAAGTGGAAGGTGCCACTGTACATAGGGATTCCTCCAGCCCCACGTCACAGCCACACAGCATTCATCATCCACAGCCACGTGCGTGTTGGGGGGGGGGGGGGGGGGGGGGGGGGTTAGTGCAGCCTTCTGATGTCTGGTAGTAGTGCTATACTGCTCTTTTCTCACAAATGGCAGATCCTGCATACTGTGTCTATTTAACATTTCATAGCCTCTGGAATGGTGAGGGTTGCCATAATATTGATTAAGTGATTGTATCAATATCTCAGGAGGCCTGTTATTATCTACCTTCACAGACCTGCTGTTGAATATCATGTTGTAGGTAAATATGCTATGCTATCACGTACACAGTATATATTGGGGCAGGTGTGAAGGCAGAATTCTATAGTACCTTTTCATTTCACAAAGAGTCTTATATATTTTGATTGTCCATTACTTTATTTCTTACACTATAGTACCTATGTCTTTGTATATGTAAATCTATGCATTTGTTGCTTATTAGCTGTACGTATTTGGTGGCAAAAATGAAGATCAAGAATTCAATGACTTGAATGTGATGAAACTGATCAACCCCTCAGAAAGGCAGCCAGGTATGTACATACTTTTCATATATATATATATATATATAAATAACTATGTGCTTTCACATGTGCCCATATGGAGTACTGTGCAGCTCTGTGTGGCCTCTTCCAGTGAATGGTGCATGAGCATCATCCATGCCAGTGATCACACCAGCTAGGCACAGCTTGGAAGGTAGTCCTGGGGAAGCATTCTGAGCTGGCTTGCTTTTTGACAGGAGCTACCTCCCACTGCGTTGACTGTGGCCCCACATTGTTGGAATAAAATTGCACTTAGAGCAACCAGAATGAGAAATAAATGAAGGAGAGTGTAGGTTTGTTTCGTTTTTGGTGTTGTTTGGTGTTGCGCTACCATGTTAAAGTATAAATTGAGCAACAAAAAAAAAAAATCACCATCAGCAGAACAATAATGTGAGCTAAAGCAACAGGAGAGCTCATAGCAACATCAGCACCTGAAGCCTAAAAATAACAGAGCTGACAGAAAAAAAACCCACTCTAGAAACTGCAGTGCATTAAGTTTCTTGTAATGCACAAGCTACTGCTCCCAAATGTTGTTATTGAGAATATATATGTGTGGTCCATTTCTTTGGAGCAGTATACCATAATCGCTCCAGGTAACGCTACAGAATATTTGACAGCAGCTGAAATTATTTCAAAGATGAAAAGTGCCACTTTAAAACAACAAAAAACATTTTTTTATTCAAATGTATTCTGATCAAGGTCATGTTTTCATTCTATTGTCAAAGTAATGAAGGAGATCCTGTCTGAATTTGGAATCCAGGGAGTCAGTAATGGGTGAGTGACTTTCGCTCTGTGATATTGTCAATTTTAATGAGGCACTGCACAGTTTCAGCTTCCCTCCCAAAATAGATAAGATGTCAGATTAGTATGCATACTGTAAAAGTTTCTAAGTTTCAAAAAGGTTGGTGTGAATGGGTGATTGTGGAAGTGGAGTTGCAACCTTAAATCTGCAGGCTGATCTTGCAGTTGTATCAGAGGGCTTTGTTAAATTCAGCTTTGATATTGGATTATTATGTATAAACTCTTGCCAAGAGTGCCTACTCAACAAATAAATAATTTGTAACATGTAGTTGTAGTCAGGAAATGTTCCTGTATGCTGCATTATGGTGTCATCACAGTTACATGTTATATCACCAATAATATGGCTGTGAAACATTACTGTGGTAAAATTGTTGTTTTCTTAATAACTTTGTGTGTTTTGCTCTGATTCATTCAAGATGTTTTTCTCTGTTCCTACCCGGTTTACATTTATCCCGTTGTATGCATATTTTTCTAAGATTTGCACCTACAAAGGTTCCCAATGTCAAGTATGAGCTGAGTGAGTCTCCCTTTCCTGCAAAAATGGAATCATTTCCAAATATCCAAGTGAGTTTAAAGGTCAGAATAGCCCTTTCCCCAAAGGAATATAAATAATTGTTTACTGCTGTGTTAGTTATAATCATTATTCAGTGGCCATCTAGACTGTATCGCAGTTTCTTGAGCATATGCAAACTCTATGGGAATCCAAAGTGACAAAGTGGTTAAAATTTTAAAAAGTAGTCAGAATCAGAATTGGTAGCCTTCATGCTTATAACAGAAAGCACGCTATTTTTATATGATATCATGATATTTGCCACTTAAGATCAGAGAGTGAGTGAAATGTGTTGTTGATAATGCTGGTGACAACACTTGTTCATTTTTAGCCCACTGGCCACAGGGATTTTAGCGTTGTCCGTAATGAAGCCTTGAATATGATCCACAAAGCTTTCTCCATGCTGGACGTGGAATTCCAGAAGCTGGACAGGTGCAGTATATTGCTTTTAACAAAATCAATGCTGGCCTTGGGGTCTCAATAGCATCCCTAAATAATTAAAACATTGTTGTGAATAAAAGGCAGAAAGATCAAAACGCTGTCTTGGGTGCCTGAAGGGCAAAGAAGATATAGCAGGCTTATTGTGTGCCCTGTGAATTAATGTGTAGTGATTGTATGTCTGCTGATGACAATTATCAAATTATTTAAATTGCTGTCATCAAAAGCTGGATGTGTCAAAACCTCTCACAGTTCAGCAGGCATAAGATTTGTGTCATGTTTCTGTGGCTAACGGCTCATTTAATTTTTCAGTGAACTATTACTAATATTACTAATATTGCTAAAACATTATGTTTATATCATCCTTGCAGCGATTCATATGGTGTTTTGTAGAATTGTTTAGGTAAATTATTACCTAAATTAGTACCATCATAATAAAATCCTATCATTCATACTAAATATAAGCTTCGTTATTGAATCTAAGTTTTGGTGTGTGAGCAACCTTTCTTTAAATGGAATGCATATTATTTTATATAAGTATAGTGTCAAAGTCTAATTACATGATTGTTGTTTGGCCTGTTCACTTTGTTGCAGTGAAAAGTCACAGCTTGCCCAAGCTGCTATTGCTCTTCAGTATGAGAAAGAAGCCTACAGTGCTCAGCATCAAAAACAGCAACAGGTATGTGCTCCAACTGATCCTTGCATGTGTCCACTGTATTCATGTATTACTGTGCATGCAATTATTAATATATTTTATTTCAATGAATAGTCTATGCACTATACTTACTGACTGCTTACTGCTCAGGTCAGTTATATATGGTATTATAGTATAATACAGGCTGTTCTACTGATTGATGTATCTTGATCATTATACATGATCATATGACAAAAATGCAAGGATTAAAAACAGCCAAACTCTTGCGACTTACTGTGTGCCTCTTAAAGTTACGATATCAACAATGTGGCCATTCACACAATATGCTAGCCTTGGATCACCATATAAACCACATCAGTAGGGTTATAATGCAGCCCAACGCTGCCTAATTTAACTTTTGCTCTTTGCATCAAGCTGGGTTCTACAGCCTCACTAAACTCAAATGTCACAGTGTTTAACTTGTTTGTATTAAGGATAACAGTAGGACAACACTGTGAAATAGGTGGTTCCCTTAGCTGCACTCAAGCCAGCCAGACCCAAGCCTTGCCAGATTTAATACTCTTATATGTATAGTTGTCTATCAGTCCAAAAAGTCTCTTATATTCCCCAGTCATTATAGTCTACATAAAATTGTTTATCCTGATTTCGTATTTATCGTTTTCTATCAAGTTGTGTCTCTGAGCTAAGAAAGTACAGTGATCAACAGTGTGTCTGCTTATGTGATCAAAAGATTTGTTTGTAGACTGTATGTGAGGTGGAATTATAGTGTAATGCTCAAAGATCAGAACATCATGTGCCTGAAACCTTGTAAGCCCATAAATTATTTGAAGTAGCTCAAATCCCTCTACAAGATCAATAAAAGCCTAGTTTTGCTTAATATCCATCATCATTTTAGTGGCATGTCCCACCCTTGATTCATATTAAAATATATAGTCAAATTTTAACCAGGACATTGATCTATTAAGACAAAGTGGGGTTGCCTTGAATGTATAATCCAGCCCTATGCAAACACTCATTATATAAGATCAGTTGGATTTATGCATCTATGGGCGACATTGAACATCTTTACATCATCGAGTTCTGTGAGGTTATTATGAAAAACTATCATAACTTCTTTTTCTGAGCCTACTTCGTCCAGAACAGTTTAGCCTGAGTGAATATCTTGGCTGGGTAAGTTTACCTATATATATGTGTGTGTGTGTGTGTGTGCGAGTGTGTGTGTATGCGTGTGTGCGTGTGTGTGAGTGTGTGTGTACATCCATGCTCAGAAGTTAATGAGAACTCATCTCTTGAAGCTGCTGCAAAAAGATGTAGCTGGACTTATTACACCAGGAGCAAGGCTCAGCACAAAAGGCCTAATCAAGTCTGTCCACAGGACTCCTTTTTTATCGTTTCTTTTGTTAATGGGCCATTTTGGTTTTCACAATAATTCAGAGGAAGCTGCTTACAGTTGTGGTTCTTGTTGCGCAGGAACTTCAGGAAATGCTGGAGAAACACAAGGCCCAGAACGAGGCCTGGCTGCGAGCCCGGGCAGAGGAGAATGACAAGGAGAGGAAGGAACTGTGCAAACTGAGGGTGTGCACCAGCGCATGCTGTGGCAGCAACACTTCCATTAACAGCACACCATAGACCGCATATTGGCTGGAAATTTGAATTTCAAATTGTCACCCCACCCATGAGTTGCTAGACCCACAGCACTCTTACCAGATTTTTAAAATGTCATTTTAAGAGGAGTAAAATTTGAACTCAACATATAAATATATTTTTGTTGGGCACAGAGCTAAATGTAACATGGAGTCTGTCCCGATTGAAAGAAGGTATAGTGTTCATGTACAGGTGTACATGTCAAATTTAGATTTTTTTTTCTTTCCAAAAGCTCAAATGTAAAGGAGATGAAGGGGACCTATGGCAGAGTGCAGATTTAATTTGCTAAATGTATTCCTTGAATGTGCAGCAGTTTGAAGGATCAGCAGTTTTAAATCATAACAAGGTAAAAGTGGGAAGGTGAAAAAAAGGAAGAATTGGGAGGGGTTAACAGAGCTGTCAATACTTAAGATTATGTATCATTAGCTGTATGGACAATATTTCCACTGCAGCACTGCAGTGCTTTATGGTTTTAAGCTGATGAACTGTTTCTCACAGTATTCTTTTAAATGATAACAATGATACTTTTTGTCTGTTTGGTGCCTTTCCCATATTCATTGTGCTGCACAGCACCAGGTAAAATACAATGACATTGTTTTTTAAATGAAAAGTCACAGCCCATGCTGAATCATACAACAGACATATAAACAGTGTAAAGATATAAGTTCAGAAAGATTTTCCCTTTAACTGTATTTCCTAGTCAAAACCTCGGTACCAACCAAGGAATCTGGTTCAGAGAGAAAAGACGCTTGTGTCAGCTTCAGTTTAAGTGTTACGCCTGAGCCCTTCGGCCAGAGTTGGGGCCTAGCCGTGTCATTTGTCAACAATGACCAGAACCTACATTAGCTGAAGGAATTGGTTTTGTTTGACTGGAGAGAGGAGCCGGTGGGTTGGTTTTGTTTGACTGGAGATAGGAGCGGGTGGGTTGGTTTTGTTTGACTGGAGAGAGGAGCCGGTGGGTTGGTTTTGTTTGACTGGAGAGAGGAGCCGGTGGGTTGGTTTTGTTTGACTGGAGAGAGGAGCCGGTGGGTTGGTTTTGTTTGACTGGAGATAGGAGCGGGTGGGTTGGTTTTGTTTGACTGGAGAGAGGAGCGGGTGGGTTGGTTTTGTTTGACTGGAGATAGGAGCGGGTGGGTTGACCACAGTCCCCTCAGTGCACCTCTCTTGGTACCCTCCAGCTTGTTTGGGCTCATGTGAGTTTCTCAGATAACATACGGAGGATGCACCTGTTGTCTGTTTGCCGTCTCCCTGATGGTGCACTAGGGAGCTTAAAGTGTAGAAAATAGTGGTTATGGTAGAAAAATCGAACAGCCATATTCAAGGCAGTAGGTTGTGCTACAACTCTGGAGCGATGAAAGAACCGTTTGGGAATGGGTTGTGATAATCTTTTACTGTAGACCTTCATACAAAAGTAAACTGCATGGCAAAGTCATGCAATGTTGCTTAACTGCCAGTTGCAGATCCCGAGACTTCCCTGTACCTGTATATGAACTTGCTAATTGAGTTTTTACAGTTCAAATCTGTAGTCCATTACCTATGAACACCTGTCTTGTTTTCCTGATTTATATTTTCATTCATGTGGCAGCAGCACTACCATTAATAGAATTAATGTCATGGCCTCTTGAAAATTGATGGTGGCCAGAGGGAAAATGAAACTACTTCTGAACTGAATATGAAAAAGACTCAACTTGCAATTGGTTATATTATATTTATCTGTTTGTTTATTTGCTACAGGAAGAAGTGTTACATGAACAGGAGAGACTCAAAGAGGAACAGAGGAACCTTCAGAAACGAAATGAGCAGCTTCTCTCAATTATGCAGCAGTTCAAAGGCATGTGATGGCTCTGTCTTGGCCTCATCGTCACTGTACACGTGTGGGTTTCTATGAGCAGTTTGCTTTACCACACTCAATGGGGTGTCAGCTCATAGCTTAGATAAACCAGATGTTTGTTTTGGTCCACCGGTATATTTGAATGGTTAGCATTTTTTGCATAGCTGAGATTAACCAACTCTGTCCATTCACAGCACAGTCTTATAAAACATTGCTGGATTCTAGAAACAACACAATAGCTTGACCCTGATAAATAAACAAATTATACAATATTTTATTCAATATTTTAATTACATTCTTCTGCACAAACAAACTGACTTGGACAGGATGGCTCCATTGATATGTATAATGCACTGATCAGTGTAGTATAATCCCTAAAATGAATATCATCTCTGTTGTTTGACTTGGACGCAAGTCAACAATGTTGGCCAACTATCATGTTTCATCAGTAAAGTAAAGAAAACATTCAATGTCCTCATAGCCCATTCTCAGCTAATTGTGAACTAGACTGGACTAGACTGGAACTAGAATGGACAAGATTCAAAATGAAGATGTAGAATAAAATGCTTATCAGATAATTCAGGTTATGCTGACACAAAACTGGGTCTTTCAATGAAATTGACTGTTTCTTCAACTTAAAGGCATTGCAGGATATTGCTTCTCACCAATGATAAGGTTCAAGCCATGGATAGCAGTGGTGGATTTTGCACACATTTTAAGAGGGCTGTTGCATGGATGCTGGATAATGGATGTTGGACAATGTATGTATGCTGACGTGATTACTTAACTATTCAGTTTAATTTAAATGTTAAAATAGATGGTAATGGTCAAAGAATTTCTTAAAAATCAAAATATAATCCAGTTTGACTTATGATGGTCCCTGTTGCACCGTGATTTGTAACATGATTTAAAAGGTGACATTGCTACCTGTTTACAAATTGCTTCAGATGTGAGATTAAAACTTGTTAACAAATTACTTCAGTAATAAGTCATCTATATAAATGGATATTATGTCAGATGTGTAAATTGTCTGGATGAGGGCATCTGCTTGGCAAATATTGTAATACAGCTCCATGTTCATACATGATGTGATCAACAAATGTTATCTTGCATATTCCATGCCTCTGCCGCTGCTGTGTGTATTTGTGTAATAGCACCTAAGGCTACATTTCTGTTGTTTGTTGTTCTTTTGTTTTTGTTTTTTTTTTCTTTCCAAACAATGTATTGTAGTTTTCCAATCAGTTTATAACAAATGGTTATGCATGTGTACTGTATAATATTTAACAATATAAATAATATAATTTATGCAAAGGTCAAGGAGGGTTAAAGGTCAAGCCAGTGCACATCAGAGAAATCCCAGGTATCATTACCATTGGCAAAGATATACATGAAGTCATGAAGACACACTAAAAAATATGTGGATATTTGCTAACTAATAACAAGTTGGGCTGTCCTTTGCAGAATTCAGAATGTTTTGGTCGTTCTTGGAATGCTGTTATACAGGTTTTGAACTGTTTCTACTGGGATGTAGGACCATTCTTGAAGAAGAAAAGCATGAGTTCTTTGATAGATCGATGAAGGTGGACTTTATCCTGGTGTTGATAGATCAATGAAGGTGGACTTTATCATGGTGTTGATGAAACCAGTCTTGAATCTGTTTAGCTGTGTGTGTGTGTGTGTGTGTGTGTGTGTGTGTGTGTATGTCAGGGGGTGGAGGGCAGGGACCATGTTACCCTTATGTAATATGGGAAACATCTTGACAAGACAATGTTCACACCACAGGGTGCTCCTGGTTACCTGAAATGGCTCTGTAGTCTTTGGCTGTACCTCTACCAGGCAGAATAGTAATAATTCCTCCCACAAGATAGCTGCCCGTGCCATAACAGGTCCACTACCATGCTTTATAGCTGGAGGCAGGCAATGTGGGTTGAAGGCTTCCTGTGGCTTTCTCCAAACATAAACCATCCAGATGTAGGAAAAAAGAGTAAAGGGGGACTCATCATACCATAATACTTTCTTCTACTGCTGCTGTTGCGCATTGGCCTTGGTTACGAGCAGTTTCCAAATGGCAATACTACCATAAATATTAGCTTTGTGAAGCCCTCAGCATACAGTTTTTGTTGAGACTGGGTCACAAAACTATAGATTCAGTTCCCAATTTGAGACCATTGTTTTGTGATTTTTAGCAACTATTCTTTAAGTGTCCATCTATTCCTGTAAGTGCACTATGACCATGGTTCCTCTTTCCTAGTGTAATTTTTCTTTGTTTAGCATATGCCATTTTGATTTTTAATGTTGTTCCCCTTGTCACATTAAGTAATTTTGACATTGTTGTGACTGGCACACCTGAAATTTGGGCACCAGCTGTCTCACCTCTTTCAAAATCTGTTGGATCTTTCATGTTTGGTTTAGAAACTCTCATATTAAGATGTTGATTTTAAAACGTCTTTTATAGCAGCGACATATTGGTCAGAGTGTAGGCCTTAGTATGAAACATGTGTAGACTTCTTTTCAGTTGAGATTTGGTTACTTCATGATACGTGTCCTGTTTCATTTAGTGTTACCGTTATTTTGTTTACTCCCATGTGTCATGATGAGATTTGCATGGGCCCCACTTATCAGCAATGTTGTGCCCACGGATGATATGTCACAGAAGGTATATCAGCCTTACATAACCTTATGCTCATTTTTATTTGCATTGTTGTGTATTTGTGTAAGTATAAACACACTGGGAAAAACAATTGGATTTTTAAAACTTTAATCTGTCAACAAAACATAATAATAAGTAATCAAATTAAATGACTTTCATCTCTACATACATGATAAAGAAGACATCTCAGAAAAGGTCATAAAGCCATAATGCTATCTATTAAATCTCAATTTTAATCGCTCAGTTCGTGTGAAAAAAAATTAACATTCTGGTAGCCTCTACCTCGTAACAGCAGTGCCCCTAGCGCATGCAAGGCGTTCTTATCCCTGTCGCAGTCAATCCCGCGCAGGCGCAAACTGACGGGTTCCAGTCGGTGTAATTCAAAGCAAGGCCGGTGGGGGTAGAGAAGGAGTCATTATTAAGCAGGAAGGCAAATTTCATATTTTCTCCCTAGACAAAGAACGAGATCACTATTTGGCAAAAAGAAGGGGAGGGGAGGGGAAGGCTCGGCCGTGGAATTGGGGTTGCCTGCGCCCTGCAAACGGAGGCTGACTGAGACAGGGGAGAGCGGGAGATGAAATAAGCAACATTGGTAGCAATAACTTAACAATACAGCGGGTAAGCGACACAAAACACTGCAAATATTAGAGATATCCCGACATAGGTAGCTGCAGAGATGTGGATTGAGATGCGTGTGTGGGTAGTTCACAAAGGGGGGAATTAGGCTGGATTGCTCATTTTGTTTTCATTTGAAAATGTGTTTCTTGTCAGACAGAGTACAGTCCTTCCTTTGTTCGACTGCGCCGTTTTGCTGGTCTCTCTTCTGCGGGGTTTGTAAATAATAGTGGAGCAACATGGCTGACATTGACGCTGCTGACTGTGTAGCCAGCTTGCTAGCTAGCTTGTACTGTACTGGTTGCTGCTGCAGGCGGGAGTAGCTTTTAGCTAGCTAGCTAGCTAGCATTCTTGCATTGGATCAAATCCCGACAATGTTTTTTTTTTCCTGCACCATTTTGAAGAAGCCCCGTAATATTTTATATAGACTAGGGAAGGTAGCTGGCTATCCAGATTTTTTAGGTTAACTTTAGGAGGCGTCTGTTTGACGAGACAAGGATAATTACTTAGCAAGCTAGGTAGCTGTCTAGAGAAAGAAAATCGCAAGCTAGCTTGTTGCTAGTAGGTTAGATTGCTACTATTTTTGAGGTAGTCGGCTAGCTGTGATGGCTAGCCAGTTTGCCAGTAGCTTTCTCCTTAATTTATTATCTGTTGCAGTAAACAGATATATTGGCACAAAGATAAAAGTTGTGCTGGAACAAAGTGTTCCAGCTAGCTAGCTTCAGATGTTTTCCCCCCTTATGTTACCTTGCATGTTAATTCTTATCAAACTCTTAATGTTGTGGGATTTCCCCCTCCATCATTTTAGCTGGATGGCTAGACAGAAACAAAATCTTGTAAACGGCTAGTGCTGCATTGTTGAATGTTCTCGCCAAATTTAATTCGCATTTTAGGGGAGACCTTTTATTCACTGGATTGGTGGCGAGAGAGAGTGTGACATATTGCAGAACCAAGGTTAAATTACTGTCACCTAACCAGCCCGCTAATGTTAAATCAGATGGGAGAAACGCTTGTATCAGTAACGCAAGATAGTCAGCTAGCTAGCTATCATTAAGTGAAGCGGTGAATGTGGAGGGGGCGGGGATGCTGTTAGTTATTTTGTAGCCAACGTTAGCTAATTCATGGGTCTTTCAAACCCGTCAGAAGCACCTCTGCAGGAAAGCTACACTGCTAAATTACAGGGCAGTGTGTTGAATTTACTAACTAGCTACCAGTCTTCTGTGGTCGTGTTTATGTCTTCAAATGTATGCTGCATTCTTAGAAATACTTTAGCACACCATGATTGCCAGACACTGGGTGGCTTGCTGGAAGATACAGCTATACTGAGCTATGCGAGCGGTTTGGGTAGGTACTAGCTAGGTTAATTGCTGCAGGCATCGGAGTAATTGCTACCACTTATGTCAGTTTATAAGAATGTGCACCCATCATAACTATTTGGGTCAACAGTCTACTTTATCTACAAAACTGTATAGTTTAACATTAGCTAATATTCAGTCTGATGTTACATAAAGCATCCCTTTTCATGATGTCATGGCATGGCATGAACCGCGCTCTCCTCATAACCTTTTTAAACCACGAATACAGATGGTGCTGAGGGGTTATCACAGTATATTGAAGACAGTCTCAGAGTTGCGAATCACAGGATTAGTGTTGCTTGCATCGACCGCAGTGGTTTCATATATTACAGCCTAGCTGGAGTGTCATCTCACTTAACTATTCACTCATTAGGTGTTCACCAACTAATGAGAGCATAACTGTAATGCTGCAAATGTGTTATTAACCTCTTGTAACGTTAAATGGTCTTTTTTTGTATTTTGACAATGGAAATAATCTAATAATGTGGTAGACCCTTAAATGGAAACCATGTTCTAAAACATACCATTTTGTAATGCATCACTTATTTTGACCATATGTGAACTGGCACCAAATGTGTTTTTGAACACATTTGCTGCAATGCAAGATGAATATCAATGCCTGAAGTAAAACTGAAACAACATTGAATTAGATGTGAGCTTAATCTTTGCTCCTGCCCTAAGGATGTGCATGGACAGAAATATGGACAGTCAAATAAAAGAGAAAGCTCTTTCTCCCCCCATCTCTGAAAGTCATAGTGCATTACTACAGCAACTGTGTGTTCAGATACAGTACAATATGGACGCAGAATGTGAATGTCATTGGAATTACTTCAACTTTAAATTCTGTGGCATATGCGCACATCAAACTGCATCAAAGGGAGTTATTTACATGGACTGCTTCCTAGCCTGAAAACGTTTCTGGTCTGAACATCTGCACTCCCCATTTTAATGTCAGACAGTTTGGCAAAAAAATGATATCTGTGATCGGAATTTCTGAGAGCCTTCTCTGTCCCAATTCTTATCGAACCTTAGGTTTCCGTAGAGAAACACAGAAGAAAACTACATTGTTTTAACCTGTGATTTCACTACCCAAGGGGTTACCGGTTGTGTGGACGGTAATGTTTAGCAGTAAAAGTACAAAGTGAGATATATAAATAAGATGTATGTTGAAGTGAAATGAATACCTGGAGTAGTTGGCCTAATTGTTTTTGCTGTTATGTTTTTTTTTTTTTTTTGTTTGGCTGCTGAAAGAAGCTGTGTTGTGTAGTGGTGAGGTAGTTGCTACAGGGAAATATTACATGTGTTTCAGAAATCATGATTTGAATTTTAGTCATTTGTGTTTACATAGATGTAATTGCATACTCTTTAATCTGCACATGATGAAGAAAAGTCTCATATTAAGTCACAATACTTTGCCTTATCAGTCTCTTTGTTCATTTAGAATTTTTGTGGAACCATCTCTGAAATATTAGAAATTTGAATGGAGAGTTTCATGCAGTAAAATGTTTTTGGAAAGAGTTTTACATAATAAATTGCACAATTGTAGTGATTGAAAGGTTGGTTCTTCTTTGGAAGGTTAAACTGACAAAATAATTGTCATTTTATTTCATTTGGCATTATGAAATTGGTATTGAGTTAGACTTGATGACAGAAGAACTTTTCTAAGTTGTGTTGTGGTTTCTGTCTGGCTTATAAAAGCGTTTTAATAATTTATCTCTGGGGGTATGATGAATCTTCATTTCTTTTTTTTTTCTCAATTGTGTATGTGGGTACTTTTAGTTTTGTATCATTTGTGTCATTGTACCATTTTGCCCATCACACCCTTATCCAATGCAAGTATTATTGCTAACAAAATATAGAAGAAAATGTCTATTTTCATGCAACACAAGCATTTTACACAAGAACGAAAATGAGAGGTTTTTGACAATGGCTGCCCTGGCTAGTAGATTTCTGCGAGGTTGGCTAATGTTCTGTTACCCTAGTCCTGATTTAAAAAAAAAAAAGGACTTAGCTAATAGGCCACATTATAGTAGTTGTAATGTGTTGTAGCTAGTTATATTTTTTATATGCAATGTATCCTTGATGTTTACTATGTACTGTAGTGTTGATTTTGAACTGTATTGAGTCAATGCCTGCTGGATCTTGCAAACCACGATTGTTTAGATGCTTACATATTTATTCATTGTATTATACACAAAACAACATAGACATACAACAAATGGAAACATTGTAATTTTAATGGTGAACTACGAGAAGGAAGACAGGTAGAAGTGTGACAGCAGAACGAATTAGCCTATGGTTTGTGCGTGTCTCTTGTGGCTCCTTTGAGGACGTTTGGAACAGGTCATTCCTTTGGCCTGCTAGCAAAGCAAAACCATGACAGGACTTAATTCATCAGCAAAAGAATACATCCTCGGCTGATCGTAGCATTTGTTTCCTTTTTCAGAACAATATTGCGCCAATCAGTGCTGCTCAGAATGCCCTGGTCTGGTTGATAAACCCTTGTTGTTGTTCTCAGTTCTGCATTAAATTGCAGTAGACATCCATGCTGTTGCTAACCACAAGTTGATGACTCAGCAGACTCTTATGTCTTTCCCCTTATTGGACCATCACTTTCTGTGTCTGGATTTTTACACAAGCACATTATCCTAAGTGACGAAAGTGACTTCAGTTCAGTTTGAGAGCGGTCTCTCAGCTGAATCAATGTGTATATCTCAGAGTCGCCTTGAGCCCGAATAAATGACAAAGCAGCCTTAGATGAGGGGAGGGGCAAGGGTCAGGGCTCAGAATGATTGGCTCCAGAGTGAGAGTTCAGTAGAAAGAGGTGATGGGGTGGGAAGGAAAAACTATGTTTTGGAAAGGATCAGTTTTAGACGACAGGGAGTCGTCAAGGAAATATCTGATTAATATATTGAAGTCCAAACGGAAACCTGAGAATCCGAATGGGAAGAGAAATGCACATGCAGCACCTGCATTTAAGAGATAGGTGATAACGTAGAAAGCAATCAGGGAACCCAGAAAGGCAAAATTTAAGCACGCCTAAAGCCGAAGCTTTCTGTGCTCATCGAAAATAATCCTCGATTGGTAATATGTTGCGTTCCTCACCAAAACAATTCAAATGTTTGTTTTTTTTTCTTTTTCTTTTCAGTTGTTTACTTTAGAATGAATACCGATGTCACCAGTATAGAGCAGATGAGAAACCAATGAATGTAATATTGTGCTCTTTACTAAATAAGACAGAAAGAGCAAATCACAATTTTGAATTTTGGCTTGGATTAATAGTTAGAGTTGAGCTGATATTGCTTTCTGCTGTTACAATTTAGAATGCTTGAAATATTGGCTATGTTCGTTCACAGTATATTAGAAAATGCTGTTTCTCCAGAACTAAATTGATGTGATGAGTTAATTGCTTTAAGATACCAAGCAGGATGTAGATACATGGGATGTAGATTTATATATGATGTATAGATTTATGTTTTGTTTGGGGTGCATGTTTGTTTGTTCAAAAAGAATATTGTTCTGAAATATTAGTTGTTTGTTCTATATATTGTGGTAATTTCCCACTGAATATCATCATGGCTGTGTTTCCAGTAGGGCTGTCAAACAATTTTTAAAAAACTGATGTCATGAATCACACAGATTAAAATGATTGATTAGTCACAATTTTAAATCATTTCACAATGACACTTAAATTGAGGATGGAGACGAAAATGAAATAAGATCTAGGTAAAGGTGTTTATTTTGAAGTTAATAAGAACAAAGATCACCTACTTCTGATTTAAGTTTCTGCTTTGTAATAACACTGGGTCAGCCATTCTGAATGCTCTTTTCTGCTTCTCGTGCAATGTCTCTGTAAATGGAGTATGAAGTAATCAAGGCTCATACATATTACAGATGCCACTGGTAAGCAGAATAATTTCTAATTCAAACACAATTTTTACTTTTTCAGTTTTGCTTTCATTAGAGTAAGCTGAAAATTCATGAAAATGTGATTTGCCACAGAACAATTTGGCACCAGAACAAGATTTAAAATTTGTTTTGCATTTAATCAAACACTGAATAAAGTGAAGTAATTGTACCTGTGAAGTGATGTCAAGTGACTTTACCATAGTCTTCATTATACTGTATAATAAGTTTTGCATCCTTTGCTGCCCTCATAAAATAAAGACAAAGATGACTATGAGTCAGTTTAGCTCCATTTCCTTCTGCTGAGGCAGTTGCAGCAGCAGGTTAGCCATTCATTTACCTCTACAGTAAGAGTAAGACAAAAGCTGTTTAGAGACAGTCCTCTATAAATGTTGTATAATACTGAGCAGCTTGTAGTTTGTAACTCTTTACTTGTTAGTAGCAGCTGGGTTAGCTAGTTAAATTGTTTGAACCCCACTTGAATTGTGCCCTTCCGTCAATTCCTACATTCCAAAATAGTACTTGAATGAAATTTACCACTTCGATCGGGATACAGGAATTTAGTTTTTCTCCATATCAGCTGTATGGTTATCATATCAGGTGGCATCACAAGCTAGCTATACTTTCATGGGAATAAAATACAGTATGGACTGATACAGAGATACAGTACAGGTAACCTTGACTTTAGTCACAGAATCATCTGGAAGTTTTTTTTCACTTCCATTAGGTGTATTTCATCCTCTTCATAGGGTGAGCTTGTGCAGGAAGTCATTTTGCCAACCAACTGGCACCTGATAGTACATATGGATATAAAAATCAAATTGGGATTAATTAATTAAAATAAAAAATGTTTTTGAATCTGTAATGAGTTATCATATTCAAATGGACAGCTGTAGTTTCTCCATGTGTTAGATTGGAGATCTGTGTTACTACTTTGATGTTTAAGAAGACCTAGAAGAGGCATGTTATATAAGCAAATTTTATTTTGACTATAATTTTGCAGGAACAGTATCATCCATAATATTGGATTTTAATAGAGACGTTGAGGGTATTTCTTTTTATTCACTGAAAACTGAAAATCTACTTAGAGATTTTTCTTAAAGCTAATGTCCTTGCTATGAACTTGTGCCCTGCAATCCACAGATTTTGACAAACATTCAACTTGTTTTTGCTGAAGTATGTAAGCCTTGAACTATCAGCTTTGTCTGTTACTCAACAGATAAAAGAGCCATTGGTCCCTTGGATTATGATTGTAGTGTTCTGT
The DNA here is from genome assembly GCF_013368585.1 of Megalops cyprinoides. NCBI lineage: Eukaryota > Metazoa > Chordata > Actinopteri > Elopiformes > Megalopidae > Megalops > Megalops cyprinoides. The sequence goes on along the minus strand of NC_050587.1, from coordinate 16,231,621 downwards.
AAAAATCAGTTACAGATTTGCGCAGTGTATTGGCTATGTTGGACAGTGAATGCAGCTGTGTCGAACTGCAGTAAGGAGCTTGAATTGTTGTCAGAAAGATGCAGGATCAATTCCCAGATGTGGCACTGCTGTTGTACCCTCAATCATGCTACCTTACCTAAATTGTCTTTGTAAGCGTGCAGCTCCATACTATAGGGATGCGTATAATATGTCGAGCTCCTACTGTAATGCGTAAGCTTTGTAAGTCATCCTGGAAAAGGGTGTAATAAATAATGTAGGCCTAATGAATGAATGAGTTGCAGTTTTCAAATGTAGGGAGTTTTCTCCCTCTCTTTGCAGAGTAGGCCTCCATTTCTATTGTTCACAGAGTGAATAGTGTTGTTATGTGGTGGGTCTGTTATATAACCACCTTTACTTAGCCGGCTAAATAATGTAAGGCTGATAGCCATGCCTGCGACCTAATTCTTCAGCATTCCCAGCACTGCTTAGGCTGTAAAGGGCCTGCTCAGGGGGACAGCAATTCAGCCCTCTTTGTGTTGGTTAAGAGTTTCAAGACTAGTTGACATGCATTGCCAGTTGTAGTGGAGATTTGTGCCAAGTATACCACACACTTGTTGTGTGTGAGCATATCTCAAGAGTCTCAAGACTTGGACAAATCAGTCAGATGTCAGTGGGTGACTTCATTAATGAGGAGATGTTTACATTGAATGCACTCAGTTCTCCTGTGGAGAACTGCCAAATTAATAGATAACACTGATTCTCAGTCACATTTGTTGTCTGATGTCAACCTTCTGCATAGTAATCGGAAACTGAATGTAGAATCTCGGGGGCTAATCTGCTGCTAAGGTCAGAAGAAAGTCACCAGAAGGCTGGTGTCTCCTCATTATGGTCAGAAATCAAAGGACGCTTTTCGGTTGTAACTATTGTATGTTAAACACATAGGTTTGCCAGGATCCATTTGTACATTTTTCACAACAATTGAAATAGACTTTTTTTTCCAGTCTTCCATTCATTTTTTTTCTATCGCTTGGAGTGATGGTTGCAGTGAATGAAGAGCTGCAGCCCTCATCCCCAATTCACGCTAAACTATCACTTTCCAACCTGATGGTCGTGAAAGCTTTATGTCAGTTAATGGTTTGTGCACATTAATGGCAAAAAACGGCATTTTCTTTCAGCAAAACCTTTGAGCAGAATCTCTTCATCAGGGCGTCTGGCTTGTAGATGGACAGGGAGGACAGGATTAGTTATAGAAATGTAATTTCCTGCTTTACAAAAATAAAACTGCAAAGAGAAGTCTTCAGAAATATGGAGGTTGTGCTGAAGCCTTGAATGTGACAGTTAAATTTACCAGATTTTGTTTCAGTGCATCCCTTTTTAACCACATGTCACAAAAATTCTATGCTCCCACATCATCCGTAGCTGTAAGTTGTAGCTGTTGACTGGATGGGTTTCCAAAAGAATGAATGCAAGATTTTTCTGAAGGTGAACATATGCATATGTGACCAGTTTCATGTGAAAACACAAACATGCTCCCACTTTCTATGATTTTTACAGACAGGTACCCAAAACTGTCAGCTGGTGAGGACCTGTTTTTTTCTGTCGTGTGAGGGAGCATCGATCAAGATGCAGTGCGTGAGAGCAGATGCTCGGAAGGCATCCTGATGCTACAGTAATAGCATTTTTAAACCAGTCTGGATTCAGCTGCACCCCAGCATGGCGACAGTTTCTGTCACATTTACATTACCTCCAGATGTACCTAAGCCTGTGCCAGGACCGTGCTGTGCCAGCTCGCTTTCTGATATGATATTTGAAGTAGCCAAAAACAGGCCAAGCGTTTATTGTGAAGCTGTGGAAGGAATCAGGATGTATTAATGCGCACACACACACACACCCCGCCCATTCAGTAACCATTCAGCAACAAAGTCTGTTTGTATTTTGTTTCACTGCATTACTGCAGAAAACTGGGAAAGGGGGGCATGGAATAGAAAATTAATTCAGTAACTTCTTTTCATGCTATTTCAGAGTCACACTTCAGCTTGACTAAAAATGCCAATTCCCCAACCGCATGAGAATGAGAGCTCCTTAAGAACTAGCTAGATGCCTGCAGCAGAGGCAGTTTGAGCAGCGTATAATGTATCAGCTGACATGTATGCATGGAGCGAGGTACGGTTGACCTCTGTCTGCTGGAAGATATCTGGCCTGTGGTATACCTGCAGAATGTAAAGGACAGCTTTGAGCTGATATGGCGTGGACCAGGTGCACTTGAATGTGGCCAGTGAGGATGTTGCATTATTGAGAAAAGCTCTGCTGTCTTGACAGTAAAGTCAGTCAGCCAGCCACTCGGTGCCATGATGTCTAAGTACTGTACATCGCAAGCTGAAGCATAAGGCTACTTATTGTATCAGAGTATGCGGAATGTCGTGACCAGCAAGCTACCTGCTGATGTCATCTCAGTAAGCACACCTTCACATACTGTGTGTTGCTACAATAAAGTCAAAGCTTTTTGTTACCTTTGTTAGATCCTGTAATGGTACAGTTCTGACTCAACCCTACTCATATGTCCACAGTACCTCTGCGGTATCTCTGTGAAAAAAAAAAAATATAACACATGTGCAGACTTGAACACAGCATGTGCACATAAGCATGTATGGTTTCAAATGTTTTTTGCATATTTATAAAAATCACAGATGGGTGGATATTTGTGGCCTTTAGCACACACAGAACAGATCAAAGTGATGTCCTGACACTCGTAATTCATTCAGCATTCATTTGTCTCCTTGTGGTATGCTGTCCTGTGTTTCCCATAATTTTGCACCATATAAGGAAGAAATAATGCAAAACTGATGTCCATCAGCAAAACTGTAGTCATTAGTGATGTCATAGTCAAGTCTCGTCAATACCTAGGATATAAATTATATACATGGGGTGTGACCCTTGGCAGACCATTCACTGTGAACCTGCTCTTAAAAGGTTTTTCTTGTTTGTATATCGATGTGTAATCACGTATCAGCAAAAGTGCAGCACTTTAAGGCACATGTCTGTGTTTTCCAGGACTCTGGAGTGCCACCTGGATACGAAGTGTTGTGAACATCCCTGCAAGTGCATTGACTTGCATGGTGGGGTGAGGAGACCACTCTTTCTCCTGCTGACGTGTGCTCACTGAATTTGGTAATATAGATTTTTTCACCCTAGTCTGGCAGCTTGGCTGCTCACCTAAATCCAGATGAATGAAGACCCCATTCGGGAAGACAGCGGGCCAGAGATCCAGAGCTGATGCAGGTGAGGTTCATCTGTGTGTGTGTGTGTGTGTGTGTGTGTGCGTGTGTGTAAACTAACCTACTAGCACACCTATATTACAGCCACAGATTTCCTCATCCCATGATAGTGGAAAATGCCATTCACCCTACATATTGTGTTTTTGCATAGGTTTCACCACCACATTGCCATGATGTGCTTACCACACAATGATTTTGAGAACATGGTTTCTCTGGTCAGTGTCAAAATGGAAGTATCCCTAGGATAACATAAATCTGCCTTTGACTGACCGTGTTTGAGAGTTTTTGATAGGATTGGAGTTATTTTATAAACATAAACATGATATTTCTACCTGCAAAATAAAACCATTTTCATATGGGACATGGAGTAGATACAAAGTACTGTGGTCTTTGGGACAAGTGGAGCTTAAGGTGGATATCTAATTTATTTGAGTAAACACTTCAATAACGTAATACTCGGATATGTAATATTAACAATACAATAATGCTGGAAAGATGGCTCCTGTAAAATTGGGAATTACTGCAACAGTAGCCTTCGTATGTGAGGATCAGGTTTTGTGGTTCTTGGCACATCAACTCATTTTGAGGGGTACTGTTGAGAATTCCTCCAGGGAAATTTTGCAAAATAACCTTTTCTTATCGCTGTTGTTTTTCATGCACAAAGACACAAATGGAGGCTTGTCAAGGACAGATTTTCTGCCTGCGTTTGAAAGCACCTTTTATCACAAACAATTATTCATGCACTGAGTTTGGTGGCAGGCAACTGGTGCGGGCAAGCTCAGCAGCTACATGCAGATTTCATTTTGCACTGTGACTAAATTAGTTTTAATGGAAAATGGAATTCGTGCAACTGGAGTTAATATCATTGCTGACCCCTGTTTCCGCTATTCTTTCAAATAAAGTACTGATCGATCTTGTTCAATTAAATCCCCAACCAGTATGTTTATTTTACTAATTAAACTAACGAGCAAAAAGGAATATATCTTTACCTGTATCAGCACTAACATCATGTCAACTGTACATTTCTTTCACATAGGACTAAAAGCAAATACCTGTCAAGTGACATCAAACACAGATCTGCAGTCAGTTATCAGCTCAGGCGAAGGCAGTCAATGAAAAGCCTGATTTGGATGCAAGCCAGCACAGCAGTGAAGGTTCAAGGAAACTGTGTAAAAAATGAAATTTTTATAAAACTGATCTTATACTTACTTTTTGAATGGTAAAATATTTTTAGTGAACATGAATGTCTACTGGTAGATTTTAGAGTTATTTATTTGAAATACAGAGTATCATAATTGTTACTTTGCTGAATTACAAAAGTCACCTTAAATTGTATGAACTGTTAATTATGTGAGTCCTAAGAAAGGTAATGTAAGTATTCACTGGATTACTCAAATTATCCTGGGTTACTGGTATTCTTCACCTGCTGTATAAACCTTCACATGCAACGTTGTGAAATTCAAGTTTGATTAATTTTTTATTGTTTTTTATTATACTCCAAAGCATAGTTTTAAAAAAACTGATTTGTCTTTGATGAATTACCTGTACAATGACAACACATTCACAAAAAGAGCTGATGTCACTGGTGAAATACAAAGCTTTGCTCAGATTGGTACTGTACCTTTGAAGGGGAGAGTATTTGTGTTGGGAGAGCTGTGTCTGGGTCCATAATGGAGGCTGGGTTGAAAATGTGATGACAGTGACTTGTTGTTCAAAAAGGCTTTTTTTTATTATTTTAGGGCACGCAGGTGTTTCTGCAGGTATGATGAAGAAAACGAAAAATTCCCACAAGTAAGTATTGGCATTGGCATTTAAGTATTTTTTCCCTTTTAGACTTGTAGACTACTGTGTGTGCTTCTGGGAATTCGAAGTTGACAAGCATGTAATTGTACAGTATACCTAAATGAACCCTTTGCAGATGTGATATTGCTCTCGTATGTAAATATTTTTGTTATTGATTGTGTGTAGTTTGGTTAACGCTCTCATGTTTTGATGAAACTATATAATAATTTTAGCAGTGGTACTGTAATATGTTGAGTGGCTGTCAGGATGATGATCTGTTATATATACACATTTTCAAGATGGGACAAGTCTGCTGGAAATGTTGGGTGTATGTGTACCTGTTTTAAAATGAACAGTAATTTTGTCAAAATGGCAGTAGCTGAATGTAAGCTTGGGAAATTTCAGTTAATCATTCAAAAATTAAACAACTACATAAAATTCCAGCAAAACATCCTTGGATGATTAAGTGATTACTGTTGTCATTTGTGTTGGAAAGTTGAAAAGTAAGGGCTTTTGTTGTGTGCATTTGCTGGATTATCGTTGCAGCGGCATTCATAAAGGTAACGATGCCTCTTTTCATATGTAGCACTTCCATTCCAGTTGTATCCTTTCTTTCCAGACAGTCTAATATGATGTAGGTTTCTTGCTTTGACAAAAAAAATGTTGCATCGAATGGTGGTTATAACTAGGAAGTTAACTATCTCTTGGGTGAGTTGACCTAAATACTTGCAAAGACGGTGAGACCATGAAACGGTAACGTCGCACGTCTTCCTTAACAGACGCTCCTCCAGATCAGCCTACAGATAAACAGCAGCGCGGACACCAGAGCTGTGCGCTGCACAACCAGAACAGTCTCATTGTAGGAAACAATAAACTCGCTGTCACTCACAAGTAAAGCAGTGGTGAAGGGGATGCCATAAAATGGGCCAATGATAAAAGTGCTGTAACAGCAAAAAAAATCTCAAAATGCATCAGTAATTAAAAGCAGCTGTACAGTGACAGCAGTTGTTCTTTTATGTCTTTACTGGTTTGACCAGTTACTGTAACTGCAGTCCAAATCCCTACTTCCTGGAACTGTGACAGATGTTTACCCATTTATCCCTGTAGTAACCAGCATTATTGTGGACGTGTATAGATGTTGGCAACCATGAGTAAAGGGTGCACATTTTGACGTAGATAAACACAGTAATTACCAAAGTCAAACCTTAAAATGACGAAGAAAAAGACAGGATTAGAGGAGCATATTCATGAGGTCAGGCTCCACTGTAATGTCAGCAGCAATCTTATTGACAGAGCAACTGGAGGAATGGAGGGAGTTAAATGCAAAACCAGCACTTGTGCTCAGTGCCCTGGGAATATCAATTATTCATTTAAAAGCATTTGTTAATACAACCTGGATATGACCTGGTGTCAGATGGCATGCCTTTTGTAGTTGCAGAAGACGTATAGCTGTATATATTACAATCACGCAACAGTTCCCTCACTGCCTGCATAATGTTGATAGAAGACAATGTCCAGCTGGTTTTGAACTTGTCATTCTAATTTGATATTAAAGCATCTGGTGACCTTTCAGAAGTATGAAGTAATGGCTTCCTTCGGGCTTCACTCTTGAAAGTTACACTTTCCTAGTTTTACAGAACAGGCTAATTTGGCCACCTATGATAATTTTACAAACCTGCTCCAAAGCTCAATAATTAAAAAATGTGTCTTAAAAAGGCTTCAAGGATGTGAATCGCATTTTTTCTTTCAGATATTTAAGCGTAAACCATTTATTATTATTTGGATGTAAATGTTCTCCTTTATAATTGTAAATTAAGACTTACTTGGTATAATCCTCAGTTTAACAACTGTTGATTACTAATGTCAATTGGAACATTCAGAGAATACAACTGAAGCATGACACATTTTTTAATGTGTACTAACATATCAAATCCAAATGAACTATGCATCTTTGTTTAGCAAACACTGGTAAGTGCTAATTAATTGTAAATATTGACTGAGAGCTGGCATTCTGTTTATTTAAAATAGGACTTTTTTTGCAGTGTTCAATTTCCACCAGCAGCCTTTCTCAGATGTAATTTTTCTATCCATTCATTCTGATTGGATGATGTGAGGTAATCACATTTCCTGCCTACTGTCAAGGCAGTAAAAACCCAAATAAGAGGGTGTAGAAATTTATTGTGCTGTGCAGTGTTCTCATGTTCAGTTGATTAAAAAATAGATTATTATTTATAGATCTGCTTTATGTATTCGTTCCTTCATCGCAGAAAAGTAATGAAGCATGGTCAGGTTGCCCTGTGTAGACCCTCTGACACACCCATATTTGGATGGCTGGATATAAATGTCCCAAGTGAAACAGAATTCACCGTAAATGGATGAAATAAAATACAGTGAAATTTATGCACCCTGGCTTAATAATACACACAAATATTAAGCTCTGAATAACTTAGCTTGCGCTTACTGATTGCCTGACCTCAAACTGTTACAAGATTGTAGGGAAATTTGTGGAAGTTTGCATTTTTTATCATTTATCATTTTTTTATGAATTAGTTTGATCCTTCCATTGTAATTCCATTGTAATTTAACACCAGAGCTGAATGACAGGTGAGTGAGGACACTTGAGATCTCTTCACCCGAAACAACATCTTAGCAACTCAGAGGTGCAAAAGAGATCAGTGTGCTGGGCAAGATGTGACTGTACAGTAATCCGACAAATTTAGTGAGAAAATTTTAAAGATTTTTTTTTAATCAACATATTTTAGTGCAGCAGTTCCTTAGTGTAGAAATGGTTGTTTCATGCAAAAATGCTAAATAATCTGTGTGCCAAGGCTGTGAGAGCATATTGAAAATGGATGTTTAGACAATAATTTATGATAATCGATGTGGAAAACGGAGACTTTTGTCAGAAAGACTGTGACTATGATATTGATTAGAAATTGATTCAGATTCCATTGTTGATTCACAGCTTGATATTTTGAATTTTTTTATTTGCTTTATAGATGACCTTGTCCTGCGTTACTTGCAGAGCTTGCATTTGACACACTATCCATTTATACAGCTGCATATTTACTGAGGCAGCTCAGGCTAACCACAGAGCCCCACTCAGGATTCAAATCCACACTGTGGCGATAAGTCCGGGCCACTCTGTCATACTGCTGCCGTACTGCTCGTTTTCTTCAGGGCTTTGTCTGGCACGGTCCCTCTGATTGTTCGTCTGAACCCTCGCAGGAAGCACAAGACCAATGTGGGCCCCAGCAAGCCTGTCTCCCAGCCCAGACGGAACATCGTGGGCTGCAGGATACAGCACAACTGGAAGGAGGGGAGCGGCCCCGCCACGCAGTGGAAGGGCACGGTCCTGGACCAGGTGCCCGTCAACCCCTCGCTCTACCTGATCAAGTACGACGGCTTCGACTGCGTCTACGGGCTGGAGCTCCACAAAGACGACCGGGTGCAGGGGCTCGAGGTCCTGCCCGACAGAATCGGTGAGCGCTTCTCTGCGCTGTCGCAGAGGTCGCCAGGCAGCGATTCTGACCCGCAGAGAAAGGCAAACGTTTGATAAACAGAACCGGAAATGACATGTGTGTGATGACCGTTTTTGTGCGAGTTCAGAGCTTCACTGATTTATTCCCAGCAAGCTTTGTTGTTGTAGGCTAGCACAGGGGATGCTTTGGCTTTTTTTGTGGATTTTGCTATGAGTCGGTGACATGTCAGGCAAGTCAGGTGATAAAACTCAAAATGGCGGGGATGCTTCTGACGCTGTTTGTTATATATTTATTTTTAAATGGTGAGATGATCAATACATATGAAAATAGAATAAATACATACTTAAACAGTGATCGGGACTCCAAAAAGAATGTTATTGATTGTCTGTTTCTATAACTGACTGTAACTGTTTCTCTGGCATCCCTCTAATTGGGTTCTGCGATTCTAAAAGGAAAGAATAAAGGCTGTAGGTAAAAAAAATAGTCCATGTCCACCTCAGCAGAGAGCCTGGGCTGCCTGTGCTGGTCACAGTGGGAAAAGAATGGATATGTCCCAAAAAGAAAGACAAAACAGGAAACGAGGAACATTTCACATTCCCTTGTCTGTGTTGGCATTTCTTTTATGATCAGAAGCATGTATGGATCCTTTCAAAAACACTCATTTTCCTGTGAATCATAGCTGTAATTCGTGGGAGAAGGATCTCATGATGAAACATTATGACTTAAGCTGTAATTATGAGAAAACCCTTAATTATTATGACAGTTGAAACCTGTTCAAAGGAGGTTCTCTGGTCCTTGTGTTGGTTACCAGTGCTGGTAAGTGTATTACTGAACATAATGACACAGAAATTGTATTTTTCCTTTTTGTGCCAGAAATTGGCCTCTTTATAGTGGGTTGTTTCCTCCATTTCCCTTCTTTGAGCCCCAGAATGATTTTTTCTTGCTAGTTAAAGGGAGCATCATTATCCTGTAACACGCCCACTCAGAAACCCCACCTCTAGTGAGAGAATGACAGTTTGCCTGTCAGTCTGTGGGAGAAAGTTAAATAGGAATAGCAGTCAAGTGGAGGCAATATCAATTCCAATTTGTCCTTTCCTTATTTTGATTTTCTGTTCTGCTTTTGTCTTTTTTGCATTTTGCCATTTCTTTTCCTCATTTTGCATTCTTTTTTTCATTTCCCACTCCTATATCGGAAGTTACATGATGGGAAAATGCTTTGGCATTTATGAAAATACACTATTTTGATAGCAAGCATGGCCAATGTCCCACAACAGATAATGCTTTCCCTCTGGCAATATCCTTCACTCAAAGATCCAAGATAACTTTGGTTACTGTTTTTATTACTGTTATTGTCATTTTATTTTTCTGCTGCTTTATGTTTTTGTCAACTTCTGATAATAGTGAGGGAAAAAAATAAATATGCAGTTTATTTCTTTGTGATTTTGATTTTAGCTATGTTGGCAAATCTTTTCATCAGTTTTCAACCAGTGATGATTTTCGCCAGGCACTGAAATGCAGAGTCACATATGGTGGCTAATTTTTACAGTGTTTTCATGAATCCAGGTTTAGCTGTCACTTCTTTGTTATAGAAGGCCTTTTGAGTCCTATGTAGTTGTTGCCTGGAGCTGCTGTGGTCTTAAGTCGCACTCGGACGTCAAACCCACACTCATGTCTGGTGTCTGAAGCTGTAGTCACGTCAGCTATCAGGATTGCAAATGAGGATGCCGGCTTGTTTCAAATTAGAAACACATTCTGCTACAGTGGGTGCATAGTCCTCGTCAGCGGCACAGCACCATCTTTGTAACATGGTAGGAAGCTGCTCCATTTGTGAAACTCACAGTGACTGTGAGAATGACGGGGTCTGTGAGCATGACAATTTGTGGGAATGACGTCTTTATGGGCTTACTTTCTCTGCCTTCATTGACATTGTTTCCACCTCCTCAGCACAGGAGAAGTGGATACATTTGCAAAATGTTGATTGGTTTAAGTGGATTGAAAATGGTAGACATTAAAGACATATTAAATGCAATCTGTATTTGCCCTTCAGTCCACCCTTGACTGATTGTCATAGGGGTTTTAGTTCACTAAAACCCTAAAACTCTTCAGCAGTGAATACAAGTAATAGTTTTTTGTACCCCTTGTGATTTTTAAAATTGTCTGTTTATTCTGATGCAGTGTTGGAATAGAGTAAATATCCTGAACTGGTAATATTCTTGTTTGTATAACAACAAATGGCCTAATAATTTTGTGAGGTAAATTGGCCGTTTTGTAAGAAATGTGAGAAATTGCCTTAGTGTGGTGTGCGCCTATCGCGGTAACACTTCATTCATTTAGAAAATTTGTCCAGATAGTAGTAGGTCATTTGAAATATCGAGTGCCGCAGCTTAATGAGATGCGCTCCTGTGTTGCAGCCTCTTCTCGGATCAGTGACGCCCACCTGGCAGACACCATGATCGGCAAGGCCGTGGAGCACATGTTCGAGACGGAGGACGGATCCAAGGACGAATGGAGGGGGATGGTCCTGGCACGGGCTCCCATTATGAACACATGGTTTTATATCACTTACGAGAAGGATCCCGTTTTATACATGTATCAGCTCCTAGACGATTACAAAGAGGGCGACCTTCGGATAATGCCTGATTCAAGTGAGTGCTCGGTAACAATAGCCCGCCCATTACTGCATGCCTCTGTCTTAATGTGATCGTCTTGTGTTTCGGTTCTGTTTGTGGAGATTATGCAGGGCTTGGCATACTGAAATGTTCATTGCATTTAATAAAATCACTCAGTTTTATAATTCATTATAGAGGTTATTTAAAATTCCCTCTTGATGTTACAGAGCACTAGAAAATATTTCAGTGCTCTGATATGGTTTTAAAGAAAATGGATAAGCATCAAGTGTTCCTAAAGCATCAGGGGTTCCTAAATTGTAATGAATCCAAAAATTCTCATCCGGTGCAAAGTTTAAATGTGGCCATTGCAAAGAAGTCTCCACCCTGAACATCTCTTTCAGAAGTTTGATGTTGGAAGACCTTAAGTCAAATGAGTATCCTCAGACCTAGCAGAGTCCTGAATATTGATAAGGGTCCTATGGGTTTAAGCCTCAGTTGGAACCTTCCTGCAGCTCCCTAGAGGGAAGATGCCAAGGCTCTGACTCTCACAACTGAAAATAATGAAAGCCCTGTAAACATCATGTTTCTCCCACCCAAAAAACATGAATTCCTTCAGCCAGTTTAGCTGTAGTAGCAATGACGATCCTGTCTTTGCAGATGACTCGCCCCCCGCGGAGCGCGAACCGGGAGAGGTGGTGGACAGCCTGGTGGGAAAGCAAGTGGAGTATGCCAAAGAAGACGGCTCCAAAAGAACTGGCATGGTCATCCATCAGGTCGAGGCCAAACCATCCGTGTATTTCATCAAGTTCGACGACGACTTCCACATCTACGTCTACGATTTGGTAAAAACGTCCTAGGTGCGTTGATATCCGAGGATTGGAGGAAAAAGAAAGAAAAATAAAAAAGTCAAAAAAAAATAAATAAATAAAATAAAATAAGCAACAGACTTTGCCAAATCTTCTGAACGTTGTTGCTCTAGACAACTTGAGACAAGATGGATATTTGCTTCGCAGGCTCTCACTGAAGCCCGTGGTTTCCTGGAGCCCTCGGACACCACTAGCAAAGGGCATGTGTTCATTATTTCCAGAAGAAGGGAGAGCTCTGCACAACTTGATATTAAACACATTTTGCAAGAAATATTACCAGGAGGATGCAATTCTAAAGATCCTGACCCCCCCAAGGGAAATCTGAAGGATTTATCACATCTTTCACTGACAAAAGAATTAAGATTAAGGGTTATGCACATTGCAAGTAGTACTATGCATTGTTTGGAGTGTGCAAATCCCTTAAGGAATGCAACCTTGTTTTGGAAAAGCAAATCAAGCAAGTCATATTTTTTATTGATTTCATAACTTCTTTTTTTTAATGTTTTGCTATCTTTATTTTTTTTTGTTGAGGGAGGAGAGAATTGTTTCATATGTTGTCACGAAAAGGATCATGCTAATTTGTTTACTTACATATGTGCTTAAATGACTGACAGAATTTAATGTAGATGCTTGTTTACAGCAGTTGGATCTTTAGCACTAATTATAATTTGGGTTTTTAGGAAAACAGTTGTCTTTTTCTTTTAAGGTATGAATATTATTTTGATGCATTTCAACGTAATATCCAAAATAGAACATCAGCACTGTCTAAAATAATTAGCTATATTTGGTTTTTATGTGATTGAATCCTGTGGCATTTCTTCAGTAAATCCCTCAACCTGTTTGAGCTGCTTAATATTATTATTATTATTATTTTTATTATTACTGTATAAGTTCACATTTTATTTTGATCGCCTGAACATTAAAATAATTATCTTTTGTTAAATAACTTTTTTTTTAACATTAGAAGGCTTTTGTTTAATATTTGTGTATCCTCGTAAGGTATGTAGTCATGAAACTTTTGTCAAGGGAACGATCAGTGAATTATCCTTGCTCTCAACAGAGGTCACCAGTTGACCCTTTTTGCAAATTACCACCATATGCTTTTGGTTACAAGGCTGCATACCTGAAAGAATATCCTCACTTACACAAGCAGCATTGGGAAGTGCAGACAGTATTTCAGAAGTGCAAACAACAAAAATGTTCAGTGTGCATCCTCATTTTTCTTTTTTATTGTTATTATTCTTTGTTCCAGTGCAACTAGAATATGCAGTGGGGCAAACATTTTGTTTTTAAGGAATTCTTAAAAGGCTTTGAAAGATTCCATGTTGTTTTCTTTCAGTTCAGGTCCTCCATTTTGCCTGTTTAAATTTGAGCCTACGAGCACGTGCCTCATTAAACCAGAGAATGGTATTCAATATTAGAAGAGAGCAATAGATTTTCTTTGCACCCCCCTGTCGCAATGATATGTACCACGGCCAAAATGGGTAACAGGAGGCTTCTTAAGAATGTTACAGCGGCTTTCAGATTATCATAAAACACTAAGAATCCCAGATAGAAATTCTTTGTGAATTTAACTGACAGTGTTCCTGTGAATTCAGCCTCCACGCACCTCATTATTTCTTTCCTGTTTCTCGGTGATGCAAAAGTAGTGTTTCCGTGCAAGTGTACATCTTGAGCCTCTGAAGATGGTGGACAGTACACAACAGTATCTCAATACCGAATATCAGTAACAGCTGAATTATCAGCTTTAATCGTGCTTTTTAGCATAAAGATGGAGGCCTGGACTATCAGGCAGCTGTAACTTAATTTGCCGAGTGTTGCAATATATCGTATTAACAGTGATTTTTTTTTTTTTTTTTTTAATGGAGGAGGAGTGGATCATTGCAGTCTCCATAACCTAAATCACTTTATGCTAATGTGTGTGTAATAGAAGGAAGGTTCAGATAAAACACCATTGTAAGCACTCCTTTTCTCTAATGGAGGGCTACTCCTTATTGCCTGATACAGTTGAATCCCTATAATTGCATATTAGATAATTGCATATTCTGCATTTACTGCATAGTATGTTGGTGGTCCCATTTTAATTTCACTGACTCATCTTACTCCTGTTATGTGCAAACTCTGGATAAATGCATAAACCTTAACAATGCATGCACAGCAGGGTTCAGCTGCAGTACCTGTGTTTATTTCATAAATGGACGACTTGGTCTACCCATCTTTCTGAGGTTCAAGTTTCAGAGCTATACTATATGCACACATCTCACCTTTGTAACTAAATGCAAGTGCCCCATTACACAGGGTTCTGTCTTATTCTAAACTGTCAAGAGGCTTGCGATCTTGCAAGAAACCTCCAGAAAAGACGTGTGTAAGATTTATTGGCCTTTCACATTTACCTACTGTAGTGTTGTACTGTGTTTGATGTCAGTTCCATGTTGGACGTTTTATACAACAGCAGACCATTCTTTTTGCATGAGTAGACAATTTAGAGCAGTTAATGTAAGTTAGTGTGAGTTGCATGTGATGTCTTCTGTTTCATTTTGGGGCTTTTTTTTTCCCCTAAAAGAAAAAAAACATTGTTTCTCGTGTATGCTAATTGTGAAGTTCCTTTTTCTTTTGTTTGCCTTTCTAAATAAAAAAAAATATTTTTTATTTTATTTTTATATTATGCTCCATAGGATCAAACGCACTGGTGTTGTAAGTGGTGTGCCAACTAAAGGGCAGGTTGCCAGTGTTACACAGCATTTGAGGGATCATATCTTTTACAAAGAATATTGCTGTTCTTTGGAAACAGACAGAATTATTTTCTACGCATGTATCCTTTGAGTGCCATAGTTAAAAACCATATATACCCACGGAAAATGGCCTTATATGATTGGAAGAAAGTGTCTGTGTGTGTAAGGTGTGCGTGTGCGCACGCATGTGCATATGTGCGTGCGTGTGTGTGTGTGTGCGTGTATGCGTATGTGGTGTGTGTGTCTCATAGTTACTAGTTCCATATCAAAATAGATAATGTACATTTAAATACATTTTCAAAGTTACGATGAATGAAGAGAATTTTAAAAATGAAAATATGGTCCCTTTAAGATGCTGTTGCTCTTTTTTATTTTGTATAATACAGTGCAATTTGATGGTTACAAATTCATGTATAGTTGAAACGTCTTCATGTTCTCTTTTGCGTCTAGGTAAATGGCTTCTATTGGACCGCTTGTTCATTGTTTTGGAACAGTGTAGATAGTTCATGTTATTTGCATTTAGAAGTATAAACACACTTTAAAACCTGTTACTTAATTCTGTAAGTAATTTTTATAATTATTATGTAAGTCTATCCTTATAACATTTAAAAAAATAAAAACTTAATGTGGAATTATTTGATGTCGTTTTTTTCCGTTGTCTTTCCTCAAACTGGTCACTTGGTCATTTACCTGCCTTTTTTATCGTTTTTGTTTTTAAATTGATTCTGAGAAAATAAAGCAATGAAATACACCTCAGGGTTTGCTTCTGGCTGGCTAGGAATACAGCCAGGAGCAAAACCTGGCCATTGAAATTTATGAAAATTTGCCTTTCATTGCATATTTTTGTGTGTGTCCTGAAGATGTGACCCAACAAAATATGCAGGTACTGTCATGTCAAAACAAAATGCAAAAGTTAAATCCCACAATGAATGGTATCAGCCAAAATGACCCCCATTAGTTTTCTGGGAGGTATGGTGTGTGCCAAGGGTTATTTGATTAGCAGCTTGGACTTCCTGTTGGTTCATACTAAAATGCCTCAAAAATTTTGACTACTTGGTATTGTTGCATAAGTCCAGGACACTGATACATAATAATAATAATTCTCCATAGTCAAACACAATATTCCGTTTATCACGTGTTAACATGCACTGTAATTCTTGTTTAGGAATGTTTTTTCTCTCAATATTTTTATGTGTATCTCACAAGTACTTACCTG
This sequence comes from Megalops cyprinoides, assembly GCF_013368585.1. NCBI lineage: Eukaryota > Metazoa > Chordata > Actinopteri > Elopiformes > Megalopidae > Megalops > Megalops cyprinoides. The sequence goes on along the minus strand of NC_050587.1, from coordinate 16,215,659 downwards.
CTCTAAAATGATTTGTCACATTACTACACATAAGCAAAATATGCCCATTGGTTTACAGAAAGTAAATGGAAAATGTTGGTCCTAGCCAAACTGTTTATTTTGTTTTGTTTTGTTTTTTAATCAGGGCCTGTGCAAAATAGTGATCAACTTTATAAATCTCTCACTTTGTTGCAGACTGTTAGTTCCCAAATGCTTTTGAATGCAATTGGTTTACTAAGTGAGATTTCTGCCGTTGTAACATTTTTGAGATACTTCCAGTGGAAAAGGCCAGTATTTCACCCCATTATTTTATTTTCCACCACTCAATTTCCTGAAGGTATGTTCCCAGAAAAAAAAAATGAAGAAAATGCTTGCATGGTGTTCAAAGGTACTTGCAGGGAGTTTTGTCATCAATAAACTAGCTACAATTACAAGTAAACCCATTTTACAGCAAAAGCTGGCACTAGTGGGACATGTATTACATAATTCATATCTGATTAAAGATTAATTACTTTTGAAATAATATTTTACTGCTCATTTTATATTTTACATTTGCAGTTCTAACCAAACATATTCTATAAAGTGCTCTTGTCAGTGTTGTGTTTAACAAGTCAGCATACAAGTGTTTTATCATGGTTTCTGTGTGTTTGAGTATGACCAAAATTGCTTAAGCACACAGCTTTATCTTAGGGCATTGAAAAGCAATGACCTAAGATGACAACATGTCTACATATACAGGCATTGTGTTGTCTTAAATTATTTATTTACAATTTTACTATTTTCCCCCTTTTTATATGACGGAGTGAATTAGCACCCTCTAGCGGTAGTGAACCTTATAATTTGGTACTTTCACATCTAGTTCACAATACTTTCAGGTCAAAATAAAAGTGTGTTTACGTTCGTTATATGTGAATCCTTGACAGGGAAACGATAACCACGGTGTGAATTAGATCTTATCAATGGTTTTGATACAATTTTCAAACGTTTCTTGCAAAGTCCAATATCTCCACTCTAAAGCTTACAACATTAACAACCCCAACTTTTGAGTCAAATTTTAATGAGATTTTGCAGAACAAAATACAAGTACCAAAACACAAGCTCATTTCTAATTATAAGTTTCTAAATGTATCATTCCAGGCAAAATGATGTTAATGCAACATTTTAACATTGTTATTGCATTACAGATTAATGCAAAATAACCTCAATTTTTTTCTAATTGAAATTGACTGAAGGGTGTTCATTGTCCAAATATATTCACAAAACCAGCATATGAACAAATTGTACTAATTACACTGATTAATGCAACTCTTTAAAAAAGCAAAGACTTGCCTGTTGCCAGATGTACCAGTCAAACTTTACTGTTGCATTTCAATAATGCTAACACATACTGCTTACGCATACTGCCATTGCAGTCTCTCTGCCCTCTCCTTATTTCTCTTGAACAAGAATAAAAGGATATGCTGCATGTTGTGCTTTTTACAAAGGTGTCATTATGGTTGTGATTGTAATTGTGATTGTGGCATGGCTTACTGAATCCATTCCTTGGAGTATGTCACTGTCAGCAGTGACGTTTCTTTGAATCCTCCTGAGGTGAATAGCGTATTTGGCTTGAGCCATTCCATCTTGGCTTGAGCCATTCCATCTTATGCATTATAATAAGCTTACAGCCTATGCCTGTCATTACAGTCTTTTTCCATCCATAATGCTGAATACAGACTTGCAAAAGCAAACAATACCAGAGCGGAACCACTGTAAGCACTTTTTCAGCAACTGTTGTCATACATCACATAAATGCATGCTTATGTGTCATCCAGTACTGCATGGACTTTACTTTTCAGTTTTCTTTAGTAAACACACAGCTCAATCAAGAAAACAGTTGGCGTCTTTAAACTGGCTTGTACAGACTGCTGATAATGACAAGCCTGGTTTATTGTCCATTATTGTTGTTTTACTTTGTTGAGATTGCGGTACATGTTGCCTGTTGACCGTGACAACAGTCTTGTGCAGCCCGCTCTACAGTGTTACATACTGATACTCCATGCAGCCATTTATGCTGAGGAAGTGATGAAGTAATCACATGTTCTGCTGGTCTGCATTCTAACATGGAGAAGGACATTTGAGAGAATGAGCAGTACTTGCTACACTACCACAAGATGTAATACCTATGCATTTTGCCAAAGTGCCAATTAGCATTTGAAATGAGACCTCATGGAAGAAAATTGAGCTGGTGAAGGAGAAGCTGCTTTTTGTTTGTTAAGGTAAAGAAGTGTATACAGTGTACAAGGAGGGACAGGGAAACATAAGCAGACTGTTTGTTGCTAAATCCCATTACAAGATTACTGTTGGCAGTGCTGTCCGCTTGTACACTGACCCAGACATCTAAGAAATACATGCTGGCAAGTATTTAAGCTAGGTAGCATATTAAATACCATAAACACAGACTGAGAATACAAACAAAGCCAGAACAAATGTAGTTTGCAATGAAATTCAAGCCTGAAGGGTATGTCAGTGTGGCCTTTTGAAAAAAGCACAGGGGGATTTTGCTTGCCTAATGCTGAATTTGGAGGTGTTTGTAAAATCTGTGTCCCAGGGTAGCACCTAGGTTGTCATTTTACAGATTAATCATGCTTGGACCCAGCACCATGGGTTAAAAGAACTGTTGGAAGTCATAAATCAATATTAATGTGATGTACTGTGTACTTTAAGTCACCTTTTGTATATAGGGTTTATGCTGAGATTGGTTGGACTTAATGTGGGGGTCTAAAATGGTATGTAATCAGGTTTCATGGCGTATTTCCTCAACTGCACTCTGATTTGGTCGCCCATGTCTTTTGACCCGCATGTTTATTTTGTAATCAGTTTCTTTCAAATAAATACTACATTAGCTCAGCTTGTCTTATTATATTTCCAGAGAAAACAGAATAAATTCCTGAGAAACCATTTTACAATATGCATTTATTCAGGCATCTACTGTATATGTTATCATGTAAGAAATTAGAAGTAAACTATCGTTTTATGAAATTAGAAATAAAATTATATCCTTTTCAACATATGATATTAATGCTTTTTTTTCACTTTATATGTGTTTCACCACAGTTCACAAGTTGATCATTTCGCTTATCTGTGATTTTAAAGAGGTGATTTAAGTATGGTTATAGATAAGACCTGGAATGAGGGTTTCAAATATGACATCACTGTGTTTGGAATATTAAAATTTAGTTGTAGTGAATGGGCAATATAATAGATCTAGTGAATAAAATGCAAATAAACTGATATACTAGGATATACATAAATGCTTGCACAAAGAATTAGTCATACATTCAAAGAATCCACCATACGGAACCTATCGTTAAAGCCTGTCTTGCCTACCAGTCATAACCCACAGGGAGAAGACTAGAAGCTGCTCAGCATGGTAAAGCAGCACAGGATCACAGCCAGCTCCTGGGCATTGCTGCTCACATGATGGTTTCTAAGGGAGTGATTACATCAGTTTTGTCAAACAATTACTTGGGATATGAACGGGTGGACATACTGGCAGTAGACCTAGTAATCACATGTCTTTTGCTTAGACCCAGGGAAAATGTGTTTAGCTTATATCTATCTGATAGTCATTGAAGCATCTATGTACAAGGACTATGCCTTAGCTCAAGATTTTGTCCAATAGGTGCAGTTGCTTAACCATACTGCCAACACATGTAGAGCTCAGCATTCAGAAAAGAGCTGGCCAACTTGGACCATTGTTTACAAAATTTGATGCAAAGTGGGACAGCTCAAATCCAGTCTTCAAGGACTGAAGCCCATGTTTTTTTCATCCCAACACTCCAGCACTCACAACTGGAGAGGGTAATGAAACTGGTCTGGTAAAGACAGCATTTCATCTATTCAGGTGGTTAAATGCTCAGAAGACAAAAGATACAGCAGCACACAAAGAAACCGTTTAGAAGCTGTGGGATGAATGACAGTGAACACCTCACTCAGATATATACAATTTGGAGCATTCATTAATCACACCAATTTTTCCTTGCATACTCAGTTCAGTTGTGACCTAACAGGATCTTCACTTGAATGTCACCTTAGGTACACTTCTAGTCTGTTTATACCATTAGGTGGGAAGTAGTAAAGTTAATGTATTAGTAGGAATAATGGCCAGTGCCCCATCTCATGTGCACAGCTTATCAATAAACTAGGACACTTGCTCACCTCATGTATTGTTCTCCATTGTTATCCACAGCACCATTACAATGGGAGTAAAAAGAGCAGTAGGTTCATAGATGAGGTCAAACAGGTAAGCAAGACTGTATTCAATCATGTTGGAAAGCTTACCATTGCACAAAGTTACCATTAAGTACATGGATATGACAAGCCTACAAAAATGGGGACACCACAACGTCATGATACCATCAGGGTAATGCCACACCCCTACAGTTATGTCAACAGCACCAGAACCTGAAAGCAATCATTCAGTGCAATTGATCCACAGCCACCCGCGGTGATATAAAATAGCCAGATGTCATAGCTGATGCCATGCGAGGCCATCTTCACTAACACCGGGACAGACCTGTTTGTGCAATGTTGCGTCACAGGCTCAGGTCTTGCCACGTCAACAGCAAACAAAATTATCTTACACAGCCTCTGCTTTTTTGGTAAAACAGCAGAGAATACGGGTCCGAACAGAGAAGAATAATAATAAAATAAATCTCATGTATGTAACGTTCTGAATCTCAGCAAATTAAAAAAAAATACAGTACACCCTTGCTGGGAATACCACAACGCACTAATTCTATACAGTAAATAAAGTCAGGTACAAAAATTAAAATGGTAACGTTCAGCTCAACCTTTCAACAAAACGAACAGTTCTTTTCGGAAACCTTTGTGTCTACATCATTCATTCAACATGATACTTTAACCCAGATGGACCTGCTGTTCTAGACCTGCATTCAAAACCTGACATCCAGAAACATTTAGTCCGATCCGAACCCGAACGCTGTAACTCAGTTATAGGCCAGAACTGACCAGACCCCAACATCGCGCTCTGGTCGGGCTGAATGGCTTTGCTACCCAGGGGATGGGAATGTTAACTGACTCTCCACTAGCACTTGGGGGCAGTATCTACCACAGCAGAATGTTGTGTCAACGTAAAAAGAGAAAGTACGTCCCACTTACAGTTGAAAATGGGATTGGTCTAGTGTATTGCCAGTCAAGGACTTTGACCTCCCCCATCCAGCCGGCTAGCTGGCTAATAAGCGACATAAATTCTGGCTGAGATTGCAAAGATAACGACACCTTGATGTCGAGCTTGCTGCTCATATCTAACAATAACAGAAGCAGTAGTCGCTCCGGCAGGTGGCTCGGCAACTCACATCAATGCCTGGGAGAAAAACTGTTCGCTAGCTAGCGAGTTTTCAGGGGGTGTAACATCTAAACAGATAGCCAGCTAGCTTGCTAACAAACTTTTCTAATGTCAGTAATTACCTAGCCTATAGTTAGACAAAGAGTTCCGAATACTATAACGCTCTTACGTTAGCTAGGTGAGCTAACCTGAATTAATCACGAGAGCCACTGGACTACTGACACCTGCTTCTTCAAATATGGTTGAGGTGTTTTCGGGACGAACTCTTTTGAATAAAGAGGGCGAAATCGTTGACCCAGAGGAGGCTCTCAGAAACAAGGTAGTTGGTTTGTATTTCTCTGCCGGTTGGTGTCCTCCCTGCCGCGATTTCACCCCTATCTTGTGCGATTTCTACACGGACCTGGTAGAAGAGAATGACCCTCCAGCTCAATTTGAAATAGTCTTCATTTCATCCGACAAGTCCGCAGAAGACATGGTCGAGTACTATCATGACATGCACGGGGACTGGCTGGCCTTACCTTGGAATGATCCATACAAACAGTAGGTATCGAATTCTGAAGACGAATAGTCTTAAATTGTGACTCTTAGGTGCATGTATATGGCTATTACTTTCTTGGTATTTTCTAGTTAATTTGTTGCATTGAAAAGCTTAGCTTTTGAACGGAAGTAAAATATCCCAGCTACTTGCAGCTACTATATTTGTGACATTATTGCGACATGAGTAGATACACGTTTAGTAACTGGACAAAACTCCAATCAACAAATTCACAGGCGGCAAATTTCCACCTTTTGAATTCTTGGAGAAATGCATTGTAATGCCAATGTGCCAGTGCATTGACTGTTTTCGTGCATTTAGCTAGATATTTAATTCAAATCGTCAGGAGAAATAATTTTTGCTTTTCAAATACATGCAATATCAGTTAGTGTGTTCAATTAGTTAAATCATTATTGTCATTGATTTCTAATTCATGACAACTACTGGCGCTTAGCAGATGAACAACAGTGCAAACTTTTTTTTGCAATACCTGCTCCGTATCATTTGGTAGAACTCAACATGTGGGTCGTTCTTAGACAAGCGGCCGAGTATCCTTGAGGCTCATTGTAAGAGGTTTAAGGATCACCCTTCGCAGTCAGATTAAGTCTAAAAATAGAAGTAGTCTTAATGACCGCGTAGGATGTGCAGTTGAGTGGCCCTTCTCGAGTTTCTTGAGTATTGGCAGTGAAAAATGTCATTACCAATTGTCTTGATGAAATGTAATGCTAAAATATCCTTCAGAATTACTGTAAAGCCGTTGTTCATTTTAGCCATCCTTTTAAAGTTTAAACGTACAAGTGGACAACGGGTCGTATTGCCTGTATGTGGTATTTCGCATCGTTATGCAATGTTCTGTGTTCTTTTTTCCACAGTGAGTTAAAAACGAAGTATAACATCACAGCTGTACCAAAGCTAGTGATTGTGAAGGAAAATGGAGAGGTTATCACAGATAAAGGAAGAAAGCAAATCCGAGACCAAGGCCTTGCATGCTTCAGGAACTGGCTGGAGGTGGCAGAAATTTTCCAAAACTTTACGGACTAGGAAGGGATGGATTTTTCCAGTGCAGTAGGGTACCCATTTTCTATGCACAATAGCTTGCCATTGAATGTACGAGGTAGAAATATTTGTACATTTTGTAGCCTTTTTGTAATTTGGTTTATTTATTGTATACTGAACAAAACTAATGTATACTGAACTAAGCTTTTTTAGTTGCGTGTACCCCAACCCCCAGCACAATACTTTGCATTTAACCCCTTGCCACCTGTTGTGAATTTTACATTTTCATGAGTTTTCAACATGTCATTTCAAAATGTGAAGAGCAATGAAAAACCAATGTACGTGCTACATACATACATTTGTAACTTTTGTAACTTGACAAATTAGACAGATGAAATAGATGAAAAACTGTGAGGGGTGATGACAATAGGATTCCATTATAACCGTTTTTTCAAACTACAGAAGCCATGCGTTCCTTACATGCCGGTCCACCCAAGTTACAGAAACAGGTGATAGACCTGTATGCTTTGATTAATACCCACTATTCAACCTACCTTTAACCTCATTGGACACATGTTTCGTGTTTCATCTGTACCTGTAATTTCAAAGTGATGCACCAATGCATTACAGGACAGGACAGATGTACATAAACAAAAGAAAGTAAAAGTGTATGGGTCCACTGCCAGTCAAATTAATTGCTGTTCCTGGTACAGCTTAGGCAAGCTATAGTTTATTCACCTTCCTGGGGAAATTCAGTGGACAAATGAAGGCATGTCGGATGGACACATTTGTTTGGAGGTGTTTCAAAATTGCATATTTTTTCACAAAATATATGAAATTCCCTTTTGTAGCTTATAATGCTTTCAAAGCATAATTTGCTGTCATTGTACATGAAAACCAGAAATGTAAAAAGGTTGAGGGAATACTTTTCAATGCAGTGGGGACCTGTGTATTTTATGCTTACTTCCAGAAAAGATGTATTCAATTCGAACAAACAAGCTAACTTGAAAAGAAAAACATCAACAGCTTTCTGTGTTTCAAGGTGGGATATTTTTTATTCATTTATTTATTTATGCTGTACAGTTTTTGACTGTAGAATTCTATGCAGGCTCATTTTTTGAGTGTCAGTATAGGAAATGTGTGAAAGGAAATGAAATGCTCTTAAAATAAATAAACAAACACTGAATTTACACAGCTGAAATGTGGGTTTTGTTCCAGATATCCGGGGTTATTCAGTAGCATGACCTCAGTAGTGTGAATCCAAAATTCATTTAAGATGGGGTAATACTGTATGAATCATTTGAACTGGTCATCTGGAAGCGTTATCTGAATGTACAAACTGCTCTTTTGGTTTTTACAGTGGAAGTGTTAGGTTTATTATACTGATTCTGCCAATTTCTGTATTTGGCTAAACTCACCAGTTGAGATGAGGTGAAGTCTGACAAGCGCTGACTGAAATCTTTGCATAGAACCCCTAATTATTACAATGACATGTAGTTGTACATTCATGAATTTATACAGTGGAGATAGATCTTGTAAGCAATGTGGTAAGGGCTCATAAATATATCAATCAGAACGGTGTGGCTGCAGAAAAATAAAATTAAGTAGACAAATACAAATTAGATGATATTTTTTCCTATCTATGTAATCTGCTAAATGCCAACAATGTAATGTAATATATTTTACTTTTCAGATATTACCATTGATCATTAGGGCTATACCCTTGCTTTGATTTCTCTGAAAATCTTTAATCGAGAATGTTTGTCTGAAATTGCTTGTGTATAATCATGACATTTTTCACTCAGTATTGTCATCTGCATTTATATAATGTTGATATAATGACAAATGTTTGGTGAATAAGATAATGTTTCCTTCATTGGGTAAATGTGTGGTTTAATCATTTATATTGTCTGCTTTACTAAATGAGTGCTACAGTTAGAGTAAGTTTACTACTCCTGAGGTTGAGGGAATTGATGAAGATAGGAAATCTGAGTCCAGCAGTAGGTGTGGTTTTGTTTTGGAACAAGTCAATTCTCCAGTGTTCATTTAACACACTACAAGAAGTCCCAAATGAGTAGTCTTTTCTGTGAACAAGCTGACTGGTATTGCAGACAACCTTCTTAGAAAGGAGACAAGCTGTTACCTTAATGTTACACAACAATTTTGTAAGGCCATGCTTGCTCTATTTATTAAAGTTCGCATTCAGTCACTTTATAATTTCTTAGGCTTATTCCATACCTTATTCCATCATACCTCAAATGAAGAAGCAAGAGCACAGTCATAAATTGCTCTGTAGATACACAGGTTATGTGGTGACAAGTGTAAAGCAAAACAATAATATTGATTGCATCATCATTTCCATTTCTAGTACTGCACAACTGGTAAATAACACGAATGTTGCTGACAAATAATGTTTTTTTTTCATGATTCTCATTTAACACTCAGGAGAGGAGAGAGTGCCTTGTAGCTTAATTATTCCAATTGAGACTTGGTACATTACTCAATGAGAAAGCACAAACAATGAGAGGAAGCTCCTGTGAGAATAAGACCATGACCGAGCTTCTGGGCCAGCAAGCTTGCAATGCACAGAAGTAATCAGTGGCCATGCTTTGCTCATGAAACACATGGCCCTATGTATATTCCCCATTATGCACTGAAATTTATTTGACTGGATAGTGCTGCTGTTATTTACCATTTTTAAGAGTGAGGTGACTTTAGACTAGTGGGTGTTTCCCCCAATAATTATTGGCTATGGTTTAGCCCTGTAGCACTTCAGCAAACCCCCTCCCTCTCTCCCATTCTTTATTTATTTATGTGTAGATTTGGTATTGTCTTATAGAGATTGTGTGAACCTCATGTCCACAGCACTGACTCAATGTGTTTGAAACTGATCAGCAATGATGTCAACCAAGCTGAAAAGTGCAATATGTGACTTGCAGTTTTACGTGTTTTAATATTTCATGTTTGGTAGCATGTGTTAATGTGGCAAAAAGAAAAATGGTATTACAGTCATTCTCATTGAGAGATTTATATTAGATTAAACAACTATGTGACACCAGAACCCATAAGCCTTAAATCCTTAATAATGTCAGAAATGTGGAAAAGGATGCATCTATATGCCATTGAACCTTGGATCAACTTGTGGATGGCATTTGTTTCATGACCAAAAACATCTATAAAATTGAGTAACATCATTTGCCGAAGGACTGTGCAAGCTCAACAAATAGTTCTTTAAACATAGGCTAGTTATTAAGCACAACCCAGTTTGCTGCAGATTGTGCACTAAATCAAACCTATAAAAGTTCCACGTTCTTTGTGCAACAGCACCCATAATTGCTGTTTGTAAATATGCCCTCACATCTTGGCTAAATGTGTCTACATCAACATTTTCTTAGCTGCAAATGTCCAGAGTAAGCAAATATTGTTTAAGGTGACTGGAAGGGCTCCAGGCCTCATTTCTTTTGCATTCTGCATCAAAATAGTGGGGATATAGGTAACTAAAGGAATGCTTGCTAAAGAGGAAAATAATGACCGATGACTGATGTCTGATTGAAAGTATTTATCAGTATCTCCATACCTTGGGTGCAAATAGAATATTTGATGAGTTTGTATTTATGAGGAACATAATGTATCCATATCATTATGCTGTATAATATTGCTTCAAGAAATAATTTCACCTCTTTTTGTGGTAAATCGTGATCATGATTGATAATTCATTCTGATTTGCGATCTTTTGAGTGATGGATGGGGTGCAGGGGTGCAGTTAGGTAAATTAACCACAGGAGGGCACTGAATGTACATTTACATGTCAAATGCATCTCACACCAGTAGGAAGGGACCTGTCTCTGTCTTTTTTCTGTCTTCCTCTCTCTCATGGGATGCCTGTCATTAAAAAAACAATTTTTGTGCCAGTGGTCAATTCAATTACTGTTGTGAAACAGAGACAGCTGTATGCTCTTGGCTTTTAAACTGCTTGTAGAATTCTGAGAATAATCTCATCACATTCCAGTGTAACTGAAGTGGCGTTGTCATGCAGTCTGGCCATGATGGTCGTCAGTCTAGAGACTTGCCAGTGGCCAAACTCATTTCTGCCTTTCTCCATTTCCCTTCAGTACACAGTGCACAGTGCATAAGTTGCACTGTGCTTCAGATGCTGTTTTCTTATTAAATAAAGAGATGAACCTTCTTTAAAAATTAAAAGCACATAAAATTTTAATTGCACCCTCAAACTGAACTAGAGAATAGGTTACGTGAGGGTAATTTTCTCTCTGAGACAGAACCCAATGCCTTATGTGTGATCACATTCTACAATATGGTCATCAACTGCAAGTTTCCTTCAGAGAACTGTGTTTGGCAAAAGCCAGCAGAGTAAAATTAATTTGTTAACCCCCGATGGAAAACACTGAAACAATTTTCCACTTGAAAATATTCTTACTCTTTTGCTTACAGAAAGAAACTGTTTAGATCATCACCTAGAGGCTATTTGCATGTGGAAATGTATGCAAAATAATTTCCTGCTCAAAATACACCTGCACTTTTCATAACCTTAACTTAGAGCAACAGCATATGGATGGGCCTGGTGCATCAATGAAGAACCCCCTGGCAAATACAAAGATGTATTCAAATTACACATAAAGTAATCTATAAGCATGCAGTAGTTATGATGGATTAAAGCCAATTCTGCTTTCTCATGTATGAAAGGTGCATGCATTTATTCTGTAAAAGCACCTCTTGTCAATGCTTATTCTTCGCTTTATCAGAAGTTGTCCTGTAATTTTTCTCAAGCTTTCATGTGTATGACTCTTTATTCCCAAGCATTAAACTGTGCCTGCATCAGTATGATGCTGTTGTGTATTTGTTTGTCTCTTGTACGTCTGCCATTATTGCAGAATCCCAGATCCATTCTCCCATCAACCCTAAACCTTCCCTGTCCAGAAAGAGCTTTCCCAGTTTCCCTGTGACTGGCAGGCTTATGTAATGCACATTATTCTATTGAATATGAACACTAGAGACAGAGACTGCTTCAAGGCTGGAAGGGAATGTTTTGTTTATTGCCAGAATGAACTTGCTTTAGTTGTCATGCCAATTCTGTTATATTCACGCTTAAATGCTAGGGTGCAAAACAATTCATGGAAGCACCAGTGTGCATACTGACTTTCTCCCAATCCACTGCCAATGCTTGATTAACAGAATTAGTAATTCACAATTAGCATCAAACACACTTGTAATGTAGTATGTAATGTGCTGACTTTGTTCAAACAGGGGAAACAATGGAACAAATGGTTTTGCTGTTAATAAATTAACTGTGGTATTTGGGTCAAAATTCAGCATACAGACCAGCTGCCCAGGACTTTTGTTTGTCACCCCGACTTCACTGTGTTAATATGATTTGAAAAAATGCAAAAGCCCTTGTCTGTCTCTGTTTCCCTGTTACTTCATTGCTAGTATTATTCTGTATTATATCATTTTGGTTGATATTCTCCAGGCCAGGCTACCAATGAAGCACCCCAGGGAGTCTTTTGAGCAAGCACTGCAGAGGTACAGAACACCATCAGGAAGCAAGTGGGCAACATTTCTTTTTCTTTTTTTTTACAGGAATAACTACCAATGTTGCGTCTGAATTGTTCTTGCTGTGCACAACAGTGTTTGTTTTCCCAAAGCCTATGGATAATTCATTTGTTCCCCTGGCGAAGGCCAAACCCGCCTCGGGGCACCTTTTCCAGGTCGGTAAAACTCTAAAATGCACCAAGGTGCATCCACTCTCTGTCTGGAGCCTGTCACGTCTCTTCTTGCCCATCTGAAGAATGGACTGTTCTCTGAGCCAGACCTCAGAGAGAGAGGACATGCTCAGGCTGCTGAAAAGCACCATTGATCAGTTATGGGCCTCCTCTCCCCTGCTCCCATCAGCTACACCTAAACTCAGACTCCTCCCTGAACAAACCTGCCTCACACTCTTCATGTTTTCAGCTCAGATCTGAGCTTCGTCAAGGGAACAACTTTAGCCTTCAAGGCATTTATTGTAAGCCCAAAAACATTTTGTTGGTAATAGCTAAAATGTTTCTTTGAATAATGTCATCCCTCATGGATATCTCTGTTTTCCTTCACATTTTATATACTAAGCTATTTCGGAATCTAAACCTACCTTTGTGTTGTATAGATTATTATTTGGCTGTTATTGAATTTACAGCTTTGAATAATTATGTACCAACTTGAGGCGGTACTGGGCTTTTGCAAAGACAATTGTAGAACAACATCTTTGCTTATACAGTACTTAGCTGGCACTTTGTCTTACTCATAGCTGTGTATGGCTATAAGAAGCCATAGAAATTATACCTGGATAGGTTGGTTAACTTTGAGCCACTTTCAGACAGTGAAATCATCTGCGCTAGAGGCCTGCAGGCAGAGGAGAAGCTGAAAACATACTGATGGTGATGCTGTTCAATACTATTGAACCAACATTTTCAGTGCCTCCATTTTTATGATTAAAAAGGTTATTATGTAGATAGAGTGACATAGAGTAATACTTTATCACAGCATTTGACAATAAAATGTCACAGCGTCATGGCTGTGGATCTAATGGAACTGGCAATTTGTAGTGTGGAGGCCTGTGGGAACAGAGGGGTGTGTTATGTCCTTGTGTCTAGAGCCATAACAGAACTGTAGTCCAAACATTGGTCATGACCTGAGAGGCAAAGAATGAGCTCTGCTGATTAGCAGACTCCTGCAGTAGTGTTGAAGGTCTCAAGCACAATATAGAGCCTTTCCTTATGAGTCACATTTCCAAAACCATGAAAGAACAGGGTTGAATATATTATTATTGTTGCTGTTGTTTTCTTATTGATTGTAAACCAGAGGCGTTTTACAATTGTATATGCTGGATTTGGAACTAGTCAAATATATATTAAATGAAATTGTGAAGTGCAGCCATTGGCTAAAAGGGAGTGGAAATCAGAAACCCTCTACACCACTGGGAGGTGGATTCTCTTGGAGTAGCGGGTCTCTTTTCACTCAAAATTAAGGAGGGGTATTGTGGTGGTACCTTTTTCTTTTAATACATTGAAAGGAGCAGATAAACTGATAAAGTCTCCCCTGCATTTTATTATTTTCAGTCACACTGCATCTCACCTGCTGCTCTCCCTGCGACTGTTTGTCCAGCAGGGGGACTCAGCGCAGGGGTTTGTCACTGGGCTAAGGGACAGGAACAGTGCTGTACATGAGCTGTCAGAATGCGATGACCCCTTTTGCTCACTGTTTACAAGTCATATTTATAAAGTGATTATGAAATTGCACACTGTGAATTATAATTATGAGACATAAAATATACATTTTTTGTGATTTATTTGCCTAAGGGGAATTTCAAGGGCTATTGAGGTTGTATGAACACAGCGATAGAGAAACAGAAAGACAGATGAATGATAGAGAATTCATTCCACCAAATTCTACCTAACTGTATTTATATTTTGTTTGGCTGGCTTGGGAATGGTGCATTAATATTATGATTATTATATAAATCTGCTGGCCAGTGACCCTTGGGAACAGCAGCTACAGACATGGAAGCCAGAGCTACTTGAAATGTTCCCGTTCCCGTGAGAATCGTCCACCGACGCTGATGGCTAGCGATGGGAAGCTGATACAAACATTGGCAAGTCTCCTCTCTCTCCCGTCTCCTTAAAGACGCAGCAGCAGGGGTGAAGCTTCGAGAGCAGCGAGTGAATGGGCCACTGTGGAGGAGCCGCGGTTTTGCCATCCCCGCCGTTTAAACGGGGCTATGGGCAGAACAAGAGCCCCTCAGTCCCGTGGAGCTTTTCCGCTTAAAAAAGGCCTCTGAAAGGCTGAGAGCAGAATTGGCCTTTCACGTCTCGCAGGTGGCAGCGATGGGCTGGCCGGCCCATCTGCCCGCCTGAGAATCTCTCAGTGCGACGGCCTTGAAGCTCCGGTTTCAGTCTGAAACCTTATTCACCGAATAGCGTGAAAGAAGCTCAACATCCTTTGGGGATATCCTCACCGCTTTACAAAAAAGGCAGCCAAACTCTTTCTTATAAGTGTCTTATTTTAAAAATGTAATTTAAAGGGTTTTTTATTGGATTTTGTTCGGTTTACTTCAAAACAAGCTCTTGCACACAGGTCAGTACAGCCAAACTACAATGTAAGAAAGAGCTATAATAGGGTTATGGTGGGGATTGCTAAATGTTTAAGTTTGTGTGTTTGGTTGCTTGATTCTAATGCTTAATTCTAATGCTGCATGGCTGAGGTTAAAAATATATATATATGTCCAGGCTCTCAGTGCTGGGATTTGTACATCAGTGTTTTTTCCCCAGAGTGAGTACACAGTTCAGACTTTTCCCCCACATTTCCTTTTATTGGGTGGATCTGTCTAACACTGGCTACAGACATGTAAACAAAATGTACAGCAGACAAAATCAAATACCTCTCCCAAGATCGTAGATTCTTCACTGCATATCAATCTAGGGCTTGCTATCTAAGTCAGTATCAGTCCAGGGCTTCCAGTCTTGAAATATTTCACCTTGAAAGAAACCATAAAGAAAATACTCCCACAAACAAGGTACACTATGAGGACTAAATGTTGGGACCTGGGTGAAAGCTTCCCAGTGTTTCTAGTGCAAACATAGAGACTAACAGAAGGTTGCTTCAGGTAACAACTTGGCCTTTATAGTAGCAGAGGGGGAGGAGCCTTGGTTCTAGCAGGCTGGAACAGAAGCTACAGTTACACAGTGCAGTTTACTGAAGGAGCCCGGGCCACTCGCTCTCTCTCGCGCGCTCTCTCTCACTCGCTCTCTCTCTCTCTTTCCCTCGCTCGCTCACTCACTCCGGAAAAACTCAGGGAGACCAATGACGAACAGAAAGTGGAGAGCCCGCTCCGCTCCAGGCATGGGAACGTGCGGCCGCGCTCCACTCACGAGGAACTAGCGCTGCGGGAAGGCAGAGGACAGCGGCAGCTGAGAGGAAAATCAGATCATGTCAGATCTCTCCCCCCCTCTCCTTATCAGAGGAGCGCATGGGCAAGGATCGCTGTAGGTAGGTAGAGCACAGTGCCGTGGTGTAGGAAGCAGTTGCGGGCTTGCGAGGCTGGTGTGGCTCATACAAGGTCTCACATGCATGCATGGAGGCACTGTTCTCTTGCCAGAGGCTGAGTATAAATGCTCTGTTTGTTCAGTGTCTGAAGCTCTCCTCCACAAAAGCAGCACAGTGTTTTCTGGGTTTCCCCAACTTCGGTGAACAGGAGGTAAGTTTTGGGATTTTGAACAAGTCTCCGGTTAATTTCAGTCATTCAAACTGCAAGAGGCATGGACTTACCTGAGAGAGAGCAGGTATAACTGAGTACTTGTTCTCTTCAGTGTTTTCAGTAAGTAAGAAACAGCAGAGGGTATGTTTGGCTTAGAATGATGACCTAAAAGCTCTCATAAAAGCATTTGTTTCCTTGCGCAGCATGAAGAACCTTCCTTAGAAGTCTGTTTTGACAAATGAATTGTGTCAATTATTCAGGCAACATTGTGAACATAATTGAAACTGATTTACAGCCAGTACACATCAGATCTATTTAACAAGCTGGGAAATGAAGCTATTTGGTGTTTCCCTTGAGTGTGAAGAACATTTGAAACATGCTGTTGCTATCTTTCTTTAAAGGGGGTGCTTCCTTAAAAATACATTTAAGCAGTGTGTGAATTAGAATGCCTCAATGTTTGTTACAGCAGTTTTTCATTGAGTCTGTAAAACCAATGAATTCTCAGTCTGTCAGCAGACTTAAAACACTGAAAACATTGACACGCTGTATCTTATTGATCAAAATCTTGATGTACCATACAAAACCTGGGGTGTCTGAGTTCTGACTGTACTTTCCAAATGTTCACATTCCAGTGACTATTGTTAGCAAAGAAACACCTCTTGGAAAGGAGTAACACATAGGTGTGCCCAGGTCGAGCTCTTTTTAAAGCAAACACTCCTGTGGTGCTGGGGAACGGCGTCTAATAGTTATCCTGGGCTGAAGCAGGGATGACACACTCCTCCCAGAGGATCAGTAATTGCCTGGCAGTGAGGGTGGAACTGGCAGACAGAGTGGAGAGTGTAGCCCAGTTACGCAAAGAACAAGCCTGCAAGTGGAGCCTGATACCAAGACACTTAAACACTCAGTAATACTGTTTATCAAGCCCTCTCTCTTTCATGCATTTGCCACATTTTCAGTCACACCACCCCCCTCTTCTCTCTTTCTCTTTATCTCCCTCTCTCTCTCACACACACACACTCATACACGCATATATAAACACACATACACACATGCACAAACCTCTTGCAAAATGCAAATGAGAATTTAAGAGATTAGCAGTCAATCCGGAAAGCTGCAAATGCGTTAAAATGTTCTTGATGGGCCCTGGGGTTTTTTTCAGAGGTTGCGATAACAAATCAGATCTGATTTCTGGTCACAGCTCAGCACTCAGACAGGATAAGCAAGTGCAAATATAACAATGATTCAACTTGTACTTTAAATTATCTGTTTTCATTGGGACGCGGGCGTAAAATGTACAGGGTTTTTTTTTTTTCTTCAGCGGCAGATTGGTCATCTGTTGATGTAGATGCGCGCCATGCCAAACCTGCATGCAGATGGAGCCGGCCAATCTCTTGACTGCAGACTGCGGTCATTTGGCCTAATTAGCCAGAGCTGTGAAACCAGGGCAGGCTTTCTGCTGTTCTGGCCGAGCCCAGCCACCCCGTGCTCTCCCCTCCGTGAAATATTCATCAGCCTCCCGCCGAGTGCGCTGACAGGCAGGGTTACCGCCCCCCCATCCCCCAAGCCCACAGCGGCATCATTAACAGATTTCTCTTCTCCGCCTCCTCAACCCCACCGCCGGCCCGGCAGGCTGTAAACCCAATCCGCCGTGAGGCACCGCTTTCTAGCACCCTACCTGGGCTCCGGCAGGTTTCCGGGTCACCTCACCCCAAGCAGGGGGTCAGGATCCCCCCCCCCGCCAAAAGCAGCCGGCACCCACTGCACGGTGAGTTCTCCAGTGACCCAGGTGTGCTCCGTCTGATGAGTGAACCAGGTTATTATCACTGCAGGCCATCCTGTGAAAAAGGTGCCTGCATCCGCTGCGCCTGAAATAATGATTGTTTTCTGACATATTTTTGAATTGCTAGGGTGCGTTTTTGAGGGGAAACAGCCCACGTCGCTTGGCTGTTTAGCTATACCTGGTCATCATATAGACAGATGTATGAAGGCAGTCCTTTAATATGACAGTGCATGTCTCTGTGTCAGTTATTATAGAATGAGGCAGTGCACTATACAATTTAAGCCTTTTGTATGCTTGTTCTGGAGCAAAGTTGTTAGTCTCACCCCGTGGAAGGTCAGACCTTTAGGAGTCATGCTTTTTAATATGTTTTATTTGTAGTACTGAAGAGCAACCCCTATTACTGTTAACATTAAAGCATCTTTTGTAATTTTACACAGGACAAATTTGTCTGTATGGGTGGCTTGCTGATACTGAGCTTTGTAGCTCCATTTGTGTTCCAAAAGGTCAGGTCTAATGTAACAAGATATTATTTTTTCTTTGACATCATTGTTAAAGGTTTTTTTTCCAACAGGGAGAAAAAGTGTGCTTGATATAATATCCACCAGAGAAAAGGTTACTAGGACATTCAGTGTGGTCCACAAATGACTAGCCATTAAGGTACATCTTTCATTATCAATGAAATAAATGATACATTAGGAATATTTGAAGTGAAAGAGGCGCTGGAACCTTTTTGTAAAAGCCCACAGTGCAACACTATCAAGGCGAAAGGGGAAGGCCTCCGGAAGAGAGTATCATTGCATATCTGAAACCGTTGATTGGGTCGATGCTATCAGGATGTGATGGAAGCAGAACAGGAAAAAAAAGCCTTAACCATAAACCACAGGTCCATTTTGAGGGCGACCTCAAATGCATAGCATGTTGCTCAACCACAGTGAACAATCAAGATATTACAATACTCTTCTAGGCAATTGTTTTGTAAAGATAAGGTTTAGTCTCAGTCAGTTGGTTGGAGAGAGGTTTCCGCACAATAAGGATGTGGGTTCAAAGAAATGGATGACATTGTACTCATATTCTGTATCTTGAAATAGAAGTTCATTATTTGGGTATTTGCACTGGAAACCTTTTTTTGCATCTGACATATGATTGAGTCTAGGTGTATAGCCCCAATTTTCAACATGTGCTTCATTTTGCTGTCAACATCTAAACACTATTATAAATGTCAATTACACCTACACAGCTAAAGTTAAAAAAGACAGCCTTGATCTTGCAGTTGCGTGTTTTTTCTCAATTACATTACTAAAAGGTACATCTCCATATGTCCATAAGTGTTGGTTACTCAGTCAGTGATGGTTCATCACACCGTATGTCCACTAATGTGTGAAACATCTGAAGGACCCGTCCGTGATTCAGTGAGAGCCGTGAATCAGTGGATGATTGTGCTCTGAGAGACCCATCTGTAATTCAGTGAGAGCTGTGAATCAGTGGAGGATTGTACTGTATCGGCCACCGGTGATGCAAACTCCCCCGCGTGCAGCCGCGCTGGTAGCATTGTTCTCCGTAGAGACTCGGCTTCCCATTGCCAAGGTATGAGTCAGCCCCGGGCCCAGATGTGAGGGCGGTCTGCCTGCTGGATCTCAACTGCCTGTTCTGAAACTGGCCAGAGTCTCACACATTTACTGGACAAGGCCTGAGGATTTTGTGGTCTGGCGTGCCAGAAGGCCGGCACATGTTGCTGCAGGGCACCCGGAGGAACGGGGATGAGGGGCAATCAAATAACAAAGAGAGGCGTCGACTGGACTGTCTGACGGCCCCCTCTGCAGATGTGGCCTGCCGTATGGTGGACACACGGCGAGGTGAGTCGCGGACGCTGTCTGCCCGGGGGCTCGCTGGGCTGTGCTGTGGCCAGACCTCTGCGGTAGGCACCCTGGCTTTTATGCTCATTTTGGTTCTGAACATTAGCGAGGCGAAAAAACCGAGAAACCCTCTCACACGATCCAGCTGTCTGTATCCTTGTTGATATCACTCGTTTGCGTTCGTAAAATCCATTTACTTGTTCTAGAACCCTGGAAGAGCAGCGGCTGCAGTGGCTTGTTTTATCGAATCAAAAACTTGACTTGATGGTGCTGTTAGTACTGCTGTTGTCTAACATCAGATGTCTTGATGATAGGCTGACAAACGTACATGACAAGGATAAGCAGAATATGGCATTCCGGTCTGAGAGACCATACAGACTTGGGTGTTCTGCTGTTGGAATCCGCAGAAACTTGGTCTCAGCTCAATCTAGGCCAAATCCCTTTGACTCTTCACCAACTTGTTGTTTATATAAGGCTTTTAATTATACACTACATGTTATGTATTGCACAATGCATTGTTTGTATTGGACTTTGTGTGTATTGTAACTCACATTAATTACTTAGCCACCTCTTCTAAAACTGGATGAAGAATGCAAGTGTCCTTTGTTTGGAAATTGAATTAGGTTTACCATTTACAGAAATAGGGATTAGTTGTGGTTTGTCTGCATGTATGGGTTGTTTGTTTGTCAAAAACATAAGCTCTCCGGAGTGTCCAAAATGCATCAGGAAAAGCATGCATGAGTGTGCTGTGAGCAACAGGAAGCATTTAATAATAGCATACAACTTTTTTAATGTAATGCAGGTGCCAGTCAGAAGTGAAGATAAGCAGCACGGAGTCCTGACCTAATCAGTAGTAAGTAAAAATCAGCCCAGGGTCAACAGAACTTCAAAGCAGCCCCTTTTCTTGTATCCCCTCTGCTTTCTCCTTCTGAAATCAGCCGTGGAAACACCTGGGACTGGTTTGATGCCTCCCCCCTCCCATCCCCACCCCCGGCTCTCAAAGCGCCCGGACGTCCTCTCCGAGTTTGCGTGTTGGTTCAGACGGGGTCCCTTTCAAAAGCCCTTTCCTCCCTGTGTCCCTCTCACAGAGACTGGGCCGCTCCTGCCTCGCCGCGGGAAGCTTCTTCACACTCCGCTGACCTTGGAAAAATACCACAGAGAGAAGACAATAAACAAAAACAGAAGCCGCGCCAAAGCGGCGCTATTATTAGAGGGCCTCGGCACGTTTCTGTGGGCTTAATACTGCGGTTTTAATTAGTGAAGGCAGACCGCTGCTTGTTTGAGTTTGCAGTACGTGTGACCTGTTAAAGACATCAGTGAAGGGTGGAGGATGACCGGCCCCCTTCTGCAGAGCTCAGGTCTCTCAGTATTCGGACTGGGTTTGCTCCATGAATACCCATTATTCACCCCCCCCCCCCCCCCCCCCGAGAATTGAAGCTTGGCTGTTTTTGCGTAGCCAAGAATTGCCTGGCGCATAAAGCGATTCTTGTAGGTCCTGTTTGCTTCCTTGGCGAGTTACTTAATGAAAAATACATGAAATTTTACACCCCTTTGTGTCATGCTTTTTGTGAACGGAATGCTTGCTAACCCTATAAGCAAGGCTTTCAGAAAAAATTCAATGGAATGGCCATGGCTTTTTTTTTCTTGTTCATGCTGGGGTCATGGTCAGAAATGTGTTTTGTAGTGACATGATTTTACCTCCCTACCTCTCAGTAGAGAGAACTACCTCACTGCTATTCATACCATTATCCTATAATCCTATACTTCATACACCCTTACCTGAAACTTGTTTGAAGAAGAGGCCATGGCAATGGGCTTCATTGTGGTTCCAGGGATATTTTTGCTGTGGAATGTGCTGAAAGACAATTCTCTTCTACCAAATGTCTGCATGACAAGCCGTACAACAGCCATACAAACCCATACATAATAAAAGTAGACTATACTGCATCTTTGCAGTTTGTACAGTCTAATTTGTCATTGGGGATGCCCTTCTGTAAAGATACATACAGATTGACAGAAATAGGTCACTGTTTCCTTTAGGTTAGAAAGCTTTTTTTTTTCTTCTTCTGAATAGCTGAGTCCCTTCTGAGTTTGGTCCAGAGACTGGCAGAATTGACAAAAAGGGGCACCACCCCAAAAGCAACATGAAACCAGAGCACTGCATGCTTTCCTGTCAGTAATCCCATGGTAGGGGGAAGTGATATCCTTGTTTCCTTGTTATGCAAGGCTAAAGAGAATTGAGATGAACATTAATTCCTGAGTCACTGTTTTGTTAATGCATCCTCCTGACCCACCTCCATGCAGAGGAAGCTCAGGGGAATTCCCTACATGCACAGACAGCAAAAACTGCAGCCATACATAACTGTGCAGGGAGGACTGTGGCTGTTGGGGCCATTTCTGTATCTACGCATGTACAAGGGCAAAGCTCTGCTCGTCCCTGTCCTTTTTTCTACAATGTCATCATCGTTCTGAAACTTCCTCACTCTTGCACAGGTTACACAGGTTGGCCTGGATTCATATACTCTGTTTCAATGAAGCAGCATATTCTTCATCACTGTCAAAGGCTTTCTGCTTGAGTCAGACATAAGCTTTTATTTAGACCTTTCTTGCTCATGTATGTGCACCAGTAGGAGAAACTTACAGGTGTAGGTAGGTTTTCTTGATTTATATACTAAGGCCAAGATGAAGGTAGAGGTGAGGAATGCATATGCTATAAGGTCGCACATTGTCAGCAAGACCAGTGTAACAGAACAAACAGGTCAACAAAACACCAACCAATTCAGCTGCAAATACCAACAACTGAAAGACAACTGAACATAGATTTTTAGAGATAACTGTGTTTCATAAGGTTATTACTACCTTCAACAAGGTTACTGTTCCTATCAAAGTAGGAAGTCTTCTTTCAAAATAATCAAGCATCACAGGCCGCTGCAGCTTTTCTGTGTTTCTTTCAGTTTAGCCACTTCTGTGGAGAAAAATTGAAATTTGTGTGAACTTAACCTTGTTTTTGTGATTCCTTAGAGCCAGCCCCTTCAATTTCACCAACAGAACAATTAAGGGACATTGGAGAGCTGGCTAATTTCTAGAAAGCTGTTTAATCGTTCACTGTCTCAATTAGAATTATTTTTGTGAGGAATGAACAGTCCAGCATATATACTTCTGATTAAACATACAGAGAGTTTGTATTTATGAAATTAAAAGCACAAAGATAATTGGTGTGGGGCATTTTCATCAGCCAGTGGCCATCTCTCTGATATAAACCTGCTGTGCTGGAAGAAGGTGTGATTGAGGAATATATATATATATATATATATATATATATATATATATATATATACTGTATATATATTAGCATTTATGTTCACATCTTCCTCCTTCAAAGAGAATGGGCTTTGACCTCATATCATATTATAGGGTTGCACAGTCAGCCGTTTTGGAGGAAAGGTTTGCGATATCACCCAAGACCTTAGTGCTGTTAATTAAGATATCTGGTTAACTCAGCTTTGGTGTGAAAATTATGTCGTTGTGAATTTAAACATGTAGGCTATCAGTTATGTAAATCCCCTGTGCTTTGAGTATTAGTCATTTGTTCCTGGTTCCCTTTTAGCTTGATGTCTCCAGTTCAATTATGGGTAAACCAGAAAATTGAAGTCAAATGTTGTTGGCAACAGAAAATGTCTGAATATGGCTATACTGCAGAACTGAATTGCAATAGTTGAGCTAAAATGTCACCTCACTGGCAAAGGTCACAGTACACAGCTGTTTACCATCAACATCAAAGTGGCTGTATTGATAGTCTTATTTATTTACTCATACAAACGCAGCTTTGTTCACTGAAGCTTTCTCACAGCAAAAAGAGCTCTTGATGTTGAGGGCCTACGAACAAAGGATAAAGGGCTAAAAATAGCAGGAAGATCCATTACAGATAAATTTTCAGACATCATGCCGAACAAAATCACAAAGTATTGTGCTCATGATGCCTTTTGCTACATAGTTGAGACTTACAACAAAATTCTATTTGATTCGGGTTCTGATTTTGCATGTCTTCCTTATAGTGAAGATGTCCTTATAGTGAAGATCCACAATAATGTGAATTGTATAGCGTAACACTTGAATTAAAAGGGGTCACTGCGAGTCACTGTATTAGCTCCATTACTATGAAAGGTTTCATATTAAGTTAATTACATAGTTAAAAACCTATTTCACTGAGATTCTGAGGAGGGGTTTTTTATTTCTTAAAAATGAGATTTGGTGGTGGTTTCAGAATTAGTTTCTCTTTTCACATTATTAGACCTAAAACACTGAACGGACGTTAGTGCAAACACGTCTCGCAAGGCTGCTTGTTGTACAAACAGCCTGGGCGGTTGTAAAGAGTCCGCTCAGTTGTTTGAACACAGGGCCAAACCTGAGCCATTGCTAAATGTCAGTCACAATAATTAGGCAGGGATCAGAGGGCTGTTAAGCTTTTTTCCTCTGGATATATAGGGAATCGATCAAGAGCCTGTCAAGCTCAACTATTCCTTTATCAGAGAGCCACTTTGTTATATTGTCAGATGTGAGCGTGTCTTTTAGACATTCAGTTTAGCTTGGTCCTCCCTTGGTATCAAACATTTATGGCTATTTTGTTTTTGTCACTGGATCAACAGAACATGAGATCAGCAACCAGTCTAGAAAAGGGAAATGTGCCAAAAGAAATTAAAAATGAGACATAATTTCTTGGCTACAATACAAAAATTACATGCAAGCATTGCTGCTGGGTTATTTTGTGTATCTGTAAATAAACACATATGGCTGACCAGCCACAGTACCTGCTACGACCATAACCATTCTGGCTGTCTTTCGATATCAAGTCCTACAATATACACATTCATGCCAACAATTAGTATGGACGTAAACCCTTACGAGAAACATGAACAGCATCATTGGAAGGAGAAGGAGTGAGAGTTGTTAAGCACAAGTCACAAGCCCTTATTGTGATCACAGTGAACCACAGAGTTCTACAGACTCTTGTCCAATAGACTACTTTTCAGGATGTGCAATAGCCCATACCTAATACACTAACAAAAGCATGTAAAATATACACAATCTGGATCAGCCGGAATATCCAGATGAACACGGCATGGGTTACGCCATGTTCTGTGGTCAACATTTTGGAACCATTTTTGAATCAGTGTTCTGGAATTTGTCAGGGCCTCACCACACATTATTCCATATCCCATATTTCTTCAGGATCTCAGCCAGTCATTTCAGCACAGGTCTCATGCCACACAAAACAGTCACAGTCTGTGGTCTGAACGATGTTCTAAGTAGGTGCAAATAAATATCGGATACTGCCCTTTAAACAGATTCCTTTACCATAATATAATCCCTCACAGGGTGTGACCATAGCTCAGAGCTCCAGGGCAGAATATGCTATGAGCAAAATCTCAAAGTGAAAGAAAAAAACTTAAGAGGCATGGAAAACACGGCAGTTTAAGAGATTATCTTATTAACTGGCTGATAGCTCCATTTGCAGGAGAGCATGTTTTGTAAATTGGCACTGCGTGTAAGAAGAATAGGCTTCATAAAATCAAATTGGAGAAGAGCATGTATTTAATTTCAGAGCTGCTTCATCTGCTCTCTAAGTACTGAAACAAAATAACACTGTGTTTAAATGGAGTCTTGTATTGGGTACTCACGAGAATGGTATTAAGATGCTTTTTTGGCTTCTTGAAATGATAAATAGTTGTTGAATAGCCTTTTTTTAGTGTTCAGTTTTATCCAGGCCGTCAAGATAGAGTTCAGAATTCACTGCAAACATAAGTAATCCTTTCATTAAAACCAGCCTCCACTAGCCCTATAAAAGGGCTAATTGTGCAGTATGTCAACAGGGACGTGCACACACACACACACACACACACACACACACACACACACACACACTCACTCATGCACTGTCTGTCTCTCAGAGCTCCAGTAGAAGCCTTGGTTGTTGCGCGTGTGTTTGGCTACACTGCAGTATAGCCATTCCTCCACAGTGAGGAGAGTTTGGCATCCCTCCATGAGGCCAATTTTAGTGTGTTCTCGCTATTTTCACACAACTGCTACAACATTGTTCTTTACTCGAGTTAGACAAGGATTTCAACACACCATTCTGGGCTTGTTTGTGTTCACTCTGTTCTGAGGGAAACCAGGGGTTTACTGTGGCATGTTTTCGGACATGGCTTTCCCAAAATAATGAACCATTGTCAGCTTCTGATGATTGAGTTTTAAATACATGGGAAGATCAAAGTTATCACTGTTGCCTAGTAACAGTGAGACCAGGGGGTGAAAAGTTCTGATTCATGCGTAATACACTTGCTCAAGACAGCTTTTATCACCCGGGAGACTGCAGACTCTGTGTTCCTTTCTGGCCCTGCAAAGGAGTTCTGATTTTAATGATTGTACCAAGGACTTTGGGTGGTGGGACAATTGCTTCACTGTCTGTTGTACTCTCAAAAATATTTTTACTCTAGTGTCTTGCACCTCCTGAAAATTCCATCTGTACCACTATAGTCTCCCGTTGTGATTTTGCCGCTGTCTAATTAAAAGTAGTAATTTTACAAATGAAACCATTTGCCTAATCTTTATAAAAACATGAATCGAACCATTCTAGAGGAGAAAATAACCATTAGCTCCAAAGTACCCATAAGGATTGTTTAGCCCTTCCTTCTGTTTTGGAAAATGGTGACATACATTTATGAGATTTATAATAGTGGATGATTGCAGGGCTCCAGTAAAACAATTTAATTGTTAAAGGAACAATGACAACATAATCTCTAAGTTATTATGAACATCTGGAATTGACTAACAAACCACATGTATCAGGTAGGAAAGTGTTTTTCCATCAAGAGCCTAATATACTGGAAATAACCCTTGGCCCATTGTTGTTTACAAGTTTCCTTTTGTATTACAATTCAGCCTTTACCCTGCAGCATACAAGGTAACTCAGGACTGTCCAACTGCGCAGACAAATACAGATGGACAGTCCTGTCACTAGTCATTTATCTGCTCAGGATTGTCCAACTGCACAGATAAACACTGGTGTACAGGCCAGCAACTGTCATTGGCTATTTTTGTAAGCAGGATTGTCTAACTGTGCAGATAAAAATATATTGACAGTCCTGTGAGGACTTCCATTGGTTATTTATCCGCGCAGAACTGTCCAGCTGTCCAACATTGCATCTGAACTTGGGCCATGAGAATTCCACAGGGTATGAGCACACGAGGTCTTGAAGGTTTTTTTTCACCATAGGCTATGCCAGAGCAGTGTGAAGAGCCACAGGCGGACCAAAAAGAGGAGTTCTGGCAGTCTGACAGGGCCTCAAAACCACTTACGATCTTTACTCAATAGTTCAGGGTAGTGGGAACAAGAACTATGCATCTCATGTCTGCTTTATTCAATGAAACAGAATATAAGCAACTGACTAACATGTAGACAAGCAGAGTTTTATCTCAGATCAAACATACCTACTGTTGGCTATTAGAAATATACACTGATTAAATTAAATCATTTCAGTAACAATGCAGAAAATCTTTGTCTTGTAATTCCATTGTTGTTGCTGGGCTGTGTGGACAGCAGTGGGGCGGAACTGTCCCTAAACCAAGAAGGTTGCAGGTTCAAACTGCCAGATGGGCTTTGCTGTTTATGCTATTGAACACTGCACAGGAGAGAACTTTATATCCACTGAAAACTTGATCGCTTTATGGTCCTTAATGGATTTACAGATACGTGAACTTGTGATTCAATAGTGACTGACCACCGCATTATGCTGTACAACTGCCATTCTCATGCTGCCCAAGCTTACT
The DNA here is from genome assembly GCF_013368585.1 of Megalops cyprinoides. NCBI lineage: Eukaryota > Metazoa > Chordata > Actinopteri > Elopiformes > Megalopidae > Megalops > Megalops cyprinoides. The sequence continues at coordinate 16,188,095 of NC_050587.1, read as the reverse complement.
TATTTAGCAGAGCCTGTGAGGTCAGCCTCTACAAGTCGCAGAAATCAGTTAACAGCATGATTCATCCTACATTCATTAGTATAAGGGAGGTCTGGCAGCCCACATGCAGCAGAGATGTTTGTTGGCTGTGTAACATGTTCTTCTCTATGGAAACCTTGGCTGTTGCATTATTAATGTCGCTCCAATTGGCTGAACTAACCCTATTAACAATTTTAATTCTCCCTCCATGTAGTTAATTAATGGAAAATATATTTCACACTTGAAAATGAATTAAGACATTTACAGGTCAAGGTACTGTCATTTGCTTTGTTTTTCATGTTATCGCAAATGCACCACAATGCAACAGTGACCGTTTGCAAAGTCAGCAAAGGAAAGGAAAGCAAAGGAAATTACACTTCAGTAAACTTAAGTTACATCACATCAATGAATCTGTTAAACTGGCACGCTGCCATTCTTTGAACTCAAACAAGACCCGACACACTGCCACCAAAAATATGCTTTTAAAATGTCCTGGAGAACTAATTTAAAGTCTCTCTCTCATTACAGGTGGCTTCGAGGACCCAAGAGAGGATGCCCTAATTGAAGCAATGGACATTTTTATTTTTGTTTTTCACTTTGAAGAGACCTCAACATACAAAGATATATGAAATAAGCCACATTATAGTGCATGTAGCTTTGCCTATCATTTTCAGTCTATATAACAAGCCACAGAAGAACCTCTATGAAACCTTTACTGTAAAGATATTAGTTATTCAAGCACATTTGGTATTAGAAAATATTTTTTTGCTGGCAGTATCTGATAAGACATAAACTAGATGTAATCATTTGAGTGACATACTTAACAGCTTTAGGACATTCTGAGCATTGCTTGGACAGCAAATGGATGACAGAGTCTTCCTAATGAAAATGATCTAGCGTGCATGAGCTTTTGTTCCTGATCTGAACGGACAATAGAAAGCAAACCACAGATTTAGGTCACGATGTTAAGCAAACCTCTCATTATCAAACCTGACATGGTCCAACAGTAATGGTTTTGTGTGGCACGGTAAGCAAATGATGTTGTAATAGGGCATGAGCCGCAATAAAAACCCTGCGCTAGGCATTTCTGGGTTTGTCACGCAACCTTGCCCTGCAATGAAAATACTGACCAGACAGATGGACTAGAAGTGCATCTGACAAACAGGAGACAGGGGCTGTCAGAACTCTTAAACATCAGACTGGGTTTTTCACTTATGGGAAAATTGCTTGGATGAACAACAGCTGAGAGTGCTTACTGGACTGGATGTACATGGACTCAGCAATATCTAGTCAGCAGCCTGGCCTTAGGAAGAAGCTAGATCCCAGACTTCATACAGAGGAAGTGAGTAAGCACAGTTCATAGACTCATTAAGGACATTATACACTGGTATGCTCCAATCCAACTACATGCGGCACACTTCTCAGTACGAGGACAGCAGTCTGGCACACTATGATTCATGCAGCTTGACTGTGCATGCAATTTGGAGTAACCTAAAACATCCACTTGAGACAGCGGGGGATACAGGCAACCCAATTAGTTGGATCGTTTTTATATGAAGGAAACTGAATGTTGTCCAACAATTTTTTTCCTAAAATGTGTCTTCGGTAATGGTGGTTGAAACACCAACACAACATTCCATGTTGTCAGATTAAGTAACATCAAAAGAAAAATCGTGACAATCTTTGATAGCTGACCACCTTTTGCCTTTTAGCTACTTTGTTTTTCCACACACCTTCAGGAAATACGATCCTAAAGGCCCCACGGTTTCTTGTGTTTTGCAAGGCCTATTCATGGTGGGACCCTGGGTTCGGAGGTAGGGGGAAGAACACGGGACGGTACAGCATATCTGCAATGCCCAGCTGCGACCGGGGCAGGTGGGGCCCCTGATGTAGCAGCGGGCGGCGCAATGTTGCGGAGGGGGCACGTGGCCTGGGCGTCGAGGGTCGGGGTGGTGCTGGTGGTGGCCTGCTGCTGCCTGTCCCTGCTGTACGTGCTGGCCTGCAGCCCGCGCTCCGACGAGAGCCGGGCCCCGCTGCCCCGGGCCAACGCGCCCACGGGGAAGGACGGCTTCCAGGCCCTGCTGCAGGAGCGCGAGGAGCAGCACCGGCACTACATCAGCAGCCTGAAGAAGCAGATCTCCCAGCTGAAGGAGGCCCTGCAGGAGCGGAGCGAGCAGCTGAAGAGCGTGCAGGACTCCCTGGAGAGGGCCGCCGGGGCCCCCGCCGTGGGGCTGCTGGACGGGGCGGCCGAGAGGGGCCACGCTGACCTGCAGGAGTTCCTCCGCACACAGCTGGGCCGGGCCGAGGTGCACACGGGCACCAAGCTGCCCAGCGAGTACGCGGTGGTGCCCTTCGAGAGCTTCACCCTGCAGAAGGTCTACCAGCTGGAGACGGGGCTCACGCGGCACCCGGAGGAGAAGCCCGTCCGCAAGGACCGGCGCGATGAGCTCAGCGAGACCCTCGAAACTGCCCTGCAGGCCCTCAACACCCCCCGTGACGGGGACAGCACCCAGCAGAGAAAGGTGTATTCACCCTCCGACTTCATTGAAGGTGAGTCACTCCAATACTCGCAGACTGCACCGCATTTGTTTCCTGTTTCCGTGAGACAGACTGTACCATAAACCAAAATACAGTATTTGCATAGTTCCACACTAGCCCAGTCATGTAGTAACAGGTAAAATATGCTGCAAAAAACATCTTAACTGAAGTCACAGCAAATAAAATCATTTGATATACATGTAATAGAATGATGTATTAACATTCCAATCATTATTAATAAAATTAATGGCTAATACTTGGGTGGTGTCGAAAATGTATTTATATTCAGTGTAATTAGAAAACATAAATATAGATGCAATATTCTTGGACCACATTGTTCATAAAGACTTCAGACAGACCACTTAGGCTGCAATGAGGAAAAAAAAAACAGTTTGAATACACTGATGGAACAAAATACTAAGAGGAAGGCGGAATTGAAAACAGAAGATTTAAACATTTCTGCTTTTTTACGCCTTAGGTAATTTAAGATTACTCCATTCATTACGAAACCTGGCTTCAACAAAATTTCAGTGTCTGTATTGTTTGCACTGTCAAGTGCTCCAAACAAGCCAACAAGAATGAGAAAGTTGCCAACAATAACCTTGTCCAGAAACATGAATCATCTTTGGATAGGATTTATATTCTCTGACTCAACAAATCTTGCTTTGCTGGCACTCTGTGTCACATTGTTACCATGTGAAGTACAGTGCCTTCTGTTGTGTCTTGGAGTACGTGAAGTTTTGAAAATAATGTGACATTGTCAGACAGTGAGAGAACTGCAAGCTTCAAAAGCCCCAAAACTTCATGGTCAACAAAAATGCCAAACATTTTTCATCATATTCTCGCAGACAAGACAAGTTCCAAGGCCTGACTTGCACTCAGTGTGCTTAAAAATAAAGTTAGAACGTACTGAGTTCGCTGCCTTCATGTTTTAGGTTCCTGCCAATCATCATACCGAAAAAGGAAACATGGCTGAACAAAGGGTTTTCTGTTTTGTTGGTTGGTTTTTCTTGCTTGGGTGAGCTCTATTTTCACAATAGTAATGATAACCGACTCCAAATGACAGAGTTGCCAGACATGCAGTTTCTCAGGCTCCTCCTGCTGCTTGTGCCAGGATATCCTGTTAGTGCACATATGATGATCCAGCATAGGAAATGAACACAGCTGCATCTGCTTTGATTGTATTCGTTGCCATGGCTCTTCTGCCTGATGTAGGCTGTGATATACAGGACAGGCCTACTCCTGAAAGGTCATGCTTTTCTGTGGTGGCTGAGTCAACGCAGCTGTTTCAGCCTATAGGAGTGTGCCAAACAGGCCATTATGGATCATGTGTGGACAAGTCCGGAAACCTGATTTTCTTGATACACAGAAATAAAACCAGAAGATTATGACATGTAAACAAAATATTTCCCTATTAGTCTGGTACGTTTATATAACCGAATCCAAACCCTACCACAAAGAACTAATCCTCTCTGTCATATCTCATACAACACATCTTTATCGTCATCTTGGTATGCAAGTTGTGTTTTTAAATGGCCATTATCTGTTTAGCTGACACCCATACCCGAAGTCAATCTCACTGCTTACATACACTAAAGCTAGATATTTTACTTAAGCAGCACAAGTTAAATACCTCCTTCATGGTTACAGTGGTAATGACCTTTAGGGCCACATATCTTGTTTTTTTTTTCTTTCTTTTTTTGTGACATTAATGTTCTGCTTTTCTGAGAGGAAACATACAGAGACACAAAGGCTTAAGTTCATCTTAAAAAACTGGCCACTGAAGCAAACCTACAGGTTTGGTTTGGAAACACCTCCCAAAGCTGGGAAATTTGGCAGCTTTGAATTTTACAGATTTTCAACATGTGATTGTGAAATACCCATGTGTGTTGTTGACTGTTTAAATCAAACATAGATATTGGTTCACAGTGCTTAACTGTATTTTCGTGTTGTCAAGTTAGATTTTACCTCTGCCCAAAACAAAATGACACTACTAGCAACTCCTGCACAAACCACGCATCCTGTGTAAATGATGTTTCTGCTTGACATAACATAGAAAGGTGTCTGTTTGATGAGTGCCACCATAACAGGAAGTGAGTTTGTAAATTCCTTGAATGGTCTGATCCAACAAATCAATTCTTTCAGGCTGCGAATTAGGTAAAATAGTTGGTCAAATCAGATATTGTGTGTAATTTCCATCCTGTAAGCCTATTATTAGCTAAATAAAGACAAATGTCCTACTTCTGAAATTTCAGAAATTTCCATTTCAGTTATGCAGTTTGTAATGAAACAATTGCATATGAAAGAGCATAACATCACTAAATGACTCCTTTGTTTTTTTAGTTCCTTATTCTGTGCATGCACACGTGCATGTGTTCGTGCATGCGTGTGTGTGTGTGTGTGTGTGTGTGTGTGTGTGCGTGCATGTGTGAATGAGTACATGTTAGATCACAGTGTGTCTTCTATCAACAGTCTCAGCCTTCAAGGGGTGTAAAATCCCCTTGAGGGGTCCGTTTAATGACACACTCATGGCGGTGGTTAGGTAATGGCATTCCTGACTAGATCTGTCTTTGTATGTCTTACCTTCCTTTAATGTGCCCTCAGTAATTTATCCTCACAGTGATATGAATGCTTTTAAGGCAAGCAATGATAAAACGAATTCTAGGTGCTAGTTTGGGAACAGTCACATGATATATTCCACTTGTGTGAACTACACAACTATAGAGGTAATAATATTTAATAATAAATATGTTATGATAGATGATGCTGTTGTAAAGGTATTTATATTTCATCTAGACACTGACATACATGGGGCATAACAGCATCAAATATGTAACTCACTGAATAATGAGGCATACAGAAGATTTTCAGTGGAAAGAAAGAGCAACCAAAGGACCAGAAAATGAGGGAATTTGGGAGTAGCTAGTGGGAACACCTAGAAGGATGAGAACAGATATTGAGATTGGAGAATTCTTCCTAAAGAACATGAATTATGCAGCATTGAATATGTATTGACATTGACTTTATAGTCAGCACAAATATTGGCTGTATCAATATTTAAGCTGTCCTCCAAAAAATGGATGCCTAATTATCCCATGAAGGTTGAAATTACTAGAATCTAGATTGTGTTACACAACAGCTTTTTGTTTTCACTGCACCGGATTGGTGTTAATGAATCATTAACTTTCTTCACAATAAATGCAAGCATAAGCTGTTTCAAAACATGCCATGTATGTGAGCGATCCATCTGTGTTGCTAAGATTGAAATTATTTTTCAAGATAATTTAGTCCAAGTATGACTAGACAAGGAAGGATTGCAGGACAAGCATCATCTCTCACTATCGACTTTTCATTAGCCTTTCCACATGGCTCAGTGCAGTGTAGACACCAGCATTGCATTTTGGCAGCAGCATTATTTTACTGGTTTCACAAGAGTAGTGAAACCATAGTTAATTTGCCTTCAGCTCTTTCCATTTGTAACTCAAGATAGTGTAGTTGGTTTTGATTGATCATCTTCTCTAAGCTGGCTACTGTTTTCAAGAGGCTAGAAAGCCATGAAAGAAATATAAGGCTGCTAATCCCCCAAATACGTCTGCATTGCAGAGGTCTTGTAAATTTATTCTTGCTGTTTCTGATATCCAAAATCATGAAAACCAGTCAAGGGAGAACCTCAGACAGGCCTTCGGATGATAAATCTTTTTTATGATCCATTGATTAATACAACATCCAGGCTGGTTTATGATGGTAGTAAATTGCCCAGACTTAACTGAAATGTATTTTAAGTATGAAGATGCATCACCTGCATAAATGCTGATTTTACTGTGTGGAATTCTAGTTGTGATTTCCAAAACAAGCCTTTTGATGCGCAGCAGGTCAGCAGGTTGGTTTTTTTTCTGAAAAGGAACAGAGGTCGCTGCTGTTTTTTCAGAACTGCTCAAGCCGCGTGAAACAGTTAAAGAAAGGGCCCTGTTTTAATACATTCTTGGGCGTGTGACCATCCTTGCTTGGCGTTATTGCTTTGAGCCCAGGAGCGGCTGTATCTTGTCCAGATATAAAGCTGCGGGTGCAGTCCCTGCCAGCTCCTTAAATGCTCTCATTCCCTCCCAATTGTCATGGGAATGTGATTGAGTCGTTACAGTAAATTACATCGGCCTTCACTTCTCATGAATTGAGACCAAGTCATTTCTTATCCACAAAAAAGCAGAGCTAACCGGCTTTCACGCAGTGTGAAATCTCCTTTTTGTTATTACAAACCACTCTTTCTTTCCAAAAATCATTTCGCATTGCTTGTTGAATGGTTCCCTTACCTTAAAGTTTGAGCGTCTGCTATTGCTGACACATTTTAGGTTAAATGCCCAGCTGACTCATGCAAAAAATAATATTTGCTCTCCTCTTGGAATTAGCACTAGTGTAAAGTATAAAGTATTTTGCTTTGAAAACATTAGTAATTTGTCTCTAGATTTTGTCATTTCTAGGAGATGCTTTTTCCTGGTCTCTATATGTGTTCTCTGTTCTTAGTGTATTCTCTGCTAGGCTCTGCCATGGAGAGCACAATGATTATGTGCAAAAAATGCTGGCTGAAATAACAACTGTTTTGCCATTTCATTACTCATATCTCTCAGGGATCTTTTCGACAGAACTTGGAGATCCTGAAAGCCCTAAGGTCCACTAAATAACACACCCCCAGTGCACTAATAATAGTGGCATTCCTTACCTGACCTGCCTTTGTTGCATTCTGACCTGATGTCTTACAGTTCCTTTCTTCATTCTTGGCAGGGATCGCTCGGACAGAGAAAGACAAGGGGACTCTGTACGAGCTCACCTTCAGGGGCGACCGCAACCACGAGCTCAGGAGACTGGTGTTCTTTCGCCCGTTCGGCCCTCTGATGAAGGTGAAGAACGAGAAGGTCGACACGGCCAGTATGCTCATCAACATCGTTGTACCCCTGGCCAAGCGGGCGGACAAATTCCGACAGTTCATGCACAACTTCAGGTGGGATGCGACCTTTTCACCTTCCTGTCAATGTCCTGATTCTTTGTTTCAAAAGATCAAAATGGGGTTACTTTTGGATTATTCATTAAATCAAAGCCTTAAATTACTACATTTTAAATATCCCATGATACAAATCACAGCAAGCACAGTAAAAGCAGTATATCACAACATTACAGTGCCAGTTCCAGGAATTAGCCTGGCCTCCAGTGTACCTCTCTCTTTGCCACCTCAGCTGGCTCCAGAGTGCCGTGGATTAATTAGCCAACCAATTATGGCCTCATGGAACAACAAACATTATGCTAATGGCCACAGCTGCTGACATAACAACGCACTGCACTTTTTTAGGGCCAGAGCGGTTGTAACAATGCACAATAGTAAGTACTGTGCATTGTACCTTTTTGTGGAAGTTGGAAACATACAGTTTCTCTAAAAAGACTGCCACTCAAACTGTCACTAAATTGTTATTGGGCTTGGTGTGCTGTTAGCCTATTCACACACTATGTGCTGTAACTCAGGCGGCATGCAGTGAATAACTATAGCCTAGCAGATGTATACTGCTATGGATCCTAACACTGCAGCTACTGGATACACCTCTCTGTTATTTCAGCCTTCTATGATGTCACCATATATCATATTACCCACATAGACCAGCTGGAGTGCATTGTCCCTGTTGACTTCTACTGAGGTAGCTAACTTGCTGCAAAGAGCAGGGGGCTCTGTGGCTTTGTATTGTCTTGTTCCATCTACTTTAGCTTCACAATATACTATTTATTTTACCTAACTGCCTTTGCAGCAGGCGGGTTGAGCCAGACAGGAGGCAACCTCCCCCAGAAATGAAGCAGCATGTTTGTCTTATTTGATACAGTGTCTTACATTTCCTTTTAATGAAATCAATTGATGAAATATCCTGTGGCATAAATATCTATGATTAGCTGATTAGCCACAAATCCTCTCTGAAAACTGCTTTACAGTTTTATCAGAGTAAACCACAGTATTTCTTGATAACAGCTGAGTATTTCACCTGTGGATTTAATGACACAGTGGTTAATGAACAAAACAGCCTAACATGTACAGCCTTACATTTTAAGTAATTCAACAAACTATTTTTTTTCTCATGAATATTCACCATGCCCTTCAACAGGAAGCTGTGCATACATATTTTTCCCAGTACTGAGAGCCAATTGTGCAGAGACATGTATGGAATATGAGACTGACGTGGTTTTCAGCTGCTATATGTCAACCTTGCAGTACCCACTGTCCTAAAAATAAGGCACACCTTAGTGAGGTAGGACATCCTGTTCCCCTTATTCCCTTATGCCATGTTTTAATTATGCACAAACTAGGAACACTGTACAAACTACTTATGCATTCATCAGCATATTAATTCAAATGTGTTTAAACAAGAAAAAAGAGTCTTGATTCAACAGACTTTGAAACCACCACAAATTGATTTAACATGGTTTTAATTCCCTGTGTCTCTGTTTTGTAATCAGTAAGAACCAACTAATAACAGGTTATGTTGAAGGTGTATGCAACAGTGAATGCATCTGTGGACCTGACATGAGAACAAAACTGAAAAGAGGATATAAATAAATACAGCAACAAGACACCCACTTTTTTGTGTGAGTGTGTTTTGGGAACCGAGCGCTATTTGTAATTAAGTAAAAGTATATTCATCGTCCGTGTGGTGAATTCATCGTCTCTCCATTAGAATGTGTCTGGTTCAAGGGCCTGGAATTTCACATGGGGGCTGCACTCTCTCCATGCGGGGCCTGTGTGGAGCTGCCAGTTGTCTGCCCCAGGCAGTACTTTGCATGCAGGTACTGAAAAGGGCGTCCACTCTGCTCCCACACTGTCTGGTCTTAGCATAGCTGTCTCCACGACTTCCTTCCTGCCTCTCCCAGTCACTTGACTTGGACCTTTCTTACACCGGCAACAATTATGATTATAACCAAGCTGAGACGGACGCAACTGGTGTCAAGTGTGTTGTATTTCAAGCTTATAAATAGGTTAATGTGTGCTTTTGGTGATTTCTGTATTTGGAGGGAAAAGCATGCATGGCACACTGAAGAGTTGCCAATACAGTAGTTATGTACTTAAATTAATTATGATGGAAGATAATGATAAGATATTTTTAAAGTGCAGGGGCATAAAACTCCCTTCTACATGGTTCTTCATTTCCCCAGTATCTTCAACATAAATAATTGAATAATTTATTCACACAGAGCTCGATCCGGAGCCAGTTAGCACTTGATGTATTTCGCAATCCCCACAATAAGGGGAGCTTTCATTAGGACCTATAAATAAGGCAGTGAAAATCTACAATTTAAATCACGCTGAATATGAAACAAAAGTCCTCTTCATTGGTGGAGATTCTGATGACTTCAACGGTTTTTTCAAAGCTCTTACTGCTCCTTTGAAGGCATGCCATTTTTTTTGAGTTCGATTTCCCAAGAAAAAGGCTGAACTATCTCGAAAACTACATTTTTTTTACAGGGAAAGGCAAAAATATTGTCACACAGTGCAACACAAATATTCATTTTGCACTGAACACTGACACATGCATGCATGTATTGAAAATAATAAACTGTTCATGTGCACACACACACGCACACACACACACACACACACACACACACACACGCACACAAGACAGCTAGTCTGTTCTTATCAGGATGGGTGACTCAATTTAATGAGTTTGAAATGATTTGGCTCACTTGAAAGGAAGCCTCCTCAGATGATGAAAGGTCAGGCTTTCTGACCCTGGCTGCTTCTGTTAACACCCACATTAACAGTTCATGTGGGAAAGTGTCAGTGAAGGTACTGTGGCGGGAAGATTCTCATTGATGAGGAGTGCCAGCGTGGCAGCTGACTGCATTGCGGAGCCCCCCATTATTAGTTATTTATTTACCTGACAGACCCCCCCTATTGTTGGCAACTAAAATAAATGTTTTTTTCATACTGTACAGGTGTACACAGGCTTGACCTGCGCTTAAGCTGTTCTGCTTTAAGTCCCTTGCTTGAGTAAAACAGTGGTAACCCCTCTGAGAATCAAACCTGTGTCACCCAGAATTAAAATCTGCAGCCTTGTGGTCCATAAATCCAGGTTACCACCACGCTGCCACCAACTCTAGCTGCATCCCTCTACCTGCCCTCTCTAAAAACATGCATTTCTGCCTCTCCACTCCTGAGTCTTCCTTCCAAGGGCAGCTCTTCACAAACCAGAGCATGCCTGAGGCACCAGGCTGTCTCCTTTTACAGTAGATCATTACAAGGTCGCTGTGGTAGGCAGGACATCAGCAATTGTGAAAAAAAAGAGTGATGATGCACTGTATATACACAGATAAACAGATGGGTTCTGGGGTCCGGCGCGACATATGAGGAGGTGCACTGTACTGCCTGGTAATTGCAGTGTCTGAGCCAAGATGGCCGGCCATGCTGCAGCATATCTCAAACGTTTCCATTTCTCTCCCCCCTCTCACGCACCTCTGACAGCTAATCAATAACCACGGGCCTCTCCAGGTTCCCTGGTGATAGCTCTCTTCCAGGAGGCCATCTATTGCGAATGAGAATTTGTCTCTCCCAGTATCTCGCTGCCCTCTCTGCCGGTCTGTGTTTTTTTTTTTTTTGCATGCCTCGCAGTGACGAGAAAAGCCATTTCGCTATCCGCCTTTCGTGCACGGCGTTGTGAAAACTGTTGACCACCAGTGCACGCGGCAGCCACGGGGCTCATCAATCCCCCTGTCGTATACTGTAAGGAGGCTTAAAATCAAACGGATTGACAGTGCAATTTAAGCACTGGGGAAAGGGGGGCGGGGGGGACCTATGCAAATCTATGGGACAAATGATCACAGGGGCGCTTAAAGAAGAAAAGTTTATGATAATGGGATTATGTGATTAATCTCTTTGAACTGAGCTATGTTTTGTACCGTATGAAAGTAAAATAAGATTGTCTGACAATCCATCAAAATCCCTCGGTGCTGTGAAATGATATTCAACGGCACGCTTTACTCGGGCAAGTAGACAGTGAGGGTTCAGCTGAATACTGAATTGCAAAAGATAAAATATGTTTCCTGCCTTTTGTTTGTTTGTTTTTTTTTTGAGTAAAAACATAACTTTCATTTTAACCATTTGCATCTCACCACGATGGAAACAATGAAGCAAATCATGATCTAAGCTCAACACAACACTGTGAACATCTATGATACAAATGAAATTAACAGCAGATACTATTTGTGGTGACTGAAATGTATTTGTTGTGCACTTGTGACTACAGAAGCATTGTGCAAAACAGATCTGTAGAAATGGTCCATTCTGCCCTGTCTCTCTGGGTATGATTGGACAACTGCAAAAGATTGTGGACATAGAAAAACTGGCACCTATTTCCACTCAATAAGCCAACGTGTATTTTGTGCTATTGCCTGCTTGTTTGTTGTTCCTTTGCCATATCTCTGGGTACACAACCGGGATTCTGAAGGCACCTAAGGGATTCTGACTGTATTAGATATCCCAGGAATAAAACAGCAGAACCTAAAACAATACTGTGGTCAAACAGATGCTCAGACAGTTACATGGAGGAACACAATGACAGCCTCAGCCTGAGCCCCCCAGCACCAGGCTTGAACTGCGAATTAATGCATTGTTTCATTGGGAAGGGTGAGTGAACTTCAGAAGAGCTGCACAGTGGGTGGAAGACTTACCGCTCTGTATATCCAGCTGTGTGGCCCGCAACAGGAATTTACAATGCACCTCTTGTGGAGCGGAAACGCAGCGCTATGGTTTTCAACACCAAGCTGAGAACTTCCTCAAGCGTTCCGTGGTACCTCTTTACAAGCCTGTAAATCTGCCTGTCGGACTGGAACATGTCACCCATAACTGATTTTTTTTTTTTCATGATGTGATCAGGTAGAATGTACTGATTGTTCAGAGGAATAACTGGCTGGTATTGAACAGTATGGAAATGTGTTTTAATATATGTCAATAGAAGCTAAAAATATGGTAAACATGTGACATAAATACATTATGAATTCTTTATGTACATATTTGTAGCACATTTTTCTGACCGTTTCTATCTAGAAAATGTGTTGCACTGTATTTGCTTTCTGTGCGGGTAGTCAGGCTTTAGCTGGCATGTCCCAGGTCGACCCCTGACGATCAACCCTTTTATTATTTTAGAGAGGTGTGCGTTCGACAGGACGGGAGGATTCATCTCACGGTGGTGTACTTTGGGAAGGATCAGATGAGTGAAGTGAAGGGGATACTGGAGAACACATCCAGGTAAGGGAGAGATGCTCTGCTCAAATAAGCCCTCCATGTGGGAATATAAGTAGGCAGCGAGGCATCAATCTCAGAACTCAAAGAGTGAGATATGTGAGCTTGTTTTTTACGCATGTTGTTGTGTAACCTGCCTCTAATGCGCTGAACGTGGTGCTTTCTGTTAAAAACACAACAGGCCCTTCAATTTATCTGCTTCTCAACGCAAGATGGAAGCCATAATGATATTTCATTTTGATGCAGCGACAATTTAAACCAGTTTTTCAAGGTTTGTATCGACAAAAAAATAAATTGAATAGCAGTCTGTATTTGGCCATTTGTAAAAGTATCATCAGAATGGCATACCCCTACAGAAAAGCTATTTTGCATAAGTAATCTTTAGCTAAATTCATTTTTGCCTTTGCACATTTATATTTATAGAATGGTATTTTTTGAAAGATCCGCAATGTATCCACATGTCAGAATCGATTATGTTCATCATAACGTCATCCCAGTTTCAGCATGAAATGTATGCCTTTTATGAGCATAATTCAAAAACTGCCAATAAATAAATCCACTCACAATGGCTTTTTCTCTTGATGAAGTTGAAGTGGTGATACATTTTGATAAAATGTAACTGCATATTTGGTTTGGTTCTATATTATAAAGACACCCTTGCAAATAGGCTCTCGCGCCCAGGACATCAAAACAAATAGCGGATACACACAATGCATTATTAAAGTGTTTCACAACAACCCTTCACTCTGATGAATTATGCAACAGCTCCACAACCAGCACTGTGGGCTGACCTTCTCGCTCATGTCCAAAAATTACAGGTCTTTTTGGTCAGGACTGATGGTGTCTGGGATAACATTAGGTCACAGGTTTTTTGACAGGCTGCTGATATCTGGCAGACTGCCATTATCGCTGCACCCTTGCCAGATGGATTCCTGCGTTCCGGGGTACTTGATTGAATCTTCGATGTCAATCTGTGCCCAGAGAAACTAGGCAGACGGCCTCCCGAGGGAAGCTCATCACAGCGCATCTGAAATCATTGTTAATAGATCTGTCTAACCCGCCGGTATTTTCTCAAAGGTCTGCCGCAGTGTTTTTTTCCCCCAAGGGAGCTTCCAAGCCCCTCGCGGTGTACAAGGATACAAGGAAGAGGAAAAAACTGGGTTTTTTTGAAGGCTTTCAAAGTAAGCATCAGGGAATGATTGGTCCTGTCTTTCTCGTTAAGCGAGTCATACGAGTCCTCTGGGGCCAGGATCCTGCACGTCTCACATGCACGCCTCGCCATAAACGAGCAACTGAGACCAAACAAGTGCTTTGATTACTGATCCAAATGTAATGCACTGACTTCAATTAAGTATTCACAAATAGGTGAAGAGAAGACCAGACAGGCTTTTTAAATGGAGTAGAACACAGTAGAACACAACACAATGCAGTATATGTGCTGGCTGCTCCTCTCATGAAGTCTGTGGCCATTAAGTGTTTCTTTACAGCACAACCCTTTGGTGTGGTCACATAATAAAATACTGATGGGCATCGGAACATCCATACTTTCTCAAACTAAAAAATCTGATTTTTAAAGATGCGGAAGGTTATTTTATTATCCGATTCCTAACAATTTTATGTTTCCGGACAGCTTTATTCCAAAGTTATAAAAGTTTAAAAGTAGAATATCTCACACTGAGAGAAAGTTTATCGCATTTGCTCCCTCAAATGACAGTTTCACAAAAATGCAATCTATATATATATGCTGCAATATACTGGCATCATTATAGTTTTACTCAGCTTGTAACATGACCACTCCTTTCAGGTTTTGCCCACTGTCTTATTGAATCCCAGCTTGGCTGGACGAGGGCATGGTATATCTAACACAACCATCAGCCCAGTGTATAGCAATCTCAGCTCCACATCCGCTTTTAAGTTACCTCAACTGATGAGTATAACCACAGTTGTGCAATATGTTATCTCTCTTTGAGCCAGTCCCTTTCAACATCCATTTTGAGAAAGAGGAGAAAGCTATCTGATTATTATTAGGCTCTCCTTTTCATTCTCACTTGTTTAGTGTAAATTTTCAAATGTGTGCAGAACAGAAGGTAGCTAATTATTCCAAAATTTAGCCCTTTCTGAGGCTGCACAGATGCATCAATATCTGTTTTCATCTGTGCACTGCTGAGTTCTAAACAGGATTCTCGATAGACGGTCCTGGATTTTTACATGCAATACTTTCTTCCACAAGCTGTCCAGTCCTTCTAGCCTTGTGTGATATGTTACTAGTTTTGGATGTAGTTTGTTCCCAGTTGACTATCCAGCAAAAGCAGAGGATCTGAGCAGAATTTGTGGAGCTTAGCTGATACAATAAATCAGCAGTTGGTGTGAGTTGGGTGCCAGTTCCATGAAGTTCTGGGCAACATCCCCAGCATAAACACAGGAAAACCACACCATAAGCTGGTTCAGTAAGAACTCACAGCACAATCATCACAGCACACTCCATGTTTGCCAGACACAGAGGATTTTTCTTTCAAATAGCTGGTACGTGTAGGGTTCCCACCTTTGATTTGTGAAAAACCGGGACATTCTGACCATTTTTTTTTTTGTTTGCATATACCATGTTAACAGTTGTAGGACTCCCTATCGCCTCTCTTACCTATATTTGTCCTGACGCAGACGCACACCCTGCCGCAGCTGCACTCACTCTGGACTCCTTTGTCTGCTGCTGTCCACTTCTACATTAAATACAGATTTTTTTTTTTTACTTTAACATGTAAACATATACTGTCTAATTATAATCTACTATAAAATCTAATGATATGTCCAAAGGTATACTCCCTTTAGCAATGAAAACATGATTAGATTTTATTATATTTTTGTATTATAATAGATTATAAATATTATAATAGATTATAAACAACTATTTAACTTAATGATTTTGGGCAACCTGACACTGACATTTCTCACCTCTTTTTCGCACTTACTTTATTGCCACAATCCATAGATAAGTAGCTGTGGTCGTGAAGCACTCCGTTGTATACACTGCTAAGCTCCGCTACTGCTATCCTGCCTTCCTCTGGTGAACCTTTTTTTGTCATAAAGTTGCAATGGCTAGATTTTTTGCGTTTGCTTAATACAAAACTCTGGTGCTTCTCTGTTTTTGCATGATTTTCCAACGCTGTTTTTCCTTCATATTTAACTAAAGTTTTGGCCGGACACAAAACACAGGTGGCGGAGAACAGGTCTCCTTGGGCGGGCCTTACCCATTCAGAAAAGTTTCCTCTTTTCCTCTTTTCACCCAATCTGAGTTGTCACCCAATCTGAGTTGTCCCCCCGTTTCTAGAAAGCCGACAAAATAAACAGAAAGTTTAAAAAAAAACTTTCTGTAACATTACCTCTAGCTAGCAACTGAACTCACGGTAGGGTTGTGGATGTGGATACGCGCAGCAGACCAACAGCCCGGGCAGTTGCTTGGCAATAAGGTACACTTTCATATTTCTACTACCAATCAAATAAAAGTATAGACATGGCCAATCACTGTGTTTTACCGTTTACGGACACAGGCTTGGATGTATAAACATAACCAGGAAGAAAACAGAATGGCAGTAGAAGGAAACCAAATGAGGTTTTATTTGAAACTATGAAATTCTAAATTAGAAGTACATTTTCACAAAAAACTGGGGCAATTCGTGTCCCGGGAAAGAATATTAATTTCCGGGACAGTCGCTCAAAAAAACAGGACAATCCCGGGAAAACCGGGACAGGTGGCAACCCTAGTAGCAGCCACTTAATTATTGTGCACATATGTGCAACATTAAGGTCAAATGCCATATTTAACAAAGCCACGGCCTTTAAACTTTATCTAAAATACAACACAACAAAAGTGCCTAAAGTATCTAAATGTGTGCAACTGCTTGTAAGAGATAGCATGCCACTTCAAAGCATGGACAACTTAACATCAACGTCCAGTCGTCACAAAATGTGCAATTAGTGCACTGTCTGTGCACAAAAAGACAACAGAAACTGATGAAAATCTCATATCTGATATATTAAATATTTATTCCATTTATCTTTAAAAATTCACATTTAAATGTATTGCACTTCTACACTACTCAGCAGAGGCATAAAACACAAAATTATTTCATAAGGCCGTTTGGCAGCAGTTCTTCATTTGTAATGCAGGCAAAGGAAATGTCAGATATTTTAAAAAACAGACTCTGACAGGTAGTCATAGAGAAAGGTTTGAATAAAACTAACAATGAAATCCATGCAAAATGACAGTTTGTCATTTTTCATTCGAAAGTAGCTCTGCCTTGAAACCATGCAATGGACACATGATCAGAAAAATGTGGCTGTACAGGTATTCCCTGCCTTAAGGCATGACCAAATCACTAAATCAGCTTCAGATAAAATCGGTTACTCTATGTTGAGTTAATGAAATTTATTGTAATTTAAATCGCATGTCTCTGCACTTCACAGTGTCAATTCCCACAGAGTTGCCAAACCCTTTACATTGCAGGTGCTTTGCTTTAGGAGTAATTGTTATTTGAAAATGTCCACAGTCGACCAGATCACATTGTCAAACAGTGTTTTCTTGTCCGTAGAAGTAGTAGATTCTGAAAATGTAGTTCTGCGCTAGCTTTCCACACAGACAAATTCTTGAAAAGATGAAAGTTTTCTGGGAGACCACATGAAGTAATTTGGAATGCACAGGCTAATATCAAGCAAGGGTGTGGAATTTGGTATCTTGCAAGTCTTCTGTGTTTTGGGCCATTGTGACACTTGTGTATCCACAACCTTATTTCCTTTACTTAAAGTCATCACAGATACAACATGTGTCTGTGTGCGGAAGGAAATACTATTTCTCTCTGCAGCTGCAGATAAAACTGAATGTTGCTAGCGCTATCTCTAAAGCAAACGAGTAGTTTATCTTTCACAAACTCCACCTCCCAAGAGAGGAAACCCTTCCCCATAGTTAAGTCAACAGCAGGCTGGAAGAGTTACGCATGGAGCCGCTCGTTGAGATCTGGGCCTACAAGCAGTCGAGAGAATGTAAACACGTGTCTTTCTACAGAGCACCTGCATTTTCCTTGGCGTGTCTGTTTCTTTGTCCGGCCCGTCTCTCAGACGTAGGCCTGAAGGACGAGCCCATCTGTTCGGAGGCTGGTTTCCTGTTCCTGCCGAGTGTTGTGACTGGAGGCTGTGACTGTGTACTGAGATGAGTCACGCGACGAGTGCGCTGAAAGGATCTTGGGACCGCGTGCTGAAACATCAGCAGCTACAGTGCTGCGGCTCACCATACAATTACCATTTATCATCCGCATTCAACCGGAGCTTAAAACTGTTATTACGTTTTCTGGAGGAAAAAAAATTAATGCGTTTGAAAATTATCACGAGGGTAAACTTTAATTTGCACATACCAAAGCACATTCGCAACTCAATGGTCGTCACTGTACATGGTTGATTTATAAACGAGGCCCTGTATTTTTGGCAACCAGATGTTATAGCCCCTAACTCAACCCTCCAGCAGCACAATACTGATGCAGCCTCCTTGTGAAGCCACCTGTGGAGCAATCGTTACCGTCGTGGTACCTGAATCTCAGGTTGACACATACTTGTTACTTCAGTTCAACAGTATTCATGATTAAATGATAATAATATGAAAAAAGAATATTGTTTGTCCTCTCACCCATTGCTTTTCTGTTGTTTGCTATGATAAGATGGTATTGACCAATATTCCTGCTTGTGTTTGCAGGGAAAGGCTTTTAGATGTTTTACTTTGACTGAATTTTTTCTAGCCAAATCCATTCCATATCTATGTACCTTCTATGTCTATTTATCTAACTCACCACTGTGTACTCAAAGTCAATTACCTTGTTCAGCTGTAGCAGCTACAGAGCCACATAGTGGATACCAACTGAATTACAGACCATAATACCAGGTTGCTGCAACCACAGGACCCTAGTAAAAGCCTGGCTACATTTAACCACATAATGCCTGGATTTCCCTTTCCCATAGAATCAACTTACTTGCATATCTTTTATTTCAGTTACATGTTAGGTTCTCACAATGAATGGATTTTGTACACATTTGCATGTCCAATTTAACCTGAATGTACACTGCAATCACAATGTGCAGTATGTGATATCTGCTTGTCTAAGTCATCAAGCAACAGTCATATGATGCAGAGAGGATAAATTCAAGGCATAATGCTGAATGATGGCAGTAGCTGCCCCCCAAATGAATGGGAAATGGAAGAGATGGCCCCTTCATTTAAACATGTGAGTCAGAAAGTCTTCTTAGAAAAATTCCTATGGACACCAACTGCACAGGACCAGGTGTTTTGTTAAAACACACACACACACAAACACACAATTATAAAGTGGTTTAAATGTCTGGAAGATAGAAGAATAATTTGAAAATAAAACAAAAAACAACAAGGTCAACAGAAAAAATTTAGGCTTTTTTCTTAGACATATGTTTTTTTTTCCTCATACAAATGTCTTTTTTTCTCCTGCTGGCTCATAGAGTAGAAACTGTGTATTTAAATCAATATAATTTTTTATTTTTATCAGATGGATGCACTGGAGTTTCCTGGAGTGGTATCAGTGACTGCACCATGGGAGATATGGTGTCAACACCAGTAACACCCTTCCGTTTGTTAATGCAGCAGATTCTGCCGTACTACAGACATATTTAAATATATATTATATCATTCGTCACATTAATATTGAAAGTAATGCTAACTCTATTCATGGAAAGATTTCATATTAAGTATGTGGATTGTTGTTGTTTGAGGGCTGTAAAAAAAAAAAAAAAAAAAGCCTGTTTCTTTTGACACTGAATCTCTGAAGGCCTGCTGCTCTGTTGTAGTATTACAGAGTAACATATTTGTTCATTTGTTTTTTTGTTTTTTTTTTTTTTTTGGTTAAAATGCATTTTAATGTTTGAAAAGTTAAAACTGCCCATGTCTGCACCATGGAAATTAAGAGGCTCAGTTATTCATATCATTAGTATTTTTGCTCAGTGAAAGCCTTTGTTCAAGAAAATGCACATGTCTTTCGGGTTATGTAGTTATTAAGCTAAGTACGTTGTTCAAGGAGTGACTCACCGGAGATGTGAACCTGACATTTTCTGATTAGGAAGGCCAGTCCCTGAACCATTACTCCACACTGCTGCCTGTTTATGCATACTAAGTGCTGGGTTAACTACTTATAATTTGCTCCACGTAGGGTACTGAGCAGTAACATTCATTAAGATTAATTACTATACTGTACTGGAGCATAAAGAGTGTAATTAATTCAAATTATCCCTGTAAACTGACCCTTGTTTCGTTGTTTGCCCATTATTTGTCCGTTTGTTCATTCATTCAGTTATTTAAGCAAGAGATTGTCATTTGGAATATGGAAAATTATGATTTTTTTGGATGGTATGAATATTTATTCATAATACATCTCCCTTGGGCCATGTGAAAATTCAGTTCTTTGCTAGTAAATGTTGACTCCCTACAGAGAAATCTGCATTCGTTTGCTTTTACAGAAGTGAAAATAAGTGGTATGAATGAAATCCAGTTATTTTAAGACGGGCTCTCCTGTGTGAATATTGATGAGATGGCCCACAACCCTTTTCTCCACATTTTCTCCACATAATCCTGAGTTGGTTGATTGATAAGTCTTGTAGTGCAGTATAGAATAAACGGGTTAATTCAGGTTAATTCCAAAATGACTCTGTTGAGCTTGTTTTCTCAGTGGCTTTTGCAGGAGGCTAAACTGCAACCAAACTCGGTAGCACCCTGTGTCTGAGAGAGGACATCTTGTCAATGCAACGTTAAAAATATCTGAGGATTCCTCAGAGAAACTTCTGAATTATCCTGCTGAAAGCATAATGTCACACATGAGTATATTTCTTGCCTATTTTATGCTAAGGTTGCTTCAGGTTGGACTCTTTTGTAGCCGTATTTCATCAAATGTAGCATATTTTAACTGGAGATACTAGCACTTGGGCTAAGCATACAGCTGTCAGTCTGGAGAACACCAAAGAAACCACAATGTCATTAAGATGACAATGACTTTGGTCGTGTCTGACTGGTGGGATTTCACGCTTCAAGCAATGGATCCAGGAACAGTGTTCCTGATCCTCACTCTTGTAGTTTGTCAGCATGACTCAGTAAGACCTCTTAGCACCGTTAGAACTGCCTGAGTGAGTGCTCATCACCATCAGCCACATCTGGTGCGCTTTTCTGTCATCTCAAGGTTTGGTGACTCTTTGGTGTCATGGCAACAGAGTCTTAAACACATAAATAATTGCCGAATGAAAACACAGAGGTATAAAGGGAAGCCAAGGCATCAGAAAATGGCTGGCATCTCTCACGCCTGCCACAGCTAATCAGACAAGAGCAGAAAAGGGATGTTTTACTGTATGCATGACATGAACAGAAGTGGCTCCCATATGCTTTGAATCTTGCAAATCTTTAATGATTATTAAAATTTTAAATCTTTTTGATTATCTTAGGCACCCATGCCAAGACTCTTTCTTGTGTTTGTAGGTATCTTCTCTTCCCATTGTATCAGTTACGCAAAGTATTATAAAGAATTTTTTTTCATCTACATAGTTTATACTCTTATTGCAATACAGATATTCCATGTCATCAGATAGTGAGTTTAGCATAAACGTTATGTTTGGATGTAGACTCTGTCTCTGGTAGCTGGTAGTCACAGATGAAGAAAATATTGTTGTAAAAGATGAGATAGCCTGCGATGGCTGTACTCTTAAGAGACCATCCTCTTTTTCGTAATAATCAATGTGGTGTGAGTCTTTCCTATGTCTGAATCCTAGCATACCTTTGTGTAAGGAATTAACCACTGCAAAATGACCTCATGCCATTTAGCAGTCCCCCTACAACTATTGACACCTCCAAATGTTATTCTCTGAAACCCAAACAGGATATGAATGTGGGCCAGCAGTTTCCAAGGTTCCTGTTTTTTTCTGCTATAAAAAGTAAGGTACAGGCATAGTTTAAAAAACTGACTTCCCAAGCTAAAGCTGTAAGGTTATAACTTATTTATCACATTTAGTTTGTGTACTTTTTTCCTACTCCCATAACATTAGCTATTTAAAGACTTTCTCCGCGATTGCATCATAGGGTATAAACAGACCTGATACAAAGCACCACGTGCTTATCACCAGCAGCAAGTGTGTGACAGTGGTGGTGCGTCCAGGGTCTATTAGGGTGCTTCACAGGTTTAGTGGGTGGGGAAGAACTCCACATAATTGTCACTTACTGTCACTCTCAGAGCCAGTAACTGTAAGCCTGGGTCAATAGCCTGTGCTTATTACTGTCTATCAGCTGTGCAGAGATCCATTAGGAAGATGACATAAAAAATTTACTGAAATGTAAGATGTTTTCTTTGTTTATGGCATTGTGGGTAGACGATGCACAGACCACACTGCAATCTGAGAAACAGATGCATAATGAATCATCTTTTTTTTATTCATCATGTGCCCACTTATGACATTTGCAATTATTAAGTTAACTCGTTTCACAAAAGAAATTGAATTATACCAGAAAGAGGAGTGTCTGAGTGTATTTTTTTTCCTCTATGAAGACAGCAACTGGGATATTTTGTTCTCCCTGTGTTTTCTGGAACTCTGGATTCAGTCGGTCTCTCGGTACTGCATTGCGGACAGTGGGGATGACTAATAGCAACGGGGGGCGATTGTGTGATATACCTAATCAGCAAGTCTTGTGAAGCATCCGCACCCAAGAGACCAGCGCTGAACTTTCCCTGACAACGTTGAGCCTGTGACTTAATGAAAGCGGCTCTCACACTGTGCACTGTCTGCTTATGACAATGCCCTGCGCATGCTGCATTCCCTCTGGGCTTGAACCTTAGGGCGTCTCACTGCGGATTCACATTCATAAACTATATTAAACTTCATACTGTACAACGGGTCAATAACAAGCCATGCGGGATAAAGCATATTCTTTAATACATTCTTTTTTATTATTATTTCATTGCAGCAATGGGGTTGAAATCACCCTGTGTGGCATTAAAATGATAAATAAATTCATTTTTGTTACTGTTTTGTCCTTACACACATCACGTTTTGTGGCTCATTTTAGGCTGAACTGCCAAGCACGTCATTCCGGGGCAAGTCATTTAAGATTCAATCAACCCCAGAGTTCAAGTTAGACTCTTGTTTCATTATCAGATGCACTTCAAGACAAAATCATTCATGGTGCTTACCCATCATAAATAAGTGGGAAATGTACTTGACATTTCATATATAAACATTCATAATATATATCCACAGGCTCCATTCAACCTTGAGACTTGAGAGTTTTTCCAAAGTTTTTGGCTCTTTGTCATTCTTTGATTTATGAAGTGGAGGCTCAGACAAAAACAACAAGGTTAAGGCATCTAAGTGGTTGGTATTGAACTTATTGAGGTGTTATCGGGGGGGACTGACAGCAATGGTATGGCAGTATTCAACCCACTGGAAAACTCCAGCCGTAAGCATCTGCATTCTGCCTCCTCTCATACACAGAGAGATCAACTTCAAGAACTTCACCCTGATCCAGCTGAATGAGGAGTTCTCGCGCGGGCGGGGCCTTGACGTGGGCGCCAGGGCGTGGAAGGGCGGCAACATCCTTCTCTTCTTCTGCGACGTGGACATTTACTTCACCGCCGAATTCCTGGACTCCTGCCGACTGAACACACAGCCTGGTGAGGGCTTGCCGACCAGTGCTGGTCTCACTGATCTCCCATGGCACTCAAAAAACATTTCACAAGTAACAATTCTGTTCTCAGTCCACTGTGCATGGACTTTGAACTGAACCCACCATTTCTGATGCACCTTCAGGCAGCAGCAGGGGAAGTACAGCATGACACCATCTTGTAGGTATACACAGGAGAGCTCTTTTCCAAATGGCCTTTGAAGTTCAAAAGTGTGTGAATATATGCATTTCAGACCACTGACCTGTGGACAGCAGGTTCACACTTGGCTTGCATATTGATGGAATGTTCTCAATGGGAATTTACATTTACATTTACATTTATATTACGTCCCTTGTCCAGAGTGACATACAAAAGTTCAAATAATGTTACATTTACGTTTTTGAGATCTAGCAGACAACTCCCAAGTCAAGCCCAAGGTTCATCAAACAAAACGACATTAAACATTGCACAAACAAGGAACCACCATCCACACATGGAACCATTGTCAAACACAACACCAAGACCACAAATGCACACCCCACTCAATAAGCAAGTGCAACACAATATATCAAACATCAGTGTATCATTCCAACACAATACCAACACATACCCTGAAGTACAACTTCCATATATAGTGGATAGGATTTTATGCACATAGTTCATTAAGTTAATTAACTACAGCAATATGGGATAGTGATGTGACAGGGCCTCCATCAGTGGCATCACTCAATGGACTTCCATAGATAGACTCCTTTGTCTTTGTACAACGGGGCTGAAGCTTCCACTGCCCCTGCAGCACAGACACACCCAATAAATACCCTGTTCAGTCACTGAGAAGATGGGCAGATGAGAGGAGGAAGCCTAAACTACTGACTAGCAGTTAAAATGCATTCCCAATTCTAATGAAGGCAAAAAAACAATAACTAAAAACAGCCAGAGTAACCAAAGAACAATCTCCTGTTGTATCCCAAATAGCTTAGTTGCCCTGGCTTATGTGACATTCACTTGTCACACTATACAGTATCATTAGGGTGCATGGGCATTTTCTAGAATATTCTAGACTGTCCTTTCTTTTAAAGGTATGACAGCATTGTTGTCTTCTTCTCTTAGGAAAAAAGGTGTTCTATCCGGTTCTCTTCAGCCAGTATAACCCGAGCCTGATTTACGGTCACCATGAGAACATTCCCCCAATAGAACAACAACTGGTAATGTATTCTCTCTCTATGCTCATGCCCCAGCATGTTTTTAGATAAACAGATAGACAGAGAGAGAGAGAGTGTGTGTGTGAGAGAGAGAGAGCGAGAGAGAGAGAGAGAGAAAGGTAACAGTTTTTGTAATTGTCCATACAAGGTTTTCTTAACTGGTTTTAGAGTACACATGAATGTTGACAGTTTTATCCTCATAATCTTATCATCCTTTTAACAGGTAATCAAAAAGGATACAGGTTTCTGGAGGGATTTTGGCTTTGGCATGACCTGTCAGTATAGGTCAGACTTCATCAATATAGGTAAACATATGTATTTTGTTACAATGTATATTAATAGTAAGTAATTGCTATTCATATTGACTATGTTACTTACTGTGTAAGCATTTTTAAATCTGAATGATTTGGACCCACCTAAAAATGAAATTTATTGTAATATATTCAGAAATACGTTAATAAGAGATAAAGAATATATTGGAAATATAATTAAAATATATTAATGCGAATCAGAAGTATCTTGCAATATACCAAAATAGGAATAAAATATGATATTTAAAAAAGTGTATGGGTATTATGTATTATGATTGATTATCTCCTGGGCTATTACCCAAAAAACAGCCATTTAAAAGATTATAATAAATGAAGGGTGACACAATATATCCAGCATTGTTTGGCAGATCATCCTGGTTCATGCAAGCTTGCTGTATTTGGTACAGCTGCATAAGCTCAGTTGCTTATTTTCTGTATACGAATGTTTAATAGTATTTTGTATGTTTTGATATTGACTACTTGCCTTAAAGTGGGTTATTTATCTTAGAAATTAAAATGTCAAATTGTAATTGAAGCAAAGCATGAAGGGCAGACTGGTCCAGTTAAATTTTGCCAAGTGTCATACTTATATAAAATCCACATCAGTATTGCCAGTCTATTAGCTCCATTGGCAAGTTTGCTTCAATTGATTTTTTTTTCACTCAAGGCAGAGCCAGTAGATGAAGTCAGAAGTTGTAAAACATTTTGGAACCTCCAATTTCCGGAAAGTGGACAGCATGTCCACGCATGGCAGCACAGTCATTTTACTGTCTGTCAGGTTGTTTTTTTCCGCTATTGGAAAATATGAATAATGAAGGGGACATGGTGATATGCTATTTCCTATTTATTTTTTCTAATTCCCTTTATGAGCAATAAAAATACCAGTTTATAAAGACGAAGAAAAATGACTGAATTTCAGACTACTGTCAGTTAATGCATAGGCTTTAGAAAGGACTTAAGACTATACGTGTGTAATAAGACACTACAGACTGAATACCCTTGTAATGGAAACTTCCGTGCTTGTGTGTGTATGCGTGGACATGTGTTTACACATTTGTGGTCATGTCTGCAAGTGCATTTAGGGGTTTTACTAAAAAAAAAAAACACACATTGAATGTTATTACTGATACCTGCGCATGTCTGCTTAAGCATTCCAGGGCTGTCCTCATGATGGAGTAGATCACTTCTATATATTCTCTCACCCTGCAGTGGTCTCATTAGAGGACTACTACAACTTATTTGGGTCACTTATTCAGAACAACTGCACAGCTGCAGAACTCTACTGCCAAACATATCATTGGGTGTTTGGACCATGAAGTTTAGATTCAGACCAATTTAGTATTCACAATTTGGTATGAAATCCTTTTTTTGTTCTGGTGGGATGAAGGGTATGAAAGTGGAACAGGCTGTTGCTCAGGTCCCGATCTGTAAACGGATAAACAAAAAAAGAGTCTTTCTCAGCTTCATGGTTCGCTTCTTTGTTTTGGCCCTGAGCACTGCGCTGTCAGCTCGAGAGAGAGGAGAGAGAGAGGAGACAAGCTCGTGCACAGACACACACATACGCACACACACACACACACACATACGCACGCACACACACACACACACACACACACACACACACACAAACACACACACACTACTTAAACGCACAATTGTCAATGCAGTTTTATCCCTAACCTCACTATAACCATTCCAGATAACCTGTTGTGGACTTCTGTCTATTGCCTTCTGGTGATTCATTTGGACACTAATGATTTCCTGTAATATTATCATTCCAGTTTTTTTTTTTTGTTTTAATATTTCATCATTGCAGTACCTCACTCATGGAAATACTGATATATGAACCAATCACATATAGTGATTAAAAGCAGTGGATAAAACTCTTCTCATAATTATCAAGAAATCTGCCTGGAAGAATCAATTTATTCTCACTTACAACATGTAATACTCAATGGAGTGCATGGCATGTAATGAATGAAAAAAATTTGTAAAAATGGCAGCTATGTAAGTTGCTCGGGATAAGAGAATCTGCTAAAGAAATGTAATGTAGGTGAGTCCTGTCATGGTCCTAAAACCTATGAAAGAAAAGGGTGCTGAGCCTACACTGCCTAAGATTACATTTACAATTAAGCAGGCTTCGCATAGTGAAAATGAATGCAAGGCAAGGCGTCATGTACTAATTATCAGGGAGACACTCAGATACTAATTAACGCACGTCAAAGTATGGATTTTATAGTTTAATTTATTTAGGACATTGACTAAGGACATTGAATATTGACTGGGCTATGACATTGTAGCTTGAGCAGTGGCAGCAAGTTGTACAGTGACATTCAAATAATTGAGAGTAAAATCCATCCATTTTACCCTTTCATATTGAATTTTTGCACATCACATATATAAGCATTTGCCCCAAGTGCGCCACCATCTGCATGAAGTGTACCTGCTCCGCCAGTACGTCTCTGCTGACTGTCCCTCGTGTCCCGGCAGGTGGCTTCGACGTGGACATCAAGGGCTGGGGTGGTGAGGACGTGCACCTTTACAGGAAGTACCTGCACAGCAACCTGCTGGTGGTGCGCTCGCCCTCGCGCGGCCTCTTCCACCTGTGGCACGAGAAGCGCTGCGCCGACGAGCTGCCGCCGGAGCAGTACAAGATGTGCATGCAGTCCAAGGCCATGAACGAGGCCTCCCACGGCCAGCTGGGCATGCTCTTCTTCAGGCACGAGATCGAGGCCCACCTGCGCAAACAGAAACAGCACGCAGCTGGCAAGAAGACGTGAGAGCAGAGGTGGACATAGAAGACTTAGGGGTGGATACAGAGACCCGGGGCGGGGAGAATAATGAAGTCTTGCAGGTGGAGGACTTGAAGCATGGGTAGAAGACTTTGGACGGTAGGAGGGAGGACCTGACAAGTTAAAGAAAGGTGGAGGGGACAGGATATATAGGAGGGAAGACATTTTTTATCTGTTCTACACCAGCCCCTCCTCTGCTGAAGCCTGTATCAGATCCTCCAATCAGAAGAGCCAAAAGTACAGCAGATGACATTTGTAAAGGTATGAATATGTTGCTGTGGTAGCAGCTTTCTGTGAGGAGGATAATCCTGTGGGTTGACCCCTCAATTTGAGGAGTACAAAAAGACATGATGTTGTTAAAAAAAAAGCCACAATTAGCTTTATTACACCTCTGAGTTTTTGGTCAAGTTTGGTCACACTATTACAAAGTATCTAAAAGATACCTTATGGCCACAGCAAATTTACAGGGTGGATAGGAATATGTGAAGGTTACCAATAAGTTAAAAACGCTTAGTAAAACTTCTGTCCTTTTGCATTTTGCAGTGATGATACTATGTACTGAAATATGCCTTACACTCATTGGTTAACAGCACATTACCTGCAGATGGACTCTACACAATCAAATTACCCTCCTTGGATGGCACTTGGCATAAACTTGAATCTGTTCAGCGTGCTGTTACTTGTGACTTGTGATGTGAAGTCCCACTCGCATGATGAAGGAGCAGTAAAACCTGTCAGTTTAGCATTGACAGCTGAGCCTCCTGTGCATGTATCAGCAGAGAAACTGTATCAGCTACCTCTTAATATGAATGTCAGACATGCATACTGAGGGATTTTATCTCTGTTGCTGTGCATCAAATCTGTGACTTTGTGTAATGTCATCCCCTTTAGAACGATGCGGTCAGAGTCCCATACATAAGACTGGTCTCAATGCCTGCCTCAAACACTTAAAACTGTTTTACCAATGTTCTGGACTTAATTCAATGTTGTCCTAATATATGCTTTAGGGTATACCTGTATGTATTTTTTAAAATTTGTGTATGGCAGAGACGACTCACAGCCTCAAGCATTTTATAAAATCCGTCTGTGACTATTGGTGCCCTTAAAGCTTTTTTCACAGTTCTTACTTACTGTAACGTGCCTGGAGGCAGACCTGCATTTGATTTAAGGTTACGTCCTGGCGATAAAAACAGCGGCTTGGATTGTTGATACTGCTGTAAATGAAACTAGGGTAGTCAAGAAAAGGTATATGGGTTTTCTGTACATTAAATATAAATTCAAGTACACAAAGCTGTAAAACCCCTGTCTGTATAAAATGAGATAAAGCTTGGCTTAATTTGAAGGGGGCACCTGCAGCCAAATGCTCAGTCCTGAATTGTAAAACGTGCAAAGATGTAAAGTAACAGTAACAATAGACCTGTTCTAACATGTGTTCTTATATGTGTCACAGAAATCCAATAAGGACCTTATTTCTATGGTATGACCACAGTTTGGAAACTATGCCATGCACACAATTCTCTACCAGTCTGTCATGCGTCATGAATCAAATAAAATATTTATCTGACATGCTTCCCAAAAGCTGTATTTTTTGCTTTGGGGAGTTTAAAGCCATTAGGGTAAGAGTGAGGAGCAGGTCACTTGTTATTGTACAATTTTTCAATGCAATGAAGTGATTCAAGCACAGATTAGTGCATTATCCTTTACTTTGTAGGATAAAATAGTTAATCACAATGAAATATTATTTCACATTGCATCATATATCAAACACTATTGTATGCAGCCTAAAGAATGACATTTTATTCTTTCTATATGTACTTTTGTTTTGTACACATTTGAGCTTTGTAATTATATCAAAACAAAGAGTAAAATGTTACAATTATAAACCAAAACTGCACTCTTGTTAAAATGCATTTTATGTCAGAAACAGTTTTTTGGCATTTGCAAATTGAATCTATATATTATTCTAGTTATTCTGTTGATGCTATCTTTTCCAACCTAGGAGTGAGTATTTACCTACTGGTTTTTGGTTTATATTTATGTCTACCCAAATAGTCTTGAATAAGTGTAGACTTGAGAGACCTGTTAATAGCTCTTTTTAGACCAGGACCATTGTCTTCTTTGTTCTGAAAGAAGTGCTACAGAAAATCCCAGAAATACCAATAAAACTGGGTCAGAATGTTTTAATGTGACAAATCATAGTCAGACTTGCTTCATTTTATTGTAATCTTGAACATGAAGACAAAGTCAGAAACGTCTCCCAATGTCCTTCGCTACGATAAATAACATCATTTTCGCCGGAACATCTAACGTTCAATGACGATAAACTTTCCCTTAACGGGCGGTTCTAAGAACTGCAACATTGCAAATTAGACATTTTGAACTTACGGTGGTGTATTAGCTGGGGTGCTTGGCCCACCTAGTGGTCAATCACTGTAGGTGCGTTCTCAGCCATGTCTTTTTTCCCCGATGGTTTCTTAGCAACCAGAGGAATTTTAACTTACTTTATAACGTGTAAACTTTAAAATAATAATAATGGTTTGTAAATTATTTCTAAAAATATTTATATGGTAATTTCAGTGTTACAGATAAAGAAAGGCCACAGCTAAGAACAAACTGTTTTTGCTGTTGTAATTTTCACTTTGCCGTGAGTAAATTCACAAAAAAGGTAACAGTTGTTTATAAAGAAAGATATGTTTTTTATAAAATTGTTGCTTCAAAGTCTTCTATGACACGTTATTACTCAGGATTCTAGTCCTTGAAGCAAGAGTCCTATTTTTGTATTTGGGTTACCAAATCCTGTGCAGAGACCAAGCTAATATATTTAGGAATGCACTTTGCATTGAATGCTGTGATGTTTCCATATAAACCAGGAAGATTGTTATTATTGTGACCGAAGAAAGGAGAACTTTGTTAACGACATTTTGTTTTACGTTTGCTGGTTATTGTGATGAAACTGCATTGTAAATATTTATGTTTGATGCTGTTGTGTATGAATTTTCCCTCTTGAGAGGGGGGAATAAATAAAATATGAGTTCTGAAAATGATATTCCTCAACAAAAATACACTCTGCCTAGTACAGGTGACATTCATGAGTATGATAGGTTGATTTAATGTTCTGCCTGACAGTGAAGCATGTCATTTAAAGCATTTTTGAAACACATGAATTATGCAAGTAATGCACTACTAATCAGTCTAATAATAAGTAATGCAAGTGAAGACTGTATGTGAATATGCAATCATGGGAGAAGTGTCAGCCAGCTTCCTCACACTGTGCTCCTTATGAAAGGCTACTGTGCAGCTTTTATGATCTCATATGAAGATTTTCTTATTTAACTGGCAATATTATAACAGATCAGTTTTTAATAAGTTAAGTTAATAAGTTAAGTCTTTTGAATATTAAGCACTACATGAAGACTGAGATGATATGCATTGTTCCTTAAATTGTATCATAATTTAGCAGCAATGACTGTCTTTACATTTCAGCAGTAATACAAGTACTGCAGCCACAGTTTTTCCATTTTCATCTTTTCATTCTGCATACCTCCTCTGTCACCTCTTCAGCACATTAAATAATTTTAAATATCAAGTAATCACAGATTTAGCACAAGCTCTGGCTTTAGATACTTTTTGCAGTGTTTTTGGTCTTGGATAAGGAGCAGGATAGCAATAAGGATAAGGGTCAGACTTGCTGATATCTTGGAACAGCTTGTGGAACATAATATGTCCAAAGCCAAGAAGACACTGAGTGAATAAGCTATTCATAATATTTAAATTCAATATTCAATATTGGGTGTTCAAAAGTGTCTATCATTGTCTTCCACTAGATGGCAACATTTGTTTATCACTGTCATTTCATATACAGCAGCGTCTCTTTACCACTGTCATCCAACAGATGGCAGTGTTTCATTACATTTATTTCTGGAGGCTTCGAAATACGTTAGCCTAGACTTTTTGGTTTGACAGTAAAGTAATGGTGCGAGCACAAACGTATAAAGATGCAGTTTTTGCACTCATTGCACATGATCAGACACTGTTTAATAGCCGAAAGATAGAATACATGTTTATATCAAGTACACAATGTGGAATGACTTTTCTGACCAGAAAAGTAGTCTTAACACAAACGTATCCTTTCATTTCTCACGGTTCATTTGGATGCATTGCTTACATTTATCTTACAATGAGATTCTGAGAGTTAGGAAATATGCATTTCCAGTTATAGGAATACATTGTCCTGCCTTCACCTGTTTTCTCTCATTTTGAGCAAATACAGGCAAATCAATTTCACTACGGGATGAGCAGTTAGGCTGTGCTTATTTGAATAAGTGTGCAATGTTTAAGCATCCATTCCTGGACAACGTTTATCTTGAAAACCGTGCAGAACCATAAAGTGGCTTTAGGGGGTTTTTTTTGTTTTTTTTTTTCTATTTTCACTCACAAAAACATTTAATGTTCAGGTCCTGTAGATTGTTTACATTATCTTTATCAAATACAACATAAGAAAAGGCATTGAATACAACACCCCATGTTACATAAGCAATAATATAAAAATGAAATTCCCATTCTTGATTCTATAGGGCTGCATTCCATTAGACTTTACTTATTACCTGTTATGTCAGTTTGTATTCCTTGAAGGTTATTCTAATCCCTCTGGAACACTGCAAGTTCATTCACTTAATGGATGGCCAATCCTTTTAAGCGACTTTACTGCCAAGACAGGGATTATACATGTGATCATGACTGTGAAGACAGATCTGAGTTAAGATGTCTGACTGAAAAGCTACACATGGTCCTCAGCCGCTTGTTGTACAAGAGGCAACTGTTTATTCTGTTACGGCAAAGACTCAGTCACGTGGTACATTACGACGTTCTCCGCAGCAAGGTCAAAAGGTGCCAGTCAGTGTCCTTGGTACTAAACATTCAAATGAGTAACAACACTTCAGGCTTATTAAAGTAAATTTATTTGTTATATTGCATTTGTAATGATTACAGAGTCCATTTTCCAGAGGCATTTGAATAACCATAAACCCCTGGTAAACTGTGGAAAGCTTCACAATAAAAACCCAAGGGAGAAGGTGATTGAGCAACACCATTGGAAAACAATGAAAAAGAAAATAAGTAGAATATAGAAACACAAGCAAGCCTGCAGGTGACAATATTAGTCAGTTTACAGCAAAGTCCAGAGACTGTTAGGTGGCTAGAGGGTTAGCCATCGGTGGAAAAATGGAAGGGTACAGGTGAGTACTTCCCACCCACAGTGACAGAGGATGGGAGATCAGGGTCTTTCTTTCACATTCCTGTCCAGCAATGCATGGTCATCCTGCTGTATATAGCAGCCTGTTCCTAAATACAATTTTATTCAATATAATGTGTTTATTTTAAAAATCTAAATAAATAAAAAAGATTTTCTACAACCATTTTACTTCTTATTTTATTTGTAGCATAATAAATGACTGTATGACCACATTCAGCATTATACTATGACACCTTGAAAAGTATGGTCAAATTGTTTGTATTAAAAGCACTTATGAAACTTTGTTGAACCTCCTTTTGTAGTTTATGTAATGTTTTTTGTCCTGAGGTTGAGGCACATTCTACCTTAACCTAAACATAAGAGCAGTTTTATTATTCTGAGCAGCCATAATGCAGTCAGTAAAAATTTTTGTTATTTTTACTCTCCTATAATTTTCCAGGGGGAAAAAATGTGATGCTGGTTGCATATTCGAGTGGAAATTTTGATTATGTCACCATGGCTTTGACCTAGATAATAATTTGTGTTTTTATGACCATCCTATAGTATTTCATAAATTTCGAGTATCCACAGCAAACCACGCTATTTGAGAAAACAGGCCTTTGAATTTGAAGTTGTAGATCCAAGTTTGGCGTTGAGTGCCAGATACTGGCACTAAAATACTACTCTACTATCCCCTTGTAAAACAATCACTACACAGGAGAAATAAGAACCATCTACATATTTACTCAGTAGCCAATGGCACTATAGTGGTCTTATGCCAACCTTGCACACACTGGTTTATCATTGCCATATGGGAATACCATCGTGAAGCCCATGTTCTGTCGTTGTTTTTATGTTGAATGCTTCTTGGGATGGGTGCACACAACTTTGACAAAAAACAGAAGCTCCAAGATAACATTTCTGGTTAGCAGAACTGAAAACAAGCACAAACAGGCAAAGGGTTCATATTTGTACTGATACACAATTGGCTGAGAATTAGAGCGGACATGGTTCATGAAAAAAAGTAGAAGATTGTATGTGCATACTACTGATAGGTAAAATGGAAGATCCTGTAAATGTTAGTTCTGTTTTCATTTAATTCTAATGACCGTGTTCCCTTTTGCTGCCAACATACTAGCAAAACTTTCAAAGTGCATCAATGGGATAAGTAACCCTTACCACTCAATGTGTATTCAATGTTCCTCTTTTCCCGGATTTTCTGTGCCTTGACCATGTGATCCAAGACCCCTGTCTTAAATTGTCGGTGGGAAGCTGTCTGTTTCCTGGACCTTCTGAACTTGTTAAATCCCACTCATATCCAAGACAACTGGCAAATGTGATTACCAGAACATTCAAGTGTCAATACACTTCAAAACATAACCAGAATGTTTAAATAATTACTACAGGCATTTGTTATTCTTAAAAGTTATAGTGTAGTTTACATTTAACTGGTACTGGTACTGGCATCTAACAAAGGGTGAATTCGATTTCAAAACTGTGACGTCATAGATCACGTTTCCGCTTTTTCCTTTATCCGCAAGAACAATGAAGAACCTCTCATATGCCGAAGAGGGGTGGAAATTACTTGCTCGCTATTAGAGATGAATTTCTGACGTCATTAAGGGGGAGTGACTAAATAAGGAAGTCGAGCTGACTTTGTGCAGCAGGTTTCGTACTGACAAGAAGAAGAAGGTGGAGCGATTTTGGACGTGGCCATCTCGTATTGTGCTGGCAGGCACGCGATAGGCTCCTCGCCCTTATCCTTGTGAAAACCACCAACATGACATCTCGCAGCGCTCATCTCTCCGAGCGCAGTTCGGGCCGGGGTTGTGCAGTGCCAGCACCATTTGCGAGAACCCCCGCTAGATGAGACGCTGGGGTGGGTCAAGTTCATCGGGTGAGGGTCGGCGCCCTTTGTTTTTATTTTTATACTATGCTCGGCTGACACCAAGGAGGCAAGATAAACATTCCGTTTTCAATCGTATCGATTAATGGTCGCCATTGCGTAGGCTCTTCCTTTATAGCCTAACTTTCAATTGCCTTATCCTATTAAGTCTCTCTGTTATTGTTTTTTTTTTTAATGCAAAAAAATAAACGACTTGAAGTCGACTGATATTTTCAAGGAGACCCTCCGTACAGTAAACAACCAAAGGAGCAAGTGATAAACCAGAGCAGAGCGAAGAAGACCGAACATGTTTGAAACGAAAGGAATTCCATTCATTCTTCTTGACATTGCCTGTCTTATACTTGGTACGTATTGACAGGGGAGATGTGCATTAATTCGATATGATTGATCGTTGCAGTTGTGTGCATGCTCTGTCACCTTAACAGGTTCATTCTTGTCAGTTACGTAAAGACAAAGGGAGTGGTCATGCTTTGGTCGTTGCTGCAGCGCTTCATCTCTCCTCAGGCAAAGTGTATTGGATCGACGTTACGAAATATATGTTGACATTCGACTGAGGCATACAAAACTGACTTCCAACAATCGTCGTGTGACACATGATCTTGCATACTAAAAGTGAGATCTACATTTGTGTATGGTTTCAAGTTTCAAGTTGCGTCTTTGCAGACTAATAATAAATTTGATACACGTTATGTAGCTGTTACCTCGTGATCACCAATCTTAAAATGTCAATTTATGGAAAACATATTATATAGGTAATTCTGGTGTGAATAATACAATATAGGAGCCCTTCTCGGGAGTTTGCTTTGGCGATATGGTAGAAAGTCTGTGATGGTCCAGTTGAGTGTACACTCGTCCGTCAGTGTGCATGCAGAATTATCCTACTGCTTGTGAGAATAACACTGTACTGCATTGGTTTTAATAGAACAGAACGGTCTGTTATTTTGTTGCACTGCTGTAATCAGGTCAGGGATGTTATTTTGCTGCAATTAGCCTGTTGTTCTAAATTTGCTTTGTGTTACACACTTGGCAGTTTTGTAAAGAATCATATATTACTTGTTGTATAACGATTCTTTAATTGTATTATCTAGCTGTGTTATCGCTGCAGAATTTTAGAGCGATCGCCTCTCTAGTGTAATTTCCAGTGACGTATAAACAGCTGCATATAATTTCTTATTTACGTCAGAAATACATGTACAATAAAGTTCAAATCCGTTATTTTTCACGTGTTCTTATAAACACATCGCAGTTGCATTTATTCACTATCTTGGCATTGCAGCTGCGAAAAAAAATTCTGTGTACTAATAGACCATCTCTTGCTTTACTCTGGTGTCATACATATTATTAATATCGAAGCGAGAGGCAGCAAACATCTGAAGGTTGTTAACTCAAGCCAAATGTTTTTAGTTTGTAAAACTGATGAACATGTGGAACGTGTTTCCAAGTGTTTTAAACGTTTTTACTCATACATGGAAGATGGTAGATGAAATCATGATAAACACTAAGCTTGTGGCTTATGATGTGTAGAGCCCCCCTACAGACACTCACAGCTAATATCCGTAACTGTTTGAGGAGTTGCCAAATGGAGTAAATCACTAGTTTAATAATGGAGGTGTCTGTCGATTGGACCTGTTTACATGTGGAAAGATAGTAAAGTTGGATTAATCTGATATTATACTTGTATTTGTGGGGTTAACTTCCCTAACCAAATCCATATGGTCGGTTTTAAGTTACTGCATATGTTGCCAAGGGCCATTTATGTGAATTACATTACTTGTCCTGCATTGGTGTGCATACTTACTAGTGTGTGTGTGTGTGTGTGTGTGTGTGTGTGTTAGAGAGAGAGAGAGAGAGAGAGAGAGAGAGAGAGAGAGAGAGAGAAGGAGAGAGACAGAGAGTGTGTGTGATTTCTCAGAATAATTTGCCACTCATTGCCTGTGTAATCACCCTTACATGGTCAGAAGTGTTAAAATTAAATACAGATTTTTGAATTTCCCATTAAGTCAAGGTAATTCATTAAGCACAGGGGGAGAAACTAACACATTTAATTAATTAACCTGGCTGTGGATGAAATCAAACGTTGTTGATAAATTCGAGATAAAATCAATTCCAGACAAAAACTGTTCAAAGGTCAGAAAAGACAGCACACCATAGATGGCTGATTGTAAGTCATTTCAGGGGCTGGAAGCAAAGAAATTCTGGTGAGCGGCACATTGTGTGCTTATGCGTGTCTCCTAATGCACGTCCCAGAGGCCAGTATTGGACCGACAAATTTTGGCACAACGGCATTTCACTTGAGTAGAAAACTGTCTGTGGAAACTCTGCCACTGTTATAAGCTGTTCCACTTGGAAAGGAGGGTCAGAAATACTGACTTTAAAAGGAAATACATGGCGGCATTAAAAAGGAAGCAGTAAATATTCATAAATATTTCTATTTATAAAAGATTTTGTTTGTCCAAGAAGAAATTAATTTCTGGTTTTGTTGATTATCAAACATTATTCCATGTGCAAAGACTGTCACTAAGGAACCCAGGTCATAAAGCATGGTTAATATTGATTCAGAAGCTTGTAAAGGAAGCCATGTTTTCCACCCCCCTTCCCCATTTGTGTAAAACCCATTACTTTTTTTGGCTTTGATGAATGGGTTTTTTTACAAATCAAATGAGTGTTTCGCACAGATGATTTTTTTTATTGCATATATTAATGTAATTGTTCCCTTGTATGTTATTGGATTTCAGCCTAACTGGAAAATGTGTCTCATGATCAGATGAAAACTGGAGGAAATTATGAAGGCAGTAGAACCCTTAATCTTAACATTCCACACCAAATGTGCAAAATTTAGCTTTTATTAGTATATAAATATCTTCAAATAGATTTATTTCCGGACTGTTTTAGGTGCTCCATGTTAACCAAATTGTCCTGGTCCCTGTCCTTGGTTTCCCCAAATGTAACCACCTTAAACATAGAAGAGAATACAGATTTGAACAAGATCATAAGCAACATTTTCAGTGGAAAGCATTCACATCACAATTACAGGTAATGGCATGGCAACATTTTCAAGAATCAGCCTGGAAAAGACTGAGGTCGGCAGAAACCAAATTTGTATTCAAATGATAGGCAAATACCCGAGCACCAATAAGTAGTTTGGGGGGAAAAAACCTGTGTTGTTCAATGTTGTTTATCATGTATGATATATCAAGTTTCATCCTCTTGAAGGTTAATACTACCAGTCTGTAAATATAGAAAAGTCACAGTTCTGACCTTCCCCTTCATGTGATTGGTTGCCTCATTTGCTGCAAGTCGGCAGATTGTACGTGTCTTATCTTTTACCTCTTGTTGAACAACAATTCTCCTTAGTCCATTTTTTGATGACAAAGCTCCATTGCTTTTGATCTAATTCACTTCAAAGTTACGTCAACTCTCAACTATTAGGTTCGAAGTCTCCTGTTGTGTTTACATCTATATTAAATTAGTCATACACAATACACAACATATCATAACTGGCCTGTTGCTGTTTCCTTATTTGTCTTTCAAACATCTGAATTTAATTTGCATAAATTGACTAATATGCTCAAATAAATGCTGTAAAGTTTTAAGACTTAAATGTACTCATGCACAGTCATATTGAGTAGGTTTCCACATCTGCATGTATGCACAATAGCAGCATAACATACAGATCAAATAGTACACAGTGAAATCCATCACTGAGATCATATCACCATAATCTTTCATCTCTTTCTGAACGCAACGTGATCATCAGCATTTTGCCCTGGGTTCTTTACTGTTTTAAACGTGGAGATGTAAAATCAGGGCATTATCTCGTGACCGAGGGGGTCACAGTGTGGTTTCCCTAGAGCTCGCCTGGCGCTGGTGTCTGGATGCATCTAAGGCAAGGACAAGTAGTCTTGACATTCCAATGGGGGAGGATGGGAGGGGGTGCTAGTTACTTCTAAAAAAGAAAAGAGGGGTGGGCTGCAGTTAAAGTTTCCAGTTTGTAGGTTGGGGATTAACTGGTGCTCTATTATAGAGAGAGCAAGGGTTGACAGAAGCCAGAAGGAAGTGGGTTTGAGATCTTATATTTGCTGTTTTCTTTTTGTGCCTTGGGCTATTGCTAATTATTCCAGTGCATATGTACTCAATAACCTGGTCTTAATTGTTCTGTACTGCCTTGTATGACTTTCAAGACTTCTTACAATCTATGAAAGTAAGAACATTTGTGTGAACAGGGTCAGAAATTGTAGGTTATCCATCCATGTTAGAGTGGCATCATAGATCCTTATTGTCCATTAACCTAAGACAGCAAAGGTCATTTGACAAATTTTGCCTCACAATCTGTAATGTGTTTTATGTACAACCTTAGTGTCAGTGACCCAGTCAGAAAGACTCAGCTAAGCCACAGATTCTGAGCCAAAACTGATTCATTGTGTGTGTGCTTCAGTGCGAACATGAATCAGTAGAGCTGCATCCACTTCCAGTGATATTGTGGATTTCACTGATGTCTACCTGGGAAAAACATGTTGTACTGTGCATGTTTCTTCATTCAGCAGCGTGCCAGCAGAAAAGGAATGATATCAACAGTGCTTCCAACCCAAGTCATTTCTGTTGCTGTTAAGCATCTGCAGCTGTATTTGCCTGCTACAAGCCCTTCCTCAGCGCGTGTTACATCTTGTCATTTATTGCTTAGCCACCTCTCCTCATAGTTGCCCAGAGTGTCATAATTAGTGTTGACAGCCTGTGCCGTTTTTAAGTATTATGTAAAGTTTGACATTGCATCTTCGTTTTACCAGCAGCACTTTCAGTCATTCGGCTGCATTTGCCTGAACTTTGCACATTGTCTTCTGCCACATGTACCAACCTCAGAAGGGTAAAACTCACAGTCTGTTCTCAGAATTTAATTTAAGGCCTGTGACGGCTAATTAGTTTATGGTGTGACCCTTCTCTTTAGGTGTATCCTAGCACTTTGGCCTGAGCAACAAACAGGAATCTTTCACATGTCATGTGAGGGTTTTATTCCTGTGCTATTTTAAACAAACAGAATAAAGGCCTTTCAGTTCTTCCCCTGTAGTTATTCACAGATTTGATTAGCTGTGCTGTCAGAAGAGGAACCGGTTAATGTGAGTGGTGCAGCAGGCATTCTTGGGAAGCCCATGCCGACTCCGTTTCGCCGGCTTTCATCCAGTTTAATTGGCTGTTAGCTGACAATGAACACTTAAAGATATGTGCTGAAATGCAAGGCTAAAAATAAAACCGAGAAAACAGACGGGCCCCCTGTCTCCACTGGGGGACACGTGACTTTTGGTAGTGCTAGTTGTTCACTTTGTCATTCTTCTTGTTAGTTGTATGATTTCTGTTACATGTAATTTTTCAGAGCTGATCAAGGAGGTTGACAGGCACATTATTAAAGGCACATTAATCCCCCTCAAAAAAGATGAAATTACATATATAAAAAATTACATGTCGAGTAAGGCATATGGAAGCTAGTAATGTTAGCAGTGTAGTAAACCTCTTCATCTGAAACCACATGATGATTCATTGTACCAGTGTGTCTCATTAAAAAACCACCAAGATCAAACTTGCACACACATGCTTGAAATAAGCTTATCAGGGGGAGTGGTTACTTGCTGTAGACATAAAGTGCACAGCTTGATCAAAAGTAAAAGGTTTGCCAGCATGATAAAGTTTTTATCTCA
The DNA here is from genome assembly GCF_013368585.1 of Megalops cyprinoides. Lineage (NCBI taxonomy): Eukaryota > Metazoa > Chordata > Actinopteri > Elopiformes > Megalopidae > Megalops > Megalops cyprinoides. The sequence goes on along the minus strand of NC_050587.1, from coordinate 16,147,447 downwards.
AGATCCAAGCAATACATAATGGATACACAATGGACGTGCCTGTTACCTGAAAATGTACTCCAAGAAGCAAAACGTTGCATTTTTATTGCATGCTCCAGGGAGTCCTGTGTTAGTATGCTTGAGTTTCAGAATTCAAATCTTCATTTCACTTTTATTCACATTTATGAAACCCTGTAGTGTTTACAAGGATCATAACTGCTGTAACTATTTTTTTTTTTTTACCTTGTACTCATTCACAGAAAATATGTGAAATGTCTATCAAGTTCAAGTCCTTTAACAGAAACCTAAAGAGAAGAGTACTCCTCCTTTTGATGGAGGAGCAAAAGCATGCCCGTGAAATAAAGCTGCCATGTAATTCAAAGAACCACCCTAATGTGCATTGCCTTAAAAGAGGGTCTGACCACAACAAGGCTGCAGCACTGACTTCACCAATACCCGCATCCTCTGTAAGCTGTCAACCAGATTCTTTTAATAAGTGACATTTGTGGCTGTCTCTTGTTTCAGTACATAGAACATGTACCTAGTAAGCTAAGTTACTCCATCTATCAAACACTTCCATAGCTACATCTCATGGTATTGAATAAAGCTAAGGATTTACTGTATAAAGGATATACAGTCCTCAGTCGGTGTAAAAAAAAACAGTAAATACCAAACAGGTTTACGTGAAATTGGATTATCTCTGCATCATCTTCTTATCATTTTGTGACTGCAATGTGAAGTGATTCAATTCAAAATCGTTTATCAGAATAAATATGTATTAATGTCAATTTGGGGAAACCCTATATTAGAAGAGATATTTCATAATGCATATGGATGTACTGTATCAGTAAAACATACCCGTATCAAATTGAAGATTACACATTAGAATACATGTCATATTAAATAGGACATATGACACTGACAGAATATTTGTTCAAATATGATATATTCAGTTTGGTATGGTTTTTGATATAATAAATCCATTTTTCATTGATATGTCTGTTTTGATGTATGGTATATCCAATTTGACATGATATGTAGTACATCCAGTTTGACATTAATGTAGGTTGTCTATTCTGATACATGATGTGAAATTTCTTATGATAAAATTATCTACCTAGTTTGACTAATTTTGAACTGAACACCATCCTCAGGCAACTCATCTATATAAGGAGAGAGTTAAGAGAATATAAACCAATTATGTCCAATGGGCAGTGATCGATAGTCCTTTGTCTCAACGGGTAGCTTTCCAGATATTAGACTGTTTTTTTCTTTTTTTCTTTGTTTGTTCAAACCCAACATTGTCTAACTCCAACACAGAGCACAGTATTTAAGATTAGGCTATGGTTTTCAAACAAAAAGTCACAGGACAGTGTCTTCACAGGGTACACTGTATGGCAGTCAGTCATTAAGAAGGGAGGCCCTCTAATTGCCTGTTTCTGAGTGCCTGCTCTTACTACTGGATTGGCTGCCCCACAGTGCCTGCCCCATGTAGGCAACAGTCAACTGGAATTCTTAATGTGTGTAACCTCTTTCCATCCACAGCTGGTTTGCCCCTTGCAGCATTTAACCTGGGCAAAATCAAGCCCTATCAGAGGGGCTTTTTCTGTAACGATGACAGCATCAAGTACCCGTTCCACTCCAGTACCGTCACCTCCACTGTGCTCTACACAGTGGGCTTCTCCCTACCTATATGCTCTGTAAGTAATCCCACCCTTTCCAGTGCAAAGAGCGGTAATAAAAACTAGCATGACGCATGCCCAGGGACTCCACTGAGTACAGGGACGGACATGGTGTCCCTCCACCCGTAGCCGTGGAAACTCGCAACTGTCATCCTCATGGGATGTCTCATGGAGTCTGACTGCCACTCCCTTCTTGTTCATGTTTCCATCCAGTATCATGTGCAGCAATACAGCATAACAAGGGTCTTACTAATCATCAAGTGTGGTCTAATGCATGGAGACTGAGTTGTGGTGAACGGGTCCACAGAAAAAAACAGTGTGTACTGTACAGTGCAATGGCAAACAGGCCTCACTGCTGCTGTATTGTTAGAGCTGGACACCGAAGAGACTTTGACGGTTAAGATGATTAAATCTAGATGTTCTGTTAACCCACTACTTAGCTAATGCTCTAGGGAGATACAGAGCCTGCAGTGAACACAACCTGATCCTTTGATCACCCTATGAATTTGTTATGGAGGCCGATCTATTACACAGTTACAAGCTCTTGGGTTTCTAAATCTTTTCATCCCTATCAGCTGATGGTTCCTAAAAATTTAGAGTCTTCTGTTCTCAGTGGATCCCCTGGGCATGCTAAACTATACACTTTATTGCCAGTCCAGAGGACTGGATGTCCTCCATTTAAAGTTATAGGGATCTTACACCAGTTGAGATTTTGAAATTGAAAGAGTCAGTTAATTGGGTAATTTGTGGTTTTTATCAACTGTTTTTTTTTTTTTTACTAATGTAATGCTCAGCTATATTTGGAAGTCATACGATTCTGCAGCTCATCCCTTAGTCATATGTGAACACCACAATCATGGTCAGTTGCCAAGGAGCTGTCAAGGCCAAGGACCAATGAGGAAGTTGTTTAATTTCTATTCTCACATTAAAAAAAAAAAAAAACATTTATCAAATTTCTAGTATAGATATTAAATTGAATATTCAGTAGCACCTTCTCCTGTAAGACACATACGAAGCAGTCATTAAGTAATAAACTATTTTTACAAAATATAACAAAATATAACATTTTAAATGTTTTATAATAATTTATATATTGCACTGAAATTTAGAAATAATAAGTATTTACATTGAATAATTGAGTTTTGCATTCACTTCAACACATGTAGATATATAAAAATTTTAACAAGAAATTGCTTCTTGTTCATGAATTGTGCAAGTGACAGTGCACTTACTTTCTTTGACAACTTGACCTCTGACCATGAAAGGCAAAGGGTGACCTGCCTCTCCATGCAGCAGCTACTGTGCCTCCTCTGGCCCCATATCATGTGAGGGATATTAGATTCTAGGTGTCAGTTATCCTACTTACTGGAATTTTACAATGTGTGACAATCTATCTCATCTCTCAAATTGCAGCAGCCATGAGCATGGTGACATGACACTGTGCACAGCGCTGATAAGCTATTTAATGTGTCGTGTGTACAACTTTGTTAAAGTTTCACAATTTGTTCCAGGGCCACAGTAAAGTCAACAAATGAGGAGGGAAAAAATGGCAGATTAACCTCAATTGACCTATACTCTTCAAGCCCAGACAGGTGCTTTATATTTCTGGCCCTGCCTGTGCTGTGAATCTGAATGTTTATTGTGCCTCTGGACCAGAGAGCTACTATCATTTTACTCTATGAATATTTTTCACAAAGGCAGCTGAAATATTTTCCTAGAACATTCAGTCATGGCCCTGATTGGATGTAGTTGATACGAATTCCACTCTCTAGAATGACAGAAGCAGAAGTGGCCTGGCATATGTTTTCATCCTGTGCATGTTATAATGCCAAAGTCCACTCCTGTAGGCTTCGATGTCAGTTAGACTTGAGGCCAAAAGTTCATATCTGCTTGTGATGGCACAGAGGGATACTGTTGCTTCAGGTCTCTCGTCTCAATGAAAAGCCCTGGACCCGAGCTACTCGTTCCCTTGTCCTCACATTAATGGAAACATAAAATGTCTTTGTGTTAATCACAGAGACACTTCACTCTGAAAGGGAACTTCTTGGTAAAAAAAAAATGGAAGTGAAATGTTGTTATAATGCAATGGAACTGGGTGCCAATGACCAGTCTTTTGAAATTCATACTTGAGTTTTGTATTTCACACATTACTTAACCTGTTAACATTGCCTTAGTTCTTTCAGTATTTTGGATGCAGACTTGCTCCTTGACAGACTCTTTGGAGGCAGTTAAAATAATTCAGTGGTACTTTCAATGCAGCTTTTGTGGGCAATGATTGAATGTGTTTCTGGTGGATCTCTTTGGCAAAGAGCTGTGAACTCTGTTTTATAAAAATACTGCTGCACAGTACTCTGTTTGTCAATGCATTCTTGAATACTACAAGGTGGATTGTCTATCTGTTACAGTTGCTGTCCACCGAGATTGTCTCAAACAATATGTTGTTCCTTGTATAGTTTCCTTATGCTGGGATTTTAATCTTGGGCTCCTCATGATTCACTTTTGTAAATTCACAGTCTGGCTTTTCTGGGGACCCCAGATCATAAACAGGATTTAATGAAATTAAACGGTTATTTAAGTCCTGTATTTATCCTTCCCATTTAATTGATTCCATTTTACTGCATATTGGTTGAGGTTACATAATTGTAATGTAAATGCTTTATGCATACCATCTCAGTACATTGATTTTGCTGAAGTCAGAGTGTAAAAATGCACATTATATATCTCTGTAAACTGTGGTATGGATTGTGGAATGCATTGCACTGTGGAAATTGCTACAGCTAACTCCTTTAAGTACATACAGTAAATGTTGATGTTCCCACCGTGAACAAAACTTTAAACCAATTATAAATATTTATAGCATATAATGTGCTTAGAATGTGACTGTTTAAAGAAAGACTGCATGCAACGCTGCATGAGAAGCAAGGGTCTTCCCTGCTTATGGTTGACAGAATGTGTCACCACTAGTTCACGTTTCATTGTTTTATGTTCAAGCCAGGAAAACAATATACAGTTTATGCTTCTCATCACTTGAGGGGAAGCTGTCCTTTTAGTCTCATTGCCACCATTTTTTTTGTTGCCCATACACTTTCTCTTTCCCTCCAAAAAAAGTTGACCAGAGTCCTCTTGCAACACCCTCAGAATTGATTGTGTGTAGGTATGTGTGGTATGTATCTAAAAAAAAAAGAAATGTCTGCTTTGGCCACAAGTTCCTCATTAATGTTTTTGCTGGGTGCCTTTGTGACCATGTGTCTTGTGTTGACAGTGAATCAGCCACTTAGTGATAGTTCAGTTGCAGTTTGGTGCCGGAGTCTCAAAGGCCAGTATAGTCTGTGTTAACGGCTCTTTGCTGTTTGCTTTTCCTAAAAGGCATTCTAAAACAACCCGTATGTGTGCTTTGTCATTCACAGCAACTCCATTGACCCCCTTAAAACAACCCAAATAACCTCTACTCAAACAAGTTGGCTGGTGGTTCATATCTAACATTTTACATTTACATTTGTCCACATAATGGTAAACCATCTGTATAAGTCACTATTAAGGAAATGGCTTACAATGAACCAGTGGAGAAACGGCAGTTATCAGAGTGAACGCAGTGCAATGTTGATTTGCATTTTGGAGCATAAGGTATCTGTCTTTATGATCCACACCTGCTGGATATTGCCTTATGTGTTCCTGAAACCCAAAACAAGAAAACTGAGCAGGCTAACATTAGCATGCTATGTTGGTATGTGTCCTGTTATGCATGTATGGCCCACCAGCCAAATATTCATCCAGTCTCCTTTTAACACTATCTGTTTGTGTATTCATAGGTAATGTATTCACATGCTTTGGTATCCAGCATGACCACAACGAGATTTTAATGACCAGCTCTAGGAGAAGACATGGGCAAAGCTATTTATTTATGGCTTCATAATTTTTTTTTTCAACATTATATAACATTTATTACATGTGTCATTGTATGGTCCTTTTCTAATGAATTGGTACAGTACACTGTATCTTTTTCTTGGCATATTGGTCCATCCACTGCAATTTCCTATTTCAAACCAAACAGTCTGACGTGGACCGCAGTAGATGCAAAGAAAAATGATATGTGGGTAGATCCCACACGCTTGTAGATTAGTTTGAAATTTGAGGTCAAGCCTGGTGAGTTTACCCTGGGAGTTTACAACCAGGCCGTGATCTGTTTTGGCAAGGGCTGTGCAACGCTATGGGAAAATTAAATGCCCACAGACTACAGGCCACATTCACTTTGGTTTCTGAGTATGATGAATGGAGCAAAGACCCAACTAAATCATAATAATTCACAGAACAGAGCTGTAAGAACAATTATGCCGCAGACCTCTGCAAAAAGCAGAATTTATAAACACAAGAAAAATATCTGTTTTTGATTTTTATCATGTTTCTTCTAATTTTGTGTTCAGTGCAGATTCAAACAGTGACATTTTTAAGACTAACAACAAATTGAATAGCATTTGCATAATACTGATACCCTTTCTGTTCAGACTGCAAGTTTTTGATGTTTACTAGGCTGCTACATACACATCTTGTGCTTTGGCTTCTGTTAACTCTTCTTCTGGGAAGCAAGGTGATAATACATGTCTAAACTTTAACCACCATGTAAGACTCTTAAATCTACGGGGATGTGAGAAATTGGGTATTTTTCATTGCTTTTTTTCTCTGTTAAATACTCACTTCCTTCTAATGAGGGTCTTCAGTGGTGTGTGTGCGTGTGTGTGTATGTGTGTGTGTGTGGCGGTGGGGGGTGTCGGGGGCGGGGGTTTGGTGCCTCCTTTTAACTGTTCTGTATTTTCTCATTGCTTTTGCTAGCTGGACTCCCATTCGCAATACTCACACTGCAACATAATCCATTCAAACGAGGATTTTTCTGTAACGATGACACGATCAAGTACCCCTATAAAGAAGAGACCATATCCTATGAGTTGTTAGGTGGGATAATGATTCCCTTCACAGTGCTCGTTGTAAGTCATTTTTGTTTTTGTCTGCTAAATGTTCTCCTTTCTGTCCTTGCTCACCTGCTGTCATGTATTCAACACTGTTGTTGGTGGCATATACCTCAGCAAAAAAGTGGATGTGCTTTTGTGCTGAAGTGCTTTCTCTACCTTTGCTATACCCCCTGTTCTCTCTGGGCAATGACAGGCTCACTCACATGAAAAACAAATACATAAGAGATGGAACATAAGAGAAATCATTATAAGGGTGAAAAAAGAATGATTTGATAACACTTAAGAAAAATGGTTCTCAGCAGTGCATTATTATGTAAATTTTAGATAGTATTTAGATTATTTAGATATTATTTTAAGTATTTATTTTTCATGTGGTAAAATGCATAAAATGTATTCAAAGATTATTGGTACTAATCTACTTTCTTAACATACTGCAAATGGAACAGATACTGGTGGTGGTGACCCTTTTAAGTTACTGAAACATTCACACTTGTTGCTGTTGGGGTAGTTAAGTCAGTGAAACTGTCCCTTCCCTTAAATTCAAACAAACTCTCTCCACTGTGGAGCAAGAGATACAACAGATCCCAGACCTTTAAACATAAGCATCTCCCACTAGAAAATGAGAATTCCCAGCGTAAAAGTAATCACATATATCCACAGCATTTCTGGACTATTGTATGTGAATAAAATATTGTTATGCTGTTATGCATTACTACTAAGGGTCCTTTTTAACCTGAGTAATAACAATGAGTAATCACATTTTTAAATTAATATTAAATAATATTTAATATTTAAATATGTGATTACTCATTGTTATTTAATATTGTACTAAAAATGAAGGGCAAAGGTTTGGCTGAATATCCCTGTTACATTAGACAGAATTACTTATTTTGAAAATGCAGTGAAAATTAATTTCACAACATGCCACTTCCAACAATGGAAGGTGATCCAGGTCACTTTATCCTATACTAAAAAATCACATAAATTGAGCTGTTATGGAAGAGAAAGCATGATAAATGTTTTATTGTCATAGTAAACTGTAAAGGTGTTTATTCTTAAAGGATTTGCTTTCTTGATAGTGTTTTGATAAAGACGTTAAGTTCTACTGAAATTTGCACTACTAAAAACAGGCCCTCAGTTTTGTACTATTACTGTATCACTGCATCTTGCAGAATGTGCCATTTGGGAAGGAAGTCTTTTCAGGGAGATTTTAAATGACTTTGTTCATCAGGCAGGGCAATAATGTTTGTGAGATACTAGAACACAGAAAGGATATTTGACATATAGTTAGATAACCCATTTCACAAAGCCATTCCTTTAGCATGGCCTACTCATTTTCTATGGGGAGATTCTCAGTGCTTGTCTGAGGTAAAAGGAATTAATAAACTGGATGAGTAATATGATATCTACCTCCAATTTTCTGTACGCTTGCAGTGTGAATGCTTATGCCAAGGCAAAGTCTTTAACAAAGAAAGTAAAACACTGGCAGATCACTTGAGATTTATAAAATAATCCATGTTCTCTTATGCCCAGATTTAATCACTCAATTCCAGTTTTTCCTTTACTCACATAATATTATGATTAAAACCCTTGAAGGAAAAATGAAAAAATAACACTTGCTTAACATTCATTGTTCAAAGTGAAGGACAAAGCACATTATCATGAGTTTTAGTTTGGGCCTGAGCTCAGACTCATGCAGTCACTCGAATTCTCTGCGCACTGCTATGAATTTTGTGAGAATTTTTCATTCCAAAAGCACAGTAGAATCTGCCAGTGTTTCAGTGCCTTATTCAGCCTCTGGAATTGAAATTAAATTTGTGTGTCCCTTTGTGTGTATTCATTCCCTCTCAATTACAGTGCTTAAGAGATTTTCTATTCCGGCTTTATTTATTCAAATCAGTATACATTTGTACATAATACACGGTGCGTTCAACAGTAGTATATGTGTTGAGCTTCTTTATTTGCGGTTTCGTAGTTCAAAACTATTCTAGTGGCTACAATCCCAGCTGTGAGATATAGGGAATTGAAGGTTAGTTTCTGTTATAAATATACCATATCAACTTCTGCATGATAAAGACTGAAAATAACTTAATATTATACTACTAAATTGTTTCCCTTAAAGAATAATTTCACTTAATAATTAAAATATGATATTTTGTTCCTTACCTTACAGTGCAAGTAGTATGCCTATTGAAAAGCCAAGAACAGGGTTTATAGCTTCTGCAGTTTTTTGTACTGTGGCAATATTGTGTGGAAGAGCCAATCTGTACAGTAAGGTATGAATTGCATTAATTAGCTGTCCAATAGGTTTTTCCACAATCTCCATATAAGCCTGAAAACCATGTACAGATGGTTGTCTTTAATATGTAAGCCAATTATTTTTTATCGAAATGTTGATGTCTCATGTAGCTTTCATTGGAAACAGATGTGCTCCATCTCATTTCGTTGCCTGCCTTCAGTTCCCTGAATGTGCTGTGCGGCTGGTTGTTGGCCACCAAAATAAGACAGACTATCTCAGCATAGAAAGAGCAGACTATCTAGAGCTCAGTTAGCTGTCTGTATTTCTGATGAAGAATATTTTTAGAGTAACAACAATGCAATTTACAATTGTGATTATAATTTGAGAAGGTAGAGAAGAGAGAGGAATGCTTTTTGGATTTTTATGAAGGCTGTAGGCGACCTGACATAAGTCAAGATACCATGAAACAATTAGGTCATGTTTCTAGTTAATACATATCAAAAACGTTTAATATGAGTATAGTTAAAGGTAAGGAACAGCACTTAAACTGATGACATTTAAAACATTTAAAATTTTCCCAAAGTTACTTTGGGATATTTTAAGAGATTGTTTATCAAGATTTTTTATCTTAGATAAATGATGAAATTGTGTAGAATATTTGAGAGCATATGGCTGTTGCCTCACTTATGATGTGGCCATTGAGGGACAAAGATGTATGAAAGACAAACAGCTTTAGGAAGTTCAAAAAATAACTGTAGGTTTATTTATATTTCTTTCACAAATAAATGTTGATCCATGAAAATCCACTTCCATCTGTGTCTGTGATTGTCAGAACTTTATGGAAATCAATGACAGCTGCATTGTGAAGTACCACTATTCTTTTCTCTGTCTCCAAATGGTCATCGGCATTCTGTCCTGTAGCACTGTGAAATATATGATGTATTTTTGTGGACTTCCTGTTAGGGACTGATCTTTCTTTGGTGCAAACATTCCAAACTGCCAAAATTTGAAAATGTTGTTTTACATTGAGTCTCTAATGATGTTAAAATATAGTTTTTTTTTTGTGTAGCACCTATATCCTTCCACAATATGCAGTTTGATCATAATGCTGTATATGTAATTGAACTTGGTACACACTGATTAGGGTAGATTCATGTAAAGTGTTTTCATCCAAACGATTGTTAAGCATGTGTTATCCCACTCTTACCAGGCTTTGAGCTAGACGCATGCAGCACACTGAATATCGAAACCAGTCATTTGTTATTAACCTGTTTATTCCATCCGTCTCATTTTTCACAGATGATCTTTGGGGAGTGCCTTTCAGTGTATTATAAGCGCATCAAGTCAAAGTCGTCTTTCGGCAATTGCTATGTGGCGTGCGTTTATAAGGCAGTGGGCACCTTTCTGTTCGGTGCTGCTATGAGCCAGTCGCTGACTGACATTGCCAAGTATTCAATCGGTCGACTGAGGCCACACTTCCTTGACGTGTGCAGGCCTGTCAGCGTTAACTGCACCGCTGGGGGCTACATCGAGAACTTCACCTGCGCTGGGGACAAGAAAATGGTCAACGAGGCCAGGTGGGTAATGCTGGAAATAGCTCATTTCTCATCAAATTCTATGGGGGAAAAAAACATCTACGTATGTCATCGTGGTTAACTGTTGATTTGTAAGCCTTCTCGTCTGGTTGTCAAAAGTGTGCCTAGGCTGTGTCATATCTAGGTCATATACACAACCACACTTTGTGACAGTTAATAGAAAACAGATCATGAACTATTAATAGGATCCCCAGTATGTGCAAGTAAGTTGAAATATAATAACATTGATGCAGCAGCAGCAGCACAAGTCACCTTTTAAAAAGCATAGGTATGGAGGAAAAGCATGAAAAATGTTTAACTAAATTGTGTGAAAATTACAGTACACTGCTGTATTCATATGTCCTTATTACATAATCGATATGGAAAAGGGTCAGTTATGTGTTTGACAGCAAAGAGACAGAATACACATACAGAGAATCAGGGCTAGAATCTAGCGTCACTAATTTTGGCAGATAGGCCTGGCAAGATATAATGATGTGCCAAGGACATAGCAGTCATTTTCTTTTGGCCTCCAAAAGCTTGCATGGTTTCTGATGAGAGGAGTCAATGCTGATGTCGTGGAAACAGTTAACCACCACAGCGGCATGAACACACGTTTCCACTACTGCCTGTGTCTCCACTCTTACTAAGGGGGATTTATCATAATCCTTTAGAAATGAGGAGTCTTACATGGCCAAAGGTCGATCTTGTCAACTATAAATAAAAAGACGTACAGATTTGTTAGCATTTAGTTGTAGTATGGTCTTTGACCAGTGTGATAAGTGCCTGATTATTTTTAATCCCACCCCACACTGCCAAACACACATTGTTTGCTTAAATGGAATTCTGATCTTACACAGAGCTGTTCCTGTTATAACTGTATTTGTTTTTTCCTGATAAGATAGTTCTTTAACTATCTTAAAAGGGAAGCGGTCTTTTCCCCTTAATTCACTCAAATCAATATGGAGGACTTTAAGGACATATCCTTAAATTATCTGCAAAAATGTTTGGCTTCATAATAAACACTCAAAGAATAATAATTAAATACAATACAAAACATAAATCAAAAATAATTAAGTTTCCATATCAAACAACATTAAGGTTTTTAAATGTTATGCCTTCAATTAAATACTTGCACAACAGAAAGTAATTATAAGTGTCTGAAGTATTTATCACATTGTCCCACAAATTACAGGCCGTGTGGATTTAGAGTAACCAATAACACCTACTTTGGAGGAGAAAAATTTTATGCTCCGTCCTCCTTTTTTATCCAGTTTTGGAATCACTGTTAGATTGCACAGTGAGCTCACCTCTCAACGTCCTCTATGCTCATGCCAGAACACTAAAATGAGACAAATTCATCTGAATTTTTACATTTGGGGGCAGCCAACGGATATTTTTTTCACACAACATTTCCCACAGTGCTCCATAGTGTTGCGGACGGATTGACACATCTCCAGTGACATCATTGAGACTTGCAGGCACATCATGAGCTGCTAGAGACTGTCACAGCAGAAAAAAGAGGGTGGAAACCCACCGTACCCAGGTGGAACAAAGCCAGGTGTCTTTAGCTGATATGGCGCACAGTCATTGTTGGCAAATTACACAGCTCAGACTCAAATCCAGGTCTCAGATGTAGCGCTAAGCCTGTGTTGAGAAAGATTTTTATTATGTAAACAAGAACTCCTCAATTTATCCACAGTACACCTTGTTTTTAACCCATTTAAGTAAGCGTTTAATTTTGTCTTTCTTTTTTGAGTTTTTGGCCCTGGTATCATTATATAGCAATTAGAAATGAATAGTACTTGCGGCAAAAGATTGACGTACATTTATCAGGGTGGAGTGAGTAATAATGGCACTCAGATTATACTGTCAGCTTGCATCAGAGTGTATGGAATTCAAGGCTGTTCTGCTAGGGTATATTTACAGTAGGTGTGGTTCCTGTGTTTAATGTAGTGGAATGTCTCTGGTCGGGGTCTCAACTGTTTTTATATGTGTGGCAGTCATTAATGGAACAAATAAATCCCTCATTATGGGGAATTGTCGCTCAGAATAAATCAGGGTCATCTTTCAGCCATCCAGGAATTTCCCACTGGAAATAAGATTCAGTGGTGGTGCCATGTTGTTGTTATAAATTACCAGGGCCTCCTGGAACTGAAAATCTATACCAAGCTAGTGTTGCTTTCCTAGCCAAGTAATAAAGTGGAATTAAATCTATTGCTCGTGGCTTTGTGCAGTTTTATGTATGCATTTCTATTTCTGGCTAGACTCTAAAGTAGAAAAATGGCATATTAAAGCACACTTGGCCTTGTTCGCACTGCATGTTTCAAGGACATTACTGAATCATGCAGACTGATCTAGCACTTGTTTATATGATTCTCTATGCCATACGTGGAGGAGGGCTGTAGTGATTTTAGCGTTGGACAGTGTAATCCAGGCCTAAAACAACAACTGGTGTATACTTAAACCTAACTCTCTCATTCACTATACATGGACTCAAGGTTTTAATTCGACCATTCCTTATCAGACCCATCTATGGGTGGACTCTGCTTTGCCTTGCTTAAGTAAACAGGAAGGCTCTAAATCCAACGAATAATTTGCTCACATTTTCTCGTGCTGTTTCAACATCCCCTGCCGTTAGCGTCGGATTATAGACGTCAATGGATGTGACATTTAGCAAGGTTCGGTCACCAGGAAAAAGGTGTGTGCGAGAGTGTTATTCTGGTGAACAATGGGGGGAATATATCAATCAACAGTATTAGTGCTTAGGGTTCCGTTGCCCAGTGACCAGCATTATGACCTGTCTTAGTCTTGAATGAGACAGCACAACTCCCATGTTTATTTTGTCTTTTGCTTTGCAGGCTCTCCTTCTATTCTGGCCACTCCTCCTTCTCCATGTACTGCATGCTTTTCCTAGCAGTAAGTATGAAACTTTGGCCAATGTTAATTCATTTAGAATTGATTGTACCATTTTGCTTATCCAAGTTGAGGGGACTGGTCAGTGACCTAGAAAATATTAGAACACAGTGGTCTTTTTAAATCAAACAGTACACTCCTCAGACTGTGCTCTGGGAGCACAGCAGGCAGGCTCTGTAAGGACTGAAATAGTGGGCAATATGTACACACTCAAGAGTATGCCTATACATATGTTCATGTGGAAACCTAGGTAAACAACTATGTCACCTTTACACTTATTCACAGTGGTGTGTAAACAGGTTTAGTTTTCTTGTCAAATATTTTTATTTATGGTGCCATTGTTTCAGAGCCTACTCTTAATTTTATTTACAGAAATATCATTTTTGGGCCTTGTTTTTTGAGGTTGTTGGTTGCAATATCAATTACCTAGAAGCAAAAAAAAGGAACATTCACTTGCTGGAAATTTGCAATGCCAGTCAAGAAATGTACTCAACTTTGTATCAGTCTCCCTTATGTAATTACAGCTAATCCTTTCTTGACAGTGATTTTAGTACAGCTTTTCCTTCAAAAGTTAAGAAACTTTAAAGTAACTTCAACAGGAAGACAGAATGCTACAAATTAATGGCATGACAGGGCCATCATACTGTGATTGTGGGACAGTTCTTGTGCTATGTACGTAATAATGTACGCACATGAATGTATATGCCAGTAATCACTGAAACTACTATTGTAACACACCTTGAAAGGATTACAAAAGTCAGTTAGTCGTGAGTATAATTTATGACTTTAGGAGTGCCAAAAAATCTATTTATAGAGAAATGTGCTTTTGACACAAAACCTGCTGTTTGACGTGACCTGAATGAACACACCTATGATTCTGAGTCATGAGTAAATTGCAGCTCTATAGTTTGAGGTGGGGAGAATGTACCTTCCAGTTTGACGTTTTGATCTTGGTGCAACTTTACTGTTTGTGAAGAACATCACATTGGAGGAGTTTGGTTTTATTGGTTGACTGTTACAGGTAAGAAAGTGCTCAGGGGAATGGCCATTATGTTAGTTCCAATACATGTGTTCAGAGTAATGTATTTTTGTAAACAATGTCTCTATCAGGGCTATGCTACTCAACCCTGGTCCTCGAGGGCCCACCAGTTTTCATTGAAGCCAGGCATTTTATATATCTAACTCGACCATTCGCTGTCTCACTGTCACAAGCCACTCTGTACTTAGCCTGCTTCAGTCTGCCCATGACATTTCCATGACGTGATCCATCCTCCTATGCATTATCAACCATTTTGCAACTTAAATCATTTTACTGTAGCATTATCTAAACCATTAATAGCAACAATGTCAGCATTTACAATCTTAAAAGTGTAGTTATGCAACGGTGAAGTTTTTGTGCACCTTCACCTTTGAACCCCATTAAACCAAAAACCAAACGTGTTCAGTTACCGTAATTGCGTCCATGCTGATAAGGGAATAAAATGAAGCGACTGTTGCATATTGTAATACTTTGAGATATCTGAGTTGTGGGACAGTAGTCCTTGACAAGAAGTGGTTATAAGTGTGGTAATGATGTTGCCGGAGAGGGAGTATACTGAATCAGGCGATGTTGCTGTAATGTCTCAATGCTCACATTCTAAAGCACTTCAGACTATACTTGCACTCTTGTATATACTGTATTTGGCCACATAAAAGTTGTCACACACCTACTGAGTAGCAAGAAGCAGCACCTTAACATGTCAGCTCTTAGAAAAGCAACCGCATGGCCTGCAGCATGTTTGCTGTGGGTCTTCAGAAGGCCTTGTTTATTTGAAATAAATGGAAGTCTATTTTCAGTGAAAGGCTTATCTGATGCTCTGGCTGTAGGTCTCCTGTAATCGAATGAGACTAGCACTTAAGACGTTTCCCGAGGTAACCGATGCTAGCTTTTGAAGGGCTATATTTTTATTTCCCCAGGGCTTTGGGTTAACACCCCACTGAAGCTCAGGGAATTAGTACGTTCACATCAAGACTTACCAGAGGCCTTGAAGTAGAAACAAAGAGAAACCTGATATTTGACTTGATCGTTATGTTTCTGTTCACAACAAAGAAGCCATGTAAAGGCTTTCAACCCACATATAGTTTCTTATGATGTCACACATGTCGATGAGACCACTGAAGGAGCAGCATGGACCAGTCCTTCAAAGCTAACCGGACATCACTTACCCGTGGAATATGGCAGCAAAACAGCAGTGGCATGTTCCTGCAATCTGATTAAAATACACTCGAGGGTAATTTCTCCCTCTGAATCCCTTGTAAACTCTTGCACCATTTGGCAGACTTCCACAAATTAAGTCAGCTGGGACTCAGTCCAGATTTCATGTGCGCACTTAAAACGCCGTACTTAGTTCAGATTGCCCCCGCCAGCATGTGAAGTCATAGGACTGACACGGTGTCAGGTCATGTTAGGAAATGTGGCCTTATGCGAAATGCGTGCCAACTCTCAGATTACCCAACAGAACATTTTATGTGTTGTTCTTCATACCCTGTTTGTAACACACAGAGTAACTGGATGGAAGTGAACAGAATTAAGGGTTAATTTCAGGATATATTTAGAGTAGCATGAGTAATGAAAACAAGGGGGAAACATTTTAACATATTTTAGCAAATTTTTACATATTGCATTAAAAATGGATTAACTGACAAAACAAAGCCAAAATATGAGCAAGTATGATGTGCACACACATACACACACACACGCATGCACACACACACACACATACACATACACATACATAAATGCGAACTGAATATCAACATTGCCTAGCCACCCATACACCATTTGTCAGTGTCAGGTGGAAAGGGGAGAGGGGAGAGCACCTCTCCTAACTCAATAACGGCCATCCTTCATGTGCTCTCCTGCAACCCACTGCAAGAGATACCGTCAAAAGCACGCTGGGCTCGGAGAGGCAGGAGGCAGAGGGATACCCGCTGGCTGCTGGGAAGGCGGCGGTCAGGACAGGGCCGGGTTTGCGGTGACCGGGAAGGCTTGGCTCCGAAAGCTGTTTATTATCGCCGCGCTCAGCCTACGTGGGCCACTCGCCGCCACTGCGGCTGGGCTGCAGGGAAAGGAGCACCACAGAGCGCGGTGGGCCCCCCCCAGCACCTCACCAGCCACAAAGCAGCTTTATTGAAAACAGAGGGTGTGAGGGCACCCACAGTGCTTAGCATGCAGGCCCACCCAAGTGTGAACAATACCAGGCACTCAAAACCACATGCCCTGTCACTCAGCTGCATCTACTTTCTTTGGCAGTATGGGATTTTGCAGAGGTCAGTGTGGACATAGGGTGCTTTCTTTGAGGCCGTACATTTCAATTTTGTCCATATACTTGTTAGGCGTATCAGAGAAATGACTGTCTCTAATGTTTACATGTTGTCACTTGGCAAACGCTCTTACAAGGGAAGGGTACAAAAGTACATCGGATTAGGCAACGTGAACAAGCGTACAGATAACTTACAGGCAACTTGCAGGCCACCAGTGGACATCTTACCAGAGTGAATTGTTTGATTTGGACTCCAGATTTTAACAACGGCATTATTTTTGCATCATTTTTGCATCATCTACAGGTCACATGCCCGTGTCTGTCCCTTTGCTGGATTTCTGTCGTTCCCAAATGACTACCAGGCAGATGGGTTTGGTTATTTACGCTACAGATTTATGAATGAGCTGAAATGCAACTGGCTTCTGGTGGAGAAGAACTGATGTGCAGTGCGTGACACCAATCAGACATGTTGCAGACAACTTAAAAAACTTTGTGCTGCGCTTTCGTGCGCATAGCCAAAAAACAAGAACAGTGAAGCAGTGTATACAGAAATAGTTCCTCTCGGAGGTTAAACCCTCCTAAAAGCAGAAGCTGATGCTGAAGAACACGCTCCCATGGTGTTCATGTACGTGCACGTGTCACCCCTGCACATAAAAAACTTAACTGAACAAGGTGTGTTGTCAGAAATACATTTTCTCCTTACCGTTTTCTTCGTTCTGAGGTGAATGGTTAAATGATGTCACGCCCACTAAGATGTTTATTGATTCATTTTTTTAATGACTCTCTCAGCATGCTATTCAAAACATATTCGCTTGAGCTGAAAATGGCAGCAAGATCTGGCATATTAAATGCTCCTTTACACACATGATGTGGTTATAGCCTCAGCAGAACAAAACAGCGGGGAAAAAAAGAACTCTGCTGGATTCAGGAACTCCGTTTCCCCTTGTGTTTGTTTCCAGCTTTATATTCAGGCGAGGCTTCAGACAGAATGGGCCCGGCTGCTCCGGCCCACTCTGCAGTTCTTCCTGATCGCCGCCTCCGTGTACGTGGGTCTCTCCCGGGTGTCCGATTACAAGCACCACTGGAGCGACGTCCTGACCGGTCTGATCCAGGGAGCCCTGATGGCCATACTGATCGTAAGTGCTTCCCCAGGAGCAGTTTGCTGCCGCGTTGTCCCTTTACCAGGCCAACGCTTTGGGTATTACACATCATCTGTCGCTGAATTGTTCGTACAGTCTGACAGCATGGCCGAATAAACCTGTTATGCTGATATTTAAGCTTTATTTTTGGAAACCTGTATAGAATGCTAGCAATGTACTTGAAA
Organism: Megalops cyprinoides; assembly: GCF_013368585.1. Taxonomy (NCBI): domain Eukaryota; kingdom Metazoa; phylum Chordata; class Actinopteri; order Elopiformes; family Megalopidae; genus Megalops; species Megalops cyprinoides. Next base: position 16,129,467 of record NC_050587.1, on the reverse strand, counting down.
TACCTCACTGACATTCATACGTCCTAGTCAAAATCCCTAATGTATAACAAGAAAAGGGCAAAACAAGGTGGTCGAATTATATGTATTGTTGTGGCCAAAAACAAAACTGTAGCACCTCTTCTGAAAGTTTTTGCATTGCTTTGTAAGTTCTTTCACAGTGGTCAAGTGACAGCTGTACAGTATAATCTGACACCTCCTCTCCCTCCTGATTGCAGGTGGTATTTGTGTCCGATTTCTTCAAGAAGTCAGTAGAGCCTGAGAAGGAGGAGGAGATCCCCCACACCAGTTTACAGGAGACCCCCACTAATGGAAACCATTACGGCAGCACTCATTAAGACAAGGAAAACTCATGTGGACAACCTGTGAATGTAACCCTGCTTCTTGCTACCCAGACCGTATATATACAAGTCTGGACACCGAACTCATCACGGACCTGTGATTACATCAAATATTGCCTTGGCCGGACTGCTACTGCTGCTACCAAAGCTCCCTGTGTAACCCTCACTAAGCACCCCATATTATGTACATGTGCTCACAAAAGCACTACCCCATTTTAATCTTGTTTTTTTTTATTATTCATCCGTATATATGAAAAACAATATGCAAAATTATTTTTTATATTAAAATTGTTTTAAAACTTTATGTACAAATTTGTGTTCTGCGCTTTTTGAAAAATGAAAAACGCTTATCTTATTAATACAAATTAAAAATAATTCAACATCCATTTTTGTCCAGTCTTTTGATAAATGCTTGAATAATATGCAGAAAGAGGATGCACAGTATGGACCTCATAGTATCATAAATGAGTTTATGATAAAATACAATTAACCTGTAAATTTTTTTACTTCGGGGAATGGTATGTAAATATTATTTAGCCATTAACCTTTTTGAATACACCAAACCCCGCAATAGCAAACCAATTTAAATCATTAAACTTTTTTTTTAAATAGGAATCGACATTTTGGAGTACAATCAATTGAGGTGAACCGGGAGGATATACTTCTTATTCCCTTGGTGCCCGCTGAAAATGCCATTTCTTCTGGAACAACAGGAACTTGTGCTATGAATTCATAATGCATTCATTCAGTACTGTGGTATTTCATTTCTGGTTTCTTGTGCCTTTCCAGTAACTCAGATCATTGCTTTCCATTGCTCTGGGCACTGAAGCCTTGCTTGTGTAAGGACAACCGTTTCTTTCAACTAGTAACACTTGCAGCACAATGTCGTTGTTGTTGTTCATTAATTATACAGAAAACAACAGACCCCTTTTGCAGCGACAACCCCAATACAATGGATGGTCCGGCAGGTGTTTGCCTCGCTGAAGTTACACTGAAGCTATTCTCTGATATCAAGAAGTTTGACTCCGACAGGGTAGAGGGCAAAGGAGAGCAGAGCACGCTCCACACTCATTCTCCAACTTGTTTCCAATGTGCTTGGCTGTCTGACACGTCTCAGCTGCTCCTCCAGACATCTCATGCGGCTGTTGATGCTTCCTACAGACATTGTGGGGGGTGGGGAAGATGAGTCACTTGGAACAGAATGCAGTCAAACAAGCCAGAAATCCACACTGTAAAAGACAACCAATCCACTCTGCACACCCTCCACCGACATCTCTATCTGAGGTCACAACTGAGAAGTGGATATGAAAGCTGACAAACCTGTTGGGAAATGTCAGACTAATGTTGTGTGACTGCATAGCTTTAGAGCAAAGCTTACTTTGCTCTATTTATTTGAATGCCTTCACATTGTGAAACACCACAAAAAATGGTACCTTAGCGTGGTGATTACTGGGTTAATCTGAAGGTACGATTCATTTCTCTTAGTACTTTCTTGTTACATGAAATGTTCAATATATATAAAAAACTATCCGCAAACGATTAGATTAGATGTAAAGGTTTACTTAACAAGAGAATGCTTAAATTAGGCCTAATCAGCTGTGGTTCTAGAGGGTGGCTGTGTCTGCTGGCTGCCGTTCCAGACTGGCACTTCATAACCCGATTGAACTAATTGTCTTGATTGAGCCAATTTAGCTTCTCTCTCCAGTTGCATTGTTTAAAAGGGATTGAAAAACATGTTGGATTACAGCCTTCTATAACTGAAGATGCGCAGTTGTAGTTAAAAAAAAAGTTCTGCATTATTTTTTTCCTATAATGACAAAAAGTTATAATGTTGCAGTGTCTGCACTGGCACAGCTCCCCTCCGCTCTTAATTAGCTAGGTTCACTCTCATTATGCATCTGAGGACAAGACTGTTTAACAAATGACACAACAGCCCCAATTAGTGCAACCTACTGTCCAAGGCATTTTTAAACAAATTAAATTTAAGACAAATTAAATTGTCTAACAGGATGAAATAAAACTAATGTTTGCCAGTAATGAGAAGTGACCTTTTTAATTGCCATTATGTACCATTTGCATCTGTATATACTGTAGCACTACGAGAGCTGTACAAGGACAATATTAGGAAGGCTGATCTCTCCACCCACAGAAGTAGGACGGTCGGTCTGCTTTTATGTCTGAAAATCAATTTCGTTGATAGACACAGCAGGGCCTAATTGAATCTGCTCGGTGACATCATGGGGCCTATTCCTGGAAGTTGGTTCAGCGGTCTGTAATGCGATAGCTTCAATGTATCTGCCTCTTCCATGCCAGCTTCTCATTGAAAACACTTCTACCTTTTAGCAGCAGGAATCGGGTGACACCCCCCCCCCACAGGGCAGCCATTAATTAGATGCCCTTTCTGTGCGGTAGTTTGCTGTTTACCAGTTATAGTTTTCAGAGCACTTTTCCATATAGTGCAGGGACATTTTTAGTTTAGTTAAGTTCACAGTATTGGCTAATGCTCGGACAAAGCTGTTGGATAATTTACTGCCCTGTTTATTGGAAGGGTGCAAGGGCCCCCGGTTTTCTTCGATTTCATTCATGTTTCTTGGAAACCAGAGTGGTGAGAATAAATGCACATTGGTTCACATTTTCTGAGATTAACAGTCTGATTTTTCCCCCTGTGCGTTTAAATTTAGACACATGGTTCAGTGCACAGTATACTCATCATCATGGGAATACAGGCATCAAGGGATCAGCTGAACTTTGCATGCGCGATCTTAAAAACACAACACTCAGTGGTATTTTACAAAAGCGGAGCCAGCGCCATTAGTAATGAGCTCATCAATCTTTATGATGTGCCTGCAAGGAACACACAGGCCCCCCTGATTAGATTAAAGTTCAAGTCACCTGCCAGCAGAGAATTACTAACTCGGGCCCCTGATAGAGGCCTTGAAGCCCTGCCAGGGATTACATGAGTGGTGCTGTTGGAAATCTCAGACCGGAGAGGTCTGTGGAGTGATATTTCAGTGTGGTCCCAAGCCAGCGGGAATGAACTGAGAAAGTGCAAAATGACAAGAAAACAAGGATTACAACACCAACGAAGTAGACATATTAATAGCCAGCAGCCATGCCACCTTGTGGTCTTCTCTTGGCTGTTAGCTAATTGGGCTTAGGCAGTCCTTGGACAGAAGACTTTCTGGAAAAATCAAGTTGCCTCTGAATGTGATGTGGGTGGCCAGTGGGGAGCAGTTGTCTGTCTGGACCAATTGGTCTCAATTTGGCCACCTAGTCATCGCCCCTATAGTCGACTATCTATCCAATGCTATGCATCACCTAGCTTCATTTCCCTAGGTCATCACTGTAAAACAGTGTTCTCACTTGTCCTTTCTGCTTAAATAAAGGTTAATAAAAAAGTATAACTTAATGTCAGGTTTGAACAGGCCAGGGCATGAATGATTTATTTCTTTGAGAACGTGCTGTCATGAGTAACCAGTTTCTTATGGTATAATAATCTCAATGTCTGCAGGAAACAGTTGTTCATCAAAAAATAAGATTGCTTTGTTTCTGTTGCTGAAAGCTTTATGAGGGGAAATGAGACAGGAAGTAAATCAGGAGCCCCACTTCCATTCAGCATTTAAGCTACATAATTGTTGAGGGAAATAATATCTCAAACCACCAACTACCAACTGGAAAACTGCTCTACTTGCCTGTCAAAAATGCTGTGTGGCATGTTATTCAGCTAGTCCTTCCAAAGAACACAACATATTTGGAAATTAAAAGGTTAGTTTTGATACACATACTGTATTTACTGAGCAAAGTCACTAAAATGTAACAGGTATTATAAAATTCAAGCAGAGAACATACACTTCTTGCTCAACATTTTGAAAAAACTTCAAATTACATAATATATTCGAATGTGTGCAGTGTGTCCCAGGCAGTCTGGCTTTGAACAAGTTTGACTAAATAAACTAGGAATAAAAGCCTATTCTGATACTGTAATATCTGGATAAGCAGCAAACAAACTGAAGTCAAATGGAACAAAACACATTTTGTGCCTTGGAATTTTCAGGATTAAAATCAATGTTTTCATTGCATTCTTAAAATCTTTCACTTCAATAAATTTCCAACCCAAGACATTTTTCTATTTAAGGTAATTATTCAATATCCAATTCCATATTTTTCATTGTCTGACTCAATATTCCAAAGGGACGTCTCTCCCTGCCGAAATGCACAATAGATAGACTCAGTTTACATGCTCGAGACGTCCTGGTCACATTTATAAACGTAGGTCAATTTGCACATGTAAGGAGCATGAACTCAGTAGGAGAAGCTTGGATCACTTGGGGGCACTGAGAAGGGGGCCTTCAAATTAAATGAGGTAAGTCTTCTCCTCCACCTCCAACTTGGCCTCCACTGACACCTTGGCAATTCATCCCATGCATTCTTGAAACCAGGCGCCTCACCAAATATTAATTGGAAAAACACTTCCAAATTCCAGAAAACATGACTGGAAGCATGAAAAATGCTGCATGAAAAGATGTTATGCCAGTTGACCATCTATACACACAATTGTATTTAAAAAGGCAGCCAATTTCAACACTTAATGAGCAGAGCGCTAAGATATACTTAAACATGAGGGTGTGACCTACGGTGCATGGAGTACAAAATTAACTTAGTGATGGGAAGTGCCATTTGCCTGTATACACAGGCTGAGAATAGCATTGCACAGCAGATCACTGCTAAACACAGACATCTCCCTGACAAGTTGAGATTATCTGCATCTGCCACAGTGGTCCACCCAGCTGTTGTATCAGCTTGGCATCTCATTGGACTGAGTGAGAGCACAGTAAATCACATTACTGCTCTTTAAGTGTATGCCTGGAGCCAAGTACTATAAAAAACTAACTAGACTTAAAAGCCAGACATAACTCTGCTCCCAAAACAGGATTGCATGGAATATATACATTTAAACTGTGCCCAAAAAGGCCTCTCAAACATGGCTTTGCAGGACCAGTTATTAGGCAAACCCAGCTTGTGGCAAAACAAAAAATAAATCAAAGGATTTGGTTAATATGGTGAAATTGTTATGTTTTGTTACAACATTAGCATGGACAACCAATTCAAACTGTTTTTGTCTCAAACAAATACACAGCTAGCTGGTTGATTTCTTATGGGGTAAAGGCAGCATTGTTTGCGGGTGGAGGGCCGCAAATATATGGGATGAACTGGTATCTTAATGGAATCCAATGTCAAGTGGCTCTTATCGAGGAACAAGCTGGACGAGGACACAAAAAGCCATTGAGGAGCAGGGAGAGAAAATACAGCTGTTTCAACGCATGTCATGCAGCAGGAGAGACGAGGAGACAAAACAGCTCAGTGCCAAAGGCGAGGGAGGGACTGACTCGGGCAGAGCACTGGGCCTTTGTTTGCCTGCAGCTGTTGTTCCTCTTCAACAGCCCGACTGCCAACCGTCACCATCACGCTAATCCCCCGCTCAGCTCTCCCAGAGACCCGGCCGTTTGTGTGAAGTCAATATTTGAGCCTCCTCCCCAAGTGCTTTGGCAGGGAGGCATGGGGAAGAAGCTGACTATGCACAGGGTGTCTTCTCTGAGACTCCGCTCATCCATCATCTGCAGCCATTCCCTGGCCCTGGCCAGCATAAACAGCATTTCCTGCCATTAGCATCACGGCAATCAGCCGACACCGCTCGCGGCCGGTAAACATTCCCGCGTTGTGTTCCTGTCAGTCTCTGTGACCGGGGTCTTCTGCTTTACATGGCAGGTACATTCTGGCATGCAGAGAAATTTGGATTGTGAAGCTCTGGGAGACAGAGTAATGGTGGGGCCCTTTTTAAGAGGCTCAAAAGGTGAGTTAAAGATATGTTTGGCAGATTTCCCAAAAAGTTGATCAAGATAGTTTGAACTTCCAGACACACATCTTACATATTCCTTTTGATTGATACTAAATTATACTCTGCTTTGTTAGCCGTTGTGAAAAAATGACAGATTTCCAAATATTGCAGCCTATATTTCCTGAGACATTACCCTTGTGTCTTCAATTGAAAAGCCATATAAATGCTGTTATGGGTATTCAGGAGCATCAGACTCACTCGGCAGCAGGGACACAGTTCCCCCCTCTGGTCAGCATCCACTGAGCTGGTTCCGACAGCAGCTCAAGGTGGCCCTTGGTTCTACCACGGAGGCACACCCATCAGCTATGCCTTAATGAGCTGTGATTTAATCTGACCCATGCTCGGCTTCCAGGGCCGGGCTCCAACGGAAGCAGGTGTGCCAGCTCCACGCTGACAGCTGAGCGATGAAACAGCTGCACGTGCTAAAGCCGCAGCGCCCTTCGCAAGGACGGGCCACTGACGAGCTGCAGCATATGTCGACAGCGTATCTCAAAGTCCACCACAGTTCCCCATTGGGTGTTTCCCCTAGGAAACGGTCTTGTAGAAGCAGAATTTTATTCATTTTTAGAGAAGGGAGAGTCAGATTGCAGCCCTTCAGAACTAGGGCTAAGTATTCCTGCCCCACACAGAACTTGTGCAGTAACTTAGCTTGTACCTTGTCTGGCCAGCTATTGAAACTTGGTCATGTAGCACTTCTAATATTGTTGACTCCTTATATGGCTTTTTCCTTGCGTTGTACTCTGCCTCACTTGTAAGTCTCTTTCCATAAAAGAGTGAATAAATGTAAAGGTAAACGCCTGAACACACACTAAAGAACTGCATATGGTACCACCCACCTACACTAAAGCCTGACTAAAGTATAACTCTATATCACTGCACACTGCTGTTGCCCATGACCAGCTCTGGCTGATCTGTACCCATCCAGCTGCGCAAACATGCTCTCTGCAGGGATTCACATTGCTAGGGCTCATGTAGTGTCAGCTAGCTCCTCTCTGATTTCTGGTCAGCCAGGGCAAGCCACTTTCCCAATGTGCCAACTGTTCCCGAGTCATCAGGGAAACACTCCACCACACCTCTCCTGTCACAATCTGCCTGAACTTGCCATGTTTATCTTGGGCTGGGAAAGTCCAGGGTCTCAAAGAATCCGACGGGGGGTTTGCCACTTCTATTTTGAAATAGTAAAGGGAGTATATTGTCTTGACACTGCCATACAAGAATAAAATGCATTACATAACATGACCTGTATTATTAGGAAATTATTCAATATACCAGGACTGTGTGCCTTTGCATGAAAATATGCCTGAATTTGTAACTTCATATTGACAAAAAACTGGACCTCTTCACGTGTCCAGAACATTATAAAGCAAACAGCAATTGGAAACCCAAAATTTAAGAATATAACCTAACCTGAGCTCTGTCTGGGCCTAACTCTAACTCCACAAGTATAATTACAGTGAAAAGGAATGTACAAAGCACTGTCTTTAAGGGGAACAACCAAAGTTGAAACATTCAGAAGTAATTAGCAGAAGTGTGAGATGTTAGAATTAAGCAAAACAAGTTTCAGAAAGAAATATTCTTCAGGATCGAAGGTGGAATCACAGGGAAAAGAAGTATGATGACTTCATAGACAGTGAGGGCATAATTCCTACCTTGCCGTGTTTTAGTTGGTATGCAAAATCGTGTGAAGTGTGAATGAATAAAAATATATTGAATAAAAATATTCCCAGCTCCTTTCAACTCCACCCTTCCCATGGGGACAGCACTGTCCTGATGAGAGAGAAACACAACTGCACAAACACTGAAAGCAGAATCTGTTTACGGGTTTGTGCAGTAAAGATTGTGGAAGATTGTACAGGGGACAATCTGTACAGCTAAAAATAAAACAGAGGAAGATGCACAGTGTACTAAAATGCCCACAAACTAGATAGCTACTCTAGTGAATCAGTCAAAACATCCAGAGGATAAAACTGGAATAAACAAATCCCTGAATCATATGTTTGACCTATTTTTGTCTCATTACGTGTTTGTGTGGCTGGTGTGCAGAAACAAGAAAACAAGGAAAAAAACAAGGAAAAGATGTACTTTTTCCTGGAACACGAAGCTGCATTACAGAGCTGTCCCTAATTCAGGAGTCGGGTCATTGAAAAGACCACTCAATGCTACAACTGTTTACAGCAGTGCTTCCCCACTCAAAATAACAGTCAACCATGCAGGTAATGTCTCTTCAGACCTAGAGGGAATAAAACATCTATGTGAATGAAAAGGTAACCAGAATGTTACTGTACTTAATGCGTCACTTGGTTGAAACAAACTTTAGTTTACTTCAAGTTAAATACCACACATCTGAAAAAAATGGAATAAGCAGCAATCAATGACTGTACGATAAACATGAATCTCCAGTATAGTGCTGATGCATACTGAAAATATCTCACTGTTTTTCATTAAGTCATGTATTTCTTCAAGGTTATCACTGGATAGAAATTGCAAATATTCATTTTATGTGAAATGATATAAGCTATGACATAAACTATTTCACTTTAAAAGGAATGTCCAAACAATTAGTTACATTTAAAATTGACATTTAATAAGCTAGCTACATATTCATTCACAAGGAAATCATCAATCACATGAAAGATTCACAGACAGTTACAAAACTATTCGACAAGATTTAGCTGGTACATGTTAATTTATTACATGTTGAGAATTTATTACAAGATATTCTCTTTGATCAGTCTGTGCTCCCTTTGATCTTTACTGCCTGCAGAGAGTTTGTTCTCTTTAATACTAAACTACTTGTAAGTGCTCCAATTTTCTAACCAATGAATGTTTCAGCTGCTGCCCTGCACTACAGGCCAAAGAAGCTGCCTGTTAGCATGCTGGAGAACTGAACGCAAGCTGGAACAACCAGAGATTTGTGAGAATTTCATTTCACCAATAAAAACATTTTAGAACACAAAATGCACAACCACAGATCGCTGTTCCTTATTGTTGTTCCTTAACACAAGAAAAGCCAGCCTTTCACTTCCAGCTGTAATAGCTATGGTTGTAGATTTGGCATGATGCATGAAGAGAAAGATAAGAAACTATCCAATACAAATCAAATGGTTATTATCAGGGAAAATCAGACATCAGTGCAGATGTTTTTTTTTTTTTTGTTTTTGTTTTTATGAACCACATCTTAGAATCTTCAGCATAACAGTTCTGCTATGAATAAGGATATCAACATATACCAACCACAGACTGAACAAATTAAGCAATTAGTAATCAGAATAATTTAGTGACACAACACAACTACTACTTTGAAATATCTTATCAGAACTATTTCTAAAATATAGATGATACATAATTTTTATTATTATTATTAATTGCCAGGAGTTTTTGTCAATCCACTTTCTTCACTAATTCAGATGAATGTTATTGGAAAAATAGTTATTAGATTCCTAGTCAGACTTTCAGGGAGTCTCCATATTTCTTCTGCCTGATATACTGTGAGATGAGAAAGACAGAGACTTGCCTGGATGTTCTAGTGCTGCAAGGTATTTTGATTTACCAAAAAAATGCAGTGCCTTCATACTTGTAAGTAAACTACAAATTTGCATCAGTGTCTGTTTCAGTTTTTTTTAATTTATTGTATTTATTAGACTTTATTGCTTTGTGTAATTAAAACTTATTTCATTCAAAAGACTGAAATATTTAGTTTTTGATTTATAGAGATCCTCTTCGAAAAACCTCATGCTCAAACCCTGTGACTCAGAACAGCCAAAAGCGTGCAGGACAGGATGTAATCAACTGCAGAACTGTCAAAAAACATGCAAATTAACTCGTCAAGTACACAAGGGAAAGTGCGTGACTGCAGTATCATTTGTGTGGGTTTGAACTTTTGCATGGGAGGAACGCACTCTCTGTGTGGCTTGGTTCCTGTCCCTCTCTGCCTCTATCACTGTGTATCTCCGTGATGTCAGAGGAAGTGGCTAAATGGTACGCCATGACACCCATCTCCCACTTACAGAGCAGTCCAACCCTCTCAGCTCTCACTTTGACATCCCCCATCATGTGAGACTGACATTCACATCTGGAAAAACCTGCCACTAACAACACAAACCTGACCTTTGCAGAGTCCATTAAGTGACATTTACCAAATGAGTCTGTGAACATAAAAAGTGTATTGAACGTGACTGAATTCATTCATCATACTTGAGCTGCATTGGGTTTCTTCACACAACATGTACTCATGCACCACTGGGCAGATTGCTGATGACTCAAACTTTATCCAACAGAAAAATATATAGTGCTTAGTGGAGAAATGAAATATCTGTGTAAGGATCTGGTTACTACATGTACTTAGACATTAGTGGCGTCATAAAATTTACCAGTTACGTGTATTGTCAATTTCTAGTAAGTAACACACGTGTACTAATGTAATTTAGCCAGTCATCTTAGGTAGTGTACTTTTCTAGCTAACTCACCTAGCCTAGGATACATGTTAGCCATTGTAATATGTGAATGTTCTTTACTCCTGTGTATTAATGAATCAAGACTGTTTACTTTGTTTTAGCTAAAAAGTTACCTAAATTGGGGGGGACCTGTTCACTCAGGGTCCACGGGGTGACCATGGAGCTGGCCCTTGTTGCATTGCCTGGGTACAAGGGAGAATAACTAAGAAATTGTGATGAAATGGCAGATATATTCAATGTTAAATTTCACCAGTTTGTATTGAAAGCTGGTTCAAAAGGTAATACACCAACAGTCTTAGTTGTAGCACTTGGTTGTTTTTAGTCCCAATGTTTAAAGAATAAGAAGGTTTTTGTTTAATATGCCACCCAAGGAAATGGTCACTTATGCATCCAGATTACAATTAAATGAAAATCAAAGAAAAATCAAATATTCAGCAAATGGCTGGTGGAAAATTAAAATCATGCTATATCACCCACACTGTGGTAATGAACTATACAACAGGTAACCAGCAATTATTTTCCACAGACTACTGTACATTGAGATCACAAATGCACCCACAAGGTAACAGCAGAGATGAAAGGGTATCTTAAAGATTAAAACATGGGAACTGACATGCATGTTTAAAAAAAATCACTGTAACCACAATGTTTCTTTTTCTTAGTGAGTAAGTATCACCTTTTTCCATAAGTGCAAAGCATTATGTGTTTGGCATTGTGTGCTGCAGACATTAAAAATGAATGAATGAATTTATGAATTGTGTGTGAGAACAAGAAAAATCTGTGTAATTCAAAGTTAAGCGCAATATACTCTGCAGTTAGATTAGGCCAAACAGTAATATTTATTCATATCAGAGGAAGTGAGTAATTTTGTCAAACCTAAAGCCTGCTTGGGCATAGTCATGCCATTTATAGATGCTGATTTATTATGTTGTGATTTTAACTGGCAAAATTCATGTTACAAATTGGTGATACTGAATGACTCAGATTTAGCTGGTTTGCTAATTTAGCACAGCAAGGCATAGATTAAGGCATAGTGACTCTAATCCACAATGAGCTTTCCAGTTTGGTCAACTTTTAATCAAATTTCAATTCCTCATTTTCCTTGTCAGCTACCACTATTTGACTGCATGTGTCTGTGTGAGTCATGGCTCCCTTTGGATTTTTTTCAATGCCATGAAAATTATTTTTGGAAAAACAATTGTTTAACACAAAACAGAGGTTCTAAACACACAAACCCTTTCCCTTGCTGGAGCTCAGTTATGTACCTTGAAATTTAAAATCTCTCCTACAAAATACATTCTCTGCATTTTTACATGGGAATAAAAAAACTCGGGAAACTTTTAATGTATATATTTTTTTCCATGATTGCTTCAATTTTTTCCAGAGTTTAATTGAAATCCATGACATTTCCAGGCCCAGGAAAATATTATTTTCCATACATAGACCTTCCTGCGGAATCATTGGTTAAAAATTCCAGAGGGATCTTACAGGCCTCCACTGTGCTTTCCTCTCACACAGCTAACAGAGAGACTCCACGCTGTGGTCGGGACAAGATGCCATCTGACCTTATTCAGCCCCTGCTCTCTGATGTCCTTGTCCTCAGCATGGACCAGGACTGATTTGCACCCTTGTGCAGACTGACTCTGGATTTACCTGTATTTACCCAGAATGTTTAAAAGAGCACTTGGGACATAGCTAACAGCAGGAGCTGCAGTCCTGCAAAATTATTTTAACTTATAAGCAGCTTGCCAAAATTCCCTGAAAATCTGGGGCATGTAAGCATAACCATTCCTACTACAAAATGAAACATAAAAAAGTAAAGTATGTTCACCATGTACCGTATGCATTATCTGTAGTAAGATTATCACAGGGGTCTCTTAGCTGCTCAGAGATGTCAGGTTATGGCTGTCAGGTTATGAATTACAGGAGCAGTTCTGATCATGCAAAATGTCAATAGTTCACAATAACTCACTAGCTAAACCATAGGCAAAAACACGGTTGCTGTGGGAAGTTACACATTGATCTGCCCCACCAGTTCAAAAACACACAAGTGTTGTGCTAGAAAAGAACAATAGCACACTGCCTCATTGTGATCATTCAAGAACATCAAAAGCGGTATCTATGTTTGGCTGAAAGAGCAGAGCAGTCTTGTAAAGGAGGGTTGATGCGTAATTAATTGTGCCCAAACAAACACATTTCTAAACGCTCGCCTCTACACACATCAAGGATCCACTAGACACAAGCTGAAAGGTTACTAAACATAGAAGATTCGTATTGATCTTATGGAATAAGCGCTGGTGTCCTTCAACTCGTCTACAGACTTCTTGTTGCCATGTTTACTAATCACAGGAGGCAGTGGGCTCCACTGAACTTTCTGCTGCTTTGGAGTAGGGACACTGGGAATTGATTGAAGGATTGCTTTCAGAGCTGCTTACCCCCCGCAGCCCGCCGCAGGCCGAGGGAGGCAACCGCCTGCCAAATGGCAAAAAACCTACTGACTTGGAAGATGTCATCTGCTCTGGGGCTGGAAGAGGGATTCATACAAATGTTTTTACCAGGAAGAAACCCACTGAGATTAGAGCTCTAGTTTTCAAAAGAGTCCCGGGGAGGTATTGAGAAAGCTCTCGCAGTTTCTCGCATTTCAGTTTTCTGAGGAGAGCGCTGAGGAAGAAGGAGGCAGGGGGTGAATTCAGTAAACAGCTCTGTGTGTATCTGAGAGCGAGAGCTGTGAGGTAGGACAAATTCTCACAGCATTTGCACACCGGCTGCTTTTATGGCTGGTTCTCAGTTCAGCACAGAAGATGTGCAGAAAAATGAGGCTCTGGATTGTAAAACATATTTTACAATTCTGGCTGCATTATGGGATACAAATTATAAGTTAGTCCTTATACCTAATTCATATAAGTGTGTAGCAATGATTTTTAATCCAGATATATGTGAAAAATAACTGATGTTCTGCATCATATGTCTGACATCAGTGTCACAATATCTAAACTTTGCCAAATTAAGGAAATTTGAGTTTATGAAAGCTGCTTTAAACGATGAAGGAATGTTGCCTTCTAATGAGAATGTTAAATGGCAGCACTTAAATAAAACACAGTCCTAGTCATACCAAACATCTTTGCTTTATTGCCTTGCCTAAGGCCTTTATTGGAAACCTGCAGAATCTGAGGCCTATAGCACTACCAGGGTGGACAGTGTGGGTGGGATGGTCTGTTTCCATGCGACTCAGCTCGATTGCAGATATTTAACATTTATTAGGACTTTTTTAGCCCTTGTGAAATGAGAGAGGACTCGAGACATTGCGTAAGTAGTCTTTACTGCTCACTCCGACATGCTCGGTTGTCAGCCGTAAATCTCAATGTAATTGTGCGGTAGTCTCAAAATGTTCTGTGAACAAAAATTGAATACAGAAATATGCTAACAAGAAAAGGATTGATTGATTGTAATGATTAAGGTCCTTGGAACAAAACAAAGGCATATAAAAATGCTCAGCGTACAAGAATCAATTGCTCATCTGAGTCCAATCACCCTGTATAAATGTGGGAGTTGCATGGGAAGTACACTGCAGTAAACTTTTAAAAACCTTGACGTTTGATTTAATTTAAACAGGTTTGTGCAGTGTCTGACATGGAGCCGTTGCATACACGTTAGTGGTTAAAAGGGGGAAGAAAGGAGAATTGTATTTTGCTTCTGATGGTAATATGACAAGATGGCTGTTCAAAGGCAGGCCAGTCACCGGCCTTTTCCCACGGCTTAAGTAGCCAGGACGAGCTGCACAGAAAGAAGCTCAATGTTGTTAAAAGTCTCCATAAGCCAGTGTAAATAGTATGATGTTCTCCCAAGGGCAGCGCAGTTGAACATCACAGGAATAGTCTGTGTTTGTACTGGATGGCATAGAGAGGAAGTAAGACCATCCTGCTTCCAGTCATTATGATACAGTATTGATATTCTTTTATAAGAACTTTAAATTACACAATGATATCGTTTAATCTTGAATACAAAAATCCAGTTTGTTGGGCTTTCGTAAAACTTTTGTTTCATTTTATTTCTTGTGTTATATGCAGCCTCCACAATTCACAGTGACTTGGCTGGGGATAGACGACCGTAGACAAAGCCGTGCCTTGATGCTGACATTTATCCAAATGCCAAGGAAAAGCATTCCGTGGCCGGCGAGTAAGTGACAGCAATCGGTAAACAAGTTTTCTCAAAAGGCATACAAGGGTTGAGAGGTTAACTGGATTTCCTCTTCCAATTTCCCCTCGTTTGAGTTAACGAGACCTGAGCTTTTATCTTAATGAGACTTAGCTTTTATCATACTTGTTGCTTGGAGCCAGGAGTGAAATTAAAACAGTAAATACAGACCTGATTTTCCCTGTAGGCTCAGCCAGCCTGGTGCTTCAGTAGCAATGGATTACACAGATCCTTTACTATGGCAGCAAAAAACGTCCTCTGCATACAGTACAGTGGGCCCAGTTCTCCGAGTTCACCCGCAAGAGAGACTGAATGCTGAATACATAATATACACATGCTACAAAGTAGAAAAGCTATGTGACATTTGACACAAATCTTATCAAGAAAATTGTATTTCCAAAAAAAACATTGAGTGTTCAGGTTTTATCTGCCAAGAGCTGGTTTGTTCCATTTCACGCTTTTGCATTTATAAATGCGTAAAAGGTAATGGCTCGTTAGACTGTCCTGACGTAATTGTATGTGTGTGCGGGTATTTCGCTTCATCAGCGCTCAAACCCGCTGTCCTAAAAAGACCCACAATTAGTACGCCATAATTTCCAGGAAAACTGGCCAGCCGAAATGTGGAAACACTTGCTGGATAAGAAAATAACACTAGAAGTACTGATTGATTTGTTCTACATATTATGCTGACCCGAGAGGAGATCCCTGGAGGCAAACAGGCCATCATTGCATCAGCAAACCAAGAAAATCCGTCTAAACCATTACTTTTAAATTTGAGCTCATGGCAAAGTGAGCAACCAAAAGTGTCCTCTTCATTCTACAGCTATCAAAATTATCAGTTGTACTGTTAGTTACCAGTCTACAAATGTTATGTCAATGAGGAAGCTGATAATACCTCCCCTTTGAAACAAATCAGATGAAAAGAATCAATGAGAATAAGTCATGCAATTAATGATTTTCACATGAGAGATTTGTTATGAGAGATTTGTGTTCGATTCAGTTAAATACATACAAAAATATGGAGCTGCACATGCAAAATGTAAAATATGATTTATTCCAAAACCCACATATTTTGAAAACTCCAGAGGTTTTTGTCATGTAGGCATACACTCTAGACTAGAGACAAAACAACCTGCACCAGAGATAACAAGACTTATGTGAAACTTAAGGAGTATGATTCATTGAAAATAACAACCTACAAAATGCACCCATATGTTTAAAATGTTTGAAACTTAACCCCTCATAATGTCAAAGCCAGCAAATACGAGAAAAGCAAATAAATGTCCTCATAACCTGTAATATGTACATAAATATAATATAAAAATCACGTTTCTGCATCCGTTAATCTACACAGTTAAAGGTATAAAATAGTATTCTCCCCACTAATGCACATAATTATGGCTGGGTGATGTGGTTTGCCAAGGGGGTGAATGAGATGTGTCTCAAAGAAGAGGGAATTATGGGTACGTGCAGTATTAAGTGGGGGTATGTTGTGTGAATGTCTCCTGCTAATCACATTATCAGGGAATTATACAGGAGATCAAGATGGATGTGGATTTCAAATGCTGCTTTCAAGTCTTGCCTGGTCTTTGAAGTTTTTCTGAGTAGACTGATTATTTCAAGCACTGATGAAATTAGAAGTGGAGAGGAATAAAAACACCAGAACCACTTTTTGGAGCCAGATGCCTGCAGATACCAGCAGCCTAAAAATAATACTCAATATTACTCCTTCACTGAGCAGGAGGAACCTTCCCATGTGAGCCTGATTTAATGTAGGAAACGGAACTGCATTAATATTCATAACTGTCACAAACATGTGCTGAAAATAAATCAGTCTTTACATCTTCCCTCTTTGAAAACATTTCGCAGAGTATAACCTTCATTTATTTTATAAATGTACTCATTTCAAAAAATAGAGAATAACTGAGGCGACATTTTAATGGCTGAGCATTGAAAGCCTCACGTCTCCTCTCCAAGTCTGGAAAGTTGTTGTTACATTTTGTGGCAGGTCACTGTGCCTTTGCAGGGATTTCTATGGTGCCATGCTTCCTGTTCTTTCATGCAATACTATTGAACAATAAAATCCAGTAATCCCCTGAATGTCTTACTGCCTAGGACTGGAGGTCAGGTTTACACACAAAAAAATAATAATTGAAAACGCATACTTTAGCCTCTCAAAGATAGGGTGTAACACAGCTCCTAGCCTATGGCAACATTAGACAAAAGTTTTTTACAGGACAAGACAAACAGAAGTCTTTCAAGTAGTGATAAATATCACAGTTAAGAGTGTGACACTTTTGTGGTTTTGACAGCTGCCTGGCACAGAGGCTGAGGAATTAGGCTCTCAAACTAAATGTTGCAGGTTCAAATCCACAGAGCGGCCCTGCATTACCCTTTAGCAAGCTGCCTGACCTGGATTACTTCAGTCCAGCTGTATAAATCATAATATGTAAATTGTAAGCTCAGTGAATTATTATAATGAATACCAAGTGATCTCAGAGTTTACTCCTTGAAATTGTATTTAAGTGTTTTTTAAGTGATTGACATTGTATTGTTTGCACATGTTGCAACATGTAAGTGTTGTAACTGTTTTGTATGAAATGTGTCCATAATCATTTCTGTGTCTGATTGACTGCTTAATAAATAAACTGAGGCATGTATGAACTTATTCTCTGTGACTGCAGGAATGGCCCTGTTCACAGTGAATGATAGGACTTCTACAGCATGTGCACTTGGTGAATCCTTCATACATGTGCTGCCAAGTGGCTTGGTCCATTAAGGTGCTTGTTTCTTAAACAAACCTGGCCCAACAGCCCAGACCCAGGTTCCAGTCTGAACTGTATCATTTGCCAACAATGCTAGTCAGTAGTGGGAGAAAACAATTGGCTTTGCTGTGCTGGTTTAGGATGGGTTTCAACAGCCAATGTATTGCCATTGTGTCCCTACCTCACCCCCTACCAGCATGTGAGACACCTGCAAATCACATGGGTGATGTTGGTGGAGACATGCCCTGTGAGAAGTAGCCATGGACTGTGCAAAAGTATCAGAGGTGCTTCTTCATGTTGTTGCACAGGTATAGATAGTGTTGCTGAAAGCTAAGTGGAGTGTAGTACAATTTGCAAATAAAGGTGAAAAGTGAAAAGGGAGACAGGATAAGCATTTAAAAATGAGCCTCAAAGCAGCAGGCTCAGAACCATACAGAGGGGCAGCTGGACAGTGAGGTTCAGGGGGTCAGCACCAGAAATAAAGAAAGCATGCAGATGAACTTCATATTTGGAAGGGCTTCTTTTCAGCCTAACAATTTGCTCAGAAGCACTTTTTATCATTCACAGAAACACACTTCTGGACATCTTGACATGGTTTATTTTCAAATGAAATAAGAAGTATTGTTCAGTTTCTACATGCAAAGATGTGGAAAGGAATTATTAATGCATACTATACAAGAGCAAAAATAAACAAATGATAAATGTCAACATGACAACTCAGATTCTGTATTTTTTTATATAAACTTTCTAATGACTGGCTGATGAAACACGACTACAGTACAGCTTACATAGCTTTAGTTTCGCTCCATGGAGCCATTTAGGAAATGCATAACCTGGCAGTAAAGCTAAACGAACTGTTCTTCTTGATGCAAAAACACAGACAGATGGTGCCAGTGGGACTTGATCAGGAACAGATGAGCCAGCTACTAGTACCAAGCTGTCTAAGTCCATCAGCCGTAAGTCCTCACGTCTAAGCGTTCAAACTCAACACGTTATTGCTATTTGGAGTCCCAAACTCCCGACAGCTGAGGCAGCCACGGCTAGTTTAAACAGGCTATCTGTGCCCAAAGAACATGAGGTAATGAGGAACGCAATACAGAGGAATGATTTGCTCAACAAAGAGCATAATTCAAATCCTACTCCACAGCAGTGTTCCTGATGAAGCTGTGAAACCCACAGATGCTTGGCAATCAAGGTATTACAAGGTAGAAGCTCCCAGTTTTAGCAGCTCACATTCACACAATCAATCAATTACACAATGTTTTGGTCCACAATGGCAATAAATGAACTCTGATAAAATGTGTATGAATGGTGAAAATGTAAAATATTTTCAGTTCATTGCAGGAACACAGGACATCTGCAAATTTTAAAGCAATTGGTGCAGTAATTTACACCGCAGTGATTCATTTCAAAAGCAGCATTTGACATGTGAAGGGCACTGTTATCTTACCTCTAAAACCTGGGAATGCACTACAAAAATAAGTTTTTAATTTGCTGTATATGCATGAATCTGAAAAACATGTAGGTTCTCAGATATCAGTACAATTTCTCTCTGGATACAAAATGGAACAAATAAAGTATTGAATCATCTATACCAATTGCATTTCAAGAGTTATTCTGTAATGAGAACAATTCCTGTGTCTTGATAGCAGCCATAACTTCAAAAGGATTCATTTTAATGGGGCATTGAGAAAAATGAAATGCCACAGACAGGTAATTAGTTTCAATGATGAATTTGTACGGTTATACTATTAATCTTAATGGTATTGAGCCAAGATTAACTTGATTCTTGTCCTTTCCAATAAACTGTATATTGTGTAAGACTTTATGAATCCAAACTGGAGTGCACTGACTCGGAAGGGCTGGATGAGGTCTCTAACCCCCAAATACCTTCTGAAGTTTGGAGTATTGACTTTTGGCACCAGCACTGCAGTTGTGTAGCAATAGACCACTTGTCTCTCCCCCTAGTAGGCCTGCAGGAACATTCCGGAACCATGACATCTAAAGAGGGAGGACTTTAAGCTGTTTTAAAGCACTTAAGGAGCCATTGGCATCGATCAGTTTTTTCGAGAATCCTCAGACAGTAGACAATAGACAGATATCAGGGTGATTTTGCAGCATTTTTTAGGAGTACATCACTTGGAAAAAGTTCTCAAGGGTGGAAGGTTACAAGTAGACAATGTTAATTAAATACAGCACTATGTAAACTTCTACTGCAGCTTTTCTGTGAAGGCCTAAAAGAGTGCAGTCATGGTAAACCAAATCATTCCCAAAACAAAGCGAAAAATGTTTTGCAATAAAACATATAATTAACATAATAAAACACCAACACCACAACTACAACAGCAAATAATACAAACAATGTAAATACTGCAATTACTACTAGTACCACTAGTAGCGCCGCCAATAATAATAGCAATGAGAATGACAATGATAACAATGGCTGAAGGGAAATGCCATTGATGTTATCTGTTAGGCCGCCTTTTGTAGTCCTGTTGTATCACTTCAATTCAGTCCTCTCCCTATTCAAAGTAGTGGATCTCCTGCTCAGGATACGAATTTAGGATACTGAATGTGTTATGTCATGCAGGAAAAAAGGTACAGAACAGACAAAACATGACAGAGATATAAAAGAGAGAGATGACATGACACATGTGTAACATAAAATATTTGATTCTTGAGTGTAAAGAAAAAAATGACCAAAAATCTATAAAATCCAAACTTAACAACAAAACGTTTAATCAAAGCTGCAATTAATAAAATTGAGCTATTAAAACCCTCTGATGAATTCAACATTTTTTCCTGTGTTCTGTTCGGCTAAAGTTGACATTCTCTAAACATGATTGAATAGATACTTTCACACCAGGAAACACAACACTTCCCCACATCTCCCCTCAGCTGAGCCTTTGACATGGAGTGGATCCAAACCTATCAGCGCCTGTCCAGGAACATAGCTTTGTCCCTGTCGAGTCAAGGGGTTCATGTTGTTTTAATGGCTCAAGATACAGAGATGCCTGCACATCATCAAACCATTTTAATCAGCCTGGTTGCTGAGAGGCAACGACGCTCAAATGAAACCCTCCTACTTTCCCTTTCCTCCCCTACTGGAAAACAAAACAGAGGCCCATAAACCAAGGCTAAGGTTATATTTCAAATAGGTAACCAGAGCAGATGGGTGACCCTTTTGGATTAATCCTGCAGCAGAGAATATTATAAGATATCATTACTGCATTGACACTACTGTAAAAAAAAAAAAAGTTAAATTTGTTTATTAGGAGGGCCTTTATCTCCAATGACCATCCTTTTCCACAGCTGTCATTGTTTCACAAAACCAAACCAGCACTCCCGTCTTTCATTTTATCTGCTGTCAAAATTGCGGTTTGAAAAGTTTTACAATTTGCACAATTCTGTATTCTGACTGGTCCTGATAAATGTTAGAACATCATGGGTTGCTTCTCCCTTCTCCAGACAAGTGAGGACACTTCAGATTTGGGGAGGGAAACTATTGTGTTTTTCCTGGTTTGGCTTTCATTTAGTTTTAACTTTTTTCGTTCTAGCTTTTCACTCCATTTGTAAACAATGGAGCGATGAATCATATAAATCACACATTTATGAAGCCTTAAAGTCATTGTTATACATCACTTTTGGTGTCGGAGGTGTGTGTAGGAAAAGCTTTTTCTACTGGGTGTTGTATTTCTCAGACACTAATGAAAGAACCTGGCTAGTACTAAGGGCCTGGTACAAACATTTAAATGCCTGATAAGTACTATACAACGTACCAAATTTGTATTTTTAAGTAGACTTCAACTTTAAGATAACTGCTCAGGCAATATTTATTTAAGCTTGTCTTATCATTTAAAATGAAAAGCTAACATGGTGGTTTGGTCTGTTCTCTTTGAAAGCAGGTACCACAGACTGCCAGAAATGTGTAGACTCAACAGTGTAAGTTGCCAGACTAAGATATGACAGTTTTGGGAAAGCCTTAATATGCTTGGCTATCGAAGAATAACCATACGCCGCCTGTGGGGGTTCAATCTGCAACATTAGTGTTTAATAAAGCTTGAATTGAATGGAGAGATGTGTTGCGCAGCTGTTCACTATCACCTGCGTTTCCTTTTTAAATGCAGGTAGGTGAAGAACTGTGGGATGTGCAGAGCAGAAAGGAAATTCTATCCACACTTCGTTTGCGCATAACTGCTGGTGCCAAAACTGACAGATAAAAAAATAAGCTCATTGACACAAATTTAATAAATCGAAAGCATTGTAGGAACTGCAGGGTGCAGCAGGACTAAAAAGGTGGTCACATTGTCATTTAAAAGCATCTTTTGAAGTTGCCCTTACACTGCTGGGTGCATTTCATCCACTCCATCTACCAGTCCACTCAGACATACTGACCATATTGATCTGAGATGAAAATGTACGGAGACTCAAAACACAAAATACTGAAAAAGATCCTGATGATCAAACTCTTCATCAGGCACAAATGCATATACTTGCACCACTGTATGCAACAACAACATTCTGCTCTATGTATGAGTCATGGCAAGGTAAACACAATATCCAGTTTAACAAAGTATTACCTAACACACTGTTGTTTCAGTTTTAGATTTAGGTACCACGAAGGCACTGGATCCTCCAGAACTCGTGACTGTTTCAGCTACCCAAGAGGAACAGTCCCACATTGGAACAAAGCCCACACTTTTATTCCTTTGTTACAAACTCTAAGTCCTTCAATGCATGTTCTTTTGGCACATTTATGATCAGCAGATGTTGAAAACAGCTACTTTGGACACCAGTTTCCTTTTCCCAAACTTCAGCGAATGCCAGAAGAAAAAGGTTCAAAATAAGCCTTTATTCATAACAGCTTGACTTACGGCTCGTCTCTCACGTAAACAATACGTGGCTGTTTGTTTAATGTACGATCCTGATTTTGAGAAATGACGCACGCTATGCGGGGTACATGAAGTGTCTGATTTTACGGACGTCACTGTGGTGTTATGAAATGAAATGCAAAAATGATGTCCATCATTACATTACTTGTTTTCTCAGCACATGTCCTCACCTAGGACATCTTACATTTCACCAGTCCACATATTTATATGAATAGTTACTGAGGCAATACAGGTACCTTGTATGACACTTGAGGGTGCAACAGCAACACATCAAACAATATTGAAGCCTACAACTTTCTGCTCTGGACCCCCATAAACCATTTGTTATCAGTGGTGAATAATAATAAGGCCAACATTGTACACACTAAATATACAGATTTTTTATAATGGAATTAAACACAAAGCCAGAGCTTAGATGCTTCTTATTGATGTGGGTTATTTTCACTTACAAGGCAATCTGAGATCATTGGGCAAGGGGAGCTACATGTATGCAAGTCATCATTCTTATAATTACAGTGTACCTAGTTCATAAGAATCAATCAAATATAGCAATCAAAAACACTGGCAAAGAATCATTCCTATAATTATGCTGTTAAATACTCCACCTGTAATAATCAAGCAACCTGCTTATTAGAAACATTTTTGCCTCACGTATAACATGTGGTGCTATATCCAATGGAGTGCCATGGTCCACAGTAATTGAAAAGGCTGTTTAGAATGTGAGTACCGTGATTTCACTATTTAAGCACAATAAAGCACATAGGATATTGTCTAAAATATTTAGATGGAAGAGCTGTGCGGTTTAACTAAATGCCTGGATAGCAATCAACATGGCATTTTTCTGAAAGTCTTAAGACCAACCAAAGAGATGCAGCTGACAAACTGGATATTCCATAGTCTATGCTGTCTTAGACTTTAAAAGGCTGAAAATGAATTGGTTATCCCTTGGTGAAGGAATCCATGGCAAACAAAGCCTAGCGTCAGGAAGGAAAATGTACCAAGACTTCCGTAGACTCTTCGCACAGTGTTTGAGTCAGCAAAGACAGGCATTAAGCAGTACACAACTACAATTTAATATTAGAAATATGTAATGCTAGGAATATGTGCAGAGATAAAAAACCAAGTACACATTTTTGATATATTAATGAGAGGCATAGCACCATTACATAGTCACTGTTTCTCCTCACCTCAGGTGCCTCCAAACATTCTTAAGATCTACCATGAGAAACTCAGGAACGTGAGTCTTAGAAGGGCTGTGACTGTGTTATTCTTTTGTGGTGCAACTGCCTAACCCCAAGGGCAAATTATAGTCCTGCCCTTAACCTGTATAGTTCCATCAAACAGTCAGCAGCCAGCTCATTTAGTAGTCTGAGAAACGCTTTGATTTTCAAAAGGGGTCTCCAGAAGGAAAGGGATTGGAAGCCTTGCTGCAGGTGAGATGTTTAAGAAAAAAGCAAGTTGCCACTTCATGTTCGTCATGATTCATGTGTAAAGATGGGGATGAGTACTTTGATGTGGCAGGATCCTCAGATTATAAAGATAAAAAAAGCCCTCAGTTAGCCTAAACCAAAAGATTTGTGTTGATTTTTATCTGTGAACCCCTTGTGAAAAAAGCAGCATTAGACTCAACATTAACAGAGGCTTTTGGGAGGCATTGAGAGATTTCCTGCTGGGGTGGTTGGCAGGGTAGATGAAAGCACTGCCCGGCTTTGGGCGGGCCTTCGGGGAACAGGATCTCCATGGTTTCCTTCAGGATGAGGAGGAGACCTTCGTGGTGAATCCCGATACCCCTCATCGGTAGGGGCAGCACATGCTCCACCTTTCACAAACACACAGAATTCTAGGTCTTTGCAGACCCCCCCCCCCCCCCCCCCCCCGCCCACACACACACGCACACACACACACACACACACACACACACACACACACACATACACACACAGGATTTTCCGGTCCATTACAGAAACATGGATCCCTCATCATGTGACATGAGTAGGAAGCAGTGGCTGTGCTACCACCACCCCTGTGTGCAGGTGCTAACCTGTGTCCTCCTACCACTACATTATTCTCTAATGGTAAGACCACATACATTCACATATCACGGCATGTTACAAAATAAATACAGAAAATGGCAGCCACTGCACTGGCTTTCGGGAATGGCTGTGTGCAATGAGGGCATGCCAGTATTCATAAGAGAAAAAGGCAAGAGACAGATCACTACAGTATTAAGTTGTCAAAATACTTGAGAGGCTTTAGGCAAACACCTTGAAATACTCAAGTCTACTTTTTCCCAGCTAAATTTTCTGAGCATGCCCATGCAGTTTCTGGCCCATTTAAACAGGCTTTTAACATTGTAATGAAAGCTGCACCAAAGCATGTGAGCCTTTCATGTGGAGATCTCTCCTGCAGTTTTTACAAATCCAACCGCACAGCAGAGGCTACAACTGCACAATCAGAAACATACAGCAGTATATCAAAGGGAAGGTTGAGCAGCCTGTGCAAATTAATGAATGAAGAAAAGTTAATCAAAGCCACAAGGGTAAGCCACAAACACAGTGTGGAAAATATTACTACTCTCCTTCAAACAGGCATCCAGAGAGGCAAACCGGTTACTCCAAACTTTCACCATGTCAGCGCCCCAGCTCACAACAAGCAAATATTTTTACTCGCGGCTTTGTTGTGGCTTGTATGCTGTACTTATACGAGGCCTCGAACATACAGAAGTTCGATTTTAATAAAACCATTTACTGGAGACCAACACTTTTTAAGAGACGTTCACACTTGCAGTGACTTTGTGAAGCAGGTTTAAATTGTGCGTGTCATGATCTTTTGAGTCTTAACATAATGAGAGTTGACTTCATAAAAGGCTGTATGAGGAAACTGGGCAAGTTGTAAATAATTTACACGGCGCCAGTAGAGACAATCAAAACAAGAAAATCAAGACAAACAAAACAGTCTCGTGAGAAGAGCTGTACACCCATGTTCTGCAACTTTATGTCATTTAACAATGTCTTCTGCTGGAAGTGTCTTGGCCTCAGCCAAGAACCGTTGTTGAACATGTCTTTGTCAAGATCTTTCTCTTCATCTGCAAAAGGAATAATGGAAACTACTTAATGAACTGGCTAGAGCATTCACACTCTGAACAATAATATTCCTTAACGCACCATTGTTCCAAGCATGTGCACAAAAGATCTGGGGGGGGGGGGGGGCAGTTTCCTCCAAGATAGGCTTTGCACCACAATGTCTTGGATGCAGATCCATTTATTGTTAATAGGAGACACATGCCAACATACACTGAAATTTGTCAGGTGACATTTGATCCCTGCACAGAATACAGATAAACAATTCAATTAGAATGAAAACACAACAGGAAACCATTTGACCACATGTTTAGAGTTTGTTTTTTGGTTTGTTCTGTTTTCGACCAAGCAATCAAACATTTGCTATGGAAACTTTTGCAACAGTGACACAGTGCGTCACAGACTTACAGAAGAGTGAATGGTAGTTAGAAATTTGGGATATGCAGCATGAAAGGTTCACACCAGTGCAGCAAACTCCTTTTGTCTTCCTCCTTCCAGCACAATGTAATAGTCTATAAAACTAGCAAGGTTAGAGTACTTTCTATGGCCATATTAAAGTGACAGTTCCATCCCCTGATATGGCCCTCACAGCCTTAGGGAGGCAATGACATATTCATTTAAAATAAAGATAAATTCAATTGAGCCAATATTCCTTCTGGCCACTGCATTTACCAGTAAATTTAATTTCAGTTTCTGTTTTGCATCTATGGAAGCAAAATGGCAGGCATGATTCCCCTAGCTGAGTGGCTTTGATCGGCCCTTTGCAACTAGCTCTTGAGACAGGATCATTTACATCCCATAAACTCATGTCAGACACACTGCCAGGACTGCCATATAATTGGCTCACCCCGGAGGTCTTTGAAGTGGCTGTTCAAAGTATGCCATTTCAGAACGCATTCATCTATGACAACAGGAAGCAGCTCAGAGCACTCAAAGGTAGATTTCATAACCAGATCAATGTTAAGTGACTCCTTAAGGTAAAGCGCCCTGGTATTTCTAAAGTTATTCCTATGATACATGCACAGGAAATCCAAGGAAGTGAAGGCAGGGCAGGACAATGGAATGCTAGACTGTTTCCATCAGAACACTTCTGATATGATCGCCTGAGCTAAACAAAGGCAGCATCACGTGTCAATGGGCCTGAGGAAGTCCTGGCGTCTGTACCCTCCTGTCGCTGCCTGACAACAAGCTGTGATTTCTGCAAAGCGTAATGCCAGTCATTTCCACTCGCAGCCTTCAGCGATTTCACATGAAATTTAGAAGCTGTAGCACTTCTCATGCCACTTAACAAGTGGGTATTGTGTAAGTGTCAGGTCAAGAGTGGCCTCTCACTCCCTTGAATAACAATCTTGTAATCTAGGTCTGTTCCTTTCAATACATTTATGTCACTTTGGTAAGCATTGTGAATTCATCCCAAAAATAAAGTTAAACTCTTAACTGTTTCCTTCAGCTACATAAACAATGGTTACGAGGATTTCCTTCAATTGTGTTTTGTAAACAAACAATGACTCAATGTTTCCGTTTTGTTGGCACTGAGGCAAAATTTAAATTTCCATGATGAAGTGATGTCTAAAAACTGTTGTAAACTCTACTCTGATGCTTCATTCAGGAATATCTCTATATATTACCCCCAAAAAAGAAACACCATGGGCCGTTTTGCGATTCAAAAAGAGTGACAAAGCCAATAGCACAAGCGGTGTGCTCTCTCCTCTCTTCACTTTTTGAAAATGCACACATATGAACTTGCTTAAGGAATGATGGGACACAGAGGCCCATTTCTTCTGAGAGGCCCTGTGTTTTTGCACATTTCACGAACCTACAAAAGCCCTGTCCGTTTAGACGCTGCTTCCTTTCCCAGCCCTGGCGCTCTGTACACTTTGCTGCTTTTCCAGCAAATCCTTGGGACCCTGCTCCGCTGGCTGTACCTCAGCATGTGACGGACACAGCCCCCAGGTCCTCTCCCTCACCGAGCAGTGTTACACTTCAAACCCCCCCCCCCACCCCCCACCCTCCCCGGTTGTTAAATGGAGCTGCACTCACGGCAGATGTCGGCAAGCGCTGGCATTGCAGCCTTGCGCCGAACGATCGTTGGAACAAGGACCTGTGACGTGATCGCCGACGGAGCTTCTGCAGGATCCGGCGGGAACCGCTGGGACCAATTAGCATGGGGTATGTGCAGATCCTGGACGGCCTCCACGATCAAAAGTATTTCAGCGATCGGATGAGGGATAGGAATATGAATGTGGCCACGTGTGGCCATGTGTTTCAGCTCCAGAGGCATATATCAAAGTTGCTAAACTTAGCTATCATGGGTACCCGGGGTTTAGCAGCAGTAGGGCGAACACCCTGGGCCCCCAACCCAGTTCTTACACGGTCAGTTGGACCTCACAGCTCTCCTCCTCATTAGTTCAGCTGGAGAAAATCGCAACAGCCCAGTAAAAAAGGCAGCCTGACAATGGAGCAGACGCACTCGGAGGCTCTGGCGCAGTTACATCATTCCATCTGGCTAGAACCTGACACCTTCCCTCCAAAGCAGCACTAATGCGCTGGGACTGAGACTCCCGCGCGCACGCTGAACGCCAGACCCCCACCACCACCACTACCACCGCGGCCGCCACAACCGCGGAAGAAGGTCCGCGGGATCAAAAGGAGAACGGGGGGGGGGGAGAAAGAGAGAGAGAGAGAAAGGCCGTCCCCAATGCTGCGGGTCACGTGGGACCCTCAAGCGACTGTTTCAACAAACACCGGGGACAGGATGTCAAACACAGCGAGGCTGTTCAGCGCAGCGAGGCCAGTCTTAGTCAAACTGCTAAGGCCAGGTTTTATTGCTCCAGAAACAGTGCCTAGAAACAATGTGTCATAAGGGAATTTTTTTTTTTCAAAAGGGCTAACAGCAGTTCATTAGAGAAAGGCTGCACGTGGCATTGAAGTTCACTCTCTCTGGCTGCACCGGAAGAAAAAGGAGAGCAGAGCATTAGATTTTTCTCTTGTAGTGGACAGAAAAAAACAAACTTGCATTCCACAATTTCTAAAAGTACAAATATAATCTTTTTAATCACAGTATGGCACTAATTGGTAAAAGTAATTGCAAAACAACAAAAAAAGATCCTCGTAACATTGCAAAATGTATAAAACAATGTTTGTAGCATGCATGAGAGACAATGAGCTATGCTTTGTTTCTCTAATCATTTTCGTATTTTTCAAAGCCCTGAAACAGTTCCACATCAGACTCATTTCCTTGACAACTTGCATCTATTCACAGGGTATGTTACAGAGGATGGCAAGAGGGTAAAACGATGACCTCCAGTTCACTTTCTTTCATCATTCAAAAGGTTGGTGTTTCTGCTTGTACTTCTCGGTAATAAGTACTGGGACCAGTGTCAGGCAACTGGCCCTTACCCACAACTGAGAGACACTGATTGGTTACTGGAGGGGTGGGGAGTTGCACAAAAGCCCGAAATGGCAGACCCCCTTTGCTCCTGTTTACCCACGACCAACTATGCATTGATACTGCTGTGAAAGT
The DNA here is from genome assembly GCF_013368585.1 of Megalops cyprinoides. Classification (NCBI taxonomy): domain Eukaryota; kingdom Metazoa; phylum Chordata; class Actinopteri; order Elopiformes; family Megalopidae; genus Megalops; species Megalops cyprinoides. The sequence continues at coordinate 16,100,325 of NC_050587.1, read as the reverse complement.
AAATAGCTCAAAATATGACACAGAACATGTTGTCCATATGAAAACCAAGTATTTTGCTTTTGCTTGTTTCTTTTTATTATCTGCTCTGTAATTACTGTATGCACTGTAGTTTTGAAGAAATGACGGGGGAGGTCACAATTTGTCAATTCTAGACGTTGTAACTTACTGCCCTTCCCCTTCTAAGGCATACTACACAGCATCAGCACAACATAACACAACAGAAAAGGCCATTTTGCATGTAAGATTATTTTGTAAAAATGAATAAAAAACACTGTTAGATGATGTAGCTAGAGAATCTCTGTTTGTTGTGACAGCGCTTGTTACCATAAGGATGTAGCAATTAGGTAATTTTGTTGAACACAGTCTGCAAGTAAGAAAAAAAGACAGTTGTTTGCATTACTACGAATCTTTTGTTAGGAGATCATTTGCAGTAAATCTGTTCTCAGGCCATACACAATGGTTTTCCTGTTGGACTGGATGGCATTACCATGATGGATTATACTGTGGCAAAAACTGCATGATGCATGTGTTTATCTGTCTGATGGGATGGAGATGTCAGATTGTGGTGCAGACGGGATTATGAAAAAAAAAACATCACTGGAAGTTCAGAGTGTACAGAAGCAGTCTTTATGCTCATTTAAGCTTATCTTAGTTGGAAAGTAAAATGCACTGTGTGGATGTGGGGCTGCCTTTTCTTCTAAGACTCATAATTTACACCATAAACTACCATTTGTTTCACAGCCCGTATTTAGCTCAGTGAGCAAAAAAAAAAAAAACAAGCTAAAAAATGCAAAACCAGACCAACCTATGCGTTTCTCAACACACAATTACTGTCTGATTTTTTCCAGATCCTTCCCATTCTTTGTGAAATACAATAAAATAACTAAAGGAAAAGTCCCTCGAGTGTGTATTTATTTAAACATCCCCATTGTTTCTTTAAACTGCTCGTTTTAGCCAAATATGCCACTTTAATCTGAAACTGACATGTCCTGTCAATCCTAGACTGGCCTGTGAATCAGACATTAGGAAATGGGGCCACTTGGTTTTTTCCTGCGTGGTTAACCATTTGGATGGCTTCGTGTTTGTGTGAGACCACAATTTTTCATGAGCAATCCCCAAAATATTGGGCCTGGCCCTGTGGGCTTTCCATATCTACACTTTTGTTACTCTTAAGCCTGGTTTTGTTTCACCCTATTTCATGCCAACAAAACAACAGATAGGTATTTCTATCCAGCTGTCTCAATGTTAACGCTTGATTCTGGCCTATCATTTATTAATGTGAAACCAACTGCACAAGTGCACCAAATTTAGCTGGAGTGCAGACGATGAATTGAAACAGGGTAATTTATGGTGGTTGTGCGGATAGCTTTAAGGACTAATTGGATTCACTGCATTGTCCAGCTTTTGCCTTTAACAAAGGATAGACCTCACATTCTCATCCTGAGGCGTAAGTTTATTATGTGATAGAAGCTCCTTTCTACAATCTGAGAAATCTTAATGGCATTAAGATCATTATGATCATAATCGTAATGATCTTAATACAGATAAATTCCATATATCTTTGTATTTTTGGTGTAGCTTTGGTTGTTATACAATGACATAAATAAAAAGGCCTTTCCATGCATTCTTTAGTTTAATTATTTAATTCATTTAGGGGAATTGTACTGGAATACAAGCGGACCCATGTCAACTAAAACATAGTGACTTCACAGTGCCCACCTAATACCTCACTGTGCCCAAGCTGAGAAAAAGCTGGCAAAATCCATGATTAACAGGGTTAAATCTTTAAAAGGACGGAATCTTAATTGGATAAACTGGAATTAAGGATCCTTTAGGATCCACCTTGCCACTGCCACCCCCTGTGTCACCAGTGTGCATCAGCACCTGTGTTGCTGTGATGAATTTGTCAGTCTTGAAATCTCCTTCACAGAGCAAATGAAGAACAAACTACGCATGTATTGAGCATGACCCTAAAAAGCTAGACCAAAAGAAATAAATCTCTGCATAAATAAAATAAATCTATGTGCCTTGGAAATATATTAAGTGATGATGTGGTGAACGTTTTAGTCCATTGTTGAGCTGGCCCGATCTCTGCAAGCCAATGAGTCACATTGTAAAAATTCTAGCCTAAAGACACATTGATTTATTATGGAGATAAAAGGCAGATGTAGCTTGTTGTTCAATGAGGAGCGTAAGAGCTTTAGCTCACTTGCTGAGAGCGTGGGGGACGGAGCATGGATGGCCAGGGAGTCCCTTTACAGGTTTCCATCACTGACTCGCACTGGAAAATATCCCCTGCACGAGAATTAGTTATGTACTGTCCCTCCAGGTGTCACTCACGAGCTTAAATTCAATAACAGACTCTCAGACTGCAGACATTAGTTAGCGCATAGGGAATGTGTGCATAATCTGTACATGTTTGCAGATGACATCTTGTAAAACAATCAAAATGATTTCAATATTGCCAGTTAACAGTGAGCTGATGAGATCTCACACTCTCAATACGCTGAATGTAACAGGATATGTAATCTGCCTGAGTGACACAGCACTTGTGAATGGAACTCCAGCTTTCAAAGACACTGAAATTCAAGAATTCCCCTTGAATTATGGAAGGGAAGAGAAGCTACCAGTCTATCAGCAGAGTAATGTATATGGTCGTCTGAATGCTTGTCTAGAAAGTAAAAGATATGCCTGGTGCACTCTTGCAGGTGGTGATTATGGCTTATATACTATATGCTGCCACTTCCCACAAAATTTTTTAGTGACAGAATGAAATGATTAAATGAAGAGCTAAATGAGCTGATATAAGATTCTGCGGAATGGCCATTGGTGGTCGTACTGTGATAACATTTTATTGTAATTGTTAATTTAATATTATTTATCTACTATTTAGTGGATTTTTGTTAATGCAAATTTGTCAATTTAATGCATTAGTTGATTATTTATTAATTGAATTAATAATATTATACTATACTTAAATGTTAAATTGACAATAAATCGACAGAAGTTGAAGTCCATCGCCACCTGCTGGAAAAATGTAGTGTTGCAGTGGAAAGGAACCGCAGTCCATCGAAATCAAGACACGGTGGAAATGTGACTAGCTGTTGCAAGGGGCGATTCCGATTGATCAAGCTTATTCAGAAACAACGTAACGTTATCCGATATCCAAACGACTGCCGGGCACGATTAAAATATTGATGCATTCGTTGTATTGACTGCAACTGAAGCAAGCAAGCTAACAAATCCACTATTCTATATTATTATATTCTATTCTATATTAATCCATAATTCTATATTATATCCAATATTCTTCGCTAATGTGCTGGAGCAAAAAAAATCCTTGAAAATACCAGAGACTGAGACAAGAAAAAAGAGGAAATGCTGAATGACTATTGATGGTACATACATAAATATATGTATGAACCAGCAACAAATGTAGCAAGTCGAGTATAAGTGTCCAAAGAGTTCAATAGGTTTTGAGTGCTAAAAACAAACACAGCTCATTTTAAAATACAAAGGACAATGAATTCACTACAACAGCCGCACTGTGTTTTGAGGGGGTACTGTTTTTTCAAGATTTGCTTATTCCTCCACAAAATTTGTTATCCATTTTCCTCCATTTGTTATCGTTACCACGCACATGCAACCGCACTTTGGCATGAATAATTGTACACAACTCCCATAATGCCCCTTTCAACAACAAAGAATATTTCCGCTACGGCAACCGCTAGGGGACAATATTTGCCTAGTGAAAGTATTCAAAGCGTAGCCAGCTAGCTGGCTAGTTATCATGGACGAGATGTAGCTGGCAAGGTAACGTTGGCAAATAGAACATGGGCGGACATATGAAGTGTAATTTTTTGGAGGAGTGCTATAACGTCATCTAGTGTACATATGGGAAAACCATCTGTATCCCACTTGAACGTGAAAGGCTGCTAGCTGGCTAGCTAGCATTAAGTACTAGATACTAGGCCGTCGATGGTATCGGCGGTTGCCCGACACCTAGCTAGATAGGTAGTCTAGCTTCTCTAGGGATCTACACAGCGACCGACTGATCCTTAATTATTATAGCCAATTACACTGATTATACTGTGAAATAATCACCTGATCGCAATGGGTGGGAAGAAGAAAAAGTCTGTGTCCACGCCATCAGTACCACCGGCAGCGACATGCAACGCTAACTCTCCTTCTGGAAATGGCATGCCGGACTCCAGTGCAGCTGCTGGAAAGAAGCAGCAGAAACCGAACTCTGTTAAAACAGCCGCTAAGGACAACAAATCGAAAGGTGTGCTACGCTGGAATAATTTATTATGATTAGCTTGTTTGCCCCAAGATGCCATCGGCGTCAACACAAATGTTTTCTGGTGGCGATAAAATAATTTGGCTATACCAACCGAGCTATATTCTAGTGCTGTCCCCGTAGAACCAGCCGACGAGCAAGCTGACTATGCCCAGTGCATATTCAAACTTTGCTAGCCAGAAAATCTGGAAACGTTGTTGAATTGTAATTTGGAGTGTTATAGTGCAGCAAGGAGATCTATACACTTCTTTGGGTAGACTTTGTATTTTGAAATGGAGAAATGTCAATTTGCAGGTATCATGAAAGTTTGTGCACTGTTACAGCCAGGTATTGCCATAATTAACTAACACGTGCTAACACATTGATTTCACTTACGAAAGCACCGAAGACCTACAGCTTCAACAACACTCCGCAAGCGGACACAGGAGGAGTTTCTACTCATGACAAGTCTATTCTCAAAGTAAGGAACATTCCTTTCAACCGCATCTCTGTTCTGCGTGCTCACAGTGCAGTAGTTACAGAAGTATAGTTGTACATAACCATAGCCTGCACTCTGGTACACTATATCTCATGCTCATTGTGCAAGAGCTGTGTATAACACAGTGCAGTAGTTGTCTATAATTGTACAGATCCACAGTCTGCACTCATGTACACTATAACTTTTTGTACAGTAGCTGCTAACTTATTGTACAGTAGTTGTTCATATTTTTTTTTATATACCCTACTCATTCCATCCTTACGCCATTCCATGTATGTGTCCTGCACTACTGTTGCTGTTTGTTGTACCTCTGTTGTTGGATGGTATTTGATGTTGTCACCTTGACATTGTATAAAAGCGGTACGAGAGACTTTGGAACTGGAGTCAATTTCCTTGTATGTGAAAAAGCGTACTTGGCCAATAAAGTCTGATTCTGATCCTGACTGGCTTGGTCATCATTAAGTTCAACTAGAATTCTGAGTTGTAGCAACAAGCGCAGAGCATGAACATGCTCGTGTTAATTCCCTCTTCTCTCTTGTAAAGGTTGTCATTCAGGCAGACTTGGAGAAAAGAATAATTAAGCTTATCAATGACTACAGACAAGAAAATGGGGATAAAGGACCAATATCAGGAAGACTTACAACCAAAAAGCTACTGGTGGGTAGAATAACATTATGTCATTGTGTCATGTTAACCCTTTGAAATAAGAAACCTGCCTCTGTATGTCAATACACTTAAACTTAATTTTTCAAGCAGTGTTTTGACTTTGTTGATGCCAGTGGTTTTCTCAACTTGATCTCACAGTACAGTGTGGTGTAAAACAAGTGTGGATGGATTGCTGATGAGCATATTTTTTCACTCCAGGATCTGTATACCGCTCTGCAAAGACTGCACTTTAAGACGGAGCACATCGAGGAAGCCATGAAAAGCAGCGTGTTGTACGGAGGGGATCTGCACTCTGCCCTTGACTGGCTTTGCCTAAACCTCCGAGATGGTAAACGCTGAGTAACACACCGCAGTGTTAGCAGTGCTTTCATTCTGTTGAACGTGTGGCGAATTGAATATGTAGGCAGTTGCTGTGAGGGATCTGTGGAAAACATCCAAAGCGCTCTGGCATGTTTGCTGAAGATGTTGAATGTGTGTTGTTCTGACAGAAGAGCTACCAGAGGGCTTCAGTCAGAAGATGCAGGAGGAGAACCATAAGACCAAGCCAAAATTTCAGAATCCTACAGAAAAGAAACTGCAGCAGCCTAGAAGTGAGGCTCCCAAAGAGCTGATGAAAGAAGAGGCAAAGGTATGCTCAGTTTACTGTCTACCTAACCCCAATCAACTGTGCAGTCATGTCCAGTTCATTTTACTGGGGGCAGAGTGTTGTATCCTAGGAGTTCAACCATTTGTTATTGAGGCCTGTCTAGGTTTAGTCCAGTAATGCTTGATCTATGATTCACTATACCAATACGCTCTCTCTTTTTGTAGAACCCTTGAGGCCTTTAGCACACATTTGTTTTCCTTGTGTTCCAGGTAGCGGACATATTCATGAGTTATCAAACTTTTTTCAGTTTAGAAAAGATTCTTTGTTGCCTTAGCCTTGACAAAGGAGTGTTTTTCTTGGTCTAGAAAAACATGGAAAAACATCATGTGTCAGTAACGAATTGAGACAACAAAGGTGTTTGAAGTCACAGCATGGGCAAGTCATGTGACTTAATTAGATTTGAAGGTTTGTGCACCCAGCTTCAAGTGACGTAAGTGTTATAGTTTACGTTTATATTATTTCTGTACTTTAGTGTTAGCATGACTAGGGGCACTTATAAATTGTACATAGTGGAGATCAGTGAAAATGCAATTTGTGTTCAGAAGTATTCGATACTTGGTGTTCTCCATCAGGTAATTCAGACTGAAATGAATGAAAATCAGAACCTCCTCCAATAATCAGTTCTTGAAGCAGGTGTTCAGTCCAGCTTTGTGTTTTTCGTTTGTTCGTGGTAGCGAGCTCCTGTGAAAGACGAGTCTGCAAGCGTGAAGGACTGGATCCTGAGATACGCTGAGCAGTCCAGCGAAGATGACACCGAGGAAGAGGAGGAGAAAGGGAAACCACGGAACCCAGAGCTGGAGGAGAAGTTTGATCCTGTATGTTAGCCACTACGGCCCACCTGCCTTCCTCTGCAGTGACCGAACACACAGCTCGATGGTCTTTCAAAACATTTCCTTCCCATTCCTCATTAGTACAGAAGTTGTATTGGTGTCCGAAAGCCTCTGTCATGACTTGTTTGTGGTCATGTTCTTGCAGCTCCAAGCCATCATGCTGTTTGTTTGACACTGCCTTCATTGCACTTTGGGTGAAATGAGGTTCTCTCTTTTTTTCCATCCTGTGTAGAATGACAGGTACTTGGTGCTCACAGCTCAGCTGTATGACGCTAAAGAGATGGCTGCTTCAGCCAAGGCAAAGAAGGACAAAACTGGCCAAAGGGCTGCACAGGACAGGATCCGAGTCATCCAGCAAGGTCTGCCACAGAAACAGAAGTACACTGACTTACTGCCTATCTACCAGTATACTCTAGCTTCTCTTCTGTTGCACATCTACCAACTCCCTAGCTCCTAGTTGCAACACACTGTGTGGTGATTATTGGGCTTTTGTACTCTGAACAGCAGCACAACAGTTGGCATGTTTTATTAGGTATAGTTCATTTAAAAAGTTTTACATCTGAGTTTACATTTAAGTTTGTAACGCAGCCTGACATTGTGTATGTCAGCAAACGCATGCTTGAGGTGGGAACTATCTTCAGGCATTTTCACAGCAGAAGGAGACTGGATTGATTTGTCCCTGTTCAGTTCGCCATCATTGCCTGAAAGTGGAACCGTGTTGACCGCATGGTGACTGAATGGTTAATAGGAATGCTGTTTTATTCACGTTCCAGAGATGAAGCCTTTGGAATCACATCCCATGTTCAATCCAGCGATTAAAGTAGCCGACGCTCCCAAAGAGGAGAAGAAACCCGTCTCTGTCCTAGAGACCAAGGAGGAACTGAACTTTAACCTGTTTGAAAAGGCAGAAACCCCTCCTGCAGAAAAGAGTAGGCCAATTGAACACTAAATTGAACACTAAAACACAAGCTGACTTTTTTACCATTGCTTTAAACTGCACATTTCTGTACATACTGATCGATGACATTAATGTTGCACTCTTCAATGCTGTTTATCCAGCGGTGAAGAAGAATGAACCCAAGGACATCCGTAACTTCGACTACACAGCCCGCAGCTGGACCGGCAAGTCTCCCAAACAGTTTCTTATTGACTGGTGCCGGAAAAACCTCCCCAAAAGCCCCCCTCCATCCTTCCAGAAAGTTCCTGCAGGGCAGTACTGGAAATGCAGGTTTGTGTTTCAGTCCCCTCTGTTTCACTGAGTAAATCTCTAAATCTGCTCTTCAAACATGGGAGATAAATATATACTATAAGTATATAGTGGGCTAACTTATTCAAATACCTATTAGATGTTAAACTTGTAAATGGCTACCAGTGTGTGGTTTTACCAGATAAATGCTATACTAAGCTGTATTGTAAGCTATTCTAACTTGATTGCAGCTTACTTGTTTATTCATATATTTGAATTGAGCTTGATAATTGAATAGATTTATAATTGATTTAATGCTTTTCTCCTCCCCAGAGTTCGTATTCAGAAAGCAGACAGTGTATTGGAGGTCTGTCCCACAATCCTCACAGAGGACAGCATGCAGGCACAGCATCTTGGAGCCACCCTGGCTCTCTACAACCTTGTCAAGGGACAGGTATGACAAATGCACTCTCTGACATAATAATGAGGACATCATGCAATCTGCACCGTACAATGGTGTTAACTTTCTCCCTCTTCATCTCTAACTTGCTGGGTGTTTCTTTGTCTTTTACAACCTCTCTCCCTGTCTCTCAAACAATCTCTCTTCTGTCTGTCTCTCTCTTCTTTCTCCCTCTTGTCTCCCTCTGTGTCTTTCTTTCTGTCTCACTTTTTCTGTGTCTCTCCCTCTTTCTCTGCCTTTCTCCCTTTCCTTCTCTCTTTCTCTCTCCTTGTCTCCCTCTCTCTGCCTCTCTTCCTCTCTCTGTCTTTCTGTCTTCCTCTTGCCTATTTCCCTCTCTCCTACCTGTCTCTCCTCTCTCTCATAGTCAGTGCACCAGCTTCTGCCCCCCACCTATCGGGACGTGTGGCTGGAGTGGCGCGACAGCGAGCAGCGGGAGGAGGAGCAGACTCGCACGGAGACCAATAAGCCCCGGGACCAGTTCATCGCCCGGCTGCTGAGCCGCCTCAAGCAGCAGCAGCCGCAGAAGCAGCAGCACCAGGCCCAGGCAGCCCCGCAGCCCGGGGATGAGCCCGAGGAGTCCTGGGAGGACCTGCTTTCCGCCGAGGACGAGGGCCCACGGAGTGAGGGCCCTCCAGCGGCAGGGGGCTCGGATGCGGACCGCGCCCTCCTGCTGAAGCTGCACGGCTCGGCCCTGGCCCAGAGGCTGCTGCAGGAGCGGCAGCAGCTGCCCGTGTTTCAGCACCGCGAGCGGGTCCTGGAGGCAGTGAGGAGGCACCGGGTCGTGGTAGTAGCCGGGGAGACGGGCAGCGGCAAGAGCACGCAGATCCCTCAGTTCATCCTGGACGACCTGCTCGGCGGTGGCCCCAAGGCCGGGCCCTGCAACATCGTGGTCACCCAGCCCCGCAGGATTTCCGCCATGAGCCTGGCGGGGAGAGTGTCCCAGGAGCTGGGCTGCGAGGACGGGCCGGGGGCTAAGGTACAGGGGCCTGGACACCTCCACCTCCTTACAGTCTGCACTGCTGATATGATACAGGTCCATGATCGTTGTTGTAATCAAATGATGCATGTTTGCGAGTGATCTGACCAACTGTCTCGTCTGCAGACGTCACTGTGTGGTTATCAAATCCGGATGGAAACGCGGGCGGGGGATTGGACCCGTCTTCTGTACTGCACCACCGGAGTCCTGCTCCGCAAACTGCAGCAGGACCCTCTGCTAAGCAGTCTGACCCACATCATCGTCGATGAGGTCAGCAGTGATTGACATCTCATAAAAAATTCACTGACAGTATCACTCTTTCCTCCATTTCTATATTTTACACTGAAAGACAGTTTAACTCAGATGAAGGTTTGCTGCCCAACCCTCTCCAGATATTGATGCCCCGAAAGTATCCCTCAAGTTTTAAAAGCAAGAAAAGCCCCTTTAAAATTCTCTGTGGCTGTATAGCCATGTTTGAGCGTGTTTTGTGTATTTTTTGTAATACCGCATTTAAAGTCTTAATATTTTAAGTTTGAATCATTTCTGATATGATAGTCTAATCAGCGAGTTTAATAAACAATAATCTCAGTGAGTAAGTTGCTTGTGCACAAATGAAATGTTTGTGTGTTTTGTATCAACAGCTTGTTTTGAATTTTCAGGGTCTCTTGGCCCTCTTGTTCTATTCTAATGGTCTGTGATTTCAGTGGCATACTGTACTCCCGGCTGAGCTGCACTGTGGTTTCATGTGGTTCAGGTTCACGAGCGCAGCGTGCAGTCGGACTTCCTCCTGACCATCCTCAGGGACATCGTGCAGAAGCGCTCTGACCTGCACCTGGTGCTGATGAGCGCCACGGTCGACTGCGACAAGTTCGCCAGCTACTTCAACCGCTGTCCGGTAGTGACCATCCCAGGCAGGACGTTCCCTGTGGAGGTGAGCACCCGGAGTTACGTTGCGGTCGGGAAGAAGGCGACCGTATCTGCGGGGAATGATGATCAGCACAGCGTGTACACTGATCCAGTCAGAGAGCATGGGACTCAGGGGAAGACAAATTCAGAACCTTGTAATCCCAAAAGTGATCTATACTGTTGATGTAATGCACAGGAAAGTGCAGAAGTGGTAACAGCATTGCATGGACCACATCTGTCTTTGGAAATTGTCATTAATGAGACCTAACCGCCACATACTTGTTAACTGAGATTTGGAAATGATATTCTACTCATTTAATGTTCACATTTACCATGTTATGGTTAATAATAGCATAAACTATAATGATTGTATATATTCTGAAGAACCTTATGACCAGCTTAGAGTTATTTAAAAGATACGGGGTTGTTTAGCCATCTCCCTGTGTGCATGTTGGCATATATTAGGGTTAATTGAATTTTGTGAAACACACATATGGGAGTAATCCTGACAGTCAGCTACCTGCAGATATCACTGTCCGCAGCAGTTTTCAGTCTATAAATACAAGCCTTGGACAACATCCAGCTAACAATGTGGCCCTAACCTCATGACCTGTGTTGTGTTGTTAGGTTTTCCATCTGGAGGATATAATAGAGGAGACGGGCTATGTGCTGGAGCAGGATTCCGACTACAGTCAAAAATTCCTAGAGGAAGAGGAGGAAGTCAGTGTCGATGTAACAGTCAAAGGCGGGAAGACTCTAGTGCACCAGGTAAGATGCTTGAGGGTTTGAAATGGGAAGACATGGTTCATAGCTACTGAGTCTGTGATGAGAACCAGTTAGAAGTTCCCTCTACGTGTCTGAAACCTCTGCTTGGATTAGGAGTTTGTCGTGAGAGACTCTGGTGCTGGCTGGGAAGGGGGACCGGATCTGGGCCACTACAGTAACCGTACACGACATGCCGTTCAGTACATGAACCCCAACAAGATCAACATGGACCTCATCCTGGACCTGCTGGCTTATCTGGGTAAATCTTCCCCCAGAAATGTGATACACCAAGGTTGTCAGGGTCCATACAATGGTCAACATCCACCTAACCATATCTGTCAATAACATTCTTGACATTTCAGAACGTTAACGTGACACATACAGTCAGCTCCGTAGCTGTTTCATAACCGGTTATCCACAAGTGGATTGCCTGGCAGAGCACAAGGAAGCAGATATTGAAATTACACCAAACAAATATAACATCGAAGAACCGTGTAGAAAAACTTCATGTCTGACATGCTAAAGTAAAGTTGTCAGCTACAGCAGCCTATGCCTTGTATGGTTGTTAAGTTTGTGTCTGTTCAAATATATTCAGTGGTTATTAACTGTTATGGCTGTATTTAAGTCGCATTCTATGCTTTGCAACTGTGGTTTGCAATGTTGCATGACAATGTTATAGTCACATAATTTACATATTTTCAAACACACGAGGGAAAACGTAAATATATTGCTGTGATGTGAGTCTGTCTGATTAAATGCAGACAGTTCCTGTTACCCATTGCTGTGTGTTGTCTTAGATAAGTCCCCACAGTTTGCAGATGTCCATGGTGCTGTCCTGGTCTTTCTGCCTGGGCTTGCCCACATCCAGCAGCTCTATGATCTGCTGTCCACCGACAAGAGGTTCCGCGTCAAAGAGAGGTGATTTGGAATTTGTATACAAGTGTAGTGCGGATAGCAGCAGACGGTGGACTTTTAGTCCTTTTTGCTGAAGTAGTTTAGTCAGTTGTAAGTGTTCTTCACAGCACAGCAGGATTGTTTGTTGAACATTTGTCTGAATATTAAAAATGTATTCAAAATGTAGCTTCAGAGGTATACTGATGGTGATTTGTACATCCTGCAGGCACATGTTGGTTGCACTGCACTCCACACTATCCTCTCAGGACCAGTCTGCAGCATTTACAGTGCCACCCACTGGCGTAAGGAAGGTACTGCTGTTGGGCCTGTTTGTGTATTGTCAAATGCAATATTTGAATGTTTTATAGTTTTTACTCTACAGAGCTGCACAATGCATTAGGATCAGATGCAAGCCTTACAAAGTGGAATGTTTCTACATTTCTTTCAGATTGTGTTATCTACAAACATTGCAGAAACAGGAGTCACGATACCAGATGTTGTTTTTGTCATCGACACAGGAAGAACAAAAGAGAACAGGTAAAATGATGGAAATATTAAGGCTAGTTTATGCCCACAGGAACACGGTGAGCTAGGCCATTCTTTTCTTCCTAACATTGTTACATTGTGCTGCCCTCTAACCTCAGGTATCACGAAAGCAGTCAGATGAGTTCCCTGGTGGAGACGTTTGTGAGCAAAGCCAGCGCCCTCCAGCGACAGGGCCGAGCAGGGCGAGTCCAAAACGGTTTTTGTTTTCGTCTCTTCACCAAATACAGGTGAGCACTGCAAGGATATTGCCTCAGAGACACGTGCCAAGCAGCTTTGGCGCACTCCACTCCTGGCCTTGGTATGTTGCAAGTACGCAATTGCAAAACAACTACTGACAAATTGCCTGAAATATCTGTATTCTGAGAAGAGGAGAAAATTTTTATTTATTTATCCTTTATTTAACTAGCAACGTCCCATTGAGATACAATATCTCTTCTGCCAGGGAGTCCTGGTCAAGATGGGCGGCAAAAGATGTTGTATTGTGCCCCATAGTGGTCTCTTGATCATTGCAGATTTGAAAGCTTTATGGACTACTCTGTGCCAGAGATACTGCGAGTGCCTTTGGAGGAACTTTGTCTCCATATCATGGTAAACCTGCATGTGTCATTCTACACCCATTTTTTGACACTATCTAATGCCATCTAATTTCACACTAAATTTTTGTGAACCTGATAATTTTTTTTCTTTTTGACAGATATCTCCCTTGAAATGATAACTTTATTGTGTCTAACTGGAGCAACAAATGAACATTACATTTTCAGTGAAAAGTAAACTTTTTAAAATGAAAATTAACTGTATAGGGAGTGTTCAGATGAATGTACCAGACACCAAGTCAGTGGTGCTTTCAAGGGTTATTTGTAAAAGCCGTCTATATATAAGCAGATGCACTCCCCGGAAATATGTCACATATTTTCATACCATCCTTGGCGTCTTTTGAAAGCCACCTACAGTCTTAGTTGTTTTATTTTTAGCAGGCCCAGGTGCACGCTGGATGGGGTGTAGCGTGGGTTACTATCAAGAGTAGCACTGCCGGTAAACCACTAGCTGCAGAGGCGGAATGTTAGCACTGATGTCATTTCCTGTGGCATTGCAGAAGTGCGAATATGGCTCTCCGGAGGACTTCCTGTCCCGGGCGCTGGATGCACCCCAGCCCCAGTCTGTGAGCAACGCAGTGAGCCTGCTGCGAAAGATCGGGGCCTGCCAGCAGGATGGGCACACTCTCACCCCCCTGGGGCACCACCTCGCCACCCTGCCCGTCAACGTCAAGATTGGCAAGATGCTCGTCTTTGCTGCCATCTTTGGCTGCCTGGACCCCATTGTGAGTTCAGCCCTGAAGGGAAGGGGTTACATTACATTATGTCTTGTATAGTTTGCTAAGCAGACCCCCTCATCCAGAGCCATTTTACATCTCTTTGTTGTGCTTTTTATACAGCTGGATATTTTATGGAGCAATTTGGGCACCTTGCTCAATAACAGTTCCCCAACCTTGTGATTGAATCAACGGCATTTGGGTTCCTAGCTCTGTTCCTTACTACTGCCACACTAATGCTACTACCACACTGCTGGCATTGATGCTCCTCATCTCTATAAAACTTGTCAGCTTTATAGACATGGACATTATAGATTTTTAATTACTGCACATACATATGAGCAAATAAAATCTGCGTGTAAGTTAGCTCTCACCCAAATCCTGGTTAAACTGATGATTATCGGCTCCTAAAAACTACTCGAAAATACTATGAATGTACCATGGAATCAGTGTTATTTTTCTGCAGTTGCCTGAAATGCATTTAAATCCTACATTAAAATGAAAAGAGGATTTTGTTTTTGACTTAAGATTTTAGGATTTAACAATTATAATCGCAATAAAGGCTTTAAAATTAGATTCTCACTACTGTGTATACTGATGTGCCAACATGTGAATAATGTGGGTGTGGATTGGTTTTGTGCAACAGGCAACTATAGCTGCAGCAATTTCTGAGAAGTCCCCATTTGCAACCCCAATGAACAGAAAAGATGAAGCGAATTTAGCCAAAGCAGCTCTGGCAGTGGCCAACTCGGACCACCTCACCATTTACAATGCATACCTGGGGTAGGTGCAACGCTTCTCTTGCGTTTGTAACTAATTCTGGTGCAAATGATCAAAAATTAGCCTTTTAATAAGGGTATTTATCCAGAGGTGCACTGTCGGCGTTTATGAATTGTAATAATTGTGTTTTTCCCTCATTTGCAGGTGGAAGAACGTTCGCAGTGAGGGCATGCGTGCTGAGATGGCCTACTGCAGGAAGCATTTCCTTAATCGCACCGCCCTGTTAACCATTGAGGTATTTTCCTTCAAACATCAATTTAATATTGAAGAAATGAATTGTGGCTCTGAAAGTTTTAAAATGTGTTTAGGCATGACTTAGGGGCTCTTGAGTGGTCCAGTCAGTTAGGCGCTCATCTCGACGGTAAGCTGAGCCGCCTAGCCTGGGTTTAAGGTAGCCGTGCCATCTGCCAAAGTGCCAGAAGCTAATGACAAGATAGCTTTGTTCCACATGGGATCAATGTGGATAGGACAGCCATGTCTGCCTCGTAACACTGCTCTCTTGGCACCTTCAACTCCTGGGGCATCTGCAAGTTGCTTGGGTGACAACGGTGAGGTAGCACCTGTCCTCCCACTTCCCAGTAGTGTACTGTGAGACTTACAATGTAAAAAGCAGCATCTTTGGTGTGTATTTATGAGAAGATTGCACTGGCCACCCCCTGCTCTCCCACACAAGAGAGACTGTCACAGAGAGACCAGCCTAAGTAGTGCGGTTGTTGATGGCAAAGTTGGGTGAAAAATGGGGGAGGAGGGTGCTGGAGGAAAAGACCTGACTGTCCGAGCGGTGCGTGAGTGTTACTGTCACCGTCAGGGGGTGAAACAGGAGCTGATGCGGATGATGGAGCAGGCGGGATTCACCGCCCCGAGTTCCAGGCGGGACCGGGGGGACCCGAGGCCAGCGGGGCCTCTGTCGACCCAGCAGACCTCCGTCCTCAACACGGTGCTGACGGCGGGGCTGTACGACAGCGTGGGCCGCATCCTGTACGCCCCCTCGGTGGACGTGCTGGAGAAGGCCGCCTGCACCGTGGAGACGGCCCAGGGCAAGGCCCAGGTGCACCCCTCCTCTGTCAACCGCAACCTGCAGACCTACGGCTGGCTGCTCTTCCAGGAAAAGGTGAGACCTCTGCCCAGTCATGCAGTGTATTCATACCTATATTTTGTACTGTATGTGTGTGGGCCATTCGTCAAAAAGATTCACCAGTTCATCATAGTAAGTGCGGTGTGGTAAGGAGCAGAACTCGTAACCGAAAGGTTGCTGGTTCAGTTCCCCGCTGGGGCACTGCTGCTATACCCTTGGGCAAGGTACTTAACCCACAGTTTATATCCAGCTGTATAAATGGTTAGCATGTAAAAATTGTAACCTCTGTAAGTCTCTCTGGATAACAGCTGCCAACTGCTAAATGACAATAATGTAATGTAACGGATTGCAGGTGAAGTATGGGAAGGTCTATCTGCGGGACACCACCCTGATCTCACCTTTCCCCATGCTGCTGTTTGGTGGAGACATCGATGTGCTGCACCGTGAGAGACTCATCTCCCTGGATGGCTGGATTCACTTCCAGGTTAGAATGATATGCAGGGCCCTGTTATATTACGTTATGTTAGGGAGGGCCGTTTCCTCAGGTTGTTTCTATGAGAGGCCCTGTCATAGTGAGATTTTTCCTTTGGCATCTAGTTAATTTGTTGTCTAAAATTGTTTACAGCTTATCCGCTGTAACGTGTATCCAAATGTGTACTGCCTGAGAGAGGACATTTGTACGGACATTACACTGGAAAATACATCATTTGTATTAGGGAGAAAATGAGATTGTGGTACATGGGTTTTAATGATCAAAGGAATACAGTATCACAGGTGTATACATTTTGTAAAGAACTCTAATGATAACATGTACAGTACAAAGGGGCACAGGTTCAATCGAACTGGTGACAAAGTGCAAATTCATTGCCTTTTTTATCCTTGTATATTTTTTTGGAAGTAAAACTGCACACATAGTACTTCACTCAAATAGCAAGCTCAAAAATGTGCATATTTGCGTTGCATTTGTGGCATTGGCTGTTTCAGAGCAGTCCAGGAAATGGCAACGCCCTCGCTTACTGAGAGACCTACTGAGAGAGGGGCTGCATTAAAGCTGTGATACCTTTGTTTGCTCATTAGGTGATAAAAAAGGTGCTAATAAGAAGGTCCACCAGAGTAGTCGCAACCCCTGAACATTGCTAGTTCCTGCTCTTGTTTTCATATCAGGTGTAGCCTGCCGTTAATCTCTTCGGAGTGTATTCCCTCACGTATGAGTTAATAATTTTCTTTGTCAGCTGCAGTCTGATTAGATTTGGCTGAGAACACCATAGGAAGAGGCTCAGCAGGGAGTTGTAATTACTTCCGTTATCTGTAACAGTTAGCAGCTTTTATCTGCATCTCATGTTGACTGAAGGCTTGGTAAGGAGGCTTAGTAGGAGGGCACTCAAGATTTTGTACTCTGTCCGATATTTAGAGATTTGAAAAGGGTAACCATCACATCTCTGTGGTGAACGGGCCATGCAGTGGGAGTAAAACTGAAGTATGAAGTATGATTTCAGAAGTTTTGATTAGGATTTCAAAATCATGCCAATCATGGCCCCTGCCATTTGAACATGGCATTTTATAGTTAAAAGTATTTGTGGCTTTTTTATTGTTAAATTTCTTTAGTTACAGTACAACAAACCAATTCAAATGATTATCTCAAACTGTATTTTGGTGACCTCTTTCACAGTATTGTTGCCATTTGTCATACTGACAGCATTACTGCCCTTTTGGCAGCCTTTTCCTGACATGTGCTCCATTGCCCTCTTCAGGCTCCGGTGAGGATAGGGGTGATCTTTAAACACCTCCGAAAACTAATCGACTCTCTTCTGGAAAAGAAGCTGGAGAACCCGAAGATGAAGTTAGAAGGTAATCCACCCAAATTCTCACTGCTTTTTTAAAAGGAAAGAAGGACAGCCACATAAGTCCACATTGTGACAAAGCTCTGCTAAGAGACAACCATGTTAGCGGATTCTAACTGCACTCCACTGTCTAAGTCCTTAGGTTGCATTTAACAAAAGGTCTTGAATCCCTAAAGATGTCATTTCTAGGATTTGCCTTAAGATTACTGTTGGTAATCCACTGTTTTTCATATTTTTTTCATGTCAACTTTGTGGAAACCTTGTCATACCATATGAAGTGGTTCATAACATTGTATTTCTCCTTTTTTATTTCAGATGAGACAACGATACAGATAATTATGGAGCTGATTAAAACAGAGAATGCCATTTGACCGTGGTGTTTGTCCTGGAGATAAGAGTGTTGCAACAGCTGTATGAAAAATCTTGGAGAGTTATGAGGGAATGAAGAAATTCTAGTTAATTTCTTATTTGCATTATTACATTTTTTGTCATTTAGCAGACAGTCTTATCCAGAGTGACTCACAAAGGTGACGGTTTTATCCATTTACAGATGGATATTTACTAAAGTAATTCCAGCAGAGAATCAAACCACCAACCTTTCAGTTATGTTACATTTAAATACATTGCTGCCAAAACCTTAATAAATCTGTTTTAGAATGACCTGCTTCTTTTTCTGTGCTGTCTTCTTAACTGTCATATTTCACGTGTGTGTTTACTTTGTAGAGAACTACCTCTGAATTGAAACAAACATCTTGTTATTTTACATTTACATTTACATTTATTTATTTAGCAGACGCTTTTATCCAAAGCGACTTACAAAAGTGCATACAGCAAGTATAGCGACAGTACAGGGACAGGATGTGTACAGTTCCACAATGAGACAGTTCTCAGCTGAGAGCAAGGTCTGTTTGAGGACACAGTACTATTAGATTTGTACAATTACAGCCTATAGGGCAACTAATACGATACACTTTCAAACGGCGGACTTCAACAACTTCAAACGGCGCAATGAGCGTCAGGGTAAAGGCGGCAACAAGAAACATTTTGTTTTCAAAAGAGTGGCAAGAGTTCTCTCTATTTGAAGTATTTAACTTTGACCCAAAGCCTGAAACAAAGACCTGACATAATCCAAATAAGTAATGCAATTTTCAATATTCACAGCCAAAATGAAAACCGGTTGTTAAATAAGGTTTTCAGAATGGGTTGGCTTCCATGACTTTCTTACCACCTAAAATGTTTCTCTTTCTTAAATCACCCTGATACCCCAGTACACTGCTTACTTCGCAGAGCACTGTAGATATCATATGTAATTGAAGACAGCTGCGTTTCATTAGGTAGCCATTTCATATCTACTCTTTTTCATATAAACTCTGCAAATCCTAATCTAACTAGATCATATTCTTTTGACTTTTTATGAAAGTTGATTGGAGAATACATGAAGATGATCATTAATGGAAAAAAATACCAGTAACTGGTAGTATGAAATACTACCAGTAACCATAGTAAAGCTACAAAATGGTTTTACCTTTTCTTTTAATGATTTGGTTAAAGTTCTAATTGTGTTTCAGTATTTTTAGTGGTTAGAGCACCACTTATAATATTAATTAGAGTTTTCTGACAAAAAAGACAAATTCTTTTGGTATTAAAGCTGTTGGCATTTGAAAAACAAGTCAAATTTAGATTTATTATCCACCTCCCTTTTTATGGTAGTAAAATTTCTAAGATTAATTTTTGCTGTCAATATTAGTTAATCAGTCACAGTTAAGTATAAAAAACAAATTAAGCTGTGTTTAAGTACATATATGCTCAATAGTCTGTCTTTCCTTATAGAAGTGAAAATACAATAAATGCATTTTGTGGTTTATTACCCTTTACCATTCATTTATTGCATATAGTTTTTCTTTTATCTATTGCACTGCAAGTGGGGACAGGGGTAGTATCCACAGCATTGTTAATTACTTTAACAGGAATGTTTCTGAATATCAGTCTAGCTTTAGCCACTTTAGTGTATTTGAAATCAAGCAATGAAACCATCTTAAGATGATAATGGCAACTGATATGGTGGAGTAGGAAAAGCAGTTGCAAAGGTTATCAGTTAATGTCTTTTGACACTTTTGAAGAACAATGCTAGCTTTCTAAAGATGAGCACGCAGCAGCTGACAATCATTGACAAGAACCATGTCATTACTCGCACACTGGCGGGAATGCAGCTCTAGGAGAAGAGATGTCTGCATTGCATTGTAGACTTTATCATGCCGTCTATCTAAAGACGAGTTAGGCCACTTTTGCCTGAGTGACAGCAGTGATCTGGAATCCCTGATGTCTTAATGTGATTGCACGTTTGAGTTTTGCTGAACAGGGATGCTTTGGGGTTGCCTCCAAGTTACCACTTTGGCATTAGGTGAACTATACCGAAATGCTCATTACCCACTAGCATTAAAGGTTAGATCCTGAAATCCTGCAGTTTGTGTTCTGCATTTAATTGTGTAGTGGGAGGTATTTTTCACATTTTCATCACAATGTTTGGAAATAACTCACATACATAAGATACACATAATACATGGTGAATTAATCGCAAAGAAATAGCTGAATAGAAAATACCCCACATATACCCAGGTAAACCAATATACCTTTGTGTGGCATTTTGTGTCCACTGTCCTGTGATAGATTACACTTGCATGTGTGTGTTCAGAAACAGTGAAGTGGTTTACGTTCCCGCCTGGAGTTCCTGAATGGTTTGAAAGCATTCAGGCCTGCAAACAACAAAACAAAGGTCAAATCCCTCCAGCTCGCTTGCTAATCCTCCATCGACCTCTTGGTGACAAACACACTTTTCTTGAGGTTAGAAAATGCTAAACACAGATGTAGGTGTCCTTAACACCCTAGGTGACTGGTCTGAGACCTACTATAGCCTTTTTTTAGTGAAAGTTCAATGTAACACCCATGGAGCACAGATTAGAAATATGCCAACGAATAATGTACAGGAAATGTTTGTGCCATAAATAATGTACAGGAAATCGAAATTACTCACATTCCATAGTCTTAGAATTGCAAATGAAGTGACAAAAGTAAATATCTGAAGTATCCTTCTGAAGGTAAGATTGGAGAAAAGGTCAATGACCCAGTGTGAAGAGAACACTTACGGCACTTGATGTTCTTGGACTGAAAGTGTTTGCTGCAAAAGCAGTGAAAAATAAAACAACCTTTTTCTGTTTTTGCAGTTTGTGTTCATGGTCTCTCTGAAGTGTGCAGTTTAAACTGATATAGGCCACCTGATTTCTTACATGACAGTCACAGGTGTTCGCCCCAGGCGATGGACCTCTCACTCAGTACATGTCTACACACACTTTGCACCTGAGGTTACGGACCAGGATGCACTAGCCAAACAAACACACAGGCCAGGTGGAGGAACCCGTGAGGTCGTAACCTCACCTGACGTGTGACCAAGGAGCGTACCACGTACGCTGCTGGGACAATGGGTCCCGAGCACGCACAAGCAAGGTGTGACAAGAGATGACAAGCGCACTTGTTGTTCCTGAGGTTGTGCAGCCCCTGGGGTTTCATTTTAGAAGAAGGCTGTTTGGAGTGAAATTAGACTTGTATGTAACCCTTGAGGATTACCACTACTAAAAATTCTCGGTCTTGTTCCACTTGAGTGTACTTACAAACAGTGTATGAAATATCTGGTGGCAGTTGGGGGGTCCCCCTACCCATACCTGCCAACATTTAGGTTTCAAAATATGTGACGTTCCCGGACCCCCTGAGACCCCCCGTATTTCACACCCTGCTTGCAAGTATAAAATCATAAGTGCATCTGATATTTTCTTTGGCAGATTTATTTAGGAAAAAAAGGAAGAAGTTTTGCTTTCACCTTGGCAAAAAGTTAAGTGTTTTGCATTCAATGACAGATCGCAGCTGATGAGATCTTTTTTTTTCAGACATTCTCATGGATTTGTTGTATTTATTGAAGTTCCAAACAAATATTCATGAGAATTTTTTGACAATTCCTACACAATAAACAAACCTGTCCCAACCTTCAAGTAAAAAACCCACTCAATACTTTCTTTTTGTGTCAGCTGTTCTCGGCATCCCTCCGCCACCCCATCTCCTCTTTTATCTATTCTTATGCAGGATGTGGGTCAACAACCTGAGCCTACGGCAAGGTGGGCCAGCTTTAACCATATGCCCCCAAGAGCAATGCCTCTTACTGTTTTAAGTTCACAACTACTGAATTTTCTACTGTTTTATTTAGCCTATTGTTTTATTTACATTACATTTGTCATTTAACATGGTTTTTATCCATAGCTATTTACAAAGTAAGTATACAAAGTGCAACAAGTAATGTAGCACATTGTAAGTGTGATGTATTGTTTCTTGATGAAACTGCATCATGTTTTTTCAAGAGTGAATATTGCTTCACCAAGATGGAATACCTGTTATAAATTCTATCTAGGATTTAATGTAAAAGTGGAGGCCCATTTGAAACAATTCGCGCTCCAACACATGTAAACCGGGCGTTTTGCGGCCAGGAAAATAGGTTAATTATTAAGTTAAAGAAAACAAAACTGATGCTATTTAAAATATTTTCTTAATATGCATTAAACTGGTTTGGATCTTCAAGATTAAGAAGAGTACGGCTGTGGCTTCATTAGAGCGTGGCCGCAGCGACCTTCACCTCGGAAGGTGTTCAGGTGTATCAGTCACTGTTTACATTTGCTGCGCTGGAATGTAGCGGGGGAGGAGGCGGGTACCTGGTCCGGCTCGTGCTGCGAGCCTATGGGACGCCGGAATGGCGCACATGTATTGCGGGTGTACGGCGAGGTCACTTGCAGTCCGCAGCACACGCGACACCTGCACGGTCGGTGCGCCAGTGGTACCACTGATTGACTTAACAGCGCACGCCTCCAGGCTCCACCGTCTTCAAGCTTAAGCGCGACAACTTCAGGAATCGGTTTTTTTAAAAAAAAAATACTCCCAGCGCGGCAATGCAGGCATGCAATTACCTGCCGTTTACGTCTCATGATTATGGCTTGAAGGTAGGCTCTAAATAATCTGTCCTATCAGTTGCGATGTTTTGACAATAGGTTGCTATATAACATTATTTGCATTCGTAATTGTCTTTTATTAATCCAGAATCCAGGGGCGATTCCTCCATCTTTTGAATTTCAAGATTCGAACGCTGGTGTGGACGGGTTTCCAGGTGAGTGATGTTAACCATCCTCAGAAGTTTAGCTATTAATTAGGTGTCAAACACAATTACACATTTCGATTACCTTTTGCAATATTAAATACTGTTGCGTTAAATTTTTTAAAAGTACCTGGAGAGCAAATTACTTCATTCAAAGACATGATCTCTTTGAACCAGTTATACATTAATATAATCTTTACTCGTCCATTAATACTTATATTATTATTTAAATATTTGTTTTTGTTATTACATTGATCAAATAGAAATTACTTTTCCAAACAACACTAATCAGTCAAATATCTATAACACATTGAGTAATTGTTCAAAGAAGTGTTAGGATTATGTTATACATGAAATGACTCTCAGAATGTGACTACATTAAATTATTCATATTTTTATCCTCTAAGTATACTCTACATATATTCATCCAAGTAATTTTTATTTCTCCAGACCTCACAATATCATCTGAGCTCCCTCTGGATATCATTGGCCTGGACTGGCTGCCACTGTGCCCAAGCCTGTCCAGTGTGGTGTCACCTGTTTCTACGTTAGAGGAACACAATCCTTATCTGACCCACACCTCTCAGACCCCCAAACCCAGCAGCCCACTGTCACCTCCTGCAGATGACTTCTGGAGGGACCAGGCCGACAACAACCAAAGGGCTCTTGGAGAAGCACTGAAGGCCAATGACCAGGTGAGGGCAGCAGAGGTGAAAGCCCACTGTGTAGGTCGGTGGTGCAGTGATGGGCATTGACACATGAAAAGTGCTAAAATGAACAATGCTGGGTCTTGTTTCTGCACTTGATCAAAATCAGCAAGTTTCTAAATCCATTATACACTTAATTCAATAATTTATTACTCAGTTTAAGCAAATACAGCTGCTCTCCTTAGTTCAGATATTCGTGGTCAACTGGGAAACCTGCAAAACCAGGGTTGACCACCCCTGTCTTGAAGTATGCTTTTTATGTGAAAATGCTGTATGTGGTGTTCTCTGTGCAACAATGAATATGTGGTAAATTCATTGTTTTTGGTACCAGGTGTAATCTTAAGCAATGTTGTAATTGTTACAATGACAGTAAGCACAGTTTGTTACATATATTTCCATGGACAGTGTGATGCTTTACACAAACAACCAGCACAAAAAACACAGAACTGTTAGTGGGTTTGCCTAACTGCAAAAACATATCTGGACATGCAATAATGCTTTCATGTGCTTTGTACATGTGAAATGTAAATAAAAGCAACTCTTTGGGTTACAAACAATGGTTCAATTTATGTTATTGGTTGTACTATTAGTGATTTTAATGTCCTTCACCAAAGGTTCAAAAACATGTAACATTTGATGAAAAACAAACAGCTGTAGGCTACTATACTGTCTAATGTGGTGATTTATTGTCTTATACTAATTATTCTGCTCTGTCCTTATGCACAGCTCCACATAACTCTAAACAAGCAGCACGAAGAGATTGTGGCCTTACAAGAAAAAAATAACCAGCTGAGGGAGATCGCCAGCCAAGCCAAACATTTGGCCTCCATACTTGATGTGAGTCCACGTCCACAACATTCTGAACATGTGTTAATGCACCTTAATAAGTTGTTAAAATTTGATGCTGGTTTCATTTTGAAGTGTATGGTGTCATGGATGTTTCTGGAGTTAAGCTCATTTGCCAAATTTTCATTTCTTAATCTCAAACATAATTACGTTTTGAATGAAGAATCCTACATTCCTCAAAGTGTGAACCATGGACACCTCCTGGGACCTGTGTTATATCAGATAGTCCCAGCATACCTTTAAAAGTGATGTTTGTTCTTCTTGTTCAGCTTCTGACACAGTCCACAAATGCAAACGCAGAGAACCCCGCTATTAAAGCAGCCAGTAAGAAGACTGGAGTGAAGAGACAAAGGCAGGACAAACTGGACACAGTCATTTCCGGCTCTCACAATTTGGACGTCATCCTGAGAGACACTTTAGATGAGAGCGTTTTAGAGGCCCACAGAGACTCAAAGCAGCCAAAATGGCACCAGGACGAGGAACCTGCTGGCCAGAGCCAGAGACAGGAGGGAATAAACATGTACGGCGCCTTCAGTGGACTGCAGGTGAATGTTTCCTGCAATGCTGTCTCTGCAGACAGCAGCTGTTCAGAGCAGGGGATGTGCTTCAGGACCTCCATTAGAGACCACTGCACCATCAGGACTCGTGTGTTTCCGCTGGGAAGGACCTTCACCTCAAAGATGCCCAGCGGGGGCTTCAGGTTTCGCTGGGTGCCAAGCTAGAGCGAACAGTTTTTTGGATAGGAACTTACCTTGTTAGGTTGTCTAGGTGTTAATCCAATATTGGTTACTGTCAAACCAGCAGGACTCCTACCCTCCAATCCTGGAATTGCAAATCAATGAGCTAACTATACTGACACCTGTGATGCGGCTTTTGTAACATGTTGTCTGCACTCCTTTAATGCAACAGTGACATATGTTATTTCATTTTCACGGTAAACTAACACCTCTGCACACAAGTTCACAATACACTATGTATGTATATATGTACACATTTACACATTTTAAAGTAATGTATGATGAGCATTTTCATCTCCTCATGATAACTGTCAGAAGTATTTGCTTTAATAGACTGTAAATCTCTATTTTTACATTAAAAATAATTTTAAGATAAGTACAGAACTCATAAACCATAGCTGCCTTGTCTGTTCTTTACATGTTTGTTTTCGGCCGACTCCAGAGGAAAAAAGGGGTAAATAATAAATTAAACTAATAAATTAATAAAGATAATGATTGTTAATGACTACTATGTGCACTCAAGAAAAAAACAGCACTGACAAACTGCAAAGCAGCATTCATTTATTGCACTGACAGTATCAAGAGCAGGCCTTTATTTATTCATGACAATAACACATAAAAGTGACAATAAATAAATAACTACACTTTCGCAAAGCTGCACGTTGCTTATTTCCACAATATTATGAATATTATGTCTCTGCATTACAAATATACAGTAACACCAAGTACTGTGAGCCAAATGTTCAGATCCAAAACATAAAGAAAAAACATAAAAAATATTCTACTGTTTGCACATGATGAGACAGCAGTAACACTTTCTATGCTGACCCACAGCCTTGTGATCTAAACACATTTTGATAAATATCTCAAATGTCAGGCTGAATGAAGTGAAAAATAATTAACATGTGTGAAAAAAACACAACATTCTGGGTGTGGCCTTGGACCTACTGTAAGGCATTGAAGAGCATCTTACACACATCTATTGACCAAACATTCAAGAGAAACAAGGAGAAAAAAAAGAAAGAGACAAGAAACTGGACCAAAACAAGAGCCCAAATATGCATCAAACACATTATCAAAATAAAAATAAATTTTGTATGGTACTAAAGAAAATTCACAACATGCTTTATTTTCACACATTTATATATTTTTCATGTCTGCATTAGCTGACAGACATTTTTTTCATCGAGCCAGTTTCTCATTTATGCCATTTTTGGGAAATACATGCACCCCCTTCCTGCTTATAGGTCCATCTGATCTTAAATCCCAACGAAGAACTGCAAACAAAGGAATATAATTGACTCATCTTGTATTTTTAATATCATACCATTCATATCCCATACAGTGCAGAGTGACTTGATAATGGATATGGATCCATGTTATCAACATGTGAATATGGCACTCTGCTGTTTTACCACATGAAATGGCTTTCATGGGTTTATTGACAGGAATTGGGTATTTCATAAATGTAATACAACAGAAAACTAGGCAAGACACTGGTGGTAAAATATTGTACTCTAGTTGTCATGGTTTACACAATTTATAAAAACAGAATATACAGTACTTACATGTTTGCTAATATCGTATTAGACTGTAAGCAGGGTCTTGGATAGTTGAATAAACCACATCACCTTCATAAAAAAGAGCAAATAAGCAACTTTATATTAAAATCCTACAGCTGCAACAAGCATCTGCTGGTTATTTTTTCAGCCATACTGTTACACAGATTTCCAATATATTACCAATTATTATACAAATAAACTGTAGACAACAAACTATGTATATCTGCTATATTAATGTCATTTCATAGACCTTACATGAAAGGTTTTACCATGCCTCGTGCAAGCTGTTATGTCATTCGGAAAGATATAATCAATGGCTTGGGACAGCACAATCTGATTCTGCTTAAATCCCAATGTGAGACCTGCCAGAACAAACACATCTTTTCTTTCCTTTCTTGTACTTTGTCCTGTTTTAGCTGGAGGTCAGTCTGCATGAGGACATTTCTGTACATACTTTAGTCTATTTTAGTCTTCATCTTTTAAAGGCAAACAGCGGCATTAGTAAGTCTTTAAGTTACCTGTAACATGTAAAACATACATACCTTCTGCATTCCCCGGAACAGGCAGCGGCCCTCTCCTGAAGCACATGAATATGGTTAGAGGGCCAAGCAATTCATTATCACACAAAGCCCTGTTTATGGTGCAGCTGCTATTTAAAGCAATATGACACACAGTCACCCAGTGTGGGCCGTTCTCACCTGCCACCTTGTGGCGGCTGACGTGCTGGTGCAGCGGGAACCCTCTGATTGCTGTAGAAGTTCTCATAGGGGATCAGGGCTGTGGCAAACAGAAACAGAGAGGGTTAAGCGATCGAAAAAACTTCCGCATATGCAACCTGTGATAAGATTAAACGTGCAGGCACAACACTAAACACCAAGACTGTGATAGAGTTTGGGCAGCATGCATAGTGTGGGCAAGGACATTTAACCTCAAAAAAAGGGAACGAGGGTTTAGGTCATAAACAATGTTCCTCTGCATTAGCTTTTAGATAACAGTACTTTGCAAAAGAGTGACAGAATATGGCGTCTGTGTTGGTTGGTGTTGGTTTCTCTGGAAAATGGCGTCTCCAAAGCAAATAACATAAGAAATAGTGCGTAAGAATAATAAAAAGAGGCCACTGAAAATAATATGATGCTAACAAACTCTGCAGCACTGATCGCGATGACTTATTTGAAGGCGTAGCTCAGAACGCTTCCTGTTTAATTGAAATGATGGGACGCCAGTGGACTGAGGGCACTGGGTAAGAAACCATGTGTAGTTTCTCGGTTTTGTCACGTCGATGGCCCTCAACACCAGCTGCGAGCAGCACCTGGTGGCTTGTCCCCTGTCCTCCTGAGGTTGATGAAGTGCTCGATGTCCTCTTGCACATTGCACTGCTCCAGGGACTTTCTCACCTCCTCATACAGCTGGGGTCACAGACACACAGGGCACAGTTGAAAGTGTAAGAGCTTCCAAGAACTTGCAACTATCACAAACAGTAACTTATGCCGGTGAAGACTTTTTTTTCATTTAACAAGAAGTCAAATAAATTTGACTGACTAAATGAAACCTGCAATGCAGAAATACAAATGTATATACAAACAAAAATGCAGTTAGTAAGGCAGGTATCCTGCAAGCAAATATCATAACAGGATGTTGGTTGGTTCTGTTCCAAGTACCTCCCTTCCTTGGCCCATAAATGTTTCAAAGAAAGGTCTCTTTTCATTATTTTTCTTCTTTAGTACATCACAAAAAAGTGGAAAGGAATGTTTCTAACATCTGCTCCTTTTATTATTCTAAAGCTGTACTGTAATGAACGGCACAGTCTAGACTGTGTGATAATGTACAGCACTCCTTAACTAGCTTTGTTAGCATAGGTAGTGCCCATTTAGGTACCAGTGATGTGTTTGTTTCGGAGGCAGCTAATGAAAAACCAGTGGTGGGCCGTCAGGGCCAGCAGGGCCAGCAGGGCCTTCTCTGCTGGCCCTATAAAAAATAAAATCAAGTGTGTGTAAAATGTCTTTCTTGAGTATTTAGTTATCAGTTTCATTAGTGTAATGTCCACAAAATTGTTTATGGTTAGTTTTGTTGAGGTTGAACTGGAATATCCTACATCAAAACAGTCACTTAAACACCTCACAGTGATTTCAGCTCGCTGTGGCCAGCACTACAGATACTGCTAGCCTTTTGTTGAAAGACCACACATCTGATTTATAACAAGCATTAGTGACAGAATCATCAGCCAATCAAATTTTGATGTTCAATGACAGGACGCCCTCTGGGCCCAGCAATGTGCCCAGTGCTACCCCAAATTTTCGTTTGGATCGACAATTTGATCAACCAATCATATTTGGATTTGTACGCAATGGGCGTATTCTTTCAGATTTTCCCACGGCTCCAGGGTATTCTAGAAGACCCGCTCATTCGCTCAGACAAGAGACCTAGCTCAGTGCTAACTAGCGATTGATAGCCGACGTTGTAAATGGCAACAGCTGGAGATGGTATTGTCACGGATTTTTTATCAGTACCCTTTTCAAGACGACTTTTCAATGAAAAGATGGACATTGTTTAAAAAGGCCGCCCAACCTGCAAAAGCAGGCTATGTCCGTCATTTTCAGGCTAGCAACTGGGAACGATACATTTGGCTTACAAGCTGAGTTTGACACAAGAGGCTCTACTGCTGGGAGTGCTTGTTATTTGGGACCAGCAAGGTTGCGTGGAATTGGAAAGGCTACGAGAATCTTAGCTGTTTAACTGCTGCACAAAAACACCAAGAGCCAGAGCAGGTCAGCTTAACCCTTTCGCATGTAACTTATTTTATGCTATATAGCGCGTGTTAGTCTACGTTACATGGTTCGTTATGTTTTCTTTAGCATTATTAAGCTTCTTGTAGTTTTCACCGCCCCATTTGCTATATTTTTTAATGTTAAATCACTGTTTCCTCAAAGCTAAAATTAGCTAGAATTTTTTCCAATCTCGTGTTCTAATCGCAAATTATATTTTGCCTAAAGTGCAAAAATGGGCAGGGATGCCCCGTATTATTTCGTGAGTGTTTTTTTTTTTTTTTTTTGCTTTTTTGGGAGGTACAGAAGGCCCAGTTCTGATAGGCATGGTTTGCCGCTGTGAAAAACTGACCTGGAAGCATACCCTGCAGTCCAACATTGAGCAGATTCCCCTAAGCTCAGGAATATATTATTCATTACAGCAATGTAAATCATTATCTCACATTAATCCCTTCGTTGACCAATCCCATTAAAACACATCTCAGATTAACTTATTACTGTCCAGCTATACTCAGAATCTGTTCAGTCAGTAGAGCAAAACAGCCACCAAACACATTGACAAAATGAAGCAGTTTGAAATGCTGAACTTTTCATGTGATTCTGAGACAGTGTGATGCCTGTTTTCCTCTCACTGTAGTGTAAACTAGAGGAGCAAGCTGTTTGTGACCACAGCTCCCATATATAGATTTTACCTCATCGCTGGTGACACACTGCTGGGAGAGATGGTTTAGGTGAGTCCACACAATGTTCCGCAGAGTGCTGATCCTCTCTGCTTCCTGTTTCTCAAAGGCCTGCACAGAGACCACCACAAACATTACTGGGTTTCACAAATTATTTCATAACTAAAATAATATTGATTCTTAAATCTGTAAGTTTATTTTTACTTCGATATGTTGATATCCCTGGCGAAACAATGGTTCTTAACAGTCTCACTAGGGGGCAGGATTCCATGTTTTCACTCTTGCCAACAATATTCATTTTATGGATATCTAATTACTATTCTACTGCACACATGGATTTATCAAGTCTCCCATTTGTGTGTGTGTGTGTGTGTGTGTGTGTGTGTGTGTGTGTGTGCACTCTTATGTCATGCAGTTAATTTCCCTACGCACATTCATACCTAATATTGTCTGTAGCAAATCAAAACATCATCACACTTCATCAGCATTATGAACACCATCATCAATTTATCAGCCTCTGGCTTTGAAACCACCTGCCAGCATCATCCCTAATAACCATCACATGTGATAAATAAATTGGACGAATGGTAAGCATTTAGCAAATGCTGATGTGTGGCCACCGAGGCTGGATCAAAGAGCAGGTCAAAGCTCCTGGCTGTTAATGTTCAACTCACAGTGGAGGAAATCACTCAGGGAATGGGAAATCTTACCTCACATGATTTGACATGTTCTTTCTGCCAGTCTTCCTGGATTTTGGCCAGTACATTAACATTCTGGTTGTACATTCGGTCTGTAATTAATCAGAAAAGCATTACTAAAGCTAATACTCCATTTTTAAATCTACATTCTTTCTTACTGGTCATCATAGTATTCTAGCCCATTATAAGGTGTATGTGGTACCAGAGAAAGAATATGTAACTTCAATTACCTGCTTCTTCGGCAGACAGTTTTGCTTGCTGTGCTTTTGCAAATAGCTAGAATATGGAAGGGCAGCATTATAGCTTTTGTGAACGATGAATTGCATTGCCATTCATGCTCTGGCTAGTACCCCATTTAGAGCCCAACACACTTGCAGCACAACTGCCAACAGCTTCCTTTGCCAATTATACATGTGTATCAAAGTCATACAGCCAATGATTCGGGCGGCTTACCTTCTCCTGTTGCTTGGTGTTGCTGGTGCTGGCATTCCGATTCATGGTCTGTTCTGCTTCCTCCTTGTCGCGACACTTCTGCTCATACGTTTTCTTGGACTGCCATTGAAATTCAGACACAAACAACTAAACAAAGGCTGCTATGTCTTCCTGCGTGCATCCTCAGGTTAGACCTACCCTTCTTAATGTGCTCGCCAATGTTTTTCAGATATTATTACTTATAATCGTTCAGTCATTTCATGACAATGGTTCTTCAGCACAGAGCATGCTCCTAAACCCTGGTTTCTATCAACTGGAAAACAAGGATAGGTGCACCCACTGTGGACATTATGTGTATGTGTATGTAGTCAAGATTCATTTTGTCTCACCCCTGACTAACAATGTAGTTTTCTTGGAATAGTCTGAAATGTAGGCCTACTTTTATTCACATTAACAAACTGAACAAGTTAAGATTTTTTTGACCTAATTTGAACACCCAGGATGTAATAATGTTTAAAATAGTTACAATAATTTATATCCAGAAAAGTGTAGGTGCAACAGAAAAGATGGCAAGATTTCTTTCATACCTCTCTACCCTATGCAACCTGGAAATCTCTCTTATCTTTCAAAAATTTGGTACCCATGATTTATAAGAAATGGACGACAACAACAGGGAAAAGGTAAGTGCATGGCAGATTTTTTTTTTCAATTTAGAGTGCCTATTTAACAATAGCACTGCACTACTGTAAAGACCTTTAAATATTTCCTATCATTTTTCATGCCTCAGATCACATGATAGTGTTACACCATTTGAACCATTTCTACTTCATCTTTTCTTTTCAAAACAAAACTCATTTTCTCTATTATTTAACCTGATACAAAAAGACAAGGAAACCAAACACAAAGAATCTTTCACAACTTCATGTTTTTTAATCCGTGTCACCGCACTTAAATATAACAAAACTACTGTACAAGTAGTTCCACCTTTGGAAATA
This sequence comes from Megalops cyprinoides, assembly GCF_013368585.1. NCBI lineage: Eukaryota > Metazoa > Chordata > Actinopteri > Elopiformes > Megalopidae > Megalops > Megalops cyprinoides. The sequence continues at coordinate 16,068,060 of NC_050587.1, read as the reverse complement.
CCAGAAGTATAAAACTGACCAAATAGAGGTTACTTTTCTGCTCACTGCGTTCCATTTCTATACCATTTTTGCCTTTTTAACTTCACTAAATAGCATAAAACAAGCATAGCAGTAGGCTACATTTATTTTTTAAACACAAAGCTAAAAGGAATTAAGTATCATTTACCATTACACGTATAGGAATTCACATGGTCAAAATGGCTTCTTATGCTCACCTCCATGGTTTTCTTGTACTGTGCTGCTTTCTGCTTATGTAAAGCATCCATTTGCTGTTCTACCTGCATCCGAAAATAAGCCATTGAACCAATGAGAATTTCTCAGGCCATCTCATCAACCAATTGTGATAACAAATGCAGCAATTGTCAAACAGCCGACACAGACAAAAATCCATGATGATTAATTTTAATAAAGGCTACAGTTGCCTTGCAACAACAGCAGCTGCTGCATTATGTCCCTCAGAAGGCCTTGCCTTTTTCCGTACTTCCTTCTGCTTCTCCCTGAACTCCTCCAGCTTCTTGGCCTCCTCTCGCATGGTCTGTGCCAGCTGAAGGTGTGACAAGCTCACGTTTTCAGTTTCTGTGACAAGATAGCGACCAGGACGACTTTTTTTTCAGCGTGCGGAAATACACACAAAAACGTACCAGAGTGGAACCTCACAGCATTATCTACAGGGCCCTAAAAGGCCTGGTTGGTTTCAAGAGGACAGAGGGCTGCTGGCTCTGCCTCAGTGAGAATCTGTCACCAACACTTGCTGCGTGTGCAGAGCATGTGGGACTTCAGTCTGTAATGGAAACCCAAACTCCATGTGTGACACCACAAAGACACAACAGCGTGCACTAAACACTGATTTACTTACGCAGTTTGAATACGTCCAGAGAACGTTTCAGTGTGCTGAAAGACAAACATTGGGATTAGACTGTCTGGGTCAGTACACGCCCATCACATTCACTGTAACCAGTGGGAAAATTAGATGCTCCACACCTTAGCATTTCAACATAACTTAAAGTGACTCAAAAACTGCTGAAACTGTGTGAAGTTTTTCTGAAAACGATTACACGTTTTGACACTTGTGTCAATATAAAAACTGTAATCACACCAAGATAGCATCTTTATGCTTTGCCTAAAATAAATATGCAGGGAGACCAATACAATGAAGAATGGTTTTGTTATTGTTTAGACATTTCTTTTCTGTTTCTCCTTTTTTTTAAATTCCGAACAGGAAATGGCACGCATGTTAACCACTTCTCAACACATGACTGATACTGAAACCACAAAGGCAACTGGAACACTACCATTCTAAACTTCTGGTAACTATCACTTTCAAAAAGCTAATTCAATCTGATTCATTGCCCCCAACATGAAATGAGTTATTGTCCTTGACCCTGAGACACATAAATTGCCACAACTCTAAGGAACCAGTCAAAAATAACTCAACACAAACTTTTTTGAGTGGGAAATAAAAAAAACAAACATCATGACCATGGATTTAAGAGCCATAGATTCAAAACCAAAAAAAAAAAGTGCAAAACCACAGAAACACAAGTTAATAACAACCTGCCCACCACACTTGCATTAATGTCCCTAAGATACAGACATAGCTTTACACACCCACACTTAGAGGAACCAGGCTTATAATTGTTTATGTCTGCATTTCCTCTGTCTCTCATGTGCACTGTAATAGATTTTCCCCCGACAATCATTCTGGACAGAAGTATTCAGCATGATCATAATGACAATTGCCACAAGTAGCAGTAAACACAGCTGGTCCGGAGACATTCAGGACAACTGCTGCACCGCAACAACAACATTACTTACTTCATTTCGTTATGACCACAGACCTTCTTAGACAAACTCAGCAAATCCTTGGCATATTTTTCTTCTATTGAGGCCCTGCAAGCATACCAAAATGCAACTTATGGAGATAACACACAAGGAAGTACAATGCAAGGTCACAACACTGGCTTTCAAGTGCTACAACTGTGAGCTAATAAAAAGAGGCCCACAGTCTGAAGTCTCAAGATATTTCACCTTAAAGACAAAACATCTGATCCAAAAGACGGAAATGCACAGGAATATCTAAGTATGGCCACAGCATTTAAAACAGTTAGAGTTGCTTCATGTTACTGTGGAAGAGTCAGCCTTCAATAGGACTGGTTTTACTTTCACTGCTGTAATGGGAACTACCACCCTCAACAAACCTAATCACTCACTATCAGACTTTGCACATTAAACAAAGCCTGGTTTGCTTGTCATAAGATCACAAAGACGTGTCGCTCTGTTTTTTTTTTTTTTTTCAATGGGATAAAGTACAGCATGGTTTTGGAGGAAATGAGGGCTGGAAACATTCATATTTGAAACCCTTCCCCCCCCTCCCCTTCCACCTTGTGTTACTGCTGTGAGAATACCAGGATATTGGACTGAATTTCACTTCATGAAAAGATAAGGACTGGGAGCTGACCAAAAGCTGCCATGGTTTCCTTGTGCATTAACAATTTCAGTGGTGACTAACTGAGAAGGTGAGAAACTGAGAAAGTGTGGAGTGCTATTGTACACTATAGAGGAGGAGGCCTTATGAGGGTCAGTGCTTGTATCCCTAAATCATCGATTCAGACCCAAGCAGATGCACTGCTCTTGTACCCTTTCACAAAGAATCTGATCGTTTTCAGAAAAGGACCACCTGTACAAGTGGGATTACATACTGTATATACACAGACAGTTAGAAATGTAATAAATAACCAAATTAGAGCACTGAATCATAATTAAGATTTAAGTTTGTTATCATGTGGCCATAAATTTAGTTTAAATCTATCACACATACTTCATACATTTATTTGAAAAGTCAGACAGCACTTCACACAGTGAGGTCCTGTGAAGCGGCTGCTGTGACTTAAGATTCTCTTAGAGCTGACTCCTAGGAATCTCGCCAACACAAAAACACACTCCCCAGACAAAATACAATAGCAGCCTAGCTTTTCGCAGAGCAAACATGTGTGATGGATGGATGAATAAAAAATGCTCTTCATTTCCTTCCTAATAGAGAGTGAGATTTGGTCTGCTCCTTGAATGGCCTTCTTTATATAAATAAAAAAAAACACATGGAGTACAACACCTTACTTTGTACAGGGATAAATAATTGCACACACTGTGAACAAAAAACAATGTCTACTTGATCAAATAAAGTGCTGATAAACAAGCACCACTGTGGCAGTTTCATGCAAAATGAGTTAAGTTCTTTGGCAATATCACAAATGAAGGAGAAACTGACAGAACAGCAATAATTCCATCTTGTAAGCTTCATTAGAAGATGTGTGCAACCCAGAAAATTATAAGCAAAGATATTCAGAGGACGATAACCTCGGATTCACTGAAGGCAGGCCTCCCAAAATGAAAACAGGAAACATAATTGCAATCATGAAGTTGCTAGTTCTTAGCTTTGCAATTCTAACAAAGTGACATTTCCTAGTGGGGGGAAAAAGAGGAATTTAGTGTATGTCCCAATTCAAATAGGTTCCCCATTACAACTATTAAAACGCATATATTCCCTCCTTACTACAGCATAATTCTAGGCTTCACTGAGGGAAATAACTATAATCAGATGATTGCATCCCAGCTGACAGACCTGCAGTGGCAAGTATGAAACCTGGATATAACCTTGTCTTTCTGTAAGTCAGGTGTGCAATGATACAAGGTCATAACCCTGATGAGTTCACTAAATGTGAGTCACTACTGGGCGAATAAAGACTTATTCAGGGATCACAAGCAGGCCATATGAAATATCATGCAATATATTGGATACATACTTTCAAATGAATCTGTGACCCAGCACCAAATTAATCAGCATTTCCTTTTTTCAACTGAAACAACTGAAAGAAAGGTGTAGATGAAGTACAAACAAGGAAAAATGCTATAGTATTTTCCATACCAGTACCTTTGGTGTTTTTTGTGATGTGAAAGAGGTTTACCTGGCTTTCATGAAGTCCTCAATTTCCTTGCAGGTCCTCTTCCCATCATTCAGGTGCTGAATTATGCTGTCATACCCTGCAGTGCTAGTGATGTCATTGTTCTGTCAACACATAGCAGCAATGACCCTTAACACAGAACACTCTATACCACACAGCACACCAAAGGAAGTACCATTCCATCCAACTTTACATAGACACACAGATATCAGCACATGGGCCATCAGAATACTTGAATACTGACACGGACCATGTCTGAAAGACATACAATAACTTGAGAGTATTACAACACTTTCATCCTACAGATTTTCGTAATTTTCCAGAGTACATCACTGAATAATGAATATGCTCATCTTTGTCTCTTTTGAAAGTACTTCTTATATGAATAATGCTACCGGCGTTTCAAAAGTAGACTGCAGTCGATGAGATGTTTAAGACGCCACACCCACAATGTCACCTTCAGGGCTTCATTCTAAGTGTTTCCTTATCAAAAGTCACAGTTCACCCATAACAACTTAATATCACGAGCATGAGTGACAAAAAAGTATTAAAATGTATGTTTACACAAACAAAACCATTTCTATCCACAGTACACAGACACAAATCCAGGACCCTATGTACTGTGTGTTACGGAGAAAAAATGTCAACGGACAGACCGTTCTGATTGAAGATATGTGTTTGAAACTGTTTTTGAATTCTAATTTAACGATTGTGCTGCCCGACTATGCCAAATTACTGTAATTCATGTCTGCTGACAGAACAGACATATAGTCATCACCCCAGACCACATCAGTTTTCCTTTCAGTGCAAAATGAGTGTTTAAGTGCTCAAGTGAGTTACGTGGGAATAAATGGAGCATTGAGAGCCTTCGCGAAACAATGTCTGCTTGGAGGCTGTTACCGAAAACAGTATGTACCCAAACAGCTCATGCAAAATCAACCTACCTCAAGTACAAAAATTGCCACATAGCTCTAGTCAACAGTTAACATGCTGTCATATGCCAAGAACCTAAAATTACTTCACTCATAACCCAGAAGTAACAGCTGTAGTCGCTGGGTTTCTGAATCAAATCTGGGGTCCTTAATCAATACAACTCACAGAAACGGAATTGCACATTTTTTTGACAGGGGATATAACCATTGCACTTGACTTTGACACTTTTGTCGCACATTTATCAACATGCAAATGTCCCACACGTAGTTGAAATACTGTGACTCATTAGCCTACCAAGTCCCACAAAACTGCAATGTGTTCGTGGGGCTGTTGTGTTTTTCACAAAACAGCAATGGGATCAATCATTTTAAAATACTTCTACGTAATTATTAGTTTCCATGTATTAGTCTTATCTGTCAGTTTGACCAGTAACAGTTTGATTGCCGGATGCGCAGTCTGGACTCTTCAAAAATGTAACTTGTCAAAAACTGCAAACTCAACACATGTCTGCTCAGCTTTTGAGTAGTTTTCACCTAGCCTACATTACCTGACACAATAGATAGGTACGCTGCATACAATATAAATTACGAAAGTGATTTAGATAAAGTTCACATGCTTCATAGAACAGATGTGAAGAGTTTGTCAACTTACCCAAAAATTGTCCTTAAAATGAAGTTCTCTCATTCTTAAAAAGTGTGCCTTATATTCATACAACAGGTCAGAGTCAAAGCTAACTCCGAAATGAGCGGATCACACCGATGACTCGTGTATGAGCGTGACAAGCCTCAAGCGGCAATTTCTCAAATTTTAGTGGGCAATCAATGCGCAAGGTCCTAAAGTCCGTCATATGACGATTGTGGGTGGATGTTCCTCATTTCAAAGGAAGGAAACCAAGTTCACACATAATCTACGGTCTGTAACATGAAATGCAGCCAAGTCTATTACAGCTATTCATCCGAACAATCACAGCACAATAATAATAAATTAAATAGACTAAATTAGATAACAATAAATTGAAAACAGAGGCCAGCGCAACAACTTGAACACTTCACAATGTTCCTCAAACCATTCCCGAACAATGTGTGCAGTGTGGCAGGGCGCATTATCCTGCTGAAAGAGGCCACTGCCATCAGGGAATACCATTACCATGAAGGGTTGTACCCGGTCTGCAACAATGTTTAGGTAAGTGGCACATGTCAAACTGACGTCCGCGTGAATGGCCAGACCCAGGGTTTCCCAGCAGAACATTGCCCAGAGCATCACACTCCCTCCACGGGCTTGTTGTTTTCCCACAGTGCATCCTGATGACATCAGTTCTCCAGGTGAAAATTGCACACATACACGTCCATCCACATCATCTAAATGAAATGGACCAGGCGACCTTCTTCCACTGCTCCAAGGTCCAGTTCCGACACCCGCGTGCCCATTGTAGGCACTTTCGACGGTGGACGGGGGTCATCATGGGCACTCTGACTGATCTGTGGCTACGCAGCCCCATACACAGCAGGGTGCGATGTACTGTGTGCTGTGACACATTCCTCCTGTAACCATCATTAAAATTTTCTATGACTTGTGCCACAGTAGACCTTCTGTCATTTTGATGAGCCTTGGGCACCCAACATCCTGTTGCCGGTTTGTGGTTTGTCCCTCCTTGGACCGCTGTTGGTAGGTGCTCACCACTGCTGACCAGGAGCACCCCCAAGCCTTCCCATTTCAGAGATGTTCTGGCCCAGTCGTCTGGCCATAACAATTTGGCCCTTGTCAAAGTCGCTCAGGTGTTTACTCCTTGGACTGAAGTCCTGATATTTGGACCCAGTGGTGCCTGTGATGCCCCTCATATGGACCTATGCTCCCTGGAACTTAATGTGTAAAACCCACTGTAAAAAATCTGGGTGCGATAATGGACAGTGATTTCAAATTGGACAAACAGATAAACTCAGTGATTAAATCTAGTTTTTTCCAACTGAGGCTCTTATCTAATGTCAAGCCCTTTTTATCATGTAATGATTTCGAAGGTGTTATACATGCTTTTATCTTGTCCCGGCTTGACTACTAGAATGCTCTGTATGTTGGTGTTAGCCAGGCCTCCCTCTTGCACTTACAGTTGGTCTAAAATGCTGCAGCTTATCTAACAGGAACACGCAAACGAGAGCTCATCACCCCTGTACTCGCCTCCCTTCATTGGCTGCCTGTACGTTTTAGGATTAATTTTAAGATTTTATTGTCTATAAGTCGTTAAATGGGCTTGCTCCAATGTGTCTTTCTGACCTATTACAACCACACGTCCCATCAAGGTCACTCAGGTCCGCTTACCAGTTCCTTTTAGTTGTCCCAAAATCAAGGTTGAAGCATAGGGGAGATCATGCCTTTGCAGTTATAGCCCCTAAACTCTGGAACAAGTCGCCTCTGCATGTAAGGCTGGCCCCTACACTGCCTGCTTTTAAATCCCGTCTTAAAACACATTTTTTTGTTTGGCTTTTAACTCATTATGAGAATTGCTTTTGCTTTTTCTTTCGTTTTATTGTTACAGTCTCATTGCTTTTATTTGTGGTCACTCTCTTTTATAGTGTTGTCTTATGGTTTTTTTCTATTCCGATTGTACGGCACTTTGGTCAACTGCTGTTGTTTTTAAATGTGCTTTATAAATAAAATTTGAATGAATTGAATTGAGTAAAATGAATTGACCCCTGCATCCAACACCTTGGCTATGAGAACTGATTGTTCGCTTACCATCCATCTAATCTACCCAGACCTTGACATGTGCCCTTGTTTGGAGATGATCAACATTATTTGGTTCACCTGTGAGTGGTCAAAAGGTTTTGGCTCATCAGTGTGGTGTATGTATGCACACACGCATACACTGTATATATTTATAGCTGCATAATTTTACCCTGCCACACCCTCTAGTGGATGTATTTAGTACTCCTGTGGGTACTAAAGTATATTCAAAGTGTGACTTCAGTCATATTATATAGGCCCACCTTGCGTAGGCGAATTGTGGAGGAACAAAGTTTGAAATGATAGAACAATTTTAAAAAGCTACCGATACCATCTGATGGAACTTAAACTGTGTGGTATTGTTATATCCACTGCTGCCATTTTTTTCTCACAGCAAATAGGCCTGAGATGAAACCTCAAAGGCTAAATTCAGAGTGCAATGCAATTTACACAACTTTGTCCAAATTCATCACTACAGAAGGAAGCAAGACATTCAGACCATCCACACTTCATCAAGCGTCTAGTGTTTTTACCGTCTGAGAGACAGCACCCTCTCCTTCCCCTTTAATCCTCTCAGATTAAAACTAGACATGTCTCACTGAGGGGATCCCTGTATAGCACATAGGCATATACAAATAGTATTAGCTGGCTAGGGCTTCCTTGTCTTGCTGCTCTCAGGCACCCTATAATTTGGCAGGTGCCTGGGTTTCTTGGATGACATCACTGGAATAGTGCCTATATACGATGAGCACACATTCCACTGTAGAGCACTGTGACATCAAATGCAAAAATGCAGCCACTGGCTGTGTGCAAGCATATCACAGGATGGAACCTCAGTGCTCTGCACAACTGCAGATGTCATCATGACAAGATGATCCTAAATATTCATTAACTGGCGATTCAAAAACAGTTGCATAATGGAGAAAAACCATTAAAACTCAAATCACTGATTATTCAGAAGAAAAATCTCCCCTCCATAAAATTACACATTACTAATGATCCTTTGCATTCCATATCAACTCATCCAAAAAGGAAAGAAAAATGAAGCAATGAAGAAGTCATAATGTCTGGACATGAGATTGTGCTCAAACAGAAGACATTTGTAAACTGTTCAAACTGTAAAGATTAAACAAATTTACAAGTAAGGCCACTGTCACTTCTAAAATTGTGTAGAAATATAGGTTTCTCATTTGTTGGTGAAAGGATAGTATGTCTCATGTCTCAGAGTAACTGTACCCAATCACCACAAATTTCTGATCTTCTACCCCAAACTTTGGAAAAATGTGCAAATAGCGCAACATAGTCACAGGTGATAGTACTTTAGGCTTAGCCAAGTATGTCCATGTGTAGGTATATTTACATCCATCTAAAAATACAACATGGTAATCTAGTTCAACAAGCTGCTGTATGGAAATGCCACTACAGACTACGAGACCATCAGTCAATCAGTAAAGATGACCCACGTGCTCATTAAAAACATGCAGATGAGTTCAATTGACACTGATAAGAGTAAAAAGCAATCCAAGCACCCTGGAGTTAGAACACTTTATTCTCTTTTGGAGATATCTGTACATTATGGATGAAGTGCTGTTTTCATTTTTTAAGTTCATATAAAGTTAGACCGGAGCACTATGCAAACATTGACAAAACAGCCAACCAAACCAACACATTTTATGCATCGAAGCTCGACAGGAAGTTCAACACGATCTCCTTCAGCTTGGCGTCTGCAACCTCTGAGATCTTACCATCAGCTCTGCAATAAAGGGAAATTATTTTGTATTTATTGTCTTACTGTTTTATGTATATTTTATGTTTTGTACCTCTGTTCCACACATGCTTGACTGTTGGCAAGGCAATCCGTTTTTTGGATCAATAAAGTACGATCCAACTTATGTTGAGCATAAGAACAGCTAAGAAATTCATCGTTACAGGATAACTATGACGTCAACTAAGTAAGCAATGCCAAAAAGTAACAACTTCACATGATGCATTTCTCTACAATTACTTAAAAATATGAGCAACACTTCTTATAAGTATACTGCAGCACACTGCTCCTCAAACACATATATCCTTTTTCCTTTTCATCATTTCTATCATTAGCAGTCCATTTCTTAGCAAGTGCAGTCTTCACTGGGCTAGAGGTGACATAGTTTGAGCTTACTTGAATCAACTAAAACTAAAGGCACCTCTACATGCCACAAAAGAGCAGCACAAGGAAGAACATGCCTCAGGTTCACATTAAGTGAACTGTTCTATAATAAAATGGGAGTGAAGACTATACAAGGGCCAGAGCCACCTGCGATGTGACTTCTTCAAACACTAGTACCCCGTTACCTGATTGTGGCCAGCAGGTCCTGGTGCTGGCTGAGGATGTGCTGCAGGAAGGCCTTCTCAAACTTGGTGATCTTGCTGGGCTCCAATTTGTCCAAGTGGCCTCTGACACCAGCATAAATGACCGTTACCTGTTCCTCGATAGCCATGGGAGCTGCGGCAGAGAGGAAGGAGGAAGAAACCGATTAGACCGTGCAGGCATGCTTATGAGAGGCGATTCAATCGACATGGTCAGGAGGCACTCACAGTACTGTCCCTGCTTCAGCAGCTCGGTCAGACGCACACCGCGGTTCAGCAGCTGCTGGGTGGCAGCGTCCAAGTCGGAACCGAACTGGGCGAAAGCGGCCACCTCACGGTACTGAGCCAGCTCCAGCTTCATGGTGCCGGCAACCTGAAGGTGGGAGAGATGCTCATGTAAGCACTGTTCTCAACACATTGTCGCAGCTATGTAGCGTACTACTTTCTTGGGCGAGGACCTACCTGCTTCATGGCCCTGGTCTGGGCAGCCGATCCTACTCGGGACACAGACAGACCCACATTGATGGCGGGGCGGATACCCTTGTAAAACAACTCTGTCTCCAAGAAGATCTAGGGAGAAAGGATATGACATCTTGTTACGAATGGTAATCTCCATTACTGAAATACAGCTTTGCACTCCATTCTGTCTGAGGGGGTGCTGCCTGCTTCTCACGTACCTGGCCGTCTGTGATTGAAATGACGTTGGTTGGAATGTAGGCGGACACATCGCCAGCCTGAGTCTCAATGACGGGCAGGGCAGTGAGGGAGCCTCCGCCGAAGTTGTCGTTCATCTTGGCTGCCCTCTCCAGCAGACGGGAGTGGAGGTAGAACACATCGCCAGGGTAGGCCTCACGGCCAGGAGGACGACGCAGCAGCAGGGACATCTGACGGTAGGCAACAGCCTGAAGGAAGGCAAGTGATCGGGGTCAAAGGTTTGTGTTTTTTTGGCACCTGGACCGCACGGAAAGCGCGTGCAATGCCTCCCGCTTTAATCACAAATGCAGAGAAATGCAAGTGGACGGAATGTGACAGACCTGCTTGGACAAGTCATCGTAGATGATCAGGGCATGCTTGCCATTGTCCCTGAAGTATTCCCCCATGGAGCAGCCGGAGTAGGGGGCCAGGTACTGCAGGGGGGCGGCGTCGGAGGCGGTGGCGGACACCACAATGGTGTACTTCATGGCATCGGCGTCAGTCAGCCTCTTGACCAGCTGGGCCACGGTGGATCTCTTCTGACCGATGGCGACATAGATGCAGTACAGCTTCTTCTTCTCATCAGTTCCGTCATTGAACCTCTTCTGGTTGATGATTGTGTCAATGGCAATGGCAGTTTTGCTGCAAAGATTCAGACAGTAAGCTACCCTGGCACAGACCTGCAATCTTTAATTCCCTCACGACCGAAACTACAGGATCAGACGTCACTGAGCTTCAGCTGTTGTGCAAAGTGGTGGAGGAGTGCCTAACACTTACCCTGTCTGCCTGTCCCCGATGATCAGCTCACGCTGGCCACGCCCAATGGGCACCAGGCTGTCGACAGCCTTGATGCCAGTCTGCATGGGCTCTCGCACAGAGATCCTGGGAATGATGCCAGGGGCCTTCAGACCCACCCTCCTACGGGTCTTCGACCCAAGGGGTCCCTGGAGTAGAACAAAGCCAAGGATACGCATGAGAAACAGGAAGGCACTTTATGCATGCAACACAATGAACCAGCTAATAATAAACTTTAAAACAATCATATTCAAATAAATGCATTATGGTGATTCAAGCATTCTTCACTGTAATAAATGTCCTGGAGTGCTTAGCTTAAGTGATAAAAAAGCACACTCCTTACTTTCCCATCAATGGCATTGCCCAGAGCGTCCACTACACGGCCCAGCAGCTCGTCACCAACAGGGACGTCTACGATGGCACCAGTTCTCTTCACAATGTCACCCTCCTTGATCAGCTTGTCATTACCGAACACCACTACACCAACGTTGTCAGGCTCCAAGTTCAGAGACATACCCTGTGAGGAGGAGAATGTTAATTCACGCTGAACTTGAAAAAACATAAGGACACTGATTATTTTTCAATGCAAGAAAACTCTGAACTGCAGAATATCAGAGCACCACAAAAGTCCATGTTCAAAGAACCTTCCACCCACATAAAACTTGAGAAATATAAGGTTTTTATACAAGGTGGGCCAACATGTTCTGAAAAACGAAAAAAAAAGAAAAAAAAAAAAAGACTAAAGCTTAACCTGCTCGCCCTTTATAGTGAACATACTGCCATTTAATAATACCAACGGACTAAAATGTAACTGGACAGGGATCCATCAGAAGCTTACCTTCAAGCCAGAGGAGAACTCCACCATCTCCTCAGCCTGCACGTTCCTGAGCCCATACACTCTGGCGATACCGTCACCGATGGAGAGCACACGGCCGGTCTCCTCCAGGTCTGCTGTGGTGTCTGCCCCCATGATCTTCTCCTCCAGGATAGAGGACACCTCAGCAGTGCCTAAAAGCATGCAATACCTCATTCACAACCATACAGCTATGGGGAAACAATGTCTTAAAATATGAAACCCAGCAACAACATACTTTGCATTACATTAGTTTTGATGACAGAGGACTACAGAAAGCGCAATAAAATTCAAGTCCATTCTTCCAAACAATAAAATTAAACCAAATTCAGTGGAACCGTACAGTCAATGCCTGATTGGGACTATAAATTAAGAGTGTTTTTAACCTCAATATTATTCATGCAAACCTGTTTTCTGCAGCCATGGTCTGTTGGTGTGGAGGTTCTTGGCTCCAACACAGGCAGCAGCAACATTTTTGGATACCTGTAACAAAATGTGTCCAGCGAAGACAGTCACTCTACAATGACACCCTAACACAGGCGCTATGCAGCCCCTCCCACACGAAATACAGCACCACAGACAAACTGTATCATTTAACATTTAGTAATGCCATGCTTCGTAATTTTCCTATGCATTACATATCAGCTTCTGTCGCACAATGTACAATCAAACCTACTTTACGTTCTTACAACGCAAGACAGGTGACCTTCACCCACCGACAATCCTCAAGGACTTGGAGTTAGCTATTCATTTAGAAAGACTTTAGCCACGGTGGCATGTACTGACAATACTGCGTGCAGTGTGGGTAAAATGCAAACTACCTTCGAAAACCCGCAATGCAATTCTGAGTTCTAGCATCTAAAATGTCAGCTCTTCGTTTTAACGCACGGAACAGTAGGTGTTATATAAAATGTTAACTACGCTACTTTCAAAAGCACACACGCACATTAGCTAGCCATTTTATTTTATCCTGCGAAGACACTGCTGTGGGCATGAGGGATACATGCAAAGCATCAGAATTCAATCATACTTAGCAAACTACAACCAGCCAAGTCCGAAAACAATGTGCACGAACCTCACTGGTGAAGCATGCTCAGTCAGCTAACTGTCTAGCTGAGTACAGCTAGGTAATAGAAACCTGACCTTCATACTTGTTAAAATGACATTCAGTGCAAGGCCAACGTGTGTATGTTTATCTGACATTGTGAAAATGCTTGCAATAAAAATGATATGCTCGCTACTATAATAAATTGAAATGCATAAAACTGAGAGATGACCGTCCTTTAATCCAACTCGGGTGCGCTTATATCGTATACACTATTAGCTATAGCAAAGCAATTCCAAGCAGGCCCTTCAAGTGCAAGATGGCGTCCTGCATGTTCACGTCCTCGCCATTCACTGACATTCACAGCATTTGTTTTGCAGTTAAACGTTTTCCTGGCATTGCAAAAATCTTTAGTAATACAACAGAATGCTTACAAATCCAGCCCGTCTTGGCAGAGTGCGGGCAAGAGCCGCAGCAACGCGAACAGACAGCATTTTGAGGGAAGTACGCAGGTCCACACTCCTCCACCGGCTGGCTGTATCGCGGAGTGAAGAAGATGGAGGGCTCAGCGCTCATTCGATTTAGAAAGGTCACTTTTGACCCGGAAACAGTCATATACATGTATATTCCTGTCTTATTTTATGTATAATTCTCTTCATAACTGATTGCTTGAAATTATAAAGTTGTGGCTGTATTAGCAAATCAAATAAGTTAGCCTCTGTGTCAGTATATTATTCTGAAACCAGATTTTGACGGCTCCTTCGCTTTACTACTTCCGTTTTGGAACGCATTAGCGGTTTTGTTAGCATCATGCTATTTGTAGTACTGTCACCTTGCTTTCTGCACAGACAGGTCATTGAATGTTAACGAACTACAGAGCAAGCACGCACAAAATGCAATAGGAGAAAACTTGGTGACTGGTCTCCAATATTATTGGATGCACATTGGTTATGGATTTACCATTTTCAACAATCATATAGCCTTAGTAAGCTTGTAAAGCTAGCTGTGTAAATTGACTTCAAATCTGACCCGTCTCTCGCACATAAATCCACACTGCATGTGCTTTCTTGACGAAGTGGGGTCGATATAAGTTTCTATTCACGCGCTTTATTGCAGTGAGTACACTTTTGAATGGTGGGGAAATGGTGAGAGGTTAGCAGCTTAGACTTAGAGGGATTTCACCCCTCGCTCTACTTCCTGTACATTTGAGTATGTGTATATTCCTATGTGTGTCACTTAAACACCCAGAGCCGCTCTGTAAACACCTGCACATGTGCTCCACCCGGTGGCCACACTGGGAACCGAGGGCCTCTCCCCTGCAGCCGTTTTGTGCTGCAGTTCCTCATGCAGCCGTCGGTGGGGGACATAACGGCCTGTAGGACCGCTCGCCTCGGAATGTCGCGATATAAAGTAAAACGAAATAGTTAACGCACACAACATGTTAAGTCTATTCCTTGTTGTGTTTATTGTCCTTATTCTTCGAAACTGTAACAACAGCAAACCACGTATATATGTTTTAATAATACTTCAGAAATCAATGGATACTCGTTTTAAATAAATAGATGGTTAAATAAATAAGAATAAGTAACATGAATTGAATAATTTATGCAAGGGGGTGACAATACCAGTGTCTTGCCGGTTTCCTACACTGAGGCTATGGTAAAGAGTTTCTGTGCTGGGACCTTTTTGCAACTGCCTCTCTGTCCCAGAAGAATCTGTAGTTTTTGAAGAGATCAAACATGAGAGACATGCTAAACATGAGCTATGAAACAAAACCCAAAGTTTTATTTCAAACAGAAAAAGAAATATGAGGTAAGTACTAACTAGAAATATATTATGTTTGATGAAAAAAACTGTAAAAAATAACAACCTGTAAGAAAATTTGGACATACAAAGACAGTGGAAAGACTAAAGACAAACAGTTGTTAATGAGCTCAGGGTATTAAAAACAAACAAAATAATTCAGTGCAATTTCAACAGATATGTAGAACACACTGGGAAAAGGGAAGCTGGAAATGTGACTCCAGAAATCCTCACCAAAAGCTTACCACAGAGGGCCAACCACCTCTAGAGGACAGAGACAGCCCAGGGTTAGACCATGACAACCTGCCACAGGGCCCAAAGCACTACAGTGCATAAGCATTATACAGGAGAGGCTCTCCCCTCAGGCAGTGGAGCTGGTAAAGAGCTAAAGAACCATGCTGACTAATTTAACAACAGCACATTAAAAACGTAGCTACCCAGATAAAGAATGATTTCAAAACCTCACTTGAAGAAAAAGCGAGGATACTGTGGGCAGACAGAGATGCTGTGAAAGCTCACTGCAGTGAGTGAAAGGGGAGCTGCAGCAAAAGGTCACAATTGTGCAGACCCTAAGAGCAGAGCCAAGCACTCATTGCCTCTAACATCTCCCTGACTGTTAAGGTCAAAGCACCCAGGGCTCACACCAGCTTACCTACACGCCCTCACAGGCAACATATCACAGACAGGAAGCCTGGACAATATGGACTAGTTGGAGCATGTACAGCATGCTGAACTCATAATCAGCAGCCACAATACAGGAAGACATTGGCCAGGAACTCCACAATCACTGCTGTGAACTGTGAAATCAACCTGGAATCCCTATGCAACCAGGACAAAAACGCCTCCAAACAGTAATGAGAGGAACAAAAATGGACAGGGAATTTGTGATCTTAACAGACACTAATGGTAAATTTCTAAGAGAGGAACAGCTTTGTCTTGGCAAAAAAGTAAAAAACATTTGTTGCCCACAAACAGGCACAGCTTTCCCACACATCACAGAATTTTAACTCGCTATGCAACATTCACACAGGCACTTGTGACACAAATTCTCAACAGGAGAGAGTGGCTACATCGGCTACATCAGAGGCTACATCAGAGAGCCACTGTCAGCTCCCTGTCTGATTCAGGTAAGCAGAGTTCTCATAGTCCGGCTCACTATCACTGCTGCACACCTCACACAGCTCCAACGTCTCTGTGTTGACATAATCCCCTTCGTCACACCCACTCTCCTCCTCCAAAACTGCCATCTCCACGTTGATGTAGCTGGCCTCCTCACACCCGCTCCCCTCCTCCGAAACTTGCATCTCCACGTTGATGTAGCTGCCATTGCTGCTTTGTGATGGTGTGCTCATGTAATCAGGTTCTGAGTCCTCTTCATCATTGTCCTCTTCATATTCTGCAAGCTGACTCCTGCATGCCCTGAGGGTCACTGTGAGGGTATGAATATGAATATCAGTGCTTTTATTCACTAGCAAAATACATCAACGATAAGCTCAGTGCTTTTCATCTGGGTTACTGATGATCAGTCTTAGAAGCACAGTTCCAGTGTTAGAGATTCATGAATTGGAAAAACGTGAAGCAAAAGACAAACCATTTAATTTACTGTAGATTACAGGTGAAATGATGAGCATAGTTGGGCTAAATGGAAGGACATTGCTCTGGGCTTTGTTGGGCCTCTGCTTTGACTTTTACTAGGGTCTATTTCCTGATTTTGGTGATTTTGATTTTGCATGTGTGTGGTGTGTTCATTCTAGTATGATGGGTATTCTCTCCAACGGCTTCTCCTGCAGTTTTCCCCCTTTATGCAGCCCTTCATTTTGGAATTGGCAATCAGATATGTTATGCTCATCTTACTACAACAACCACTATACTCATGCAGGGGTACTAGGGTGTAGTGAATGCAATTCTTCAATACCCTCAAACACCAACCATGACTATTTTTCACATCATCAGTTGATGACAGGGCTGAGATCAAGCCCAGGCCATAGAGTTCAGTATGTACTCAAAATGAACATATTAACTGCTGAGCCACTTGGACAACCCTCTCCTATGCAGTTTGTTTTCAGCTCCAGTTTGACAACACCTGTTGAGATCTGCAAGGGCATGTTTTGCTTCTCCTCTTTACTGTTTGTTAAAATTGTTTAAAATGTAGCTCACAAAGTGATGGTATACAGCATTAAAAGTAATCCCTTGTTTCAAGCTCATAAGATTCCACTGATGTTGACCCTTCCATTTGCTCAAGTGGACAGGTGAGGAATTGTGGGTAATACCTAAGAAGGGGAACCTAGGCCAGTGTCAGCTCAAAGAAGTATTTCTGGAAAGGCTGGGGGAAGCGTTTGATAAAACACCCTCAATAGAGACTTATACACCATTGACTTTGCCTTTCCTTCAGCCTTTACCTATCATTACCTTGTTCGGTCTGCTTCGTGGACTTGCAGGCCAGACAGATGCAGAGAATAAGGAGAAATAGCAGGAACGCAGCACCCCCTGCTGACCCAGCCACAATGACCACCAGGTGGGACTCTGCAAATGGGGACATGCTGTCATCACTCACTCCTCACAGCTGACTGTGCACTTAAACCATGTATATTTACACCAGAGCAAACACAAGCATAGGACCACTCACTCCAGTCAATGTTAGTATTGTTGCTGTACAGCCCGTCACCCCCAGCATACTGAGTGGAGCAGTTGTTGGTGAAATTTTGGCCCAGGGTCACCTTGTCTGTGACGTTGCCATGGATTTCATTGCCCAAATGAGTCTTTAAGGAGATACAGGGCATCCCTGTATCTTAGGAGAGGAAAAGACAATTACATGAAAATATGAAAATGAAGCATGAAAAATATTCTAGCAAAATATGTGGGGATTTCAGTGGACTACATATAGCAGTCAATCAGCTGTAGTGGTTGAGGATGAAAAAAAAATTCAGTTTAAGGGGAACTGAAGAGTGAAGCAGTTCCCCTTCATTGTGTGTTTGATTCAGTTCCATATTTCATATTTTGCAGTTATGGAACAACAGAAATATCATTTTCAATCTTAAATCTCTCTTGCAATACAATTTTCCTGCCAGGCTGCTTCATTCCACTGCCTTGGGACGTCCAGTAGTCCTTTCCTGGAAGGCTCATCATGTTAACATGTTGAGTGACCCTTCTCTACCTTTGCCCCCAAGTGGTGCAGTTCCCTGCTGTTGTCATAACTGCAGGTTTGCTGACTGTCACAGACTAAAACCCCACCTATTCAGAATCTGGTCTCTCTGTATACTGATATATCCACCTCCTAAAACTAATACGATCTGATGGTGACCTAAAAGATAAAAGTCTGGTGGCACCTCAACCTTCTGCAGTGGCATACGCTCAGTTGGAAATGTTTTTTGATCATTAAAACCTGGCATTTAAGGTTGCACGGTCTAAGCGTAATGTTGAACAGTAACAGTTTAAACTTGTATGTCCTTTGACAGCACTTAATCCCATTGTATTGTAGCAATATTTCCCACACTGGCAGTACATTTTAGGAACGGCACAAATGTTTTAGTATCTGTACAGCTACCTGCCCTATTGATTGCACTTCTGTAAGTCAATCTGGACAGCAGCATTTAGAAAATGACTAAATATAAACATTATATATACCCAATTTTCTTAATGTAATTTTATTAAGCAAAAGATGTAAGTAAAATAGAGGGATTATAATGAGATATTAAAGAATATTAATCATAGGATTAACTATTTTATGAAAAAAAATTATAGCCTGTTTTTTGTTCATAAGCACCATGTTCATCTCTATCTTCATATAAGACAAACACAATGGGTTTCAATTATGTACATTATTTTACATGGCAAGATGATAACACCTGCGAGCTGCATAGTAAGAAACCTCCCCACCCTCAGCTTGTGTTGCAGAAGCCATCCGCATCAGACAGAGGTGTCCTGCAGGAGAACACAGATGCAAAAATAGTAAAATGTGATAACATATTTAACATTTTCAATATCAACAACAAACGACACAATAACAGACTCCTTCCCAACTGCACTGTCCCTCTCACCCGCTGCTCCCACAGAGGAGATTGTGGACATACTGCTCTGTTCCTCCCCTTTTTACAGGAGCACTGACGATGAGCTCCACGTGTCTAATAAAGTGTCCAAACGTCGTTTTTCAGATAATCTGCAGCAATGATTTTCAACCTCCTTTTTTTGGAAACCATCGCAGCTCAAAGTAGTCATCCCTTTTACTGGCCCTAAAAGGCTTCTCAAGTCTCTCAAGTTCTCAAGTCATGCTTCGCCCTTTGGTCTGTGCACATGTCTTGCATAAATTTTCAATTTTCACCACATCTATTGTGTGAAACCACTGACTAGGCAAACATGGCACATGATGGTAAGATCAAACTATTTTAAAATATAACTCCCATCATGTCTGCAAAACTTTGCAGTCCATAATATCCATCTGAACACATGGATAATAAACTTAAAAATATATAATCCTGTGCTTTCCTGTAATGCGAAAAAGCTGTGGGGTTGCACTTAAAAATAGGCACATCTTTGCAAATCAGTTGTCTCTTTGCAGTATAACACTAAAATTTACAGTACACTACTGTATGTTGTACTGACTACTTCAACAATAACAGAAATACAAATGCACTTATACAGAATAGATTATATTCCATTTTATGGTCAGTTAGGCTTAGTACAGTTAGGCTCAACACTTTTTTTGCTGCCTTTGTAAAGAGGAACTGCCTGACTACAGTATAGATACAGTCGAAACTGCATCGCTTGCAAGAAGCGTAACACTTTTTTTGTTGTTATTGTAAGTTTGCTGCAATATAGTTCAGTCCACCTTTCATTACTTTTATTTGGCTCCTGTTTCAAAGTCCTGACTACTATGTAAATTACAGATTACATGAATATTGTTACAAAAAGCAGACTACCTCTTGACACTACCTCACGATTATATTTGAGTAGGGTTGCTAGCACAGATCTAGACTCTAATCGTTCAGATTATGGAAAAGCGAAGAAGCTTGAGGGCTAATCAAAAGCAGAAACAAGAAATAAACAAGAAATATTGGTAGAAACATACACATATGGAAAGAAAGTAAAATAAAGCCACTTACCACTTATGAGAAGCAACATGGAAATACAAGACATGGTGGGGAGTAGTGAACTCAGTGACAAGGACAGTGAGATACATTCATAGAGAGCGCGAGAGAGAGAGAGAGAGAGAGAGAGAGAGAGAGAACAATATTTTTTCTACTGTTAACATGCAGAATCAACACACCCAAACACATGGTCAAAATTTTTAGAAGAGGATGTACAAGAATAAAACCGTTTTTTATTATTATTATTATTATTTGTTTCCCCTGTTAGTGAAACACCGCACCCTACTTTTCTCTTCTGTGATCTCAGTCTACAGGTCGGTCATTTAAAAACTAAGAATTACCACACATTACAATCAACAGCAGTGAGATACTTCTGCAAAGCTCGTGCATAATATATTTTCACTCATCGACATCAAATAATATGTGGGCTACTGCCATTTAGTAGGTTATGAAACAGAATGTTCTTTCGCATTTGCACACGTTGCAATCCTTATATAAATACGTTTATACAATTATGGTATTTTTAAAGAACATTCGTATTTTAGGTTAGAGTAGAACTGATAAAGCTTCTAAAACGAATTCATCGTCGTGACTGTCAGCCTTGGTGCTGAAAAACAGCTCTGTGGCCTTGTAAAGTAGGTGAGGACCACGGATCACCTTTGACAGTATGCATTTAAGTAAGCTCCAATACTGAAAATTACTTTCCTCCCCTGAGTCTGAGCGGTCGTCTCTGAAAATGCTTCCTATTGCTACACCTAGCTCGATAGCTATAACTTGGGAATTATTAGCATAATAATATTAGCATTACTCATTAACGTTAGCCTTAGGTGCCGCTAGACAGCTCAATTTGATTGCTACTAATGCAAAGGGTACAATTTTGGACCTGTACGACCATACAGTAAAATGCCAGTTGCCTTACAGCTACCACTCAACTACAAGCCTCCTTAACCTCCATACACAGAATCCTTACGGACGTTGTTCACTGACGTCATTGATTTTGATTGAACGAGTGGAACACAGTGGGCGGGCGTTTCGGGAAAGGAAGCCCGCTAGCGCAGTATTACCCTACGTCAAAGCAAATGTTAAGGTCGTACAACTTGAAAAACTCTAAACAACTGAATAAAAATGGTCTAATATCAGTTTGTATTAACAGCGTGTGACTGATAAATCCAACTACGTAAAAGGGATCATTTCAACACGATCCGTTCTAAGACTGGTGCAGGTGCACACGTTACACAATAGTAACTTCGGTGGATTTTCTAGTCTAGCTAAAGATATAGCTACGTCTCATTTAAGATGTGGCGGGGAACAGTCGAGAGCAAATGAAGCATGCGCAGACCCCGGCCTACTTTAACTGGGAAGCACAAGGAATACACTACTCCAACCTCGGTGTACTTTCCCTTCGCAATTTAGTCAGCTAAAGCAACTACCTCATGAGTCGGTATTGCCGGATCTCGGTAATCCGACATGGCTGGCCCCTTGCTCTCCTGGTCGGACAAAGCGCTCCGACTCCTCCAACGAATGGATAATTTTTATCTTCCAGGTTTGATGCATTAATATAGTTCAAATTTGACGACTCGAAGTTATATTTCTGGTAACAGTAATATCAACAGAGACTACTGTTGCATATGGTATGGGAGTAGTTATACGACTCTTTTCAAATGCAAAAATAAAGTAACGTAGTGTAACACGCTGGCTAGTATATATGAAGACCATTTACGTTTAGTAATGCACATATCCCATTGTTGTTCTTTTCGCAAACATGTTTTCTGGTTTCTCTCAGGCTCCAGTCTTGTTCACTGCTTGAGGTTTGAGGTGGAGGGGGTGCAGGTGGGATGGGTGCCTCCGAAGGTGGCATCTATGTTGAGCAGCTTTCCTAAGGTTTTTACTCCACCTCATGGGGGCGCAATAGCACTGTGCCCCAGTCTAGACTCCTACCGGAAGAGGTCGGAGGCTGTACACTCTGTACTGCAGACCCTGCGGGATATGGACAGCTTCACTTGCCTAAGGGGATGGAGAGAGGAGGTGAAAGAAATGACAACTAAGAAGAGAATTTAAAAAAGACAAGACAAAGAAAATCTTTATGTTAACTGTACATTTGTGATTTTCCAACAGAAGTATGAAGTAATGCCCAGATTCTGTGACACTCCACTAATGTCTATGGAGAGAGCAGCAACCAGTAAGCATAAACAAGCATCTACTCCTCTCAACTACATGTTGAGTTATCTTGGCAGGCTGATGCTGTCACAGATTTAACATGAAGCATGAGTGTGTGTGTGTGTGTGTGAGAGAGAGAGAGAGAGAGAAAGAAAGAGAGTTCCTACCTTCATATGTGTCTGTGTGTGCTTGCAGGCCTGTTTGGAGTGAAGCGGTACGGGGTCCATTTAAATGGTTACAGGCGGGGTGAAGATGGGACACTCAGCATGTGGTTGGCACGACGATCCCTCAGCAAACAGACCTACCCTGGGAGACTGGACAACCTGGTACAACTGTTCACCCAATACCCCACTTTTAACATTTCATATATGTCTGTTACTCAGCTGGTGTTGCAGCTGTATTAGTCATTAGATATTGTGGAAAACATATAGATGTGCCTTAGACTTTCATATAAAATCTGTAAAACATTTAGCTATTTAGTTACTTAGCCAAAAGCCTTATGCAGAGTGAATTATATATATTATAATATTTTATACTATATAATATTATAATTATATGTATGGCTTACTCATGCTCATTCATATTCCACTTGAACCTAAAACTCTCTGATTACAAGCTCCTTTCCCGAGCCATTACACTACACTGCCACCCCACCAGCACTTAATAACATGTGAGCAAGCACAGATTTGCAATAAAATAAATCCCTCAAAATGTTACAACTGATGTCAATTGGAATGCTTTTCCTTCCCCCATTATGCTTGATTGATACTTGAGCAGTATGGAGTGGATCTAACAAGTGGTCAGTTGTTACTTGGCTAAAATACTCAAAAATAAAAATGTTAATAAAGCATAAATTTGATAATATGTTAATAAAGCTTAATTTGATAAGTGGGAGACAGTAGAGGGAAGCGTGTGAAAGAAGGAGACAGTGTGGAGGCAGCAACATGGAGGTGTACATGCAGAAAGTCTGGCCAGCTCAACAAGAGGTACCACCTATAGGTGTTGTCTGTAAGCCTGCTTGGGTAAATCAAATACTTGCAAGATAAGCTACTTGCAGTTAGCTAGTTGTTAAATCACATTGAATGTATTTTTGTACACTTCACCCAGTCACCTTGTAGAATTCACCAAGTTGCTACCACAGCTTTTACAACAAGAACGCTTTGCTTGGTCATTGCTGAAATTCTTGTTATTTCTTACAAAATTTGCCTAATGCATGCTTTGAAGCAAGCTAGCAAGCTGCCTGACTATGTCCTAAGGCAAAGACACGGTGAGTATTGACAAACAGTGAGAGTAACAAGCAATACAAGCTATTGAGAGCGCCTGTTTTCTTAGGGTCCAACATATAGCCCATCAGTAAGCTGAGGGTGTATTGTTCAATTATGTCCTATTTTCTATGGAAACTCATCATCTATGCCTATGGTCTGCGACAGTGTGCATCAAGGGTGATACACCCTTATAACTGCTGATAGGTGTCCTCTCCTGACAGGCAGCTGGCGGGCTCGCAACTGGGAGCAGTGTGAAACAAACCCTGATTAAAGAGTGCCAGGAAGAAGCATGTATCCCTGCATGCATTGCTGAGGCTGCACATCCTGTTGGCACAGTCAGGTGACTCTTACACCACGCAGTTTAACAATCCAGCTTTGTGAATAAAGGGGATAAAATGGTTTCATGTCAGCTGTAGTTTAGTAGTAATACTGTCCCTTCAGTGGTGTCGCTCTGTAGTTCGTTGACAAGAAAAACATACACACACACGCCTCTCTGAGGAGTTTGGTGCGTTTGCCCAATGCCAAGACCTTAACCCATCCTCTGTGTCTCAGTTACACCTATGAGGATGAGGAAGGGGTGTTTCCAGAGAGCCAGTTTGTGTTTGATCTGGAACTGCCCCATGACTTCCAGCCTCAAATTGGTGATGGAGAGGTGCAGGACTTCTACCTCTGGCCCATAGACCAGGTCAGGCTCATATCCTCAGGGTTCACCTTGGGTACCATTAAATACAGTGCAGTACTCTGTAACGCAAAGGCAATGTGTCTCATTCAGGTGAAGGATGTCATAGTGACTGATGACTTCAAGCCCAATAGCGCCATGGTGGTTCTTGATTTCCTGGTCAGACACTCCTTCATACAGCCAGACACAGGTTAGTGGATGCAGCACCGACAAGCATGTCCACCCACATTGGCACACCAGGTCACCCAGACATTCTAATGAAATTAAAGGCATAAAATGCCCTTAATTCCACGTGCATAACAGTGTACAGATTAGCAGTCATGACTTTTTTGTGTTCCATACCCCGCTGTGTGTTTCAGAGCGGTTTTATCAGGAGTTTGTGACTGGACTGCACAGACGTTTATGAAGACAAACAAGAGGAATGAATATACACCCAAAAGCAAAGAAACGACTCTAGTTGTCTGGGCCCACAGAGTCTGTGTGAACTTTAAAACGATGAGCATTTGTTTTAATTTCAGGCCATGTATATCTACCACCAGTGTTGTTAATATTTATGTATAAATATGTATCAAACAGAATCAAGGTCTTTGGATTTACAAGTGGGGAAAAATATGCTTTGCAGAAAAAAGTGTTACAATAAACTGGTAATGTCAGCCTCTCCTGTATGCTGTACATAATTTTTTAATGAAAAAATAAAACATGAAATGACTGGCTGATTAGTTTGCTGCTAACAGTGACATTGCCCTCTTTACCAAAATTGGTATATGTTATATTGAGCTTGGTGTTCCTCACTACATGCATGCAGCCCTGCACCTAATGACATATTTTCACAAGCATATGCCTCATGCCCCTGGAAGAGCTTGTCATATAATTAGTAGATGGCGACAACCCTCTCTCAAAAATAACGTATATAATGATAACATTGACTTGGCAAATATCTAGATTCATCCCTCATTTCAATTGCAAGAGACAAATGAACACACACACATGTAAATTAATTCATTAAAATGATTCAAAAACTTAAATGTCAGAACTAAAATTTCCTGTAGCATGGACCTGTAGCAAAAGTAAAGTACAGGACATATAGAGCAGAGCAGTCTGCAGAAGCACAGTCTCATTGGTCTCCTAGCTCCTGATTGTAGATCATACTTGAACATACCAGCACTAATGCTCTCTTTCTGGGTCGGCAGTGTAGCATAGTGGCTAAGGAGCAGGACTCATAATGCCGTTGTGATTGCCCGCTGGGACACCACAAATTCGAAAAGTAACTTCTTGTTTACTCTTACTCCTAGCCGTATTACGCTGTAAACCAATAAAGACACCGAGGTCGATATCCGTGACCAATGAAAAGAAGTTTACCCACATTTTTTTTCTACCTCAAGAGGCAATACTCATTGGCGGGACAGATTCCATATGACCAATGTAATTCGCTCTCATTTCCCCGCAAGAAGGGCGGCCAGGAAGAAAACAGAGGCGGGAGTTGCAGGGAGCATAACAAGCTCACCGCTGTGAACATGTGTGAGAAGATAACGAAGGTATCTGGTAATTTAAAACCTGTATATCTAGCGAAACTTACACTTTATTTACTATACAGTATGTTTAACAGTCGTGTTTGCAGTGCTGCAACGTTACCGGCTAGCATATAATACGTATGTTAGCTAGCTAGCACAAGTAGCCTACCTAACCAATGTCACATTATTCAGAGAGACTTTGCTAAATTGCTTTCACTATTTCAGGTTAGCCAATGGCTCACTAAGATATTCGGCGACCAAATTACTCCAGAGTATGAAGTTAACACTCGGACTGTTGAGATACTGTACCAACTGGCAGAGAACAGTGAAGTCAGATGCAGTGAGGTGTCTCTGCTCATAGAGGATCACAAACAAAAAGCCATTGAGTATCAGTCAGATGGTGAGTGGTTCTAAATACTATTTGTACACTTGTAAACGTTGCTCACACGGATGAAGTGGTCATCAGAAAGTGAAAACCGACTTTTTAAGTAGCCTCTGCTGGATTGAGTTAAGATTAATCCGTTATGTATGCAGTTTGCATTGAGTCCTGCTTTCATTTCACTGGAATATTTTAAGGTTGCCATCTACAGGAAGTTCTATTACAAGGTGTCGGCTTGTCCTCCGGCAGTCTGTCGAAACCAGCCTCGGATTACATGGCTGCACTTGAAGCCATGGCCATGGTCCTTAAAGTGAGGGACACATCGCTGACGAGGTAACCAGGACCTGATCATCAGCCGTGCAGATAATGTGCAAATTATCGAAATATACATATATCCATTAAACTTTATGAATTTCGTTTTTTTCCCGAGTATTATGATTTTTGTATTGGAATGGCACTTAGTTTGAAATGTGTATAGTCTTTATGGAGTTAACGTTTGGGAGGTTCCCTGTGTGTCTAGTTTTGTGCCTGCAATAAATGGCCTGACCAATGAGCTTGTGGAAGCTGAGAAAAGAGGCAGAAGAATGGAAAGGGATCTTACCATCATCAGGAAGAAACTGGGGTCTGCCCTTGTACTACGGAAGACCTTACAGGAGTAAGGTCAATTTGCTCTTTCACCATAATAAAATGACAACAGTTGTTAAAGATTGCATCAGCATGGTAAATCTGTGATTGCTCAGTGAGAAATAGATGGTAATTGATGATAAAGCTGAACTATGAGTTCACATACTTGGGTTTTAATGGAAGAAATTTTACAATTATGTCAAGTTAGGTCAGAACTAGGTCTTGGGCAGTCTAGCCTATATCTGAACATAATGAAGGTAAAATTGTATGGCACAACATGCAGAAAGAATTCTCAGTTGTCCTGGAATAATTCCATTCCAGCTATATCCTTAACAGATTTGATTAACTGCTGTATAACATTTACAGTCAAAGTTCCATTGAAGGAACTGCATCTCAGTAGAGGAAAGGGTTGGGCTGGAGATGTCACTAATCCCTTGTGTAACAATCAGACAAAGCCCCCCTGCCCCCCCCAAAAAATATTACTTTCTGGATTCCCTAGGGAAAGTCTAGTCTAACATAGGGTGGAAGGACTCAAACTTGTACTTTTGGGTGTAAATTTACCCATATTGTATATTATATGCTGTTGAAACACACGCTTGTGCTGATATTCAGGTTGACTTGTTTAATTTTCAACAGGGACCTCAAAAAAACAATGAAAAACCAAGAGGTAGAGAATGCTAAGGCTGAAGAAAGACTCCTCAACATGGACTTTGTCAAAGCAAAATCCAAGGACTTGTCGTTCAGAATAAAGATGGCAGAGGTCAGTGATCACCCACTTTTTCAGAATGTATCCATGTTAGTGTCTGGGCCCTGCAGGAAGTTATTGTTGACCTTACTCTGTTGGGATTAAGGGCAGTAGTTGTAAATTAATTTGATGGATTAATCCAAACCCTATTCAGATTGAAGTATTGATCCATGCTGATGTAGTGGATCTGTCAGTATGCAACAGTGGAAAAAAAATGCTATAATGTGGATGTATGATTCTTTGTGAATAAGCATCTTAGTTTTTGTTTTTGTCCACAGGTTATTAAACCACTGCTCATTATCTAGGAAATAATGTGGAGGTGTTTCTAATGCACTTTTCATCTACAGGCTTTGAGTCTGTGGTTAAGTCCACAATTTGCTGGTGAAATTAATTTCTGTGCCAAATTCAGACTAATAAGTCTGTTTATAAACATTTCAAATGTACTATGCATGTTAACATGTCCTGAATCCCTCAGGAGAAGCTGGCCTCCAGGAAAATGGAGGAACCCTTAACCCATGAAGCAATACTAGAAGTCTCAGAGGTAAACCTTTTAATTGCTCTTTCACTTGACTAGTACATCTTGCATTATTATAGATAGCTATGCATGCATTTAAATGTTTCACTGATTTTCAGATGTTTTATATTTTAGAAAATCTTTTCCAGTTCCTAAAACTGTTTTCTTTTCCTTAGAAAATGGCAAAGTTGAAGCAAGAGATCTTACCCCTGACGAAGAAACTGGAATCTTACAAAGACTTGACCCCTGTAAGAATCTGAAATATTTTGTTAACACTTTATATTTAAGAATGTTAATTTATAAATGAAATGTCCATTTTTATCATGGCTCAAAGTCACAGATGAGGTCCTGTTATTGTACACTCAGTTCTTTTACATACAATTGTGCACCTTACACCTTATTTTGGGGACAAAGGTAAAATATTCTTCATATAGAAAGCAGTAGTTTATTATGAAATAATTGAGTCTTCAGGAGCTTCTTTTAAGTATAAGAATGCACATTCAAGTGACTCATGTAGCTTTTTTGGACTCACAACTATATTGGAAAGGTAAAGGTTGGTGACCTAGGGATAGAAATGGAACATTGGTGGTTGAAAAGGATCACTATTTTAGTTATGTAGAAACTGCCTAGTATGTGTATCAAATCACTGATCGCCCATGTTTGTTCAAATGCATATCTTCTCATCAGAGCCCGTCTCTTGCACGAGTGAAAATTGAAGAAGCAAAGCGAGAACTGGTTAGTCATTTTAATCTATCGCACTGAATTTGATTTTTAGAAAATCATTATGGGGCACTGTCACAACCCTTATTGTTTATCTGGATTTTTATCTTTATTTTCAAGGGTTCAATTGATGCTGAGCTGGAAATGAAAGTGGACATCATGAACATCATGGTGCCCAAACAACATGGAAGATCTCTGAAATGAAGATTTTGGGGGTGGGGCTCTAATTCAATAAAATATGACATTGATAAAAGATAACCAGGCTGATTCTTAATGTTTACACATGTGATGCCTTTTTCCAAATTATTTTCACACAAATGAACTGGTGAAAAAAATGAAGCTCACTGTATGTTTTTACAATGGATTTATTTTGGATATAGGCCTACATCATCATTGTAAATTTTAAAATGAGTCACTTACAGCAGTGTTGCCTTTTTGAGGTAACCTACCTATTTTTACTTCAAATGCATGATGATAGAAGTTCTTGCATAATGGACATTCCTTTTAGGAATAAACCAGATCAGCAGTATCACAAAGAGCACAGTCTAATCCCACATTTGCTTTTGCACCAAAGATGGAATATATGTTTGCAGCTAAAAAGAATTATAGAACCTTGGCTGTACAGAAGCAAGACAAACGCCTCTCACTCTTTGGGTGACCATGAACTATGAGTACACTACGTTACAGTAACGTTACTCCCCCGCTGGGTGCAGACGGAGAAGCTGGTGGATCAAATGCTATTTTATAATCCGCCGCACTGAACGGCAGCGCTATACTTTCTAAGATACACATGGATACATTTACCGGAAGTGACGCACGCATTCTCATTCGCACAACGGCTGCTGGTGACATTTTAAAATAGCTGTCTGGCCAAGTAGTACAAGGTACAGGAAGGTGCTAGCTAAGGTAGCTAGCAGGCGGTTTAAAATAAAATAGGTTGTAATCAGGAAATTATTAATATGTACCCTCTCAGAGCAGTAGGCAATTTAAGATGTTAAAGAAGACAGGCACGTAGCCGAAGACAAACATTTTATATCCAGGTAAGTAGCAAGTTGCTAATGGGTTCTGGGCTAGCTGTTAGCGGATAGCCGCCGAAGCTAGCTTAGCTGTGTCCTTCCATTTTGTAGCTAACTATGTTAGCTAATATTAGCTAGGTTACGAGTTGTATCGTTTTCGAAGCTAGCTGACTACTAGCTTTGTGAATTGCCAGCTATTTCTACAGTTTTTGCATCAAAATGGGACTTTACGTTAGCCAATTTGCTTATTTATCTGAATAGTGTAACTAACTAAACCGTAAGCTACTGAAAACGGCGTGATGTTAGCTTTCTAGTTTCTGTACGGAGTTTGGGTTTGTCGTTGGCTAGCTAGCGATGACTGTGACGCTATTCGCTAAAGGCTATCTTGCTAGAATTAAGTTATTTCAGAAATAAACTTTTTTTTCTTGCGATCATCTAGCAAGGTGTCGGTGCACCTAGTTGTTGGGTAATGCCAATTAGCTAGCTGATAGTTAGCTACATTGTTTGCCAACTGTTGGCATTTTTGTCTTTATTTTAAATCTGCCAAGTAACTTGTCTGGTTGATTAGCTGTTCATCTTTTCAGTATGAAGATTAAGCCGTCTAGTTAGCCAGTAGTAGCCTGTGGTTTTGTTTTTCATGCATCATAAATGAAAAGGTGTCTAGTCTTGATCTTGGCCTGTGACTGCATCTTGCTGCACGGTGTAGCGCATTCAACGGGACAGCCCGGCTAATGTTGCAAAGTGACGGTCTTTAAACGCTCCGCTAAAGAGTGGAATATGATACCATTTCTAATCTTACAACATTTACCAGGTTACGCGATCAGTCGATGGGTTGAACTAATCCAGCTACCTGACCAGTGGCCTGTGTTGGTAGAAATAGTTGTTATTTTAGTTGCGTCGATTAACGAAGTCTGTTGCTGCAGCAAGCTTTCTGTGGCTACCGCGCCTTATTGTAACAATACATAGCGCTGCCTTGCTGGTTAGCCAAGGCAGCGTTACGTACGGTGATTCTTTGCGTTTTATTTCAGCTACTGTTAGCTGCAGTCCCGTGAGTGGTTCCTGAATTATGTTGAGATCGCAAACTTGGCACAAATGTTGCCTGGAATAGCGAGCTGGCCAGCTAAGTCGTCTATTACTGCTAACGTTAGCTGGTGAGATTTAAAGGGAAAATGTTGGCTCGAAAACTGAACTAACGTTAGCAATGTTCTGTGCACATCAAAATCCGTAAGCTAACGTTAACGTGTGTAGGTGGTGACAGGTGTCGGCTTCGTATTGTGGAGTGCTTGATTAGCTAGCTGTAAAATATAAACGCTATCTAGTTAACTACATGCCTGTAAGTAGCTAACTTAGCCAGCGATGTTTATGTTAACAGCTGGCTACTGGTAGCGCAAACGAATCATGCGGATTTCTGTAGCAATGCGTCATGATTCACCAAAGGCTGTCTGGCTAAGTGTTAGGTAGTTAGCCAGCCTTTTTCTAGGGACAAAGGGTTGTTTTTTATTGCGGGGTTAACCCCCAGCGCTGTAGGACTTTATATACTGGAAATCAGTATGTTAAGGCCATGCCCTGCATCCGCCAGACTACTAAAGAGTAGCTAGTTATTGTTGGAGATTAATTTGTGAATGTGTTTCAATTTGCGCCAGGTCGTACCTATATCCGCAGTGGTCTCTAAAGTGAGAAGCATCAGGCATGTTGGAACAGTGCAGGCTGAGAGACGTTGGCATGCTATGTCTTTAAGTTGGGGAGAAAGTTTCACATATTACAGTTTGTAGGGGGGGAAATCTTCAAGACCTCCATCGCTTTAAAAATCGATGTAATAATCTGTTTGAAGTAATGATTGCAGGGTTTGAAAAGTCTGGCCAAATTAGCTTTTTTATACCCATTTAGTATAATGGGCAGCATTATGAGTAGTTTGTAAGGAACATTGTATCCATAAGGTTGCGGGTTCAAATCCCAGGCGTGTGTAGCTGCAAAAAAAACAGTGTCCCTCCAACTGTTCTAAAGTGTGTTGTCTGCAAAATGACTGTAAGCCAGAGTGACAAAATAATATTAATCCACAGCAGTATTGGCTGTAAGTAACTGTTTCACGTTCATAGGTGCTTCTCTTCACTTTTGTTTGTCCTGTTAAGCTAACTGAATTCAAAATGTAGTGATTCATGGAGGTAAAGAGCTTGTGTGACATACAAGCACAGTAAAATGGGTTTTAGCAAAAAAAAAAACTATTACATAGAAAGCTAATAGAAAAACAAAACCAACTTAAGCAATGCAACAAAAGGAGGACACAAGCCAGATCAGAGTAAACACAGCACTAAGCACTGAGCAGAAGCTGTTTGCTCGCTGTAGAGCTAGTCTAGAGTGAAAAGTTGAGTTTTAAGACTATTTTAAAGCAATGAGTGAGTTCCACCAACTGTGTGTACAGTAGAGAATAAGGGTTTGCATTTGGAATAATTTATTTAACTATTCTGTGGCCTCCAAGATGTGAGGTATTGAATATCAGACCCTCAAGCCATGTATGAACTCCTACTTCTCTTTATATAAATAATGACTTCCTGCAAAGAGTTCTTCATTCACTTATGTTTAGGCAGGACATTTTGTTCATTGAACCTTTTTATGCACAGTTGTTAGAGTCCATTATCATTGATGAGAGAGACAAGGCTTACAACTTTGAATACTTATTAACACAAATTGAAATGCAAATGCTGGTCTGATGAATAATCAAGCAGCCTCCCTTGTGGAGAATGCCTGGTCATCTACAGAGTGCAGTCTAGGATTCGGTTGGTTAGAAATTCAGCATTCAGAGGAGTGGACAGAAAAGAAGTCAAGATTCTGTACATATTTGAGCACGCATTGGTTGTCAGGGCAGGGGCTTTAAGATGTATCCTAAAGTGAATCCTGAATTTGTCTGGTGCAGTGAGGACATGAGTGCCATCATTGTAGATGTGGCAACATAGAATGATCTATGTTGCTGCCTTTTTCATGGACTTCTAATTTGTGCATGGATTTACACAGAGAGCCTGTATTTAGTATTCCAGTAGTCTGTGTTGAAATGAAAGAGCAAACTAGTTTTGTGTGTGAATAGGGAAGGCAGTGTCTAATGTTGGTAGTGACGTAGCTGGCACAATATCAGTCTTCTGATGCCATTAATAACTAGCGTGGGTATGTGAGATCTGAAGTGTGTGTCAGCCTTTTGGTTTCTGAAATAAATGACAGAACTTCATTACAAGGAATCACATCCCCAACACGATAAAGGGTGGGGCAGAAGTTGGCCTTTGTCTGGCAAATGCCACAATGTTAATTAGGGCTTTTGGGAAAGCCCTTGTCATTGAGAGAAATGAGAGTATCATCTTAATTGTAGCCTTTATTCTGGTCTTTGGGTGATTTCTCTTCAGGGTACATTTTCTTTTTGATTGCTCATTATTATCTAGCTAGGTAGGTCAGTGTAATTGACTGACAAAATTGTCTGCTTTTTGAGTTGTGGGTAGCGCCAGCTCATCTTTAATTTGAACCCCCCTCATGGTTCTTGCATGCCATTGCAAACCTATATTCTGTCATGTTGTGTTATGGTTCATTCTTGCTTATGTGTGAGAAAGTTCAGGACAAATCATGGTTAAACAGAAATAAACAAAAGTATTGCTCTTGCTTTACCTTGAGTACTTATGTCATAATTAGTATGACATAAAACATTTACCCATGCATGCATTTATAGCCTTAACAATTCAGTTGGGTATGGTAAAAGTTGCTGTATGCAAACATCTCTCTAGGCGTATCTCTGTTGAGCTAGCATAGCTTGAGTGACCATGTTTGGTCAGTGCAAACTGGCCATTCTACTGCAGTTGTAGGGCTATGTATTTGTCTTGCTTGTCTGTATTTTTGGTTCAGAATAATGATCTTTGTATTTGTAACATTTTCTGTTTCATTACTACCCTTCACTTTTGGAATTTGCATCATGGAGTTTATGAATGTAGTAATATTCTCTTGCCTATTATTAAGGCTGGGACAATAAGTCCTTTGACACACACATCATATAAAAAATGATTTTTTTTAATACACAAAATAAAGTTCAAGTGTAGAGGTTTTTTTGAGGCTGTTGTCACTTGATGTTGAAAATGTTCTATAAAATTTGATATGCCTGTATTTCATATTCACAATTAAGTAGTTTTTATCTCACTTTATGAGGACTTCTGCTGTTGGGCTTCTGTCCAATACACATCCAATCGAAAGTGAAATGGGAAATGTGTAATTTTTTTGTTAAAATTTCAGAGTTACTTCTATATGTTCATGTGATAAGAACCTTGTTGTCCAGTGTTCTATTTTTGTTGAGGAACTTTTGACAAGACAAGACCATGCTTTGTTGACTTGTTTGCTTTTGACTGATGTTGCCAGCATGCTTAAAACGTTTGTGCCAAGCAAGACAGCTGTGGAGAACACACTGTCCTGCAATTCCACCACATGTATAGATCCACCTGCTCACTTAAAAGTGCCTCTGTGGATTAAATAACGATTTCTGGTCGAATGCTATCAGCCTTTGAGCCGACATGTTGTCCCAATCAAGGGTTAATGGGCAGAACCCATTGAACAAATCTCCCCTGATTTTGTATGTATCCACAGGGCCCCAGTGTCCCAGCGAGCAGGAGCAGTTACTGGTATTTTCACAGGGCGCTCACGTGCTCTCACACGAACATCAGGAAGTCTTTTATCACGCAGAGTTAATGTGTGGAATTAATTGGCAGCAGAAGAAAAGACCAGGCCTGACGCAGTGCTCAGTGTACTCTGTAAGCAGAATGGTGTGCAGAGTAGGGGGTTAATGACCTGTTCCAAAGTTAAGCTTGTTCTGGTTTGGTCTGTTACAGTGTCAGGGTTACTGCAGAGCAAAGAAAGTTGCCATACAGTTGCATGTGTTGTGAATTCATAAGGAATGTGAGTGGCTCTTTACGAATAACCTATGAGATATAAACATGCGCCTAATATATTAACTTCTTTAATGTCACCTTTTCCCAGAGTCTTGATCGTTTGGTGGGTGTTTATGGCAGACAGGCTGGTGATTAGACTTCGTTAGTAGAAGCACTGCCTGCTCCACTTTTATTTTTGGAAGTTGTCGTCTTTAATGAGCATGAGGGACTGTGCTGGTTACTCACTGACAAAATAGAAACTGGTGAAATTACATCAAGAGAAATTTGAGGGTATGGAAAAACTTTGATTTGTTACAATTAACAATAAATGGTTACTATGAACAATAAGTGGCCTTGTGGATTTTTAGACTGCAGGGCAAAATATGAAAAATGATAAGGTAATAAGGTGATGATAAGGTGATTCCCCCCTTTTCAATAAGAATTTTTAAAAACGAGGAAAAAAGACACCTAAAGGCAAGAGTAATATGACATCTGAAGTTCATGGGGAGCAAAGTAGGCCTCACCCTTTTCTTACCCACCATAGAAGGTGTGAGAAATCTGGTAAAGGCGTGAAAAAGTATACTATTCCCTTGCTGAGTTATGTTGAGCTCCTCAATTTAAGGACCTTTCAGAGAATTACTGTTGGTATCCACTCATTTTGTTTCTGAATTATAAATTTTCTGACCATTTTGCCTGTCTCTTCAAACCACACACACATTCACGTTAGGGCACACAAAATAGAATTTGAATTAGAATTCAAAATTTGCATTTTTTTAAGCCATGACATCTGTTGGATGCTTCCATTTCATTAAATACCATGATCTTAAAACTGCCATCGTAATTCCTTCTCAATTTCTTGGATACCGGCCTAGGTTTTGGTCAGATTTTCCTACCACCATGCTAAACGCACACAATCCACAGGGTTACATTGGTCAGTGGTGCCATATATTGATGTTAGTAATTCTGACTTCAAAATGAGGAGAGTTGATTCTCTGGAACATATTTTTGTGACAGGTAGGGGGCTGACTCATTTTCATGCCAATACTGTTCTTATGAATCACTATAGGAAAAAGACTTCTAAGGGCCAGTATACTGTAGAGAAGCAATCATTGTCAATTGAAACTTGGGTACCAAATTCACTGTGAAAAGAGGGTGGTCTGGAATATTTTAGCACAAAATATTGCATAAATGAATTTGTGTAGACGGCTAAATAAAACAAACAAAATGCCTTCATCAGGCCCAATGTTTGTTGACCAGAGTGGCCCACACTCGGAATGAAACAAAATGTAGGTAATGTTCAAATAGCTTGGATTCAAAATTTGTGTAGGTGGACATTGTTTGCACTGAAATGGCAACTTTTGAAAACATTTGGTGTTTTCACTGTAGAATAGGATTGGAGTTGGTTGTGTGGCTGTGTGCTGAGGGTTTGAGAATACATCAGAGATGAGCATGAGCATCCTACATCCAGCTAGCCCAGCTTACTCATTGTCCAGTTCAAGATTTGATGATCTTGTGGCATGGGGGGACCAAATGCAGACTGTCTTTTAACATCAATGTGGAGAACTGTATCTCAAAGATGTACAGATAGGTAAAAAATGATGAAAATATGAGTGCGTCATGCCAAAATCAGCCTGATTTCACGTGGAATGACCTGTCATCACCAAGCTTTATTTGAAAGTGCACGTAACGCACTCATAGCGAAGTGGAAGAGCAGGCTTAGGGCCTGCGTCACAAAGCGCCATGTTATAGCCTGTAGCATGTTTTTCTCATGCTGTGTGGAGGATAATTAACCGTCTCTCTGTTCTGTGTTGCAGGTGCATTCCTGCTCAGACCCTGTTCAGCTTGCGTGCCCCCACCGCTCTATGCTCTCATACTAGAGACAGAGAGCCTCTGCACTCACCTGACATGAAGATGGCGGACACAGAGAAGACAGAGGAATTTGTGGACTCCGAGACCCCGTCCGAACAGCCCACAGAGGGGTCAGCGGCGGCAGAAGCAGCCACCGTAGTTGGGGCAGGGCAGGACGAGCCCCTGAAGCCAGAAACGACTTCCCCTTCTGAAAAGGAGGGCGACAGCCCCCTGCAGACGGAGCCCGGCCTGCTCTCCATGCCCTGCCTGCTGATGGAGCTGCGGAGAGACTCCCCGGAGTCCCAGCAGGCCTCCACGGAGAGCGAGAAGCAGCCTTCCTCCGGACGTGCCTACGAGAGCGACTCCTCCAACCCCTGCATGCTCTCCCCGTCCTCCAGCGGCCACCTGGCCGACTCGGACACCCTCTCCTCCGGGGACGAGGGGGACGCCGCCGCGCGGACGGGGGCCGCCGAGGAGGGCGACCCCGGCCTGGCGGCCGGGGGCCAGGCGGTGACGGGCGGCAGGAAGTCCAGGCGGTTGCGGTCGGAGAGCGAGATGTCCACCGCCATGGCGGCCAAGAAGAACCGCTGCCAGCCCAGCGGGGCGGAGAAGCAGCCCAACGGCCGGCTGGCCAAGGTGAAAGGTCACCGGAGCCAGAAGCACAAGGAGCGCATGCGGCTGCTGCGGCAGAAGAGGGAGGCAGCGGCCAGGAAGAAGTACAACCTGCTGCAGGACAGCAGTACGAGCGACAGCGACCTTACCTGCGACTCCAGCACCAGCTCCTCAGAAGACGACGACGAGGTGTCGGGGAGCAGCAAGACAATCACCACTGACATCCCAGGTATTTCCCACGCAGAGCTGGGCTTTCCGAAATCAGGGCTTTCCCGGCAGAAGCTTTGCTCAGCTATAATCGCACACTAACTTTTCTGGAAGTGCAAGCAAAGTCTTTACACTGATTTGCAGTGTCAATTTATTGATTCCTGTCTGCAGGTATTCTGATTTAGCAAGAAGTGATCAGTTAAATTTATCGCTGGTACATGCCAGTATTTCCATGTAGGGTATTCAAATTAAAATTTCACAGTATCAGCATGTTGTGTGGTAGAATGTAAATGAGTCTCTAGAGCACCATTAATGATGTGAAAGTGGTCGCATCTTAAGGTAAGTATCTGTCAAACCATCACGTAATGACCCTGCTTAATTTGCAGGGCAATACATTTGAAATGATCTATAGTCAATTTCAATACAAAAGATTTGCAATTCTAAGAAATGCACTCAAACCTACATTACATTATGAAAATGCGACAAAGCATACAACAGATGCATTTCTGAGTAAAGAAGAACTGGTGTGCAGACAGTGGTTTAGACAAGCTTTGTGTCATCTGACTCATTTGGTATTTCAGGTGCGAAGTTATAGATTGTTTCGCATTAAAATGATTTACTTGGTAAAAGTTTAGAGCACTAAGGGGCACTAATCCTTTTTTATATATAATTTTGTGTTGTTCCGTCTTACACTTTACATGCAAATAGAGTGCACAGAACTGTCAGCAGATTATTCTGGTTCTTCAGTTCGTATTCATGAAGTGGTAGCATGCTTTATTTTCCTGACCCAGTAAAGTGATGTGAATTGTTACTCCCTGCAACACGTCGGTGTGTTTTACAATCTCAGGACGAGCATATTTTGGTGGCTGTCTTGGAACAGTTAAGACATTATTATTTTTACCATAAAGTTAATGGGTGGTGATTGTCAGTCATTATTAATGCAACATTTCATTTCTGTTGTGTCCATTGTCAACAGTGTAGTGATACTTTTGATGCGACTGCATCCTTGCTAGAGTTTAAGATGTTTGCTACATTTTGAATGTTGGGGTGGTACTACAGGTCACACTGTTGTGATCTGGAAAGCGCTTCTCTGAAAGAACCCCTCCATGTATTCATTTTGGTGAGTTGTGGTAAATGGTCAGTACAGTGGATGAACCTTACTGTAGTTAGTTACCCACTAAACGTCAGTATGGTGGTGCAGTGCTAGACAGTGCAAGTTTTGACTGTGTGCCTACTACCTTCATTTATATGATCAGGAGGTCATTTTGTTCCTTTTTCTGCCCATGGGTACAGTGGCTTGAGAAACTGTTGAGGCTAATGGACCTGTATATTAATGTGATGGAGGTGCAAATGAATGTTTGGGTGGTTTGTGTACCATTAATTCAGTAAAGTCTTATTTAAATTGCTTTACATTCTTCTCACATTATCTCCAGTTTAATTTGTGAGTATATGAGTAGGCTATTTGAATATTTGTTATTGAATAGGGCATTTTTGTCAAGTTGTTAGATTGATCATTTATATAAAACGTGTTCACGCATACAGTTGCACACACAGCTTAACTTCTAATTGTCAATGAAACATGGTGGTGAATTGAATGGTGTTTTTGACCAGTGTCACCTTGAGTGTAGATAAAGTAGATTTTTTTTTTTTATTTGGGATCTCTGTCAGTGATTTCCCATCAACTTGCATTCATTTTTGAAGTCACCGAGCTAAGAAGGTTGCAGAGTTGCCAGGCTGTGCATAACAGAAAAATTCTTGATTTAAACAAACAATGCATCAGCCGTCTTCACCACGGTGAGCCACCTTCTTTGTTATTAGTGATTTCTGGATTATTCTCCTCTTTGATGGGGAAAATGAACTGAGACCTTGTATGATATTTTTGCTGCTCTTTGCTTAAGTGGTGAGCACAGGTCTGAATCAAAGTAACATATGGTTCAAGTTGTGCCAGTACTACTTTTTGATGAATGCTGTTGTGTGAAACCAAACCTGTGTCATTTTATGTAATTGTTTTTGGAATATTTGTTAAATCTGGGTCTTATTTGGAAATGTTTACCTTTTACACACTATATCTGGTTCCATTCACTTAAAACAGTTTCTTGTGAATTAAGATTAATGGAAGCAATTTTAATGTCAGCTCCAGGCCTTACAGACAACCAAGACTGCCCTTCTATTCAAGCTTCATTTCATTTCAATATCATCAATACTATTTATATCTAAATAGAGCTTATTTCTGAGTCATGAATATGAGTTCCACAGAAGGTTTTGTCTGACATACCTGGTCTGTAAGTTGCAAGTTTAGAAAAACTTCATATGGCCAAACACACTCCATAGGTTTTTCTTAAACTTATGCCTTTTAACAGAGAGCTAGCAGTGTTTTTTTCCATAAACAAGGTGGTATATTGTCTACAGTACAGGCCTTACAAACTTGGAAACTATCAAAGGAATCAAACTGGATTTCTGTCATAAGTATTTAATGTGTGCCACTGTATAGGAGTTCCCCAGAAAAACACATTGTTAATTGTCATGGAATGCTGTTTTGGTTGTATTGGCAAAGAATATGGGGCATATCTGGGGTCTGGAGCAGCCGTTATATTTTGTTTTCTTTGGAAGTTACCTTTATATTGTCTTTTAAATCAGTTCATTTTCTTATGATTTCCGTGCTTTCAGGATAAATGTCATTCATCAACTTGCAAAACATCTGAGGCAACAAAAGCTATTCCTTTGTCCTGTCTCACATACAAAATGTTGGCAAGTTTTCATTCAGTCCTTATTCACTGAAGTGACTTGTTTATTTAATTGAAAGTTCAGTTGAAATCTGAAACTACCTCTCTTGTAATCGTCAGCCATTTGTCATATTCAACATGTGAGATTCTGAGCACTGCATGAGTTTTGCCCATCAGCATGCAAGAGTAAAACCACATGAGAACCTGCAACATGAACTGTCGTTTAAACCCAATAATTCTTATCGAATGGCCTCAATGTCTTTAAAGCTGGCTTCAGTCGTGCCGAGGGGTCTTCAGGAGTGACCAGTCAAATTCAGGGCCTGCTGGACAGCGGCGCGGCCTGGGACCGGAACAGCATCGGGAACGTTCTGGAAGAGGCCATGACGCGCTTCGCCGTGATGCAGCGCCAGACCGAGGAGCGCTTCCGCGTGTGGATGGAGAAGCTCACGCGGCTGGACTCGGACGAAGACTCGTCCAAGAACTCCAGCGACCCCAGAGAGCCCAAAAAACACTCGGGCCACCACAGGGCTCCTCGCCCCTCCCCGCCCAGCTCGTTCTTGCCGTCCTCCGAGTCGCAGGAAACCTTGGCGTCGTACGGAATAGGCAGGCAGAGTGTCGCCGTGGCCACACTCCCCCTTAACAACAACCCGCCAGAAATTATTTCCCAAAATGGAAATCCCTCTGCTGAAGACCCTAATCTTTTGAAAATTTAAGAATGGTCTCTACCTGACTGAAGGGTAGATACAATCCATATACATATACACACTATCTGTATATTTGTGTCACTATTTCCAGCAAATGCCCAGTACATTCTCCCAGAATTCTCAGTTGCTTTGGCATTTTATGTTTCTGTCACTTTGCAGCGTACAGATTTTGAATGGATGATGGAACAAACCTCGTTCCCCCTTATTTTTTTAGCAGGCCTCCAGAATGTGGCGCAAATGTATACCATGCTGAGGAATTTCTGTCTGTCTTCTGTCAAAGTGGTTGGTGGTTGTTGAAATGTTGAGTTTATTGTGGCCTTTTAGTCAAATGGAAAATCTGACAACTACTGTCATTCACACTACTGTTACTGTAAGACTGGTCAGTATAGTATGGTATCCTGAGAGGACAGGCATGTTTTGATGTCTTGTACCAAAAAAAGTCAAACCCACCATATCAGTAATTATTCCACTAGCTCAGGCTTTCAAAAAACTTGAACTACAGAACATGGTGGTGAAATCACTGTGAAATCTGATGAAAATTTTGATGAATCTAAAAACAAACTGAGACTACATTTAAGCCAGAATATGGCTTCTAGAACTTTCTCAAAATACTGTTACATGGTGACACTACAGGAGATGAATATATTTTGTCAAAATTGTTTTGGAAGCTGCTGCAGTTACATGGACTTGTAGGATTTTTTGATTCACGACAAACCCAAGGTAC
The DNA here is from genome assembly GCF_013368585.1 of Megalops cyprinoides. Lineage (NCBI taxonomy): Eukaryota > Metazoa > Chordata > Actinopteri > Elopiformes > Megalopidae > Megalops > Megalops cyprinoides. The sequence goes on along the minus strand of NC_050587.1, from coordinate 16,026,511 downwards.
TAATGAAGAGTTTTCAGTCCTATCTTTCTTCAACTTGGATGGAAATTGAAAGTAGTATTTAAGGACATGAATTCACAATTCAATGCAAGACGGATAAAGAAGTTCAACTTGTGGAGTGGGAGAAGACTAATTGCACGTGCCTTTTTATTCTAAAATCCCAATGGTAATGTGTGAAAAATAAGTTTGCCATTAAGCAAGAACTGCTTTTGACCTTCCAGTGACTACTGACTTTGTGGAAGCAATCATGTGTTTGTTTTTAGAATAATGCTGTATAAGCCAAATAGTTACTTGCCATTTGATTCATTTACTTTATTTTTGGTGGATCTGTCATTTTATTAAAAGCTATAAGTTATAGATTGTACCTAGAAATTTGCAATATACTCTCTAACAAATCTTGAATTTGAAGTAGTGAAGAACTTTTCAGAACTCTGAGCTTTTTTGCCCCCTTTCAATCAAAATTCTAATATTAATACATGCCAGTAATCTTCTGCTCTTTATCGTAAACGCCATGTCCATTTTAATGCAAATCAAATTTGTGAAATTTCTGGCCCAGTCTGCCTTCCTTCCTTTTTGATTGGTATTTTTGCTACCTTTTTTGTTCCTTAATGTGTCTTTGACTGCCAGGTGAGCGTTAGTTCCGCCCTTGGCCCTACTGTGGAGAGTGTCAGTTTTTTTAATTAATGTAAACTTTGCATGCGTATATTGTCAGCCATTTGTGCAGAATTCACAGGGCAAGGCAACTTGCAGAGCATGAGAGAATAAGAGATATGAGGGTCACAAGGGAATGCTGTTCTGCCCTAGTGTGTTGGCACCTACTGGTGCATGTGAGCTTTCAATAAGAAAAGTTGACACCCCCCCAATATTATGATGTTTAATGATTAATGTAAAGCAGATATGGCATACGTAAAAAAGTGGAGGGATTGGTAAGGACTAATTGTACAAGCTATGAGAAGGGTTTCAGTATCACCTTAGCGGAACATTGAGATTGACAGTTGTCATATTTGTTGACAATTTGACATTTTGCTGCCATTTGATTATGCATGCTGACAGAAAGCCAAGTAGTCAGCCACTGCCATCTAAAATACTTTCAAATTTAAATTGCATTTCAAATACTTAACAGCTACTGCCATAGATTTGTTAGGGCCGGTGGGAGAAATGTTTTATCGATAAGTTTCAAATAGTGTAAGTACACTGCTCTACTACACATTAAACAATCCAATAAAATACAAAATTCCTGCATTTTATATTGACTTCCAGAGGAAGCTACTGATTGTTGGATGCATATCGGTTACACAGGCAGGTCTAGGGTTGGTTCTTTGAATGAAATATGCTGCTTGGTTATACAGATTTATTTTAAAATGCTCATGCATTTTTTTTCCCTCCCAGGGACTCTCATTGCTTCTTATTCCACATTTAATGTAATTGTAATGTAATAGCAGGTAATTTTGAGGCTTAGAATCTTCTGTAGTTTGAGACTGCCCTGTAAGTGTAATTGGCCTAAATGCAGCTAAATCTTCCTCTCTGTTGTCTGACCTGTCTCAGCTGCACATAGTGAGTAGCCTGAATAATGTCTGGTGGTGGTCTTCAACTTCCATGCTAACACATACATTAACAGATAACGAATGCATTATAACTAAATGTATATGTAAATGAGACTGGCATTTTTTATTTCAAGGAGAAGGAGGCATATTTGTATCAGAGCCTCAACTTATTTCTAGTGTGTGAATATGTGAAATCAGTGGTTACGTACATTACAAGACAAGATAATACGTTATTTTTAGTTGGCATTTAATTTTTTTTGTAGTCTGCATACGGTGGTGTCTGAAATCAGTTAGCCTACCTTATAATCATGAGTAAAATTATTTTTGGGGGGCTTTTACCAAATTTGGGATCTGGCATTGTCTTGTGCACTCGTACCCTGTTCCTTCGCATACTGTCCTGAGACAGATCAGCCAATTGGTGCTTACAGCACAAGTAGAAACCAACAGTTAATGAGAACATTTTACAATTACAGCCTTTATTCAGCAGTTGTACCCGTTCACACTGGTAGTGTTTACATGACTTCCAACATTTCTGCAGACACACACGTATGGCATATTGTCCAGTACTATATTGCATGGTGAGAAAACAAACAAACAGTTTTAACAAGAAAATAAAGGTTTGTGCTTCAATCCAGACTAGCAAATCCTCATGTATGCATTATTTTTGCCTTCTGATGCGGCATGTTATTTTGCTTATAAGCTTAAATTCAACATAAATGTAACTGTCTTAATATAAATTTAAAGTGGCATGATGCCAGCTGTACAGCCAGGAATATGTAATCGTATAATCTGTGCTCGGTATAATATTGCAATGCAGGAAGCTTTGGCATACTTGAATCTGATTAATATACAGGGCACAGGGGTTATGAAACCTTGTTCATTGGGTAAATCCATCAGTTCAGTTTCATAGACTACACCCCAAACTCCTGACCCTCATTGAAGAGTTGTGTTTATTTCTGTCCTGCTCTTCTTTACTTGATTTGTTGCCAAAGAAGAGCTGCCAAACTTGATTTTCACTCACTTTGCCATGCTTAATTTGTAATTAATTGTGTTTGGCCCTGACCTTAAGTTGTCAGTGCATTGGAACCATGGCAAGGTAGTTTTCTATAAAGCACTAAAACTTTATGGCATGTAGTCCACTTAAAAGAGATGGCTAATTTAGATTTCTAATCCAGGGGAGATTCCTGTTGCAGGGTATAATAAATTACTACATGCAAAGCATGCCTTGGATATTACATTAGTGCAAGTTTAACAGGGAAAAGCTGTTTAACTTTATTTTGCAGGTAACTACTTGCTTTCAGTACAGGCTTTTGTGAACTGTAAAGCTGTTAATGAATTGCATTTTCTATAACCTCCTTTATCACCCAAAGAGAATCTGCTGAGGGATCCCCCACAGTCTAAATTTGTCTCCTCGTGATCCATTACTAATTTCTATTTCTGTCTGGACAACACCTACAGTGTACCTGGAAATTGAATTTTACTTTTCATATACTGCGGAATGAAATGGGCGCCTTATTTTTCATGGTTGTGAATAATCATTTTAATGATAGAAAGGGCTACTGTAAGGGTTTCTTGAATTCATTGTTAGTAAAAATGGTGCTTCCTGCTGTATCCAGTCTGCACTCTGTTGTCATGGAAAACGGCGGAACCAATTAGTCACATGGGCAGAATCGCAGTCATAAAATTTGTTACCTCGTGATCATCTGTATTGATCAGGCTTAAGCTTTTATTGATTCTGTGAACCAAAAAAGGTGGTTCATTATTTTCTGGATTGGAAGCTAATTGTGGTTGAGATAAGAGACAGGTTTTATAACAGATTTTACATGATTAGGAGTGATATTTCCTGAAAACCCTTACAATATCCTTTTGTATCATAAGAAAAATGTCATTTCTTTAAAGCAAGTGCACAAGAGATGCCTTTGTTACCTGTCTTGTGAATGTTGCCATTGCTACAGTGCCATTTGATTCCTGTGTTTGGTTGGTTGTAACGGGCCCTAAGGCTCTAGTTTGGTTTTGCAAAGAACACTTCCAGGCTGTATGTACACAAGGACCTAGAGTGTACAGCTGCCTTTTAGATTTAGAAGTGGTGAATAGAAATGATTTTTTTCTTCTTTTTTACATTTTTGACATTTGTTTTCCTCATGCTGTATGTTTAAAAAAAATGTAAAATGACAGCAAATAAACTTCATTTTCAAATGTAATGTTGAATATTGTTTCTCATCCCATGAATCTGAAACAGACGGTGAGAAAACTGGAAAAAAATGTTATAATAGGATTGTAAAGTCAAATGCTTTTAATAACTCAGCCTCATGGTAAAATGGCCTGGGGTGGTAATTGTCACTGATTTAATTAGGACCAAGTATACTTTTGTTTGCTTAATCTATAAAGATGTTACTTTAAGAAACCGGGACAATAGAAATTTAGAAAGTAGGACAGATGGTTGCCATTTCCACTAACTATGGTCTTGGCCACAATGTTAAGATTCCGTGTGGAGTGTATTCAAAGTTATTGATGTACCAATTTCAGCTTCCTTTAAATTTTTAAATTTCAAAAGTGTACCAGTCATCCATATCAGCATTTTTTGGAAAGGGGGTGCTTTTCAAAGCCTGTATATATAAGGCTATGGAAATTGACATAATATGTTTAGTTGGGGCGTGTGATTATTGTATTTGGAAAGGGTTTTTTACTTTTCTATTGTTTTGATCGTTTGACCGGTTGTGAAGTGTTTTATTTGTAGCATCAACATTGCATTTATGTTTATTGAAATGATTGTTTTCAGGCAAGAAATGATGGCTGTATTGGGGTCTGGGGGGAAAAATGCTCATTGCATCCATTTCCTCTTTGGGTATGCCTGGCTGAGCCCCCTTCCCCAGACACAACCCCATTGTGTAACTTTAATCAGTATACAGCATTGTCCCATGAACGGTAGGGTTGGGTACCGAAACCCAGTGCCGATATGGCACTGGTTCCTATACGGCCTGTATCTACCAGTCCGAATTGCAACGCAGATTTCGGTCCCTCATCTCGGTGCCACTTAAATGCCTGCCCTGAGCTGTCGATTGAAATATTTGCCCTCTGGTGTTCCGAAACGGATGTTACAGTACTGTAACTTATTTAGCACTAAATTACTGTAGCTCGGTTAGGTTTTATTTATGTGAATTTATGTAAATTTGTTGTTTTGTATTTATATTTATATATTTAAGTATACTTTAAACTGTTAACAGTTAACCCTTTCGCGCGTACGGTCACACCGGTGTGATTAGCTGTTTAGCTCATATGTTAAAACCAGTGCGATTAGAACACTAGATTGGAAAAATTCTAGCTAATTTTAGCTTTGAGGAAACGGCGATTTAAGGTTTAAAAATATAGCAAATACTAACTGAAAACTATGAGAAGCTTAATAACGCTAATGAAAACATAATGAACCATTTAACGTAAGACACACGATACATGGCATAAAAATCAGTTATGTGCGAAAGGGTTAATATATTGTTCAATTTCAAGTTAAAATTTACCTTAGCAATAAAAAAGCCGTTCTTTAATGTCGTCGAACGTAGTTTTGTGCTTTTTTTAAAGTATCGGTTCAGGCACTGTTTAGGCACCGGTACCATTTTAAAAGTATTGCTTTAGCACCGGTATTGGAAAAAACCCAAATGATACCCAACCCTAATCAATGGTCATCTATAGGCCTTTGTTTTATCCTTGTTTTTAAGTGGTAGTTTTGCTTTGATATAACAAACAACATCATTGTTTCCAACTAAAACTGTTGTGACCTTTATGGTGTTCCTTCTTCCATTTTCCATTTCCAGAATGAAATGTATTACCTCCCCCACCCCACCCAGAAACCTTGTCGACCTTGTCAAGCTCATAATGTAGAGCAAAAAGTAGTACACGATCTTCCTTTCTGAGTTCATAAAGTGTGTTACTTGGATTGAACGCTCTCATCAAAGACTGTTTGTAGTGCAGCCTTTCAGAAAAGAAACCAGTAGTGCAGTGGGGTAAACTGCAGTTGGATGGTCCATATCAGAGAAGAGGAGTGCCTTTTTTTGTTTTGTTTTTGAGAAAGTCCTCTATAAGACTGAAATGTATGTCTTGTCTCTGTTTTGAGGATGGAATGGATTGGATTGGATTTGCCTTATCTTATCAGTTATTCCTTTTTTGTAAATGCTTCCCAGAACTGACGCCTGATGTTGGCACATATTTAAGTGTATAGTGAGTGTTCTGGTACACAACCTGATCATTTTTTTTTTTAAATAGCAAATCTAACACAAGCTTATTTATAGGTAGCATTCAGAACACTAATAAGCCTAATGTGACAGTTAAATTCATGGTAAATATAGTATGCTCAAAAATGTGTGAACCATCCATTAACAACAAACTGCTGTGCTCCTTGAAGCTTGTCAGAGGGTTTTGGCTCGCCATGAGATTCGTAACTTTAATTATACTTCCATTATGTAGTTAGCAGATGTTGCAGAATACTTGATACTGGATGTCTCATTTGAAGATGTCCCTGTGTTCACATCACTTTCCTCACCGTAATGGCACATCATTCTCTTTAAACTGTATAACTCTGTACTGGGAGGTGCTGCCATGTACTGCTTGCAGAGAGCTTGTTTTTACTGCTGATGAAGAGTTGAAGTTAAGTCCAAACACAGATGTAATCATGGGTAGGTGTCTGGTGTATTAATCTGCATGTCTGTTATTAATTGGAACTTGCATGACAACTATACCATACCTTCAGCAGAGTTAGTAATACGCTACTCCTGAATTTTCAAAACTTAAGTTTAAAACGAATGATCAAAAATCCATGGATTCTCCATCATATGTATGTGTGTGTACAGAAGAGAAATTGTGATTTTTTTTGCCTTTAAACTCGAAAGCATCTCTGAAAAGCATGTGTGTTGCTGTGTATGAACCTTTACCTGAAATGTATAAGTTTGGTGAATGCACTGAGGAAGAAAGAAAATGCAGCCATTGTAACATTTACATTGCAACATTGATACAGTAACATTTCAAGCATGGAACACCGTGATCACCTACCTGTGCGGTATTGTTGAATGCCTGATGGGGGGTTTTCTTGATGACGCGCACTGATTGCCACGTTGCTTGCCTTTCTGCATTCAGTATGTCCTGTAAATGAGTTTTGAATGCTGTTGCTCAGTCCATCTGAAAGCATATTTTGGGAGCAGTATCAGCATCCCATTGTTTTTGAGAGCATCAGATGAGAGCATGAAAATGTAAAATGTCTGCAACAGGGTTTTAATACATATGTTACTATTCATATGTTTTTGAAAAATTTTATGTGGGTAGCTTAAAGCATGCATGCTTGAATTTGATGATATGGCATGATTGGCATCTTGAAAGAAACAACTCTGTTTACCCCCATTGTGATTATTACTTCTGAAAGAACAATGGGTTGCTACACGCTAATGTAGTAGCATTACATTCAGATATAGTAAGAGAGTAAGTATGTTTTTGGGGATGTTCCAGTGTTTTTATTGTAAGGCAAGAAATGTAAGCTTTGTATGTCTTGGAAAAACTACTACAGGTGTGAATATAAGCAAGGAATATCATCCCATTTGGGAGGAGTACATATGTAGAATATTCTTGGTATGAAGGTGTTTTTGGCAAAAACAGTCCCCAGGAACTGGTACATTTTTGGCAAGGACTTTGTTTCAGACATAAATGCTTTTCTTTGGGTTAATTAGCATTTTTCACTTGCACACTACCCAGTTATCAGTTAAAAAAAATTTCACTCCTGTAACATCTGGCTAGCTGCATGTGGTCATTATATTTGATACAGAATAGTACAGCTCAAATTCAGCATTCAGCTAAACATGCTATGCGTGTTGGATATACCTCCTAAATGCTAAACTAATGTTTGTGCTGTATGGGTCTAATACAATAGGTATATTGTGTTTATAAGAATACACATGACATCAAGAAAGCCACACTGTTTTGACCTGACTTCACAAAGCTGACATTCTCTGAACTGTGAAATGGGGTGGGTATTCACAATAACACGGTCAGAAGCTGTCATAGTTTGCGAACTGTATTTTTTTCATAATGCTCTGAATTATATGAAGAACTGAGCCAGGTGAAGTAACGATAAGTATTTTCTGTTTCTACAGATGGGCCTCCAGTAATTGCACACTATGATATTTCAGACACTAATTCTGACCAGGAGGCGTTAAGTGTGGACAATCTGCTTGCTGCTGCTGTAGCTCAGGAACTAGAAACATTCAGAACCCAGGATATGGGAGCAAATTTGGCAAAAAGTGGGCATCTTGGTTCAAGATCCCCAACAGGTTAGTTACAAACATGGCACATCAAGCTGTCCTTTCTTCTTTGCATTGTGACTTATAATACCTTGTCTTGATAATTTAAAAAAGACCTCTGTCTCCCTTTGTAAATACTTTGTACTTATGTCCAGTAGATGAGGGCATACATGCTCAGTTCATTTGAATACCAGACTTGAGTTTCATTCACGTCTGGGGAGTGTAATAGAATCTTGTGAGTGTAAGATTTCGCCTATGTAATCCATCTGTAACCTTATAGGATTTCTGTGTGTAAAACAGTGCACACTACCACTGTCCTGTTTATTGTAAATTTTGTTTTTCAAAAAATGTAACGAAGTCTGGGGCAGATGTATTCATTTATTGGAAAATTGGTAAATGCTGTGGAAATGGTCATAACATGGATGTGTGGCAAAAGAAGACCTGTGTTTCTTTAATGCTGTAAGCAGTCACTCTAACCAATGTTCTATTGTCTCCACAATCCTCACACATTCTCTGACTTAATCCATGTTGTCTGGGCTCCACTGAATTGTATCTGATGTAAAGGACGACTCTCACCCATTTCACCCAATATCCAGTATTAACGCAAACCAAAAATGCCATCCACTTTGGTACACAAACCACATATTGTGCAACTTTGTTTTGCATTTTGCATTCTTAAGATGTAATTTAATCCATTTTAACTACCTCAAGATGACATTCTTCCAAATAATTTGTGTGAAAATAAAATATGTGACAGGGGGCCTTCTGCCAGCTACGGACACCTGCTGTCCCTTGCAAGCTTCTCAGCTTCTAGCCACATGCAAATAGATGAGCAGTAAATGATGCATCTGGTAGGCTAAACTTTCATGTGGATGATGACAGTGCTTATTCATGCTTCCATCTCCCAAAATGCATTTGCCAAATGACTGTAAAACAGGGGTGTACATCAGATGCACCGAGTTCATCGTTCTGCCATTTGCACGTAATGGGAAGCTGAGATGCTGAAAAACACAAACAGGTGTCGGGGATAGTCAGGGAACCTAATAAATTTAGAGGAGCAAGCACTTTTGGTAATGGGATCTAATGTAGAATATGATTCTTAGGTTTTTGTTTTCTGGTTCTGGCCTTCGCATATGATTGGTGGAAAAAGGGAGATTGACTATTTAGTAAAGTGGAAGGACGTGTATTAATATGAGATATTTGATGGGGCTTTGTGTTATCAACCTGTATTGTATGTAGAATTGTAATGTAGAATTATCTAATTTTTGTTTGTGTGCATTTTGAGTAGTTCAGTGAATTCAATTTGGCTTTGATCTTGGAAGATTTGAATTGATTGTAATGGCATTTTCTTTTTTTCCACTTCAGCTGTGGTTGTGATAGTTGATGTGCTAGCAAACATAAAGTCAGTGAATGCTGTAAAGCTCTACAGCAAGTTGGCTTCCTCTCATCCCACTTTTTATCAGTCACACAAGTATACATGTCACTCTCACCATCTCGTGCTTCTGAAGTAATCATGCAAAAACTTAGACCTCTCCAGCAGTGCCCCACTACAGAGAACTTCAGCTGAAACCAGCCTGGCTTCAGAACTCCAACAGGCAGTTAGAAATCCAGATACCCAAAAGCCCTGTGACTCATCCTTGTGTATTCCTGCCAGTCTGCAGGGGTCAGCTCACTTCTAAATGCCTAAATGCCTGCTTTCCTTGTGGTCTCTGATCATTTTAATTTCACACCTCAGTCCAATTACTATTTCTCTGGTTGTTGAAGGAAAGGGTGGTTTGGTTAATCTCTGTCAGTGTGCAAGTGCAGCACTTCCCTGGTGTTTAGCTGAGAACGGGGGAAAGAAAAGTTCTCAGCAAGTGAGACTTTCATGAAAGTCACGAAAACACTTTTCTGGTCACCTGTTGGACAGTGGGTTATATTCAAGTGGGAATAATGCACTGGGAGTGGATGGAAGACTTATTTCATTTCACTACTACTCATCCTAATGAAAGTGAGACTGTCCAGAGCACTGAGATGTCTGAACTTGTTGTTGCAGGTCACATAGAGGCAGAGTTTGCACAAGGGGAAGCGCCCACCTGCGGGCCTCTTCAGATCAAAGAGGAAATCAACATCCCCTCCTCAGACAGCGAGGTGGAAATTGTGGGGGTGCAAGAAAACACAAGGTGAGCGGAATGTCTCTCCACTGTAAAATATCATCATCTTTTTCTTTTTTTTTTTTTTTTTTTTAAGCTATACATGACTTTGTTTCTTTTTCCTGTCATCATAACCCCATGAGGTGAAGAAGGTTTGCAGGGTGACAGTCATTTGATCAAATGACATTCAGTGATATTGTCATGTGTGTTTAAAATGCAGTACAAAATGGTGGACATGTGATTACAATAAAAAAGCAAGGATGTATGTTTCAAGCACTGCGACCCTGAAAAGTTATGTCTAGTTCTACATATTTTGTTTTCCAATAAAAATGAAGGCTTTAAATAGTAGAAATTGAAAGGCTCTTTTGGGTAAAGTGAATTGAAAAATGAATCCATGTTAAATTGCTTACAGTTTATTAAAGAGTATGACACATGTAACAGCATGTCATCTCTTTTTTGCCTTTAAAATCTTGGAGCAGAATTCTGCAAAAATCAAATCCATGGGTTAGGTACTGGTTAGGACATTTGAGACCAAAGTATATGAATAGATACATAGCCCAAATGTATCCGCTGGTGCTTCTATAAAAAGCAGCATATTGTATTTAGATGTTAAAAATGTGGCCCATGTGCTGTTAAAACTTCATTAAAACGTAGCCTATTGTTTGTGATTTGTTTGGCTCACTGTAGGCAGGTCACAGGCATGCCCTGTGTACATTGTGAATAGAATTGTACAGCCACCGCAGGGAGACACCTGTTCCAGGACCAGCTCTCCCGGTTGGAAACTAGTAACCGAAAGAGAGCGGTTTATGCTGAGGTGGATACAGGGTTTCGCTGTCTCTCTCACACGTGCGGTTGTGTTCAGATGCGTCCACCCCCGAGGAGGCGTGATCCAGAGCATCTCGTCGTGGAAACATGGCCCCGTCACCCAGTACAACAGCACGAGGCAGTCGCACCTCTGGACAGCAGTGTCTCCCCAGCCCAACTGGGTGTCCCCGCCTGAAGTGGTGGACCTCACTTTGGACGAGGACGCCAGACGCAAATACCTACTGTGAGCAACCAATGCACTGATGAGCCCTCCCCCTCCATCCCCTCCCCGCCCCCCCCCCCCCCCCCCCCCCCCCCTTCAAGGTGCGCCGAAGAAATCCTTCCCCCCCTCCCCTCAGGAGGCCCCTTCCTGGTGTTACAGACAAACATGTAACTTGTGGACACTTCCTTTTTCTGAGTGCTGTCTATTTTTAACCTACCGTAAAATCTGGTGTACAGGTCTGTTTCTTGTGTTTGCCTGGATTCGTTTCAAAATGGGGGGGTGGGGGGATTGAGAGGCGTACTTATACACAGGATTTTATGGTAAATATAGCAATATTGTTTTATACCTCTCTGACCCAGAGGCATGTTTTTAAGTAGGCATTGTTTAAGCTAGCTATAAAGTAAATATAATGATTAAAAGCTGCTGCATTTTAAAGACTGCAAGGCTTCTAAAAAGTTGTAGATTTGTTCAGGGGCTGTAATTAAGACTTCCCAGATTTGTCTCATATTTAATATGATTCAGATCTGAGCTAACGTGTTGGGTTATTTATGTCATTGCTGCTTGCTTGCTGCTGATACTCATAGTCATTGTTGCATCACCAGTTATTTGCCTGCATTACTAATTAGCTGCTGAAACATTTCGTATAATCCCAAAATGTAGTTCAACATCTTTTTTTGGCTCTGTATTTGTACATAATATCGATGTTAGAGGCCATTCTCTGGTGGCTGAGCTACAATCACCGTTTCAGGTTCTCTTATGCCCAGTGGAATGGAGAAGTGATTACAATGGTTTGTTCTCCTTGCAATATGGATGCTTAGCTCTTGAAAAGTGCAGAATTTGCTTTCACAGATTTGGTCATACCCTTCTGACAGTAGTATTGTGTGCTATTGCTGTGTGTTGAGTTTCTACAGACAGGCTTATATAACAGGCATAAATCAAGACTTTAACATCGGCTGTAGCACTTACACGTGTGGTATATTTTGCAATACATAATCGCTCAAACAACATTGTTCAGTAGTCAGAATGGTTTGAATTAATCAGTGAAACAGTTTGCAAAGATGTTAGTGCTTCCTGAAGCCCCACTGAGTCTCTCGTAATGTTCTCTTCGTACACATTCAGTACTTAAGTGAGCACAAAGCACGGTTTCCTGCGTGTTACATTGGTAATGAAATACAGTTAAGTAAGAGACATGATTAAAGTCAGTCTTGGAATATGACTGTCTTCTCAAGTAGTAAATTGCCTTGATTGCAGGGATCAGCAGAAAGCACAAGAGCTTCATCGAAAAAAAAAAAACGGTGGCAAACGCTTACCGCAGTGCTGCCACATTAATAGATGTGTGCTCTGTTTACAGCCAGAGTGTGTTGCCATGGAAACTGATAATCACACTTTTCCTCTGCCACTGAGCGGCATTTGCTTCTGCAACCACTGGATGCAGTCAAGTAAAATGGCACAGCACTTATTTTGAATCACTGGATCTACGTGTCCCCCATGCATTTCAGACGCAGCACAACGCAGTACTAGTACAACAGGATCGAAGCCAAGCTGTCTTTAAAATGCCAGCACGTATGACAAGCCTTCCTTCTACCCCGATAACCCCATAGCTAACAGAATATTCTGCAACTTCCATCAGACATTTAATCACAAAGCATCATGGCCTGAAACGCCTCAGAATGTGCACTATTTTATCGTTTCAGAATCCTGTATATTCTTTTACCTTAAACATGGCATCTTTCGCCTAATATAATAAGAAGATATTTTAATAGATGCGAATTTGTTATATAAATATCAGGAAAAAAATACTGGTGTGTGAGGCTAATGTTTGAGGGGCACAGTGTGATGTTTTTTGACATGTACTGTTTGAGTTCAAGTATTTTCTTCTTCGTGATCTCTGTGGTCTATCTTTATACTCATTTAAACCAGCTCAAAGAAGCTGGTGCTTTTTTTTTTTTTTAAACCAATACTATTTCAATGGTCAACACTTCTGGTTTAATTTAAGTTTGGTATATCCTACAGATGGCATTCAACTACTCCTTTATGCCTGAGAAGGGATACATGAAACACATTTTGAAACCCCTGTTTGTTCTGATTAGTCTTACAAAGGGAATAAAGTCCTTTTCAGGAGTTTACCAAAGTCAAAACTAAACCTCTTTCAGTTCAACTCTAAAATCAGAGACGACGTGTCCTGAGAACCTTTGGCTGCGGTTGTTTATGCAAATCACGAAATCAAGTCATATGACATTCAAATTTGAGATCTGACTGAGGTTGCATTGCTCAGAAGTGGACTGGGACAAAGTCCTCGGCTGTGACATCCTTTGCCTGGGTCTGTGACAAATGGACTGAACACAATCAAAACTTGAATGTGAAACACTACCCCCGCATAGCAGGCGATGAACTTCAGCTGCTTCATTTTTATGTGTTTTCTGTTTCTCATATTACTCTCCGCAATTGGTGTATCTTCAAACCGAGGTACAGTAATTACCCAGACTGTTTTTTTTTACTTAGGTCAGTTCTAACCACTGGATGCAGCTAACGCTTCGTTTTATTTGCTCCCAGACCTCATATTTTGCATGGAAGACTTACATACCCTACTGATCTGAAAAAAAAAACATTGTAATCTGCTTCCCAGGGCACCAGCCTCATACGTAGAATAAAGGGGTGTCGCTTGTTTTTTTTTTTTTTTGTTTTTTTTTGTCCTTGACTTCTTTGGTATATGGTGTGGAATGTTTTAACTTGAACCAAATACAGAATTAAAGGACCCACCCAGTAGTGCAATCCCTCATGAAAAAAAAAAAAAAATGCAATAAGAATGCTGGGTAAAATCTTTCCCTTTTGTCTAGTTTGACATTTAGATACTATACCATTGTTTGCATTACATTTAAAAAACTAGGGAATATGATTAAGCTCAAGCATGGTTCACATAAAGGCAGTTGTAATTGAAGATACCCTTACCTGCAATTTAAGCATCATTTTCCCTTGTAATTCAATCCTATGTTTTTCTGTTATTTTCATTGTTTTTATTTTTACTTTCAGTATTTAAAATTAACAAAATATTGAGTGTTAATATTTTTTTTCTTGCTTGCGCAAGTCCCTGACTTCCTTGAAATTTTAAGTCTGTAGTATAAAAGGAAACTATTTTAAAGCAAAATAAATAGAGTGTATTATTTAAAGACTAAATATGTGTGGTCTTTTCTTCTCTTCCAACACTAAAGAGTAAAGGTGTTCACTTCTCACATGACTTAATACACATGGGTGACAAGCACTGTGTTACTGTTTTATGAACAATTCTGTATGCACTGGCACAATACAAGACAGGCATGTAACTAAAGGCATCTACAGTACATCGCTTTTTCCCCATGTGTCCACTTCCTTGTTTATCATTTCAAAGGGTCCTGTCTCCAATTACTTGACTTTCATCACAATAATAGTGTTCATATGTCACTTTAAATTCAGCCTATATTCTCTGCTGCATTAAAGTGAGGGCATTTAAAAAGCATTTTCATTGGAAAAATTATGCTACATTCTCTTGTTGAGATAGAAACCTTGTTTAAATAAGCAGGAAGCTTCTGCTCTCTCTTGATTTTAAATCATTGGCTCCACCTTTCCATGCAGGTAGCGTTTCATATTGCTGTTAACTGCAATCATAGTGTAAAGGAATCTGACCCACTTGATCTCATAAAATGTATGCGTTTTATAGTCCCTACATGTTGTGTGAATGACCCATCACTGTGTCTTCATGTGTGCCGCTGCTCAGTCTCAGAAACAAGATGCTTTCTCTCCTAGAGGCGCCTGCAATGAAACACCTGTGAAAAGTGCCAGGGTCGAGGACTTGGCGGGGTGTAATTGCCTTTGCTTTTCCACATGACCACACTCTCCACCACTCTCTCACCTGATCCCTCACCGCAGACCCGAGGTGGGACTGGGGCCCACTTCTCCGCGGGCTATCTCAGGTGACATCCGTGTAGCGGAGCATTTCTGGGTGTCAATAACTCCATGCTGGTCAAGTGCAGCCTTTCTGGATAGGACTGACAAAGGCCTTTGTACTGTGTGCCCACTCCCCAGGCAAAAAGGGCCACGACCAAGTGGAATTTTACACCTGTCTCCCCCTCTCAACGAAAGCATTTTTTTTTAGTGCTAATCCTTCAGGTGTCCTGGTCGGTCCAATGCATTTAGGCCCTGGAGCAGCACTGATTCACTGCCTCACTGGAAGCTTACATGTTGCACCTGGGAAATGGTAAAATATTATTAGCTAAGGACCATTTTTCTTTGAATTTGAAGGGCACTTTACAGAGTACCCTTCCCTGTTTTTCACCATTATTTACAGTGTTTGTGGCATACCCATGATATGGGCGTATGACCTGTTGAACATGGTTTTCTCTCAGTTTACTTCCTGCTTTTGAGCAGACGATACGGTACATATTGCTACAGGAGAATGATTTTCCTGTACTGGTATGAACTGGTAGAGTTCTGTTTGTTAGAACTCTTAAAAACAACTATTTTACTAATTTTCTGTTGAATATATTAAATACAAACCTTTTTATGGAAAAGGCTGCTACATTCATTTCCAATTTTATGCTTGTCTTTATAGGTTTGTGGTGTTGTAAAAACACATTGTTCCTCAGTGGACACCTGAAGTCACCCTCCAGCAAAGTCACTGGATTGCATGGTTATTAATAATACAGCATGGGTACATTCAATACAGAGCACTGAAGTAACACTCCCTTCTGGAAATAGTGATGAACAAACTGACCAGCCTGCATTATCTATAATGATATTTCACTGTCCACGCTGGTGAAAAAATGCTTTCTTTTTTTTTTTTTTAATGGTCATTTATTTATTTAGGTGTTTTCATCACACATCCGTATTGTTAGTGTGCTAGGATATACTAAAAATAGGCTTAATCTTTTTAAAATTGTCGTTTATTAACTTCAGCATTTTATATTATATGAAACAGGGCATATAAGATATCCACCCCATAGTGGAATATAAAAATGTGGTGGTCTTTGAGTTGGCCTATACATATTCTTCTCTTATTTCTGAAAATGGTAGGTCTCCATTGGCTGTCCTTGGATTTCACAGCGTTTTGGGACAAAGGGATACTTCGCATTACAGACAGGCTGGCATATGGCGCTTATGCATTGGAAGAAATGATTAACTGAGACCGCTGTCCTTCGCTGTCTGTGGGCAGCCAGGGATTCCCTCCGTTTGCGGCCTACGTCATGCATGCGTCTGATGGCACATTGTCACGCAGAGAGCAACTGTGTCATTGTTTGCCGCTGCCTGCTGGCCTGACTGTCTAGACAGCTCCGCCAGCAGAGACAAAGGCACTCCGTAGACACAAAAGGAACGGGGTCAAAGGAGAGGGGCAGGCACCTGGCACTTGAGGGACATGTGGAGCCCGACGGATCCCAGCAAGAAAGGGAGGGAGAAATGTTTGTCTCAAATGGAGCATTATGGGGAGACAATATGTTAGTTTAACCTTCTTGTATGCCATCATTGCTACATACTGATATGTAGTTAATTTGCCATGTGCGTATTGGTTTATTCTTGTGTTACGTCACATTGTAAGCTCTTTGATCAGTGAAGACCAACCGCAGCACCCTGTCAACTTTTGTATGTATTTTGTATGGTATTTTCTTACTGCTGAGATGTTGGAAGTGTGCTGTGCATGACTGAATGGCAGCTTTGTGTTCAGTAATAGAGGTTCTTCAGCTCAGTGTCTTTTGCTCTATTGCTGCGGAGATGTCTAGATGCATCCTCTCATTTCTTTGTTACCCCTATCCTCGCAGAGATAGTTGCCAAAACACTCTTTTTTTAAATCAAAACAATGCTGTCAATCATAATCAAAATGTATATTTTCCTGAATTCCCAAATATATGTTCCCAAACAATTTTTACATTTTTTTAAACCATTCTTAGTAGACATTATCTTTAACGTTTTTGATTTTTCAACACATTAGAAACCAATCTAAGATATACTTGCGGTTGATAACAGTTACCACCTGATTAACAGTGTTTTTATACATTGATTCTCAGTCAAGACCTGCACTCAGTCACACTTACTGTCTCTTCTGACCAGGGGTTCAACACTGTGTGGCCTGCTTATGACCATAGTTAGAACCTACAGTGAGTGCAGTCTTTGCATCTTAGAACAGGTCTGAGGGCAGGAAAGGAGGATTCTACTTAGGGGGAAAATACACTATTGAAGCCATTAACTGAACAGACTGAACATTGATTTCCTGGTTAGCTCAGGGACTTCCTGTCTGAACAGCAAATTGAAGCTCAACTTCCAGCGTTGCAACACATTTCAGGTCAATCAGAAACATGCTGTGAGCGAATGGCAGGGTCCTCTGATGAAACAGGACAGTGGTCAAATAGGCGCAATTGTCTGAATCTGTATTGAAGTGAATATTGAAGAGAAGAATGTGGACACATCCAATGAGTTTGAGTTGCACTGGAAGAAGACTAGTAATTAGATATGTTAGTCTGCAAGACACATTTTTAGACTCAAAGGCTCAACTGCTACATGATAGACACACTTCCTACCCAATTCTTTGAAACAGTAGGAGGCCAAGTTAATGACAAGAAGGAACACTGATGGTGAGAGACGGTCATTTTTATAGTGATCTCTTTTAATTGAAAGGACTAAAAATACCGTTAAGTCAATACTGATGATTGCGGCTTTTTCCCCACACGGAAACGGAATCTCCCCCACAATTGAATTCCAGGGCTTCTGAGCTTGATACGCAAAGCACCACTAGAGGGCGACTTGTCATTACATTTACACAAAAAGGGGTCATGCAGGGTTTGTCATCATGTGAACATTTTGTGTCAAGCAGTAGTACATCTGCCAGATCATCGCGTTCAAGTTGATTGTCACAGGACACAACAAATGCTGTTCAAAAGCAAACCCATCCCCCCTAAAATGGCCACAAGTCATTTCTGCAACTCTGACATGTAATAGGCTGAAATAACTGGATACTATGCAATAGTCTGAGGTCATATTGCAACAATAATAGTAATTGTTGTTATATAAATATAAATATGTATATATTTCTGATTGATTGTTTTGTTTATAGTACAGTGTACTCCCTTGTTATGAAAATCAATCGCATATCGAGATTAAAAACACGAAATTTTGGCTTTCTCACAGTCTGTAATTCCATTCCGGGTGTAAAAAAATGAAAAGTCGTTAGAATCTGAATACAGTGCATCTGTCACCTCCGGTTAATTACACACCGGAAACACCTATCAGATAAGCTAAATGCCTGGATGCCATGTATATGCCAGTAGTAAAAAAGACACTTCCTTATTGAAACGCGTCCTTCCCGAGTCTAATTGTCTGAATGAAAGAAATGCAAAGAAATGCAGCAGAGAAATTGGACACTCCACAGCCCACACTTAGTCTCAGTGAAGAACTAAGGAGGCGTCTCATCTCCAAAACGACAACAACCCAAACATCACGGGGACTCAGAAATAAAGTAAATTGCTAACACAGCACTGTAAAATTCAAACAATTAACGTGAGCAATGTTTTTTTATATAATAAAGCATTTACAAAATAAAAACTCGCATATGTTTTTTAAATATTCGCAGAAATGATCGAAGATCATCTCTCAATTAACAGGAAACGTCTTTAACAGCATCTATTTCACAGCGTTATTTATTACTCCATAATCAAATTATAATGGACAGATGTGAGAAGTGGAAAGCATTGTATTTATGTTCAAATATAACTGCTTATTGCAAAATCAATTTCCTCCTGTAATTACAGACATTTTTTTAACGGTCACAATTTAATATTCTGCCATTTCTGTGGAAGCCATTTTGGGACATTGAAAGCTCCATATATTCAGGCTAAATAAATAAATCATCAAAGATACCAGAAAGTCAAATGCACAATTAGCACCAGGAAGTCGCTGCAGAAATATCTGGGTGATTCAGTCACATTTTTCCATCTATAAACTCCGCGATTGCGGTGGCAACTTACAATACAATTGGTTTAGGAAAACAAACAAAAAAAATCTAACATATTTTTAGACTAGCATTTTTTTTTTTATCAGGACATTGCCCCGCTGCCTGGTGTATTTTCTATTCTTCCAAACTACAGGGTTCTGAAGAAATGTTTTAAAACCCTTAAATCAGTGATTACTCAGTTTCCAGTTATCTGAGACTCTAAAAATTACCTTTTTACAGTATAGATACACACTCTAAACAGAAGGTTTGCAGGTCAAACGTGTGTGAACAGTTACACAAGGGCTAAAATCAAGTTATCACAGTGGAAATGAACACAATATGTCAGCTGTACTCCCAGTTAACACCGAATGGCTACAAATTATATTTAACATATGCAATTAATCCCATTCTGAATGACCTGTAAACATTTAATTGAACTGTGTTGATAAACACACTTATAGATGCATGTCTGATAATAGCATGGCATAATGCTGTAGCATTACTCTAAGATACAGAGTGCTTTCCTAACAGTAAGCTCCACTGTTCTGATTTTCATAACAACACATGACAGATGCCTAGGGCAGCTGATTTGGAGCATGAAAAGCAAGAATGTGGAGATATGGGGGGCACAGCACTGCCATGTGAGTCTGGCACAAAGGGATTAAGGCACACTGAGGGAAAATAATTCATATTAAAAAATAACCTCTATTGATTGTTGACCTTGCTTTAAAGGGATCACATAGCATGCCCCTATTGTAACATTCATTAAAATGGATATATTTTCGTTCTTTTATGCTGGAAGTCGCTCTGGATAAGCGTGTCTGCTAAATGAATGTAATGTTATGTAATGTAATGTAAAAATGGGATATACTGTAGGAATATTATCAAACAAATCAAATCTGTAACAAAGGCATGCTGCCATTGTTTTTATATTCATAGAATTTTTACGGACTGCTGTGTCATACATGATCACCCTTTCCTTTCCCAGTGTATTCACAACACCCTGTCTGGCATTGTAAGCCCATGTATGTCCTAGATAATCTCCACAGATCAGAGCGCTCAGCAGAGGAACGCCCCTTCCCTTCTCCTGTCATTACTGTGAGGAGGTGACGTAGGTCAGCCAGCGACTGCGTTGTGACTGATCACTGACATTGCGGGGGGGAGGAGGGTGGGGGGGGGGGTCTGCCAGTGTGGTCTTCCCGCAGTGCCTGAGCGAGAGTCTGTCTCCGCACCGGGCAGACGTCAGCTGGAGGTCAGGGGAGGTTGCTTCAAACCCAGGCTGCACATTCGTTGCTTACAGGCTGATGATGTGAGTCGAGGGCCTTGGGCTAGGAACACTGCAGCCCGTGCTCAATGAGAACAGCGCACTGGCTGTGCCGGGAAAAAAAAATCACCCCTTTCAAACACGGCCACGCTAATCTGCTCGCGTGTGCAAAGAAAAGCCCCAGCTGCAATATTAAAGTGTGTGCACATACATCATGTTAACCGTAATTCACTCCCAGATTCCTTTAAGAAACCAAGATGATCCTGTTTCCAAGACCTCTGTCCTGGAAACAGGATTGTTTTCCAAGGCCAATATGTGTAGCTCACGAGTTTGTTTTGTGCTGCGATGCGCCCGTGCCTGTGTGATGAACATCTTTTTGTCTGGCTCTGCGGCCTTCCTTTCGCTCACTACTCTGCTCCCCAGCCCCAGGTTTCCACTCTTGAATGTCAGATTGCTTTACCGCTAATTTTTCTCCACGACCACTGCACGTTGTCACAGCCAATCCGTCTTCTGGGTTTGCATGGCTTCGCTGATGCGCTCAACACTGGGTCATAACTGATACTGCTCCAGTCCTCACTGCTCTCCTCATATTTCAACAGAATAAACCATGTATAGGAATTATGACTGTCATGACATGCTAAGTGTGCATGTATTAATTTGATTAGCTCTGCTAATTTGCCGCTTAAAGAGAGTTTAGAGCTGAGACTCAGAGATTAAGCAGATACATAATGATCAAATCAAGATCATTCGAATTCAGGAGCATTTAAATTGTGCAGAGATGAACTGTCTTGCCAGCAACAAATGCATCTGTATTTACAAAGATAAATCTGGATGATCACAGACCTTTCACTATATGGTTGGTCATCAGAATACCTCTTTGATTTTTCACCAGGGCATTGTGGGTTAACAACCTACCAAGGCTGCAACAAAGATTTCACAAATTCTCAAATTGTCTGTATTTGAAGCAGAGCAGCACTGAGGTGGATTGGGGTTATAGTCTTGTGAGGGACAGGCATTCTGCTATGTCTCCCTGAATAAAATTTGAGAAACTTGGATACGTTCGATCTGCTTGAGATTTTCAGGTCATTTACTTTGAATGCAACATTAAATCCTTTTTGTTTTTGTCTTTTATGTATTAAGACAGGTACACTGTAGTATTTGACTTCACTTTTCATTCCTTCTTGATTGAAACCCACGATAAATCCCAATACTAAGTATTTAATTTTAACTAGATTACTCTTACAAAATCTATTACAAAGAAAGTAGTATTTAGGATAGAGAATTTAATATCTACCTTTCCTTGCCTAACTGCTTATGCTGCTAAGAGGAGTCTGTGCAAAACTACTCTATCATTCAATGTAATTACCTCTATTAAGGAACTTCCTGTTAAAGTAAATCATGCAATCATGATAGATATGAAAAAAGAGAAAAAAAAAGTGTAGCACATGTCCAACAAGCATCATGGCAACAGATTCCATTCCGTGACAAAGTTTGCCTTTTCAGGTGCAGGAAATGGTCTCACGGGATAGAGTCCACCGCAGCCAGTGTGCGATGTGTGCCGGTCACGGAGGACTTCACCCAGAGAGACCTGCCCCTCGCCTCTGTGACTCTCTGCTCAGTGAGCCTTTGTCCTTGTGTCCTTGTTCCTCTCTGAGCTCAATGGCTTTCCTCTCAGGATCACTTTAGGGTCACACAATATCTGACTGTTTCACTGTCTTCTCTCAGGGGCTGGTACTTCCTCTGCTGTGAGTAATTTCAGAACATTGAATGACATGGTGCAATTGATCTGTACAAGATGTGGAAGCTGAGCCTCTGTGGGCTTGCTACTATACAACTATCAATTCTACTTATTCCTCTTGTCTAAATACAGTGTTCTGCATATGTTTATAACATTTGTTACTATTACTTGTCACCTGAGGGAAAGTTTGGTGAAAAAATCTAAGAAGCCTGAGGTGGAAAATGGAAATCGCATTGTAAAGTAAATAGCTTTCATTGTTTTGAATTCATGCAATTTATACTGAACAAAGAAAGCAGGATGGGGAAAATTGCAGGATGTGGGTTCCAGAGTAATTTAAGATTTAAGAGACTGCTGAAAATCTCACTTCAGCCTGTTCAACTCTATTGTCGTTATATTATGTCATCTGCCTTGGACAGAACCTGGGAAACAACAAGATAAATTGAGTGGCTGCAGTGAATTGTAGAGGTGCCCGTAGACAGGGACAATGAAGGGACTGGTGTGAATACAAGCAGTAACAGAGCAAACCAGGCCTATGGCATGGGGCCTTAGGACCAAAATGAAAACAATACAGAGTGGCTGTCTTTGTGTTGTCTCATACGGTCCTGAATGTGCTAAAAAAGAGATACAGAAATCTTCTGGAAGAAATGCCTTTGGTGAACTAAAGCAAACATTCTGGCCAAACACAATATCTGAACAGGAATGAGAAAGAGTGAGCCATGTCTGTGACACTGCAATGCCTCCGTAACCCCCACCTTCAACGCTCACCCAGAGAGAGGGGGTAAAGAAGGAAGCACGAAGACCTGAATTTGGACTTGCACATCCAATAACAGGGTCCTGACTACAGCAACTCTGAGAAAAGTAATCCATATTTGTCTATTGTATTATAAATGGATACATATAATGCATGCTGGGGAAAAACCATTTGCGGAGAAAACTGTATGGAATATGTGGTATATCAGATTTACCAGTGGCACTGATAATTATGGGTTTCATTTACCTAAACACACACAGCCTCAGTTTTTTCTGCCCTGCTCCATGCTGAGATTACCATTTGGAAATAGATGTTGCACAAGTACAAACAGGAGCATGGACCATGGACTGAACAAAATTAGCCGATAAATCAGTGTTCAAATATCCATGAGACTAAATGAGTTCTGCAGGAAAGCAGCCTCCATAGCAAACTACCCTGTTTCTTGAGTGGAACAGATATTCGCCATCTTTCCCCAAACGTTACTACCACAACTGTGTACTCAATGGCTGAGTGCACCAGTATGCCACCGGCCGGCCTAAAACACATATCTTTACATGAACCCAAAATAAGAAACAAACTCCATGAAATCGCAAACAAATACCCCAGTTGCCACTCCTTGGTACCTGGAGCAACACTAGGCACATAACACGGGCACAGATTTGAATGCACGCAATACACAGAGAAAATCCATTGAGTGAAAAGTGAAAAGGTAAATAAAAGAAGTCCACCAAAAGGATATCATTATTTGTATGTGACAACGTAAAGTTTTTCTCAGTGAACACGACAGTTATTAGAGGCCTCATTAGTGGGGCTTACTTTCCTCTTGCTTGGGGTGACGACAGGTGTCAAGAAAGATGGAAGCCTTTGTCAGGGTCTGTTAATGCTCAACACCAACAATAAGAACAGCTTCCATGGCTGCTGATTGTGGAGGTTCCCCGCCACGACAGGCAGAAGGTGCTCTGGTAAGTGGAGCTCCTGCTGTTTTGTGTTTGAGCGATGGCTTGACACACTGCTTTCCTGTGTGAGTGATGGAAATGAGCGCCGAGACTGGCATATGGGCCTGAGCTCAAGCCTGATGCCTCAGAAGCCAACAACCACTCCATCTGTTAGCATATCAGGCACTGCTGGGTTCATTATTGTGGAGTATTAACATTGCAAAATACTTGCCTAGACATGCCCTGGTCTTGGATGACTGCTGATCCGGAGGATCCATGTGATCATTTAACGACTCTATTCCATTAATGAGAGCTGGAGCAAGTGGATAATGTTTCAGTTTTGAGAGAGTCGATGTCTTGACTTGGAGAAGGCAATGGACTCTACCCTTCCAATAAATCACTGTCCTTTCTTGCACCTCTGAATTTGGCACGTTTTAACAATGGTGAGTTGTTCCTGCATACCTCCAGCCTACCATTTATTTACTGCTTATTGTGGTATTATGTGTTCTTTGATAAAAACAAAAAAAATTCTATGATGGGAAACACCTCTTAATTATTCTGAGGGACGTTCAAGGAGAAACACTAGCGGTATTATGAGGTAGGTTAGAGATATGCACTGTTTTCCATTTGTTCAGTGAGTTCAGATCTGATGCCATGAGAACAGCAGCTCGTTCTTCATCATGCCCTGTACACCTTTCTTTGTTGTATCTTAAACCAGAAATCATGAGAGGATAGGGCTTCTATGAAATTGGTACAACTAGTGTTTCATATCTGCACCAAGCACACCTTGATATTCCTAATATACCAAAGTCTCAAGGGCCATACAGCTTTTGTGAGATGGATTTGTGAACATGTAATTCAAGCTTTATTCAAAAATGCAAGATCAATTATTAAAATAAATTAATTAATCAATACTAATAATGCTATTAATAATGATTACCTGAAGTGAAAATATTCTAAATACACTTCACCATAACTAATAACATATAACTAATTATTATTATGAATGAAGATAATAAATTACATTATAGTGCCTTTTATCACTTCACTATGTGGGGAACATTGACCTCAGCCACCACCAATGTATTTTCTAATATCCACTTGAGTTTCGCATGCCAGTGTTGTGCCAGAGCACTGATCAAAATGGTGAGGTGGAATATAGCCAAACCACCAGAGAGCCCTCTAATATTTGTGGTAAGTGTCATGGGATCAGTCTTGACACAGTGGGTCATTTGCCTTAGGTTTACCATATCATCTGACAAAGAGCATCTCCCAGAACACAGTGTCCGCGAACTGCATAGAGGCATTGACTTTGAGGTTGAAAGGGACTGTCCCTTAGTGGCCCACCAACAGAAGCATTGTTTTCCCATGGGTAGCCTGATCCAGCTGCTGGCAAAACTTATATTTTGAACCATACTGGATAAATTCTGGATCAATATGGGTTTGGGCAGGGATGTAGTTATTTGCTTTTTCTCGTGAGAAATCCATTTAAAATGACTCCAGCTCTTTTGTTTTGTTGTCTATTTGTTGAACATACTCATTGTCTCAAAATGTTGTTGTAATTGTAATAGCTAAGTCAAGAAAATCCAAACACTGGGAAATTTCTATTATGCTACATAAGATTTACACAGCGATATCATCAAACATTTAGTAAGTAAAGATCAACATTTACTTACCCTACATATCTCTGTGTGAGCTTTTTGACTCATCCATTCTTGTTGAAACACATTCAGCTACAGATGCTTGATTAACTAACTGGCTTTTGATGGACACGTCATACAAATGGATGAATGATTTTTCTTCCTGAGTACATCTGAACTGTACCAAGGATATACACCCAATTTAAATGTTTAAATGTTTGTCCAAATGGTCATTCACCCTCAGAACAGATGAAAACACAAACTATTTTCACTAAATACACAAAAAGACCAACAAACCAGCAAAATCATTTTTATTCACGATAATGAAACACAACACTACAACACAACAAAATCTTAGGTCTTCTTGTACAGCGTTACAGCATTTTTTCTTAGCTTTATCAAATTAGCTTCTCTGTTCACATGGGGTTCAGACGTCAGTGCGTTCTATTATTCTACATACCTCTGTAAAATGTTTTATGTGTGTCACAACTGATCATCTCAATCATTTGGGTATTGCCTCATCTGTTAGACGCTAATAAACGCATGCGCTTTAATATGTGCTGTTGATGTACCAATTTCTCAATTCTGCATTTCATTTCAAAACCCGTTAAGAAAGACATCCGTAATGCTAAATGTGTTATTACTCCTTAAGCCATTTTCAAGTACCTTACGTGTTAACCCTATGTCACGTTTGGTAACCTTTGTGTTACATTAAATTATCACAGAGCAGCGGAGTGGAGAAGTAAGGTAAAACATACACACACATACTGAAACACACACACGATGATATCCTTCTTAATAAAATGCACTCTAGTTTGATTTATTATAGAGGCTTCTTCGACAAAGCCCCTTGTAGCGCACACAAGGCCCACCACCTGATTCGCTGTCTGATTGGCTGTCCGTGTGCTTCAGGAAGCCAGTTTTTTTTTTTTGCCTGGGTGTCCTGTGATTGGCTCGTTTGCCCTTTGTCTGTGAGGCAGCTGCAGATTCTACTTCACACGTGAATGTATAGGGGATTGGAAGGGACCATTTCCATGGGCCATCTGTCTCACAGGCTGCAGCACTAACAAAAGGATCCCAGGATGGTTTTAGTGCATGTTGGATATCTGGTTCTTCCTGTTTTTGGCTCAGTAAGAAATAGAGGTATTGTTTATTTTTTATTTATCCCTCACGATTACACATATGTAGAGATATGTTGTTGTCTTGTTTATCAGCTAACCATAAAAGTAACTAGCTTGTTAGCCAGCTAGCTAACTAAGGCAAAAAAGAATCAGTTTGCATTGTGTACTGCCTAGCAAGCTAGCCGACTGTAGTCGGGATATTCAAGATACGGTGTCTATCACTTTTAACGATGTAGCAGATTAAGTAGCTGTAGCAAAATGATATTTATATAATCATTGTGATGATTTGAAACGGATATGCTGGGGGTTGTTTATCTTTAAGGGTAGCTAGATACCGACAGCAAGCGAGCGTTCGCAAACTAGCTCACTAGTTTTTGAAATGCATGTAGAACCAGGTAGCTTGCTAGTTAATAGCCGTTGAGCGTGTCATTCGTTACGGGGTTGAGAGTATAGCCAGCCAGGTTATCACCTAACAAATCAATAGGCCTATTTACTCATTTAAATGTAATGGCGTGATGTGAATCTTCAATTTCGGACCGCTTTGAACAATTTTCAACTTGGCAGTAATTTGCTACCTAGCTAGTCTATAAACGCTCAGAATAGCACAATTGGATAGAGCTAGCGGGCTAAAATTTCGCAGGAGGCTGCCGCTAGCTGTCTCGCTACATAATGATAGCTAGCTAAAAAGAGATATTGAACCCTGAATTCTTTATCAGTAAATTCGATTTTTTCTTGGTGATGTCGCAAGAGAGAACTCCTTGCAGGTTCTAAGATCCTGCACCAAAATCAGTGGCATGGCTAGTTTTGGGGGGAAAGCCCAGATATTAGAACGAGGGAGATGCATTTTATTGTTGAAGTCATCAGTGTAGCTGACATCAATTAGCAGAATACCCTTCATTTTAATGTAGTATCTGTATTGCTTATGTAATAATAATATGACGTGCATTTTTAAAAAGACGTACAGTAGCACCAATGATTTCATTGTGCTTTTATTTCTGTTCTTTTTTCCTGTTTCATAGTATCGAGGCTGGCTCTGCATTCTGCATTTATCAGATCTTTGTCCTCCCCTCCATTGTGTAGCTAATGATCATCTGCTGCTGTGTGGTGTGGCCTCTGCCTGTACTCTGCATTTAGCTGTATTGTGAATCCCTTCTTCCTCATTTCCTCTTTCCATCAGAAGACGACATTGGCATTAAAAAAAGAGAACTCACTCATGCAGTTCCTCCTGTGTAACAGACTAAAAAATAACACCTATAGAAAACCTTTTTTGTCTTTGTCAAGTTACTGTATAGTTAATAACCCATTGTAGCACTAGAATTTAAAACAAATGTCATTGTGTACCTCCCATCCAGTCTTAATATAGTACATTATGCTGTAAATTCCTGTAAAGTGGATACATTTTGCCTAGATTCGATTATAGCCGTGCTTGATCGAACACCTGATCTTCGTCTCCATTCCCCCCTTGAAGGTGCATTGTACCAGTACTTGTCTGTTTGACGTCTTTGTCTAAATTTGCATATATGGTTTAATTAATAGCATTGCATTAATTTGCATTAAGTTGTATTACGTGTGATGCGACCGCAATATTTGCATCGCGTTTTGACTTTGGGGGAAAAAGTCTAACCAAATTTATTTAAAATAAAATAGGTACGTGTTTTGTAACGAAAACGATCACTTCATATTTCACTGCAATGGTACACTGCACCTGTCTTAACGGTTAAACGGCCAGTCATAATCCTGTCCATGGTGTATAACCCTTTGTTCCCCTTAAATTGAATGAGACTACACAGCTAGCTCGCTAAAGTAATTGGCAAGACGG
This sequence comes from Megalops cyprinoides, assembly GCF_013368585.1. NCBI lineage: Eukaryota > Metazoa > Chordata > Actinopteri > Elopiformes > Megalopidae > Megalops > Megalops cyprinoides. The sequence goes on along the minus strand of NC_050587.1, from coordinate 15,998,314 downwards.
CATCGCAATAATTTGCCAATCATAATTCTTTCCCTTGTGATCCATTGCTATGCAAATTCTCCACCTATTATCAAAATACAAAATGCTATCCATTTCACAGGGATATGTTTATTTCCTGCACTGCTATAGAAATCCTCTCTTTTAGAATCAAAAATGTCTTTATTCTTTGGTTGTGGTTCTCTACCTTTTGTTCTTGTATTAGAATTTAATGCATGGTCATGTTTTTATTCTTTTGTTTTACATTGAATAGCAAATTCCAATGTAATCTTTCTGTAGAAAAGATGTACCCTGCTGTACTGTAATGTGCTGTAGCATACACATCTGCTCATTGGATGCCGCTTTTGTTCTGTTAACCCTATACGGAGCATGGTGGGCCTTGCCTTTGATCTTTTTTTGCATGGAATTATTATTACACAGTTCCACATATACTAATATTTTTCAATAAAGAATATAGTATTTTTTCCTAACCTTCAGTGTGCTTCTTGCTGATTTCCATTTATTGTCTTACCCCCCCGCTGTGACAAAGATAGACTATTTCCTCACATTCTCCATCATGAGGCCTGAATGAGCTGGTATCTGCAGTCATCTCTGTGGTAATTGTTTGGAGGCACTTGAAGGTGCAGGGCTTATCTCTGATTTTTAATACTAGCATTAAAAAAAGATCTGTGTTTGGGGGTAAAAATGCAGTTTGACTGGGAAATCTGAACAAAGAGAGATGCATTTAGGGAAGGCATCTGTTCACTGCATCCTAGTCAATCCCAATTGTCATCTTACCATTCCTTTGTTGGTGCTAGCTAGCCAAGCGGCTGCTTGCGCTTTGACCATTGTGAGCCTATTCTGAGCTGTCTCATTGTTTTGTTACACATTCATGGTTTGTCCAAATTTGATTAATTCTAGATGGTTGCTTTAAAGGGTATGTTTTGTAACGATTTGTCTATAATAAATAATGCCAAGCACTGTTTGAGTGCAATCTATATGTTCATTGCATTGAACAATTGCAATGAACACACTTGCATGACCATTGCTGATAATCATGAAGTGACTTTCTGTTTAGTGTCCTGAAAAAGACTGAACTGCACCTTAAAGTCTCTCTACTTGACACAATGTGAACACTGATGCAGATGCAATGTGGACTTTGCCTATTTGTCTAACTTTTACATGTAGGCTATGCACTATTGTCTGGAACCCTGAAGTTCCTTCAGTAGTTCAAATGGGTAGTTCAAATAGTGTTTATAGGAAAACGTACGATGGTTACTAACCTCAGGACTTCTTTCAAAATAACATTGTGTCCTAAATCTTTAAATCACACAAAGGAAACTCTGAACATGTTTAACATGATGCATAGGCTAGGTTATTTGTGTTAAAGCCAAGCCAGTATAGGAACTGTTCACTTTAGTTGTTTTGGGTAGCGGTTTCCTCCTACTTACATTTTCAAAATTAAGCCTGTGTTTACTCTAAATAATAGGGTGTAGGAAGGCCTATATTAAGCAGCATCCTCAGTGCTTATTGTGTACATTTTGCTTCGACGGACTAAAGTTTTAATCTGTGAAGGCGGGCTTTGTTCAGTGCTTATTTTCAGGGCAAGGGCAAAAGGCAGGGCAATTCAAATATTTTGATCCCTTGGTTCATTTGAAAATGGGGAAAAGATTCCCCTCTGATAATCCCTGAAGTCCATGTCTATTGTACTGTAGGTGTTGGCCTTTTTCTGCACGGAGCATTCTGTGATTTCATTATAAGAAATCTTACCTGTGCACAATTAATTCTACCATTTGCTGGCTGTTTATTTTACAGTGAGCTCATCAAGGCAATTTGTGGATAAGTACTGTGCAAACATACATTATTGTAGACTGTTTCCTAAATGTGTACATGAGCTAAAATTGTAGCAAAAATGAACACCTAAAACATGTCAGGTATAACATCTGTTGAGGATGTGTGCAATTATATACAGGGTTTTATAGCCTTTGTTGATCATGCATATGCTGCCTATTAAATAAAAAGTTCTGCCAGCTTGACTTTTTTCAAACTGTCATAAGTAGCACTGATGATCACAGCCCCTCATTTCAGAACCCATCAATGATTTATGTGCAAACAAGCAGTCAAGCTTGAAATTATTTTGGGTATCTTTTCAAGCTTTTGGTGTTTAATTGTCAATTGTCCATTGTGTCATTGCCTGTGAGTTCTTCTCAATAGGAGTAAATAGCAAGCCATGATCATGAAATTACTATTGAGTGGGCTATTTAGTATGTATTTTGTCTACATCAAATTTGGAAATGCTGCAAGCTGCTTGAAATTTGTTATTAATCACAAATGGGCAAATGTAGAAACTGGTACATAAAAATCTGTTGCAACTGTATCTGCGGCATTTTTAATTAACGACCAAACTGAGATTACAGAGAATAATGTAGCATTTCTCTTCGTAAAATCCAGTATGTCTGTTCTTAGATTACGAAGAACAAGTATGCTTATTTGCATAACAGGTGTGAAATGCATGTGATCTGCATTTCAGCACCCAACCCCCACCCCAGTAAAACAATGCCTACCAGTTAATGCAAAATTCCTCAATGGATTTTTTTTGGCAAGTTTGCAAAAAAAAAATGCTAATGCCAATATCTCCTATTAAGTAAGAATAAAGATAGTAGTGATTTTAGACAAAGTAAAGGTATAATAATGGATTACTGTACAAAGACAACAGGACAGTCTGTGTTTTGTCAGCGGGTAGGCAGACCAAAATAGTTTTGTCACCATGTCTGATTCTTTCTAGACTGATTATCTTTCATCCTAGTTTCCATCACAGCTTTTGCATATTTGAATAACCATTTCAGTATGGATGCGCTAAATTTTGGATTGAAGGCCTGCATTTCTTGTTGAGCATCGTTAGGAATTTCAGATGCAGAAATTCATTGAATAGAAAAGCTCATTGCAATTGCTTGATTGGCTGAGACATTTTGGTCATTGGACTGTCTTCCTGTTGGTCTGTCTTAGTTCCTTGATTTTTTTTTACATCTGAACAAAAAAAGATGAACAACCATACCTCAGTGATATTTTAAGAGCGTAATCACCGGAAGTACATCTATGATTGGATGAAATTAACAATACAAGGGAACAGACTGTACTGTTCCTCATTTCATTATAGAAAGGTAACCTGCTGTGCATGCTAGTGCCAGCAGTTGTTTAGCAGCTTTTTGCTGAGAAAAAGCCAGTTTTGTGGGCAATATGTTTCAGAATATGAAGGGTTTAAAAATCCATTAAAGGCCTTTTGACTATGAAGAATTCAATAGTCCTTTTTCATTAGTTGTAAAAATGACATCAGTAGCAATCCATATTAGATCAATGAATGAAAAAACATTATGTGATATAGTCACTAGTTTCAGTGAAAAGATTAATAAGCCTTTTATTTGGTAGTAATAAATCAGAGACCAATCAGATCTCTCTCTTAATGTGAAGGAAAAAAATAAGCAGTTTCCATGAAGCTTTAATGAATACTGGGCCTTTGGTGAACCCCACCTCGTCATTTTGCAGAGATTGTCCATCTATCTGTCTGTGCTGACTGGATATTGTGTAAGATGTCTTCATCCAATACTCATTAGATTACAATAAAATAATCTTTGCATAGAAGTTAGGTAGTCTTAAAACTTGGTCCAGACTTGCTATTACAGCTCACAGTTACTTTTTCTTTGAGCATATGCTGCCTTCCTGTGTAAATCTGAAACAATGAGAAGAGCATTTCTGATGATTTTGTGATTTCCATTTTAGCAGCATTCCAAGAAGGAACATTTCACTTATGTGAAGTGTTTACCCTTAACACCAGCAACATGGTAATTGGCTTGTACACACTTTATGTTGAATCCCTTATACCATAAATACAGAATCTCTCATGAATCAAATCTCCTTCATGTTTTTGTTCGGTTTTATTTTTCCTGGAAGTACCTGAAAATACTTAACGCTTTCACTTTCCATAGCTTGAGCTCAGCTGTTTTCAGCGGAAGTACCTGGGAATATTTAACGTTTTCACTTTCCATAGCTTGAGTTCAGCCTCAGCCAACAATAAACCTTTGAAAATTCAATTGGTGTCATTATTAGTGTGACATCACAAATTAGTCTCAGTCATTATCCTCCATGGTGCCTTTTGTCACAGAATCTATATACAGAAACTAACAGAAATACCATGTTGACTCTCTTCTCATTTTGTGAAGGCCTATGATTTTCAGCTTTTGTACCCTAATATTTATCTCAATTGAAATACTTAGTTCAATAATTACAATCAGTCTGAACATATTAATGAAAGGAAATTCTCTTTTGATAGTTTTGCCCATTTGACCAACTGTCAGCATTTCCTTTGTGTTGCATTTAAGTGAGATTTCCTTCAATTGGTAATGCTGTGCCAGGAAAAAAATTCAACTAAGATATCATACCATTATATCTAGATACAGGCTAATTAAATTTACTGACAGACATTTTCTTGGATAATTTTTTTGTGGCTCTGAGATTGGAGAAATACAGAGTAGTCTGTGGTGAGTTGATTTTGACCTTTAACTGCATTCAACAGCAGTTACCAGCTAACCTCCATAGACTAGAATAGTGCACACTGCGTAGCTCACAAAAGTACATTCATTTTGGTCAAGACATTATATATTATACATGCCTACTTGCAAAAATGAGGATAAGGAGTAGTGGTAGCTTCTCTTGATTTTATTAAAGCCTTGGAACTCCATAACTGTAGTTATTGGCACAAAGTGTTTTTCTTGAGTCCAAGAGCACAAAGTTCTTTGAGTCCCTCTGTGTAGTACTTTCTGTACATGTGCCCTGCTGAAAACTTGCTTGTTGTTCGTATCACCTGTCCAAAGACTACAGATGAAATTTAGCTAATAGCTACTTCTGGAACAGTTAAGTAATTGTCCATTGTCCCTGTAAATAAATAAAGACAGTCTGAATGGTTCCCCCAAATTAGTAAACATATGTGTGTGTGTTATTTCCCCCTGATATTAAAGTTACATCACCAGTACAACCATATTTGTCATTGTAGTATAAAAGTAAAGACCAGCACCTACATCAATTGAATCGTCGGTTTCTGATGAAAGTATTTTTCCTCTTGCTGCAGCAGCTTCTTTGGTGAGCTATATATTCCTCCACCAATGTAGTCTTTGAATAAAAGGTGTCTTGATAAATGATGACAGGTCCTCGTATGGTGAATCATATGAACCATAAACCAATGCAATGCATTTTGAGTTCATAAGAACAAGGTCATGCCTTTTTTTTTCCAAGTGGAGTCCTTTTGACACACAATCATACAATTACATGCCACATTGTTACGCTGAATCGATAGCCCTATTACAGTTCAACACTCGGCTTTCTCACTAAGCCAGATCCCGAAAACCAGGGGAGAGGGAAGGACAGGAGAGCGCAGCTGCACACCACCTCTGTTCCCTATCATAACTTCAGGGACAGTGCTAGGCAATTGTGGCCTCATAGCTGCAGTCAGGGGAGGTTTAACACACTGGGAAGGTATGTGACGCATTCCAGTAACTTATCCACAAACGGCAGGAACCAACTTATGCCCTCCCCCTCAACACCTGACAGTCAGACTGCGCACAACAATGCCTAATGGAGCTATCAGCAGATAATGAACAAGCACTGTAATAAGTCATTGGCATTATTAGATCCTGGAGCTGCTAGATCCGCTGTTATAAAAGACCTAACCTAAGAGAGTCTTCTCAGAGCCTCTGGATGAGAATGTTGTTTAGGGCTTTTCAAAGGAGTTTTCTTGCATGCGAGTCCAGCAGTTGGTGTTCTTCGGATCTTAAAAGCATGCAGTACTTGAGTAGGCCGACATTTTCTATTTGCTGGTACTGTTAAATGTCTCTGAAACATGTTGTGTCACTGATGTGGCTTGCTTCAGATGTCAGGTCTGAACGCCGGAGGCATCATACAGAAAGCGGTTAGTGTGTGATTTGAGTACAGCAAAGACAGGGCTTGCATCACAAGGGTGTCGCTCGTTCATCAGACGCCCATGAACAGGAAGCCGGTAAACTGGGTCGAGAGACTCAGCATGTTCTGTATGTCTGCTTTTGTCTATCAATATTGTCTGGGTACCAAGGGGAGCTGAAAAAAATGCTCTGCACTGAATAAGGGTAGCAAGCGCATTACATAATACTTGTCCGATAACTATTTCACGTAGCGGTAATTACAAATTACACAATTATACCTGAATACTTATTCTTGGCGGCAGGAAATTGATTTGTTTCTACCGAGAATTGCTTCTGGATTTGATTTACACCATTTAATTTCCCCAAAGGTAAACGGAATTGTATTACAGCCAGTTTTGTAGGCGTATGCATTGCAGTATGTGTGTTAGCGTGTACCATACTGTCATAATCTGTACATGTTTTGTACTAAGTGTGTAATTGCATGTACTGTGTTGTTCTGTACGGAAATATGCTGTACAAAATGTTAAGTGAGTTTATGTCATGGTCAGTTCTCCAGGGTTGCGTTAAACTAAATGTGTAGTTGCGCGCACAGTCAGGTCTGTATGTGTGTTGTGCACAATGTGTGGCAGAGTGTGTAAATGTAGTTGGGTTAGCTGGAGAGTCATCAGTGTGCATTGTGCAGTATGGCCAGGTCTGCAGGAAACTGCAACAACCATTGCAGGAGAAACCGTTCTGTAGTTCAGTGGGAGACAGAACTTAGATAGAGATAGAGAATGATAGAGAATGCGCTGTGGAGTGCTGCGGGAGGGCAGAGAATGTGCACAGCGTGTGCTTTATGAGGCAAAACAGATGCCGTGTTCCCGGCAGGGCACGTTGCATCTGAGCGGCGGTGAGGGCCGCTGACACGAGGTCAGGGAGACGAGGAGGCACGCTCAGAATCCAGCCCTGAGCTGCAGGGGTGTGCCGGCGACCACGTTCGCCTTGTTGTTCCACAGGTGAATGCTGTTAGCTAATGAAATCCTGCCTGAGTTCAGTCTTTTACCTCCAGTCTGGTAAAAGGGGAGGCCATGATTACGCTGTGAAGGGAATGGAGACTGTGCTGAAGAAAGCAATATTCTAATATTTGGACTGATGGCTATGGCTGTAGCACATTTTTGCAGCAGGTGAGTGAAAATACCGCTGTGATAATGTAAGTGTTTCACTCATGTTGTCCTTGCAAATGACAATGATGAAACCCTTAGTTAAAACAAATGTCCTTCATTTACCCTCTTTCAGCTTTGTTATGCTGTCAGTGTGAAGGATGGTAGATGGGCTGTGCAAGCTAAACGTGAAGTATGTTCTCACCGGCATATGGTTTCTTGAGGCAAACTGGTTGGGCTTTGGCCTGATTGTGAAAGACTGTTGTAAGCTTTAAAATGTGTCTGTTTGTTTGCCATATATAGTGTATGTAGTATATATAGTATATGCCACATATAGTACTCCAAATACCCCTGACTTAGGATAGGTTGACAAGTTGAGCAATCACACTGACATACATTATTTTTTCCTCTTACTTCAAATGACAGTATCCCATTTTCAGTGATTGAGTAAAGATTTAATTGATTAAATATATGTGATATAATGCAACAATTAGCAATGTACAGAGCTGCAGGTCAGTTATGTACACTACAGTCTTACATATGGCAGGAGAAATTAATATTTAAACTTATCTCTCTCTCTCTCTCTCTCTCTCTCTCTCTCTCTCTCTCAAGCACACAAATTTCCTTAGTCGACTCCCTTATATGCATACATACATATTTATCCTGTCATATCTGAACATCTCTGTTAAATTCCACAATTCAAATATTTGGTCTAACAGATATGGATAAATCAGCAAATGCAAGTAGATTACAACTTGTGTAATTATATGCTACATGGTCGCAGTCTAGAACAAATGCATTGTTACAGCTATCTATCATTCATTTTCAAAAGGAAAACATTGATTAAATGCATTTGAAATGACAATGCTTTTCATTAACCTGAGATATCAGAGCTGCCCATTTCTTTAAGCCTTAAAGTGGGTGCTTTATATTTTAGTACATCATTTTCATGGTACACTGAAGCAAAATTGTTTTAGTGCATTTTACAAGACCTTACTTTCTGCATAAGGTACATAAAACATTAACACTGCATGAACTGAGTACAGATGAAATGATATGAATTCCTGCCTGCAGAGATCTTTGCAACCTATATGAATCACTTGGATGCCTTTTACAGAGTAACCACTCTGCATCATTTCATTACACAGACAGAAAAGAAACCTTCCCAAAATGCTGGGCACATTGTGTGGAACATCAATGTGGTTCCTATTAAATCCAAACTCTCTGGGACAAATTATCCAGCCATTTTTTTTTATTAATGCTGGCCATTGTGTGAGTTTGACTGGAAGGAAAGATGGTTGAAAAAAGACACAGAAACATGTTTGTTGCAAAATTTTCTTTTTGGCATAAAACTGCCTATTGCGTACTATGAACAAGAATTCTGGCCAATAGATAATACTGAATAACTGTGGTCATTGTATGGCTGAGTTGAAGATGGTTTATAAAATTATCAACATTTTTGTAAGCTTTTTTTTGTGAAGAATGTTTGATCCCACCATGTGATGTAGTGGGATGAGAATACTTGCTCTCCGTACCAAAATTAGCTTGTGCACACTGATAATCATTTGCTATATGTTTTAATACACAATAGGAATGATGATTGGTACATTTGTGGGTTGCTTTCATAATCTGCTTGGACCATGGATATGAGTTGGTACTAAACATTGTAAAAAGATATCATTATATTTTTAATCAGGCATTTTGCTTTTTGACAGTGCTTAGTCATTAAAATGAATATTAGTCATAATAATGTCTTTATAGGGTTTTAAGTCCACACACCAGTAACTGGTGTAGTATGTGACAGTGTTTACCTAGTATACTCTCACAGACAGACATGAAGGGCAATCCATATTTTACTGTTGATCTTTAGCAGCAGGTCATGTCTACTCCAGTTGTAGGCTCCTAGTTTCTCTCTGCACATAATACATTTGAATTGTGTCGCTATCTATCAAGCCACTGATCCATATGAAAGGTAAAATGTACTGAAAATGCAGCCACCATGTGTATTGTGAATACCGTCAGGGTTGCACACAACTTGCTAATTAGAGGAAGCACAGTCTAGAATGTCAGAGCTTGTCTATCAGGACACCTTCTTCTTTTGTATTTGCGTTTTCCATGTTTTCAATGGATGGCCAGGTTACAGGGGAATACCTCACAAAAACTGCTCACACTGTTCATTGTTTCTTTAGTGCTACCTCTAATTCACAGGGAATTCACAAGCAAAATGTAATTAATTGACGGTACTGTTATGAATTCTTTACAGTACGAGTTACGATTCTTTGTTAAACAGGTCAAACTTTCACTGAATTAGTGAAGGGTGGTTGGTGATGGGGTAGTACTGAATAATAATGATTTCGCAGATGTCCCCTGGCATTTGCTCTGGAAAATTAAAGTGGCACAACAGAACACAAGCTTCAAGTGTGTTTTGAGTGTTATGAAAGAGACAGGCACTAACCAACTGGGGGAAAAGAGTCCCTAGATATTTGTTGCTCGCCAGAGGAATGCATCGGTATTTACTGTTGTGGTAGGCAGCGCATTTACAGCAAAGCAAGTTGTCCACAAACTCTGCATTATTATCACTTCTGTTACCATACCATGCAGTGTCACAAATGTATGAACATTCAGATGTAGAGGCACTGGCACAAGTTATAACTGATGAAGAAGGAAGAGACTCTTGGTTTTTGATATGCTGTGGATGTATAATGCAGCATGACTGAGGCAGTCTGTTAAGAGGTAAGAATGTGGGCTCATTAAATATTTAGAGTGTATCTCTTATCAAGGAGAGAGTTGTATTACATTTGCATCTGATTTATTCATTATTAACACATTCCCGCCTTGTACAGGGCGGTGGTGCATTTTATTATGGTCTAACGCCAAATTGTAGCCCCCTCATTTAATTTTCTGCTTCACTGATACTGACTGCCATCTAATATGCGAATGTAATGACTTGAATTAAATTAAGAGGGCCTAGACATTGAAATGTTTGAAATTGTACATGAGAAGTTTGATGTAGTGCACTGACTTACATGTTTAAACCCTAGGAATTAAAGAAGTTTATATACACCTCATAGTGCAATGCCATTTTGCTACTTACAATGCAAAGAGTGATTTATGACATTTAGAATAGATTTTTTTTCATGCAAAAGCATGGTATAGCACATATTTACCTGATGAGATAATTTGCAAAGAAAAGATTTGTTAAAATACGTAAAGGCAATTTTTCACTCATTTCAATCAATTTATCAATTTATCTTTAATTTTGCTAGGGCAATATTTAAACTATGCATGTCTTGTTCTTGTAATGAACAATTTCAGTCACATAAATACATGATTAAGGTATTGTGGTGTGGAGGTTAAATATCCAGCTGTACAAATGGATAACAAGTAAAAATTGTTTTTTTTTTTTTAACTTTGCTCTGACTAAGAGCTAAACAACTAAATGTGAATATATTCTTTTCTCCTTCATTTGTAACCACTAATTGGGACACCACAAATATTTAATAAATATGCTGCTAAAATTATGTGCCAGGCACAAAGATTTTTGGAATCAGTCAGACTTTTTTTGTTGTTTCAAATAGTTCAAGTTGAACGTGGAATTCATTTGCCTCCCAATGAAATGCACGTTCAGTTACCTGAGACTAGATACTGTGAGGTAATGTGCCGTTGGGATGGGTATACGTTTCAGCCATGACGTGCTGCTCATTCAGTCACTGCCCTCTGGAACATTTGGGCAGGGTTGAACAGGAGGTTTGTAGGAGTGGAGGAAGCCCAGTTTCTGTGGAGCATGAAGTGGAGCCAATGAGATTCCAGAGAGCAGTGTGGGCAGGGGGACCTTCTTACTGTATTCCTGCTACACCTCTTTATCAGTCTTGCGGCCGACTTGCAAAACGTTGCAGTTGATATTTACCTCAGGACTAGTGAGTGTACAGTATGTCATGCTGTTTGGGCTGCTGTGAGACATACGTTCCACAGGGGCATAAGTGGGCTGATGACACCTTTCTGCACATTGCCAGCTGCGTTCGGTCCACGCACCCTGTCAGCCAAGCTGAACACCAAACGTTCACGTTGCCATATCCATGACGTTCAACGTTTTGCAACATGCTTTGAAAGTGCTTTCATCAATTCCTGAGCAGAAGGTATAGCAACAACTTCTGATCCTCGCAAAAAAAGAAAATGGCTCCTTTTTAGGGAATGCTTACAGTATTTTCTAGTTTGTGTTATTTTGTCTGGAAGAAGCATTTTGCATATGACTACCACAAATTATTGAAATGGCCTTTTCTCCCTGAATGGTACTCAGATATTCCATTGATAACACAGTCGGGCAAAAAATATCCTGCAACCAAACTTTGACCTTGGCAGCTATGGAACTGAGACCTTTAGCTATGCTGCGTGTATGGCATTATTTAAAGGCAATGTCTCATTTTATATGGAGTGGTGAGCTGCATCCATTGAGGCTGTAACCTGCTCTCGTGGCCTGTGTTTCTGTGGGTTTCTACTTTTTTCACTGTTGGGCTGTGATATGAAGATGAGCGTTTAGGGCTCAGAATATTCATCTGTCATTTTTGTCCCAGAATGGTGGTGATTCATTCATTTTCATTTTTATTTGAATAAACCAGCCATTATTTCTTTCACAAACCTAATTGAAATGCTGTTACTGTCAGGTGTTACCAGGTTCTATAATGGTTGCAAACACACAAAGGCACATATTTCCATACATTCTGTCTGGATACACAACCCTGTCCATGGAATATAGAGAATTATAGCTGTAAAGCACATTAGGTAAATTCAGAAAAATAACATTGGGATCCCCTAATTTTCAAAATTACAATCGAATGCAGACATAATCAAGCCTGTTTTGATAAACAGTATATTTATGTTAGAAGGAAATTGTCTCACTTAGAAGGAAATGTTTTTTTTATCCAGCTAGTTAGTCGTGTGACACAGTTAGTTTGCATTGTAGAACAAATGTGCTGGATGGCAGCCTTTTTTGTTTGTTTACAGAAAGAAATGTAATGCAACCTGATCATTACCCAGCCAGCTACGAATGTGCCACAGCATTTCTTTCTCTCAAAAAGCTATTTTTATCATGCTGCACTGTCTGCTTGTCTGGTCTGTCTTCCTCCTTCGGGGCCAGAATCTCTGTATTGTGCCGTTGCTGGCATGATCTGAATGTCATCCCCATTAGATTGCAATATGATGCACGTTTTTAAAATTGATATTTTCATCTTATGAAAAAACATTAACTTCTTTTCTGTGCTGTGGTTGTATGGTATGAGTAATGTATTTGTTTCCACTGCAATCATTTTCTGTTATGTCTTTCTCTGAAAATGCACCCTTAAGGCTTTTGGCTAATTTAAAATGTTAATTTCACAAAGTGCTCCCCATCTTGGTCAGTTTAGGTCCTAGGTTTCACAAAATCATTTCCTTGTGTATTTTTTTTTTTACATCGCAGCAGTTGTGTAACAATATGCCACACACTGAGCAAAGATCACAATTATCATGGTCTCACTTGTAAGCTTCGCTTTGCGTCCTATTCCAAAGTTGCCCTCTCTGAGAGCGCATCCACGGGTTGTAAATCATTGATAAAATAAGTCTAAAATAAGCCATATGACTATACCCCAGAACGAGTCTTTGGAATGGAGCAAAACAGACGGTATAAATCTGCCGCTTCACAAATGGGGATGGGCAATCCTCTGCAAGCCTCTGCGGGGCCTCTAATCCTCTGCATCCACTTTGAGTGACAGCAGAAAAACACGGTCATAAATAAAGGGCTGGGCCAAATGCATCATCAGCAGCTTAGCAGTGGCTGACAGGGAGGCTGCAGGACCACCATGACCTCTGATGGCATAAAGCGCAGCCAGCGTGAGTCTGGTGCAGCATTGCGCTCACTCTTATGGTTCAATGTCAACACTAAATACCCTATAGATGTGTTGAGAGGGGTTTAGCCTACTGCTAAAAGCTAATTGAACCCTTATAAAAAAAACAGGTGTTCTAAACCTTAGGTGGTGGAATTTGATAGTCATCTGTCGTATTCTATAGTCATTAATTGCTGAAATGCCAGGGGCTACGGTCATTTCAATGAATCTCATTCTGATACCTGTAATGTCTTCTGCACTCCGTGTTGGGTCTGATGTAGTTCAAAATGCTGTGGAGTGTGTACAGCTTTCAGCACACTCCCACAAAGGAGATACAGCAGATTAGCGACGATACAACTAAATTAGGCACCGACGCACATGAAAAAGACAAAATAATTGGCAAGCTGTCACATCCTTATCAGGCACTGCATGAAAGGGAGAGTGGAGAGAGGAGAAAAACCCGCCATATCCGTTGACGTTTAAGCTGACTGCATCGCAGAGACACCTGAAAGACTGTGTGTGGTGACATTTTCTCTGTTTGTGGTGGACATGCTCGTTCTCTAACACATTCTGATATATTTGCTCAGGACGCAATAGGGTCCCCGCATTGACATGCACCGATCGCTCAAAATGCTCATGCTGAATGAAAGGTCCTAACCGTGATACCACATGCCTTGGAACAAGTCCAGTAGACCTCATAAACTCACACAATAAGCGACAGTGCATTACATCATATTGGCAATGTAATTTCCTTCACTTGTCTCCAATGATCAGCAGTTAGCAGCTCTTGAGCCAGCATGAAATACAGTGGTTGAAGCTGTGTTAACAAACAGTGACCATGCTTGGATTGAGAATGACCTTTAATAAATAAAATGATCATCTGAGAAGTAAGACATCAGCTATTTTTTACAGTACAAGCAAATTTAAATCATTCAGTACATAAAGTTTGACTTCATTCAGGTTGTGCCCACACAAATAAATTGAGTACATCTGCGATACAAATTCATTTCACATTTTAAGTACCTCTTGTATGGTTGTGAAACAATATGAATGCTTGAGTTTATTTTCAGTATAGTTTCAATGAAATACTGCATGTGTCTCGGTTGTATAATAGTATGTCAATCCAATAATACAATAGTGGTTTCTGTGCTAGAATCAGTAGAAAATCAGTAGCGCTCAAGAATGACTGTCCTAATAAACAAATCAAATCACAGTTATCACCATCAGTTAAATGGGTAAATGCAGCTACATTCGAACAATAAATCTGTCGATGATGCTACATGCAGCTGTGAATAGTCCCAAGTGTAGTATGCAGCTTTACATAAAAGGTTTTCTTTCATTCTATTGTATCTGAACTACAGCTTCTGTATTTTACACACAAACAGACAAGAACAAGCCACTCAACTCATCTTGGTTTGCCATTTGCTTATATTCAAAATTGAGTCTATCACTGTGTCAAGTTGTGTCTCGGAGAATCCAAAGAGTTGCTGACTCCACTACAGATCTGGGCATGTTGTGTCATTTTTTGTATTCCCTCAGTTGTAAAAATCATGCCAAAAGCTCTGGCTTGGTTGACTTTGTCTGAAAACAGACCTGGGGCACAAAAATGGTTCACGGAGACAGAAAACAGCCTGGGACGCCTTTATGTAAACAGAGGCTCTGAGGGGGGCAGTACAGGAGAGCACTCAAGGGCATTGGCAGAGGTTTTTTTTGTTTATGCTAGTGTTCTTTTTGACAACACGCGTAGAGGCAATTTTATGCGATACAACCTTGTAGAGGCAATGTGTGGATGTAGCCAGGGCAGCAAATCTGAGGGTCGCAGTGTCAAAAATTACCACTGTTCCCATGAATGAAGTTGCTTCACCCAAATTATGACCAGGCCATATCAATTACATGACATGTCAGATGGAAGAAAAAGAGCTTTATTGTTGTGTGTATGCCAAAGTCAGAGCATGCATGTTTATGTATCCAGTTTCAGAATCCCCATAATACGCCTGAACAGGGACAATCACATTTATTTCTGTGCTTTTAAGCTTCTGTGCAGCCCCAACGTTTCTGATTTGTGTCGCAGTGCTGCGGCCCACACTTCTCTGTGGCTGTTTTTTGATGCTGTGAGCACAAACAGCTGAAGAGCTAAAATGAGTCCTGATGGAGCAACTGCTCATTTCTCCTCGGCTCCTGGCAGTAATAGATATTGATTGTTTGACTGGGGACGTGTGCTGTACTGCTGAATAGGCACATTAAAGGAAGCTTTACCCTTCAATTGCCCACAGATTCTGGAGACAGGTGTCTGGGGGGCCCCCCTCAAACTAACCATGTATTTCTAAGTCTTATTTTTGAAATCTTACTCATTGAATGTTTTGTCCCCAGCTTCACCTTTGTTTCAACCTTGTGTGGCAGCCTCTTAAATAATGGCAATTTGTTTTTCTTCGCCTAATTTAATGGAAAATGAATAAGATGCCAGATGTAATAGAGCCGCAGTGCTAAACAACCTAGACTTAAATCCTTTGCCATTCACTCTCCTTTATGAGGGATTTGTATTCAGCACAGTCTATATGAAGCCATCTATGGGGTTTATGTGAGAAAAGCCTCATTAAATCAGTGAGTGTAATTGATTGTGTGTAACTGAATGCCTCTGACCTTAATCACAAGGCATTTGTGTGTGTGTGTGTGTGTGTGTGTGTGTGTGTAGACTTCGTGTTTGTATGTGTGTATGTGCAAGTGTGTGCTGTGTGCGCGTCTGTGTCTGTGTGTGTTTGTGTCTGCGCGAGACCATCCCTTAAGCAGTAAATATCAACACTGTGGTGTGATCGTCGGTGTGGATCGCTCAGGGTGGGGCTAGAGGTTGCAGTGCCAGAGATGTGCCAAGTCAATGTTTCCTCTTCATTTGTGAAATCCCCCACTGCAGACATTGACATTGAATGCACCGGGAAAAAACGCCCTTACCCATACACAAAGCATGTTCAGGCTTCACTTTCACAGTAGGCATTTGCCATATTAGACTAAACAAATCTACATAAATTCCAGTAATGTGAATGTAACAAATCCCTTAATTTCCTGTTTCCTGCTGCGTGTCCTGCGTAGGCTTTCAGAGGAGGAAAACAGTAAACACAGCTTTCTGTCCAGGCAAGGTCAGACAACACAACAGCACACAAGAGTCTGTGGTTTCTCTTCATACCCCTTATCAAGGCTAAAAACCTGTGATTTACCAACCCTGGCAGGATGTCAGACCGATTGCTTTCGGAGGATCCATTGAACACCTCTAATCCATTGAGTATCAGAAACAAAACCGGTGTGAGTCAAGCAGAATTCAGGATTCACATTTTCTAACAAAGATCCCACAGCAGTCCCTCCCCCGCCTAACCCCCCCCACCCCGACCAGACCTCACTTCATCCTCTGCCATCTTTCCGCTTCACTAATGCTGTTAGTTTCACAATTAAACTAACAGCAGGTACAGATGCTGTTTTTCTTAGTTTTTGCGAATAGATGATGCTTGCTTAAAACAGCAGGAATACCTATCAGCGGCTAATGGGAGTTATTGATCAAAGAGTGACAGCGTTTATAATGCAGAAGGGAGCCGTATCTCACTGTGAATTGCCTCTGAGAAGCCAAACAGGGCTCACGAAGGCTTTGAGTGCAGTGCTCATGGGGAACACACTATGCAAATGTCTTTAGTTGAATCACAGCACTTTGGAGGAAAATTCACTAATTCTGTTGAATGCAAGACTGAGAGGAAATTACGTACACCCTTGCTGTTGTCAAAAACATCTGATCCTTTTACTTGGTACTTTAAACACTACCATGTCTCGACGTAGTAAGAACAACCCAACAACAAGTAAGACCTTCCTAGAGTAAGCTATGATTTATATTTCGTTTGCATTGCTTTGCCTTTTTTATAAACGTACATGAGAATCTTCCCTCAGCGCAAAACACCAGTAATCACTTCTCATTTACTGTTGATGTAGACTTTCCATGAACCACATATATTGATATCACGCAGCAGTGTCAGTCTACAGAATGAAAGCTGCACTCATAGCAGAGCCGGCAGGTTTACTGTCAGCTGCTCCTGCACATCCACTCCAGTAGCATCCACTAGCTTTAAATACACACAGAGGCACACATAACATGGTGTCTGCTCCTGAGGTTTCGGCTGCCTGTACAAGTGAGAATCTGATACCGGGGTCTGACTGTGATATACTGCTGACTTCAGTCGACACACGGTCCGCTGGACATACATACCAAGGGGCATCAATATGGTGTATGTATCATGCCATGCATACATGAGCACAGACATGCTGCCTATATTAATAGAACCCATGTACGCATGCAATGCATCAACAGTAAAACCCCATAATGAGTAGCTGTTTATTGATCATTATAAAAGACAAGGAGGAGCAATTTTATTGGCTGCAGGAATACTTCTGGTACAGCTCTGAGCACCTCTGAGCAACCGAGCACTGTGAGACTCTGTTGACATGCCACTGTTGTTCTTCCAGGGGCCCACTTCAACAGGCATCAGCACAGTCATGCTACCTCCTGCCGGCACCTCCACCTGGGCCCCCAGGCCCAGATGTCAGCTGACTTCCCCCTGCCCCACCCGGGCCAGCCCCAGCCTGGCATGACCGCCCACCTGCCCCCTGCCCACCAGCACGCTACTCAGCTCCATCAGCCCCTCGCGCCCCTGCCTGCCCCACAGTTCCAGGACGTCCCAGGCCCCCCTTTCCTACCTCAGGCCTTACACCAGCAATACCTCATCCAGCAGCAGCTCCTGGAGGCCCAGCACAGACGGATCCTTCCACATTCGAGGTGCAGCAGTGCCACATTCTGTTTGGCACAACAACACAACAGTCAAAGCCACTTCTGTTCAGTGCCATACCCCTCCATAATGAACTGCACTGACATACATCATTAAACTTATTATCTTATGCTGCACCCAGTTAAAGATGGTATTACAGTAGTAGCAAGACAGTATAGAGTAAGGCAGTAGGACATACAGAATGTCAACTATTCAGCCATGGAAGTGACAAATCAGTTAATATTTAAACCTGTAGATAGTGTGTAAATTATGTCTAAATTATGTTATTATGAATGTGACATGTATTAAAAATATTTGTTGTGGATGTTTATGCTCTCCTTCTACTGCTAAATATTAACATACTCCTTCTGTGCAGACGCACCCAAGAGCGAGTCCCCCTCCACCCTCACCGGCTGCGCTCTGGCTATGACTACGCCCCTTCGCTGCATGTCCCTCAGCCAATAACACAGCAGCCTCGCTACCTGGCGGAAGGCACTGATTGGTCAGTCGAAAACCCCTGCACTCTGTCTTTATTGCATAGGCCATTTCGGCATCTCTTAATAATTATGGACTGCTGTTAAAATCAGCCCTAGTCTTTCCACTACATTACATTGCTTAAACATAGAAATGTGGATGTAACTTTCAAACATAAAATAAGAATTAAAAAATGTATTAAGAGACCTCTTTAGATCTGATGTTTGTGTCGGGTTTATTTTAAGCAAAAAAGATCTTGGTGTATTTTAAATTATGTCTGCACTGTCTGTTTTCTCGAAGTGCACAGCAAAATCCCAAATACCATGCCATGGTTTGATCAGAACTAGGGCAGATATTATGTGAATCCTCTATCTCAGTACTTCTCCCACAGGGCCGTATATGTTGTGTTTGTGCTCTCCTGCGGAGTCAGGCTTAAAGAGAGATCTCTGTGTCCTCTGCAGGGATCTCAGTGTGGATGCAGGCCTGTCTCACCATCAGTATCAAGTCCAGCAGCTCCCGCAGCACTATCAGCATTACCTGGCATCTCCCAGAATGCACCACTTTCCCAGGAACACCTCATCAGCACAAGTGGTGAGCTCATCACCTCTGCTTTTGTGTTGCTGTTCTTGTTATCTCCATCTAGTCATTTCCTGTGGTTCGGCCTTTAGCTGCTTGACTTCATATTTAAATGATGTCCTTGAAAAAAAATTCTAAGCTATTAAGCAGATAACTGGTGTGCAGTATGCCACATTAAGATCTTCAAAAACAAATCCAAAGACAAATTTGGTTCAGCACAGTTAAGTGAAAAACAGCTATTATGTCAAACATTGCTACCATAATAATAGTGACTTTACATGCAGAATTTTTAAATGAGGCAGTACATTAACGTCAAGGCTGAACAAAGGTTGCCATGAACACATTCTTTTCAAGTAGCATTGTGTTCCCTCCAATGTGAGTGAGGTTGTATTGAATTACGAAACATAAAAAGCAGGCACTGGGTTTGACCTTCCTTTTGTAAACAAATATACAATTACCTAGTCTCATAATGTATCCCTAAATGCACAGTGGATTTAGTTTAAACAAAAAGGGAAACTCCTCTGTCAAAACTTACAGATATACTGTACATAGTACACAGTACAGTCACAGTTGGAAATGAAAGTTTCATGCTGAGTATATTCAAAAAAGACATGAAGATGTACATATTTATGTAGAATTTTGAAATGGCAGGAAGATGGTTACTTAAGATGGTTACCTAAACACGTCTTCTTGTGCTTGTCTTTCACAGGTTGTTCATGAGATCAGAAACTACCCATATCCTCAGTTACACCTGCTGGCTCTGCAAGGCTTAAACCCTTCACGCCACGCATCTGCAGTGCGGGAGAGCTACGAGGTATGGTTAACATCTCCTCTCTTTTCAACCGTGCTCATCCTCTTGGATCTTCCGCCATGCTGTGACTAACGCTCAGCAAAGCATTATGGGTAACTGAGTGCCATTGTCTTTGGTCTTCTTATTCCCCACCCAGAAGTGTTTACCTGTATTTTCTCTTCTCTGGCTTTTAGTTAATTAAAACAGGGTTTCTTGATAAGCTTCATTTGTCATGCGTTCCCATCAGAAACTCACCAGGCAACAGCAACTGAAAGCATCAGTGGCTGGATTCTCATGTGTGACGAGCTGTTTTTATCAAACATTTCCAAGCCTTCAGCACAAATGAGCCTGGGAAGGCATGGCATTTTTGGAAGCTCAGAAATGCAGTGTGTCTGTCATGTAGCAGAGGCAACTTGAGACGGAGTGTAGGTGTGGATGCTGAGGGGCTCAGACTAATCTGTAATGAAAGAAATCCCTTCTCCCTGTCTAAACAAATGTACATGCAGACTGGACTTTCATTTCAGAGCTATTGCCACCAAATTGACAGCAATAAAATGGCCTAGACTGAAACTGTTGATGACGTGCACACCACCTTTGAATGGGTTGAAGGCAGCACTTTAATCATTATCTAGTCACAGGGTTCAGAGTGACATGTGGTGACAGATTTATGTAAAGAAGTGGCTGGCAGGCTGCAGCATTTCCTCTGGTTTGATCAACCCCATTATGGTCACTGCAGCAGTGCTGTTAATTACAGCATGACAGAGCAGCTAGAACACTGGACTTGTAATCATAAGGTTTACTGCTTCATATCCTGGACTGGGAACTTCTAATGCAAAGGACTATGTCAGAATCACCTAAATAACTATCCAGGTGTGTATATGGATAATATGGAAAAAGAGATACGTAGGTCTAAGCAAATCTCTAAATAATGTAACTGCATTATTCGCCAGCACTTCAGACTTGCAGCGCAGGTCAGCTGTGCTCTAGAGTAGGCGTCTGCAGATGATTGCAGGTGTGATAAAGGCTTCCTCCGTCTTCTCTTCCCATGTGCCTGCGGAGCGTAGGAGCTGCTGCAGCTGGAGGACAGGCTAGGAAGTGTGAACCGAGGAGCTGTCCAGACTACCATTGAGAGGTTCACGTTCCCTCACAAGTACAAGAAGGTAAGGGCAAACCCCCTCCCACCCCGACCCCCCCAGACCGCTGAGGTTAACCTCACTGTTATTGCGTTACGCTAGGTGTGACCGTGCACCGGTTTCTCCAAAAGCGAGCCGTTTCCTGCGCTCAGCCATTACAATCATTCACGGTCCTGTGCGCCCGCAGGTATTTATAAATAAGCGCCTGTCCTCACGGAGAGAGGAGGGCGAGGTCTCAAAATAGCTGCAGTGCCTTCAATGCAGCCCTGTTCTCCTGATGTCACGGCGTGTCATCATTATTATTGCGTGGTATAGCACAACACCCACTCCTGGCTTTTAAACACAATGCAATTTGCGGTCTCGGCACAGTGTATGATTAGGGTGTCAAAAATACTCAAACCTACACGTCTGGATGGCAGCGGTCCAGCGGCGTGCGTCGCTCACAGAAAAGGAGCCATGGTGATTCATAGCTGCTGCCTCTGGACGAAAAGGAACTGTTCTATAACCGTCCTGATTCGTATGGTTTTTTCAACCGTCTCTGCGGTTTTGTGCCATTGCGCACCTCAGTTTAAATTTGCAGTTCCCCTGTCAGTAACAAAACAGTATCCTCGATAAGACCTCAAAATTGAAATTAAATTTGAGTGGGGAAAGCCTCCTCACCTGAAGGCAGATGACTTAAGACACGGTTATTCCATCTCGAGTATTGATGACTACTGTGTAACAACGAATACTTAAGCCCCAACACCAATGTCAAAACTGCACTTCCTCAAGGGGAGGCACGTTCATTTTGCAAAGTGGCCTCACGTCCACTGGCCTCGGGTGCAGGCGACATGAAAATCTCCTTTCATCATAGGAGCTCACGTCGTCAGCATAAATCTCTCAATGTCCACGGGGAATCTCAATTACATCAAATTGCCATTTTCCGATCCTATGAAAGCCTGTCAGAGAGCGGTCCGTAGAGCGATGTCTGGGTACGAATCTTGAAAGCAAGCGATGAAACCGGGCAGCCTCAGGAGCTGTGTGACTTTGAAGAGATCACAAAGGCGATGTGTGTTCTCCTTTCTCGAGGTTGGCTAATCAAAAAGGTTACTGAGAGACGACGAGTGCGAATCGGCCCTGATCAAAGAGCGCCTTCGCATCCACGTTCTCAGAATGAGGGGGGAAATAACGCGGTCTCTCCTCACTTCCATTAAAAACAGTGATCAAGCCCTCACAATATCATGTTGCAAGAAATGTGATCAGCAAGAGGGGAACTGGGAACTTTTTAATGAAATGATAACCATATACATGCATACATACATAGACACACACATTATATATATATAGTGTGTGTGTGTCTATGTATGTGTGTGTCTATGTGTGTGTGTGTGTGTGTGTCTATGTATGTGTGTGTCTATGTGTGTGCGTGTGTGTAAGAGAGAGAGAGAGAGGCAGGGATTGTCATAGATTGTGTTTCTCTTGATGTTCTGCACAGAATGTGCCCAGAGTCGAGCTCAAGCACATTGCTGCCCTCTTTCATTTTAATCAAGTCAGGCAAGTTCATTTACATAACCCACAGAAGACCCTTATTATGCATAAATGTGACAGTGTGTGCTGGTGACCTAGACATTAGATAGCCTGCTCCTGAGGTAAGAGCACCAGAATATAGCACTTCGAGGATGCATCCTCTGGCCTTCACAAATCCCACCGCTTATACAGGTTAAATGCTGTATTCACTGATTTAAAATGTGTATTTGGGGATATCATATCTATATAGCATCCTAGCAGTCTTAATAAGCTGAGTGGGGTTGGGGTGGTACCTGTCATGCTCACAGCATCCTTAATGAATATTAACCTGGTGGGTGGTGTGTGCTACGTCTTACACACAAATGAGACGGCTTTCTGGAAATTGGGCCAACTTTTTCACCTCTGATGTGAGAATTACAGGGAGTGACATCACCCTCCAAGAGTCTAACAACTGCTGAACACCTCCCTCTTGTATACACAGTGTTAAAACAGAAATGTGAGCTCTCATAATTAAAAACTAGCTTATCAAATGCTTTATGTTAGTGCAATGCATAAAAACAAACAAGCACGTGTATGCACTCCTCTTTTGTGGAATCAATATAGAGAACTGAGGAATTTATTTATATACATTTATTACACTGTTCAAACATATATATTAATGGACAAAACACCTAAGAAGGTCCATTTTCTTAAACACACTGGATTTATTGCAGTTTCAGTTTCTTTGTGAGTGCAGGTCCCCACCTTTAGATTTGTTAAAATACCAGTAAATTTATGTTTCCTTCTGAAATGAAATGGTTTGACAGCAAAATTACAGTTTGTCTATAACCATATGCTTTGAGTAAAGGGTCTCATTATGAAATCTGTGTGCTGATACTTCTCGCGCTCTGAAAGGATCTTCACGCAGTACTTCTACACTGCTTTGTGTTCACAGAGGAGGCCACAGGAGCTGAAAATAGCCATGGATGAGGAAGAGTCAGACATGGATGAGAAATGCACAATCTGTTTGTCCATGCTGGAGGATGGAGAGGATGTCAGGTAAGTTGCCCTCAAATGTAAATCTAGATGGCTGGGAAAAAAAAACAGCATTTGTGATACTAACATTTGTATGTTTATAGTTTATATATTATAGTTTGCCATACATAGCAGCAGGACATCTTCACAGGGTTTGGAAACATTTGCATTCCATTGTAGTCCATGGTCTCTTCTACAGCATTCCTGCTGCCACCATACACTGTTTCTGTTCTTCTGGGCAATGGTCCAGCTTGGGACATGGATGCATTGAATAGCCTTGCAAGCCCTCAGACTTACCTCAGCACTGTATGAGCTGTGCTATTCTGGTGTGGAGGGAAAATTCAGTTGCGACTATCGTATATGAATTAGCCAGCCTAGGGTCGGAAGGAGAGTCATTCACTCTTTTGCCGAAAAACCACAAACCATATGTTAACAGGATACATACTAGCATACTATGTATTAACATTCGTAGAACGCACTCTGTCTGGCAAAACAAAACTCTTGGGATAATAAACCACACACAGTTATGGTCAAATCTGAGGCAGACACAATTTGAAGTATGTAAGCTAGGTGTAGCTGATTTTTTCACCCCTTAGCCTAAAGCGTGTCACTTGCAAAGTGAGGCCACTCCGGGTGAGTCACTGTGCTTGGGCGCGCGGTGCCGCTGACATGGCGGTGGAACACGACACTGAGGTTAACATGACAAAGGAGCCCCAACCGACCAACTGTCCCGCCATGATGATCAGGTTTCCCCGCCCCGCCTCTCCCAGCTGTCTGCGAGCCCGGCATGTGGCCGTCTCGGATGGCCTTGCGTGCGATGCGGGGGGAGGGGCTGTCCTCTGCGCAAAGCACTGAGGAGTGAGGAAAATGGGAAAGGAACTCACTTGAGCCTTTTCTTAAATCTTTTTTTTTTGTCCTCTCGAATCCCTCAGTTGCTGCTCTGTCTGAAGTATGTATTTTGTGCTACATCCACCAAATAGCGTTCGGCATCCATCTTTGATAAATTCACTTTGCCTTGAAGATCAGTACCTTCTTTATGACTGGCCAGATGGTAAATGTGAGTGATATATTTTCATTTAAGAAACTGCCAGTCTTGGCGGTACAGCTTCTCATGTTTGTGACTTACCACTCTGAGTGGGCCTGTTCTGAAGCCTTTTCACTTCCTTTTAAACTAATGCAAAGCACAAAGGAATACAGAGACTGCACCAAAATATGACAGAATATGCTGTTCCCAGCTTTTTTGTTTTTGGCGGTTCCCTCTGTAAGCTACCATAATACTACAGTTTAAATGAAGCTTTGGGGAGATTATTTTTCTTTTCAAGAAGGAATACTTTCAGCATGTCTACACAGATGTTTAAGGCCATTTCAAACATTTGTATTAGTTGGCAGTTGAAAACAGTGAGCCTTTATTGAGATCATCCTGAGACGTGTAGCGACTGACCACAGGATGGATAGCATTAGACACGCATGAGTCAGCGATGTATTTAAACTACGACACCACAGCTCAACCAGAGACCTGTTTTACCTTTTCAGTCATGTTACTTGGTCCCTTATTTTATCTTATGCTGGCTCTGTTGAAGTCATAGTGTCAAGTACTCCTCCGGAGAAAAAAAAAAATCACTGCTTGTGATACGGAAAGCACCAATCCGCTGACACTTCCTCTGTCTTTCTTTTTTTTCACCAGGAGGTTACCATGCATGCACCTCTTCCATCAGGCGTGCGTGGACCAATGGCTGGCCACCAGCAGGAAATGCCCCATATGCCGGGTGGACATTGAGACCCAGCTGACGCCTGACAGCTGAGGTCTCCCCTGGCATGCGTCCCGGTCCTATCTTTCCTCCCCCGCCCCTCAGGCGCTTTGCCAAATGTTTTCAGTCTTCACCACTTCTGACCCTGCCTTCTGAGCCAACCCAAGACAACTGCAGGAGGGGGAAAAAAAGCACACTCGTCCAAAACAAAAAAAACGGAAGAAGGCTTTTTGACTGATGGAGGGAAATGGGACCTCGATTCTGATGCTGTTGTGGGGGTGGGGAGATGCTGGTATCTTGGGGGGGGGGGACCTGATTTCCCCATAATGGGGTGAGTGGTGCATTCTACTATAAAGCCATTTCATGATGAAGGTACTACAGTGAAATGAGAATCCACATCACAAAATCTTTTGCCTGATAGGGGGTTGTGTGTGTGCCCCTATGTTTCCTGTCAGAAGTGAAAAGGAACAGGTCGGTCTCCATCTTTGCCTAAAAGGGCATCTGTAGCCAGAGCGTCATGAAAGTGGTTTTCCATTTCAAAGTTTCTGTTTTATGGATGTGGGGGGAGGGAGAGGAGGGTTGAGTGGGGGTTCTCAGATTCCATACAGCTACTACTTCCTGCAATATTGTATTAGCTTAAGCCTCGTGGTGTTATGGGATACACACCATCTTCTCGTGAGCACAGGTATTTTTACACAAGGGACTGCTTTAGTGCAGCAGTATTGGGTGGCAGAAACTCAGGATGGGAGTGAAGGTGGATGCCAAATTGCTGAGGAGGGAAGAAGTGACGTGTCTGACGTTGAGCTGAGAATGCGATCGGGGTGAGGGCGTTGGGGCAGTTTACAGTGCGGTGGAGCGCGTACACACTACAAAAAGCCAAATGCATACAAACAAAATAGGAAAGGACATTCACAGGTCTCGACCCCGATCGCACACAATGCTGAAGGCAAAGGGTTTTTTTTTTTTTTTTTCGGGAGACAGACCACCTGTACACATTAGCGGCGACAGAAGGGCAGTCGTCCGGGGCTACGCGGATTCGCCGCGGGCCGCTTCAGCGCCTCTACATTGTGGAGCAGTGCCCTCAAATGCATGTTTCGATGTTGGCTTGGGCTGTTTCGTTCACGTGAAAAATGAAGAGGGGTTGTCTGTGCATGACTTAGTTATCTGAGCAACGTGACTTTCTTTCTCAAAGTAACAAATCGACAAAAATGAAAAAAAAAAATCAAGCACGATGTAAATGGCTATCACTGACATGAAGTAGCGTGTTTTCATCTTGTCATTTCAGTGACCACTGGTGGCACCCTATTGTGATGTATACCTTATTGCCTAAAGAACAAGCACATGTGATAGATATAGCAACAACCTCTTTTCTTCTTTTCCTTTCTGTTGGTTTCAATAGATATGAAAAAAAATCATCCAGTGTTTTGGAGAGAATGATGAGCTAGTGTAACTTGTGTCTTGGTGTAACAGATCTCCCCCCGTGGTTGCTATGCTGTATTGCTAGAACAACAATGTAGAATGTTCTGTGACGGAAGCAGTTCTCTCTTTATATCGCGCGCAGACAGTAGGACCGTGTAGGCGCAGGTCACCAGAAGAGACACGAGAGGGAACAAAGAAGCCATTTGTTTGAGAAAACCAAACAATGTCTCTTGTCTGTGTACGTCTGTGCATTTAACTCTCTGATTATCAATGTGTCTGTCAATGACCTTGTCCTCCTCCGTCCCCATCTGTCTGCCTGTCTGTCTGTCTGTCTGTCTGTCTGTCTATATGTGTAATGTCAACCTGGACATGGGTCTGGTGAAGCAGCTCCATGCCCACTTTAAACCAATTTGATGAAATAGCTGTGATGAAGCTGCTATTCTGTTTATCACTGATTTTTTAAGTGTGCTTTTTTGTGTAACTGCACTATAGTCTTAATTTGCCTCAACATGATTTTGTCGTGAGGGTATTTGTGTCTCTGCTCGTGCATCTGCGCCAAGTAGCTTTTCTCAATATTCATTCTGAGGTAACCTTGGAAAAAAAAAAAATCTGTGACCCGCTGTCCCCGGTGGGCGTTTTTCTCAAAACAAACAAACATGGAAGAGCCATGCCTGATCACGTGCAGGGAGGAATGTAACGCTTGTTTTGCCTCCTTTCCACCTTGAATATCCATCCCCTTATAGGTAAGGCAGCATCATACAAACTACTTTTTTATGATGCGGCCAAAAAAAAAAAAAAAAAAAGAATTACCATGATACAATTGTTAAGGCCATGACAGCTTTGTCCTATGATTGCACTAAAACGGGGCATGGCACTTTTGTCCATCATTTCAATTAAGATTAAGATATATATATATATATATATATATATATATATATATATGTATATATAAATGAAAGAAAAGTGTTCTCGTGGAAGTCTGGTGAGATTTCAGACATCAAACGTATGTCTTGCATGGTACCGATGCTAGCTGTTTTGGGATTTGACCATACTGGAGTATTTATAGAAAGAGTGCAATGTTCTAAACGCACCAGCTTTTCACTGTCTGAAAACATCCCTGCGGTCATGTCCGCTGATATAAAGAGAAGACGTCCTGCCTCCTCCTTTGTGGAGTTTTCTATGGGAATTTTTGATAGTTTACACAGGGTGTTGTGAGTTGAAATGCCTTAAGTATTTAACAATCATAATTTATTACTAACTGTAGATATTGTGGGTACGTATTTAATTTTTTAATAGTTTTTCTTTTGCAATTTGAATCATAATTTATTTATTTAGAAATAACACAAAAATGATTAAAAAACTATTACCTCATTTTGCATTGTTATATGGGAATGCTTCGCATGCAGTTGTATTTTTTAGAAAAGAAAAATCGACATAAATATAGATACAAAAAAAAGCAAAAAATGTCATGTTTTAATTTCCCAGATCCGGGTTGTGTGATGAAAAGTGTATTTATGTGGTGCTGTCAATCTTGGTTACATTCCATTAAATGCAATTTCTATGATCCCCTATGCTGTGATCTAGTGGACAAACTGCAATAGAGTCGAAATGGTTTTAGTATGTATTATTTCCTGTTTTGCACTCTTAGTTTAACATGGCTGCCCTCTCACTGGCATAATGCGATTATTATAAAATTTCCTCTATATCTAGTTCTACTTACCCCACTGTACTTGCACCTCATTCTTTCTGTCTTTTGAAAATCTGTTTTGCTCATCGTTCTTTTGAGTTTTCTGAGCACCGCTTCATCATGCAATTCACTACATCAAACGTGACCATCTCTAAGTGCCTCAACTTCGGTGGCAAGAGGAATTTCATAATGGTGGGCCATGCTGACTGCACTGGTCAAGCTTGTTTATTGCTGTCTTTAAATGGATCAGAACCAGTTTGTTGCTATAGGATTTGTAAGATTCTGCCAACCTAATTTATTTAACCAACCAAATTAATAATGTCGGACATAATTTGTTGATTTGACTGTGCTCACTTTCACAGTAATTCATTTTTAACCCAGGCAGGTTACTTTTAAACAGGCTTATCTGCTGCCTCACCCCTTTCTAATACCATAATGCCCTTCTCTGTCATACACACCACTATTACAAAGCTGCCGGTCAAACACTGCATACCATGTGCATCTTTTAAATCATCCCCACACAGTCCTCTTAGCCTGAGGTCACTGTAAAACAATGGGGCCTGAGATCTTACTGGGACATAGTAGTTTTTCATGTATTTGCAAAGTCCAATTTGCTCCAGTTTTCATTTTATTTGCTCGAGCTTTTGAATATGGCTTGTCTAAAGCTATTCAAGAAAATGCCCATTTTCTGCCGTGACAAATTGGAGCTCATTTCTCACCACTAAGTCATTATGACCTATTTTCCTAGATTCTGTGAGGTCTGTGAATGCCAGGTGTGTCCTCAAGCCAAAGAGAGGCACCATTGCTGGAGGACACGCCATGTGCTGGGCGTTTACCCAGAAACCATTACTCCCGCAGGGTCCTGTATCGCTTGCTTGACGATCCGTCCTCCTTGTCTCTGAGTGCATCCTGAACAATGCTGCCTCGCACAGCCTCAGCTTGCCCCGCACAAACCGAGCCTTTTTCCCAACAAGTCAAAAAACACCAACTATCGAGTTATAAAAACCTTTATCTGGAACTGTCATCCCAAACTGAGAACACCAAAAAAACCCAGTAATTCATTATCTGTGAGCACAAAGAGACTCCAATCTGTGTTTCACGCCAGGCCTGTGCTATTGATATCTGCTCTTCTTCAGCACAGACACGACAGACCTTGATTTCTCTCTCTCGCTGTCTCTCTCTCTCTATGACTCATTCCACCACCTCTCGCTCTTCACCCTCTCCTGCTCCAGAAAACACCAGATGTTTGCCATAGTATTATCTTGTTGTGGAAAACCAGGACGAACAGTGTACCTTAAAGCACAACCTATTTAAATGCATGTCTTTCTCAGGTTTGAATATATACACGATAATATATAAATGTATGATTAAAAAAGAATTGCAAATATACAAAGAATATTACAGAAGATTATTTGCTGCTACTTGCTTTTGAAAAACAAACAAAGGAAGAGATGCCAGTGACAGGGAGGCCGCCATTTTCCCCTTTGTACAAGAAACTGCTGTTTTGCTGTACTGCGCAATGTTTTACAATATAGGATATTTTATAGGAAAATAGAAATATTTATCATTAATATTAAAGCAATAGCTCATTAACAATGATGATGACGATGATGACGATGACGATGATGAAGAACTAGAAAAGTGTATAATGTGTAAAATCTTAGATTCACTTTTGGTGGATTTTGTACCTTATTTATTACTTCTACTAATAATAATGATTTTAAAGAATTGCATCGCTAAACCCAAACTGTTCTTTTTTTAATTTTATTTCAAGGC
Source organism: Megalops cyprinoides (assembly GCF_013368585.1). NCBI lineage: Eukaryota > Metazoa > Chordata > Actinopteri > Elopiformes > Megalopidae > Megalops > Megalops cyprinoides. The sequence continues at coordinate 15,968,477 of NC_050587.1, read as the reverse complement.
TTGTACATTATCCTTTTTCTATGTGTTCTTTTTTGTAATAAATTGCATAAAATTAAAAACATCTGATTCATTGTGGTGTCATGGTTTGGCCTATGAGATAATGAAGGAGCACATTTCTTGCTGTAAGCTTTATTAAACATCTTCTTTATATGTACATACTAAACGTATTGTACCTGCTTATGCTGTGTTTAGAACAGAGACTCATGCATAGTTGAATTTTATACATGGGTTGTGACACCTCAGGCCCCTCTCTGTTATCATGGAATAGGTGAAAGTAGGATGATTAACTTTACAAGTCAATCCAGGTGGGGTTATCTGTAGCATATATAGTGATACATTGTAGCAACTTAAACATATATGGGTCCCACGCTTCAGATTTACAGTTTATCTTAATTTAGTGTGCTACAGATTTATGACACCACCCTTGAAGGCCAGCACAGTGATTTCTCACCCCACCTGTGTGATGTGTCACCAAGTGACATCTTGGGGCACATGTCCAAATCATCCAAAGCATTCAGAACATGAAAAGTGGAAACAGACATCTGAATCGGCCATTACGCCAGAGCAGAGCATCCAAACGGATGGCTTTTACTCTGCGTCACCCTTTCTCCCCGCCTTACGAGATGAGCACTGACAAGTAGTGCACTTCTGTTTCTGGAGCGATAATTTCAGTCACAGAAACGCTGTTTAAAATGGCCAGAGGCAACGCTGGCAGAATCAACACATCCGCTGGAGCTGCACCAAAACCTTAATCCAGTGGGAAAATGGTATCGCTCTCACACAGACACGCCACTCAGCCTTCCCAAATCTCTGGGGTTATTCTAAGACATTTTTTGAGAGTTGGGCCCAGATGTAATCAAACCGCAACGTGCTTTAACCTTAATTTTGAGAAAGAACATAATGTGAAATGTTTCTTCTTGCAAAAAAAAAAAATATATATATATATATATATCCCCAACCATAGAAATCACAATGTGTGGATACAAAAAATATGAATAAAATTTGCTTAAAGGTTATTGCACAAGGTAAGGGACGAAACACACTGCATGCCAACTGAATCTGGTGTTGAGTACTGACACCATTTCTGAAAATGAATGAATTAATGTGAGGCTCTGTGTGAATTTATGTGAGGCCCATGGAGAAGAGGGTGTTTTTTTTTTAAACTGGGGAAAAAACTTACATATTTTGACACAGCAGGATAAGTTTCTCCATTGCTTCCCCTTTGTCGCTACTCAAGAGTATGTGGCTTGAACACTGTCAGACACCAAACAAAAGAACAGAATCCAAGAGACAGAACCAGAAGATGCTGGAGCTCGAAAGCCGTGGCCTGCCTTAAGAGAACAAATTAAAGTGGTGAAACTTTGTTTTGTGCAGCGGTACCTCAGAGCTCCACACATGTGCTGTAGCCCTGTAAGCCAGTCCTGTTCTAGATTCACAACTGCCTTTGTGAAGTAACTGCACAGCGGGGGGATCCAGAAACACAATGAGCCTGTGAAGGCAAGGGGACAGAAGGGAAAATGACGTTTCAGTTAAAGACTCCGACTGACACATGGCTTACACTAGCTGCTGCCGCATTGTCTGGTGCCAGCCTTTTGTGTGCTGAAGTAGAGGAGATATTATGTGCATTCCTCTCAGACACAAACCTGCCCTATTTTGTGTACTTGTTTGGATTCCATTTGCACAGCAAAAGCAAAGCTCTTTTTTGACTCACATTTGCAATGAAGGGAAAAAAAAAAACTATTTGCAGTATTTTCTATTTGGACATTCGATCCTGGTTCAGAAATTAAGTTTATGCCTTTTTATTGCTATGAAAACACTGGGGTATAATTACAAGCTATTATATCTAACATTTTATTCACATTCTTGGCGAAGAAGGATCAGTTAAAAGGAATATGAATGTGTGTTGTAAAAAGGACACATTCTGTGTATTCATTGGGCATTGGGGACAAGGTAATGATATGACATGAAATTCAGTTTTCCTGAAAACACTTTTATTGATTGGTCCCATTTCATTCAAATGCTGGAAAAAAGCCTTCATGACCAAGACACCGAGGCACAATTATGTGGCACTGTCTATAAATACAAAGGCTATGGTCATGTTATTACAATTAGTCTAAAGACTGGAAGGTGTAAGAAATTTCATACAATCCACTTCAGCCACCTTTTCATCCACCCCAGGAGTGTTTTAGGGGGAAAAGTGAGGAACAGCGAAGGAGTCTAGGATACAAAAGAGACGGAAGTCAAACAAATAACGTGGATTCTTTCTGCTGTACAATAACAACATTGCCATGACCTGACTGGCTTACACGTTCTCTCTCATTCAGAGGAAATAAATTATCCAGGTGACCTTTATGGATTCAGAGCTTCACTGCCTTGTTGGACCTTTCACTAACTTTAGAGAACAATTTCCATTAACATCCAAACAGCTCTGAGCATTTTTAAACACTGCCACGGCAAATGGAAATTGAATGAGCAATTTACAACCTTGCGGCCACTCAATCCTGTAATATCCAATGATGAATTGAAATACTTTCGCTTAATGTTCTAAAAAAAATTGCATTCAGCTACAGAAACTATCATTCCAAATAGCAGCACACAAGGGGGATCTATGAGATATTCAAAAATACATTCTGTTACATGATACTGAAATTAAATATTATTGAGATTGAATTGTTAATTGCTAATAGAATGGACTGTTAATAAATAATTCAGGAATTTAGTTTTATTATTATGGATTGTTCCCATTTGTATTCATAGAGCAGACATGCTAAACAGGAATGCTGAAGGATAACTGAGAAGTTAATCATATTTAGTAAATAACAGGGTAATTCATTAACTCATCAACATGCAGGAATCCTTGAGGCTAAAGAGGGGAAAACAATATTAAAGACTCCACTGCGTATCAATGCTCAAACTCATTAGGGTGCCATTTGAAAGAATATATTTATTTAGAGTATGTGGCACCACATCAGCCTGTGCCTGCCAACATATCGCCATTCAGTCAGGAATATTCAATCACCCATGACAAATGATCACCTACATCTGAATACTACTGTTTCCTCACTAACACCTAATCATTATCATACACACCATAGCAATATTAAGCGCCGCACTCCACTGATTTACCACCAACATCTCATCTGATTAGCGTTAGCGTTTCACCAAACACTTACATCCTCTGCTCAGTTTCTAAAATACAGGGGATCAATTTTCTAGTTGTGACTAAATGTATCAGGTGAAGGGTTGTTGCTCATGCCTGACCTGTGATAAGTTGTGAAAGGTAACAAACTGCATCTATTTCTCTTTAGTGTAATAGCCTGTTCTTTCCAAGCAACCTGATATAAAAAAGCCTTGCGATAAAAAATAAGCATACACTGATTTCTATAAATGCATGCAAAACGCTGTCTATTGTCCTCATTATACGGTCTATAAACTATGTACACACCTGACAGGTATATATTATACACTGACTTTTACATTATTCTACAGTACTCCAGTATTCATCATTGTTGACCATTCGTGCAAAACCTTGGATGTATATGTCAAAGTATGATCACTATATACATGCCTGAGATACGTTACTCCTAGTTCGATAGAGTGATAAAGAGAAATTTGAGGTAGGGAAGCTTCCAACAATTTACTGATTTCATAGTACAAAATTATTTAACAATTTAATTACATTTTTACAGGAATTAGTTACTTTCAAAGTTTACAACCGGTTAACCGGTGGCCGATTGGCTTGTAAAGAGCATATGACCAGACGCACATGATCATAGTTCACAGCAGATTCACCTGAGGGCAATGAAACTAAGGCTTTGAAATGTCTTTTAAAATCGAAAGAAAAACCTGAGAGGCCAGAATTTTCTTACAGTACTTTAAAATCTTGACTTGTCTATGTTTGAACATAGAGGAGTTCATAAAACCAAATCACATGATATGGCCTATGACAGCTAATGCTATTGCTGTATAAAAGCTACATTTTACCTCTTTTTAAAGAGCTGCAGGAGAGCATTACTCACCTCTCCTCCAAACCCACACTGTGCAAGACTTTGCTGTTTATGGTGTTATCATTCCAGGGTCATGGCTCAAGCCATGAATACATGTGGTTTCAAGGTACAAGAAAGGGACAGTGTAGTGCCTGGTACCAGCTTAACCCAAGGTCAAACACATCATTTGTCTGCCTTTTCTCAATTTAAGACTTGCTCCATTGGCAATATCCTCTTCCAAAGATCAAAGCTGTGTCTCCGTTGCACTATGGCAACTACTCATCAATAACACAGGGAGATGCTGTTTTGTTGGTAATCCCACACCCTACACTGCGGAATGTCCAGAAATTCCATCCAGGAGAGTCCGTAGTGTTTTGCATTGTTTGGCAAACATAAATAAAAGGAGGGCTGGGTTGAGAACTGTCCCAACCTGACGAGTGTAATGGTCCTCTCACAGTTATTTAGGCAAATACCTTGCACTATAGTATCCAAAGTCCTTTACCACATGCTGCTACAGCATCCAGATAAGGGTTCACATATCCTCTTTAGTCTCGCCTCCTCCCACAGATGCCTGCAGGATATAACAGGATCACTGAAAGGATTTGAAGAGATATACCCTAGTCTGATATACCTCAGTTTGCCAAGTTGTACACACCTCCATTCCTTGTATAAAAAGCTGTTTTCTTCTTATTCTCACCTGAAAAAAAGAAAATAAATTCAGCTCCAGATTATCTAGGCTTAAGAATCAAGTAAAAACACAGAAGGAAACAGTTTCAGTAAGAAACATTCCTTCCACCACTTCAGGGCTGAATTACCGTAAGCATCAAACCCCTCAGTACTTAGGGTAGAGCACTCTTTTGATCTGGCCATCTGACCGCTTGGTATCCAGCCACTTTCCACACAGGAAAATGGTGGTGACCCCGTTGGCGGTGTTGGTGACCTCCACGCGGTCCAGCAGCCAGCCGGCGCTGATGCCGGAGTTGTCGTGCTCCACCTTGACCCTCAGCAGCTCGCCCATGTCCAGCATCTCCAGCAGGAAGCGGTCGGTGCGGCCGCGCTCGAACAGGTTCCGGAACTTCTGCCGCAGCTGCCGCTTGCCCGAGTCCCCGTTGGAGCCGTAGATGGTGATGAAGACGTTGGCATCGGTGCCGGCGCCTTTCTCGTCGGCCGTGATGACGATGATCTCGTACTTGACCGGGACCAGGCTGCGGGCCTTGCTGGCGAAGCTCTCCATGGCCTTGGTGCACTCGAAGGTCATGAACTCGTCCCTCTTGGCCGAGAGGGGTATCTGCGCGTTGCAGCGGAAAATAAACCTGAATAGAGAGAATAAGGAGAATAAGATAAGAACAAGAAATAGGAGCTGTTCAGGTCTTGTTTCACATTTCAAAAATGACAAATTAGTCAATTAATATAAACTAGGAAAAACAAAAGGATCAAAAGAGAAAGGAGAACTACTGCACAGCAGGTATAAACCGTGCATTCAAAATTTATTTTGATCAAAATTTTCACATATAATTTGGCCCTCGTGTGGTATAAGGGACCAAAGAGATGTTGAACCTTGATATAAATACAAAAATGAAATACAGTGACATACATAGCCATAAATCATTAGCCTTCGTGAGAGAGCCCAGTTATCTCTACTGATGGGTTGTACTCACTTGTTTCCTAGCTCTTTCTCTGTCACAACAACCTCCTCCACGTGCCAGAAGGCCTCGCCCTTAACCTTTTTGCCATCTTTTGGAGTGTGCCCAAGGCAGATGCCAGCAATTTCACCCAGGTTTTTGGAGGAAAACTCGAATTTATCAATGCTCCCACTGATAAAAACAAAATATTTTAACCGAGTCACTCAGCACCAGATCAATAAATCATTCAGTTTTATCTTCTTACCTGACAAAATTTTGCTAGTTCTGAGAAATATGCAAATTCTTATTAAACACCGTTATTAATTTCACTAATGTGTCTCAAAAGCACATATTGACTTCATTCAATCTACAGGCTATATATTAAAGCAGACCATGTTAGCTGTGAGCTTTAAAGGCCACCTATTTACAAAATGTTATTCATCAATGTCTGTACCCTATTTCTGTAAATGTGAAGGTATTTTAAAAATATAAAGAGAGAACCTCTCAAATTATTAAGAGCTGAATACATTTTTAACAATTGGATAACTATTGAGGAGACAGAGAAACGCCAGCATACCGTAAGAACCTCTTCTTCTTAGAAGAATTCTCCATTACAAATTCCTTTGAACGTCCCTTCCTCCCCTCAAGTGCGATCCAGACATTTTCCTTGGTTTCTGCATCGTCTGTGTCAGCCGTTGTGGTGATAATTTCATACTCTTCCAAAGAAATACAAACCGCATTATTTAAAAGAGACAGCGTTGCCGCCGTTATCTTTAAAGTCTGCCTTCCCTTGAAGTGACCTTTTTTAACAGTTTTATTCAGTTTTCCAAGAACTATATTTTACAATTTCTCCATCATTTGTCTTGCACTGCACACTGAGCTCTGCCAAAGTACTTTTGTTAAAGGAGCACTTATAGAACAAATTAAAGTTAATAGATTGAATCTCATACCCATATTAATATGTGAGGTGACTCCAGGTAATATGTGATGAAACCTGATAACTAAAGCAAGTCAGAGCCGGACTCAACATAAGAGGGCTTACTCGTCTTTTCGTTGAGGTCTAGGATGTCATTGTTGGCACAGGGCAGCTCTCGCATGATCTGTCCGTCGTCCTCATTTTTGGCCAGCCAGCGGTCGCAGGGGAAGCGGAATGTTTTATCCAGCATTTCATCCTTCACATCAACGTGCTCCAAGTGCCAGCCTGGAGCTGGGCCTGATCGGCACCGACCATGACATTAACAGTTTCAGTGAGAAAACATAACAATCTCATGACTTGTAGAAAATGCACATGTTCAATATGTGATGGCCCTCTCATCATTGTAAATGTAATACTTGGCGGCTTTATTATGTATAGATATTTGTACTACAATTCTGACTTACATTATAAGATTGCATATCCAAAGTACTGCATGTCTTTGTGGGTATAAAATGTTATATTCATAGTACTGTATGCTTTGGGGGGTATAAAATGTTATATCCACAGTATTGTATGTCTTGGGGGATACACAATGTTATAACCACAGTTTGAGTTAAACACTATGAATGGGTTACTGACAGGGTTTGCTGTCAAATTGTGGGAACTCGTAACTAGTCAAAGAGTTTTGTAATAGACAAATAACTTCTAAACAGAACAAGAGACCTTGTGTGACTGTTGTCTGTATGCAGAAGGCTATTACAAGGGCTTATATTTCATCTGTTTAATCTCTGCTTGCATTAAAAGTCATCAGCTGCAATATATAAGCCCAACAGGGAAGGATGCTTAATTTCTCTGCCTGGAAATCTCAGGAAACTCTGTGTGAGAGAGCCTGTCACACTCTGCTCACATCAGCTGACAGAAGTAGACCAGTAATGGGCTGCATTATTCATGTGCTGGGTCTCCATTTTCACACATCAGGCAAAACAACCTGATTCATGTTCTAAAATAGGACACTGTGATACTTACTCATTCCCCCCACCCGTGTCTTTTCCTGCACTCAATTTTGCCTGCTTATCAATGAAGCATTCAGTGATATTCTACCTTTCTGGGAACACAATTGTTAGAGCAGATGTACCAGATGTTTAGGTAACTTCATCCTAATGGGCATCGCTGCCTGACTGTCAATCTTGACTGTGGCTGAATATCATTCCACTGCCTGTGGAGAGTGTGTGTGTGTGTGTGTGTGTGGCTCACCTGTGTTGTCGTGCCACACTCGGACTTTGGACAGGTCCCCCAGGCTGAGGACGTCCGGGAAGCGGAAGACGTCCGTCTGCTTCCGCTCGAACTTGTTGGTGTTGTTGCACTCCTTCAGCGCCAGGGTGCCCGTGTCCCCGTTCTCCCCAAACACGATGAGGAACACGTTGGCGTCCGTACCCGCCGCTGGGGGGAAAAGAGACACCGATTGCTCTGCGTCTTGAGCGAGCCACTATGCTTCCGCAGGAAGGCAGCTGTGAGGCTTACCAGACAAACACTTCATCAAAGCGTGATGTGGCTCGTGTATGTTGTGCTACCTGACAATTCCCAATCTGGATTCAATAAGCATTTCTGTGTCGCCATGACAGGCCCGCTTTACATATTATTAAACTGTTGCTCACTCTCTTGTTGGAATCGACAGTAAGGAGACATTACAGAGGAGTGTTACAGACGCATCTTGACATGTAAAACATTATTCGTAATACCTCATATTTGACATGTATGTATGGGGACCACACACCTTTCAGTAATTCAGAGTTATGAAAGGCTAAGCGATAACAAGGATGCTATGAATTGAAATCATTCAATCTTCCTTTAAAAATTGTTTGCATATGGTTTGGTGCCAAGTGATAGGCCTGATCGGTGGGCCCTCTCTCTACAAGGATCATGCCTTTATCTGACTGATGAGAAAACTGCCATGAGTGGCTTGTATTGCATGTCTGATGGGAGTCAGAAAATGGAGATGTCCCCCTGGTGATGACAAAGCTCAGGAGAGCGGGTGATGGAACAGGTAACTAAGCCTCATCTGCCCTTTCGGGCTCTGTCTGTAAATGGATGAAGCCAGCGTTCTTCCATCTTCTTTGATCGCTTCCATCTCGTTAGTCAAAATGTCATTAGTCTTGGTGCTTGCAGAAATATGATGGCAGTGGCTTACAGCGGAATTGCTTATAATGGTGTTTTTGTCCAAAACTGAGATTTTATGAAAACAGAAACAAGTCAGCACATTACACACTTCATCAGACAAGCCTCGATTGTCAGCCTTCCCCTGAAAGTAATGACATTTACTGTTCATTGGCATCCATTCCCAAAGGCTCTCATCTGTTTAAATGTCATATGAAATCCGTTTGCATGTGAAGGAGATGTAAAAGATATGTATTATCTTTAACGTGATATGTTTTCCATCGCAAGTGTTTTCAACAAAGTGGAGAGAGTTGGCACTCAGTGACATAACTTCTTGATAAAGAGGAAAGCTCATGATTGATTACATTACATTATTGGCACTTATCAGATGCTTGTATCCTGAGCAACTTACATCAATTACAGGTTTTTACAATGTTATCCATTTATACAGCTGGATATTTATGAAGGCAAATGTGGTTTAAGTACCTTGCCCAACGATACAGCAGCAGTGCCTGAGTGGGAAATTGAACCAGCAACCTTTTGGTTACAAGTCATGCTCCTTAGTCACTATGCTACAACACTGCCTGTAAGTTAAATTCATTTTTGAATGTAAGTATTAGCTGACAGAGGTTTTAGATTAGATTCAACTTTATTGTCATTGTGCAGAGTACGGGTACAGAGCCAATAAAATGCAGTAAAGAGATGGCAGCGGTGGGATTCGAACCCACGCCCCCGAAGAGACTGGAGCCTTAATCCAGCGCCTTAGACCGCTCGGCCACACTACCACATGTGGATGTTTATATGATAGGATGAGAAGGTATCTAAATTGGCAGGGGAAAGTAGTTTTGGAAGGGAAAGTAATATTTTTTTTGGGGGGGGGGGGTGGGACATGTCTGGCAGTATATCAAAACACTGGCACTACCATTGAGGGGTTCTTGTCCTCAAGACCTCTGTGTGTTATCTGATCCAACAAAGAGCCTAATACATCAAACTGCCCCCAAATTCAGACATAACCATCTCCTTGAAAACAGGAATTGATTTCAATGGACATGAGAAACTACACCAGTTACTGAGTATTGGGACCTCTTCAGCTGTTCTTATTCATTTCAGTGAGCAGGTGTATGGGGAAACACTCTGGGACCCTAGAGGGATACTTACTGTGGAAACATGTGATAAAATGTAATTTCTTCTGCGTCTTAAGCCTTAAATTGGCTGCCTCTGCCCAGGCATATTTCAGACACAGGTCTGGAGGGGTTTCAACTTCAAAAGAGCATCTCTTTTATATTGTACACATTAAAGGAATTTTCAAAAGTGAAAATGTGATATGTTTTATGTTACATATCACGTATTTAGATGCATGATTAAATGTTCTGCATCACATCCTGTAGGGCATGAAACTGACCATCCTCCAGTCAGTGACGCAAGCAGGCCTTACTTACAGCCAGAGCTTGTCATTAGAATGAACAGATACAGCCAAGATGCAGTCAAAAAAGCTAGAGATGACATCAAATGATGGATGACTCCTCTGACAGAACAAGCCATGCTTTTCACTCACCATCTAAACAATAAGCCCTCAAATTATGTATGGCATTATTATTTGTAATGGTTTTTACATGTACACAGTTACTGATATGAAAATATACTTAAAAACACAGCTGTTTCTAGGCTGAAAAAGTATAAAAGGTCTGAATTAATGCAGGTGAGGACTAAATATTTTAGCTTACAACAATATCTACTAAAGGTATTATTGTTATTATTAATAACAATAATAATAATAATAAATACATAGTTTAAAATTCCAGAATGTTCCAAAATAATTTACAATGCAGCCTTGAGCTCTTGTTCAAAATATCCTGTCAGGTCATGCTCAACTATCATTATGACAACATGTACCTAGATGCAGCATACGTTTGTATAAACAACATCATATCCAAAAGCATCCCCTGCTAATCTAACCCAACACTGAATTACATCATACAAGAGCATGGCACTGAGGCAGTATTTCAGACAATTACAGCTCAGTAGCATTACACAAATTAAGCAAAGGTCAAACCAGAGAACACAGTACCTTTAGACAGATAAATGTCTCTAGCATAATATTCTTCAAGGAATGGGGAACTGTTGAGACAGTTGTTGTTGAGACTAGAGCTCAATTATTAGCTTGATAACCAAGAAATTGCAGACCTGTCCTTGGGTTCAATCAATATTAGTATTAATAATCTCTTGGTTATACTTAACTGTATTTAAACACATTTTTTCTACACAAACCCAGTTTAGTAAACTCAGAAGTCACAAAATTCATTGAAAAATGTTTATATAAATATAAAACCAGCATTACTGACAATTCACAGTTAAGGACAGATCCTGGGGCCGTACATTAATGCGATGGTATCCTTATTTCACTGTTTGCTCCTGCAGCTGCTATTGTGGCCATTGTATAAGAGTAGTTCACCACCACAGCTATGGCATCTCCTCTCCTGAGTTTCCACTGCAATGCAGTACACAGCAGAGCCTGAGGGAACCGAGTGAGTAAAAGCCACTGTGATTTCCCTTGGTTAGGTTCTGACTCGCTGAAAACACATTCTGTAAAGAAGACTGCTTGAACCTTTCACAAAAACCGATACGGTGGGGCGTAATCTAAATCAAACAGAAGATGTGGGAGTCTCGCTAGAGCGATGTTTATGGACTACAATTGCCATTCCTTTGGGACAGGACCGAATCAAAAACTTTGATAATAATTATCGAACACACACAGTCTGCATTCTTTGCAGGTACTCCAATGCTGTTATCTCAACACAAATACTGACGAGCAAAAGAGGGTCTTCTCATTACTATTTTTTTTGGCTCTCTTATTGTTAGTGCTCGGTGTTGCTGTTGTTCTTTCACATTAGTATTTCCCCAGCTGGATACACATTTGCATCTGTGTCTCGACACCAGCAATGAAACAAATGAGACGACATAAGAGAAGTGGTCCTCAGCTGGAGGCAAACAGGCTATACGGTCTCTGATAACGGTCTCTATTCATGTAAAACTCCCTTTAAACAGAGATTTTATGAGCTTGGAGGCTCTTGGAATCTCTGTTTAATAAAAGTAGATTAGATTTCTTCTTGCTCCTGCGTTTTATCACCGAGGGTTTACACCTCTGTTTTATTTTGGTTGAACTGCAGGGATTTTTTTTTTTTTTGCTGCCCTATTTTTAGCACTTTATTACATCCTGAGATAATGAGAGTGGAGCTCACTTTTTTAAATGTGCAGCACTTAACCAGATTCTAAACTGCGTGAATGGAGTTCATGTGATTTCAGACACTTAAATGGGTTACTGGGCGATTGGATCGAAGCCTTATTTCAGAGCGTTTACTACTTCTTATCATTCAAGTGGTCACAGACTCTGTCTTGAGAATTGTTTTATTGAATTTTTAAAAACAGGTTGATACTTTAAAGGATGGTCAACTATTATATCACCTATTATATCCCTCAACCATAACAGGGAATTTAATCAGGGCTCAGCACTAATGGAAGGTTGCAACAAACTAATATTGCTCCTTTCAAAAATCCCAATCATTGGAGAAGCTGCACAGATTGAGTGATCTCATTTGAAGCTACCCATCATGTCAACGATTTCAAAAGGCACCATCTTTTTCTTGATTTTCTTCAAACTGTGCTTTGTGCGTCCCTTCACCTTATGCAGCGCTGTCACATCTGTCATGTTACTAATCCATATAATCAATCAAATGCAAGTCACGCCAGGGCAAGTAATTTCAGTGAGTATTATTATATAATCATATGGATAATCATATGGATAATGATGTCAGAATAATCTACTATCTGTCATTATATTTTGGGTACTAGATTAAAAAGTATAAATGAAAAATGAGAAATACTCTGCCCTGAGGACAACCATAAGGAGCTGTGACATGTAAAACTACACTGAAAATGGAACTGGTATGCAAGAATATGCTGAGGGTTAATAACAACAACAACAACAACAACAGCAAAACCTTTTAAAATGCATGGAGATACGGCAGGCCAAGTTAACAAGTACACAGTAATCTTATAATGACTATCAGTCTGAGAGAAAAAGGTGCTCATTAAATTCCTCATTAGTCTTCATGGAGTTTCTCCCTCATGGAATCAGCCCAGTTGGTTAATTATTCCCAAACAATCAGATGCTAATTGCTTTCTACAGGTGTATGTCTAACCCGTCATATGGTTTATTAGCAGTGTAAAATATAGCTCCGTATCTACAGTCTCCATAAATTGAAAGTAATGATGATTTTTGTGACACATAATTATGCACACAAACTTGCGCAATTATGGAACACTCAGAGCCATTACTAATAAGAATGGCCCCCTTCACTGTCTGTCACCTCAGCAAGCTGCTACGCCATGCTGTTATTAACAGGCAGTAAATACACATTTGTCACCCCTATGTACAAATGTACACTTCTACCAAATGACTCCCTCACTGACTTTGGCTCTGGGGATGCAGAAAATTGATGTTTCATGCTGGAAAATCATCAAAGTGGAGCGAGCAGATGACTTGGAGTTGAACTTGTGAAAGCTAAAATCGAACGGGTACAAAGTCAAACCCAGCTTTGGAATGAAGCAATCTGGAGGGAAACCTGGGGTCAGGGGTGACCCAAGCACATCAGGGGAAAAGATCTGTCATGGCTGCAACTAGCAATATCTTCCTTTTGTCTGCGTTAGTGAGCATTCCCGGTCCGGGTCTATACATACGTTATTACCAAGACCCATTTTTAAGCAGAAGATCTGTTGAAGACAATCCTCCATGGAGAAGAACACAATTTACAGATTAGCAAAAGCTTGTCTTATTCTGGGGGCTTGATCCTCTTTCTCACCACTCTCTGACCAGATTAGAACAAAGGCCATTCCCTTGCCTGTAGCAGTTCAGACCACAGAACCCACATTTAGGATCAGCTTGCCAAAAAATCCATCCCAGCAAGCCTTCTGCATGGTACTGACCAATCTCTACATGGCTCTTTCATGTAACTTCCCTCCTACCACTATGGTGAAAATACAATACAAACTTATCTGTCTGTCTGAGATGATGGTGTGGGGAAATAATACTGCCAAATTAGCCCAGTGAGTGCTGCCTTGCTGTTCCAGTGATAGAGAGATTCACATATCAGCGCTGGGATCCTGTGGGGCTGTGAGACTGTCAGTCAGAGACTCTCAGATGCTCAGGTTGAGACAAGGGAGACCAGACATGCTTTCTGAGCGCAATCGCTCCACATGGGACATGCTTTAAAAGAGAAACATCTTCATTACACCTACGGATCCCTGAAACAATATGAAATTCAGATTTTCCACTCACAGAGCTGCTTCTCACAGCATCCCAAAAATGGCAGAAAAACGGTGTAACCGCACTGTCATTTTCCAATCCACCACCAGCGGTTGAAAGCGTCTTTCAAGAACCTACAAAAAAAGGAGGCTGTTTTTCTGAGCCTACTGCGTGGCGGTGCTGTATGTGGGGGGAGGGGGGAGCGCCTCCATCTATTAAGTATTCCTTCACTCTGTTCATTCCATCGACTGCCAATTACCTCCGAGCTGAAATAACCTTTACCAGTCAAGGATCGGAATCATTCTGCCTTTTCCTTTTTTCCCCCTCCACCCTCTATATGCTCCATTTCCCCACAGCATTCCAGAGGGCAGATCCTGTTTTCTGGCACTGTGGAGTGCGGAGGGAAAAAAAAAAAAACAGTGATATTTTATTTGAGTTAAAATCACTATGCCTGAAACCCATAAACTGTATCAATATGTGCCACCACCCATATGTACGCGCAGCATCCACTGCACAGCAGAATTACTTTTGATGCAGCTCGTGACAGTGAATATAGCGACGGCGCTGTCTCATTGAAATGCAGAGGGCGGCTTTTTGCTGTTCAGGGAGCACTTTGAATTTTGATCAAACTGGCAGAATGAAAGGCCTTATGAAGTGTGCATCAACCCCTGACTCTCCTGGTCACATGCGCAAACACCTTTCACCGTGTTATAAAGACATGCTTCAGAGTCTAGATCAGCTGTCATTTTTATGGCCTATTTTTCCACGTAGCATTGCATTTCTGCAAAAGGTAACAGGGCTCCTTGCCTTTAAAACTGTGGTATACATCAGATATTGTACAAATAAAATGTACAGACTGGGCTTCTCCAAGGTTGTTTTGTTCAATCTTTTCATTCTGTGTTCCAAACAAGAATGAAAAATTAGCTTCTGAAAGTGCAAAACATTTGTGATGTAACATGATTCAACATGTTATGACAATATTTGTTGAACTTTGCTTGTATTGTAAATGATTAATGTGACTGTGATTAACCATGGAACCTGGTAAATGAAATGTTAAGACCATCATAAGTTTTTGGTGGTATAGTGTACTCCCATATGCTGGACTCACCTGTGACATCACTAGTTTTGACATGGATGATGTAAGTGGTGTGCTCCACCATTTCCTCGTCATCCACCACTGCCGGCATCTCGCAGATCATGGTCCTCTTAGGCCCCTTGGTCTTGGACAGCCATCCCTCGTAGGTGAACACAGACACCTCCTCCGTGGTCAGATTCCGCATGATAACCTGCAGAATGAGCCAAACCAAAGCAGGGTTCAGTGGCCTAGATGTGCCGGGCGCTTATTACCGTCATGGTGTGGGTGTGAAAATGTACGCATCTCTTAAAAGGCACCGAGGGTTGTTCTAAGGAAGAAAAAACATCAAAATGCAAACCTTTTATGAATCAGTCTTGTAAGCATCATTGACACGGTGTATGCTTGGTGCAGTTAATTCTGAAATAGTAACTGACTCTTTTCCAGAAAACTTCAAATGTATTTCAAGCACCAGTTTATTCCAGAAGCTACCACACTGTAAACAGAAGCTGTAAGGTGGAATGCTGATTATTTTTCAAAGAACTGCCCCAGGTGACATTTAATTTGAATTTGTAAACTAAACAACAACACGTTTTTACCACATGTGTATTTGACAATGCCATTTTACTGGCATAATGCGGTAAGCCCCCTTCTAGCCTGCACTGTCACATCATATTCTGCATACTGCACTGAAACGTGGGCCGCGCAGAAATTAACGGTGACCCGGGGCAGTTTGTAATGCTGTTAGCAGGGATGAAAGTGTCTGCCTTCCGATCTCGCGCACCGCTGCAGAACCCAATAAAGGTGGAAACACAGAAGGAGAGTTCATTAGCCCCTGGTATGCAGAAAACCAATGAGGAGGGGGCTGTGGGAGACATTCGGGAACAAATGGTTAATTAGAGGGGTTGATGGCTTAATTCAGTCTCCGCTCTCATCCTACTAGCTAGCATTTACAGAGGACCATCTGTCTAGTTATCCCACTTTAACAAAAAACAGAAAGGATTTCCCCCTGTCCTAATCACCAGCACATGGGAAGAAAATTACATTTACACGGGCTTAAGCGGCTGCTCGGCAGAAACACTGAGTGCAATTCATGTTTCAGAGTAGGAATCAATGTGTCTTCACAGATTTTTTCCAAGTATTATCTATCTTTCAGTTAACGTTTTTCTATCGATCGACAATTTTTAACAACCATCAGTTTATTTTGGGTCATTTGCACATCAGTTAAAAAGTTAAAGTTAGTTAAAAATCATTTGAATATATACGTTTGTGTAAAATGCAGTCCCGTGTAATGTAATGTCCTATGTTAGAACTAACCTACACCGTTAATTTCAAAAGGACACATAAATCTCAGATTTGAGTTGACCATTTGGTCTAATAGTGAATGGTCCTAGTTTCAGATAAACATTATTATTAGTCCAATGTGTACAGTTACAGGTACAACCTGATAAAAAAATTCAGATGATACATTCACATCAAATTGTTAACAATTACTTTGAATATCACCATTACAGCTAAAAAAGGGGTAGTAAACATAAGTCAACTGAAATTGTTATGAAAATAATGAAAAAAAGCTATGTATTTTTAACATTTCATATGCATTCTGTAGGTGTTCTTTCTTTTGAAAAAATGACCTTTTTTGAATATAGAAATACTGGGCTGAAGACTGCACCTAGTCTAATAATAACACCTCTCAAAACTTTCATTACTGCTACTTTATGCCACAGAAATAGACTGAAAATGCTATATATGCCTGCCTTACAGTATACATCAGTATTCAAAACAGCACACTATGAAAGATAAAAGAACTGTGGCACATCTCTGTGCATCTCCATACGTTTGTATGGAATGATGGAAACACCACGTATTTCAGACGTATCTCTCATGCCATATATATATATATATATATATATATATATATATATATATATATATATATATATATATATATATATATCTGCACAATATTCAAACTTCCATGTAATGACATTGTGAGATGAGTTTTTTAAAAATAGACATGATTATGCGGCCTACCTAAATGCTAGGATTTGGCTCGACTGGGCAAAACTCCATTTCGTTACATCAATATATTAATTTTAAAAGATTATGGTGCAGGCCAAATCCCAGATAACATCAGCATTGGCAATAAAAGAAAAAAAAACACAAAACAAAACCACTGCTTCTCAATCCACAGCTGCCCTCATCTGGTGCGTCTGCTGCCTATTAAGCTGTTAAGGTCATCTCTAGTGTAGGGAAAACCATTGACAAATGTGTTCTGACCACTAAATTAATCAAAATAATAAACTGCCTATCATTAGGTACTAGAAGCGTGATCATTTATCAGAACTGACAGGCTAGTGATCTTGGTGCATAATTAATGACCTCGTTTTCCAATCAGCAAGGCGAGTTCCGCTATTCTTCTGTGTCACTGACGTGCCATCTTTTCCGACATGGGTCACAACCCATCCTTGGGGATGAACACATTATTCATCAGCACACAAGCCAAATTATTAGTAATGCAATTATGTTGCCTAATCACACCTAGACGAACGCTACACAAGTGCACGCATCATGGTGTGACACGTGTTCAAAAGACCCAAACAACCAAGACTCAACTGCACTAAACATTCCAAAATGTTCTGTAGGATGCAGACTCCCTTTTGTACTGATAATGGGGTGTTTGACCGGTCAGAACAGTTATTTTGATCACAACATGAGCACGGTTGCGGTTTTACCCAAGCAAAACATTTACTCTGGAGAGTCTGCAGACATGTGTGAGAGGTCTTAGACATCTAAATGAAGCCAGGCCTTCAGGCATGACTGAGATCCTCAATTCTGATACAAAAATAAATACACCCAGTAGGGACATGCCCTGCCCAATCAAAAATCAGACCCTTGTATGACCTTGTATGTAAACCTAACATACTGTAAATGTCATGTGTCGCCTAAGTCAAGCTCCACGTATATGTAGAAGTGATTTATACTGTTTTTCCCCAATAAATTACAGTTGGTACATTAATATACCAGTTTTTCTACACAAGGCACAGTGTACAAACTGCTTCATGATTTTCCTTTCAACATATAACATTTTCTGAAATATCTGTCTTTTTCCTTAGTCTTTGTTTCTTGTAATGCTTTCAATACCTACCTTGTCAAGGAACCAATCGGGACGGCTTCCAGACCCATCAATGCGCACCCTCATCTTTTTCAGTGGGGCGATGTCATCGACCTCCAGACTGAAGGTGTCCTCTTGGCCTCTTTCGAACCTGGAACGCATCAGAATCACTGTGATTCTGCATTGCAAACTGGGCCCTTCAGATTGGCTTCAAAATAGCCACTGTCCTTTGGATTTCAATATATATCTTCAGTAAAAAACACCGTGCTCAGTTTTCAAAGTGTCAAAGGTCTGCTTGTGAGAAAATTGATATGGACAAAGCTGACAGCATTTATGTGCATAAGTCAACAGCAGAAAATAACACAGACTGCAAGGTCAGTGCTGGATCACATTTGGTTCCATCTGAATGAATGAGGTGGACTCTATGTGGCATCTATCAATACAACCCAAAGTAACACAGCCTGCCACATTACACTCCACTGCTCTGCGTGAATATATTTGGCACCTGTCCTCATTCTTCTGAAGCAGCATCTCCTCTGTGCTCCCATTGGCCCCAAACACAGACAGGTAGATCTTGGTATCGGTCCCAGCATTCTGGACATCCCCTGTGACAACTGTGATCTCATAGATGATCTGGGGGAAGAACATAGCTACATCAAATTACTGTTTCTGGTCTCAGCATGCTATCCATGGTGCTGTCTCTTTTCCAGTGTAAATGACTTAGAGAGACCATCGAAAATATAATTATGGAGCAATTTATAAACCTTGATTACAGTAACACAATAACAACAAAAACAATAAATATAACAATTATAATAATAATGATGATGATGGTGATGGTGATGATGACAAAAAAGAAGAATAAGGCAAAGAATGTTTGACAATAATTCAAAAGATTAAATGAAACTGTCTTGGAAAGAATTACAAGATATACTGTAATTCTTTCTCTTTTACGCATGTTCATGGAGTTTATGGACAGAATATTTCTGTTTCAGCACACGTCCACATGGGCATGGAACTAATTATCATCACAGTATTTCCCCTTTGTGTCTCAAGCTTTGTCTACATAGAAACATAGAATTATATATTATCAGGTTATTTCTGTGAAGGTAGCAAATTCCTCTGGGAAAGTAGGGCACAGAAACAGTCTCATGTGATGATGGACGTCACAATAATAGTTATTACATAATTACACGACTGTTCAGAATTGCTTTCACTCCAGCTTCTATAATGGCATCCATGGCTGTTCTCTGAAAACACAGATGATTCATCTATACAATGTCCTTTGCATAAATACTAACTTACCTTCAGAAAAGAAAAATAAAAAATAATAAATTCTTATGAATGAGTAATGAAATCTTCTCAAAGAATCTGAATACCAGAATACGGAAAAAAAAATGTCAAGACAAACAGGTCAACACGGATTACAGCATGTAGGCAAACATAACAATGAAGTATCAGTTTAACACATATGCCTCAGAGCCCCTCTGAGTGAAATATGCTCATTCACCTTCTGTGTGATGGTGATGGTGTCTGCATCCAGCACGTTGAACATTCGCGCCGTCAGCCCGTCGCCCCGGTCTTTGGCCAACCAGCACTTGCAATGGAAGACATACATGATCCCTCTGGTGGGCACGGCTACAGACAGCTCGTCCACCAGCCAGCAGCTCTCAGGCGTGGCCCCATCATGTCCCAGCTGTGGAGGTCAGGTACAAGGCCAGAGTTGCCGAACAGAACTTATTCATGGACCCAAGCTCCCTTGCTAAGCACGTTCAAACCCGCCTGCCAATCACACAGCAGAAACTTGGCACTTGTAGCAACACACTACTCAACTTGTCAGAGGGTTCACGGACTGATCCGAGAGGAACTCCACCGCCAACTGTGAATGTGTGCTTAGTGATTAGCTGGTGGGTCTAAATTTAGACAGGTGGGTGCACAGCTTGCTGGTAACCCACTGTGTAATACATAGCTGCATGTCACACCAGAGTAATTTTGTGAGGTGACAAACAGACATTCTGCAAATATTTGCATTTGCCACAAGAAGGTTTTTTTCCTCTTAAGCTTTTCTTACAAAATCAAAAGACAAAAGTCAACAAAGCTAGCTATAGAATCAATATTTATAGTAAAATTCCCTCTTGTGTGTGCTCCTTTTCACCATAAACTAGTGTGCATGTTATTCCAGCTGCCCTGTTGTGTGTGTGCACACGTGTGTGTGTGTGTTTGCTTATGGGTTTGTGATGTGATGTGATGCAGTTCTGCAAGTTTACTGTGACATCCAGCTGTCAAGAGCTTCAAAATCTCCAATTCTGACGTAATTACCCTGCCTGGCTTTCCAAGGGCCAGATGATGTTGGCATTGATTGGGAAGGACACGGGGGAAAATATGGGGTTTGTACATGAGTCGGGCTGGAATCAGCCCAGTTGGGTCTCATTACTTGAAATCTGTTGCAAGGACTGTCAGAGAACACTGCTGTTGCACACTGGCCTTCAGAAGAGACATACAAACCAGGGTAGATCCACTGGTGACAGTATGAAAGGAAAATGCATACTAAAAGCCGCTGATAAAGACTCCTATGGTTTAAGTGTATGTGCGTGTTCATGTACTGCTTGTGTATGTACTGTGCATGTGTGTGTGTGTGTGTGTGCGTGTGTGTGTGTGTGTGTATGGATGAAGGTTAGATGAAGCTCAGTGTGGTTCAGCCCAGTGTAATATATGTAAACCATTCACACTCAATCATCAGGGATTAGAGTGTGCTACCAAGGATTCCTCCAGGTATATTGATTTCTTACCCTGAGGAGCTCTGGGAATCATCCTAAGGATCATTGACAATTTGGAATATTTTAGCCTGAGCTCAGAGATTAGCGTTTCCATGGGCTGACACACAGCTGATATATTATGGTCCAAGACAATGTGAAAATGCACATATAGCTGTTTCCTATTTTATACAGATTGATATAGCAAAAAGTGTGGAACGATTCCTGTACACGAATTTCTCATGTCTCAAAACTGTTTTCTACTAAACTATAAAATGAAATAAAAAATCTAATGGTTTAACGCACTTGTTAGCTCTACCAGCTATCTTGCACCTTGTCTGGCCAACCATTGAAACCTGGTCATGCAGCACTTCTAATATTGTTGACTCCTTATGGTTTTTTGTTCGTGTTATACTCTACCTCACTTGTAAGTTGCTTTGGATAAAAGCATCTGCCAAATGAATAAATGTATATGTAAATGTAAAGTCGGACTACACATAAGTACATTTAAGCTTTTTAATTAATCAATTAATTAATAAGCTTATATGTGCTTAATGTTTTATTGTTAAATTCGGATGGCCACAGAGTTTGCATAAATAAGCAAAAAGCAAACACAGTCTGAGTTACACTTCTCAAACCACACTCCAGACGTGTCTGTGTTCCATTGGTGTTTGTCTTTGATATACAGTTAAACAACAGGTTGAAAGTTCACTGCAACCATACAACTTTACCATCCTGCATAAACAGGGGGTCCTTTACATGGATACAGAGAAAAAACTAATTCTTCACAGTATGAAAAATGCAGATAGGAAATGTAACAGTCAATTCTGTAAATCTGTGTGTAAATACTATCTACTCTAAATCTATGAAATGATTGGTACTTTTCATGAGTTGAGGCATGTAAGTCACAAAAATTATAAACACTGATGTAATTGTTCTAACATTTTTTGGTTGATGAAAGTGAATATAGTTGGTTAAATAATTTATGTAGGGGAAAATCTTTTAACACACAGTCATTGAGCTAAGCATTAACTACCTGTATTTGCCTGTATTTGCCTATGAATTGACACAAGCTGCTGAATATTGCAATATTTGATAACACTGAGGTAATAGATAGCAATAATGGATACTGGGTTATGCATTTAGATGGAGGATTAAATAGATTTTGTGCTGCAGTGATGCACAAAGACAATGGATATTCTGTAGTTGTTTTGCATAACAGGAACAGATTCTTGATTAAAATTTCTTCAATTTTTTCAATTTGGCAAAGGATTATACACTTCTTTATCCTACATTCTGTAATTATTTTTTGTCAGGGCCTGAAAACATTGATGAACATTGGAAATATATAACATTACTAAGAATAAATGTAAGAAATAAAGTTTCACCCACTGAATCAAAAGCCAGTCCTGCCAAGCCTGTTCATGTAGTACTACAATAGTACCTGTACTATTTGTCTAGCAGTACTGATGCTTTGAAAAGTGCTGGGAAAATCATGTGTTCTTATTGCCACCCCACAGTTCCCTCACCTGTTCATTAAATATCCTTGGGGCTTGTTAAGATCAGACGTTTCCCCAAATGCCCTTGTGTCTTCCCCAAGACCTAAGCCCCGGTAGATATTTTGTCCCCGCGAGAGCGCGGTAAACGGCCGCCATTAAGCCAAATCCCCACCGTGCACACTCCACTCCCGTCAAGCCTAACCTCCACTTTCTTGATCTCTCCCACGTCGGCGCCGTAGACCTCAAACTTCTCCAGCGACCCGGCAGCGAAGCATTTCTTCTCCTCAGGCAGGTCCAGCCAGAGCCGGTCCGTCTGGGCCTGGTGGGGCCCCATGATGATGACGTAGACCCGACTCGTAGTGCTGGCATCGCGCTCCACACCAGTGGACACCGTCATGTGGTACGGGATGACTGCAGAGACAGAAACGTGGGCTGGGGCTGGATTTAAAATTTACATTTTATGAGCATGTTTAAGGAATGCTTACTGTACAGCATCCACTTCTCAATAACCCACACACTGTAACGAGCCCCTCAAAATGGCTTATTTAAAAGTACTAATCTAATATTTTCCCTTACAGGGGACATCCTCAACATCTTCATCCTCATCCTTGTTCTTCTTGTTCTTCTTGTTCATGTTGTTGTCCAGACTCTTAACATTCATTGACGAATCCTTCAGACTCTTCTTTGAGCTGTGAAGGCTCTCTCTCACTCCCTCATATCCCTGAGAAAACAGTGATATACAGCAGGCAATAAATTGACGGCTACAGGTTTGGCATTTTGAAATATCAAAGTTGGTACACAGTGCTGTCAGCAAACAGTCTGTCATGAGTAAAGTAGAAGCGCTGTTTGAAGCAGGCGCTGACAGGTGCAGCCTCAACGTCTGGAGCTGGCATTACCTTGACATAAAAGAACCTCTCGATAAGTTTGTCCTCCTTCTTTTTGGACAGCCAGCGCTCACATAGGAACAGGTAGACTTCTTCCATCTCCACGTTGACCACCTCCACCTGGTCCAGGTACCAGTCCGGGCTCACCATGGTGTTGTCATGGCGAATCTTAATCTTGAAGACCTGGCCAAGGTCCACAGCTTCGATGCTGAACTTGTCCACCTGGGAGACAAAGTGGCTCATCTTACTAGAGAGCTACTGTTAGATGGGAAGCCCACACCCATGGCCCACCTATGTCCCACCAGTGGTCATTAATAGTCTTTGGATTTATGTAATGAACTGAGTGAGAGATTCATCCACAATCTTTTTTGTGTTTCTACCTACTGTTCATTTCTTCCCATTGTTTTCCAGAACCTTCACTCTCCTGCCTTTTCCTAGGGTCAAAGAGTAATTTTTCAGTTTTTTCCTCAGCTGGCTCTGAATTTCTGCATTTTTTTCCCTGATTTCCTCTGGAAAATACACACTGTCCAGTGCCTTCTGAAAATGTAACTATCAATACACTCAATATTGTCAATATTGACTGATTGTGAACAAATGCATATTGGGGATCAGTCGTACTCTGCAACCAATCAGATGCTTTAATTAAAATCAATTCAGGTGGTATGCCTTTTTGAATTATTTTGCAGTGGTAAATCCTAAATCTGTTTGCAAAATAGAAGGTCATTTAAATTCATTTGATCAGTGTAGCTGATTAGTTGGGGCAATTGATAGCTACAGAGCATAAATGATATTTGAAAATAGGATGCCAGATCTTGCCAAACAGACTGCGTCTTGCAGCTCTGGGAACAGTTTAAAAGCATTGTGATGACACTTGGGTGGAGGGTGGCTGATAAAGTAGAACGTGCAGCCATTTGGAAAAGCCATCATTATGCTGTCCTGTCCTGAAACGTGCAGCTGCAGGGTGGTGTCTGTTTCTCACAGGCAGTAACCAAGGGACAGCTGCGGCGGGACAGAGAGGAGCGCTGTCACAGTCTATCTCTGATTCTGACACGGGGACGGCCAGTCAGTCACCTCAGCCTCCATATTCCCCCTCTTTGCAGTTAAGTGAAACACGCGTGTAGAAGGCATTATGGCAATTCTCTTCTAATCTGTATGCACCATATATAGGGGCATATATAGGAAATGGCCAAAAAAAGACACTACAGGCTTTGTTACATGAAGAGAGATAGTCAGATGTTTTGTTTTGATTTCATTACAAAAGTTAGCATTAAAAGAAACGTAGAACCCTCTTCTGACTACGTCCAGTCCCAGTTTTATACTGTGAATTTAGTGGATGGATTTTAATTGTGCCTTAGACATGACAGTATTAAGCGCTATCATATATTTGCTCATTCAGGGCGCCTAAGTTTATAAACAGTATTATCAGTTTATTCAGCCAGATATTCCACTCCCAAACCAACAAGGCCAGATGTTGCACCACAGAGCAGAATTACAATGAACGAAGAAAGAACATCCTGCTCTGGGGAGAGACCCAGGAACACTTACAAAATACAAAAATGGAAGCAGAGCGTGTGAGGTGAAACGGGACCGCTCCAGACAAAGGCAAGGTCATGGCAGGTGACGCCGTTCAACTGCGTGCAGGCTATTAGCACCTCCCCTCTTCATTAGTCCTGACATTTACATTATAAGTCTGTTTAAAACAAATGTCAGGAGGTGCCATACTTTTTCATCACGCCGGCACCTTCTCAGTACTGTGACTGCACTGGAACAACAGTGAATGAGTCACTTAGGAAGAGTGCAGTGAAGACAGCGACATGCTAAACCATTGACCATTGACATAGGCCTCAGGACAGTTTTTTTTTTTTTTGGGGGGGGGGGGGTATCCTCGATGAACACGTTTAATTATTTTTCACTGGAAGAAATACCTGCAGGTAGCAAAGCCTGTGAAATGGAGAGTAATTATGGAGCCTTGGACAATGGGTTTGGGAACCCCTGCTGTAGAGAATATTGATGGGAAATTCTGAATATTACTCCAGATGTGCTCTGGAGAATATTCGTCCCTTCGCCTGAATGCTGGTGCTTTGCTAAAAGATTGGTGCTGTGCTCCATTTCAGCTCCGCAGAAATATACTCTACAGAAACACGCTGTTTTACTTCACAAAACAACAAACAGTTCCAGATATTACTTCAGGAAACAGGCAAACTTAATGACCTTAAAGGCAACTTAAGGTAGAACTAAGGCTGACTGCAGTTACAGAGCTGCCCAGTTTGTGTCATAGTGGTCAATAAAGTGGCCTATGAGCTGTTTTATAATGCCCACCGCCATGACCACGCACAGACTCCTCCCACTTACCGATCCTCTCTCGAACTTGTTGCTGTTGTTCTCAGACTTGCTGAGCTTTCGTTCCCCCGTGTCTCCCAGGTCTCCATAGATGGTGAGGAACACGTTTGCATCGGTACCCGCCCCATACACATCGCCCGTCATCACAGACACCTTGTAAGTATGAGCTGTGGGTGACATGCACACAAGCACAAATTAATTTTTTTCCACAAGACTAAAAAAAGCAATGCATACCCCTTGCAAGCCTTGGTTGTAGTCTGCCCTGGAAGAATCTTTGAAAAGAACAGAGATGGAGAGGACAAAATTGTGACCAATATTCAATGGCGGACTTTAGAAACAGAACAAATTTGTTGCAGTGCAAAAATGCTCCCCTGGTCAGACAGACAATGCCCACACTCACAGGCTTCTCTCAGAAGACCTGTTACCTTTGAAAGAGCTGTAACAGGACTGCATATAAAACTAATGTGCATTGTAACCATTTCCATGAAAAGCCACGTATCCCCTCACTGGCAGAAATCAATGAAAGCTGCTTCTATTGGCAGTTGCTCTGAATATTGTTACAGCATGAAACCATCTGTAATCCCACAGTCATTAATGAAAAAAACTATTAAAAAAAGATTTTTTATTCAACAGAGGAAACAGATTCTACTGTGGGATGACAATCAGCTAGCATAATGCTCATAATGCAAAATCATAAATCTCAGAGCCTAAAGCCACATACACCAATGAGCTAAAACATTATGACCACCTGCCTAATATGCTGTTGGTCCTCCGTGTGCTGCTAAAACAGCGCCAACCCACGAGGCATGGACTCTACAAGACCCCTGAAGGTGTCCTGTGGTATCTGGCACCAAAACATTAGCTGCAGATCCTTCAAGTCCTGTAAGTTGCAAGGTGGAACCGCCGTGGATCGGACTTGTTGGTCCAGCACATTCCACAGATGCTCAATCGGATTGAGGATTTGGAGGCCAGGGCAACACCTTGAACACTTCATCATGTTCCTCAAACCATTCACGAACAATGTGTGCAGTGTGGCAGGGCGCATTATACTGCTGAAAGAGGTCACTGCCATCAGGGAATACCATTGCCATGAAGGGGTGTACACGGTCTGCAACAATGTTTAAGTAGGTGACACGTATCAAATTGACGTCCACATGAATGGCCGAACCTAGGGTTTCCCAACAGAACATTGCCCAGAGCATCACACTCCCTCCATCAGCTTGTTGTCTTCCCACAGTACATCCTAGTGCCATCAGTTCCCCAGGTAAACGGTGCACACGTACATGGCCATCCACGTCATCTAAAAGAACACTGGACTCACCGGACCAGGCAATCTTCTTCCGCTGCTCCAAGGTCCGGTTCTGACGTTCGCGTGCCCATTGTAGGCGCGGTGGACAGGGTTCATCATGGGCACTCTGACCGGTCTGCGGCTACGCAGCCCCATACGCAACAGTGTGTGATGCACTGTGTGTTGTGACACATTCCTCCCGTAACCATCATTAAAATTTTCTGTGACTTGTGCCGACCTTTTGTTGGTTCGGACCAGATGGGATAGTCTTCGTTGCCCTCGTGCATCGATGAGCCTTGGGCCCCAACACCCTGTTGCCAGTTCGTGGTTTGTCCCTCCTAGGACCACTGTGGGTAGGTACTCACCACTGCTGACCGGGAGCACCCCACAAGCCTTGCCATTTCAGAGATGCTCTGACCCAGTCATCTGACCATAACAGTTTGCTCAGGTCTTTTCTCCTGCCCATTTCTCCTGCATCCAACACGCTGATGACGAGAACTGATTGTTTGCTTACCATCTGCTCTACCTAGACCTTGACATGTGCCCTTGTTTGGAGATGATCAACATTATTCTGTTCACCTGTGAGTGGTCATAATGTTTTGGCTCATTGGTTTATGTACTGCACTTTTACATTTGTAAGTGTATTCTTGTACCAATGTTTTTTTGTTCTCTTTTGTTTAAAACTTGTTTTTCCATGGCTGTAATTCAGTTTTAATGGGGGGCAAGATGGAAGGCAGGCACATACTCTCGAGAGCGTCCTCCACCTCGGTCTCGGTGACCTTGAGCGATCCGTCTCGGAGCAGCTTCTCCTGGATGATGTCTGAGGGCACCAGCTCTCTCACCGTCTCACCGTCATCCTCAGACTTAGCTAGCCAGCGTTCGCAGGGGAAGATGACGGTCTCCGAGCCCTTTCAATCAAGCAGCAGATGAGATCAATTCACTCAGTCAGGTGAAGCTCAGACACTCAAATGCTGACCCTTCCTCTACTGCAGAGAACAGCCCCACCTTGTGGTGGGATTTGGTGGTCTTGTTCTTAACACATATTATCCAGTATCTAGTTCTCAAACTGATAGATGGATGGTGATAAAGTTTAATAAGAGGTGGTCAGGGTGCATGGCTAACATAGAACTGAACCATAAACCATAAACTCCTCTGCTGCAATATTTCAAGCAGGTTGCCTCAGGTTGCTGTTATTACTGTGAGAATAAATATCTGCAGGAACTAAAATTCACACTGACATTCACAAATATCTATAGGAATTAAAATTCACACTCACAAATTTTACCATACATTTAAACCATTACAATTTCTTGTCTACTGATCTATGAGGAATTTTAAGAAGCATTCCACTTGGGTCATTTCAATATGTTGATGGTCTTTGCACATAAAAACTGGCCAACTGTTAAGGGTTAAAATACAAGGAATATGCATATTGCTCATTATGAAAAAATAGATTCTCTGAACTTTGTAATTAGAAATTATCAGACACAGATGGTGCTTATTCCCAATGAACAATAAATTACAATCTTCTTTGCCAGCACACAACTATTTTACAAGTGTAACATATGCTGGACAGTATCGGTTTTGGCAGTTAGCCTGTGAATTAATTATTTTACAACCAATTGAAACATCTGTTCATCTTGTGACATACTTACCATTTTGACAGTTCAGTAGCTATTTGTTTCTATCAGCTGTTTTGTAAATCCCCAAAACTAACTTTCTAAACATATCACTCTAAGTCAAGAGTATACAGTACCTTTCCCTTTCTCAGAAGTCTTCTGATCTCAACTCTGTCTAAGTGCCAGCCTGGGTTTATCCCCCGGTTGTCATGTCCAATCCGGATTTTCTCAATGACATCACCCACGTCCTCCAACTGCAAAGATAACACACAGCATGAGATCTCAACTTCAGGGGCTTTTCAGACTGTCTGATATAATTGTGCTTTGCTTGAAAAGTTTTTTTATGTGAAAATGCTTTACCATTTGAAGATTGCTATAAAAGAAAAATTTTCTAAGATAAATTGAGATAGATATAAATATATGAATATACTTGTGGCTCCAAACTGAAAACCTAATTTCAGTGTCTGAAGATATGGCCTCTTCATGAAGAGAACAGAATCTAGTGTCTTAGAGTAAAATAAGAATGTAATGAAATGAAAGAATGTAATGAAAAAGACCTAAGAAACTATTAGATACTTATTTTACAATAGTCTACTAATAAAATTACTTTTGTACTGTAGAAATGCTCTGTTCATTGTAAAACATAATAGGAACGCTACATGATTTGCTAAGCTTCCACAGGTGGTATCAACAATATCTGTACTGTATATATCGCAACTGTATACAGTAAAATCAAAGTCCTCATGCAGTCAGTTATTTGCAGCCTTATTCTGTTAATAGAGCAAGTTTTCCGCCTCTAAGTCACTGCTTTTATTCTCTGACTAAATGTACTTTATGAATTCTTGTTTCTTTGGTGGACTTGCTCTCACCTCCACAATGAACATGTCCTCTGCGCCCCTCTCGAAGTACATGCGCCTCTCTCTCTTGTTGACGCAGAGAGACTTCTGCTGGGTGCAGACCCCGTCCTGCCCATACAGGACGATGAAAACGTCTGCGTCAGTTCCCGCCCCAAAGACGTCACTTGTGAATGTTTTAATTTCATAGGGCACAACTGAAACAGAGAATTAGAATTTTGGCAAAATTAGTAATGAGTCATTTGAAGCAGAAAGAACACCAATGGTAACAAGAAATAAGCCTTGGCCCTGTCCCTTAGGGTGCTGCTGACCCAGAGAGACACTTCACTACTTTACAGTCTGCCAGCGTACTTCACATTACATTATTGTCAGAGTGACGTACATACGTTACAGTTTTTACGTTATTCATTTATACAGGTGGATATTTATTGAGGCAATTATGGGCTAAGAACCTTGCCCAAGGGTACAACAGCAGTGCCCCAGCAGGGAATTGAACCAGCAACCTTTCTGTTACAAGCCCTGCTCCATACCTCCATGATTCACTGCCATACTTTACAAACAAGCTCAAGAGAGGGGATGACTTAGTACTATTCAACAGCATGTAAAACATACTAACAGAGTGGTATTAAAACATCATAGCAGCATTCACAATTACTCTACAACCTCACCTGTCACTTTTTTATGTGAGGTCACAATAAACTATTTTTTCAGACAAAATTTTTTTTCAAATTCCAACCTTTGGCTGCACAGCAGTGAGTATATTGAGCAGATTACATTGTACGGCCATGCAAAGCCACTTGGGGAATATAATACATGTTCATTCTTTCAGGGAGTTGGTTACTGAGGAACTCAAACGATTTAATGGCAGATGATGTTGCCTAGAAACACGAGAGTTCCATGTCTAAACAATACAGTTGCTATTTAGTCCTGCATGTATTTTAAGCAAACCATTTGAGAGTGCTAGTGTTCCATTCAGAAATGTCAGCATGCGATTTCTTTTCATTTAAAGAAGTAATGAAAAACAATTCAGAACATATTTATGAACTAAATTAAAAATATTTATAGTAACTGAGGACATTACACAATCATGGAATACTTTATCACTATTCTATGAGCCTCTAAACCCAACAAAGGATACCCATCATCTTTTTTTAATCTTGTTCTCATTCAAGCACTGAGAAATATGAACATTTCATTAGCTAAGACGTACCACTGAATATAATGCCATTATATTGCGACTCAATGTTCTCAGATTCTCGTGTTCAGTTGCCGTCGTTAGGGTCAGAGTTAGGGTTAGGCTCCTCTATATCTTCATAATACAGTAAACGTTGTAGGAAACCTGTATGTGGCCACACTGGCTGCAGTTGACCCCAGGGTTTGAGTTTGTGGTGAAGGGAAAGGGAGAGGGTGTCTTACATGGGATGTACAGCTCGGTCTGGAGCTCGGCGGGGTACAGGTCCCTGACGATGGCTCCGTCGTCCTCCCCTGTGTCCAGCCAGCGCCCGCAGGGGAAGCGCAGCTTCTGACCCATGGAGGGGGCGTCGATCTCCACCCAGTCCAGAAACCAGCCTGCCGAGCCCCCTGAAACAGGCAGTGTGAATGAGCACCGTCGAAAGGGTGCACAGGAAACGAAACGCAGGAAGAAAATTTTGAAAATGAACAGCTAGTTTCTTCAAATAAGTCTCTGTCTGCATCCACAGTCTGTTTGGTCTGTTGATTAGGAATGCAGAAGCTATAGGCTGTTTGAAACGTAGATCGATATCCAGGTCTGTTTCTGTTACTGTTGGGGTTGAACACTGAATGAACTTTTCCTCATCTTCAGCTATGCAAATGGATAACACAACAAAATAACAAGTTATAATCATCAAACGACAGTACAAACACTAGCTTCCTACTCTTTGTCCAAATGTTTTTTGGGGATTTTGCTTATAAACATCACAGCATGTCACTAGGCATAAGGGGTTACTTGTCCAGGTGCTGCACACAAATCAATCCAAGTTTCGGTTCTTGAAGAAAGGATATGTGTTTTTGTAAAATATAAACGTTGTGATGCATTTATATGTGTCTGTCTTACCCAGGTTGAGATGTGCTTGTATGTGTCTGTCTTACCTGAGTTGTCATGCCCGATGCACAGTTTCTTCAGCACACCAAGGTCCACAGCCTCCACGGTGAACTCGTCAATCATCCCCTGCTCAAACTTGTTCTTGTGAGTCTTAGAGGCCTTCAGGTTTATTATTCCTGGGAATACAACGTGAATGAATTAGAATAACTGGGAATAAATAACAGGAGAGAGCAACAATATAACATGCACACAAATGTCCTGAAAAACACTCATAACTTGCACTTTTATATAATACACATGAAGTGTGTCTACTAATAATAACTTGACTTGAACATTTTGTAACATTCACTCAGCTCCTTAAGGGTATTGATCATGGTTTCTGACATAAATTATAAGAATGAATGAACACAAAAAGGAAAAAAAAGTGATTGTGTGTTAAATGGATTAAATGCAGTTAAACGGACAGGAGCCAGAGGGCAATGTAAAATTTGTACAGATCAATAAGGTTACCTGTGTCATCCTTTGTGCCATACAAAATGGCAAAGACATTGGCATCTGTGCCAGCATACTTCTTCTCTCCTGTCTTGACTCTGAGTGTGTACGTTGTTGACATGGCTGTAATAGTGAACAAATTAATATACAAAATAAACCTACAGTATAGTATGTTTTTATATAGTCTCAGTGCTCTGATTAACACTGCTGTGCACTAAAAGTCCCCCAGGCTTCCAAAGAGGTAGTTCTAAGTCTAATTACAGAGGGGCACCATGAAGCCATGTCATATTGAAATGTCGTGTTGAGTTCAGGTAATTCAGGCCTTACTACAGGTTGTAAGAGGATGTGTTGTACTAAATAGGCTTGAGTCAGAAAAGGGAAAATGTATTCATTTGAAAAGATAATGCATTCAGATACACTTTACCTTTTAGCTGACACCCTTATGTCAGGCAAGTTATTGTACATGGCATAATTACAATAACCTCAAACCCCAAATGCATTGGCTGAATGATGTGACACCAAAGTATATAAAAACAGAATAATTATCTGTGTGTGTGTGTGTGTGTGTGTGTGTGTGTGTGTGTACTGACTGGCTCACAAACACCTCTGTTTTCTGTAAGCCGTAACCGTTCACTGTGTTGAACATGCACCAGAACCCCTTCTCACCCTTCTGCTCAAGTCCCAGTGTAGCTGCAGAGTCTTCCTCATCTTCATCATTCTTCTTCATGAAAGCTTCATCGACCGGCACAAGCTCCCTGGCAATCTGTCCATCATCCTCGTCAATGGCCAACCAGCGCTTACAAGGGAAGTAGTACCTGCAATGACATCAGATGACAATCAGACTCACTCTATTTACCTTCATATAAATCATGGGAGAGCTCACAAAACTTTAGAAACTCCACGTCGCATTTTCAGAACAATCATATAATCTTTACTGAATGGAAAGAAGAGATTTAAAAATGTGCAGGTATTTTTTAAAGGCAGTACTCTGTCAGTTCCAGTGGAATTAAATTATTTAAAAAAATCTAAATTATTTTAGAAAATACTTTTCAATGAATTAATAGAATTCCAATTAATTTCAATTCATTCTTTCAACTTACTGAACTGAAACGCAATTGACCCTACCTCTGACTCTCAGAGCATCTGAATCTCATTTACACTTACCCTATAGCTGCTGATATAACACCTACTGCTCTAATGCCCTAATCCTTGTAAGAAGTATTTTGGTTTAATATTATTCCTCTTTCCTTTTGTGTTTTACATTAATATAAGCTACAGAATAAACACTAAAGATTTCTGACTCTGGTTGCATTCTTGTTACTCCCATAAGTCTCTGCCTGACTCTGCTGTGAGAGCCTGCGCAGGCGGACCTTGGACACATTTCGGAGGATATGAACATATGCGCACTGCTGTTTCACAGTGTTATTTATATAATCATACTGGTTAGCCATGTTCACCAATCTTCTGAGTAACTCTTCACAGCCTTCCTGCGCTGTTTACTTTCTCCCTGTTGTGACCTGTATAAAGTCTGCAGGTTACACTTTCAGAGCTAGAGGATGTGTGATCTCTGGTGTTGGTTCTGGTTGAGGTCAAAATTTAACCTGCTTGGACAGTATTCATATTTGAGGACAGTATAATGTTTATAATTTTGTGCAGCCTCACTGCTGATGAGTCTGCTTGAAAAGAAAGCAGCACTGTCAAAATTGGATGCCAGAATAAATTAATAAAAATAGATTACTGCAATCTGACGAAATAACTTTTCAGACTGCAGTAATATTTTTTTACACCACCAGGGGGTGAACTATAACTTCTAAAGTATTGTATGACCTGGCGTAGCTCAGATATATCGTGTTTGGAAAAGACTCCCTGCAGTGGGTTATCATTGCCACATCTAGCTATTTTTTATGTGCAGGAATGCTATGGTAACTGCAAGAACATACAGGTATATTTATTGTAAACATTGCCCTGATTTATAAAATTATTTCCTTATGTTGCATAAGAGCCTATGAGGTCACACTATCACTGAGGTAAGGCTATATTTGCTTTAGTCCTCATGAGGATTTTATTATAAACATGGACATCTTATATATAATCATATATAACTCCCCCCCCCAGCCCCTACGTGGTATCGTCCTTGCTGTCCACAATCTCCACTCGGTCCAGGAACCAGGCGGAGTTTGCCTGGGTGTTGTCGTGGCGAATCCGCAGCTTCTTCAGCGGCCCCAGATCGATTGCAGAAATGGTGAAGACATCCTCCTGTGCAGTGCAGAAAGACAGTTTCTGAAGGTCAGTTTCCGCAGACAGAGGCCTCTGGGCCTGCCAGGGCTAAAGCCACGCACACCCGACACGCTGGAACACGCTGGCACAAGCCTTTTCAGCGCGTTCAGCCTCTATGCTAAGACTGCATATCCATGAAGGCATTCAAAGCCATGCCCTTCTGAATGGTCTGATGTGAACCATGAAATAGAGGGAAGATGAAAAGCATTGGATACTGCTTTATGCATTATTTTACAATGAATTGCCCATTTGACAAGGCTTGATGAATACATTTGTGTAGGCATTTGTATCTGTAAGGCTCTTTCATTATATCACTGTCTCAAAATTCATAATTAAATTTTTTTTCTGTTAGATTCTACATCTTCCTGGTCTGTACTCTTAGAAATGTTACAGTTGTTACCAGTGCACATAGCACATCATACACTTACAAATGATCCTTTCATACAGTTCGGTATTTACTGTGGCAATCTACTGTAACAAGTGTAAATTCAACTATGGTAAAATAACAGCATCCCACCTGAGATTCAAACCCGCAACCTCCACATCATACAGCCACAACATGCCACCACACTGTCAAGACCTCCAGACATAACCCCGGACCACCCTACCTGCCCTTTCTCAAACTTATTGAGGTGGTTAGATTTCTTCAAACGTCGTTCTCCCGTGTCGCCAACTTCACCGTAAATGTTGATGTAGACGTTGGCATCAGTGCCGGCTCCCCACATGGTTCCCGTGAAAACATGAACCTCATATGTGTTCTCTGTGAAACGAAAAGAGCTGCTTGTTTATGTCATCAGTTCATCATTTAAAGTGTTTTATTTTTTATGTACTGTTCTTGTTCTTAAAATCAAGATAATCAACTTAATCAAGAATAACTGTAATGTGAAAAAGAATCTCCACAACAGCGATCTTGCATGAGTTGCACTAACATATAAAAAGATCAATCATATCTCCTCATAATCATGAAAAACAGAACTGTTCTCTTTTCCAAATGTGTGCTGCTGTCAGGGCTCCGCCCCCCTAGTTGTGGTGTTTTTGTTTTTCCCTGTCCATGTGCTTTTTGTTTTTCCTTGTGTTCTAGCCCCGCCCCGCTCCCCACCTGCTCCCCGCCCACCTGATTGCCCCATTACCTTTACCTGCCTGCCTGCTCACCTGCATCCCATCTCCTCATCAGCCCAGCCCTATTTCTACCCTGCTTGTTCCTGTCTTGTTTGCCAGTTCGTCTCAGCGTTGGCGTACCTGTTTTGTTCCCGCAGTTTTTTGGATGTCTGATTTCTCTGTTTCACTCTGCCTGCCAATTTGTCACGTTGCCTGATCGTTTGCCTGCCCGGTTCCTGACCCTTCCTGCTTCTGTTACCGACCCTGCTTTTGTCCACGGATTGCCTTCTGGTTTTCGACCCTGCATGCTTTTGTTTCGCAACTTGCCTGCCGTCATAAATAAACCCGCCTGGAACCTGAAGCTCTCTTGGTCTGCGACTGAGTCCTTGCCTGAGCCCTTACAGCTGCTTTAATTACAATTAACTAGTTAATCCAGTAAACATGCCCTTTCTAAGAAAAGCTTCCATCCAGTTAGTCTGTTTGCTTCATGAGTACTTTTAGTCACTATTTTTAAAAAAGTGTCCCCCCACTCTAAGCCAGAACTCAGGTTTGTGTTATAGACCAGCGTTTCCCAACCCTGCTCCTGAAGGCACACCGTCCTGCATATCTTCTATCTATCCCTGCTCTACCTACCTGACTGAACTCATCAGTGGCACTTTTGATTAGCTGAGCACACCTGATTTAGTCAAGCAGGAAGGATACATAGAAGATATGCAGGACAGTGTGCCTCCAGGAGCAGGGTTGGGAAACACGGTTATAGACAATATCAATAGATCACTTGAGTGGGCTCCCTGTGAGGCAAAGTGTACCTTAGTGATGAATTGTAGGTGAATGCAGACACTGATTGCAGATTGTGAGCAGAATATTGAGTTGGTAGTTATGGAAAGCCCTTGTCTTTGACACGTTATCACAAAGTCCCTCACCTGCTAGGCCTACCCACCTTCTAAGTCTCCTCCATCTTCAGGGAGGAGCTCCACCACCAGCTCGCCATCCTCCTCATCCCGAGCCAACCAGCGCTCACAGGGAAAGGTGTAGGTCTCCACCACCTCCTGCAGCTCCATCTGTGGCGGCTCCTCCTCCTCATCCTCCTCCTTTTTCTTTTTCTTCTTCTTCTTGTCCTTCTTGTCCTCCTTCTTGGCGGTCTCCTTCTGCACCATGGACATGCTCAGGCGCTTGATGTCCACCTTGTCCACGAACCAGCCGTCACCGATGCCTGACCCGTCGTGGCCTAACCGGATCTTGAAGATCTTTCCCACGTCCATGGCTTCGATCTATGGGGGGTGATGTGTTAGTGTGTATGTTTTCAGGAAGGAGAGACATATTTAAATGACACCCATAGCTTTCTTTGTTGGGAAATCACACCACATCAAGATAGGATGACAGCTTTTTGTAGCCCAGTAGAGAGAGCCCAGTTGGCAGCTGCAATGAGCTGATAAAATATTTAAGCTGCTTAGCCTACAGTTTATTTTTAAAACCCTCCAACTACACTTACATCAATTATTCAGCGGTTTCAGATTATTAATATGTATTTGAGATCGTATAAAGTATATTCAGCAAACACCTGATACAATCTCTTCAGCTCTACAGAAAATGCAATCAACCCGATTAAATTCATCATCGATTTTTCAGCTCTGCCTCAGCTTTGTATTTATAGTGGCTGCAATGAAAGAATCCTTCTCCAGTTTAAACCTATTAAACACTTAAACAGCGCTTTTACAAGTCAGTGATGTACTCAAAACATTACATGATGTCCACGCCCACCTTAAATATCTCTGTGGTTCCCCGCTCAAAGTTGTTTGATCTGCTCTTCAAAGGGATGACCTCAGATTTCCCTTCATCCCCATAAATCTGAATGAAGACGTTGGCATTTGTGCCAGCTGCTCGAACATTGCCAGTGATCACTGTTATCTCATAATTAATCACTAGAAAAAAAGAGAATGATAATTAGACTCTGTAACACTGCAAACATTTTTGTCCAAACTGAGCTTATCATTTATATTAAGTTTTCAGCAAAAATAAATATAATTGGAAATTGAACTCAAAGAAAGAATTTTGTGTGACACACAACACAAGCCAACGCAAACTTGATGGACCTTAAATGGATGTTATGATAAATACCTGGCACATTTCTCTCTGAGTTATGTTTCTCTCAGGGAATCCCTACTGGCTCCCTTTAAAGAAGCATCACTAAAAGGCATGTAATATGATGCTCAGACGTTAATGTTCACTCTTACATTTTTCGATGTCCAGAATCTCACTGGGGTAGATCTCCACCTCCACCTTCCCGTCTGCCTCATCCTTACAGAGCCAGCGGTGGCTGGGGAACATGTACTGTTTTCCGTGGACAGGAACCATGATCTGCACACTGTCCAGGAACCAGCCAGCCCTTAAGCCCTCATTGTTGTGTCCGATCAAGAGACGGTTGATCTATTGTGAAAAACCAAGGCCAGACTCATCGTTGATTCAGAACTGAGTGTGATATCATTGAAAACCAATGTGATTCTCTTTAAAATAAATTAAAACAGCAAAGAAATCAAGTAACAAAAATATGTAAACATCACTGAAATTATTGTGTGCTGGAACAGAGCACTTACTTTTCCGATATCAAAGGTTTCAATGGTGAAGACGTCAACCCGTCCAGTCTCGAAATAGTTGCGCAAGTCATTGTCAGAGACTACCAGCATCATCCTGCCGGTGTCGCCCTTCTCACCATACAGCTTGACGAAGACTTTGGAGTCAGAGCTGGCTCCATTGATGCTGCCAGTCTTCACTGCAATGTGGTAGCTGATGTCTGAGGATGTAATGACACTACATTAATCCCACATAAGGCATGATTTAGGTCCATTACAGTAGTACAAGCATGAACGACTAAATATTCCTACCATAGAAAAACAACATACCTTTTAAGGGACAAATTACTTTTAAAGACAAAGAATTTCATTAAAACAGCTCTTAGTATTAGTGTACGGTAAACCTCTGGTGAACGTGATTGGTTGGATTTTTTAATTCACTCAAGGTTGGTCTTTTGACCACACTTACTGTGAAGACGCTGTCCGTCCCCTAGTGGCACCAGCTCCCGAATGATCTGCCCGTCATCCTCATTTTGGTCAAGCCACCTGGAAAAGCAGGTTATTTTTTCCAAATCACTTTGTTTATGGGGTGATATATGAAAGTGCTCCACTTAAACACATTAATGACCCTATTTTCCCAGACAAAACAGAGATACCTCCTTAATGTTGATTTTGTAATGGACTACGCAGTCCTAGACATAGGGTTAGCTCAAATTACCTCTGTTGTTTTGGTGGACTGGTCACTGTGCATTTGTCGCTATTTGTAACTGGACGCTCATTCATTAGCTAACTGCAGTGGTTAGGAGGGATATCGGGATACAGCTATTAGACAGAGAAGTTTGTGTGTGTGTGCGTGCTTGAGTCGCCATCGTACCGGTAACAGGGGAACTCCACGGCCTGGGATTCGGGCTGGCCCTCCTCTCTCACCGCCACTTTGTCCAGGAACCAGCCACAGCCCCCGCCCCGCCCGTCATGCCCAATCCGCACCCTCCGCACTTGGCCCAGCGACACGGCCTCAATGAGGAACTCATCTGCCTGTGGGCCGCACGCAGAGACACTGAGCTGAGACTCAAGGCTCAGTAGAGCTCTGAATCCCTCAGTAAGGACTTACACTGGGGAAATGCTCTAACTACTGCCAGCAACACTAATTTAGGTTTAAGACTGAGATTATATTGAGTGTCATGCATAATTCAGTTTCAACTATATACTTAAACATCCACTGAAATAAAGAGTAGAAAGCTATAAAACAACAGTCTATGTCTCAAGAAGCTGTGTACTTCTATGTTATTTTGGCACTACCTGTCATCAGAACCAAAGTTCACTTGTGATAATTCATGTAT
Organism: Megalops cyprinoides; assembly: GCF_013368585.1. Classification (NCBI taxonomy): domain Eukaryota; kingdom Metazoa; phylum Chordata; class Actinopteri; order Elopiformes; family Megalopidae; genus Megalops; species Megalops cyprinoides. The sequence goes on along the minus strand of NC_050587.1, from coordinate 15,929,234 downwards.
GGTAGCTGTCATATTGTCATATTGTGTCTCTTCATAGCAATCATGTAGCACACGATGTGGAGGTGGATTCATTCATTAGTCCGCTTTGCTAATGATGGATTCCAACTCTGCTTAGAATCAAAATCACCAAGCGCCAGGACAGAAGTCATTCCTAACTGTGTTACTATGCAGATGGGGAAAGTCAAGTGGAGACAGTGGGGGAGGTATAGTGTGGACCATTGACTAGAATGGATTGACCACTTTTTTTAAAAAACAAGCAAAAATCACCTATATGCATGTAAGTCATTTGACAGAAACAGAAATGATATCTAATCTTCTCACGTTATTTGGATCGTGTCTCATTGTCCTGGGTTGTGGTTCACAGTATGTATAACGTAACACAGAGAAAATGGAACCAGCTTTAAAAACGTGACCGCGTGTGGCATTGAGCTGGGGTCGTACTCACATTCCCCTTTTCAAACTTATTGACGTTGTTCTTGCTGGCGACCATGAGGCGTTCTCCGGTGTCCCCCAAGTCCCCAATCAGGCAGAGGAAGACGCTGGCGTCTGTTCCACTGCCACTGACAGTCCCAGTGTAGATGGTGATGCGGTACTTTATCACTGGGGAGCCACATATAAAGTATTTATCACACACCCCCATGGACTCCCACGAGACATCATTAAGAATCTGCGTGGGGATGAAACCAATTCTTACGCGCTGGGCTTGCGGCAATGGGAGGCCTTCATTGGCACCCGAGAGGATTAATTAGGCTTTGAGATTCAGATTTGCCAACTGGCATTCAAATTGGAGCTGTTTTCTTCTGTCACAGTACAGTTCAAACCATAAACCAGAATGGGTCACACTATTAAAGGCAAACCCTCTTTCACCTCGACTTGTTAATGGGTTTAAATCTATTCATTAACACCAGTGTGCCAGCACCATGCTGCATCTCGACCTGCACATGATCAACCTGTCCCTCCACAACAAACTGCAAGATAAACCCTCCATCAGCTGGAATGCAGAGTCCTGTGTGATGAGTGTACTTGAATACTCAATGAATGCTGATATCATTCAACAGACTGTAGTTCTTTGATGCTGAACCAGGAATCCCGCTGGGCTCTCATTGTCTTACGTGGCAGAGGTTCAGGAACGGTGGGTCCTGTGGCAGGAAGCTCTCTAATGATCTCATTGTCGTCCTCATTAATGTCCAACCAGCGGCCGCAGCTGAACGAGTACTTCTCCTTCGTCAATGCGTTCATCGCTGTGACCTTTATCAAGATGAGGGAGGTTAATGACTTCTTGTTCACCTCTTGTTCATCACTGTTTTCAGACAAGCTTGACGCTCATAGTACTAGTTCAAAAGTACTATGTGCTGTAGACTGAAAGAATATAATAAGAGACATTTTCTCTTACATAGACAGGAATCCTTGAATAATAATATATAAAAGAATTTTAAAAAGAATAATTATTCACCATAACCTGATATATTCTGCTCACCAATATTTATCACTGTTTAAAATGATTCTGCATTTAAATTTTTTTTCAACCGATGATTTTATACTTTTCACATCTCACCCTGTCCAAATGCCAGCCTGCAAAAGGGTGCCTCTTTTCATGCCAAATACGTAGTTTCAGTAGCTTCCCCAAATCTGGCATTTCAATCTGTGGGCACCCATAACAAACAAGCAAACATACATAGTCAGCCCTCATTAAAGGCCTCTGAATGACCTCGGTCTCAATGTAACAGGTGGGATCACCAACAGGCTCTCTGCCATATCAGGCTTACCATGAACTTATCTAACTGGCCCTGCTCAAAGCTGTCAGAGTTGTTTTCCAACCTCATTTCGTCAGACTTCCCCTTCTCCCCATAAATCTGTAGGAAGACCTGGGCATCGGTCCCTGCACCCTTCACATCTGAGGTCCAGATCCACAGGGACCAGGGATATTCTGCAGAGCAACCAGACAGCACATCTCTTATCCTTCCCAGTGTGGGTGCTTCCATCAGGGGCAAAATACACTAAAATACATTTAGTCAATTAATACTGGTACACTTGTATCTTTTCATAAGACCTCACTACCCACTACCCCCTATTTTTACATTAATAAAAGCAAATCTTAGGAGTAACCTCTTCTAGTATGAAGCATGCCCCTGAAGTTCCAATTTACGAGGATAAGAACTAGACAAGAAATAAAACGTACATCATTGTTGATGACCCAAATGGCTAAAATTAGTATAAGTGTCCAATGGATAAGTTTGGCCTAAGTCAGAACAAAAAAGGATTAATTGCCTTCAAAAGACAACTTGGATACAAACATTTTTGTTTGCACCTAATGCATGAACTTCAAGAGATCAATCAAAGATCAACAATCAATAGTCAATAGTCAATAATCTTTGCACTAGTAAGCATTATTTGCTAGTATTATGACTAATCATGATCATTAATTCTTTGGGTAGATGTCATCCTCCCTGTAATGCCCATTGCTTGGAGATGATTTGCAACAGCATAACACTATTGGAGAAAGACCACCCCAACCAAGCTCCATTCTAGGGAGGGTCTGTTAATTCACCTTTGTTCTTCAGCATCAAATGAAGGCACCAAATGCAGGAAGTGGACAGATCACCTACTCTTATGCTTTTTCTGCCTTAGTGAGACCATCTCATAGAGCTCCCTCTCGATCAGCCCGTCCCCCTCGTCCTCGTCCAGCCACTTGCCACAGGGGAACGTCTGCTCTATCCCCGTGAAGGGACAGTACACTATGACCTGAAAGACAGCCAGACAAGATGTCAGAGTGCTCCCAGCACTACCTGGGACAGTCAAACAGTTTGACATCACCCTGTGATGTACAAGACATGAATTCAACATGCCAGCTGTATTTCCTTCAAAGGGAGAAGCTCTGCTGTGTTACACTGCTTTCTGAGTAGCTTCTGTACCATTCACAAGAGTCAATACATTCCGGTCAGAAAGTAAGAAGATTCATACCATATAACATTACACTAGAGCACCTCTTGATGTCCCACAGCATAATTTTACCAAAGTCTTTTACACTTAAGAGTGTATCATTCTTAGTGTCATTTGTAAATCAAGACTACCTGGGCAAAATGTGCTTAGAACATTGCCAAAATGGAAGGGTCTGGGGAGGATGGGTGAGGCAGGATCTGAGCCCACCTTCTCGCAGTACCAGCCGGAGCTGACGCCGCAGTTGTCGTGGCCGATGGTGACGCGGCTGAGCGGGCTGAGCAGGGTGGCGATCTCCACATTGAAGATGTCGATGAGGCCGCGCTCGAATTGGCCGCCCTCCAGGAACACCTTCCCGCTGTTCTTCAGGCCCTTGAAGCCGTGCAACAGGATGTGGATCTTGGAGTTGGTGCCAGCACCCCGGATGTCCCCCGTCATCACCTGGATATTGTACACAATGCCTGTGGGGATCGGGTGACAGGGCGCCCCGTCAAGATCCCGCCAGTAGGTCGCGTAAATGGAACTGCCGAAAGACTAGCGGAGTGCAACCAAAATGAAGCCTGTCTGGGCTTTAATCAAAACTTGCCAGACACAAGCTACACACCTCTGTATTAAATACTATTCCAGTCAATAGCTTTTGCTGTCAAACAAACCACAGTTTACTGTGAGAATGTATCAGGGATGGGAAGGATTATTTGACAGAAAGTGGGGTGGAACCCTACAACATTGTGCGATATCAGCTATAGGCCTGTGCACTTTTTTCATTTTAGCTGATATGCATTAAACTCCAAGACAAAAAGATCCATGTTAATTTTTCATGCTGATAATTTCTTTGATATTCTCAAAAAAAAACATCTTTTCCAGGTCAAAGATGCTGAAACAGTAATCATCAGCCACAGTCTGCCTGGTTTCTAGTCATCCCACCTGTGGGCTGACTGCCCCCCACCAGCACGTCCCTTTGGATCTTCCCATCATCCTCATCCATGGCAAACCAGCGGTTCACTGGGAATTCGTACACGGCCTTGTTTCCCAAGTCATCCACGACCACCTGGGCAGAGGGCAGAGCACAGGTGGCTCATTGGGTGTCGTGGAACAGGCCTCCCATTCAAACGCTAATGCAGATATATTACATCACTCATCATTTGTTTTACAACCTGTAATTACTGTAAGAGTAACTAGGAGTGCTTGTATGTCTGTGTGTGTGCCTTTGCACATGCTTGTACATGTGCATGTGTTTGCAGCAAGACAGAGGGTGAGAGGTGGCTCTGCAAGACTTACATGTATATGTTACTGTACCTCTCATATTTCAGTATTCTCACAGCGGAAATACAATCTCAGGTTTACCATTACATTACAACAGACAGTCTGTCTGCGGTGACTGCAATTACACACTGAACTAACGGCAGTTGTCATGGTGTCTCAAAACAGCCAGCATGCCGGCCAAAAATAGTGCAGAAAACAGTCCTTGAATGAATTAACTTGGTATATGGCTGTTCACAGTTGGGGTCAATTCCATTTCAATTCAGTCAATTCAAGAAATGAACAGAAACTCAATGAATTGACTGAAGAATATTCATATATCAATACATCAATTAGTTTCCTGAACTGCAAACTATCTAACTGCTGGTTTACAATTGGTGCTGATTATGGGCACTTACTTGAGCTTGCTAATAGGATGGCTAAATAGAGAGATAAACTACATTGTAGTCAACCTAAAAGCAGGTATATTTTCCAAAAACAGCTCATAATTTATAGGTCACAGACTGTCTTGTGAGGCCTATCACTCTCGCCTCATTGACCATGCTAGGTCATGGACAGGTGCAGCACAAAGAACCTTGTAACTTTCAACTTTTGAGTCGACACTCCCCTGTTTGATTCCGCACCCAGTTACTGCCAGGTCTCCATAGACAATCATGGACAATACTGCATAATGCAGTCAGGCTGTCTGTCTCAGTGAAAGCCCTGTATGACGGAATAGTAACTCTGTAAGCAGTTCCGATTTCTCATGGAAGACTGTCACTATGGAGGTCAACTTAAATTTGTGTCTGCCCAGACAGCTAGCTACTGCATTAACTATAGTAATGATAATGATAACTATATAATAACTTAATTGGATTTCACATACCTCATATAAAATGTATGAACAACAACTGTCAACACTGTCACTCAAGCTGATGAGCAGATAAAACACAGCAGCACAGCCACGACAGCTTAGAGACTTCTGCCATAATTCACAAATACATTGGAGGCATTAATGCCTTTCGTTTTAAGTAATGACAATACTGTGTGCCAGAGAATAATGTCTGAGTTTGTTTTATGTAAAACAACAGTATCAGAAGACACGGGCAGCCACTAAAAACACGTTTGGATGAAAAACTATTAGTAGATAACACTGCTAACATATTAATGGATGTATACACAGCTTGTAAGTATGCATCATGTATGCATTCACATACAGAGAGAGTTAGACTGTGCTTAGATGGCCGCAGTGAATGTCCATATGTTGTATATTTTTGAGTGTAAATTCTCTTACGCACACTGCATTCAACTCCAGCATCACTGAAAGCCTGAGGAAGCCTTTGTGTTCCTACAAAGAGTTTCTCTTTATTGCTATTATTATTATGTGAAAATAAACTTCACACAATATTGAGTTAAAAGCTGAATATTTACTTCAGCAATGGATGCATGGACATAATGACAAAAAGGATTTTACACCCACTGCTCATTAACAATTGTGCTGCACTTCTACTCCTGCTGTGTGTAGTTTTCCCCTAACATTACCACGTGCTTAAAGATTCATGTAAAACGACTGTTAAGGTCAACAAATGAAAAGGCAGTTGAATGCAATGTGTGTGTGGCACTGCTACATTCTAAGGATGAATGGTACCTTGTCCAGACACCAGCCTGCAGAGGAACCTTTGTTGTTGTGGCCAATGGTGATTTTTCTCAGCCTCCCAAGGTTGGGGGCCTCGATAATAAACTTGTCTTCTGTCCCCCGCTCAAAATTGTCCTTGTCATTGTCAAGTCTTCTCTCCCCTGCCAGAAACATAATTCAGAGCAAAGAGTCAGTCAGTAAGAAAACACTTTTCACCTCATTCATATTTCAAAAGGCATACAGAGAGAGCGCTAAAGAGAAGAACAAACAAAAGTTGTGAGATATAACAATTTCCTCTAGAGCAAATCAGCCTGTGTGTTTTTTTCTGGAACACAACTGTCAGATACAACAATTAACAACAAAAATAATGAAAAACAATGAAAATAAAAAAAAACATTCATTTTTGCAATGCAGATTCTTTTAAACTAGCAAAATGTTCCTTTTAACACTTCAGATGCAACCGAAAACCACAGAGGACCTTTCCATTACCTGAAACATTTAATAGAATTAAAATTTCATGGAGGGAAAGACTGTCTAAGGGCCTACCTCTTTCCCTTAGACACATTTGGTGCAGTGTATGCTAGCACAGAAAAACATTTCACTACAGAAGTGCATTGATGTAATGTTTTTATCTTATCTTTTTCTGTTATGTTGAGCTATGTCATGCTATGGAGACATACTCTCATATTCACGTTCTTTTCAGCACAGTTAGTAGCTGTGGTTGCCTCCTACCTGTGTCTCCATTCTCTCCAAAAATATTCAGGAAGACATCGGCGTCTGTTCCACTGCCTTTCACATCAGCAGTGAAGACACTCACAATGTATTTGTTGACTGCAAAATGAACAAGACAATGAGGTGAAACATATCACATGCTCTCTTTTACATTTAATCATTTAGCAGATGCTTTTATCCAAAGCAACTTACATAGGTTACAGTTCTTCACAATGTTATCCATTTATACAGCTGGATGTTTACGGAGGCAATTGTGGGTTAAGAACCTTGCCCAAGGGTACAGCAGCAGTGTCCCAGCGGGGATCAAACCGGCAACCTTTCGGTTACGAGTCCTGCTCCTTAACCACTATGCTACACTGCCACTATGCTACATGGCCGCTTTTGTACTTCACCACATGCTGAAACCTAGAACAGTACTAGAACAAAATAACTCAATTTAACAGGTACTGTCTTTCCTTTTCAAAACCCACTTCCTGAAGAGGTAATGGGTGTGCGATTTGTTGGGGTGGCTTGTCCGTCTCGACCTGTCTCTGAATTGTCATCACATGGCTTACTGCTTCAGCTGCAGCACAGTCTGAGGAGATGGCCAAACAGACCCATCCCATTCTATACCCTATACAACATATGTACATTACAGAAGATCCTGGAGCTTCTACTGTATAATCCTGTAAGCAGTTTTCCATGTTAAAATTTCATGGCACCAGTGGACACTTTTAAGGTTTGTTCCAAGTGGAGGGTTTGGAATATCAGTAAGGGGGCGAGTCTGGTGACAGCGTCCCCTATCACTCCCTGGCACCTTTTGTTGGCTGCCTCCAGCGAACATGCCCTGAGGTGCACAATACAGGAGAAACCAGATCACTATACACTAATTCTGTTTGTATCAAAACGTATCTTAATTCCACATCCCAGGGTCTGGGTCAAATAGCCTACATGCTTGATGCACTGACACATGCTGATACAAGGGTGATAGTTTTGAGGAAACTCCATCAAAGACCAAACTTCAGAGATCTCTTTGTCAGGTGCAAGGCTATCCATGTATCTTGTGATTAAATGTTAAGATGTAAGCTTACACTGCTCCCGTGTAGTTACTCTTTTGTCACCGAGAAGGAGAGGCTATTGTTGTTACTTTGACGTGTTACATTTGTAAGCCGCGCTTGTCCTTGGCACCTGGGAGAACAGGCTCTGTGCTGAGGTGAAAACTCAATTTTAATACTGTCATGAATAAAAGTGTATTAAAATGCACTTGCTTTACGCGACAAGAGGGCTGCCAAAGGACAGGGCTCAGAGCTACAATGATTCCATTGTCTGCCTGTTGCCAGTTCATTGTGGAACTGGATGGCACACATGAACCAGGCTTCATGTTATTAGTTCACCTCAGATCTGATGCCTAAAGATGCCTAGGAGTAGAGCAGATGTCTCTTTTTGCTTCTTTGGGAGCGGTGAGGAGGGGCCTACGTTTGGGCACATCCATGGGGTTGAGGCTCCCCAGCAGGTCACGCACGTACAGCCCGTCCCCCTCCTCCTTGCTCAGCCAATTGTTGCAGGGGAAATAGAAACGGAGGTGGGGCCTGTTCATGTCGGTCACCACAACCCGATCCAGGAACCAGCTGGCGTTCATGCCCGTGTTGTCATGCTCAATCCTGGAAGACAGGAATCACTGTTCATTTCACTGTCTAACACAGGAAATAGGATGTTCCCGTGTGACCTTCATGCCTGGAGACAATATGCGATTGATGCGTGAATGCCAAATTATTCCTATGCTCTGATAAATTTTGGAATCACTAATATTTTATGGATAAACCAGTTCCACATTGAAAGGTACCACGAAAGCCATTTGGGAACTTGATTATTTGGGACTGGAGTTAATCTTTCATTTACAGATTTCTGATAATCTTTTGGTTTATCAACATATGCTACCATTACTGGACACATATGGATGTGTGTTGCCATCCTTTTTGTTTCAGAGATTGGTATGTGGAGCACCTGACGTATTCAGCACCAGTGTATATTTCATTAAGCTGTAATTTAAATGAATATGGGTACACTGAATATGGGAAAACTGAATCGTGCCTATTTAGCTTTGTGAATGCCAATCTGCTCCCTGTGAACAGATGGCGATTTTGTCAGAATTAATTCTCGCAGCTTTAAGTGCCTTTGGATTTGGAGGAAAAACCTGCAATTCAGTAGCAGAGCAAAAGCCGTGTAAGTGTAGCACACTTGCAATTCCTCTAAAGGCGGAAACATCTGGGCAGTGTACCTCAGCTTTTTAATCGGTCCCACATTGTGTGTTTTGATTCGGAACACGTCAGTTTTGTTCTTCTCGAATGCCGTTCGGCTTCTGTAAGGGAAACAAAGACAAGACGAACTGTGTGAGTGCCAAGCTTTGGCTCACAATGGGGATACCCCCCCGAGCAGGAACATGCTGCATACACAGAGGACCAGGCACCCAGGGGTCCAACCCTGTTATGTTACCCTACACCAGCTTCTGTCGAGGCTTCTGGAGATTCTACTGTATGACTTACGTTACACTTTGCTGCCTGTGCTAAAGAGAGCTGCATCACTGTAAGTCTCAATTAAATATGCTGCTTCAACAATGGGAGGTAAGCCTGCCATTGTGGCTGACTTCACATATCAGCCTGTGTTCCCCCCCTGCTTACAACTGCGGGTGATATTGAATTCCATCTGACAATGTGAGGGCACACTTGCTAATTAAAGAGCATGTGCATAAATAACAATGGTATCCAGTCTAAATTACTACACAATACAGGCACCTCAAATAAATTTGAAAAACACAGAAAGAGAACAATGATAAAAATGTATTTATAAAATGTGTTGTCAACCCACAAGCAAACTTTGGAAATAATGCAATTTAGGCAAACCACGTGCCAAATTACATTTCAATTCCAAAATGTTGCATTCAGAGAACCAGTTCAACCAGAACAAAAAAAAAAAAAATACAGAAGCAGATCCCATACTTACCTGTGTTTTTAGCAAATGCAAAATGCAAGTCTTGGAAATCACTTGTAACACAGATAGGACATTCATCTGAGCAAGACAAAACTCTTCATGGAAAAACATTTCCAATGAGAGTCAATGCTGTCCACATTCTGATCAGCATTTCTGAACTATTTCATCATCTCTTCTCAAAGCCAGAAGAGTTCTGCCACCTAAAAATTTTCTAAAAGGTCTTAAATTATGTTGTGTTGCACGTAAACTATTACAGAAAAAACATTCAAATGAAATCAGGCATGTACCATTTGATAAAAATGCATGACATTGTATCCTGTTTATCATGAGCCGCTTTACTTGGATATGTTTTACAAATGCAAAATCGCCTGTTGTTTATGACTGAAACACACAGATTCAGTTTGCATTTAAAACATATCAGACTTCATTTTATACTTTTAGTATATATACACTCACACATACATATACATATAGTAATTTGACATATATGTATACATACATATATACACGCGTGTATGTGTGTATGTATTTATATATGACAAATTAAATCTGTTTACTAGATAATGACATGATAAACTGGAAATATTCATGTATTTACTATGTAATTTGAACTGCATTGGGTAAAGTGGGAAGGTTACACATGGCATTCCATCTGTTGTTAGTGCTGTTGGCAACAGGCAACACAAGTATGAAATGGCATGCATTTCAGATTCATTTGAGCCATTAAATGCTCAAGAGACAAATACATGTGTCTGGAAATGAAAATTGTGATCTTTTTTCATTCATCTCAAATGGAAAAAGAACTACAAAGTAATGCATTTCCACACTACTCCAGATATTGTATGTGTCCATCATATTACTGTATACAGGTGCATGTCTATTCTACCCCTTTACCATGCTGTTGTTTGTAATACGTTTGCATTAGCAGCGCAGGAGTGCATATTGACCAACAAGATGTACGCATCAAATTACTCACAAATTTCAGTGCTGTGTTCATCTGAAATTTCATTAAAGTTACTGTGTTACTCAAATAGACTTCATTTATGAATTCCTCTATTATGTAATGATTAATTTAGCCACTGGGCCATGCTTCAGATGACTTAAAAACAGTTTTCATATGTATCTTTTTTAAACAGGGGAAACAGTCGCTGCTAGCAATGCATACTTTGTTTTTAATAAGATACAACTGGCTGGTCGCATTCTAATGAGAAGAGTATACCCGCTTATAATCATGGTAAAAGGTTGTGGAATAGAATGTACTCATACAGCATCCTTACAACATCGCACAACTCAACACAGAGGGTAGTCCTTGACCGCTTTCCCTTTCACCTCAGTCACAGGTAGAGTGATATAAGAATACCTCTTTTCTGTGCTGTAGAGTTGGGGAGAAACAAGCCAGGAGTTAATCTTAATGTTAACAGAGTCCATTATAAGAACATCTGCACTTCACTTGTCTTCATTTATTTACAGTACATCAATCCCCTGTTTTATTCCATTCATACAAAAAGCAAAAGATGAAACAAAGGAAACATAACATGAACATGTCTATCATAATAATACATGATAATAGCAATAAAGAAGAAAAAGAAAAAACATTATCATATATTATTTTAATATTTAAATGTAAGTCAGGGGTAAAGTCTTGTCACTCAGATCTCCTGCATGACAATAAGAAACATAGAAGAAGCAGTGGTCATAAAACAGATTTGCAGATTAATACTGGGATTATTATTAACATACATATCCACTTACATAATAAAATCCTGTGGCGCAATCTAGAATTAGTCATCTATACTGCTACATCTGGACTGGATTTAATATTCATGACAGCAAAAATCAGTCCATTGATACATTTGAGAAAAAAGCCATGGCAATCTGATCGATCCAGGTAATATTGGATTTGCATACAGTTGCACATTTTGTGTGAATGCATCAAAACATAAATACTAATCTACAGAATCCAATTAGTAGATGAGGGCCCTTACATCAATGAGGGACTTTACATTGTTTGCAATACTTTCACACTTGGATGTAGTTTATTATTTTGATCTCCTTACACAACTCACTCCACTAGTGAGTTATAATCTAACAAAAATGAACTTACTTGCTGGCCAGGTGCACCTTGGGAGTGATGCCATATTCTCCAAACAGAGTGACAAAGACATTAGCATCTGTGCCTGCCCCTCGGACATCACCGGTGACCGTTACCACTTCATACACTATATCAAAGTGGATAGAGAGAGAGAGAGAGAGATGGAGGAAGAGAGTGAGGAAGAGGTGAAAAAGATAATACTCTGTTCTGCTTGCAAAACAAAAAACCTCAGAATGAGTAAAAAAGAAGATCATGTTATCAGTCATTTTCATACATACACAATACAGCCATTACTGTAAATATGATTTTTTAAAATGATTTATTTCCTCACCTGACAGAAAAGGCACATTTAAGGTACCAAGTATCACCCAGAGTGTCATATAAATCATTAACAAAATGCAGTTATATTGCACTGATATTGCTAAACATTTGGGCTGCAGTACACTACAGTTAAAAGAAATGTGTGGTCTTCATACTGTGCTCTTCCCCTCTCATCTGTATTATTATCTGTTTCATTGTGAGAAACATTGAAGCCTCTTTAAGATTTACTAGTAAATAATGACTTTTGAAAATGTTACTATAATACAAATATTTGCATACAGTATGCACAGAAGAAACAATATTTTTTCCCCACCTGGTTGTGTCAGGAAATAACATACTATAAAATTTATAATAAATAATTTAATAATAAATTTAATAATACACATTCTTTTTAATACCATTGAAGTCCATGCTTAATTTACAAATCAGCACGGGTTCTAACAAAATGGAATTAACACCATCAGGACACCTAGCTAATAAACCCAGGCTCGAATAATCCGAATATCCCCTGTCATTTTCAGTGTAACAATAGGAGCATTATGTTTCATTCCATAGATCTGCGCCAGGGAACTCAATGCTGCGCATCTGCAACAAATCCACACAGTGGCCTCGAGCCAGCCGTCATCACTCTCCCACTTCAGGGCAGGATTTCTCACTGACGCTCTCTAAGCCCACAGAAAAGACTGGTCTGAAACGAGAGTGGTGGAAAGCGGTGTAATCTAATGACATCAGGAACAGCATTGCCCCATTTAGCAGGGCTTAATTTGAGGTGGAAGAAGGGGGATTAAATATTCAGGTCACCAAGGCTCCCGTTTTGGCCAGCGCATGACGTGTTTTGACTAAAAAGCACCAGCAACGCGCATAACATGTGACATCCCTCATTCGGGGATGCCCAAGTATTTGAGTTCCAAAGGTTACTTCCAGGTCAAAGTTCAAGACAGCAAATCAAATAAATATATATGCTTCATATCTACAACCATAGACATCTGTGAGCCAGGGAGAAGCAGGAAATGTATGCTTCTTTACAGTACACTCTGTGTGTGGGTGGGTGGGTGGATGTGTGTGGGGGTGGGTGGATGTATGTGTATGTGTGTGTGTGTGTGTGTGTGTGTGTGTGTGGGTGTGTGTGGGTGTGTGTGTGGAGGGAGTACAGTGTGTGTGTGTGGATGTGTGCGGACGTGTGGGTGTGTGTGTACATGTATGCTAACATGTTCTACTACCCTGCAAGCTGTGCCACAGAGAAACATTGCTGCTAGGCTAAGCAAACCAACACACGAGTGTAATTTTTCTGTATTTTTAGCTCTGTGTTTGAATGGACCATGATATGATGGTTCAATTAAAATTTATTGGCTTTTTATCCAACAGATGTTCACACTGGATGCCAAAAAATCAGAGAGTTGGTGGCTGGAGAAATAGGGACATGCAAATACAAATAAAGAATCAGACAGTTTTAGAGGGGAAATTTCTTTACACTGGCATCAAAAAGACCAGAAAATGTAAATTGTGAAAGAGTATCTTCCAATGATACTCCACTAGTCACCTTTATATTCCCAAAACCAGAAGACAGAGAAATAGTTCAGAGAGAGATCTTTTTGACAGCCACTGAAGAATAAGACACTGAAAATGCAATATACACTAAGATAGGTGACACAAGAATTCTTGTTCAAGGTAGAGAAAACAAATTGATCTGTCCTCTAAGCACAGATGATTTTATCATTTTAATGAAATTGACATAATGAAGTGTCCGCTTAGAGTTCAGCCCAGGATACAGCCAGCAGTTGAAGTTCACGAGTTCACTTTAGCCAGTAAGAGGTTAGGATGTGTACAGCACAGAGCCGCAGTACACCAGCACAGGCTGTGAGGAGATGAGAGACAAAAGTCGACCTCATATCAAAATACACATTCTGTTCATTTGATCTGCCTTCCCGGGGATAAATATCACAACAGCCTCGATTACAAAGAGCATGTATCAAAGCAAGAGGTTAGAGGAGAAATTGTATCTAATTATTTCTTCTCAAACAATCGAAAACATTAAATACATAATTATGTTTAATATTTTAAGGGGCACTTAGGCTTGTTCGACTGAAATAATCAATACTTTACCTTACTACCACCATTAATCTTCTGTGTTAAGGCTGCATCTTTTTGGTTAAAAACACTAAGAACATACTAAGTAGATGATCAATCACAAAGCTGGGTGATGAATGCATCTTTTGCCCAGCCATTTCCCCTAAGTTTGCCATTTCAGAGGGCTTCCATTTAAAAGGCAGGAAATACATGAATGGCCATACAGAACAAGGACATTTGATTGGATCAACGGCTCTGGAATTGCTCACATTTGACTGTCTATATAGCTGCTATATCTATATGCAAGCAATTATCTTCTTCTCTGGTATACAGCTTATATCACAGTTGGGGTCAATTCCATTCCAATTCTTTCAATTCAAGAAATGAATTTATAAATTGAAAGTTCTCCACAAAAAAGTACGGGCTATTTTATAATTTCTTATGATAAAACTCAGGTGATTCAAATGAACACCATTTTGACATCACCATGCACCACCTAGCAAAGCAATAGTCTATGCAAGGTTTCATCACCTTTTACCTTATATATCCTTAAAAAATGAAGAGGAGATCAAGAAGAAAAATCACAGTTCACATTTGTGGCCTTTTCAAAATGTTCAAGACTTGAATTTTAAAAAGAATACACAATGCAGTAAGACAGACATTTAATGAATGGGTATAGAAATGGATTATTCTAGTGACTAAGGTAACTTCACTGGAAAATGTTGACCATTTCAGTTAAAAAGCCACCTTAAAGAAGTGAGATACCCTTAGGAAACACAGATTCAGATTTCCCCTGGCCTATGCCACTGCTCCTGCCACCTGCGGTCTGTAAAGCCTTTATGGTGTGCTATCCATGTGGAACATACTGCGGTATTATTCAATCATAAAGGCTTGGCTAGGCTTGGCTAGGTTTGCCCTGCAGCTGCCAAGATGCCCCGTGCACTGAGGTAATGGCAGAGTGTTACCTTTTCTCTTGTGATACTCGTCCTCATACCCGTCAGAGGACTCGGTGTGGTAGTTCAACAGCTCATTGTGATAAATCTCGGCATAGTCAATCTGCTTTGCTTTGGACTTCTTGCCCTTCCCCTTCTTCTTGTCCTCGTCACTGTCCGCTGACCCTTTCTTGGTCTTCTTGCCTTTCTTCTTCTTCTTCGAGTCATCTTCCTCCTCCTCCACCTCTAGAAGCTGTTCCTCGTCCTCCTCAGTGTGCTTTTTCTTGTGCTTCTTGCCACCATCTTTGGACTTCTTGTCCTTAGACCCCATGTCTTCTTCGTGATCTCTGTCTGCGGACTTCTTTTTCGTCTTCTTCTTCTTGTCCTCTTTGATAACTACAATCACTTCTTCTTCTTCGACCAGCTTCTCTGCTTTCTTTTTCTTGTCCTTAGATTTTGGGTCATTGTTGTTCTGCTCTTCTTGAATTCCTTCCTCATCATGAATCACTTCATCACCATGCCCCGGGTCCTCCTCCTCTTGCTCCTTTTTCTTCTTTTTCCTCTCCTTCGGCTTTGCGCTGGTTTCTCTTTTTCTCCTGCTCTTTTTCACGTCAGGTTCCGGAGTCTCCGCCGCCTCAGGCTCCTCCGCACTTTTGGACCTCTTCTTCTTCTTCCTGTCGGCAACTTCTCCGTTTGCAGCTGACCTGCTCCTCTCCTTCGGCTTTTGAGGCTTCTCCGCAACGTCATCATCCGCCTCTTCGGTTTCCTCAGTTCTTGGTGTTTTTTTCTTTTTCTGGGCCATCTTTTATTCATTTAGTTCCCTAGCCTCAGTTTCGTAATGGATTCCTGTGTTTCTAATTGTAAGACAATTCATTTGACCTGTGACGCCATGGCAGCCAGGCACCAGGAGCGGGCAAGCGGGCGCGCATGGGCCCCTGGGTATGGCCCTGGTGCACCAGAGCAAGCTGGGATGGCCAGGGCTACTGCGTGCTGGAGCTCTCCTCCCGCGGCTGCAGCAGTCACTGCAAGCTCATGAAAAATTACTACACTTGCGTGAGTCATGTGACCAGAAGAGAAAGCCTGGTGAAAAAGGAGACTTGCTGGGCGAACTTATCTTACAGGCTGTGCCGCCCTTCATTATTTATAGTGTTAGGATCGCTTTACGTAGAGGGGATGTCTCGGTTTTACTCTCATATTCTCACCTGTCAAGATAATGCAAAATGAAAAGAGAGAAAAAAACAACAACAAAAATAAATAAACATGGAAAGACCATATTGCAGTGACTGGGTAAATCTCTAATGCAATATTGCACTGATATGCCATGGGAGCGTCGATGCTATCACCTTGTGCTAGAAACATGCACCCATGAAATTAAGTTTCAAGAGCTAAGATTTCTAGGGTTCTGTCAATGGGGCACATCTGCTGCTTCTAGAGCTGAGGAAGTTAAGTCAAAAATTTTGTCTGGCTTCTTTATAACCAGTTTAAAAAGCTTTTAGAAGCAGGAATAATTATGTTATATACTAATTATTGGACTCTAAAAGGCTTTTTATGAAAAGTATTGAGTGGATTTGCTTTCCATAATGCCAGGGATATACATATTTCCTGTCTCTTACGTACAATGCAGTTCTGTAGTATCAGTGAAGTGCCAGCTGTTAGACATAAAGCATTTTCAAACTCCCATGTTTTTACAGAATGCCTGTGGATAATTAATTATTTTTTTCCATTATAGGTATTGAAATATGAAGGCCACGTGTTAAAACATGTCATACTTCAACCACCAAAAAGATGACCTAATAATGTAGTTTTTAGACTGGGATTTTACTGTCATAGAATAAACAAGTCATATGGCACAAAAAACAGTTGCGAGGTACATACAAGAGATGCCTTATTAAAAATTGACTCATATATTCCAAATGAATCTTTTGATATAAATAGTTCTGGTGTTAAGACAAGCCTCACATAACATGAAGGATAACAGATGCCGCTGTTAAATCACACGCTTGTAACTTTACAAACACACAAGCTGTGAACATGGTGACACCTACTGTTTAACACTAGATAAGTCACACAATGCACAGGTGTTAAATGATTACATCTAACCATTCTATTGAAATTAAGATCTAAATTACATTTTGCTATTTCAAATATTGTTTGTACCTTACTAAAGCCATTCCTCAAGCAGGTTCCTCTTTAGTAACCTGGTTGCTACAAATGTTGTGCAACAGCATATTTAAATTCAGTGTTTTTCACCATCTTTGAAAGCCCTCATTCCTAGTGACCTCTGGTCTGATACAGTCAATGTCAAGGAAACTGTGCTTGGAAAATGAATGTATAGCTGATATTGTTGTTTTGTAGAGTTTTTAAGTTTACAGCTTTTTCAACCCCTAATATTTTTTAACATGAAAAAAGCCAACAGTGACATATTTCTTCCATTCAATAGCACTTTCATGTGCTTGGCATTGCAAAGGACACCAGTGTCACTTGCTTTACGGCATCCACAACCACAGTGATAAATTTTACTTTTATATAAAATTTATATTATATTTGATATTTATATTAAATATTTAAATTATTTCATATTTTTTAAATATTTTGCTTATTTCCCACAGCTCCAGCAGGACTGCGGTACAGGGCGCATGCAATCTGACACACACTGACAGCTACTGTGACTGACCCTGGCTGACTTTTCCACCCCTGCCCTGGCAGAACAACACCACTGCTGTCTGCTCCTGGTCACTGTCTTCAGATGAATAAAATAATCATTTTTAAAACACGTAATCCAAGAAGCTGTAGCTATATCTCGGTTGATCTTCGACAGATAAAGTAGCAGTCTCTAGCGTGGGTGGCCTCATTTAATTACTTTTAAAAGATAAGCTATTCAAGTAGCCATATCTCTGACAGTAGTAGCAGTAGTAGTATACTTTAACAGTGAATAGTAAATTTCATTGTGGTTCAAACCAGTCTGAACACTGCAACCACACGGATTATGTAAGGATAATTCAATAATAAGGTGATGCATTATTGTAATACACTTATAGTAACTAAATTTAACAGTTAACATTCTGATGAAAAATGTTTAATGTTTACAGAAGACACTCAGCAACCACAGCCCTGGCTCCCATTTGCCACTTTTGGAGCTTACATTCTACTTTTTTAGATCAGCCAAAAGCAGGAGAGCCAATGTACCTGGAATATACCTAAAAAGGGAATCTACCTATGTTTAATGCTCATCCATGTATGTTCAGCTCAGACATCACTTCCATGTGGTCAGATTCATATTTATAAAAAATTATAGAAAATTAACATACAGTATATTAGGGAAGGTGTACTGAATATCCTATGGTAAAAAGTAACAAAGTAACATTATGGTATTCATTTGAGCCAGAGAGCTATTCTCACACCACATTAGAGGGCATCTACTGCAAGTTTTACACTTACATACAAGCTCAGTCATGATTTTGATTGAACACCAGTCACTTCGATTAATGAGGAAATGTACAGAGATTTTTTTCCCCCAAAACACGTGTTTGATATATTTATCAGAAACCAAATGCAAATGTCTGAAAAACAGCTATATAATGCAAACACAAGGATTCTACCTGAGTCATTTCTATCTAGTCAAATGGTGTTTCTTATCAGCTGGGTGTGGGCTAACATGATCCAAATCTATCCATGTGAAGAGGAGCAGAAGACACTTGAGAATAACTGATAAGAGAGGGCAAGCGGTTTCAGTTTGCCTGCTTCAATTAGAAGATGCAGAAACAACTGCCTGCGAAGATCTGCCCGACAGTATAATCGTACTTTAAGTGAGAAGTAAGGGTTTAATTAGATGGGACAAATGGATGAAATAACAGAAAGAAACTAATTAGAGTCAGAAATTAAAGAACATAAGGTAAAGGTGTGAAATAGTATATATACAGTTTATTCTTTTATTTATAAAAAACAATGAGAGTATGATACATGTAAAGTAGACAGCTACTAAATATACTTCTCAAACTACGCATTGGACATGAGCCAAATGATACCATTACTGTTATTAGTGCTACATGATACCAACTGACAAATAATAAACCAGAAAAGTGCCAATCCATGACTCAAACCCATGTTCATCCTTACTGCAGCACATTTGTCCTCTACACTGAACAAGTTGCGTAGTCAAAAGTTGTCTTTTTAGGACTTAAAAACCATTGCGGGCACAGAGTTCACCGCGGTAAACTAAAAATGCTGTGTGGCCATTAAAATGCAACAGTTGTTTAAATGTGTAACTCAGAATTAAGCATAAAGTGAAAAGTGCAGAAAGCAGGGAGTGTTGGTGCAGGAAGCCTTCTGTTTGTGAGTCAGAGCATGAAGTCATTCCAACATTAGAAATTTATATTGACATTAAATATAAAACTAAACTAGATGTAGACTTGACCCAAAATGTATTGCCCTAAGATTCAAACTGTAAGAAAAAAGTATAATATACATATGGTAAATATGTATGAAGATATATATGGTAAACCCCCTGAAGTGATGCTCCCTAATTCTGTTCAACCATCTGACTTCAAGACATATGGTCTGGGCAGGACTTGGGGGCAGCAGGCAGAACATGTCTGGCTGAAAGAAGCAAGCTCCACTGAACTATGGCTATCTCTAATGATCTCTTGATGCAGAGCCACAAATTAGAGATGGGATTTGCCAAGCACCATGTTCAATGGAAAGGCACAAGGGAATTCATGAATAATTTCAAAAGGGAACAACATTTCATTCTAATTACATACAATTATATTCCAGGAAATATAATTGAAGATATGATATGTGCCTTGGTGAATTCATAATATAGCAGAAACATGAAGAAACAGGACTGTAGTATTTTTTTTATCATTTCTGTCGGATATCCTTTCTCTCCTCTAATTTTAAATTAGTACAGCTATTTGTTTTGTATATAAACACTATCCAGTTCTATTACTCAGTGTAGTGCATATGGGCAGCTAAGTGCGGTGACTTTTCAAGTCAACCCAACAAAGTTCAATGTCACCCAATTGATTCCAAAAGCTTGGTGAGCTCAAAGTCGCACAAACAAATTAGAAAAACAATGTGATGAACTTCAAATGAGTTAACACAGCAGCAACTGTCATGATGTCCTTTAGGAAGTATACCAGAAATCAAAGAAGAAATCAAAAAACCATCAATAGTCACTGCATACAGACCTTGTCCTATTCACTATTGAACTTTTTAACATTCTATCAACATAAAACGTTGTGGCTGATATTTCAAACTGCAAAGTGAATTCGCCCGTTCACATCTACAGCTTCAAACCATTTCAAATTGCTGTCAGAAGGTCAGCCTCCCACACCTACCAGTATCTGCAGTGAATGGCTGGATGTGTTTCCACCAACACATTTCCCAAGGAGAGGTGAGCTGATCTTTCATTCTTTTATAGCAGCTGCACAGATGTCCAACCCCATGCCCCTCTAAGTGGCTGCTAAAGACAGGCTCTCTTTATGCTAGTGAATGCTAGATTAAGGCCACGCTCCCTTGCCCTTGCACTTAAACCTGGCCAATAGAGGGCTATTTGTTGTAATCAGGCCTCTTTAAAAAGGCATGAGACCATCAACGAATGTGAAAGGAACTTGAATGTAATTTAAAAAGTGAAAACCAAGAAAGATCACCTTCAGAATATAAGTAAAAAAGTGACTCTGGTTTAATCTGCATTGTGTGTGTATTTCCTTCACTCACTGTATCCATTGGAATCCAGGGTTTTAATTTTACAAAGAAAACAATTTGCACAGCAATTTTTATCACCTGAATTGTGTGAAAATACTGGTGTCATTGTGTTTTGATACTGGTATTTTACTAAATGCTAGATATCAGAGCCTACTTTGGGTCAAGTATAGCTCATGTATAAAACCACAGGAAGTGGAGCCATATCATGAGTGATGGGGCCGTTAGTTTTCATTACAGAGGCCACAGTTTTACCCAGCACACCATTTTTCATGTAGATTGTTTGAATCTTACAGGGCTCTGACATTATCCAAGCTCTTAACTTTATTCCACTGTAGTAGATTTGTTGTTAGGTGATGCAGCTCATTTTATACTGCACACACATATGGCTCAATGTAGATGAAGTACTTCATGAAAGATAATGTCTCAAATAGTCAAAGTATGGAAATGGCACAAACGTTTTTGTTCTATATCCTATGTTCTGATTTATCCAGACTTTATATTTCTCATTACATTAAAATGTTGGCTTGTTCGTAGTTGAATGCAAGTCCTCATCTATACCCATTTGACCATACTGTATACATACTGCATGTGATAATCACGCTGATGGAAGAGGTCTTACAACACACTTCCTTTGTTACAAAGTACTTTGGCTCTAAGTAGATCTTTTAGGCTAACCCTTATGACATCATAAATCCTTGACCAAGAAATAATCAGTGTCAGTAAATTACCATAACCTCTGTGAATATAACTGTTTGCACATGCAGTGTTTGGTTTTGTATGCATACCACATTTTGTGACTCAGGATTTTCTGCTTGATCCAAATGACCTTAGCCTCTAGTGGTCTCTCGAGGATATAATGGAAATTAAAAAGCCGACCAAGCAGGCGTCTGAATTCAGACAGTGCATGAATGGGCTCTGAACTAGTCAAGAGGTGACTTGGAAAACCAGGGCTATGACTAAGCTCATGGTGTAATGATGTAATGGTTACACAGACCATGGACAATAATATGTGGCATTCAGACACAAAAAGTGTGCTTCACACTAATTATAAATAAGATATTTTTGGTGCAAACCAGTGGCAAACTGGATTATACAGATGATGCAGGAAAGACACCTTGAAGAAAAACATTTACGGACAAAAAGCCATCAGAGCAATGTTAAAAAGAACTGATCTTTTCTGTCTGACTTTGAAAGTGTTGTCACAGATATTCCTTTTATTATGGCAAATTGTCCAGTTCATTTGTTCCTCTGTGAAGAAGGTTCCGGTGCTGTATGCTAACTATGAATATTCTGCTTTAGATGACGCCCCTTCAAGAATGTTGTGCTAGCAAACAGGAACACTTATAGGTTCAATAAATGCAGTGAAAAGACTTTCAGTGAGTCATGCATAAAGCTAAACATCATACTAATTAGATTACCCGTGGCACTGGCTGTTATTCGGGAGATGGTTACAACTCTTAGTGCTTACTTGTGTATTTTGCATGGCTGCTGGAGAGAGGCTGGAGGTTGTCGCTGGACACTGGGCAGAAGTTACGCGCTAGCTGGCAGTCAGTATGGAAGAGGGATAGCCATTGGCGGCAAATGAAGTTCCAGCTCTTGCCTTTAGCCACATTGGTGACGGTGACCTCCTCCACAAACCACGCCTGTTTCTCTTGAAGACCATCATGCTTTGAGAAGCAACAAAAACACAGTCAGCAGCTCAGTATAAAATGCCTCAGATGGCAAACAAAGCTAAGGCGCATTTTACAGTCTCCATGATGTACACTTTGCCAAGTGGTCATGACACAAAGCAGACTGCAAAACCTTGGAGGGGAAGGAGTACAAAACTGCTGGACTTTCTTCAGGGATTCAGTGACAGGATATTGACACCACCACTCAATTAATTATTGAGATGCTGACAATTGCTTTGTTTAAGGAGTTAAATGTAACTGGAGCTAACAATGGCATCAATTCAAATGAAATTCAGTGAACAGACTTTCTTAAATGTCTCTAAGACTGGAAGTAGGAATAAATAGGAACTGAAACAGCTACGACAATAGTGGATAAAAGATTGAATGGGATACACACACATAGTATGCGCAATAGACTATTTACTATATTATCAAACATAACGAAACTGGAATGGGACTGCAGCTCTTAAGACTGGATAAGATTTGGCTGAAATTACTCAACATAAAATGTAAATCGTGGTCTGTCATTTGTGAATGTCACAACAGTTGTACAGGAACACTCCTTGCTTCCAATTCATTCCTTCTAATTCCAATGTAGGAAGGCCAATGCAGGAAGGCCCAAAATGAAGAAATCATCTGGGAGGAGTCAGGGTTACATATGCATGTAAATATGAATGGTGTAAATGCAAGGATAGATCAGCAGGTACCTCTAGAACGATGCTCTTGATATCCCCAATGTCCAGTCCATTTATGTTAAATGTGTGACAGGATCCAGGGCCGAACTTGAATTCTGTGGTCTGGGTGGATCTGTTTGAGCCAGAGATGGCAAAAAGCCTCTGTTTGTTTATTTTTCCTTTGGATCCTTTCATCATCAGAAACACCTGAAAGGAGAATCATCCTATTATGAACCTCAGAAGATGCCTACATCAGTAACCTGTAGTATGAAGCTTATATGCTGTCATTTATAAAGGTTTTGTGCTCATACAGAACCTTGGCATCGGTCCCTGCATGTTTTTTGTCCCCTGTCTTCACTGTGACTTTGTAAAGGCCTTCAGCCTTCTTACTTGGCTCTTTTACAGATCTGCTGTTGGTACTGCCTTTGTGGAGTGTATATTTTAGGCGTCCTACCTACAAAACAAAACGTAATAGATGTGTTAACATGGCGGTAGGCATGGAGTCAAATGGCAATAAATGCCAATGTATTAGTGTTATCTGGAAAGGCAATGGAAAGTGTTAAAATGATGTCTATGGGACAATTAAAGATCAATATTTCTTTACTACCATGTGATGCCATGTAAAAACCTGTGATACTTACAGACCGGGTGGGTGGAAGGGTTTCTTCAAACCCAAACTTCCGTGCAAAATATTTTAATAAATGAGGATCATTAAATGAATTGTATTGGGGCAAAGAGTTCCTTTGTACAGGATTATGACCACGTCCCCCATCACTTACATGCTTTGTTCGCTCTGGATAGAAAAAACACACCAATTGACATGACATCATTCATTACTAGTTGAAATGTAACTGAAATGTTAAAGGGGAATGGTCAAAATCTATAATTCGATCTGATTTTGTACTCTGCTGAAAGTAAGTTCTTGGCTGAAATCTGAACAATTCACTCTAATTTTGCACAATGATCAGCCCCTGAGGGATGTAGCAGCAATCTATTACATTATTGCATACTTGATTTATTTAAGCAGAGATCGTTACACAGAAGGGTAGTTTCTGAACTTCAGATGGAATGCTTATTGTAGATATAAACTTAAGGAAAATAATGAACATGGGTTTATCAAGCATCAGCGTTTATCTGCTTCCTGTACATTTTACTATGCATTTTGTATGTACTGTGATATATGATACATGATTCTGACAAACCATATTACATTTTTGCAAGCACACAGCCCTCTACAGTGGTTCTTTAAAATTTTCTGACAAGTACAGCATGATTAGCAACTCCCATATGCCCTTCTCTGAAAAAATGTTGAAAAGCCTTGAGCACAGCTTACCTGCAAAAGGAGCCCTCCTGCTAAGCAGAGAGTGTCTGGGTGGTCTGTGATTGAGGCTTGCTCTGAATTTTTGAGAGGGTTTGGAACAGGAGCCACCATTGTTCCGCCAAGGAAGGGACAGCTCTCTGAACTGGAAACCTTTGTTGCATCATAATATGATTTCAATATGACTCCCTCAAATGTTTCCCATTTATTGTTTCTTTTTGCCTACTGAAATTCCTGCTTTCATAGTGCAGAGTCATACCATTCACCCTTGCCTTAAACTTTAAATGCAAATGTACACAATAGGGAAGACTAATGTTGACTCAGTTGAAAAATAGATGAGAAATGCTTAGAAATAGTTGAATTAGGGGAAAAGAATGAACAGACTTTGTGTTCCAGCTCCTGAATGCAATAGCTCATCTGGCTAATTTGCATAAGTTTTTTTTTTTCAGCCATTTTAGGATAGTTCACATTAAGTCTTTTAAATAACAGGCCTCGTATGAAGTTATATTATGTCTGGCCATTAGTGACTCAGTAGTAAATGCCACATGTTATTTGAGTGTTTAAAATGGCTGACATGTCTTTCGTTGTACACTGTCAGTAGTTTCAAACAAGATGCACAAGAATGCTTTAAACTCATTCCACCTTCCCACCATGTTTTAAATCTTTGTATGTTGTTGATGCTCTGAAGCATGATGTTCATTCTATAAAATATCTTACTGTAGCTCTACATTTAAGCTAAAGGAATCACCACAGCAACATGTGACCTTTCACACAAACCAGTACACCCAAGAGCAGTGACTTATAGTTCTCCTGTAGTGCAGTATCAATGATTCACAGTACATTAAAAAGACTACAGGCTCAACATCAGCTCTAAAAATAACTTAAAGTGGGTGGTGGCAAGAAGGAAAGCATGCATATGCCATTCATAATAGTAATCACCAATTTGGCTCAAGAGTGCATTTTTTTTTTCATTTCAGTTTTGAATTTCAAACTACCAGAAGGATGCTTGCAACTTGAATGCTAAAATTACTATGGAAACATTTACAGATGAAACAGTAATGAAATATCACACAGTTATTATGCTCTTTCCCTTTAACACAGAATGTTCACCACAAATGTTTAAGACCTTCTGCTCTCATTTCCACCTGTGTTTGACTAGTCATGAAGTTGGCCTCTATAACAATGCATGTTATGGGGAATTTTGTAAACACTAGGCTGAAAATGATGACGAAATAAACAAGCTAAAAGGTTTATTCTGATGACCCAGATAGATCATCGTTGCTTGAAGCAATGCAAATTACTGATCAATCTGCATAACCAACTCAGATTTTTTTTCAAAGGAGAGATAATACTGTTTCCTTACTGTCCACTCCTCTGACGTTGAAGTTATTGTATCTTAAGGTATGGTCAATGTGTGACTAGCCCTCACTAAAACAAACAAATACTCTATCAGTTCCATAAATGGCTACAGTGCTTTGAACAGACGACTATTATACCACCATATAACATGCAAATACCTCTGGGTGCCCAAATCAAGAGAGTGAAATGTGCTTTTTGAGGGTGCGTACACTCTCTACAGGTTAACTCCTAATCAAGGCCTCCTTCTGGGCTACCAACTATAAGAACAACATGCTAACATTCCCATCATTCCTGTAGTTTGCAGATCCAAGGTAGCTTGACTGATCAAGCCTGGAAAAGCTAATAATATGGAAGAACAGCTGGATAGGCTCCTTGGATAGCTTAATTCATATGCCAAAGAGAACAAGGATATTTATGAAACACAAGGAATATAAACATCATTTTGCAAGGTAGAACAAACACTGCACTTTATAATTTTTTTCAGTGGCATATGAGGTCACTACAGAACACTTTATGGTCGTAATTTTCCATGGAAACTAAACAACAGAGACCAATCTGTCTAGTTTCACCATCCTACGCTACCACACTTTGGGAATCCCCAAAACAATAGTAAAGTTGCAAGATGGTACTAACCTGTTGCAGCTGAAATGGCAGGAACGGGGACATTAAAATTCTTCTGAGGATGCAGAATTTCATTCATTAATTGAGAAGAATTTGGATATCGACTCTGTGACATCATTTTGTCACCTCAAGGCTCTGTAAACCCATTGGAGGCAGTTTCAGAAAAGGGAAAATAGTGCATCAAAATAATGTCAAATGCAATATGCTAACTTTTAACAACTTCTAACAATTAGGTTTTATTCTATCTGTAATAGTGTAGTTGTGCATTTTGGCGGCTAACAGCTAAACTGAATAAATGTGTACCTTACATATGGTGAGTGATTGTACATAAGACGGTATAAATTTTCAACAAATCAAAACATGCAAATTCTTTGCGATGGTCTACTCAATGAAACCATGAATTCTGTGCCTAAATGCTTTGATAACATGCTTAGTATCCCCGCCATTTAACACGTAATCGTGTTAAGGTGCCAGTGTAGAGTTGATAAGACTGTATTGTACCTTAAATAGTTGTACGATAAATACTTTTATTAAGAGGGTCACTCACTTTGTGGAGCGAGGACGGTTTTTGAATGCAACGCTGGTAATTGCATAACACGTCTTTGAAATTTGCAGCAACAGAAACGCTGTCAAGGGCTTTTTTGTGTTTCTAAATTAATAGCATCATGAATCTGTCACCCTTTAAACTGGGTCATCCTAACGGTCCAAGTATCAAATAGCAACGATTTTAATGTTGTTAGATGGTTGTATCAATATATAGCAAGGTTAACGAATTTGCCAAGACCGGTCCGACTTTCGCAAAACATATACGTTGCAATATTCATTGGTCTTACCCACAAATCATTATCGTGTCAATTGTGCCACTTTCTTTTTAGATGTAGCTTGGTTGTGACACAGTGTAGTTCGGAAAGCTGTTCTCTTTCACTGTTTAGGGCGCCTGGCAAATCGTCGTGTGCCACTAGGCAACCGTGTGTTTAGGGAAGGTAGAGTCACAACAGCCGTGTTGTGCTTCCGCTTGTGTGAAGTTTGAACTACGGACGGTGAATACACTGGGCAGTTTGTTTATCCATGTATATGAAGAAGTAAAATGTTAAATGTTAGTAAATGCTGGACGTTAAAAAACATAACATGCCATTTTAGATTCGATGTTACCATTTTCTGGAGCTGCAAAATTATGTTTATCTTCCCTAGATCCCTAGAGAACATTGCAGTATTCCATTTCTCACCTTTCTGCAAATGATAACCTATATATATTAACCATGTACTAGAACAGCCTCTATTAATATTTTTCATTAAAGATTTCTTGCCAGTAATTGGGTCATGTTAACTTGTTCCACTAGGGAGTTGTAGTGTGATAATAATTATAACACTAACAAATGTAGTGTCCTCTTGTTAATGAGATCAAGATACCAATCAACAGTCGAAGAAAATGAGTCATCTTGACACCTGCTGTCTTGCACACTTCACCATCAACTGTGCACCACTTCACCAAGTGTGAGGAATCTGAGTCACAGGACACAAGCCAGGTGTGAGCTTGGATTGGTCAGTATACCCGTGCTTGTAGAGATATGAGTAAGTGACCTTTCCCTGTACTGTTCTCCAAGACCTCAACTGCCACTCATGCAAGGCTCACATACCCTGATAAGTGTTTGTGCTATATGACTCAACTTCAGAAAGAGGCACATTTCAGCATTATTTTTTTTATTGTTTTTAAACAAAATCTAATTGTGTGTATATTGAGGAGATAATAACCCATATATAATAACCCATAAATTAAATCTATCTCTAATTAAATTCTGTTTAATTAAATGTTTGTTTTCCAGATATCACCAGAGTTAATCAAAATCTGTGCTTGTGTTAAAAACATTTTGCCTGCCAATAACTGTGACTACAAATTAAGAACACAAGTTGACTGAATCCAGGGATGGCTTTGTCTCAGTAAAAATGATCGTAAGCATTTTTAGTATGAGACTATGACTAGGTGCAATGAATAAATGCATGTGTAATTAGATCATTTGTAAAACTGTTTAAAAATCCCAGAAAAAAAAATATTTCTGTAATATTGGACTGACTAAAGACAATAGTGTGGTCTCATAAAATAAAGAGACTGGAAGCTAAATAAGCAAAATCCAAATAAATTTATTTACAGATAGTTTGTATGGAATGACCTAGAGTTCAGATCAATTCCACAAATTAAACTCCAATTCAGTTCCCTTGGCAAACCTTACCGATCAGTTCAATTCCAAGCAATTCTACTATCAACTTCAGTCCCACTGAAATTCTATCAGTTTTAATTACCTTCAGTTTTGTTCAAAGTCACCTGTTTCCACAAATAAACATAAAACAACAATTCCATTTATGTGGTCAAACTTCAGGTAATATGGATGTACATTGTTGTAGTTTCTGACATGACATATATAGGGTCAGCTCACAATCATTAATTGTGCTTATCAACTCTATTCAGTTTCTTTTCTTGTTTGATTTAACTGTCTTCATTAAAAATAAACTGTGATGATGTCATATGCATTGTCCACTACAATATAACATTTGTGTTTTTGTATCTAGAAAGCAATGGGGGCGGGGTGCACAACAGAAATAAAAACTGAATTTTTAGCTGTAAGTCTACTCAGTGTCAAATTGAGTAAGTTCTGACGTCTAAGTTCTGCAGAATATTTTCCCCAAAAATTCCCATAGTTCTCTGTTTACTCAATACTAATTCACTTCAGAGGTCCTATAGTCTAGAATAGCCTGAAATCGCTTGATAAGAGACTGGTCTTCCATTGATCTGGTCATGGCATATTCTGGCTTTCTTGAAGGAAACATTTGTACACACCATCAACACACATGCATAGACGTCATAGACCCAGAACAATTCTGTACACACTTGTATGGCTGTGTTACACAAGGGGCATGGTGCCAGGGCAGTTCCTGGGAAACTAGGGGGGCTTACTGGCACATATTGGTAATCACATGAATATACAAGCATCATTCCAAACTACCATATTTATTCAATTCCTTGTTGCAGTTTTAAAAATGGGGAGCACACATGAATTTATACATACATTTCTGCAATGTCTGTCTTGCCTGCCATCTGTTAGTTTTTGCATGGTTAAGTTTTATGTTTTAAAATCATTGTGTTGAAGTTATGCATATTTTTATATGCATAAAAAGTGTCAGACTAAAGGCCAAAGGTAAAAAGGTAAAGTTAAATAGTTAAAAAGATGCACATAAGGTATTATCAGGCAACATTTTAAATAAAACTGGTGATGTTTGCTGAAGAAAAGGGGGACCTCACGACAGGAGGAAAGGACATCACATACTGCACTTTCATTGTCTTATGGTTTCACTACACTACTCGTATTGAATGTTTGGTGGACACACATAGCTTCTTTGATGTTTGATGAAGATGTTACAATATCCCCATGTACAATGCCCAGGTTTTAAGATTAGGAAATGTTCAAGACCATTCATCCGCAGTACAGATGATCAGAAATGTTCCCATATTTCTTGTTGAGTTCCTCTGGGCTGAGCAAATTGAACTGACATTAGTATACTCTTCTCAGTCATCTGATATGAAACATCTGCAGAGAGTTACTGCAAATACTTCTAACTTCACTTGCTATGGCTCGTCTGTATGAGTACAGTGTTGGTCAAAAAGATTATTTAAACCAATCCAAAGACAAGCAATAATTACTAACAAATGGCTGAGCAATTCAAAGGTCCCAATCCCTGTAAAGTCCCTTTGTAGAAATTTTAATTCATACCTATGTGCCATCCTTGCACATATCATTGGAGGTTACCAACGACAATTCCCATTTTGGCTGTGCTTGTGTTTACTATTTACATTTTTTCCATTCACTTCTGTATGGAAGTAAAACCGATTTTTGAAATTCATTACACTTAATGGAAAAATTCCATTCTAGTTTGCATTCTTAGAGTATCGGTGAAGTACAGATCTCCAGTGCTGTCACACTAGATATATCTGAGCTCCACTGGGTCCTGTTCCTCCATTTAAGCAGTAGACCAGCCTATATCTGTGCACATTTCCCTTAAGGTACAGGGGACTGTGCTTGTGAATGCCCCAATCTATAAAGAACATCAGCACAGGTTTCACAGCTATTAAAAGTGATCTTATTTAGGTCTCTAAAATACATATCTATTTATGTATGGTCAGAACCATTTTTTTCAAACAATGAAAAACATATTCTGTTAAAAAAGACAATTGCACACAGTACTACAGTAATAAAATACATATCTAGTATTGTGAAAAAACAGGATGGGATACAATAATAATCCATCCAACTGCAGATAAAAAAAAATGCGCAACTCAGTTTTAAAAAGTGCTAAAACATTGTTCTTACATCTTCAGATGACAACGTTTGTTACTACAAATGTTTGTTATTATCCAGCGGAAACCAACATAAAAAATGTACTACCTGTCAGTTGGAGGTCACAATGCATTTAAAGCAGTACGTCAAAAGAAAAGCCATGCAAACACTGAAAGATCACTGAGCTGATGAATGATGTTTTCCAATGTGAATGGAATGCTTTCATATCATTATGCTTGTCAGTGATTGACATACAGATTTCAGCTTGAGTGAGTTTAAACACTATGCATTCCACATACCATCAGGTACCATATATCATACCATATTTCTTCGCTGCCTACCTCCAACAAACCATTTAGTCCTAATGCTTCTTGAAAGACCAATGTCATTACAAAAAATTCTTCATAAACAGGAGACACTTCAGCTTCACAACAATCTGTGTCGTGAATCTATGTTCATTCTCAAGCTTTGATTTCAAAAGACCAATAAGTGTACTTCAGCTCACTCCACAAATTCATCATATCTATTCTGTTTTTTTTTTTTTTGTTTTGTTTTTTTCTCCCTCAGGAACATGAACCGCACAACTACATGGAAAGTGTTTTTCTGAGACAATACCTTTTAACAAACTGTAATGTGTTTGTATAATGAGCCGTTAATAATCTCTATTAATGCATATAAATATGATTGTTGTATTGTATGCATATGATAACATATTTTGTAATGGTCATTAAAAACAGTAAGTTTCCTTGGAGATTTCTGTAAATATAAGGCAGCATGGTCTAGGATGAATGAAACCAAAATGATACTAATTTCAGATTCTCATATAATACATAAAGATTTGGTTCTTTATGATGTAAACAACTTTGTAATATAGGCCCACAGTCATATATTAGTGTTATATTAGGTTTTTGACCAACAAAGCTCAAAAGTAGCCTGTTTCTAACCATAGATTTTAATAAAAAAAAATCTCATGTTTTGTACAACATAAACAAAATGGATTCACAGTTGAATTAATGATCATTTAGGATAAAATTTCAAAAAGGGTCAACCAATTTAATGATCATTTAGGATAAAATTTCAAAAAGGGGCAGCCAATTTAATGTGGTAATTTTCAGATGGGCAACATTTTAACTAAAAAGAGCAGGATGACATGAAACATTAAAACGATTCAAAAATCCTATTGGGCAGGTCAGCACAAATACAAATCGCAATATCAATATACATGTTTTTGTATAATTTAATATTCAAGCCTGCAACACAACTTCAATGCAAATTTTGCCTTGGAGAATGTACAAGAGGAGCATGAGGGGAACGCAAGCTAAATACTGGCTTTGTGCAAAGTTAAATGTATATTAACAGTTCTATACAGCAGTATCACTGAGCCTTTAGAAATATCACAGACACAATGTTACTGGTAAGACCACTTACATTTTAACAATGGATCCACAGTTAAATAATCAAAGGTGCCAGCGGTACTCTTTCTTGCTTCTTACACTGGAGATAAATAAACACATCGAGTAGAAAAACTCATATTTGGCATGAATGCAAGCGACTGTCAAGAAATAAATAAAAGGCGAACAGCAGAAGAGTGTCGTTTTGCGTATGCAGTTGAAGAATGTGTCTGGAGGAGACACCCACGCGTCTTTTTAATCTCAGGATTTCTGCAAAAAGGGAGAGCTTGGCTGAGCTCCCACGCTGCAGAGGAGGAATCGGCCGAGGCCATCACCTGCAGGGGCTGGTGTGAACCTGGAGGATCCCCCTGCTGTGCAAGTGCAGGAAGTTGAAGATCTCGTGGGGCATGGCGTGGAAGCCCGGCCGGGGCTTGACGTTGTCGTAGTAGTGGTGCGTGATGAAGATGCCGGCGGGGTTCATGGGGAAGGCCCAGAATCCGTAGAGGTGGACCTCCTCGCAGAGCTCCATGGCGGCCGTCACCAGCATGAGGCCGCTGCTCAGCCTCTTGGCCCGGACGCCCTGGAGCGACCAGAAGCGCTGCACGTTGAGCAGGTACTGCGGGTGGAAGAAGTACACGCCCTTCTGCGAGTCGAAGTCGTCCAGCATGTACTTGACGCGGAAGGAGACGTCGGTGTTGCGCGTGTTGTAGAAGGCGGGCAGCACCACGGAGGAGTTCTCGTACCTCTGCAGCACCTCGTAGAAGGGCTTCCTCCACTTCTCCAGCTTCTGGAACCTGACGTAGGGGGAGAGCCCGAGCTTATCACATACAAGGGTCA
The DNA here is from genome assembly GCF_013368585.1 of Megalops cyprinoides. Classification (NCBI taxonomy): domain Eukaryota; kingdom Metazoa; phylum Chordata; class Actinopteri; order Elopiformes; family Megalopidae; genus Megalops; species Megalops cyprinoides. The sequence continues at coordinate 15,896,407 of NC_050587.1, read as the reverse complement.
AACGCATCTGATATCTGAACTTCCGAACTCGAGCACTGTGATTCTCAGATCTTCTCGAAACATTGCAATTCACCACTCACAATATCAGTATCAATTTATAGGACTTACCATTTATCATCCGTACTAATGGTGCTCTATACTATAAAGTACAACTCTCAGGCAGTAAAAAGCACCCCTCAGTCATAGCTTAATTTCACTGCTGTGTTGCAGACTGGGCGTGCTTCACAGTGGAAGCCTTCCTTTAGATGAAGGGTTGGTTGGAGATTGTAATTCTGCAGACACAAGGCATCTGTGCAGAGCAACAGTACCGTGCTTGTCAGTGGGAGATTGTCAACTTCCGTGTGCCCCACTGTGCTTATGATCTGCACAGTGTCCTCCAACAGCACTAATATACTGTACAGTAACACAAAATGACAAAATAATTTTTCACTATAATAAATCATCCACTGGGAACCAGTTTCTGTGATTCATCTAGAATTGACTGGCGAAGAGCCTGTGAGACTGGACAAACGCTTGCAAAGGTCAGCCACATATTGCTCAGTCTAATGGGTCTGAAAGAATAAAACAGATAAAGAAAATAATTTAAAGATACAATAAAAGATCATGTGTATGGGAATGGATTATTATTATGATTATTCTTAATGTTATATTTTCTAACTACTTAGTGGTTTGTTTATACTGTTAGGTACTGTTAAAGCTCAAAATTCAAACATTAATTGGCAAGCACAACACGATAATTATTTATATTACTATTCATTATTTCCATACTGTTTTGCTATCTACATTCTAGAAAAAAAAACATGGTGCCTCAGCTTCCCCCTCTTCTGTTTAAATGGTTAGAAACAGGCCTGTAGCAAACCACTCAGGTTTTGTTCTGAAGGTCAAGAAGCACTTGAAAGAAGCTAAGTGGCCACACAAATATATCAACCTCCAGGCATGCAGGCTGAGAGTGCGGAGAGCCGATGCTCTATAAACAAGCAAATATAGAAACAACAAATGGAGACGTCACTTGGCCGCAGCAGTAGAAAAACGGCACAGCTGTATTGTGTGGACATCTTTTTAGGATGTCTAGTTTTTGAAAAACTGAAGCCGTTGCAAACTCTCTGTTTCCCAGTCTTCCACAGTAAATATATATATATATATATACATATATATATAGATGTTATGTATTTAGAATGGAGTGGTACCACTGCTTAATAACGGTACTTATGGTAAAGTAAGTAAGAAAAAGTAGAGCGTGAATGTCATTTCATACTTCATGACATTACCTTTTCTGACACATAAACAAACAGCTTTTTTGTGATGAACCCCTCATGCGCAAAGGCCCATGGACTAGCTGCTTTTGGCATTCTGCCCTGTGTCTGACAGTTCTCTGCATGCTTAAGCTGTCATTTCACTAGTACACAGGCTGAAGGTCAGCTGTGATTCTCTCCCACTCTCTGATCAGCAGAAGGGTTAGGTATTAGATATCAGGTGTTTACAGTATGTATTAAGATAAGCTGACAGCACAACTGAAAAAAGACCTATTGATTTAACTTTTAAAGCACAAGAACTGCACAGTTCCTAATGACACTGCATTAAGAAGGGACGTAACAGAATTAAAATGGTTAGCCCTGTTACAACCGAAATGCTGTAGCTCACATATAAGACTGGACTGAGCTGTTGCTGTTCGAATAACTGTGTTTATGCCTTAAAAAAAAAATTACGGGACTTTGGGTTGAGATCTGTGGGTGGTTCTGATTCTCAAAATACATAGAATGGGTCTTTCTGGGAAATTTGTCTTCAGCGGGTAACGATAAAACCCCAGAGGCATTTCCACGCAAGGATTGCTCTTCCTGTCACACTGATGCAGTTATGAGCACAAACAAAGTGATGCTTTGGAGACTATCGCTTCCAAACCTTCAGGAATATGTGGGTCGGTGTCTTCAGTCAGTGTTATTAGTACTTACTGTACAACGAGCAAAAATAAACACAATGATATACACACACAGAATGTCTCTTCCATTTATATGATTACTTTTACTGTATGCACATAGCTAAATTTAAGTGACTGAGAAATTAGTGACCTAGAAGTAAAAAAAGTAAATTCTTTATGTAATGGACTGACTAACTGCCTCGTAAAGCCTCCCTCATTAGCACTGCTGGGATATGGTTAGGCGTTTTCAGATAAATAACATTCAAAATATCACCTTTTCTCTTCACATGTGTCAGAGCAATTACCCTGCCTTTGGCCTGTTTTGTTCTCATTTTCTGAGCATATATTTGTTGCAGTAGTAAAAACCCCATGTTCCGTGGCATGGTAGGGAAGGCTTGGACCAGAGTTTTTCTACTCTGGCACCATAATCTCATTGCCGAGCACAAGCTGAGTTCACTGGAGGGACTCCAACACACAGACACATACAGGGAACAAATGTCCACCAATATGCCACAGCAATTAGAGGGATATTTCTGCATTAAGAGGATAGCTGAAAACAATTTCATCTGCAAAACCAAAATCATACACAAGTCTGGACAGCTCTGGCGTTTACAGAGCATTCATTTCACTGATTGATCGTTTGAATGTGACCTAAAATGTCCTGTTGTAACTTGAATGTTCAGCACAACACATTCTCCCAGAATCTAAGCTGATGAACTGCAACAATAGCGGAATCTGAAAATACCTCCGAGCATCATTTACATATAAAAGCCGTCTTTTCATCTCCATAGTAGCATTGTTTCATTCCACTCCAGCATGATGAATCCTACAGTCTGACTTAATTGTGAGACAAGAGAAGAGAAAGATGTGGGCTAATGCAACAAATCACGAATCACCAGGGAATTCTGTCTAATCGCCTGGCATTCAAGTCGGAGAATTTTATTTCATGTTTCCATATTGAGGGAGAGTAAAAGATACAATACTTATTTGTATTTCTTTCAAGAGTTCAATCATTATCACCAGCGCCATTTCCTCTATTCCCTGAGTGCCTTCTGGCCAATTATTAGCTGTCTTCTTGGAGCTTGGAACCAACCAGAATAATCCCTAGAAACCACAAAATATGAATACCGAAGCCTGCTACGGCCCTTTAAAATTTATCAAAAGGAAAATAATAAAGCTCTAAAAGCAAAAAAACTGAATAAACAAAACATTACAAGAGCAGCAGTCTTTTATCACTTTAAAGGACAGTCTCAATAAAAAGGCCTTATTAATTTCAGCTCTTGAAAAAGAATATTAATGGGACATCACAATATAGAAAACACATTTGCTAATTCAGATTTTTTTTTGTCTGATGTAAACACTTGAATTGAAGTTCTCTTTCAAATTAATGGATAAAATGAATATCCTTCCATCTGGAACATGTTCCAATAAAAAGACTCATCAATATCACCTTTTCATGTGCTTAAATATAAAATTGGTGATCTTACTTACCTTTCAGTGATAATACTTGGGTTAATTGTTACAATATCTGTCTTGTATCCAACATCCACAGCATATTTATCAGAAATGGGAGGTATGTTGCATCTTTAAAAGAAAAAACAGTCAGTGAATCAGCGCAGTTTTTATGAGCTAAGCAAGACAGATGTCTCTGTTAGATCATTTGTATTAAACAGAAAGTCCTTATGGTCATACTTACAAAGAAAATTTAAGCAAGTGCTCTTCTTTTTAGTGACTTTCAAACTAATGCCAAGGAGGAAATGAAAAGAGTAACACTTGCTTATGTTTGTTACAAAACTAGACAGACTGAACAGAGACCACCATCATACAACATACAGTGATTCCCACTACCTCTACTGTGGGGTTGAATGGTATTTTAAAAATGTACTTTTGTCAATCAAAATTTATCATCACCTAAACACAAAGTCTGCAGAATCAATTTCTTTCCCACATTTGCTGTTCTTGATGATTCCTCCATTGCCAATCACTGCACATTTCTTGAACTGGGACTTGGTGTATGGCATGTCCTTCAGGAGAGGTAAAAACAGCATTATTTCAGAGGGCGGTATTAAAACTTGGACCCACTCGCTGTTCGTCCATCACCAAAACAGCATTACAGGATGCTTACTAATCAAGACAAAATGGCGATGTCAGTTATAAACCACTATTTTCATTGCTGTCGGTCAGCGGGTGGGTAAAAGTTTTTCCCCACTCCTTCAATAAGGAAAGCAACTCCACAGTAAAAGGAGTTTCACATTGTAAAACCTAACTTAACAACCATTTGTATGAACAGCAAAAGAAATCAAGAACTGATCATATTATCAACAGATGAAAAATGGACCGCTATTGGCCCTATCTTATCAATTCTGCTGTCAGCACTCACTCTGGTATTTCACAATGAAACAAGCGGGATAATTTTAAGTTGGCACAGGTAAAGTGGTGGGAGTGAGATAGTGAAAACATGCTTTTAAAGCTTTTACAGTCTGATTCAGCACATTTTCAAACCAGTTCAAAAATCAAAGAAAATACTTTCCCATCTTCCAAGGCAATTGTTTTCCGCTATATATCCTGTTTGACAAAGGAAGCTTTATGCAGTGAAATTCAGAAATATTCTCCAGCTCTGAAATCCAACCAACTCACCAGGCCAGTTTTGACATATTCGTCATGGAAAAAGATATTAAGAGATATTAAGACATTCAAAGATAGGGAATGTTTTTTTTTTTTTTTTTATTTACTCAAATAATTTCTTTTTCATCATGATAATATTCTACTCTTATTCTGAAATTAAAGTGTGTTCCTGACCTGCACCAGCAGTCAGTAATCAGCTCATTTCACCTATTAGCTCCAGAGGACTTCAGGTGTAAGTCCGTCTGTGCCACTAAAGTGTAAAATTAGTACGCATCAGATCTGCTGAGGCAGCCAAAGACACCTGCTCTATTTCTCTGCTGCCCTTAATACACATGGAATTTCCCATCTGAAAGTTGTTAATCAGGATTGTCCTTGGTTACATTAGAGCCATAGACTTCCCATTAGCCTTTAGGTAAAGGGAGACAGACACCTTCATCTCTCATATCATATCACCTCTGTAGTAGCATATCTCAGTTGTAATACAAGAACAGCAAGACCTTCGGTGCATGTAAACCTGGTCAAAACACATATTATTTAAATTCAGGACTAGAAACAACAAGTAAAATTCCTGCAAATTTCAAAACCTCAAACAAACCAAAGAAACTCATCTTAATAAATCATGAAATAAAATCAAGGCAGAGAACAAAATTTAACTAACCTTAATTCACAACACTTTAATTGATTTACTTTAATTACTATTATATCATTGGGTTTGATCATGTGTGACATCAAAGGAGGATAGGATTGCAATTATTAATGTGGAATTACTACGGCATAAGGAGCCAAAACAGTGATGACCATGCCTCCTACTAATATCCTCATTTCTCCTGGATTTAATGTAGATTTTAGAAAGGGCTTCTGTCTGAGAAAGGACTTACATCTGGAAACATCTTGAAAATCTCTGGGCTGATGTGCAGGATCCCGCTGGTGTCCACCTCGTATCTGAGTTTGGTCCCAGAGGGAGTGTTTCTCTTGGTGGTGAAGAGGAAGGAGGGGGCATTGCAACAGCGGGACAGGGAGCTCCTGAAGAGAGGGAACCAGGAAAACCACCAGTCCTGTCAGATACTGTACACATCAGCATCAGTACTGCCTTTACTGGGGAGATACGCCACTGTATGTGGACTTTCATAGGCCGGGAAGACATAAATATCCAGTGCCTTCTCACAATGTTCATTGAATATACTGGAAATAAACTTATATGCATTTCATCAGACACCTCTACCCAGAATGACTTCCAAAGGATCCATCAACACAGCTGCATGTTGACTGAAGCAATTCAGGTTTAATAGCTTGCTCAACGTTACAACATCAGATGCCCTACCTAGGAATCAAACCAGCGACCTCTGGGCTACAAGACTTGCCCCTTACCAATAACCCTCACTGCTGTTCACTGCTCATTGTTCATTGCCATTTGTTACTTTGTTGTGTGTAATAACCACTTTTGTGACTGATCGATGCTAAAAGGTCGGCGATGAGGTCCAACAGCTGAAGCTACTAACTTGAAGGCATTGGTCTCCAGCTTGCTCTGATCCCACTTGCAGACTTGCAGGTTCCTCCATCGATCAAACAGGTCAGCTGTCTTCACCCTGAGGACACCCAACGGGGCAGTATTCAGTAGAGCCACGCTGTATTTGTTTTAATACGATCATGACTTTTACTTGCTGGGAGGAAAAAAGTGGAGGTGGCCAGAAATAGATGAGCTCCAAATAGGTCTCCTTGAATTGACATTTCCCTCAATTAATTGGGTAATGTGATTCCCATCGGGGTGAGAGGATCGCTGTACTGTAACGGCAGTAGCACTGCTGGCGGTGTAATATATTGTTCCCTGGCAAAGACTGCCAGAGGACACAGACACTTTGGCCCCTGTGCAGCTCTCACTGATCTCTTAATACAGCCTTCAAATGATCCTATAAAATCATGGATCAGCACGACACAAAGCAACAGGAGTTCTTGTTGGGTGATCACACTGTTGTAGGACAAAGAAGACAAAGCATGAGCATTATCTAAAGCCAAGCAATGCTGATACTGTTAAAAGTAGCATGAACCCAACAAATTGGACACAAATCCAGCAAAGGGCGTGACTGCAGAAGAATAAACAAAAAGGAATCGTCAAGACCAGGGGTGACATTCTTGGCTGAAGAATGTAGAGCAGTAACATACATGAAGAAGAAACTGGAAAGACTCGGGACACCGGACTGTGAAATTTGCATTTGCGCCTCTGTCATGATCTTCCTTTCAAAGAGGCTTGGGACTTCCATCACTGTGGCACACCGATACTCACATTGTGAGGACCTTCACGTCCATGATCTCTTGTCTGAATTCCTTGCATGTTGTAGAGTTGAAGTCATATGGACCATCATACATCTCAAGGTACCTGCAGGGAAATTCACATTCAGTCTAAAGCTGTCCAGTCAATATCCTACATTCAAAACAGACCAAAAGTTAGATGACTTACTATTAATACATATACAATATTAAACTAAAAAACAATTCTAATCATTAATTTAAAAACCACTAGGCCATCTTTAATGGACAGCTCAACAACCATTCTCTTACTTATTCATGTCTGATGTACCACTAAGATATTACAACTAAATACCCTGAAGTAAATACTACATAACGTGTCAGTTTTTATTGGATCAAAATCATGTGTTCATCATAACCTATTACCTATTTGAGTGTAAAACACCCAGTTACCCATGGAATTTCAGAAAAATAAAGTAATTAATTGATCCAACTATTGCCTGATTTGAGCCCTTTTAATTATCAACAGTTCATGTTTTGATTTCGCTGCCTGTCACTGAAGGATTGATGTTGTGTCCGGGGATTCATACATGAATAACTCATACAGAAATAACAAGGACAGACTGTTGTTCACACACAAGTGAATCTCTACAAAGACAAACAAAATGAATCAAGAGATGGAAATACAAAGTGAGAAGGTATGTGGGTCGAAGTGACAGCCAGCTGTAGCCTGTGTGGAACGCAGATTACTAAAATTATATTGTCCATCTTAACCATATTAACCACTGCTTATTTTTACCTGAATACAGTGATATAATATACCAAAAGAGTGTTTAGAATACTGAACTAAAGGCATGATTTACAGCTGTCTCATATGCATGTGGAGATGGACCACTTTTCACGCAGTGCTCCTCTGTACCATTGACTACTATGAACATACATTTTTAACCAAATCTAATGATGCAATTTAATAAAAAAAAATCCAGATTTCTGTCTGTATAAAAGTCTGTTTAACAAAATGTATGCACATTGACATATTATAACTTTTTGTCATAGTTCAGAATCAAAGGTTTATCATTTTGAATAAACATGCACACACACACTTGCACATGCACACATGTTCATCTGTCTCACTTTGAGCCTTCAATTTTCTGAGCAGCTTAAAACTCGTTCTAATAAATCAAATTATCATTCCTGCAATTCATAATATTCTGTCCAATGAGATATAATCTCAACATGCTTGAGAGGCAGCAACAACTTCATACAGAACATGGCTTCAATGGCATAACAAATTAATAGCAAACCACGTTAAAGGAATGACAACATTTACAAAACAAAAAGACATCAGAGCCAGAGGTGAGATTTGATGTGTCTCATGCCAGAGAGATTATAGAATCAATCATCAATACAGACAACTTAGCCAACATTGTAGTTTTTCACACTGTTTTTTTCCCCTTCCCTTCTGTTATGTGCTAACAGTCTAATAGGGGTTGTGCATCATGCATTTAAATCAGTCTACAACCGCTCACTATATGAAACGTAACCATTTCCTTTTGAAAAATGCACCTTTGTACAGTGGCCCACTTACAGATCTGAATTTCACATATTCACTGAAATATGTGAATTATCCTCAATTAGGAAGAATCCCAAAAATATGAGTGATAAGATTCAAGGCAAACAAATGCGTGACAGAGCTACTTTAAGTTCCTGTGCATTCGAATTGGCTTGTAATTGATAATAATATTGATCTATACCAGCCCTGGCACGAGCCTCCTCTGTCTGGTGCCCTGACAGGTTCCCTCTGGAAACTATTTGGCAGGTGACCAGATCTCCCTGTCCCCAGGATGTCACTGTATAAGAGAATTACCACCCTCTGTCTTCACCCAGAGGAGCTTTAGTCATGTCCAAGTGGTCAGACATGAGAATACTGGGAATTTTCACACTGCATCATTTTCAACTAGGACAGGGGAGTTTCTTGGATGATCTTGGATTTTTGACTTCACCTGATTTAAATGTCTGTAAATCCACTCATATATTAAAAAGAAGGTTCTTTACATGTCCAGAGGTGCTTCAATAAAGCTGTAATTTCATTTATTGGTCCATACCTGTAAAATAGTTGGAATGCTCATGTTTTGAATCGATCCCAGTAACTTTGAACCAAGCCACCCATGTCTGCTTGAAAGGCGTGCTGTTTATGCATTATGTGCACAAAGATTTTGCTGTCACATAGTGCAATAAGCCAAGTGAGTTTCCCAGCTAAAAATGGGAGGAGACATGGCAGAGCAGAATTTTTATCATTCAAAATTCTGCAAAAGGATTATTGTCCTAACTTTATGGTATGAAAAATGTCAATTAGATTCTCTATGCAAAAAATATTTTTGGTTTTAGCGGGACATGTTTTGTGCCTGTGTCAAGTGCATTAATATACAATGAAAAAGCCTTCCATAAAGATACTTTCTCAAATCTCTTTAGGATCGATGGCTCCACACAGCCCATGATGTTCAGACCTCCCAGCTAGCATTTAATTGAAGGTCGCCTGGAAAAAAGCCAAATCCCGGCTCAATATGCTGCAGAGGTAAGATTACTCATTTCCCGCTGACATTGCCGAGTTCATCACCAATCACAGTTGATTCAGGATCAATTCAAAACATGAAGCAAAGCATACAGACCATTTTGTGGTTGAGCAGAAACACTTAAAGCATGTCTTTTGGGTGAAGTCCACCTTTAAAAGGAAGACTCATGTATATTTCCATTTAATTTGCCAATTATCTGTCCTGTGCAGATGCAGAATAGTATTCATGCTTAAACGTTCCAACAGCAAAAGATAATGTATTGCTCCTCAAAGCACAGCTGTTGGAAAAGATCAACGGTTCTCAGTACATGAAGGATGGTTTATGTATATTTTCAGCAACCATCATAACTCCTTGTGATCCACTTACTGAGAATAATATATTGTGGAACAGAAATGTTGGGGTCAAAGTAGAGTGGGCAGCTTGCAGGTGGCTCTTCTTTCATGTAGCACCAGTTCACCACCAAGAGGCTGTGGAGGGCTGAAATTGCACCAGCAGGGACGGCTACATCTCAGCCAGTGACTGCTGCAAGTGAGTCCAGTACAGGCTCACTTTGTAATGGTGGTCGGAAAGGGTATTGAAACATGTCAGAGTGAATGTTATTGTAATTTTTTTTTAGAAGGAAGCAGTTTTTGGAACTGTAAACAGGACCTGTGCTGTAATCATTCAATGATTCTTGTGACTGTCCTTCCAAACCCTGGTTTTGGGGAGGGAGAGGAAAGACTATAGATGGGAATGCCATTCCTGAGATCGTCTGGTCAGTCCTTGGGGGGGAAGTATGGCATGGACACAGAATGCACAAACACAAATGTAATGTCTGAACCCTGATCCCCCCACCCTCGAGGAGTTCAAGACATTGCCCATCTTAGCAGGATCCGAGTCCTAAATCTTCCAGCATCCAGCAGCGCCAACACCCCAGAGGGATACTGTGGCACTGGTGTTGACCTCAGCGTTCGTCCCTTTCCTTGAATGAAATCAGAATCCCCTGATGGCTGAGGGCCTTTGACTCGTTCTTGGCAGCATTATAACAGTAGGCGTTTAAGGTCTCCTATCGGAGCATTAAGTAGATGGGAGGTAATCATGCGACAAGAGTCTGGCTCCTGCAGCTACTGCATTATTCTATGGGGGAGCAAACTACTGTAAGTCCTTTGTTTTGCCTGAGGTTTCATATGACAGAGAACCAAGCCTGTCATGTTTAGAATGAAGATAAAATGTCTGCAGATAAAAGGGAATTCATATTCTGTATTTAACAGTTGAAAGTATTAAAATAATTAGTTTCATAAATTTAACACTCTATTCCTTCCACTCTCTCCCTAACAGCATGTTCTCTTTGTTGCAGGTACAATCATTAAAAAGTACAGTGTTTCAAAATGTATGGGGCTTAAAAAGAAGCTTGAAAGAGGGAGGGGAGTTGACAGATTGATGAATTAGATTTTGTGGAGTATTGATTATGTTGGATTCAGGAACCAGCTCACAAAACATACCTGATTAGATCTTTAATCATCTGGATCACCAAATGATCTCAGTCTACAATAAAGAGTCAGTCGATGATTGGATTTAGTTTAGGACCATGCAATCAAGGAAACATGCAATGGAATATAACTACTGTAGGCAATAACTACTGTAGGAAACCTTTAAAAGAGCCTCTGTTAGAGTCTCTTCTATAATATGGAATTTGTGGGTGGGTTAGTTTAACGACTGAAACATTTCCCATTCTTTCCCCCACATTACAGCGTATTTTTTACATTCAGACAGCACTGTCAAACAGGGAATAAATGCATTGTTAGAGAATTCACAAACTTTTCAAACCAAAAAAGGTGAGGTAAGATCAATAGCAATTTCAGGAGAATGAAAATGTTCATTTAAAAAATGGACAATGCTGGTGCTTTGTACAAAACACAACTGATCGAGTAAATTGCACACATTCAGGTGGAAGTAAAATGAAATGGATTAGTCCATATGCAAAACATACGAATGACGCAGGAGCCTTGAATCACAGAGAACTTTCAACAGCATTTCAAGTTTTCCAGAAAACTTAGAGGAGCTGATGCATATCCATATTCAAATCTAATCTGAAATGACCTGCCTCACTATTTTACTTTTCTTTATATCAAGTGATTTTTTTTCATCAGGTATGGATTTATTAGGGTCATTGCTATTGAAACAGCAGCATTATACTCCTTTAGAAAGACATGGAGACATGGTAATGTATATTTTTAACACAAGCACTATATGTAGTTGCTTGATTATAATCATCAACTGAATGCATCATAGAAGATGAATCTAAAACAGCTGGAAAGAAAAAAAAAAGAAAATAGTCTTATTGTAAATGACATTTTTTATGGTTTATATCCAGAGGGTCATCTCAATCAATTGTCACTGACAACTGAAAAAAGTCCCAAAGACTATTCCTCCGCAGGCCCTGTAAAGAACATCAGGGTTTATATTTACAATAATGATCAACGTTTGAGTTCACTGAGCTTGTGCAAGATATTGCGCACTGAGTACCGGTCTCCATGGCAGTGACTGATGCTAAAATCTAGTATCTGCTGGGACATACAGAAGAATTCAGAAATGTCTCTGCCTTCATCTTTCTCGTCCTAACAAGAGAATGCAGATGCAACAACAGGCAAGGCCACAGAGAAGTGTGACACAGAGGACCGAGACAAGGTGTTCTTGAAATGCACAAATGGGTGGCTGAATGAGACACAGAGATACAATACAAGAAAGCCAGAACATCCACAGGAAACCTCTTTCAGGTCCTACCCTCTCCAAACATGGGAAAAGAATCCAGGGAGGGTGGGGGGGGGGGGGGGGGTCGGGGAGGAAGGGGGCGGAGGGAGAGAAATCAGACAACATGCAAGAGGGAATCTGTAGTGCAACGATCACTGGAAAAATATGAGAATTGAACCTCTTTCAGACCAATGAAAAAGAAATAGGCATTCCTGTTTGTAAAGACTTGAAATCCCTCCAAACTGGCCTACCTTTGATTGCGTTTTTTTTTCTTCTGAATATCGGCTAGGCAGGGAGTGATAATAACAGAGTTCTGTGACTCTGTCTGACGCTGAAAATTCTGACGGAAACATCTGTCAACATGCAGACAGGTAAGTTAGCATTAAACTGATTTTCTGATACCATCACCCCTGTAACATTGAAAATGTGTACAGAGCCTTGCCATTCAAAAGAATAAAATGTACAATAAAAAAAACCTGATGAGCGTGTCCCTTTGCTACCTTATTTTCTCGGTAGAAAATAGATGTGAGAAAAATACTGTGTATCACACAGGTCTGTACAGTTAGTTACACTGATTGGGGGCTAAAGGAATGAGCACCCCACTTCAAGCATGCATGATTTTGATACATTAGTAGGAAGAAATAGAAAGAAAACAATATCATAAAAAAAATTCTCATGTTGTTTCTCTATTCCTTTATCTCGATTTCTCTAGTGAGGTTGTACAGTCAATCACTTTGGAAATGTACCTTTTCTTCCCATTTCTGGCAGGCTTCAGTGATCCATCATCCGAGAAATTAACAGGCCCGGTCCAATTTGTCGTTTCGTCTCCTTTGAGTCGGCTAAACTGTTGCCCACTAATAAGAAAATGAGTCAGTTTATTTGCGATTTATTTACTTTAACGTGTTAAGAACTCCACACAAACAGTGATTCAGCACAAAGTCGGACCCCTTTTAAAATTTAATTTCAATTAAATAAGAAACGTGAAAGATGACAAAATGATGTAAGGGGCTTGGAAAATACAATATGAATGAGCCACATTTTTTTCTGCCCATGTGCCTACTAAAACCAATCCACAAAAGAAGTACAACTGTACCACTTGAAAGATACAAAGACTATCCATTTAATTTTCCTTTAGGCTCTCCAAAGTGAGTACAGAAAAGGGTGAAGAGAGAAGAGAAGGTTATCATGAAAGAGTGAATAGTAAGAGAGAAACTTAGCCCCATCATGCACAGATACAGTTTAATAATCAACAAATATCCTTCAGTTTTTTTTTTTTTTGAACACTAAATAAGTATTCGAGTCACAGACTTTAAGGCATGTAAAGCATACACAGCAATATGGCAGTAATTGACACAAAGAAAAAAAATCAAGCACTTGTACAAGCTGTGTAATGTCTGTGTGTTTGAAGATTATACTAGTAGCAGACTGCACTATTTTAGCACACTGACACTGAACGCAACCAATACTTAAACAGCAAGTTCATATGTGCTTGAAATACAGATTTTATTGTGTTGATAGCTGCCAGAGAGTCCTAGGCCGCTTTATTTACCGCTTTATTCTTATAACATGCATTTCTACTAAGTATAATTTTAAAATTATATTCTAAGTATTTAGGAACACATTCACTCATTTTCATGGAAATTCACTAGATTTATTGCTGGTATTTGGTTCATTATTTTGATATAATACAATTAGCTTTATGTTAGATACATATCATTTATAAAAATAAAACATTAACACACTGACATCTCTGAAACTTTATTGCTACCTGCCATTTATGATGATTTCAAAATATATATTTCCAAATTGTGGTGGTACAACAACATTTCATTATTTTGTTTAAATTGAGGTTTATTGTTTAAACTTGCTGTGCTGTCTGCACATCTTGGACCGCTATTGAAAAATCAAAGAAGTCATACAGACTGACATCATGACTAATTCAATGGAAATACTGTCTCAGCTTCAAAGGGGTCTTCTTTTATTTTGTGAAGCACTCCATGCTACAGAGAGTTAAAGCAGTCACAACAGTCACTATATTAGTATTCTTGAATTAGGCTACATGTCGGGTCACTGCATATTGTTAGTTAATCTATAGTGCATTTAAATTAGACTATATGAATACTTAACGGTTTACAGATAACTGTGAGAGACTGATGTCCTTTCCAGGGCACAGAGCATCTCTGTTTTAGGAGCCACACCCTGCGCCCGCTACTGTAGGGGCCAGGCTCTGCATCCCTGAGTAAGATAAGTGCATTCAGAAACATTAGTGGAAAGATGCTCGCTTCAGGTTGATCAAAATTACAAAACCGATAAATTTTAAATTTCAGATCACACAAGTTAATTTCCTATGTCATCGCATCAGGTGAAAAACTCAATTCAGTGACAACTCAACATACTCATTTAGTATTCAAACTGGTAAAATGGTTACCATGGCAATCAATGCAGTAAGATTGTGGGGCATTTTGTGTGAAATTGAAAGAAAATACATAAGTATTTTTGGCATGTACACCATATTCATCAGAAGCCACAGAACTGTTCTTTTTAAACATGCCACAATGCTCTGTGATTATCAGAAGGCAGTGCTGTAAGAGAGTCAGAGGAAGTCATTAGAAGTACACAGAAAGACTTCAAATGTGTATATGTGTATCGAACAACTTACCATTTAGTTGCATATTACCATTCAGGTCATAAAACCTATTCAGTTAGTTTCAGGTAGAAAATTACCCTGGCATTTGTCAAATATGCTAAAAAATAGTACTGTTTTAACCATTTTCCACTCTCTTGCCTTGAACACACAGTACAATTTTTAGAGGAAATGAGTGAATCTGACATTCTTTATGAGTTTACTGCTGTGGTATCAGAGTCAAGCATACCATACCAGACCAGAGGTAAGAAATCAAGGAGTCTTAGTATGTCTCACCACAGTACCTCAGGATATGCCAAGTATTGTTATTAAACATATTGACAAGCTTGCTATTTCCTTTCTTAACCTGCTCAGAGGTTTTAGTGTACAGAACAGCAGAGTACAGATCATAACTCTGAGATACAGGAAATTGTCTGCCTTTTCTACAAAAACACCTGGCTATTTATTCCCACTCATCATGCCTCTGTTGTCATGGTAGCTAGGTCTCTGTAGACAATCAAATAAACACCTGTGTTCTCGCCAAAGCTCAATGGTCTCCTAATCTTCCACTTCCATCCAAAGTGTGCCCTTTCCCTGGTGCTTGTGTATTGCTGCTGTAGGGTTTGTCTGCGCACAGGTCTCTCACTGATTCTTGTCAGCTGCTGGGACACTACGTTGAATAGTTGCTACTCTTATGTTCGTTCTCTTTGCATCAGCTTGCAAAACAGAACACCAGATGCAATTCTGGCTAAATTCTGGCATGCAACTTGCAACTTGGACATATTTGCAACAACAATAGCCTATCTTCTGGCACCTGATATACTACAGGTGGTAAATGGCATGAATGTGCATCATTTTGTTCTCAAACTCTTGCAAGTGAATGCTAACTTAGACATCTAAGATCAGCAGTCATCATGCAAATCTGGGTAGAAAATTGTAATGTGTGTTCTAGGCTATATATGAGGAAAGCTTTTGAGGCAGTTTAACTCAGAACCAGCAACCTACTACAATATTCACCAGTAAACCAATGAGATTGTTTTACTGGACAACATATCATATCCAAAATATTTTACTTGAACAGACTTCATCAAAGAAGATGGATTATACATTTTATTGCATTATGTGGACATTAATGTAAAAAGAAATAAGGAATTAACAGGCATCTAAATTTGGAGGTCATGCTACCAGATATCATGGATTTTTGTTTATTTTAATGTTCATGTTAGAAAATGGGGGATTATCTATTTAAAAACCCAACATATTGAAACATTTCATGTTTTGTTGCCAGAAATATTAAAATCTTCATCACACTTGGCAAGTATATCATAGTTCATCATAGTGAAATATTGGTCACAATCTGCAATTGCATAATAATTCAGCATTATACACTTATAAAATAATATGTATTTGCGCCTAGAAAATGTATAGTCACATTTTCTTTTACTCCGGTAAAGAAAACACAAAAACAATGTTAATGAGATACCAAACTAATTAAATTAACTCACATATTGTGCTAACTCACAGTGCTGTCTTGCAGCTGCATTTCCAGGTCTTGTTCTTCAAAATTGAAAATAAATCTGTTTTGGGACCATGCAAAAGCATTCTGCATAAATGCTGAGCTCTGATAAAAAAAAACTACTCTCTTACTATTCACTCTGCTTAAGTGTCTATTTCCTTAATTGCCTAAAAATGACAATTAATCAGTTAATGGATAAAAAGTGATGCCATTGGTGGTTACGAGGGTAGGGACAATAAAGAGATATGGATACTTTTCCACATGTTCTCCATTTTACAAATGTTCTGCTTTCATTTCACCGCTGCTTTCGACACGCCATTATCAGCCACCGCCTCGTTCACGTGTCCTGTCTCCAGCCGTTAAAAACCAGAGGGATTACAAACCATCTTGCCAACAAAGTCCCTGCAGCTCTCAGGTCCCCTGGACATTTCCGCTGAGTGAGGAACCAAGCCTTCGGCCTGCGGCATCACCACTGTGGATGCATGCAGACATCCTGAACACCAATGAAACTGATGGTAAAATGTTCACGTCCAGAACAGCCATCTGAAGTGTATTCACTTTTAACTTGAAGAGTATAATCTGCATTGACTTCACTCCATAAATAGATTAGCTAAAAATGTGGTTTCTTATCATTCTTCTTCTCAGAGAGAAAAAGAAAAAAAAATTCTCTTTGCATATTTACCTCTTTGAAAGGCAAAAGATAAGTATGCATTTTAACATGGAAATCCAATGAGCAGGAGCGAATATTGTTCAAAAGGCCAACAGCCGCTAGCAATTGTGCCTATGAGCAAAACTGCACTTGTAGGAGGTAGCACATTAGTTTCTTTCTGATCTTCATTCTCATCTTCTCTTTGTAAAATCTCAATGTTGGAAACCAAGAGGCTAGTATCTTGGATATAACTAAGAATATATCCATTCTCCTGCTGTAGACAATCACTGGAGGAATAGCAACGTCAATGCTTTGCTCTGTGGAGTTTATGCAAATCGAACAGTCTGCACTCCCTCTGTGGATGAATCTTAATTTTTCATAGTGTTTTCTTGGCTAGCACTGAAATCTACAGTTGATAATATTGTGAATATCATGCACTACTATGTAGGTCTGTAAGAAAACGTTTACTGTTTGTGTGAGACAGAGGAAGAGAAAGCAACAGAGAGAAATAGAGAGGGAGAGCCAGAGATAAAGACAGAAACAGAGGTTTTTATCTGACCATCCACAAATCTACCAGTAATACATTTTGCATAAGTTGCCTGCCCCTAATGGCTACATGTACTTAACATTCTGCAAGTACAGTAAAAGGCTGCATAAGCAATGGACCTTCCTCAGCTCATCTGTAGTGAAAAGAGGCATTTGCAGATGTGTGATTTGAAGAGATCATGTCATATTGGACAGCATTTCTCATTACTGTTAGAAACGATAGAAACGTAGAAATGATGATAAATGATACAGGACATGTCAACCTTAGTCATTTCCCACTCACACAGATTTTTTTTCTTATCAGTTCAAACAGAAAAAGCTATGCTTTAATTGGAAAGCATTTCTTTACGTGTATTGTTTTAACTTTTTTTTTTTTTAAATTGCACATCATTTTTTGTGAATCGCAGCTATTACACAAGAGTAATATCATTATAAAATATATATCATCCTTTTTTTAGATAATTACTTTTTAGAAACAGTTGTTAAGTGGTATGCCTACACGAAGACTCAATTCAATATGCTGGAATACATGATTTATGAACACATTTGTCACAGCTCCTGACAGCTTTGGTAGAGAGCCTGGGTAAAACACATATCCTTACTTTTAGAATATAATGTCAATGGGCCCAGGCAGCAGAAACGCAGCCAGGCCCTTTATGTTCACCACATGGCAGAGGGTTTTGTTTATGTGCGCATTCTGTCCTCGATAAACAAACATCGTATAGAGATGGCTGCTTGCCACACAGCCACTGGGAAGACTGGAATGTCACAGGTGGCTCTGGCTCCACTTGCTATTTTACCTCTGTTGCGTACTGCTTTGGATATTACCAGCTAGATATGTCATTCCCTCTCCCTCTCTCTGATCTAGTCAAACCTCCTCCAGTGCTAAAAATAAATCAAATACCCACTCCATTGCTGTCAGTGACTACAGCACACAAAGGCACAAGTCCTAAATGCTTTACATTTGGTTATATGAGAGCATTGGAAAAGCAGTAAGTGCACCATAAATTGCTGGACATGATATTCTAACTAATGGCACACCTGTTCTTAAACACCCAATACAAATAACTTTGGTCAAATGGTTAGCTATCCTACCAGTGGCACTTCCAACTATTTTGCTATCGGGGAACACTCTGAGCCATATTTGATACATTTTCATACAGACTGCTCCAATAACAGGATGATTGAACACATTTTTTTAATACTACCTCCTGTGTTTTTTATCTGCAGTGATGAGTATCCTTTTGCCATGGAAAAGCTAAAATTCCAGTCAATTAGTTATCTCACTGAAATCAATCAGCGTGCCACCTGTTCATCTAGGTTGAAAGCCAGTGATGTGAGAACAGAGATTGCAGCAGTGTTGGCTAAATGAGCCAAGGTCATACAAACCTCTGCAACTCCTCGCTGGGGAGAATGAAATTTACTAACAGTACTAAAAATAAACAGGCCCTCCTGAATAATACATCTGATAAGCAGGTTAAAGGGCAGCCTTCTCCATGAAAAAGATACTCTAATTCTAGAGGCTAGCTTCGAAATGTAAAAGCAATTGCCTCTTCCTAGCTTGGAATCTGACACCGCTGGCTATGGGTTCAACTCCAAAACCACAGAACCACTGTTTTTTTTTTTTAATCTCAAGATATGGTAGAGACACCATAAAAGAGCAATACCTCACACTGAATTGTAGTGCACCATGTTGCAAGTGTTGCCATGAGACAAGGGTACATAGTGTTCTGATGAAGACCCATTTAGGGTCAAAATGTTAAGAGTCACACATGACATATGGATAATTAAATCAATTTTGTGTGGACCAACAGTAAATGTGCAAGTTTTGGTCTTTACGCTGTGTTTTTACAGTCCTTGACTCTGATGCCAAGAAAGTGAGTGAATGTATATTGGGTATTATCTGCAGTTAACCTGCCAGTTGGCATGGTGTGGATATGCCCTCTGGCACAAATTACATTTATTGACCACATATTGGAAAGGCTTCTTTGGCCTTATAATACCACATTCCCATGCACAAATTCAAATGTATAAATACATAGGCATGTGCATTCTTTCCAATGCTCTCATAACTGTTTGCTGGAATGAAACCCTATCCTGGACCAAATTACTATGCTGAATCTCTGTATCTCGTCGGTTAAAAGTAATGGGCTGACTCCTGATTTACGCCTTGTGACATCACTGAAATGTAACACAAGGTATATCACAGGATGTGCCAGCTCAGTTATATCTACAAAACACTACTTATTACCAAAACAGCCAATTCCATTCAACGTAACTTATGGTTTTATATGTTATTTTAAAAAGTCTTAACTATCACTCCGGATCTCTTTCTAAAACTGAAGCTGTATGACATCAAAATATAGTCATTTAAAAGATGCTGTTATCCATAGTAACCACGAGTACAAAGTGTACAACAGAAGATACTTAACCGACCACAGCCAAACATGTAGCAGTCCCTCACACAGTGCTTTGATAATTAGTCCTATTGTAAATACATACATACATGCTACAATGTATGTAATGAATTCAGATACACAACAATGATAAGGCCACCATGATATCAGAGAAACAGAATCTTCAAAGCATTCTCCATAGCCAACCTTCTGAGCCTTAAAACAACACAGGGAGCATCTCAGTAAAGCGTCGGCTTCGATGCTTTCACATAAGTGCTTAGAAGAGAGTGCTACATGCATAGTATACAGAGAGCTCCTTGGTTGCAGAATTTCTCCTCCAATGCGGGATTTGGATGGGCGTGTCCTGACGTGTACGTACAGACTGTGCTGTGTGCTCTTGTCATGGTTTTTGGGGATGGGCAGGGAGATACACCTCCCATTGTGACCTCATTTCATGGCTTCCCTTGACAAACCTGAGGTGAGCAGACATGGAAGGGAAAAAATGGCTACCTAAAAGCGTAGGCTTTCACTGCCCACTCAGATAGTTTCATAATCAACTACCCCCCCCCAACACCACGGCTCGAATGTAGGACTGGGGTAGCAAGGGCGGACTTGTAATTGGATTCACATCATCGGATTTTGAATTAATGAAGGCCACGAATTTGGAAAATGCAACAAAGTCCTGACACAAAAGGATAGATGGGTGAGAGGGGCACCCAGCTGGGATAAGAGGTAAACCGCAACACATAGATGTTTGTTATCAAGCACACCATGTGATGTCATTGCTCTCTTAAAGAAAGTCAACCCGACTGTAAGGGACAAAACAAAATTTGCTGAAACATCTCTGGGGCTCAGCGTGTAAATGATCATGATGGAATGTACTGCATTGGGGAGAGATATCCCCAATTGTGAAAATGTAGTATTCAACTACAAAAATTCCTGATGAAGGATGACATACATTAATTTACAAGAACATATGCAGAATCATGTTTTACAGTAGATGTAAATTAGATTCTGTATTAGTGGGGAAATGCTTGTTGCCATGGATCTGTTATAAAACAGCTTACTAAATATAGCATAAAACATCAGAACATGCAATTTTTGGTGTACACACAGTATAGTGTAATTTATAAGAAATGTTATTGTTTGACTGTGAAATGCTCTTAGTAAATATGAAAAAGACTGAAACTGAAAATACTTGTTGGTTAAAAATATCAACCTTTGTTGTATTGGAAATAAACCTCTGAAACGCTGCAGTGTCACCAATAACAAAAATCTACTATGTATATATGTAGGTACCAGTCAACCAGACTATCATCATTAAAAAATCAGATAGAAATATCGAAACAGTCATACACTATTATCTTCAGTATACGTAATAACATTATATTGCAACAAATGTGAGGACCAGTTTTAAGCAGTTTACACCTTTTGTGTCTACATCCCACAAAATGTAAATTGATCTAACTAACGTATTGTTATGTTGAACGATACCGTCTTTTACTACCAATGGCAGACTGAAAGCGCAACAATGAGCGCACGGCTACAAGTCTATTTCAGAACCTACTACTATCAATGACAACAGCAATAGTAATTATTATTATTATCATTGCAATAACAACACCCAAGAAGCAATAATCAATTTGGTCAATATTTTGTATTTTCAGGGCGCGAGGTAGAGGGCTAGTTTGAAAAAATGTGCTGACTTAATGAAAATTAGTTGGAAAAAATAGTCAGAAGTTGGTAATCATTTATTAACTGAATATTAAATTGACATTAGCTTCAATCAAGTCTATTCGAAATAACGTTTTATCCGAAATCGTTCACTTGTAGAAAATACGTATTAAAACGCTTACCTTTTAATGTAGTTTTTGCCATAAAGTATCTGTTGTAAAAGAGTAACTAGTCCAAAAGCACAAATAAATATAAAACAAAGAGATCTGTTTCCGAGCAAATCTCTACCCGACGGGTCGGAGTAGCCCATTCTTTAGCGCAGCATCCACTGATTCAAGACGACTCCAAAGCAAGCCTCCTTCTCCCAGCCTTGTGTCTCCGAGAAGCTCAGACTCGATGGCACATGTTTACTGTATGAAAAGGGACATCGTCTCGCTTCTTTTTTCTGTTTTTGTTTCTTAATTGCGGCAACAGCAGTGATCTATCCTAATAGTGTCGGTCGTGCAACATTGCTCTTCTCTTTGGTGAAAGGGATAACCTTCCAACTGGCAACGCGCAAATTGTGAGAACCTTCTGAGATGAAGCGTTAGGAAAACAACTGAATTGTCCCTTGAGGAGCTAAATTTCTTGTACATCTACCTGACATCTCACCAACAACGTGCGAATACAATCTCAGTCAAGCTGTAATGTCTACTCGCTGACTGCGCGGTTCTCTCCACCTAACGGGACGACGCAGTTCTCCCCGTCCAATTTTGTTCAGTGATCCAAACTGCGAGCCTATTAGCTTACAGACATGACTGGAATTCGCTATCGCAATTTCAAGATGATCATGTGGGCTTCTGCAAGCCAAACACTGCAACGTGTCGGCATTGGACAAATACTTGCATGGCATTCATGGAATTCAGGCGTATTATTTAATCATAAATAGGTCTATGAGATTTTTAAAGGCGTCTTTAAATGGTGTGTGGTGCAGCGCCGTTATTTCAGCCTTATCTACGAGTCAGCGCAAAAACCAAGGTCACGACTGCATCTCTCAAGGACAGCGTTGAGCACCCCCAGCATACTGATGTATTTTTAAAGGAGCTGAACTGCGCACAGTGGAAATAAGGAATGCTGATGTAAATTCAGTCAGCTGTGCCGACATTTCATTTCCAGCCCTTAGGACTATATTGCTAGGTTGCAGGAATTAATTCACGCTCACTAACAGAACTGAAAATAGGTCTTAACAAAGGGGCTTTGAAGTGTTATGCTCTGCTTTATAGCAACGGATAGTAAATGCTAGACTCATAAGCACAATTAAAAGGAATTTAATATATTTTAGTTTTATATTGTGCCACTGAGAATTACATGCAAACAATTTTGATTAATGGCCTGCGCTAGACTGTTGAACACCCAGTTCAAACTGACCATGTGTGAACCTTGTGCAATGTGCAAATTCCGCTCGAGCATAATTATATTCTACCCATTTTGGTGTTGATTTTGCCATGGCTAAAAAAAAGGTGGGAGGGGTGGGTGGGGGGGGGGGGGGGGGGGATGAATGAATAGTTTAAACAGAACCTCAGAATTTATTATTTCATAAATTAAATTTTCCACTTTTCTTGTCCTTATATGTACACATATAACATTTTGGGATAAAGATAAAAACCTGTACATGCAAATGGACAGATTTTTGTCAATAAATTGATATTGATATTTTATGTCTTTGAATAATGCTTGTGTTCCTCTGAAAACTCTTGTTGAATGTGAACAACCTACAGACCTAAGACCTAAGAAAAGGTCATGCTGAATTTATACTCAAGACCACAGAGCTCTGCTTTGACTGTAATGGCTTTTTCTAATCTTGCAGGATCAGCTGTTTTAGTTCTGTGATCATTTGAGCTCACTGGTTGCAAAGTGAGATTTGAGTCCTTCTTAGGTTGTTGTAAGTAGCCCCCTAAGGTCTGTCATATCATATCAAATTAATCATTTTCCTTCTAATACTACTCAATGACTCACAGAATATTGCTAAAATATTAAAAGATGAAATCACATGATTCCAAAATGCATATTTTCAGAAATGTCACATGTTGTCCACTTGTTACATCCACAGTTAACACTGACAAACCTAACGGGACAAACCTGAGCTCTCATGCCACAGGCTATGATGTTGTCACTTTACTAAAAATGTTTGGATCTCTGAGTAGGGCAGTGTGCAGCAATTTGGACCATTATCCCACTGAGCTGAATTACTGCTGCTTTTGGTCCTCCTTTTTTCTCCCGGAGATGCCAGTTGGCCTAAGCCTGTAGGACTTCAGTAAGCGAGGGTAGTGGGAGATTTGGGTCAGAGGACTGGATCAGTTGAGAGATGCCTCACGTATAGAACTTCAGCTGCATGAAAGCCAGGTAAAATATGCATGTGCACATAGTTGGAGATGAAGTGGATGATATGGGTGCTTCCCTACATTTTGTTGCTGGAGAGCCTGGTAAGTACCATACTGTGAATGAATCATATTTTGTCATCCAGAGAAGGACAAGACACAGCCAGGGACAACAAAAAAGTGGAAGAAACATAACAAGAAAACAACCTTGTCTTTCTTTGTGAAGGCTTCCAATGACAGGATTATATGAAATTATCTTTTTCTTCTTTCACCCCCATGCAACCCTACTTTGGAATGCCTAATGCTGCTATGCTCGTCTCACAGCAACAACCTCTGCACTGCACTTGTGTGCTGAAGCACTGAGGTGAGATGAATGCAATCCTCTGACACAGTCACATTGCACAAAATGGGTATTTTTCACACTACAGGTCACACAGTGCACTACAGCGGACTGAGTACTCATCAGGGGATAGAAGCTACTCCAGTGATGTCATCTGAGCAACTTGAAGGCGCCTAACAAGTCACAGATGACCTGAGATCTGTGAGACAAG
This sequence comes from Megalops cyprinoides, assembly GCF_013368585.1. Classification (NCBI taxonomy): domain Eukaryota; kingdom Metazoa; phylum Chordata; class Actinopteri; order Elopiformes; family Megalopidae; genus Megalops; species Megalops cyprinoides. The sequence goes on along the minus strand of NC_050587.1, from coordinate 15,872,008 downwards.
GGGATCCTTGCTAACCTATCCACCCCTATTCCTGGTGGAATGAAACCAGTTTGTTCCACTGCTGTGGGCTCGTGGTCAGTATCAGCAGATGACATGGCTGAAATCAAAACTGAGCGATATAGCTTAGCTTGTACTCAAGGGTAGTTCCTTACCCACTGAGCTACTTGGGAGCCCTGTGGAATGATGTTTTAATGGTATAAATCAAGGATACAATGCTAATTCTGAACCCATTATACTCCTCCTCTGCTGTAGAAGGATATTGCAATAAGGGTAATAATGTTGCTGCTGTGAGACACTCAGTGATAAACATAAGAGGCAAATAGTGTCAAACAGACCCTGGGGTAAAAGGCAATGAAAGCAGGACAATTAATGCCCACAACAGTCCATGTGCCAACTGGCACAGGGACCAACATTATACAACAGGCTAAAGTGGCCAAGGAGGAACTCCTTGGGAGTGAACAGCAAGTCTGTATGCCTGGCCTAAAAGAAAATGTTGACTCCAGCCAAATCAGCAACTCAGAGCCAGCAAATTAACAACGTATTGCTGTTGTTGTTAATCAAATAATAAATAATTTCATTTGTTTCACCCAGGGTAATTAATGGAACTTTACAAGAGACAAGATAGATGTAAGTTTAAAATATACATAATAATACACAAGTGTAAGTACAGCTAATAGCATAGTTTGCAAAAGCAAAATACTACCTTCATTGTACACAGTTCTCATGGTGTTGCACAGTTGGAGAGTATGCTAGCAAGGCAGCAGGTGCTACATGAAGTAATTTCATGCTTCCAGCAAGTAGAAGTCAGAAACACAAAACTGCTCTCTCACATCACACTTGGTCAGCCATCTAGTTGGAATGACAGAAATAATGGTCTCTTCAGTGTGCATGTTAGAGACTGTTCCCGAAGTATCTATATGCTTCTGTGCAACAGTGGTCACAACTATGAGACACACACACTACATGAGATGTCAAACCACAGCGGCAACCTGGGGAGACACCTGGTGGAATGTTTTTGCAAGCCGGCGAAGAGAATGCCCTTTTATACATACGGTCAGAATGAAGAATTACAAAATGAAATATTAAATTTGATGAGATGTTTCTCGGGGTTAATAAGAGGTGTCTTTGTTGTTATGTTTCCCATAATTCATTCAAGTTGTTAAAGGATTATGGAACAAAGGCATATGAGTCTTCTGCACCAAATTTACTGTAAAGGTTGGATGTTGCACAAGCAGAGAAACTATATGCTTTTAACACTACCCCAAATGTAGCAGGTAGATATAACACAGAAGCCTTCAGACAAGAAAAAGTTGAAACTAGACATATAGACATATTGGGTCAAACTGAGTCAGTAATTCGAAACGAGTGCTGTCAGATTCTACGCAGCATGTCATAAATATGAGACCTATGTTTCAGTGGGACAGTATGTACACCAACAGATGAATGGGTATAGTGCAAGGTGTGTGAGCACATACACTGACCCACGCGACGTCCACAGGATCTCAATGCTCTGAGACATTGTTGCGCTTGCAGAAGTGACTTGCTGTAGATGTTGAAGCCCTGCTTGAAAAATAGCGTACGTTTTGTAGTGTATTTCCCTCTGAAGCATGAATGGCTGAGTTCATATAATGGTGCGACCCACACGAGAACAGCAGGTGGCAGTAACGTACCAGTGACGTTGTTCTATGCGCCATTACTGTACTGGAGGGATGGGCTGACATGTCCTAACCCATTACAATAAATATTTGTTTTCTGCGTACAAGTAAATGAAAATCTAAGTGAACAAGTCATATCATCGTTACTATGGTACTCGGGTTGCAAAATAATTTTTCTTTTCCCAGCACACAACGTCATGTATGAAACACAAATTATTTATGTTTTAATACGCCGTCAAGAAATATAACATTGTGAAATCCCGTCATTCATATGGTGCTTCACGTACATAAGTCATTTGTTTCTTTAATATAAATTTTAATATTTTTATTTATTTATTTGCGCGCGAAAAGCTAACCGCAAAAGAAGACATGTCGGGCTCTCTTTTACTGTTGCACCGGAAAAGCCCGATGTTGATTTAGCGCTGCACCAAACTCTCTTCCGGTCTCTATCGTGTCAGCTTTGGGAGGGAGATGGTGAGTTTCAACGAGATCGCTTGGAAAATCATAAAACATCTAAGTGCAGCGGTGTTTCTCTGTGCCGCTGATTAAACACGATTCACGTTTTAAACACGGTTGTGCGACTGTCCCAGATATTGTTCAGGATTATTTTGCCATTTTAAAATAATGTACCTTTGTAAATTAGTTGTCATTCCTCCCCAATGCGTAGCAGGGCAGCAGGTTTACCATTCAAAACCGAATGACAAGAATTGGAACCTTTTAATATTAATTACCTGCTGAAATATGATCCCAGTTTGTTTCGATGTATTTGAAGGATTGTACGGAAAGAAACTGGAAAAGCCGGGAGTAGAGCACGGGTTTGGAAACCAGATAGCCACCTAGCAAGGCCTCCGTTCTATTTGCTAATCAGGACTTAAATGCTTGGCTGTTAGCACGGTCGACAAATCAGTTGTCTTCAGACTACTATTCTTCATTGCTGTAGCTAACGTTACTGTTTATTACGTAGCGCGGTTAAATACATGGACATACTCAGCTGGTAACTACTAGTCTAGCTGGCTATCCTGCTCATGGTGAATTATAACACCAGTTAACTACTACACACGAAGTTTGTATATAGGTAGACTAGTTTGCGTCGCATATCCCCATATGCAGGGCTGCTTACGTTTTACATGATATCTACTCATACGACGTAGTATTCATTGAAGGGTTCAGGATAAATAGATGATCAAACTACTTTGCTGGTTAACTTAATGGAAACAAGTTTGGGTCCCCTTACCGTTACTTAACACTGCTGTGCGACTGTTTTGCTTGTTTGTTCAATATGAATGATCCTTATGTCCTATATTCCGTTGAATTGATGAAACTGACGTATGGTTTTACTGTCTTGTCAATGATGTTATGTAAATACAAATGTCTGAACATATGAGTTCAAGTGATTCCATGTTTAAACTGAGACGAGACATTAGACGCACATATTTGCAGTTGTTGTCTACAGACCATTCTGTGCCTGGTGTAGCTAAGGCTGTTGGCTCTTTTTGCAGACGAAGGGAACATCGTCATTTGGGAAGCGTCGCAACAAGACGCACACGCTGTGTCGTCGCTGTGGCTCCAAGGCTTACCACCTTCAGAAGTCCACCTGCGGGAAGTGTGGATATCCCTCCAAGCGCAAGAGAAAGTGTGAGTGCACGTGTGGACAAACTGCAATGCTGAATGACTGCAGCATACATGGAGCATTTCGAATGACTAAGCCATGGTCCATTTGCCTCTACCTGGGTTGCGTTCAATAGAAAGTACAACGTCTGTCTCCATTAACATTATTGAACAACACTTTGAACTAACCAGTGTAAAGCTGTTTAAGAAGTGGTACATTAACAGTAGCTTTTGTTGTATACTGATTGTGTAGCTGTCTACCAATGTTTTATGAATTGTGGCTCAAAACACCAAAAATGTGAAGCAGACCAATTAAAATGTTCCTGAGAGTTGCTGGTTTATAGAGTGTAATAGATGGTCATTCATCCTTTACCTTCCAGACAATTGGAGCGCTAAGGCCAAGAGGCGCAACACCACTGGAACCGGTCGCATGAGGCACCTCAAGGTTGTGTACCGCAGATTCAGGTGAGTACATCTTTGTTTATTATTGTAATAATTCAAGCATGTTAAATTGTTGGGATTTTGAAGTATTGAATTGACTTGTTGAAATGTAAAGTTTCATTGATGGTGTTGTGACATAGCTCAAACTCAGCACACAGGCAGGTATTTTTAGTGTAGGTGTTGGGGACATTTCCCAGGAAGCTAGGCTTTCCACAAAGCAAAGGCTGAGTCTTTGTGTTGAGTTGAAGTTAGCTGCATCCAGTTGGCTTGTCGAGGACGTGCTTTCTAAGCGAGGCTTTATTGCTGATGAATTTGCTGTGGTGAAACTGATATGTTGTGTGATGAGATGACAGCATAAGTGGATTTTCCATGTGGTCTGATTCAGTAAGCTGTGATGTTGATCATTCTTTTGAGGTTTTAATATTTTATGAACACCTGTATCTTTCTAATAGGGGTTGCTCTGGCTCATGCATTTCTTAAAGGGGTTTTATGGAGCACAGATGTGAATAAACTTGGTCTTCTAATGTGCCTGTGTTTCCCCCCTTTTTCTGTATGGGACAGTTTGGCCTGCTGAATTAGATACAACAACCAAGGTCCTTAATTTTTACCAGGTGTTAACAAACAGCAGTCCCTGAGTACATTGTGTAGAGCCTGCCCTGTGAATTTCACACCGAAGGAGAGCTGTGAGCTACTACCAGCATAGTTTTGAAATGTGTTTGTTGTGAACATGGTATTATCCCTTAAATAATTGCCTGAATTGGATCCATTTGTAGTGTCCAAAGCAGCACAGTGTACATGCAGAATAAATTTTTACATTGTAGTGGTTGGAGGTGATGTAGTCAGAATGAGAGAAAGGTACCGAAAAGGTGTGATTTTTGACATAACCTGTCCCTCAGAAAACCAAATTCTCTTGTGGCCTACCATGTTTGGAAACTTTGGGAGTTGTCCCTAGAAGTGCTCACTGCTCAGTTTGTGTTGCATAATTAAAAGGTCATTCCTAAGTTGATGCTCATGTACAGGACATGTTTCCTTTGGTACAATAACAATGGAATGCACATTGTTAATGATGTTTGTGTCCAAAAAAAACTGAATAGATGATCATGATTTCAAATTTATGTAGAGCAGAGTGTACAACCATCCTGTAGTATTTGTTGTATGTCTAATGTTGTTAATGTAATGTCATATATCTAATTTATTGGAAAACAGTCATGACTCCCTTGGACTAGTGCCCCTGAATCTTTACATTTTTCTTTCAGAAACGGATTCCGGGAAGGAACAACCCCCAAGCCCAAAAGAGCAGCGGTGGCAGCCTCCGGCTCATCCTAGATACTTTGTTTAAATAAATGTGCTGTTGAAAAGAAACTTGTCTCCACTGCCTCTGATTTGGCAGTCTAGTTGCTAACCATAAAGCAACTACAACGAATGGGAATTTATTAAGACCAAAACAGTATGGTACCACAGGATGGTGGATACACTGGGTATTAAGGTAAAACCTGGTTTTGTTGGATAGTGTTTTTACCTTTAGAATAGTTAAGGGTGCAGGTATTTGAAGTTCAGTGTTTTGTCAATTGTATTATTCTTTAAATGTAGTTATCTAAGCTTAATAGAACACTTAAGAATAAAATGTAAAGACTACCTGAGAATTGTGATTCAGTTATCTTAATGGAACATTTTACTTAATATGTCACCAGTTGACAGGGTTGGCTAGTGGTCCATGGTTATTTGCTGTTTTAAATAACTACTTAACTGGCACTTGGGAGACAGCTATTGGACAGTAGACCACTATCAGGAACCATTTGTTCAGAGATTTGAGAGATAGACTAGATGATCTCAAAGGGATATGTTCTTCACAGGATTAAACAACTGCTTCACTGAGTAAACCCAAACGGACAAAGGGCTGGAATAGCCTGAAATAACAGAAAAGTGAATGTTCACCTTCAGCAAATCAAGCAGGATAATTAAATTTGGGTTATTGCAGTGATATGTGTAGCAGGATAGTCCTCTGAATGTCAAAAATCAAATTAATTTGGAATGTATAATTAAGTGATGTCTACACTAAGAGGATTAGACTGTCTTCAGTTGTGAGAATAATTCTTTTAAACTCAGATGGTGATGAATAGTGCAGAAAGTGTAGCAAGTTGCTTTCATCGGTACATAATTTATAGCATGAATACAAAATATAAATCGGTTGTGTGTGAGTTGTTGACAAAGGTAGTAACTGGTTATCTCCCATTCACAACCATCCTGGCCCTAGTTTTCAGTATCAAGAAAGTGGTTGCCCCATACACTGCACAGTGTAACATTTGACTGCAGTCTGATGAAGACCACTGGCAAGAAGGCCTGGCACAATGGAATGATGACAAATCTGCTCAATTGCATAAGTATTGCACAACATGACTCAAAGTCAAGTAGACTTGGGTGAGGCATTTGGTAAGGTTTTTGAAGCCCCACAGACACATTGAAAATAAATACAAAAGTCAGTTGTGCTGATGTGTCATGTAAATAACACAGGCAGCAAAATGACCTATATTGAGATGGCTTGGTGTCCTTGGCAACAGGATTACATTGATTTTTGGGGATTTTATGAGCTCTCTGGAGGGTGGGGCATAGCCACTTGAGATATCCTGTAACTGTAAAGCCATTGTACAAAAACTGGTTATGAAAATCATTAGGGTCAGAACTAATAGTGCATAAATATGGAAATTAGACCAACATGGAGATTATGTGGTAACAAAGTATTCCAACTCAGTGTCAATGAAACTAAATCCAGGCTGTGTTTGAGTCAAAAAATATTTATGGCACAACTGATCAAAGATGAGATCTTAAACTGAGAAGGCATGATTTACTCCAACACATACTGTCTTATACTGTCTAGCACTTACACATACAGCATATCATATATACAAGGGCAGCCTCTGACCTGCCTCTTCTCAGTACTTGCTCTACACTAGTGGAATGAGCTTCCTGCTGAGATTCATACAACAGGTTCTCTGGGTGCCCTCAAGAGAAAGCTGAAAACTCATCTTTTCAAGCTGTATCTCTAGCCTACCTTGTTCTCTATCTATACTATCTAACCCTATTTTCTATTAAAAAAAACACTCTATACTAGTTTAGCACTTAACTGAGTATCTTACCGACCTGTAATACTTCTCAATAACTACTCTTAGCATAGTGATGCACTTATTTGGAAGTTGCTCTGGGTAAGAGTGTCTGCTAAATGACGTAATGTAATGTAATGTACTGTAATGCAATGTTTCAGTTACATAACACCATGGGTAGCATTCATGTGGAATAGTGCCTTTTTAATGTGTGTGAGATTATTTGGCCAAATGTGTTAGTTGTATGCTGGCTTCTTACTGTTTGTTTGTACTTTTAGTGCCACCATTCACATTTCTGTGAATATATAGTTGGGTTCATCTTAGAATGGTCAAAAAGGAGCATAACACATGAATATCAAATTTAGTTTCCATTAAAATCCTGTAAATTATTACATGCTGACACTGTGAAAATGTGAATCAAAGTCTCTGCTTTGCACAAATACACGCATCTCTATCAATTTGAAAAGAGTATACAACAAAGCCAGTTTAATTATTGTTAAAATCTGCTTCCAGATTCCAGATGTGTTGGATTAGTAAAAATTTGGTAAGATGAGACTCCTTGATTGCTGTCAGTTTGGGTCATACAAGCTGACCAATGATTCTATAACCATGTGAAGACAGTGGAATGGGAACTGCAGTGTGACAATACTCACACAGAATTCTACTCACTACTCACTCTTACCCTCAGGTCAATTCCAATGTCTATGTAGTATGTAACTCAAGGATTGCTGGTCAGAATCCTCTTGTGTCCCACTGTGCTATAACTATGTCAACCATATATGGGGAGACATGATGTGTGTTTATCCATGTCTGTGCATACTAGTATATTGAAAACAGTGCCATACTGTATCTCATTTCTTACCTTGAATCTTAATGTGTCAAATTTAAAATACAAAAACCTTCACTTCTTAAGTCATTAAATGACATTTTTTGCCCAGCACAAATGCATTTGTATAGCATGAAATTACATTAGATGTACACTGTCAAGACATTTGTATTTGTACTTGTATGAACTAGAAATGAACAAGAATACCAATGTTGACAGACAGACACACATATTCAATTAAACTGCACTTATTGAAACAATGTTATTTGGTTTTTGGTCTTGTCGTTTTTAATTTTGGGGCTGGGCACCAAGTTTCTTTTCTCTTATTTCTAGTGTTATGTACAAGGTGATCAGTGGGAACGTTTACTGCAAGCCGAGCACTTGCCTGTTTTTTCCTTTCGTCCAGACGTTTCCCGTCACCAAGACAGACTTCTGTGACGTCAGAGCGCTACACCAACAGAACAGCGAGTACAGAAAAATCTAGCATCTGCACGTTCAACGAGGGGTTCTCCTGTAATGGACATTATCAGGGAAAATGGACGTAAATGGACCCCTGTTGGTGTTGAGGATGGGATGACAGACGTGGATACAGAACTGAACGCACGTGTTGGCAAAGCACTCGACAGAAAACATGCAGATTCACTTGTGGATATTAGTGAGGAGAGCGGTGCAAAAGAGTTTCCGCACGAGGTGCAGGTTCAGTCAGGCTGGGAAGAAGCAGTGAGTAATGACCACCCCTTTAACTCAATTTATCTCGTCTACAAGTTATAAAACCTACATTACACACGAAAACGCTTTAATGACGTTAATTTACATATATACATACATACAGATAAATATATTCATGTCCATCACCTCGATAAGATTTTGTTGAATAAAATGCCTACTGCGTTTCCACAGCTGATTGGAACCTTCAGAAGGGAAATAGTCATACATAGCTTGCTGCTGTTTTATTAACAGGTGAAATAAAGACAAGTATTCATTTAGTTTTCTTTTATATACCGTTTTGGGGGAAAAAACCTCAGTGGATATGAATTGAAACTATGTGTGTGGTGCACTTTGACACCGTGTTCTCACGCAGTCGCATCCTCACCTCACTCATGACGTTTTCTGCCGATGTTTCTAGATGTGAAAAAGCAATTACTCGAACATGAGTTGAGAATGGGCTGAAAAATTCCGCCTGAGCCCCGGGGGTTGCCTTTTAGTCTTTTCTTTGAATATATGTAAGGAAGTCATACTTTTATTCTGTGTACCTTAAAGATGAAGTAACACAACACTGATGAAGTAACAAAAACACCGATTTTCACTGAGACCAAAGTTACTTCATATTTTCTAATACAAGGTAAATTAAGCCTTTCATAGGGAGTACATTAAATGTGATTTCCAATATTTGTATTCATTTTGTGAAACAGCTGTAAATAATATTGATTCTGTGTTTAGATATACTTACATTACACTGCAAACCATATGTTTATATGCCAAGTATAGAAAATGAATGACATGAATTTTACCCATAGAAGCTAATATCTGAAATTTGATTTGACTCAAATTTTATTTCTGACACATTTCTGATCTGTTATATCTTAGTTATGAGGTAGTTTGTGTGCCACAGATATGAGGACATACCACGTCATTTTGAATGTTTCTTTTAAAAGGTTGCAACTCTGTCTGCCTCATCATTGTTTCTTGTATTGACAGGTCCAGGGTTGGGGTAGTTGTTCCCCAATGGCATGCTTATTTCAGTTGCAGAAGAAATGTAAGAAGGTTAAGAGTGGAGACCATGACTACCATTGCCTCCTCTGCATTGATGTGAAGCTTTCACAGAATCCTGAGCCTGATGGTGATTCAGAATCTTCTGAAACAAACTGTAGTTCGGCTGAGGAACAAGAAGACAAAACCATTCGAATCCATATCAAGACTGTGAAGAGACCTGCAAGCTCTCCATCAGCAATCTGCTGCTCCAAGAGAGAGCAGCAAAGCTTAAGCATCAATGAAGAAGGAACAAATCAAGCTCAACTGCACAGCAGTGTGGCAAAAGAGGCTAACTGGAATATACTACAAGAAACTCTGCCTAAATTGGCCTACATAAACCTAGCCATACAGTGTCCCCTGGTTAAAGAAAAAGAAAATATTGGTAATTGCACTGCATTACCGCTCAGGAAAAGTTCTAGTAATCCATGGAGCATCAGACGGAGAAGCGTGGCGTCCAACTTAAGCATAGCAGACAGTATGATAGCAGAGACCGGATCGTATGGCACCCCCGAGACAGGAGAGGGATGTGTTGAGGGAGAAGAGATCACATCAGACTGTCACACAGACATTGACATTCCTGAGGACCATCATGGATCTCTTTCCTACAAGTACTTTAAGTCTCAGTCCAACAAAAATCTGCTGTCTACTTTCAGCAATGGAGTCCCTAAAAGGTGTGACAAGCCCTCCGAGGAATTGCTGCCACGGGCAACGTGCCTCACAAGTAGAGGGTTCAAGATGGAAAACCTGCGCAAGACGCCCGTAAGGAACAGTCAGGTCCAAAGCCTGAAGCGAACAGAGCCCCAGTTGCCTGTACTTGAAGGGACCAGGGTTCCTATACTAACAGCATCTCATCGTGTACTGTATACTCCTACCCACTAAGCCTCTACATGACTCTACACTAGGTTACCTCCATTTTGATGTCCACAGCCTTGCCTGACTTCTCTGGCCCCCTGATCACATCTGTCCAGCAACCTGAACCTAAGTTTATCAGTCAGTTTACCATCTGAAACTGGCATGAAGGTGTCACTAACAATATGAGTATTTCAGGATTGCCTTATGGATGAAATAAGAAAGAAATGTATTTGAAAGGTATTACACAACACTTGTAGTCACATAATAATATATTTGACTAAACTGGTGCTGCTTCTGTAGAGCCTCTTCATTATATACTGTAGATATTATACATTATACACCATACCATGTTGAATAAGAACCCCCCATATAAATACCTTTGCTTCAGTAGTAATTTAAGTTACAGTTTCTACTAGAATTATGCTTATCACTTTATATGCTTTCAAGTGACAGCAACAGCATGGCTCCTGTGATGACATATTGTATTGTGATTTGTATTCTGAAAAGTGGGGACACGTAGTGGCCCTCATAGTACAGTAAATCAAAACGCTTCCCACCAGAATATTCAAACAAAAGGACACAAACAGAAGATGTGCTCATCCAAATCAAATGACTAATTGCTCTTCATCATTTGAAAATCTACAACATGCAGTACCAAGAGGTGATGTGAGGGTGTCTGCTCAGCAATAATCAGTCACTGTGCCTTTGTAGTGCTGCAACAGGCATAAATGTTCCCCATTATTATAATAGTCACGCAAGTGCAGCTAAGTCAGGTCATTATTGCACAGTTCTATACAGTGTCACTCCATTAATGTAGTCATTATGCTAACAATGAATCAAAGAAGACGAAAGATCACGGTGTAATTCTGACCGATAATGAACAGTCTCAATAATAGGTGGTTATGTTAGAATGGAGGATTTCAGGATTAAATGCTTCTCAAACGACAGACCAAAGGCAATGATCAAACAAATCATAAAATTTTAGTGATCATTAAATCTGCTAATAATGAAATTCAGAATGTCTGAAATTTTCCAATGCCATGTACACATGTAATTTTCATAGGAACTAAGCATTTGTGCTCACTTGCAACCAGAATCTCACTAACAGACTGATACTAAGGTGACATTATGCTAGAATAGATTTTTAAGAAAAATAGTAAACTGAAATATGGTGTTTGCATAAGTATTCAGCCCCAGTGCTCTGGAAGTTCCAAGTTTAGACAGATCTACCTATGAACTATTAAAATAACTGTCACATTTTCTGGATAAAAACCCTACCCTGTTTAATGATCATTGGTCAGGCTGTGAATCTGAAGGAAAGGTGTGAAAAGACCAATGAGCATTCTACTGAAGCTAATACAAATGAATAAATTAAGAAAAAGTTAAAAAAAAAAAAAAAAAACAATATCCAAGTGTTTGGATGTCCCACTCAGCACTGTTTGATCCATAATCAGGAAGTGGAAGCTGCATCGCACCACCCAGGAACTTTCAAAAAAGGTTGTCCCTCAAAAAGCATGCAATCAAGAAGGAAACTTGTGAGAGAAGCGACAGAGAGGAAGAAACCACTGAGTTCAGTGGCTGAGAGTGGAGTAAAGGTTCATCAGTCAACAATATCAAGAGCTCTTCATAAAACTGGCCTGTATCAGAGGGTGGCATGAAATAAGCCATTACTCAAAAAAAAAAAAAAAAAAAAAAAAAAAACATCTCAAAGCACATCTGGGGTTTGCCAGAAAGCATGAGAGTGGTCCAGCTAAGATGTGGCAAAATGTTTTGTGGTTTTATTTTTCTTATAAATAGTTCTAGCAAAAAACCCAAATCATTTTGAATTTCAGTATTTCACACACAGAATGGAATTTCAATGTCAATCATTTGTAATTCAGTAAAATGTAGGAAATGGTCAAGGGTCTGAATACTTTTGCAAGACGCTGTGTTTGTGTATGTGTGTGTGTATGAAGAGTTGTTGCCATTGCCAGCTTCACTGTAAAAACAAAGTATGCTAGAGTACACACATTTGCCGTTAAGTAAGCTATTACACATATTTACAATTTTATTTATTATTTATTACACACACTTGCTATTTACAATTTCAGCCCCCATTTAGCTCTTTTATTAAGATGTTCAAGTTTTCTATAATTATTATTGATCTGTAGTGCTTGCATGCTGAAATGGTATCAAGGTTTAAAGTCTTACATCAGGTAGTGTGTCAGTTGCTCTTATGAACCCAGCAAGCCCATTTCTAGCTCCACAAAATGTGCAAATCCTTTTCAAATTTAATGACACATGACGAACCAGCAAAACCATTGCTACATTTCCTGTTATTGTGAAAAGCACACATCTCCATGTAAGAGGACGATAAGGTTAGGGTTCTTCGGGGCTAGGCAATAGTCACGACATTGGTGTCAGTCTTGTTTTTAAATATTTTAATAACCCTTATGTCAGGCCGACTTGCCATAAGGCCAAAATCCCACCTGCTCAGTGGTAAATCCAACCTACCGTACATTGGACTAGCTGCCCGGCTTCCGTCGCTGTAGATGTTGTGCTTCCTGTTTATGCAACATCATCTCCGTCTGCCTGCCGCCGCTGCAGGTAGGGCTCCTGCGGGAAGATGGCGACGGATAAACAGAAGCATGAAGGAAGGGTGAAGATAGGACACTATATTCTCGGAGACACGCTCGGGGTAGGAACATTTGGGAAAGTTAAAGGTGAGTACAGAAACGTTTTAGCTCGGTGGAGTGTGAGTTTCAGTGACACAGACAAATGAGACCGGTCGGAAGAAGTTATTAAGATATCAGCTAGCTAGCTAGCTAGCATACACACTGAGCAAGAGTTGGCTAGCTAACGTTCGCCAGCCACGGCAGAGATGTCGTTACTCCCTAGCCATCTAGTTAGCTATTCTGCATTGCATGCATTTCCGCCGTTCATTTTGCTAAAAGGAAAACACTGGCGTCTTTATTGTTGTACTAGGGGTTTTTGCAGCATGCGGGTATATCGTAACGTTAGTAGGGAGTAATGGTAGTCAGATAGCTGGCTAGACTATAGACTTGAAGTCTGCCCACTGTTAATTTGCAAACGGTTGCATATCTAAAGCATATATCGCTAGTTGGTTTCTGCAGTACAAAGTGGGTGACTATATGTAAATAATATGTACTTGTCAGGTCAAGGATAATGTCATGAATTTTTATCGACGGCAAGCCCGTTTAGCTAGCCAGCTAGATTTGATGTCCAGCCGAAGCTTGCTACACTAGCCTAGCCAGACTGTGAACAGCGAATAATTTGTTGGATGAAAATATTGTCCCACTTTAACCGATGTCCATTCATTGGGTAAGTTAGATACAGGGTAGGTACATTGATTTAATGGAGACCGGAAGACTACTCTGACTGTGAACCTAACCTGGGTAGTTAGCTGCCACAGGTAGCTAACGTAACTGAAGTGGTCGACTAGCTAGCTACCTACCAAGCCTGTCCATGATATTTCATTTGGCGTGTAGACAGCACTTGACTTGGCATGAACAATACTTTTTCTTCTGCTAGGCTGTTACCTAACTAACATTCTTACCTAGCTAACATTAACGACAATTTGAACAATATACCTAGATTTAGGAGGACGGGCGTAGTTAATGTTAACTTGGCTATCGTGATATGCCTTGCTAGATGGCTAACACGTTAATCTCAACAGTAGCGATATGAATTTAAATGTAGTGGTACTTAGTTAGCAAGATAAAGCTTCTTTAAAACACTACTAGTAACAGTGGGGAATTTAACTTACGGCGAATGCTAACTAGCTAGACTAAGTTACCTGTTTGACGTCACGATTTATAGATGATCAGTTTGCACATCCAGTGTGCTTCACACTCAGGGGTTAAACAGCTACAGCAGCCTCATTTGACACAGCTCATTTCGTTTTTGTGATCGATTTTTGTCTCAGGAAATACAGGAATAGCCGTTTAAAATAGATGGTGAGGATTGATTTAGTTCTCTTACCCCCTAATATTGATTTGTATTCTTCAGTTATATTCTGACTGGTATAAATGTCATGGAATTTAAGTTCACCGGAACTTGGAGCTTTGGTACACAAGATAAAAGGCGATATAATAAAACGAGTTCCTGCCCAGCCCTGTCTTTTTTCAAATGCCAAATGTTGACACTTGTCAGTTTCTTTAGCAGAATTGTGCCAGCATAGGCTTTTGCACAAGACAGACACAGACGTACAATTCCATCACGTCATGTGCTATTTCAGGTTTTCTCAGAAAGAATAAGAAACAGGCGATCTATTGTGACAACAGGGTAGAACTGGTAGGTGCCCAAAGGCGTTCCTTTCTGTATGTTTACTCCTCACTAGGGCCATCCCATCAGGCCTATTTAGAGGAAAATGAGATATTAATCAAAATCCATTGTGAATTACATTTAAGTGATAGCAAAATGTTTATCTCCTTCCTCTTGGGTAATTAACTATCCGCTAGCACACCCAACTGAAGCTGCCAGGTTTAATTATTTCTGTGTGCGCTATGGTTGGGAAATAAAACATTGAATAGTGGGAAAAAAAAATAAAATCAGATGAGTAAAATATATTGATTGTTAGAAAGGGAAGCAGCACAACCCTTACTCTGAGGGTGTTGCTTTGTGTAGGCTTAGTTTAATTTGGTTAGAATTGACCAAATCAGCACATTCTGGTAACCTGATCTGAGCCCAAGTGTTTTTGTCTAATTCATTAATAAAGAAAACATACATTTTTTATACTGAAGTTCTTGAAATGACCAAGCCATGGTGTGCTGTCTGCTAACACTGTCTGTGTGAGTTTTCAGGTGAGTGTTCCCACAGTTGATACGATACACAACATTGAGGAGATCAAAAACAGGGAAATATTATCCAAGATAATCTCTGAAGAAAGGTGACCATTTGAGTTTCAGATCTGTGGTACTGCCTTGTATGATTTGTTTGTTCTCTGGTAGATATGTAAGTGCACTGTGCCCTGAGATAAAATTGTTGTTACTCGAAGGCCATAATATTGTGAGTGCGGCTGTTTAAAGTGGGAATGTGGTATTTGGTGATATGAACAAAGAGCACATTTACTCTTAAAATAGTCAGCATTTGTTTTCAGATATAAAGAACATTACACTTATATGGCAAATTTCTGGATTTTTCTATATAACCTTGATTCAAGGCATCTAAAGTGCACCATGAGTCAAGCTCAAAGCCCGCCTAAGCAAGTGTGTTAAGGTGGTTTTAGGAACTATATGAGATGCCAGACAGGGAGAGAGGTGTTTACAGCATTCAGATGGTGGAAGCCTCAGTCCCATTGGGTAGAACGACTGCAGCCAACAATCAGGCAAAGATGCTATTTTACTGATAAATTGTAGGTCGAATGTGTTCCTCATTCTCTCAAGCAAGTGCTTCCTGCTTAATGTTGTAAACAAGAAGAATGAGCTTGTGGGGGGACTGGGTCTGGGTTTGCCTTCTTGGAGACAGGTATCACTGTTGTGAGGTCCTGAGTAACAGTCAGAGGATAGGAGCAGTAACCCCAAACACGGCAGGTTTTCTGAATCACTCATTTCTGATGTTAATGCTGCTTTCCTGAAGCAGAGTACATATACACCACCCATCATTTTAACGTTTGCTTTGGTTTACGGAACAAGCTGTGGTCTTGTTGACAGCCCATGCTGTCTGTTTTGCCATGCTCAATTGTTTGAGGTCCATTTTGTCTGCTGCTAGACAACAGTTTTACTCTGGCAGGTTGGCACAATGTTGTTTTTCTCTTGTGCAATAATCCTGTATTTCTCAAACAGTCTGTTTGGACCTTCTTGCTATATGTCTTCCGTGTTGCTGCAATGGTTCTCAATGGTGTTGTGGTTAAACTGTTCATGTAAAGCTTTAAAAAAAGAAGCAAATTGGCTTACAGCAGAATCATTGCTAATTGGAGTGTGTTTAAAAACAGAACTGTTTTCTGCCTGACAGATTTTGCTATAGATAACTTACTCGGTTAATGTTTTACCAGCACAGCAGTAAAGTTGTTATTTGTGCACTTGTTACTCTCCAGTGGCCTGGACCAGCTGAAAATTTACTACCCCCTGGGTGGCATGTTGGTAACAGGATTTGCCCTTGAAATGTGCCAGAATATGCTGAACATTTGATACAGTTGTGACAGATAGGTAGGCATAGAGTTTTAGGTTACTGTACAGGAGGAGTCACTTTTGGGTGTTAGAGCCATTGGCTTCAGTTTGGCACCCTGCTCTTTTGGTCTACATGTGTGACCACTGAGGCCTGCAAAGTCGCTACTTTCATGGTATATCTACAGCACAGATAATGACATTGCATGTGGTTCATTGACGTGTTTACACAGATGATATCAGCGAAGGAGTACAAAATGGTGTGTTTCATTTTGTTTTAACTGTTTACGTCATGGTTCTCTCCTTTCGGTTCATTTATATTTCGTGAATTGCTCCAACAACTGTTGTATTACACCAAGTAATAACTTGTTGGTTCATCCTAACCCCATCCCACACCCCCACCCCCCAAGCACAGTTTAAGCAGTGTCTCTGATAGAGAAGAAGCTGTAGATATGGGCAGCGGTGTGGCATAATGGTAAGGAGCAGGGTTTATAACCTGGTTCGATTCCCCGCCGGTACACTGCTGTTCTACTCTTGGGCAAGGTACTTCACCTAGAATAGCCTCAGTAAAGATCCAGCTATGCAAATGGATAAATGTAACCCATGTAAGTTGCCCTGGATAAGAGCATCTGCGAAATGACAGTAACGTAACATAGGTAATATGTCAACCCACTCTTCTCTACACAAGCAGGTAACATTGTGGCAAAAGTTCAAAATTTCAGAAAAGGATTGTATTGGACATTTGGTTTTTATCTTGATGACGAAGTTATGATGGCACTCTGTGTGGTCTATGACCTTCCACCCATCCAAATGGTGTGGTGGGTACAGCCCTTGTGTGTGTACAGAGCGTTATTTATTCCACTGTGGAGTGGTAAACCAACACATACTCTGAAAATAGAAAGGATTTGAGACAGTAGCTAGTTGTGAGTAAGCCCTGTCTTTTTGGCTGCGTGTGTAACAGGTCTGTGCTTGGGAACATCCAGTACTGTTCATTATATTAAATGGTTGAACTGGAGCAAAGAAATAAACTGCCAGACTTTGTACTGTCTAGACTGACCTTTGCATTTAAATTGGTAAGTGTCTCAAAATTTGCTGTCTTCTTATCAGTGTCTTAAACAGCATAAAATGGTACAGTTTCTATTTTTCCATTGTTGTGCTTTTACACACACACACACACACACACACACGCCTATACATCTGTGTGGAGCGTGTTTAGTGTTTGCACCTTTCTGGTGCAGGGGGAACAGTAGGAACAGATTTGCATTTAGGGTTGTGTGTGTTTGTTAGCAGGGAGTTTCGGGCTCAGTGGTTTTACCCGAGACGGCTCGGCCTCTAATCCTAAACAGCGTCTTTGTCCTCTTCCAGTCGGGCAGCATGAACTGACGAAGCACCAAGTGGCAGTCAAGATCCTCAACCGACAGAAGATCCGCAGCCTTGATGTCGTGGGAAAGATTCGCAGGGAAATTCAGAATCTCAAACTCTTCAGGCATCCTCATATAATTAAACTGTAAGTCTGAGATTATCCCATTTGGGCTGCTTGATCACTAAAGATTAAAAGCATGTAATTATTTGCAGGCACTTGTGTTGCTGTTATTATTCTTCCATGTGAAGTAAACAAACCCGGAGCCTGTGACAGCTGACTGCTGCGTTTCTCCTGTAATGGCTGGCAACGAAATGAAAGGCTATTTGCCCTCTGCTGTAGTCTGTTTTCAGTTATCGTTAACTTTATGGGGATTCCTTTAGTTTGTTGTGAACCTTTCCTATAGCACTATTAAAATGTGACTGGATTCAGAGGATTTCCTGGGAATAATCTCAATAACATACCAGCAGTTTTCTCATGGGTCGTATAAATCTCCGATATCTGAAGGGAAAGAGAGAGCCTGCGGCTACTTCAGATAAAGGAAGTAGAAAGGATCTGTGCTTTGTCAGATTACTGCGATATTTCTGGTCCAGTGGGGCTTGTAGAGAGAGTTTCATCACAGTATGTTTTCAGTGTGGCCAACATTGTAGTCCTGACATCTAACTTTCTGCCGTCCGTTTCTCAGGATTGGATGTTCGGGCTTATTGCCATTTTGATTGCATAAGCCAATTGCCCACATGAAAGGCTTTGGCACATTACATGTATATATGCATATATAGGTGCACAAAACAATAGAAACACCAAACAATATATGAATATTTAATAATAAGGCTATTTGAGCAGTCTGTTGCCTTCATTCTCTCTTGGAATGCTGTTAAAGAAGTTTAGAACTACTCCTAGTGGGATATTGGACCATTCTTCAAGAAGGAAGGCCTCAATTCTTTGAGAGGTCAACAAGGTAGAAGTCCACTCTAAAGGTTCAGTTTATATCTGTTGATTGGGGAGGTGATGGAAGGTGTTTGGCTTCATCCTGGTGTTCATGAAACCATTCATGTATCTGTTACCAGTGTGTGTGGGGCGCTATCTTTATGGAATATGGAAAAATCTCGAGGAAACAATGTTAGCACCACAGGGTGCGCACCACCTGGTTACATAAAATGACTTTGCATTCCTTGGCTGTAATTCTACCATGCAGAGTAGTAATTGGGATCAATGACTCATCAGAAGTTAAGGTTTTGTGCTCATTACACCAGTTTATGAATTGGTGTGCATTGGCATGTGTTGCAAGTCATTTCCAAATGGCAGCCCTACTGTAAATATCAGCTTTGTGAATCTCACAATGTCTCACAGTTTTTGAGACATGTGTCACAGGAGATGTAGATTTAGGTCTGTCTCTTATAGGAGAAACATATTATTAGGGTTGATATAAATATGAATCATTTGTAGACTCCTTTTTAACTGTGAGTTAGTTATGTCAAGATATGAGTCCTTTTTTCATTTGGTGTTGTTTCTACCATTTTATCTGTGTGTGTGTGTGTGTTTCTGTGTGTGTGTGTGTGTTATGATGTGATTTGATATGTGTGTAGAAATGTATGGTATTTTTTACAAACAAAATCTCATTCCAGATATGGGATGAATAATGGTGGAAAGGGCACAATATGACTGAATGGGGTTTACATGGAAGCCACTCCACTTTTGTCTCTAGAAATGAGAACAATAGTATTTTTTTTTTTTTTTTTGCAAACTTAACGTGGGTTTCTTCATGTTTCATGGCTGCAGGTATCAGGTGATCAGCACCCCTACAGATATCTTCATGGTGATGGAATATGTCTCTGGCGGAGAGCTGTTTGACTATATCTGTAAAAACGGGAAGGTAAGACATTGTGGTCACAATCAGAAGGCTCACCCTGCAGTGTTCTCAATAACGTTTTAAGAAGCAGTGTCAGAAATCATAAGGACAGGGCTCCTGACTAGCTCAGTGGTTAAGGCATTTACTTTGAATACAAGATGAGCTGTGCGGCCCAGGCTTGATCCCGTGTCATTTGTCCACAGTGACCAGAAGTCCTTAGTGGAGGAACAGATTGGCTTCGTTCCAATGTTGTAGTACACTGTATGAAAAATATAACCATTGGCTGGGTGCGACTATATCGGAGGACTGCATTCATCTTGTTTCAGTGCTCCTGAACGAATGCAGTGGTGTATACAATTGGTGATTCCAAAATACAGTTACATAAAGGGGGAAAAAGGCAAAAAAAAAAAAAGGATTCATAAAGACAAAAGTAAGCAACAACAGTTGGACACAACATGTCTGTTTCTCCGCCTTGTCCAGTCTAAGATGCTATATAGTAAGCATCTTAGAACACACACTTTCTTTGTAACCCTCTGATACAGTGCTTGCGCATCCGGTGGAGTGTAGTACTCCCATCTCTTGAGGATCTGATTCCACATTGCTCTGATAACTGCGATGCTGGTGTTGTAACCCAACATTCCATTCTAATGAGTAAAAGCTGTGTCCCTTGCTGTCGCACTCTCAGCTGGACGAGAAGGAGAGCAGGCGGCTGTTCCAGCAGATCATCTCAGCTGTGGACTACTGCCACAGGCACATGGTGGTGCACAGAGACCTCAAGCCAGAGAACGTGCTGCTGGACGCTCAGATGAACGCCAAGATCGCCGACTTTGGTGAGCGGCGCATGTCCTGCAAGGCTGAATGCGTACTCTTCCCCAGTAACGGGAGCTTTATGGCACAGGCTTATGAGAAGGTGGCCTTCAGTCTGTGTGCAGTTAAAAATATTTACAGCGCTAGGTCACTGTAGCTACTGAAAACAAAAACGGTCAGTGTCTGTGTCAGTACTGTAGCGCTTATTTCCTTTTTGCTATAAAGTATAAGGCAATTTGTTTACATTTTAATTCTTGCAGCATTTTGCCTGCTGTTCAAGCAGATTTACTAAAAAAATGAAGGAAACGATTAAATCTGCAATAAAAAATGCACAATCTTTTCCCCTGTTAAAGACTATGATAAAGCATGCGAACATCTCATCACATTGTCAATAAAGACGGCCATCAAAGGGTGTTGATGTTGTGTGCCGGCTAGGAGCAGCTATTATGGGAAGAATCAATTCTGAATGGAAAATGCTGTTGATGAGCAATGTCATTTGAAATGCTTCAGCTATATCTGCTTTATGTCAACATTTCAGCACCATCAGTTATACTGACATGAGAGCGCATGGGCCTTCTAAAACCATTAAGGGGACATATTATCCCATTGGGAAAGTTGTCGTATATATATAATTTATACATGGTGGACCTCCATGCAGGGCAAGTCATATATATCATAGCTATGCCAACGGTCATAGTCAGAGTTCAGCATTTACTGCTTTGCCGATCAAAATGTTTATTAATGTGTGAAGTGCAGATATCACAAAGGTTCATGGAAATTTTTGAGGCCCCCTTGTGTCTTTTGACAGATAGAAATTACAGCACAGGTGTTGTGCTGAGTTTGCAGAGTACTCAGAGTTATAAGTAGTTTGGCTTTGCTACTGTGTCACACAAACATAAATAATTACTGTTGTTTTAGTCATTGCATTTTTCCCTAAACATTGCAAATAGCAAATCAATTCTTTTGTGTCAGAAGCTCTTAAAATGTGACATTCTATAAGCTGAAACCGCCGTCTGCTTTGTATGTAGTAGCAGAGTCACTGTCTCTGCATACATGCAGTAATGAGTTAAGAAACTGTTTCTGAATGGAGGCAGAAGAATATATGATTTTACATACATGTTCCATGAACTTTCAGACAAATTGGTGTACATAACTAGCAATATATGTCATAGGTCTGGTTTCTGTGGGGTCTCCCCTGCATCTACTTCTGTTGTCCACCAGGGGGCTTCACAGGGACTTTTTGCAGTCATCTACTGGTCTCAGAGCGTCAGTGGACCTCCAGGGGTCTGAAGAGCATAGCTCAGCAGGACCCAGGACATTATTCAGCCATTCTTACACTTGACCCAACCATAACAGTGTCCTCTGCCATGGAGGGAGTCCATCTGACCAGCACAACATAATGGAGGGTTGAGCTAGGAGAAAATCACACAGCAGATCATCATCACAAGGGCTTTATTTTAATTCTTTCATGCTAAATATTGATTTTGCTTATTATTCCTTGATACAATTCTCATTGGAGATCACTTGACTCATTCTCCATTTTACAGTCTATTCTGTGCAATGTGGAACATTCCAGAATACTTGGGAAGCCTGTAATTATAAACAGCCACGCCTTCTGCATGTTTTGAACAGTATATAAAAACATCAGTAGCAGTTTACTTTTTATCACCAGATGATACCAATAACTCCTGTGCTCTAGACTGAATCGGTGTCAGGTCGTCAGCCAGACATGTAATTCATTTTGATTTATGCTTGTTTTCCAGGTCTGTCCAACATGATGTCAGATGGGGAATTTTTGCGAACAAGTTGTGGTTCTCCAAACTATGCTGCTCCTGAAGTCATTTCAGGAAGGTATTTGTTATTCTCTGAATATTACGTAAGATGAAAGATCAGTGAACGGTAACCTTTCTTGTGGAGAGTAAGGTGGTGTTTACTTTGGTAATGCATCAGAGGCTATGGACTGCCTCTTCAAGTTAATATGTAGTTACTATTAATGGATGGCTTTCAGGATGCGATTGCGAACTCATTCACTGATAGCAAATATTCTTCAGAGGTACCTTGTGTTCCAGAAGAGAAATGCGTAAATGTTATCAGTCAAATCACACAAGTAATGACCTGACTTGTTTGAGTTCATCAAAACCCTCAAACCTCAAAAACCATTAAAACTTCAGGGTTCCCTAGTGGCTCAGCTGGTAAAAGTGCTTGTTTCAAGCGCAGGCTGAGCCCTATGGTCCGGGATTGATGTTGATCAACATCTACAACAGCAGAACAAATTGTCTTTGTTCTGCCAGGGAAATGGCCAGGGGTTTGTCTGCTGCCTCTCACCAGCGACCCCCACTGGTCAGTTGTGTTGCAGGTCTGCAGGCGTTTGTCTTCACATTCTGTTGTGCTGGAAGTCGCTCTGGATAACAGAATGTAATGTAATTGGTCAGAAAGCATGCCACGGTACCATTTTAGAAGCAGATTAAGCTGTGAAATACCCCCGCCTCCCCTGCCGCCCCTTCCCTCAGGTTATACGCGGGTCCAGAGGTGGACATCTGGAGCAGCGGAGTCATTCTATATGCCTTGCTGTGCGGGACTCTCCCGTTCGACGACGACCACGTGCCAACGCTGTTCAAGAAGATCTGCGACGGCATCTTCTTCACGCCTCAGTACCTGAACCCAGCCGTGATCAGCCTCCTCAAACACATGCTGCAGGTGGACCCCATGAAGAGAGCCACCATCAAGGAAATCCGGTGAGTCCACACAGGCCTTAACATGTTCATTATAATCTTAAAATGCACACCTCCTTTCCTATGGTGACCCAAAGGTGTTTGTGTATGATATTGTGGTCTTTTTTTTTTTTTTTTTTTACAAAGGTTGTCCTAGAGCAGTGCATGTAATGTGCTATTGGCCACAACAGCAGACTTCTTCAGGATTTTACCTATACTTGGAATCCATGCTGTGGGTTAATTTATACATTACCCAAATTCATATATGTTGTGATTTATGCTTCAGCTAAACTGTGGATAACTTGCACATGATGGTTGCAGCTGGCCATACAACCTAATCCAATCTGCACTGCTGAACACTGTTTTCCTACTCCCAAAGTACCTCTGACTCTTGTTTACCCTATTGGGTTTGGTGTTTACTTGAATAGGGTGGCATTGAATAGGGGGTTCTCTGACAGTCATCAAAGAGCATCTCCACACTTTGATGAAATTCACTTTAGGATATCACTACTTTCCCTGTTTGCCTCCACAGAGAGGATGAGTGGTTCAAAGAAGACCTTCCTAAGTACCTGTTTCCCGAGGATGCCTCCTATAGCAACACAATGATCGACGATGAGGCTCTCAAGGAGGTGTGCGAGAAGTTTGAATGTACCGAAGAGGAGGTTCTGACTTGCCTGTACAGCCGGAACCACCAGGACCCGCTTGCAGTGGCCTACCACCTCATCATAGACAATCGGCGCATCATGAACGAGGCCAAGGACTTCTACCTGGCCAGCAGCCCGCCCGAGTCCTTTCTGGACGACCACCAGATGGCAGCGGCCAAGCCCCACCCCGAGCGTGTGCCCTTCCTGGTGGCCGAGGTGCCGCCCCGGCCGCGCCACACCCTGGACGAGTTGAACCCCCAGAAGGTCAAGCACCAGGGCGTGCGCAGGGCCAAGTGGCACCTGGGCATCCGTAGTCAGAGCCGGCCCAACGACATTATGTCTGAGGTTTGCCGGGCCATGAAGCAGCTGGACTACGAGTGGAAGGTGAGTCTGAGGAGTCACTATGTAATGCAAGTGCAAGTTATGTCCAGGGACTTTTAACCTGAAGGCTGCAGCGTCAGGTCCCAGGTAGGGCATGCCTTTGTACCTTTCTGGTCTTTCTTACCTAAGCTGTTTCAGGAAATATCTATAAATTAAAACATGTAAAGATGTCAGCAGTGTGAGATGTGCTTGATCAGCAACAGTCTATTAAGGTTGTTGAAATGTCAGTATACTTTTTGGAATTGAAGATTACCTGTGTGTGTGCATGTGTATGAGTGCGAGAGATTTTTTATGTACTTGCACAGCAGCTCTCTCTCTGTTTCACGTTTCCTTTCTTAAACATCCTCTTGTCTCACACACAATTTCCAAGCCACTGCAATTTTACAGCCAACCGCTCAACACATAAGCTGAACATCAGATGTGGAGTACTGAGCTCATCAGAGTGTGGAAAGGAGAGCTGATGTGTGTATGTGGCACAAACACAAACTCAGTCACAAGGCCTCCAACAGCTAGAAAGCACACAAACTCTGTGGCTGAGATGGTTGGAGGATTTGCCCAAGGAGAGCCATCCTGATTGGTTAACCCTGGACTAGTCACTGCCTGCCAAATGCCCTGCATGGGTGGTAAGGTGGTAGGTTTAGCCTTCGGGTAAACTTCATTCTGGCATGAACAATGTGGACTGAATTGAATGAATTCAATGAAGTGTTTTTGCCCTGTACCTCACACACTATGATGTATTGCTTTAAAGGTAGTAATATAGGTATGGACACACACGAGTACCATAAATGCGTTTAGAATCTGCTTAACTTGTATAACAGGGTGTGAGTGATTCATCCGTTTTCCTGTAAATATTAACCAAGCTGCTTTTCTCAATGTCTGCATCAGTTGTCATGTCAGTGTTCCACGTTCCTTGGTTAAGAAACATCTGAGGTTATTTTTAGCGTGCTAATAACCCTAAACATTAATATCCGCTATTGTGTATTCTGTGGTGGTCATTAAAGGGACAGCCACATGCAGTCCATTATCTGTGAAAAATGAAAGTTCAGCTGCAGTCTCTACATAATGCACCAGAATTAAGAAAATACACATGCTTAAATGTGTTCCTCATAGTAAAGGAGTATCTGCACTTTAGGTAGACTTAACCCTGGCCCCTGATGTGCTTTGTGGTAAGTGAATATCAGCTCGGTGCAGGTTTCTAAGGAGTCGTGGCGGCGCACTCTCTCTGCCGTTACCCAGGTTGTGAATCCGTACTACCTGCGCGTGCGGAGGAAGAACCCAGTCACCGGGATGCTGACCAAAATGAGCCTGCAGCTCTACCAGGTTGACAGCAGAACCTACCTCCTAGACTTCCGTAGCATTGACGGTATGTAAGATGTTGTTCCCTTCTAAAACACCCCTCCAATAAATGGCTTATTGGAGACCTAAAGTTTGTTTACAATCTCCAGCCAGGGTGGATAATTGACTGTATTATTACTGTGAAATGTGGAAGTCAAAATGTCAAGTCGCTCATGATTATATCAAATTGGAGGAAAATGAGATTTACTGGCCCTCGTGGGAAATTTACTAGTGGAAATAGGAGGTAATAAAAGTGAGTCAGTAGATGGAAAGCAGGGCTTGCTTTTGATCCGACCTGCCCCATGACCACTTTACCACTTTTTCTCCCGTGAAGCAGTTGTGTTTGTTGAGGAAGATTACAGCTGTAATATTTACACGCATGTTGCGATCTTGTTCAATTTGTACAATTGGTAGCAGCAACAGCCAAGGGTCCTGACCTTGTCTCCTGTGTCTTTGTGCTTCAGATGAAATGGTAGAGACTAAATCTGGGACTGCCACCCCTCACCGCTCGGGCTCCGTTGGGAACTACCGAACGGCTCTGAAGCACGAGGTGGAGGGGGGCGAGGCCAAAGGCGATGCACCCGTCAAGGGGTCGGATGGCTCCTTGGCGTCCTCGTTGACTTCCTCAGTCGACTCAACTGGTGGAGACTCCTTCCCCAGACCAGGGAGTCACACCATAGAGTTCTTTGAGATGTGTGCGAATCTCATCAAACTACTTGCACGATAATTTTTCAGCATTAGCCTTTTGAGTGTCTATAGCAATAAGCATGCAACCGATAAATGGCTCAATTCATCCCACCTGGATGAGCTAGTTGTTCCATGGCACTGATGCAGTTTCGCCCCTTTGCTTGGGCGAACTTGGGTTGGGAAGGTTATCCGAACGATGATTGCTAAGCCACTTTATAGTAAAAGTAGAATTTTTTTAGATTGTTTTACATACTTCTCGATCATATAGCTGAAAATTCCCAGAACACATTTAATCATCCTACCAATTTGTCAGAGTAATACACTGAATTAGCTGTACTGTATTCAGTGATGTTTCATCCCTGTTTTGTAGAGAAAACAAGGCAAATCTTGCCAGCACACATTAAGGAAGTGGACGCGGGAAGCACTTTTGCACAGTTTTCTTGTACCTGCTGCTCTGATTTTCAAATTAGATTATCTGGGTGCCAGTGCAGAACTTGTATGACGAGCTGCGCTGTGTCGATGGGAAAAGGATGTGATCATTATTACCAAGGAAGTACACTGATCCTGTACCTTTCTCCAGGAAGTGTTACATTTTCTTTTTGTGTGAATTTCAATCATTTTTAAAGGTTAGCTCTACATGCCATTTTGTAACATGTTTATTTGAATTCATGTGTCCCCATAAGTTTTATATATAAAGAATGGAAATCTGAATCTGGATATATTTATCAATGCTCTAAAGGGGATAATAGATTCTTTAAATTGTGGATTATAGACTTTGAAACTGATTTTTTTTTTTTTTTTTTTTTTTTTTGCAATTTGTAATGGTATTGCCGGATGACATTTTATTCTTTATACTGGTCTTTTTCCAGAATCATTAGTACTTTTTATTTTAATCACACGCAATTACTTTTGATAAACACTTGATTGTTCACATTTTCACAATAGTCAACAGGTGCCTCAACACAAGTGAAAAGAAACAGGTATTCCAAAAATATTCTAGGAGAATATAAATCAGCCCAGATTTGAGGTATTTTCAAGGCATGAGTTCACATCTATGGTCCTGAAGGGTTGCAGCGATAGCATGTTATTTTCTTTCTTTCACCCTCATCCCATAACTTAATGCAGCAAATGGTTGTCCTGACGAAAGACATTTAACAAATAGTTTCAGTTGTAACAATGAGAGCTGATAAACTTACTTGACTGTGGTCCTTCAGGAAAAGAATGTCACTTAAACCCTGCTCAGAGTTTGCCTTTAAACCCAGAAAGCTTCCATCTGGAATCTTTAAGGGACTCTGTGCCCTGTCAGTGTTAATACTACACTTAAAATGCCCCATTGCCCTATGTACAGTGTTGCATAGGAATATTCTGCATTTTTTTGAGCTGATCGAGATATTTTCATGGAGAGCAAATTTAAATATTTGATGATAAACATAAGTCCTAAGTTAAAAAGAAAAAAAAAAACTGATTTGAAGGTTTGTGGCATGCCTTTCACTGGTCATGTATCCCAGTTGCCTAGCAACACATTTAAAAGATTAGGGACCATTAAGTGGATGTTATAGCCAAAGGTTATTTTTCCATCAATAACTATCTTGTCTCTTTGTCTTGTAACATTCCTTAAATGCCTGGTGGATGTAGCTCTTTAATGAAGATCCAAAATCAGTTTTCAAAAATAAAGAGGCCTCTATTAAATCTAACTGCATTGTGCTTTATCCTCAACTTCAAATAAGGAATGTCATGCGATGTCACTTTTTACAGACTGTAATGAGTTTAACAAAGGAGTACAAGAATCGCCAAATCAAAAAGCAACTCATTACAATTAAGGTCAGCACACAGATTTAATAGAGGCCTGAGCACATTTGGTGAGGAAAGAAAGTGTCTGAAACCATGGCAGAATCAGTTAAGAGTTACATTTGTTGTATTGTCAAATTATGTATTCACATCATTCCTGAGTGCATTCACATTTGCCCCAGGTAAAGTGCTCTATAAATGAATAAAGCTTTAGAAGGTTATGATAAGTGAATCTAAACATGGCTCAAGCCTGCACTGGATAATGCTTTATAAAGTCTTAAACAGCCACTCGGTCAGAGCTGCCTTATCATTACCAGTACTGTTGATCAGTTTTGTATTGGTGGAAATAGATTAATAGTATGAACCCCATCACTATGTGGGGCTGGTACTCTGGAAGGTCTGTCCAGGTTATGCCATAAATGTACTGTCATCACCTGTCTAGTTTGTGTTAAAATGCTCACAATGTAACATCCATTTTATTTAACAGTAATTTTTCAAGGTAAATAAACTATTCAAAGGGTGTCCACGCTGTTCCCACGTTTTAAGAACGTCTGTAATTGTGCGAGCATTTATTTCTTTATTGAACTCTTGAATGTTCAATAAACGTAAATTAACATTTGGCATTCTAAAAAATCTGGCACGGTAAATTTAATAGTATTCTTTTAGAATGGTGTTCTCCACTTTTGACTTAGTATGCCAGTGTTAAAAGAGGAAATTTATAAGGTAAAACTAAAGGGGACCAGTCACGAAGCGTTCGCCTTTGTATGTCTAAACTGCTTTGTCTTTTGTAACTGGACCCTATCTGACTGACCAATGTAAATTTGACATTGTTTAAAATCATATGTACACAAACTGCCTAATAAACAGCTGCATTGCACAAGCCTCCCTAATTTCTGCTTGATTTCTCTGTATGTGTGCCACATAGTTTTCATTTAACATTAGTCACTTTACCGAGGGATTCAAAATATGCATATTTCTCACTTACTCTTTTTTTGGCTTTCCAGAATGAAAACCTGAAGCACTGGGTACCGCTGGCTAGCTCCACTATAGCGAGCCAGTTATAAATTTGATATTCGAGGTTACCTATGCAAATGGACACATCAGACAGTAACTTGACAATGGTCACAGTTACAATACAAACCTGAAATGAATCATGGATGTGTACAGTAGCTAGTGAACCAGATAGTGAGCTTCTTGCCCTCCACTCTTCAAACCAAACTGGATAAAATTTGGACCCTGCAACTTTAACCTGAGCTGTAAACATCATATCAAATATTTCCGGGTTTTAGAGGGCAAAGTTGAAAGGTCTGAGAACGCCTGCATTTTGTGAGTATACTGTTGATTAACTTTACAGCTTTGTTGTGCAAGAGTATTTTAAATTCATACATGCTATATTACCAAACTGTCTTTGGAAGAGAGCAGCACCTTGCAGCTGGTGTCGATCGTATTGAACTGTAGTGTCGTTTGCAGACACAACTACATCGTAGTTGGCTACCCTAGCTAACGTTCGGTAGCTACGCACAAAAAATGCAGTGGATAAAATGGCCGTAGTGTTGCATATCGTTTTAGATTTATCATAGATTTTTTAGCTATCTGAAATAATTAGCGAATAGTATTGGTGGCTAGCTAGTTGCCAAGCTAGCTAACTAGCCGTAACGAAATGACGGGAACTAAACTGCAGTAATCGGTTAAGATGTCTAGCTAGCTAGGTGGCGTTAGCTAACGATATGTTGTGGCACAACTTGCTAGTTAGGATAGAGACCGTGTAGGTTATCCCCCACAATATGCTAGCCAGGTCATATCTGACGTCGCCTATTCTACTTCGACATAGCGAGATCGACCTGACCATTAGTCTTATTCATGAAGGAATACAGTTAACCTGAGTGGATAGTCTATCTAGCTAGCTAGTGACTGGGGATGTGAACGAACTCATGGATCAGTCGGAGCACATAAACCAGCTAGCATGTTCTATTCACTAATTTGTTGCATAGGCTGTGAAATGAAGTGAGAAGCCCATGAACATAGGAAGAGTTGTTAATTTACCTTCCTATATCGAGCTACAACTTAATAATGTTAGCTGTTTTGTTGGCTTCAGTTTCACAGGGAGTTTCATGTCCAAATAAAGAGGTCAACACGAAAAGACTTCACATGGTAGTTAGGCTAACCCAATTGGCATCCAGTACAGTTTTGAACGAAAGGGATGAAAAAATTAATACGAACGCTTAGTCATCTAAGCCACCTACGCACAGTTAAGACAACCCAGGGGTACTGTAGATCAGTATTTCCCAATCCTGGACCATATGCTGTTTTGAATTCAAGTTAAGGTGATGTAAGCAGGCAGCATATTGTTTCTGCCTTTCCCCTCACTGTTTTGGGGGGAAAAAATGACTGTAAGTTGCACATGCATTATAGTTTTAGCCCTTGACAATAGGGCAGTGACTTGCAAGTAAATGGCAGATATGACACCAATTGGCCTCCTGGTACAGCACACAAGTTAAAGTTGGGATTTTTATGAACAAGCATAACTCATCACACTTTGGTCATAGAGGTTTCAAACTTGCTTGCTCCTTTTCCCCTCAGTGCACTCATTTTTGTCACTGTCACTGTTTTTCCCCCCCAAAATTACAAAAACACTCAAAAAGTTTTCTCATAAACCATGGGGATCTAAATCTTTGGATGTATGCCTGCAAAAGTTGAGACTGGTCCCAAAAGTAAAGTCCGCAGGCAAAAAACATGGCTACAAGGCAATGAAATCACACTTTTGCCTTAAAGTAGGCTATTTCTTTATTTAAATGATTGAACGTCATACAGTCTTGGTTTGCCATATTTGAACATAGAATGTCTTTGCAAAATTTGGTAGTGACACATTAAGTTGTGGTCCCTGTGGGAAATTCAGTGTCATATGAAAATGGTGCTTTTTAGTATATTAGCCAGGATATTTCAAATCTGTCTCCTCCTGAACTGATTGAAAGTTTTGTTTCAGGATCCTTTTACCAGAATATGTTGGTGACTGTCCTCAAATGGAAAATGGAATGAGTGTATCTCAAGATATGTCTCATCCTTGTAGTAGTATTAAGTTATCAAAGCAAAGTCTTTGCACCAAACAACAGGGTCACCTAGGTATATGTACTGCAAAAGTGAGCTTATTCCTCAACATATTGAACTGTCAAAAATAAAATTAATACCAACAAGCCTGAACCAGATAGTTTGTGGACAAACAATTGTGTCAGTCAGCCTCATGGGGGTGCTGTACTATTTAAATGGTTACAGCTTCAACTTTTCTAAAATAAGGTGTAGTAAAGAGTGACATCTCATGTTAACCCAACAGTACTGGAGCATCACAGTCAGCAGGTTGCGCTCACCTCGTTTCAGCAATGAAAGGGTGTGTGAAGACATATGAACTGGTGATATGAAAAACTGAGGAAAGGGGGAGGGGCACAAAGAGAAAGATTTCTTAAAATCCATTTTTGTCCTGGTGGGGTTCAGTGTCTGCAGGTCATGTTCAGTAACATGAGTGAGCTTGTGAATGTCCATCACAGACGATGACAACCACCCACAAGAGCCTGAACAAGAACTTCACTGGGGACTTTGGTCTTTAGCTCAAGCACGCTTATCATATTTCTTGAGGTGTTGCGTGGGTGATGAGGACCCTGGTTGGGAAGCCGTGCTGATAAAACAGTATCCTGCTAACACTTAACCAACTGAGAGTAACAAGCCTAACACTTAATGAGTGTCTTACATTGTACAGTTTAGCTCCCATCAACCCCTTCTCCCAGTTCACTAAGACTGTTTGTGGTTTGAAAAGAACTGGAAGAACTCCCTGATTGTGGCCTTCCAGATCTGGGACTGAGTCGTCCTGCCCAAATATTTTTTCAAACATTACTGCTCCAGAGGGAACATATCGCTGTTGTAGGTGTGCAGCATTGCATTACAGAATCTTATCCTCTGTAAAGTAAGCTCACTAAATTCCACTGCAGACAGAGAAAAGACGATTGTCCCTTTGAATAAGACAGATTCTTAACTTTCATATAACTCTTTGGCAGTTCCTTTTGCGATTATATGGAGCATAACTCATGGGTGCAGGTTCCTCTTCCTCTCCATTGAATTTTGGAACCAGCCTTTCGAGTCCTCCGGTAAACACGGGAGATGTTTTGTCCCGCCAGGATGGCGTCGTTCGGCTGGAAGCGGAAGGTTGGCGAGAAGGTGTCCAAGGCAGCGGTGCAGCTGTTCGAGGCAGAGGCAGAGACAGAGGCAGAGGGGGCCGTCCACGAGCCGGACAACGATGAGGTGGACTGGCTCCATGCCATCAAGCGGCGGCGCGAGGCGCTGCTGGAGGACTGCGCTGCTAAAAGCAAGAGACTGAAGGATGAGGGGGCCTTGCTGGCTGAGGAGGGCAGGTCAGTGGGGAAAACACACACACACACACACACACACACACACACACACACACATATAAGATGTCAGAATCCCTTTTGATTCTAATGACATATCCTGTGGGATCCCGGGAATCAGCCATCAGAGGCATTTGTTGGCAGCATTCTTTATCGTCCCATAAATATGAAGGTATTAATGGTCACGGGTAAAACCTTAGGTTTCCTTTAACACGAAACATAATTTTAATCAGTAGCAAATGTTAAAAACAAACAACGTTTCCACCCATTTCCATTTGTCAGACTTAGGAGCTGTGAGTCAGAACTGGAGGAATGGACAGAAGCACTTTATGTTACTTTGAAATATGTTGTCTTGGAGTATTCCTTTAATGCCGCTTTATGTAATGAGGCCATCTGTGGTGCCACCGGCCTAGCAGTCTTTCAGAAACTCATATTGCATTACTTGACCTCTTGTAAACAGGTTCCAGAGCAGCTGCTTCTGTGACAGGACACAAGAAGCAGCAGTAGTATTCTCACTAGGGTTTTCAACAGTGTCTCAGTGTATCTGCCAGCACTTTCCTCCTCTTCTGATCCAAGGAATGGTCACAGTAAGGTCACCATGGGGAGCTCGTTACTGAACTTATATTCCAACGGCAGTGTGCGTCTCTGTAAGTTTTGGGTGCAGGAAGCCTTCTTTCCAGTGATGTCTCCTTGGCAAGAGACCGTTTGGGATGACCGCAGAACTGGCAGGAATGCTGGTAAATGACGTAGGATTATTACCAGATTGAAACTAGAGCCTGTGAAATAGTTGCCAGCACGTTTGTCAGTAAATTTGAAGCAAAGAATAATGCTCTCCCATGAATCTTTCACACGATTTCAGTACCCCAGCACTAGGTTACGCAATAAGCAGGGGCAGTTCAGTTAAATGTTTCATGATGATTTCTTTAGCTAGTTCTCACATGAATGAGAAAAAGTGTTCAACTTGGAAATGGTCCGTGATGTTGTGAATTGGCATGTCAGTTAGTGTTAGATGAAATTATTCTCAGGTGAAGAAAGCAGTGGCGTTTGATTCCAGGAGGGGGAGCCATTGTTTAGTGTAGGTCATCTGGCTGGTCTGTAGTTCGAAACATTTTTGTACATTGAGCAGTGAAGTCCATCAGAGAACTGCAGATTTTTGAGAATCCAGGTCTTCATTACTCATTTGGAGCTACTGATTGGGTTGGGGTCAAGTGTTGTTCCAGGTGCAAGTCATTTAGCTGAAACAGACATCTAAATCTCTTATCAAAATTACCCAGGACCATGTGTGGTCAGCACTGATGTTTGTCTTGGGGAGAATTTGATAATGTAGTGTGTTTGCTTTAACACTGCAAATAACACCACTGATAGTGTGTAACTTTACTTTTTTTTTTTTTTTTTTTTAGTGTTCCAGTGTTTGATCTTGAGCAATTCAGATTAATGTCCTGTCTAAACTTGTAACGCAGATGAATAGAGATGCATATACGCTCATGAAATATGTTATGCTCTTCATGTTCACTCTGTGTTAACTCCCACATGTATTCCTCCCTTCATAACTTCATGCTTCATAACATTTGCAGAGACTGCATAGTTACCAACATACAGGACTAGAACGGAGCTGACATAACACTAGAGCGGACATGGAAACTATGCAGTGTGCATAGTGTTGCAAGTGTTAAACAGTCTCAAATATTTTTTCTCTAGCCTAGCTGTTGGCAGACCTAAATGCAGGTGTCTTTGTTGCGGAACTGAGTGTCCAGGAATATCCTTATTGCCCTTTGGTGAGTACCCAGACAAAACTGTTTATTTGACCAGGACTGCCCAAAGGATGTGCTGTAGGGCAAGAAGAGTTCATGTGTCCCACTCCTGCCTGTAAGCCTCACTGTGTGCGAATGGGGACATGGAGAGCAAAACTAATCTGCTGCAGAGACGTGCTGCTGGCAGCGTGGCAGTTGATTGGAATTGGAAGCCAGTACAAGTGAATGAGACAGGACGCACCATCCGCAGTGTAGTCATGCTCAGCCACATTGCAGCGCCACTTTGGCTCAGAGCTCCATCCCACTCTTCCCCCTGTGCTACATGGCGCAGTGCAGTTTCTTCTGCACGTAGAGATATCGTTATACGGCCAGCTGTTATGGCGTTACTTTCCTGATCATATTTTCGTTATAAATGGGCCTCTGTCAGTTTCTATGTCTTGTCTGACTATCTGGGAGTCTCATAGTTAAATTACTGTAACAGTTTAAACAAGCATTCTCAATTAGTAAAACACTGGGGGAAAATACTTACTTGAGTCTGTAGCTGCTTGCCCATGCAAATAAGACCTAAGATGTCCTAAGATACAGTGCGTCAGAATCGACTGTTCCCTGCTCTGTGATGTCATTGCTCCTCTGCACTTGGTGCTGATAGGCAGTCTAATTAGCTTTAATCATTCGAGAGCAACCGGGTAACGCTAGAGCATGATCATAAGACAGGAAGTATTAAGAGAAAGCCTGTGTGCATCTGCATCATCTGCTGTGTTGCACAAACCGCATTGAGGTCACTCCACACAGAACACAAGCACAATAACAAGCCGGCACACCTTTGCGGCCAGTGCGCTGTGCCTGCAGAACAAAACTTCTGTGACAGAAACAGTTACTCATTTTTGAGTCACAGAAGTTTTGTCTTAAAAAATAATAATGCTGGTTTAAATTCCAGGCTGAATACATCTGTTGTACCCCTTGAGCAAGCTTCCAAACTCGAATTAAAATAAATTCAAGTTCAGTAAACGTCTAGCTGTATCGAAAAAGTAGTCTGTGCACATCGCTCTGTGCACGTGGTCCTATATATCATTAAATATCATTCATTACAGATGTGTTAGAGGAAAAGAGGTGGCAGTTTACTTGAGCTGGACATCATACTGTCTGCACAACACTGTTTTAAGAATAATATGACAGACATAGCATGTCATGACAACTTGTGTCAGCTGACATAAAAACAGAAAAAAATTATGTCACCATGTCATAATACCACACAAAAGAAAGTATGTCTGTCAGGAAAGGTGGGCACGCTCCTGCCAAATGAAAGCCTGATACCGCAGATATTATGTAAACCTTATGTCATTCTTATGACAGTGGTAAGTAGGCATTATGACATTAAATTCAAGTAAATTACAAACAACACAGAAACCTTAATTGGATGTATTCTCATTTTAAAGTTCTTAATCATGATTAAATGTAGACTTACTAATTACTGTCATTTCTAGTACTTATATGTTTACACAGCTACACACCCTTTTGTAGAGCACCATACACATCCAGGGACCTATTTATGAGGCTGGATTGCACTGGGACAGTTGAAATAATGCGCTCCTCTTTAAAGGTACTCCCTTCCTACCTAGAAGGTGAACCCGAAACAACCAGAACAGTTTGTTCCCTAACCAGCACAGAATACACTGCCCGATTATATTCTTCCCATGAAAAACAGTTTCAGTTCATAAACAATTCTTACAGAAATGCGCAATCGGCTTCCGTGAACCCTTCACCTCGATCTGGCAGCATGACTCGTATTAAGCGTGCTTTACAATGCACTTTTCCACCACATGACTTTCAAGGAGCAAGTGGCTTTCATCATTGTGTACATCCAACAATGCCAGCAAATTTTATGTCGAGAGATACCATTAATCCTTTGCCCCTTATCAGAGCACAGGTGTGTTTGAACAGGAGAGATCCTCCCAGGATTATATGGGTTTATCCATATCCTGATCCCAGGATCAGGACGACTTATCGTCACTGTAGTGGCTTCCTCATTCCTTACGCCTTTATTATACAGGTACCGCTGAGTAAACTCAGTACTACACTCTTTTGTCCCTCAGTAGCGCAGTAGTGGCAATTGCCAATGTCATCCATGGGGCTGTGAGTCTGCCTCCAGTTAGGTCTCCAAGAAATTTACAGATCATGTTCAGCTTTTTATTACTCTTCTTATATTAACTTTATAACTTGATTGGATACACTTATGTTCTATTGTGCTGGAAGTTACTCTGGATAAGAGCATCTGCTAAATGCATGTAATGTAATATTATTTTCCTATGAAGTAGTTGATAATAGAAATTATAGCACATCATGCTATGCATAAAAAATTACAGTTAAAATGAAAAAGTGCCTTTACTACTTGTGTAACCCATTTCCTGGTTGTCAACTTGTTTTGTAGTTTGGCACTGTAGTCACAAGCCAAATATCTAAAATAATTTTTTAATGCTGCATTTAGAGTGCATTCCAACACGGATGATATTTTAATTCCACTACATTCAGAGGTAGGGATTAGTGTGCAGTTGTTTTAAACCACATAATTGGTTAAGCGCTGGAGGGAAACGAATGTCATAGGGCAATTATTCTACCCTTCTATGGAGATGATTGCTATGTTTTGAAGTGATTTCTTTCTTTTTTATTGGCCCAGGATAAAGCTGACATGAAAGCGAGTGGGTTTTGTTTGGTTCAGGTGGTGTAAGTGGAAATTAAACTGGAAAAGCAATTTATTTAACTTGGTTCCAAGTGTTGAAGTAGACAAGGTACTGCAATTTTTCTGTTCATTGTAGATGGGACATCTACATTTTAGTAAACCAAATTAAAATGAAAATTTCTCAGTGCTGTATGACTGGAGCTTATCCTTTTCTTTGACAAGGCTGTCACTGCATTGAAAACTACCTTCCTCACACTGCTGCTGTCAGTCCCTAAAGCTCATGTCAAATTCATGAGCACTGTGTTCTTGCTTTTATGGGCATTAGTCCCATGTGAATGGGGAAAACACCAAATGTCATTGGCTGAGTTAAAATAGAAGAGTTTGTCATCCCAGTAGCTGACGAAACTGCAGTTATTTCCATGGTTATCGAGTCATAATGAGTTCATTTGTCATTTCCAGGCATTTATTTGATCTCTCTCTCGGTGCGCTGAATGAGTCACTTTGTATCACGGTTGGCCTGGGAACTCAGTCAGACTGCAGCAGCACCGCAGGACAGGTGATCTGACAGGGGAACTGCTAATTTCTTTATTTACACTGTAAACATTTTGTAAGCTCATCCCCATTACAAAAAAGCAATTTCCTTTTGTGTGGGCGTTCAGGTAATGTTACACAAACATTTTTGCGGAGTAAGTCATTTCTGAACCTGCTTTTTTCAGGAGGCACCATACACACACCCATGCACTTGCTGGCATACAGCACATTTACACAGACACACACGTCTACACACAACATTACATGCACATGCAGACACACACACACACACACACACACACATACATTGTATGTTAAAATGAGCAATTCTAGATTGGACCTTTTGGCGCTAGCTCATTGTCCTCCCGCATCTACTTTTTCCCCTCTCTTGTTGCTGAGAGATCTGTTTCAACAAATGAGCTCACAGAGCTTTACCCCATCCACGCTTCTTACCTTGGATAACTGAAACTAATGACATTTTCTGCAAGTAACTGAATTCCAGTGAGGAAATGATGTCTTTCTGGCCTGGTGAGCCACAGTGTGGTTATGAGTTTGGTGCTGTGTCTGGACTTGAACATAATTCGGTTTGCCTCTTTATAAGCATGTTACCCTGATGTCAGGACTGGTTTATTGTGCTGTAACACTAACTCTTTTCCTCAATATTCAAGTTAAATATACTGCTTTGATAAGAGAGAAACAGATGTTTTTAACAGACATTTTGATAATGACATGTTGAAATTAATGGATTTTAACATTTAGTTTGCATTTTGCTATGGGAGTTGGAACTGCCTTTTTGTTTGGTAAGATTTCTGTTATTAGGAAAAAACCATTTCATTTTTATAAGACAAGGGACATAGTAAATTTGGCCACAGCATAAGAGGAAGTGCATTATAAAATTGTGAAATTGGTGTCTGAGGTGGAGACTCTCATACGAACCTCCTTCCCCTTTAACAAAGATTTTGAGTTTGACGAAATGTCAGATATTTCCAAGCTCTCAGTCTTCTAATTTGTGGTCTTGAAGGTCACAAGCAGTGCTGTTAGTTAATGGAGACTCTTGGGGTAGATAATAGGGAGTCTTTCCTGTCAGGTTCCTGTGTTGAGGTCAATAGTATCAGCCATTAAACTGCACATCTGGCCTTCGCATCATCTAGATTCTGTGATGTCTTTGTGGCATTGCGATAACTCTCTGTTGCATTGCTTTCGCTTTCAGTCAAAATGTTAACTGGAAAAGGCTCGGACTCTCCTGTTTCTCTTCGCTCTAAATGAAGACTACGCGCCATGCTTTGGAATTCCATTAGGAAACCGCTCTCGTTAAGGCACATCCGCGCCAAAGAAAGGCCGCGTTTCCTCTGTGTTGAAAGCCCCCTGGTGCATTTCATGTACCGTTTGATTTTTCCGACGGAATCTACTTTGATTTGCTTTCTAAACGGTGAATTGCTGTTGCAGTTCACCCCACAAAGGAATCGCTTCACATGAATGCAGTGCACCTGCATGCCTTATTCATACTTATTGTTCACGGGGTAATGCAGAGACTCGTGCCGCACGTATAGTTATTTTTCTCTTTCAGCATTTATAGTTAGCGATCGTGCAGCTGCTTCAGTTGGTGCGCTGCATCACATATCAGTCTTTTCACATCACTGTATGCTTGGGAATGATCTAGAATTTTTGATGCAGGAACATTTTTGCTGTCTGTCACCCCCCTCCCTTTCCCTGAACAAACAGCCTGAGAAGTCTATCAATAGACACATAAATAGTAAGGTGCAGATTAGGATTGATAACGCTCATTGTATCCTTCAGCAGTTGTGACAGAAACGGTAGAGAAGGTAAAAGACACATAAACACAGAGAGCATAACATGAAGAGGCATAGTACAGTCTCTATATAGTTCATGTAATGCTTTTTAGCCACTAAAAGTGACTGCAGTGGTTAAAAGTGACTGCATGGCTGGCTGGAAAGGTCAGGGAAAGCTCGTTTTTCTGGGCCCTGCCTGTCAGCTGAAGCCAGGGGTTCACCCTCTGCTGTCTCCTCATTTCCAGCTTCCCAAGCCGTGCCCTCCCTTTCCTGTGCTGTTGTTGCTGCCTGTGTGCTCGGCTGTTTTTGTACATCAGCTGTAAATTTCAGTGCTGTTTATTTTCGTCCAGTGGGTGAGAGAAAATAACATTTTGCTGCCGTGTAGGTAAGGAAGTCCATCGAGACTCGCCGGTGTCCTGTATTCGTGTTGATTTGCACGTCACCTCCGACAACTATTACACAATTTGCTCCTTACCCCTTCCCTGTGTGTCTCTGGGTGTCTACTGGCTTTGGGGTGTGTGTTTGCGGGAGGCGGGGGTATTGTTAGGTATAGATCATACATTACATTTTCACTGTAGGTCAAGTCTGTGCTGTTGACTTAAGGTGGGATGGGGACACGAATGATGCATTTTGCCTCAATTCTGTGTGGGGAAAAAAAACACTTCACCATTACAGTGTCAACACTGAATATGTGCAAGCCTATAGATAACCTAGATAACCGCAAGTCTCCTTTTCCTGTTACAAATTATGAGTCATTACAGCATATATATTATATGCTATACGCTCATACAAACAGCATATATAGTATATGTACATATGTTATGCTTAGTATATATATTATATATATGCACTAGGGTCCAAAATTATTGGGACACCTGGGCATTTTGTGGTTAAGTGTGGATGTGTCCATGTAGCTATTAGTTTTATCACTCGAACCTAATTTATGGTGTGATGAAAACAGTTACATGTTTTGGCAACTATTAACATTTTCAAAACATCTCTTTTTGTGGTTGGCACATGATTGCCTGATGACTACCCTTTTTTCCAACATTTTAATAATATCTATGACATTAATTCTGCCAAACAAACTGACAATTCTATGACATTAACTTAATTTTAAAAGGTACCTACATACTTATTGAGTGCAGACAAGTGAACAAAAATGACCATCACTTCAATTAGGCCTGATTGAATGTTGCCCTGCCCCCTAATTGAACACTCATACTGAAGCCTATATAAACCTAACAAGGTTGGAACATGGTCACAGAAGATAGAGCTGAAATTGACATTGACATAAATATGACTTTCCCAATGTCTGATGGAATATGCAGCAAAAATATTGTGGGTTTTCAGAAGAAAAAAGTGAGTGTCCCAATAATTTTGTACCCCAGTGTATAATGCTCATACATATAACAGTCTGTAATCATTCTTCATATTCCCTAGCTCCATCATTATGGTACCTGAGCAGATGGGAAGAATAGAAATGATAATAAAACATTATTATCACTGTGTTGCTTAATTTCCTGTTACCTATTGTACTTGTCGCATCAGATGTTGCATATGAAATTGCTCCATAGTGTGGTCATAGATTGCGTTAACTTACTTTGCAAATATTGTAACTTTCATGTACTGTAGGGTAAATTGGCTTGGGTTTGCCCCCAGTTACAGTCAATAAAATTATCAGTGTTGGTGTTGATTCAGAATGGTTCAAATCCTGGTGCCATTGCTCTTTATTTGCCACAATGCATCATACATTTACATTGCTATATCCAGGTCACACAATGAGCTGCGTTTATGACACGTTTAATCAGAGACTGTTCCTAAACAGTCTGTTTAGGTGGTTCACTTCTAAGTACATGCATTTGTGCTGTCATGCACATTCAACAAATGTTGCCCGAGGAAATGAGTGTGATGACACTCTACAATAAAAGCTTATCAGGCAATACCTTATCAAGCAAAGATATGCCTTCCTATCTGTCAACCACAGACATCCATATCCTAACCTGAGGAGACACAGGGTTTAAACTCTTCTGTCTGTCTTGTTTAACCTCTACTACTTGTTTAACCTTACTAGGTGGGGTCAATTGAGAACAAGATCTCAATTGCAGTGATGACCTTGAAGAGGGACTTACCCAGTTAGCTTTGGGGATTATTAGGTGGTCAGACTGAAAGAGTCTGATTGGGAGTTTAGTCAGGACATTGGGAAACTCCCCTATTCTTTATGATAAGTTCCATGGGATTTTAATGACCACAGAGAGTCAGGACCTAGATTTAACCTCAGATTCATAATGCATCCAAATGACGGTACCATCTATAGCACAGTGTCCCTGTCAGTGTACTGAGGCATTGGTTTACTGTAGGGTCCAGAGGGAAGACTTCCCTCACTGGCCTACCAGAATCCCTCTTGCAGAAACCTGGGTTTCTCAGGAGGTTCCCCCATCCAAGTACTAGCCAAACCTAACCCTGCGTAGCCTCAACCGTCAGGCAGGAGAGGGCCTCAGGGCAGTGTGGCCGCTGGCAGGTTGCAGCATTAGCAGGTTACAGCATTTGTCAGTTTTTCCCATTATGACAAAAGCAAAACAAGGCTACTCAGTGTTACTGGGATGACACATGCAGCATGCAGACCAGACACAAACAAACAGAAACCCACACTTTCAGCAGGGTGTGTGACAGAAGTGAGGTGTCTGCCGTGGGCTTGCCGGTGGGTGCTGCGGATGACCTGAGCGGACGCCGATGGTCCAGTGAAACCGGCTTGTGTGTCTCGCCAGCAATATGGCTGACTCTGCACTTTTGAGTCCCCTGGGCTCGCAGTCGACTTCAAGGGGAATTTAACAGGGAAATGTGCCCTCCGTATAAGGATCTGAATTTTTATAGCTTGGAAAAATATTAATACAAACAAAGGAAAGTAACATCATATCAGAAAGGTATCCCACAGTTGGAAACCCGGCAGTTTGCTTGATAACGTTAACTTAATACACACATTCAAACCATAGATTTCCTTATTTTAGGAGTCCAGTGATAAGGCTTCAGTCAGATTTGCAGTCAGATTTCAATGTCCAAGGAGTGCAGGTGACATTCAGACATCCAGGGCTTCCTCATCGGTACACCTTCCTGTCCCTGATGAGTGTGTTTTCTTCTTTGGTCAATGTTGTCCAGACCCAGGTCACCCCCTTCCAAGAACCCTGCCCTAGCATCACTAACAAAAGTTCTGTTTTAGACCGTCATGCTGTGGAATATTGCATACAGATTTACAGATCTAAAACCATCTGATAAGATTGCCTCATTCGCTGCCAGTCTACACTAAATGAAGACTACCGACTGCACAGAATTCTGTATAGCATACACTCACTGAGCACTTTATTAGGAACACCTGTACACCTATTTATTCATGCAGTTATCTAATCAGCTAATCGTGTGGCAGCAGTGTGATGCATAACATAGTGTAAGTTGCTCTGGGTAAGAGCATCTGCTAAATAATGTAACGTAATAACATCATGTAGATATGGGTTAGGAGCTTCAGTTACTACTACACATCAACCGTCAGAATGGGGAAAAAATGTGATCTCAGTGATTTTGCCTGTGGCATGATTGTTGGTGCCAAACGGGCTGGTTTGAGTATTTCTGTAACTGCTGATCTTGTGGGATTTTCACACACAACAGTCTTTAGAGTTTACTCAGAATGA
This sequence comes from Megalops cyprinoides, assembly GCF_013368585.1. Taxonomy (NCBI): domain Eukaryota; kingdom Metazoa; phylum Chordata; class Actinopteri; order Elopiformes; family Megalopidae; genus Megalops; species Megalops cyprinoides. The sequence goes on along the minus strand of NC_050587.1, from coordinate 15,829,287 downwards.
TGCCAAAAACAAAAAACATCCAGTGAGTGGCAGTTCTGCGGACGGAAACGCCTTGTTGATGAGAGAGGTCAACGGAGAATGGCCAGACTGGTTCGAGCTGACAGAAAGGCTACAGTAACTCAGATAACCACTCTGTATAATTGTGGCGAGCAGAAAAGCATCTCAGGATACACAACACATCGAACCTTTAGGCGGATGGGCTACAACAGCAGAAGACCACGTCGGGTTCCACTTCTGTCAGCCAAGAACAGAAAGCTGTGGCTGCACTGGGCACAGGCTCACCAAAACTGGACAGTTGAAGACTGGAAAAACGTAGCCTGGTCTGATGAATCTCAATTTCTGCTTCGGCACACAGATGGTAGGGTCAGAATTTGGTGCCAGCAGCATGAATCCATGGACCCAACCTGCCTTGTGTGAACAGTCCAGGCTGGTGGCGGTGGTGTAATGGTATGGGGAATGTTTTCTTGGCACACTTCGGGCCCGTTAATACCAATCAATCATTGCTTGAATGCCACAGCCTATTTGAGTATTGTTGTTGACCATGTGCATCCCTTCATGGCCACAATTTACCCATCTTCTAATGGCTGCTTGCAGCATGATAATGCACCATGTGACAAAGCAAAAATCCTCTCAAACTGGTTTCATGAACATGACAATGAGTTCAGTTTTCTTCAGTGGTCTTCCCAGTCACCAGATCTGAATCCAGTAGAACACCTTTGGGATGTGGCAGAATGGGAGATTCGCAACATGAATGTGCAGCTGACAAATCTGCAGAAATTGCATGATGCAATCATGTCAACATGGACCAGAATCTCAAAGGAATGTTTCCAACATCTTGTAGAATCTATGCCGCAAAGAACTGAGGCTGTTTTGAGAGCAAAGGGAGGCCCTACCCAGTATTAGTATAGTGTTCCTAATAAAGTGCTCAGTGAGTGGACGTTTCATTTTCGTCGTGTGACTTATCTTCTCCAGACTGTCTTACTGAGATACAAATGTGTATGTGAGTAACCACACGTACAGGAAACATCATACCACATATGAACAAGTGTCAGAGCATGCTCGTTGCTGGTGCCATGCTAAAAATACACCCTCAGTTTTAGAGTAGTGAAAAAGTCAATGTGTGCTGGTGAGTGAGTAAATGTTATGGTAACCAAAATGTGGTGTACAAGAAGGAAAAAACAAGACTTGATTGCTGACGTGAAAAGGTACATGCTTGTATCATTTCTAGAACAAGAGTACAGACTTCCACTAAAGTAAATGATCTAGAAGTTAAAGTCAAAAATGTTTATCAGTATTGACAAAACCAGGTTCTGATATTCCAGCAGCAGTGGGTGTTGTGAAGCTGAAAGATTTGAAGGGAGTTGCCCCAGTGGAACTGGAAACTCTCCAGAGGCACGTCAGGAACCGGAGATGTCTCAGGATTTGAAAACTACTGACAACAGTAGTCTAGCACTTTAATTAGGTCTATTTGTTTAGTTGTTCTTTGTTCCCCCCCTTTTTTGTGAAGATCTTCTCTAATAGATATTTTAGGACTCTTGCACAAAAATTGACCTTTCACTCACTGAATCTTGCCACGTACACAAACGAAAGAGCAGATCTAACGCCTGGATAAGTGTCCTACAGCAGGCAAGACTTGAGGGGAACTGTGTCTTTTTTTCCCCCAGAGGTTAAAGATATGCGGCCGCTCCCCCTAAGAAAAGTAACTGAAGACTATCTTCCTAAGAAAACTTCCCTTTGAAAATGGACACGGCACGTGTTAGTCCGCACCTCACTGCTCCAGCTTCAGGAAAGCGAGTAGGGCAAGGGTAAAATTGCTCAGTTACAGTCTCCCCCTCTCCCTTTCGTGGCTTTAACATGTGCGCTCTTGGAAACGGCTTCACTGAGCAGGTGTAAGAATGGCCATGGCTTCTGTCATGTGATACATACAAAATGGGTCCAGTGGGGCTCAAACTGATGGACAGTGGACAGCACAAGCCCCCTCTCTGGTTCCCCACAGTCCAGTGCTCTGCACCCTGTAGAGGTTGTAACTGCGTGCGTCAGCGGCCACACCAGCGCAATGCAGTGGAGCATGTCTCGCGCACCGTTGTAACTGACTGACGTTGTTTGCCCGCAGGCACTGGGAGGCCATTAAGAGATGGGATGAAGCAATACAGCTGACTCCAGAAGATGCTGCTCTGTATGAGATGAAGTCACAGGTACGCTAACCGATCCTTGCCGCGCCAGAGAGCTGCCTCTACATGCCGCTGTCAGTGTCTTTCTGAAGTGTGAACGTGCTTCTCAACAGGGATAAAAGACCAACCTGGAAAACAATAGTGGGTGTTAGAATGCTCTCTCCAATGGCTGTTGTTTTTCAGACTGTCTGTCCCCGCAGACAACAGTGACAAAACGTTTCTTAAGAAAACTCTCAGACAAGCGACCAAATGAATCATTGGTATTTGAATATTGTGTCATTTTGACTCAGGATGTTCATAAGTGTATTTACAGGAAGTACTTGTGTATCTGTCCTTGAACTGAAGTTTTTAGTTCCCCCTTTCTCAGGGACATCATTAAAGTGTAAATGTTCCTCTCAATCGGATATGATACAGAATGAGTACATTTATAATAAGCAGGATTACTACAAAAACATTAGCCAAGAACCTTGATGTTGCCTCAGTCACTCAATAAGTTTATGACATTATTGGATTGTATCTTTGTGCTTGTTTTGAAGGTAATAAGAGATGTTCAGATCTTTCTTTAGTGTGTCATCCTTGTGTACCTTTTCATGAATTACTGATTATGTCATGAAAGTGTGGCTCACAGGAATAACAGCAATGAAGACGCTGTTAGCGTCAGCATGTGCCCATTGTTTATTTTAGTTCTTGGAATATGGTCTGTACTGTTCAAAAAATACCATTGTGCATCATTGAACATACTAGTGCAGTTTGTTCTTAATGACTCAGAGAATAACAACAGTAATAAAGCCATCGTTAAAGTGTCTTCACTCTAAAAACAAAAAACAAAAATACTGTCAGAAGCTTCATTAAGCGTGTTATGACTACTGTAGAGCAGTGAAGTCAAGGACACACATTTATTTATAGGCTAACAGTAACAGTTGACTGGGGGACCATGAAGAGATGTTGAACACTGTATCATAGAAGCTGAAGTGTTTGGCTGAGGCAGTCCTGTTCAGCGGTTAGGACCAAAATGGCTCCTTATTTTAACATGTTCAAAAAAAGCAAAAAAAGCTTTTGAAGATGGGACCCGGAGGCAACTGTCAGTATAGCACACTTTATATGAAGTGGTCATGGGGTCATCAGCAGTAGTTTGGCAGCGATCTCTGACATGCCAAGAATTTCACCATCTGAAGAACGTTGCTGTCAGGAAGGATTGGTGAGGGTGGTTTTGCAACAGTTCCTGTGAAAACGCGCTGTATCCATACCACCCTCCTTCGTCATGTTGTCTGTGTCATTATGTTCCGTGTCTGTCTTGCAAGAAAAGGCAAAAAAGAGCAAAAGGATGCAATTCCCGTTATAGGATTTTGTTGGATAGGTTTACATCATTCACAAAATGGGGAGTATGGAGGAACCATATAAGGGTAGGAATACTGCTTTGGTCAGACCATTAGAGGAATGCACTTCAGATGCGCTGTTGTTAAGGCAGACAGATGAAACATCGATGGTAGTAAATACCCGCGAGGCGCATGGGCTGAAGTGTGCACAAGCCATTGTCTGTAATTTGATAACTGTTCTTTAATATGGTCCTTTGTACCACTCACATCCTGATAAATGCATGCACTCAGACAGCACTTGACGTCAGAGCAGTTTCAGAACGTCATTTCCCCGAGTCCCCTGGATGTGTTATTTATAAGGATTCTGCACATTGCATCGGTACTAAGTCACGTAAATCTAATTCATAGCCTTTAATTGGCCAGACTCTTCAGTTGATACAGTTGTAAATATGATTTTTGGCTCCTTGAAAATGGCACCATTTTCTTTGATTATGTCAATGTGATTGATGGAACATCTCTTTCTTACGTGATCACTGGCTGTTGAACAGCTTGATAAATGTTGAGCTGTAGGCAGGTTTCACTTGTTTGTTTTTATTGTCTTATTGTTCTTATTGTTGTTGTTTACACACATTGGAACTCCTGAAGATATGACTCACATCAGATGGTTTTGCTGTATATTTTCAGCAGAGCTGAACCAGTGTAAATTATGACTGTTTTTATTGTTTCCACTGTCTGTGTCAGCACATACAGTGCTGTTGTAGTCCTGGATTCTGGACCAGTGTGTTACAAACTTAACAAAGAGCCTGAACTCTGCTGAAGTGCAAAATCCAGCTGTAAAATTTTCAGTCATTGCATGTAATCTGTGTAGAAACTAAACCATTACATAACGTGATGTAATAAGAAAAAAACGTTATTGTTATTTAGTGGGTTGTCAGGTAAATGTTAGTGTTGTGTAGCAGTACTGTATGTTCTCTTTAGCACTGTGCTAATTTATATGCATTTGTGCAACGCAAGGGGGAAAAAAGTCCCGGCCGTAACTCTGCCAAAGCAGAAGTGCTGGCCATGTGAACGCTATGACGTCCTCCTTCCTGCGCGGGAGGCCACGGCCATCCTGAGCCCTCTCTGACCTCTCCCCACCCCGCAGGTCCTGACGCTCCTGCAGGAGGTTTTCCCTGCCGTGCAGGCAGCCGAAACGGCAATGAAGCTCCGCCCCCTCTGGTGGGAGGCGTGGCAGACCCTTGGGCGGGCTCAGCTCAGCCTGGGAGAGGTGGATCTGGTGAGTGTCTAACGTCGCATCGCCATTGTTCCCCACGGCGCTGTCTCTCTGACTGTTTATGTAGACTCCGGATTCCAACGTCCAACCCGCCATAACGTCATAGCTTTCCAGGCATTGTGTGCTTCTGTTTAAAACATTATGTTCAGACGTGTATTATTATCGTTTATTTGCTGAACATGCTTTACTGTTTGAGCTTCAGAGAGATATCAGTGGAAACATGTTTAAACTAACGTGGAAATAGCAAATTCCTGCTTGATTAGAGAGCTTGTTAACAGAAGTTTGGTTTCTGAACCTTATATGTCTTTGTTTACATACTGTACCAGTATAGCACAGCAGGGTAGCATAGTGGTTAAGCAACTATGCTTGTTACTCAAAGGCTGCAGGTTGACTGTTGTACCCTTGAGCTAGGCATTTAACCTGAGTTGGTTTTGTAAACTTTATTAATGGTGAAGTAGGAGGCACATCAAAGCACTTTGGTACTTCAGCCATGCTCCCAGTTTGACCTAGTTTGTAGCTGTCCCTTGCTCTTGTGCTAATTGCTAACCGCTGGAATTCCATTGTTTTAGCCTCGTTGTCACCGGGCATTTTTGTGAGGTTTGTTGTCTGTTCCTCACTGTAAGGCCCCTTCTCTTCGTGGACCTCTTGCTAATGCTTGCTCGTGACATTTTTGTTTTCGCTTTGTCAGCTGCCTTTATACAAACCATGTTTTACGAGATGGGAATGAGTTTGCTATTCGACCGACTCTAAAACCGTGTTTTCCACATTGGGTCACAGGCGGGCTTTTCATCTGTTAGCATAATTCCATTTCATTGTACGTTGTGGCCAAGTTTTGCCTTGTCACCAGTTCGGCACACATACCCCTGAATTTGCTCGCACCGTGGTGGGTGATGTTGCCCTCTGCATACCCTGCCACATGCAGCTTCCATACAGATGTACAGCTTTTTCCGGATGCTCGCTTCTCCATCATCTTTAACTGGACCAAAATGAATGTGGGAGACTAAGAGTGGTACATGACAAGCGTAACCGTACTGCCTGGTCTAGATTGACAGCTAAGCTAAGAGCTAAAGCCAAGCTAAAGCTTAACGCCTAACCAACCTTTTTAAATTTTACATCACTATACAGGTGTGATGGAGTACATTTGCACATTTGATCTTCACAGCAGCGTGAGAAATTATCTTCTACTATCACTAATGGTGGGATTTCACATATATGTATGTAGTAAATAATACACATTTACTTAATTTTAAGTGTTTGTCGTTAAATTTCAGGTGTGATCTTAAATATTTTTGGAATGAAGGTCTTGGTATAGCATTCTGAAACTTGAGTACATTGCACATTGACAGGTTGTTGACGAGCAATGTAGACATAATTCCTCATTTTACCTCCATATTTGGAGTATGTCCATGAGTCATTTCTGTGGCTTTTATTTATAACTTGCTTCATTTCACAGACTTGCCATTGTGTTAAAGTGCTAAATGCTTTTTCAGCACACCCAAGCCCTGAGGCCTGGACCATTTCTGTAAGTGCACCTGGTACAGGCCTGAACCTGCATATTAATGAAACAGGTATTTAACAGAACCAAAAGGCTGAACACAAACCAGCAGTTATTTGTTCATAGTGGGCCTAGGACATGCTGATGTTTCAGGAATGTTGGGGGTTTGCAGAAGAAAATGGGTCCTGAAAGTTGCTTTACCATAAAATAACCATACAGCCACGAAACTGGAACTGAAATGGCATTCTATTTAAAAAAAAATGTATCCTTCATTTTATTGTCAAGGAGGATTGTGATAAACAGTGTGATTAGCCAGCTTACTCTTGGCATTATGGATGTTATTATGCATTTCTTCCAGGATATGCTTAGTGATGTAATGTATTACTTTGTATGGATGGAAATAATCTGTTTTTGCCCGATTAATACAGCTAGTTAGTCTTTGTATATATGCCTTCATGGTAGCATTATTTGTCTAAGCCTATAGAAAAGCTCAGTGGTGACAAAACAAACAGATTTAAAAGGTCTCATGACGGGATATTCAGTGAGTCGCAAGTGCTAGCCCACTGCAGCTGGAGAATTCATGGAGCGTGCAGCACAACTCTTATAGATGCAATGATTCGCTTACTGTAGATGGAAAATTGCCTCAACCAAAAGTCTGATGTCCTATCGCACACACTGATCAGGATTCTGGACGCGAACCAGGGGAAAATAACAGGACCTTTTGAGAAGTGTCTGTTTGCCAGCGACCTTTCTTTGGCACAAGCCTTAATTGGAGGGCTTTGTTCTTTCACATCACAGCATCTCTGTAAAGTCCCACACTTTGCAGCACGCTGTAAGGTGATGTCTAATCTGGGGTTTGAGTGCTCTTGTTGTTCAGCCCAGCTGCTAGTAAGGTACTTATATTTTAGCTGTTCCATGCTACTAACAATTAGTAGCTTCACCAAGAGGAAAAGAATTTTTGTGTGTCGTATACTGACAGTATTGTAGCCGATTTAAACCATCCCGTGCTCACTTCAGCAAGTTGTCGTACCTAAACCCAAAAGTCGCCAGAGACACAAATAACAACAACAGCACCTATGAGCAACTATGTCCCATTTCTTATATATATTTCTTATTCTCTGAAAGATACGAGTGTGTCTGAATTTAAATGATATGCATGATTATATAATAGTAGTAACATTGAATAGAACATATTTTTGAAGGTTTTGTACATTCAATGTAGTGCTTTACAGTTTAATTTACAGTATAATTGGTTTAGTTTTCTGCATAGTATCCTCTGTACTGATTCTGGGAATGGACGTAGAGACACAAAGATTCTCATGCCTCCTTTTCCAGCATTTCACATTATTCTTTAAATCTGTACAAATGCTTAGTCAGCTAAAAAATCAATGGTATCTGGATATTGGCAATGCATCTTTCTGGAATGTAATGTGACCCAGCTTTACTTTTGACTCATGCTTTAAATGTGTTCTGTGAAAATGTATTTAATTTATTATCACTGCTCATGTGATCCACACATTTTTGAAAGTTTATTCATTTCTTTGTTTTATATTATTGTTTAATATTATTATTGTTATTATTAATAATAATAACTGTATGAAAGGTTAAGTGATACTGTGGATAGAATCTACTGGGATTAATTTACTCTACCAGGAATCCAGACTTTTATGATGATTTTTATTGCTTTTATGAAGTATTTATAACACTGAACCTCTCTGCCAGTCATGTGTCTTCTCTCAAAGAGAAAATAAAAAATTCTGTTATTTTTCATGCTTACATTTTAAATCCAAGTGTGGGAACTTTCTTTCCAAGTGTTGGAGCTTAAATTCAAGCAGTCATTTTCCCTCCTTAACTTGCCTTGTCATTCGTGTGGGCAAAAGTACTCCGTAGTCTACAGGATCAATCCTCAATCACTGTGCGTAAGCTCAGCTATGAAACCAAATATGACTTTATGATTTTACCAGATGTAATCCTCAGTATTGTTACACATAGAAATCAGATGGCCTTTCCCATTGTTTTTACCTTCTGCTGACTGGCTTATTGTCATGTTTGAACTGTATTTAACGGCTACTAGCACATTCTTTCATTGTGAATTACATGGAGGACCAATTTCTCAGATTGTCCTGAGAGTTAACTCCTTAGACCTTCCTAGTATAAATCATACTGGTCTACACAGTTATGTACAGAGAAGCAAACTCAGCAGCTGCCTGATCTATGGAATCTTGAATAAGACCAGCAAAGGCTGCTGTATGATTTTAATGTTTTACGTTAGGAGCCATTTATTCTGTGCAGCGGTTTTGAGTGAAATTGAAGTGCCTTCAAAATCTGATGAAATGTGTAACAATCTCCAGTTTAATTCATGACCATGACAGTACCAATATTATGTCGTGTGTGATGTTAAGAAATTACAGAAAGGAAACACTACCTAAGGAAAGCTGAAAATGAGGGCCAGGCACATGGGCATGATTAAACTGACAGGAGGAAATGGCAGACAAACACTCATCCATTGGTTTCTGCTCGCAGGCCGTGAGGAGCTTCCAGGTGGCCATCCACCTGTGCCCGTCGGAGCGCCCCCTCTGGGAGGAGGACCTCTCCTGGGCCCAGAGGCTGCAGCGGCAGAGTAAGGAGATGCACGAGAAGGCCAAGCAGGAAGAGGAGGCCAGGCAGCAGCTGCTCCACGCTCCCGAGCTCGTGCCCGACTATGACTTTGAGAGCGACGAGGTGGTGGCAGCCTGCGCAGCCATCGCGGAGCGGCAGAAGAGCTACGAGAGCCTCAAGAAGACCGCCGTCCTCATAGACGCCCACGGGACGGTGGTGACGACCGTAGAGAGCAAGGACAATCCGTCGCCACCCCAGAACCAGTTCGTCAAGGCACGGGGGCTGTGACGCGGTCGGCTGACGTCGGCCGGATTTATTGGTCTTAGCTGTAGATGTTTTTTTGTTTGGTTAGGTTTTCTCGTTGCTCCTCGTGGGATGCTTGCAATGGCCTTTCTCAAGGGAAGATTTTCGAATTTGGACACGGATGTTAGGCTCATCCATTTGTTTTCTTTCGTGGTGTGTACGCATTCTTTTTGTGTTCATTCATTTGAATGTGCAGAAGAGTCTGACTAATGTTCTTTCACAATCAGCAAATTCCGGTTCAAAATATAATTTGCAGTCTTCCATATTTATTAATTTCTAAGGGGAGGGACGTAGTTTTCTGTCTGTGCAGCACATCTGTCTTGTTTGAACAACTGCAGTAAACGGAAGAAGTACATAATTCACACCCATCTTGGGTATGAAGAAATGTGCTAGATTATACAAAGCCATTTGTACCAGAGGATGATCAGCATTTCGGACATGCCTTCATTCCCCCACAGGGCTTATGTTAATGACATGATGAATTTCAAGTGAGTTTTCAAGTGAACAAGACAACATTATTTCATAAGGCAATTTCCATGCTTTTCTGAAACTGGTCATTTTGTTAAAGCCCAAATTAAGATATTGTGTAGGAAAAAGATCACAGCACAGTAACCTCAAGACCCTGTGTGGTTTAATTTAGTGGAAGCATATCGGTTTTATTTATTAAAATATTCATTACAGGTAATGAATGTTTTAATAATGAAACATAAAATGTAAAATGGTTCCTGGCAGTGTAAATAATATAGACTGAATAGGATACCTGCTACTTCAATTTATTTATAATTTACTTTTATGCCAGGGCTTTGTCCTTGCTGTTCCTGGCTGTTTGAATTCTGACGTAATTCCTTCCACTTGGCAGTAAAGTTGAAAAATGGGAGTACCACATGAAAGAATCAGCCCTGCATGGAATGTGGGCAAAGCCTGGATCTGAACTGGTGCCCTTCAGTGATGGAGAAAGCTTTTACTCTGGAAATGACTTCAATGACTTGAATTCTAATGCAGTAAACTAAGTAGCTGTTGGAAATGCACTGTAAATGTAAATGAAAATGATGGTTCTCCTGCCCAAGGGCAATTCATGGATGGGTTCATGGGAAGAAAGCTGAATTTTTTGCTTTTAGCTCATAAATGAGTTTGGACCATCAAATCTCGATATTGTTTATGTAAGACTTAGGAGTAAAAACTCAGCAGTCCAAAAATCCCTTGCCTTGAGCATAGGAGACTGATCCTGGCTTTGGCAACTCGGGGTGTCAGCAGCTGCTGAGTTGTTCTGAATTATAGCTGGTGCCATCCCAAAGCCTCTGTACCAACTCTCAGCGCAATAACTGCGACTTCATTGGCTGTAGGGACAGAAGAACTCCAAAGTTGGCACAGCTGGTGCAGAGGTTGCAGTTGAGTCAGATTACTTCTGTTGCTCAACTAAGCAAACAGCTACACAGCCAAGGTTCTTTTTTGCATAGGCTAGCAGCTTGTAATTGCACAGCATTTTGACTAATGTGATAACGACAGATGGTTACTGATACTGGCACTGACTGCTCCTAGGGTAAACGGATGTTGTACCAGGAGGTAAATAAATGCTACGGTATCATGCGATATTCTCTGGGATATTACATTACTAAAGGAGTCTATACATTAAATCTTTAGGCAGTAGTATGAAGTCAACAGCAACAATTCATACTGACTTGCAGAGATTAATTATAGTTAGTCCACTTCATGCTCCAGTCTATGGTCATTTGGCATCCATAGTAACACCAGAAGATAGAGGAGGAAGCTATTAAAAGGATGTCTTTTGATTGAACTGCCAGGAATCATGAACAGAGGCTGAAACCAACAAAGTATTTGCCCTTTCAAGAGGCCACCATAAAGCTACATCCATTACTGCAAATGCTTTGAGACCACTGAGTTCCCAACCAAGAATAAAAAGGAAATTGTTGTCAGAGAAAAATTTCCATCAAATGCTTCCATTTCCTCTTGTCACAAATGGAATCCCTCTCAATATTACAGGAACTTTTCCATTCAAGTTCTATGATGTGAAATAATGTTCTTTCATTTGAGCTAAAATGCACACCATGTAATAACTATTGTACAGTGAAGTTAAAGTATTAAAATCACACAGTTGTTTCCCTGAATAAAGATTCTTAGAAATCAGATAATGACTTAGATAATGACTCCTGCATTTGTAATGGTTGTATGTACCTTATGCTATTCCCGTAATTAACCATTGTGAAGACATATTGAACTAAGAGTCTTGTATTCATGGTTTTCTTTTATTCTCTATCATTTTGCAATGAGGTTCCAGCATGGCTGATATCTGACATTCTAGATTACTAACATTTCCTGTGAAATATTAATGGGTCAAAATATAAAAGCAATGTGAAAATGTGTTGTCTACCTGATTAAGAAGTTGAGGGCGAGAGCGGGTGACATCTGTCTCAATATAAATAAACAGCATGAAATATCAGGGTTCTATAATCTGACAGTCATTTTGAGTTTGATATATCAATAAACATTGATTTGATTATCTTCTGTTTGCAAAGTCATTCCCTTGACATTATCTGCTGTTAAGACAGAACGAGATTGGATTAATCCAGAGGCTGGTCTTGTGTGAGGGCCTCTGTGGCAGTAGGCTTTGGTTTGATGGAAGATGCAGGCTCGCTCATGAATGGCATCATTGTGTATGGATTAAGAAAGGCTTTAAAGAGGAATGTGCCTTCAGAAACAGAGGGAACATAATGCCTTTACTTTGATGTCTGATTAATTTAATGGTCAGGCAAAATATATGAAGTTGATAATGCTACTCCAAAAGGTAACCTCTTTCAAGGTATATGTTTTTTTTCCCTCTACATACACAAATATAGCATTTCCTGCCTTTTTAAGAACTCATTTTTTGGTAATCACAGTTGCAGTGTGCCAAAGTGAATGGATTTTTGACAAAAGGAGTTGCTTCCTTTATGAAATGCATCAGCGCACTGCGCTGCGTGAGATAACGCTTATCTCAGAGCTGCAATGGGCACACAGTGAGCGCACAGACAGCAAAACACAACATCCAAACTGCAGCACTAAATGTTTGGAGAGCTGCAAAAGAATAATCACTCCTTAATTGGTCATAAAAACATCTGTGAAAGTAAAATAAACACATTAGAGGAAGAGGAACTCATAATTGGCCATGGTGGTATACTTAAAGTCTTGTTATTCTAAGCTCTACCCCCCCTCTGGGATCTTGATTGTTTTCCAAATGTCAATGTGGATGTAGTTCTCTTATGTTATGGAATGTTTCTGGCATGTGGCTCTCTGTGGAACAGCATTTTCAGACTTTTTCAGGATTTTCTTACAGGGCGTGCATCAGCTGTTCTTGGTGATCAGCGAGTGTTCTACCAAAATACCCAAAATGCAATGAAATCCTCTCACAATGTCAGATACAAAGGACAAAAAAGTTCAGGTTCACAGAGTGATTTTCCTCCTGGAGAGACTCCAATGTAGCAGAATATTTATGACAAAACACTTCCCATTTATTTTTGGCAAATATTTGAAATGGCACAGTGAGTGTTAATGCCATTTTCAGGATATATGAAACCACTCACTGACCAAAGACAGGAATGACTAACCTTCTCCTGCTGTGACAATTCTATTGGGAGGAAATATGGTTTTGTCCAGATGCTCACCGCTTAATATGTAATTGCTGTGTCTAATCAATTTTAGCTGGCATACGATTATAGAAAAAAAGCTTATAGAAAAAAGCAATGTGCACCTCAGTAAATCCTGTCAGTGAACTACAGCAGGCTTCTGTTGCTAATTACCAGCATGTGCTTCTCATTGCGATCACACATTGGTTGGATTTCCCTGTTACTGTGGTGGGAAAAGCAGCTTAGGGAATGATTTAACATACCATTTTATCAATATTGCTGCTTTTAAAGCAAAGGATTATGGTATTACACTGTCCAATTGTAAAATTGTAAAAAAATAAAACACTGACCTCTGTTTTTGTCCATTTATTTGCCCTTTAATTTCCCCACAGCAACTGAGACACATTACAATTTACTGAGGATTTGTCTGTGGGGGGTTGTGGTTGGTGAATCTATGCCCATGGAATGTCTCATTTGAGAATTATTTCCTAATATAGTGACCTTCTATCTACACATCTGCTGTGTGATACACAACACGAAGAGATACTGAATCTAACTAGGAATCTGAAAATAAGTAACCCCTTTGAGACTGTTCCCGTAATTTTGTAGCTACGTGGGAATATCTGGAGGGAAACCAACCTCTGTAATAGTAAGAAAACTGAATGTGCTGGTGATTTCACATCAAAAACACTGTATGGCAAGATGAAGACGATCTGGTGCCTTATCTTTTAACTTTCAGTGCTGCTTTGGGTTCAGTAAATCGCTGATATTTTTCTACCGAAGCTTTATTGAGATGATATATTGAGATATTTATGTATGAGATGAGATTTATGTATGAGCAGCATTTGTTTTAGTCTTTTTCAGACTCCCAGTTAAAGAAGACTTTTTCTCTGCATTCTTCAAGCAAAGACTAGTGTAAGCATGTCAAAAGCAATAGAAGTACTAACAGCAAGTTTGTAATACTGCAGGCGGATTTCTGCTTTGTATTTACACTGGTTTCAGCTATGTCTCAATGTAGGCAGGCTTTTTATCACATCTACATTACCTCAAGGTATACCCCAGTCCAGGCCAGGACTGGCTTCTCTCAGTCCACCGACTGATATGATACTTAGTGTGTAAGTAAGTAATGGTCTGAGCAGATGTGGACATGCTTTTTGTGACGCAGTGGAAAGAGGAATCAGGATGTTTCCACTGTGCACTGAAGCATGCCCCTCCTGTAAATAAACAGCAGGTAAAGAAAGTCTTTGTATTTTGTTACATGGCATTACTGCAAGAAATGTCACAAAACGTGGGCGAGGTACAACACATTTGATATTTGACATTTCATTTGATAATTAGTTTGATAGCGTCTGCTACCAGACCTACAGTGTCGTACTGTAAAGAATATCTATTGCAGGAGAGTGCACGCAACTGCTTCATAAATGGCATCGTAGTGGCTAGAGGTAGTAGCTGCTCTATGGATATGCTTCAGTGGGACATGCCAACAGAGAGCAGAGCTACAGTAGGTGCACTCAATGCTTTTGAATGCTGACCTGTGGCAGTGTACCCCATATCCCTAGCATCAAACCCATGCATCTAAGCCATGATTTCCCCAAGATCAGCAGATCAAAAAAAACATGCCAAATGAACTTATGTCAAACTATGCTGACAGGAATTGCATGGAATTTCATTGTTTCCAATTGTGCAATTAGAATTTGAGGGAACCGTAATCAATAAGGGCAAAGTGTGTCAGCTGTGCGTGAAAAATAGTAGTCATTAATCATGTTTTCTTCAGCTTCCGTATTTCCACCATGACCTTTCACTGAAAAACTATAAACATTCACTCATTATCATTGCTTATTCATAAGCACTCCTCTGCTTCATTGTATTAACAGCTGACATGTAGGAGCAGAGCAAGGGAAAGATCTCTGGCGCCACTGGATCTGAGGTCAGGTACAAATGTGGAAATTCAACAAAAGTGTGAACGGCCATTTTGAATGGCCGCCACCTGCTAGGGTTCGTACCAGGTAAACTTGACTGTAGCCAATGAGAACACAGTGTCGGTGCTTTGGCAATGCAGTCGGCACAAATAGTGTTCAAACAATGGAAATATTAACATGGATGTTTTGAGTTTATTTCATTTCAGTTTGAGCTACAGAAATGTTTATTTTAGTCCAATGGGTGTGTGTGATTTTGTGTCTGATTTAATAACAAATGAGAACAAAATAATATGTCATACAAAAAAGCAAAAGGAAGCCGCCTATAATTAGAATACAGTCATATTTTTAGCGTAAGTATTTGGAACAGTATATGTCAAGGAACAGAATTCATGTAATTCCGACAAACATACTTGAGTTAATGTTATAAAATGTTAAATAGATTAGAAAAATCCAAATTAGCAACAGAGATTGGTTTCTTGTGATTGTGCTCTGCTCCTCCCTGGCTATCGATGATCTCTATTAACAAGCATGAGGTTGTGGTCAAAAGTCAGTTGTAATGACAGTGTTGTCCCACAGCAGATTTCATGCACTACACAAAATGGATGTATAATAGACAATCCGCTATATTAAGGAATAAGCTTATAACAGGATGTACTGCAGAATGGATTGACCACCTAAGACCCATAGGCAAGTTCTTTGTAAATCCTTATAAATGGTTTCTGACAAGTTTCCTTAGGGAATTCAATAGGTCTTCCAAGATTTTATGTGGGACGTCTCCACAAAACCTCAAGGTTTTGTACTTTATTGTATATAAAACAACAATAAACCTTTCACATGATATCACAGTGCAAGAATTATATAGTGTGTCTACTTTTTTTTTTTACTGTGCACACTTTATTGTAAAGAGGTGAGCAGCTACAGGAAACCTCTGTGTTGTGCCGATCAGTATGAAGTTGGCAAACCATGATTAACACACTTTAGTTTTTTCAACATTAATATTTATTTATTCCCAACATTTATTGCAGTTCATTGGTTTTCATTCATCTGGGAAACCTGTGATTTAATATAAGCAATGGACATGCACATAAGCAGCAACCGATAATGACAAAAGTACATAAATCCATGAATACTATGTACAGGTGTTTTAACAGAATATCTGTAAATGAATTCCCCTCTTCTCATATGAAGCAAACATGCAGTCCTGCAATTTTCTAGAAGTAACTACCGCTGTAATCAATTAAAAAAACTTGACAGGAATGCTTATATCAGTTGGTATGAAAATATTTAACGGCTCAGGGTTTTTAATGTGATAGTCACTTCATATTTGTAGGGAATTTTTGTGGGTGCTCTTAAAAACTGCTGCAATTTCATTGGCTTTGTTTTTGGAATCAGGTATTTGCTACAAATATATAGGGTAAAGGCTGAAATGTGTGCAAACGTTGAACAAAATGGTGATTTATCCTATTTGAAATGAAATGTTTACAACTGATAATCAGTCAGTTTACACCTTCTCACAGAGAAGAATTTTTTATCTAGAAAATAAATTAAGCTATCAGGACAGTTCACATTCAGCATCTTGACAGTATATTTAACGACAGGTCATTTAGACAAGTGATCGATAAAACCTTAAAATCATGCTCCAAATATTTTGGAAGAACCCTGCCCCAAAATTCAGTGGTTTCTAAAAGTGCTACAGATGTTGTCTTTCATGTGATATATTCATTATCTTGAATTCATATGACATTCTGTATGTGCTGTATATATGAACCGAGTAAAGCATGAGCAAAATAAAACCTTCCATTGATGAACATGGAATACTTATGATGTATGAACATCCTAATAATGTGTATATGACTGCAAGATATACTGATATCCTGCTTATGGTAGTCAGTGTGACAAATGGAAAATAGTATGGATTCTAATGATTTGCACAGAGCTTAGTTCAGTCAGTGTAAATTCCAAAGCAGAGTCCAATTTCAGAATTGAACAGTTATACAAACCAAAACTGAAATTCAGTTTTTCAGTTCAAATCTTAGCTCAAGGACTTATTGGAGCAGCCGAGGAACACTTCAGTAATCTTTTATCAAGTCACTCTGTGTGGCCCAGAAAAACAAGGAAGTCACAAGTCCTGATTGCATCATCCATGTCAGCGGCCAAGGCGTCATCCTCTGGCTCAACCGCCCAGAGAACTCTGAAGGGAACTATATGCATTTCTCCTGCAAGCTCAACGCTTCCCCCGTGAATGTCACATGCAGGGGCTGGTCCTTCGAGTAGGAAGGAGGCCTGCTTGGGCTCGACAGGCTTGTGTGAGCGCGCTGGCCTTCCGAAGTCCTGTAGTCGGGGGCGTGTTCGCCCGAGGACTCGGATTTCCTGAGGTCCTTCAAAGAGGAGCGCTCCACCATGGGGCCCGGCTCCGCCTGTCCTGTCTGACAGCCGCCCGTAAAGATGTCGCTGGTTTCGGGCAGGTAGAGGAAAGTCTGCGATGTGCTGGTGACCTCCCTCAGCTCCCGGCACATGAGGGAGGGGGAGTCGCGGGAGATGATGGAGGATGACCGCTGCCCGTCGATGCAGTGGAAGTTCCCCGGCCTTTGCTGGCTCCGGCCCCCGATCCTGCAGAAGAGGCACTTGATCTTCTCAATGACTTTGAGGAGCACAGCCTTACGAAGCAGGATGTAGATCCAGGGGTCCAGGATGGGATTGACTGAGGCAATGCGTATAGCCTGGAGGTCAGGGTTCTTAATGGTCTTCTCCACCTCTTTCCTGTAGAGCTGGTTGACAAACACTTGCACCTGTAGGGACAGAGCAGTGTATTAATCACTGAAAGTCTCCTTTCACTACAAACAGCAAGTGCACATTGTCGATTGCAGCTATGATATACCATTAAGCCATAATGATCACTACCTTTGAATATGTGTTTGCAGCATTGAGGGTGTGTTTCATGATAGACATTACAACAATATGTGTTTGAAACCAGTAAACATCCTGTTAAGAGATAAGAGCAACAAAATCAGCTATTTGTGGACTAGGGCAGGTTGGAGTTGTTTTTGTTTTTTTTTTTTTTATCTGGAGCTCCATACATAAATTGGTGCAAGCCATTTTTTCAGATTATGAGTTGAAAGTGCATTAAAACTAAAGCAAGCCAATAAAACAACAGAGTAGCTGTCAACTAGAACAGGTGTTGTGTTGTCATGTAATTTAGTTTTAGTGAGGATGCTTGCCACCATGTTTTGTATAAACTGGAGATTTCACAAGGTATCGTTCAAAGAACCATTTCTGAAAATGTTTTTATTGTGGGCTTAAAATATATCCAAAGTCTAAATCAACAGTAAAATCAGATTTAGTTAGATTTTGTAATTCTGATGTAAGCAGAAAAGATTTGCATCAATCTGTTCATTGTGTCTCATGCACATACAGTCAAGTTGGAAAATAGTATCACTTCATCTGACTTGACAAGTATTAAAGTCTGAGTCATCTGAACACTGGTGGGAGTTTACACCTCATGTCTACAATACTTTTAGGCAGCTTGATTATATGCCGAGCCCAGAGGAGAGCCTTGCAGAAAATCATAGCTACGTACAGTCAAGGTAGGTCAGGGCACTCCTCTTTAATGTTAATGCACTGAAATTGAAATGGTGTGATAGGTAACTAGTTCATGCGTCTCTAGACTGCCTGTTGTTTTCAAAGCTAATTATGATAATCACTAATTTAAAAACCCATTGATGGTAACAGTCTCCCTTTCAGTTATCTTCTGATGTTTAAAATCGACTCTTTCACTGCTTTTGCAGTAGTTTTAGCGTACTCTTAACCCATAAACTGAAATTTGCAATTAGTACTTCCGTATGTTGTTTTGCACCAAAAAGGGATTTATGTACTTCTCTTAATTGGATGTTCCTCACATAAAATGGAATCCATGACTACAGCTAAATGCAGTACCTGCTATTATGTGCTATTTGTTTGTATAATCCAATGGCAATACCATCAGCAGCACCACCCCCATAAATACGATTATATACAACACATAATCTGCATTAAAATTACTCACTGCACCACAATCACACAAAGCCAACCCCATACCGTTTCTAATGACCTTAGTCATCTTTGAGGAACGTCTGCAATTTATTTATCGTTACATCAGTCAGTTAGCGAAATGTTCACATTGTAGTGTTTAATGTAATTTTCTACATTGAACGTTGTCATTTAATACTTTGATACTAATACCATCTCATTTTTTATACTCAGCAGTGACTATCACAATGTATTGAAAAACAAATTATTGAGGAGTTCAACTGATAAATTAAGACATGGTACATTGACTACTGTTCGGCTTAAGAATAATATTGATTTTGCATGGTTAATAGTACGTACTTACACTGGGGCAATGTTTTTTACTCTGGCTGCTGCTTTGCCCCCAGCCATAGTCTACCAGTATAGATGCTACTTGCGCAATACAGAAATTGACTTAAACATATTATTATTTCAATATTAAGTCGAACGCATTACTGCACAAAATTAATGCAAAATTATCCACAGCTATTTCCCTCTTGTCAATTATAGAAAAAGTTAACGAATGGGAAATACACCAACATGCAAATAATGTCGCTTTTAAGGTGGAAAATAGGCCTACTTTGTCAATAATCAGTAATGTTGCTTCAGGAACCTCTTACATCTAACAAACTAAGCGTTTTAGGGAAAAAAAAAAAAACATATTCACTTGACCTATTCAGATTCAGACTCATTCAGAAATTCTTTCTTTCTTTTTTTTCTTGTAGAAGTAACAGACGATTAACAATCTGATGAACAATTTGATTTGATCCATTGATCCACTGTATAAATTTCACCCACGAAAGCCAGTTTTTAGTGTAATGTCTAGGTCTAATATTGGCAGCTAAACTGTCGTTGGATCTTATTTATTATATATGATACAAAATGTGAAAAAGACGTCGTTGCAAGTCTAAAAAAGTGCCAAATAAAGTGACTTACCACCAAAGGTATTGAACAAATAAGGACCACCACAGATGTGGCAATAAGCAAGATGACCATTTGAATTTCTGCACCGGCCATGCGTCCAAAACTCCGTCTTCTTCTTAAATCAGCAATCCTGCCCTGGTCTGTGCCGAGCGAAGTTCTGCGGACAAACCGTCTGTGCATCATGATAAGAGCTCCGCACACCAATATGTTACAGATAACCGTGGACAGAATGAGAAAAGAACTGAATCCAGCGTACATGTAGGAGAACGCTGCGTGCGTACTCACATTACTTCTCCAGTCAATGAAACACCAAGTTTGCGGGAACTGCTTCTTCACTTGACCTAGTCCCATGCTCGGCAAGGCACAGAATAAAATGTTTGAAAAATAAATGGCGAAAAGTGTCAAAGCAGCAAGTTTTTGGTCCACATAGTGGTTGTAAAAGTACGCGTGGTTAATGGCCATGTACCTTTCAATTGACATGGCACATATAATACTGAGGCCCGCCAAAGAAAAGAAAAGAAGAATGAATCCAGAGTACTGACACAACGGGTCTTCCCCTGGCCACGATCCCTCTACCGGCCACTTTCCTTTCACATAGGTGGCGATGGTAACGGGGCTCACAAGCAAGGTTCCCAGGAGGTCGGTCACTGCGAGTCCACAAACCAGAGTGTAGAACGTTGTCTCTTTCTGTTCCTTTCTGGATTTACAAAGTACAACAATGGCTATGACATTGCCGACCACCCCGAATATAAACATTATAACAGGGATAGTGGGGTCCGTGGGTGTTGCAGTGCTGTTTGTCATTTTAAATGGTCTTCTTGCATTAATTCCAACAGTTTCTATTCAGTCACCACGTCATGTTACCTTGCATAAGCGCAGCGCCGCTGGTTGCATGTGGGCAGCATCTTCACTTCTCCACTTTATTTGTCCATTTAATTAAAATCATCCAGATTTTCGTGAGCTTTTATGAAGTTAATTCCCCAGAGTAACTCCAGCGACACTTCAGATTCCCGTGTCCTCCCAAGTTAACTCGATGCGTTCAAGACAATCATCTTCCGTCTCACATTCGTTGCAAAGTTTCCCTTCGTACTGTGAAGCACGTCTTACAAGCCGTTTGCCACACATTGAAGTGTCAGTGGAAGTTTCCCTTCTGGGTTTGTGTGCGACTCCGCCTCCCGAGTTTCGCTAACCAGTAACGTTTCCTCGCAGGCTGTACAACCTTTCGAGATGTGAGCGCACCTTTCACAATCGTCTGACTGAGTATCTCTGCAAAAATACGCATTTTTCAATCTAAATCCAGTTTGTCTGTACATTATCTTCCTCTTTGGGAATTGTGCTTCTAGATAATGGTATGTCATGTCTAAACTGGCATTACTCACTGAAATTTTTATTTGATTTTTTTTTAACATAGTAGTGGATATATCATTCATATCACTGAGTTTTGTGCCATTTACGTTGATAAGGTCACTACCTTTCTGTCTTATCGTTCTTTATCGGTAACTCGTTTTATGCACTGCTGCCCCCTCCCTTAGTTTGGGGGTGCGCTTCATTCTCTTGCTCTGACATTCTTTGAGGAGGGCTTATTACTTACTTCGAAAAAGCAGAGCAGAACAAACAGTGCCTTTGACATTGTGTGGGTGGACAGTGGTCACCATGCTAGTTTAGACTCAAACTAAGATCAATCCCAGAAGGCAAAAGGACAATGTCACCTTTACAAACGCAAGAAAAGGAAGCATGCCCCTTGCGCCCAAACAGACCCTTGGGAGACACCTCGTAACAGCATCGAGCGACAGTGAATGCTAATTTGACCCCAATTGGACAGATTCGTTACGGTGTACAGAATTCAAGAACTGTGCTGAAAACTGGTGCGAACAAGAGTAAACACAAATCTAAGAAGAAACGCGACCATTCATGTGTGCAACTAACAAAAGGAAACATATTGAATTTCAATGCTTTTGTGTGGGGTGGATTTAAGTGATTTATCACAGGTTCAATGGGGGCCACATCTTATGATGGATTACCTAAAAGAACGCAGTGTGTTGTGAGTTTAGTAGAGTTTAGAACCAGCAATAGCTGTAGCTGCTCTGTGGAAGCTGTGGAATAAAAAAAACTGTTCTGAAATTTTTTTTTTCCAATTATTAATCCACTTCCTACATGTGATGAAGCAGGACCCATGTGTTGTACTGTTAATTATCAACCATGTTGTCAGTTTAAGAAGACTGAAAGTTAAGGCTACGTTTTTATGACATTTTGGAAGAGTGAGTTGGGACCATAAAGCAGTTATTGCTGAATCTGTAGATGAAACATGTATCAGCTCTCTAATGCACCACAAATCACTTATAGTCTCGAGAGAGAGAGAGAGAGAGAGAGAGAGAGAGAGAGAGAGAGAGAAACTAATAAATCCATGAAATGCAGCTATGCAAATGTAACTAAGTTCAGCCAGGGTGAGTCAATGGACTAATCTGAGTGAACCCACTACTTCATTAAAATGAACATGTAAAAATATTTCTGCTTTAGATTTCCAGATGCAGAGGGGTTTTCCAGCAGTCTACACAACAGTCTATGTTTTCCCACATATTTGTAAAAACAAAATTTTCTTCAAGCATCAAAAAAAGTCAAATTATTGACTTATTGATCTTGAGCCTTGCTGTTACAAATGGGTTGTGTTCTCTGCATTCTACATGAGCACTACATTGTTTCATCCATCATTCAACAACCTTTTGTATTCAATGTTGTGTTTTAGACTTGAGATCCATTTTTATATGTTAAACACTCTGGCCTTTCAATCCTCAAATATCACTCTTGTAATTTGTCATTGTTCATGTTAAAAGTCTGCACGCTCTGATATTTTAGAATGGGCACAAAACAACCACCCCTCTATCCACCAGGAAAGGCACCAGCAATCTGAACCCAAGTGGTTCACCATTTCAGGACACGTTTTAAAAAACACAACAGCCCCATGCTTTTGCATCTGTCATCTCACACTGTTAAATATTTAGACGAAAATAATTTATCAACAATTCACAAATGCATGGATAAATACATGCACATGTGTGTACAGAGAGACAAAGACACATGCCCGCAAACACACACACACACATATGCACACACACACACATGCACAAACACACGCACACACACACGCACACACATGCAAAATAATATTTTCAGGAACCGGAGAAGTAACCCTGGTGTGCCCAGACCTGCTGCAGATGGATGGAAATCCCATCAGGCCTATTGCAGCAGGCATTAACCTTGAACCTTGTGGACGCAATCATTTATCAAAGAAATGTATTGTATTTACTCTGACTCGGCAGTGCTGCCACGGCTTGAATTTCACACATGCAGCACACAGATTCAAAACAACCGCCTGCCAAAATGCATCACCTACCTTTTTGGAATCATTAAATACATTGTGAATGACTGTTCATCTGCCAACAATAATGCTAATATTCAGAAAATCCAGCTACGTATTCAGTGCCAATTGCTGATACACCGTAATTACTTCAGAATATCCTATCCTAAACCTCCTGTTTTTGAATCCTATGAAAGTTGCACGTGCAAATTAAAAAGCAAACATAGATGATAATGAAATGAAAATGTAACAGTGCCAGTGTCTTCAAATACCAAAGTCACTCTGTACAAAAGGAAATAAATCAATGAATAAAACATGTACACTTTGAAGGTCATATCTGAAGGTCTTTGGCCATGGGGTTTATAACGTCAAGTGTTTGTTTCTGATGATACCCTGATTCTCACCACATGCTCTGTTTGTGTACAGTGTGGCTGCTTCAGCAATCAGTCATGAAAACCTCAATGACGCTCACAGACCAAGCCAATGTCTCACTGTGAAAAGCGCAAAAGTGTGCAAAGGCAGCAAGGGGACAGAGCAACTCAAGTGATATATGACCTGTTAGTGCTGGGAACTTCCAGGCGTTGGGTGATGCAGCACGATGGCTGTGCCTTCCCAGTGTACTTCATCAACATCTGATGCCTTCTAAATGCTGTGTCTATGGACCAACATGAAACCATGTTTGGTAAAAGCAGGTTAATTACACTGATACAGTGCTATCACTATATATCAGTAAATGCAGCTGTTTCTAACCATTTTACAGATTGCCCTGCTAAGCTAGTCTCAGATCCAAAACTGAGTTTTGGATCTGACACTGAGACTGTTTAGCCATATTAATTCATAACGGCAGTTTTGTTTGCTACACACTTCCCTGTTTGAAACACCGCAGTTCATAATTTAGACAATGTGAACCTGAAATTTCCCAATATTCTCAAAACCTCCTGCAATGAAGAAAAAAAAAAACAAGAACAAGAAGTGGAAATATCAGCAGCTAAGGCTGATGTAACAGTTGTTTTTTTCATATTTAAACAGAGCCAAATTTAATTAATGGAGCTTAACTTTAGAATGCAGTGTGTGAGAGCAAACCAGTTTAATATATCCTGCCAGTCTGACTATATCAGTTCAGCACTGTGACAAAAAGGTTGTTTGACAGACAACAACAGACATGATCAATATGATCTTCAAAAGAGATCCTGTGGTCATTGAAATACATTTGACGCAGTTGAGGTTTGTGGAGCAAGATGAGACGCTCAGTTACAGCAGCGACCTTTTTCTGCATCGTTTGTGGAAGCGATGCAAACTGCATAAACACCGCCATGTTGGACGAGAGAACAGAGCTTTCTATGAGATAAATGCGCTGAGAACATTGTGGTTTCCGTTAGCCCTTTGAACCTACCTTCACTTCTCTAGAATGATTCCTGCATTGAGTCAAGCAAAAGCTGCATGTGGAATCGTGAGCTGAAAGGTGTTGAACCACATTAATGTCACAAAGGTCATAAACATTCATTTTAACTGACAGTCAGCATGAAGCTATCACACAGTGATAGCTGTATTTAACAAGTAGTTTCACAGTGAACACAATAAAATTAAGAATATTATTTTTCATCTTTTGCTTGCAAAATCTCCCCTAGATTTACTTAAATGGTGTATATAGAGATTTATTAGAGATTAGTGTTATTGAAATTCATTGTAAGATATCCAAAGTACAGTTAAAAAGGTTTAGTGCCAGAAGTGCCACAGCATTGAGATGAGGGTAATAAATATTAATCCAAAGGCAGAAGACTGCCATTGTGAGGTTCTGTAAACAGCTGACAAAGTACATAAGCCTATGATTTTGTCTCCAGCTTTTAAAACAGATTTATCAAGCATACTGGAGAGCAAACTGTATTGTAATAACTCTTACAATGATACCCCTAGTCAGGATGATTTTGCAGAAAGCAGATGTCAATTCAAGCCAAAGCATGGAAAGACAAACACTCAAAGAAAACACTAAGAGATTTTATCCCCAGGGCCTTTACAATGTCCAGTGCAGTTGCACACCAAACATCAGCTGAGAAACATGGTGTTGGGGTGGTGAAATGTGGTCTTTAAGAGTTTTTTTTTTTTTTTTCCTTTTGCCTTGTACGAAGGCCACAGGCAGTAGCGTATAGGACTGCTTAGGTTATGGGACTGGGACCACAGATCTGTAGGACTGAATCCTGGGTAGGTCAATGCTGTTGAATCCACCTTTCTACTCTGACCAGGCTTAAAATGAACTACACAGGTGTGACCAAGTCATACTTATTCGAGTCCCAAGTGTATGCCAAGTCTTAGCTTTTGAGCCTTGAGTGAAATCTTGAGTCACAACAATCAAGCCTCAGGTAATGTCCCAAATCACAATGGTCTGGTCATACCAACTCGCAAGTCACTGTAATGCTGAGCAATGGGGGAATAATCTTCCCATTTAGAGATCATAACAGGATACAGTTCTGTACATTGCATAATGTCCAGGTAGTGGTTACACCAGTGGCAATCCTAGGTCTGGGGGGCCCTAGGCAAAGAAGCCCATCGAGGCCCCCCAGCCCCCCGTGCCCATGCCCCCATAAAAATGCATGCAAAATGCAGTGTCAGAAGTGGTAGATGGAGATGGTTCCAATGGCTGGAGGAATTTCAACAACGCTCCTAAGGCCAAAAATGGAAAACAAATGGCATGGCAGGAAAGTGATTTTGTGCATAGATTGAGAAAATAGCACAATTGACCTATATTGGGCTCCACAACGAGATAATTAGATGGCAAAAAAGTCAGTTCTAAAACGAGACTATGCTTCCTAAGTTAACTCACTAACTGGCTTACAATGTGAAGAAGATATCTTATCTACTACACATTAGCTAGCTAACTTAACCAATAAAGTGTCTTATATGCAAGCACAATTTTCTACATTATCTTATCATGCATCTTTCTTTAAAGGGTTTGTTATAAATGTATATTAACTATTTGCATTTTGTACCCAGATGTCAACTAAATACGTAACAAATGAATCGCTAGTTAACTTTAAAAATGTTTTGTTAGCTAGCTAAACACAATGAGCTAGCTGGATAGTTAGCTAGTGATAGCTAGCCAGCTATCGATACCATATGTAAAAGTTTGCTAGTAGGTAGCGTATCACTCAGATGCTGTTAAAACCTAAATTAACTTGTGACTTGCTTTTTTATAGCCTATATCTGTGTGTCATTTTGCAAATAGCAAGTAACACTTGTCAACTGATTAGAAAATAAGTGTTTTGAGAGATGTTGCCACAAGCTGTGACTCATCAGAACAGTAATGCTTAATGAGATGAATTGACACATTACCTACCTATCTAACGTTGGCACATTTGCCTGCACAGACAGTATAACGTAAAATCAATCTAATCATGGTGTATTTATTTATCATATATAATCATCAATTATATCCACTTACCACTGTCCTGGTGTCATTTTTTCCTCCTCTTCTCGCTTTTTCTTTTGTTTCTCGTGACCAGAAAGGTATGCTCGTTTCATTGCGCTGACAGTTACAACTAACATTGTGACAGTTACAGGTATCTAGCTGACTGTTCTAACTAATGGTATCCAGCTGTCATACGGTAGCTAGAAGAGGCCCCACTTAGGGTGTTTTTGGGGCAGTGGCGGTGCACTGTATAGAAACTTTATGGGAGGTTTAAGGGGGTTTATAGTTGTCATTGCAAAATGTCAATTTTGGGGGGCCCTTTTCCCAAATTTTTTTGGGGGTCCCCAAACATTTGCCCGGTTTGCCTCTCCTGACGGTGTGCCCCTAGGTTGAACTTGCTGCCTGCACTAGTGATGACCTCCAGCTTTTTTTAATATGTGGAAAACAGCCCTGCTTATTCTCCCAAACAAACTCCTACCGTCTCAGTGGGCGTCCAGAATTCAGGGGGTACTTCTCTTTAAGAATCCTATCTGATAATAGAAAAAAAATGTTGATTTCAAGTTTCTTTATGTATTGGGCTGAACATTTAATATTCACTATGTGATATGACTGTTTAATTAAGCAGATTGCTTATTTAGATGACAAGAGAGACAAACAAAGGTCTTGTAGTATCAACTCATAAAACTTCAAGTCCAAGTCAGACCATGAGTCATTTTTTAAGGCAGTTTGAGTCTGAACCATCCTATTTGTCACTAGAGTCACACTCCAGTCTAAGTCACGTGACCTGAGTCCACATCTCAATCTCCAGTCTGGATAAGCTGCTAGGAAAATGATATAGAAAAGAACAACCCTATTAAAGTTAGTTTGTCTTTGTATAATTAAACAGGCTGTTATATATCACTTGGCTATCTGAGATGAATAATTCAGTGATATTAAACCAATCACATTGAATTAGAGAAGAAGAAATCTACGTTCTCTTTTAAATAATGGACTGCCGCCAAAGACAGTCTCGAATTCTTGATCTCAACAGTGAAGAATTACTCTTTAACAAATGGAAAGCCTTAAATCAACTTATCAACAGATGTGACAGTTTGTAGATATGGCCATACAGTGCAATTTTCTTGAAAAACAGGATATTATTTTTTTGATTGCATAACTTTGGATTCATAGATAATTAAAATATACACCAAAGGATAATTTAAGATTTGTCATGGCTGTCAAGAAATACAGATAATTTGTGACAGTGTTTATTTTATTTATCTTGCTGTTCTAAAGCTAACTTATAATAACACACTACTACAATACTACAGTAGTATTCAAAAGACTTCACTGTACTGCTCATACCAATAGAAACCTGTGTAAGGGCATGGTTTAAGGACTGCAGGACAGGAAGGTTGTCGATAGTGATGTTGCATGAAGTAGAACTGTAACAATCTGTAATTCAAATAGCAACTTCAAAATTATATCTGAAGCGATACGTGGAATTAAAAATGTAACAAATGAATTTAGAAAAGCATAGTACAGCGTAATGTGTATGGAATAGGACGTTTCTGTTGTGCTGCAAAGGTAAGAGCCATCAATAAACACTCACTGTGATCTCACTGTCATGTGATTTGGCATGCAGCCTATACCTTACCCACTTCTGAACTTACCCATTCAATCAATGAATCTTGTCAACGGTTTATCTCCTTAACTCCAGTATGTGCTCCTGTTCTGGGGATTTCACACAAAATCAAAAGGCTAACCGTGGAGTTATGGTCTTCCTGCATGGGAGCTGATTTGGCCACAGCAACATTCCTGCCCTCCCCATCCTTCCCTGCTCTTTAGTGGCAGGGGTAGCATTTTTATTCAGTCATAATTTCTTTTTTTTAAAAAGCTTTTGCAGACCATTGTAAGATATGTTATTACAAAAGAGAAATACTGAAAGTTTGAATTTTGAAACAATTTTCTCACAATGTGCATGTAAACATGCAAATGTTTTTCACCCTCACTACAAGCTTGCTCCTAAACCTCTTGACAAACACCTCTCCGATTTCCATTCTAGCAACATTAAACGGATAACACTATTGTATAGTATATTTCAGTAAATGGTTCTCCTTAACTGCACCGGATCAGGGTAATATGTGAAGCCCTCAGTTTTGTACCCAGCAGAGATGGAGACCAGTACTATGGCACCACAGGCAGAGACCCAAGTAAAGATGAACAAACATGAATAATGAGTCCCACGTTCATCCTGTGGTGAAAGAAACATTTGGAATGTGATTTAATCTTTTATTTTTCCCTTGTGGGGCTCCACACACTGGCAGCCACAGCTACAGAAAGAGATGTGATCCACAAAAGGAAGAAAAAATATATTGAAGGAAAATGTACACTAGTTTGGACATTTCTGCTTACTTAACATGACAGAGCTTCTTTTACACTTCAGATAGGATTACATTTATAATAGTCGTAGCCCATTTCCCCCACAATTCTCACTTTCTCCAGAACTGAAAAACCACAATATTGTATTGAGCTGAGCGTGGGTGTTACTTTCATGAAATATTACTCCCTATGGATGTCACTTTTAAGTAGAAGCATTTTATTTTAATCATGAAAAGGCATAATTTTTTGGAGGGGAGGAAAAAGGGGAAAGAGCCTGAATATTCATACTGGAAATACAAAGCTCAAAATGCCCCTGTTGTCATGGCAATGACAACTCAGATGTGGGGCTGTTGTGTGTTTTTCATAGATCCATCAGTTGAAAATGTTGCATACAACACATCAGGAACGTGCATCACACAGAACACTGTGGCCAATCTGTTACTTTGATATTTAATTAAAGCAAAGCATTATGGCCAATTTAATAATTCGACTTTTGCCCTCTGTGTCACTCACAACTTTCTGCAAGTCCCATCATGGCCCTGTAACAGAGGAAATTCATGTCAAGACCGCAGAAGAGACAACACCTCAAAGTATCTGTTTTGCTATGAAGACTGCAGTGCATGTTTTTCCACTTGACGCTTGACCACAGCTTAGCTCAGAGCAACGTTCTGGCCTCACTCTATACCTGCAAGCTTTGAAGATGTCCGCTTATACTGCTGTACTGCTGCTCATACAAATATTACGCAGAACATCTCTAAAAACTTATCTAAATCTTAAAGCTATATCATTGTGCATATGCCTATGGTGATACTTAATTATACTTATGTTTATGCATGTGCTTATGCACAATTATATATATATATATATATATATGTTTCAAAACCTAATAATTTCTGTACTGTTGCAGTATTTAGCAAGTCAGAAAGTAAATCAAAGTTATTTCTGTAGGACAGAGAGGCAGTATCAGCTATTCTTTGACTTTTGTAAATCTTGGATTTCAGGCTTTCAGACAATATAGAATATGTCAGGGGGCTACATGGTGCTCAAGATAGGGAGCTAAAATTAGATTAGAGCTGCTAGGGTCAGAGTATGGAATCCACTGGTGAGATGCCTGGTGTCACTGAGAGTCGATACGATAGCGGACTTCTGTAGAAAACCCAGTGCTTTGATGATAAATTGCTGGCTGACAGTTCAACTATGTGCAAAGATGCACAGACAAATCATACTTAAAAACAGAGAATCGGTTAGCAGTAGGATGAGTAATGACATATTAACAACTCAAATACTTCATTCTAAGAGACCGTTTGAGTTCAAGTTTGGTTTTGTGATAAATGACGTAGATTTACACGTTGTTGAGACTGCAGTAATTCTTCTTGTCATTGTAAGTTATAGGCCTCACCTTCTACTAATTCAAGTCTGTGAAATACCTCCTATGAATAGACCATAAGATATGAGAGGATATTTCTCAACAATATGTATGTGTTTTGGCATACACAAGATAAAACTTCTTGCTTAGGGGAATTTCAATTTTTTTTCATGGTACCTATATTTCACATCTTGAAACAGCTGAATAAGTTTGAGTGTCTGACATTGGATAGCACTTTGAATGATTCAAATGCTCTGGAAAATGCTTATTGAAACATCGAAGAAGCCATTGATATTTCATATGGTTTCAAACTGTTCTAAATGAATATAAACTGTATAGTTTTCATTATCAGCACTGTTATACACTTTCTGATGGCTTTCAGATGCTCAGCACATGAATCACAGCTGCCTATGAAGTGGTTTGTAAACTCGGATCCAGTTTATTAGAAGAAAAGACAGGGAATCCTCCCAGACCGCATGAAACAGTGTTTCCGAACATTTCACAATGCGTTACAATGGAGTGAGACCACATTTACAATCACAAACACAGTACGGTATGTGCATCACTGCGTGCTTTGATTAGACGCTGTTTACAAATCCACAGAGGCTGGATTAAGTACTCATCTTCTGAAACCTGGAGAAATCTGTGCGCAAGAAAGTGGTTTTCAGTCAGAAATATACCATCTAACAGCTAGTGTGTTGTCATAAAAAGGGAAACGCAAGCTACAGTAGGTTTTCTGATGTGTTAAAAAGTACAATTCACAACATTATAGCATGTTAGTTATGAGACTGTAAAATACACTTTATGTACTTTACTTTATTGATCCCACAGTGGGGAAATTCACATAAAGTAAAGTATATAAAGTGTAATGTTGTGAATTGTACTTTTTAACACATCAGAAAACCTACTGTAGCTTGCGTTTCCCTTTTAAAGTGTGAGAATTAACTTACCATTTAAAACATAACTCCATAAATTGCTTGAGAGTCAAGCAGTGACAAAACTATGTTGCAACCCCTGTCCCTTATGCAAAAGAACATGCATAGATGGACAAAAAAGTCAATCTACATATGGGAGGGTATCAAAGTTAAAATACCAGGTAAACTGCCCAGGGGACCTCTGGGAACCTGCAGTGTAAATGGATAGCAAAGCTTTCAAGATAAACACAAATGAATGTAAAGTGTGTATATCACCCAATAAAAAGCTGTGTAGATTTTAAGAGTAAGTATGACAAGTCATGTTGTGGCATGGGAAAGTTGAGAGAATCGTCTCAAGAGGACTGTTGCAATCACTCTTTTTTGACTGGCGGTTCATATACTCTATGCTGTTAACCTCAGTTCCCCAGAGCTCTCCCAGCTCTGCACCAGAAATTTCATAAAAGCGTATCACATCCACTGTGCACATATGGTAATGGACCTCAAACAGTCTTGTTCTGAGCTGAGCTCACAGTGTCAGCACATGGGGTAAGACCTTAAAGACCTGAGCAAATAATATTTTGGCTACCAGTGTCCAGCATGTTGTTATGGGATTCTTAGAATATATCCTCACTCCCCTGGAGGAGAGCAAATCACTCAAAGAGGATAACAGATGCATGTTCCACAAACAACAGCACAACACCAAAAACTAATGTATGTATCCATGCAGTGATTATAATCTCATGAACAAAAGGAGTATGCTGAATAGTAACATAATTTCTGTGATTATTATCAGGTCTTTTTGGACCTGGATGGTTGCTTGACATGAATTCTTAAAAACATTAAATTAGTAGTCAGAAGTGTCTTAAAAGGTGAAAGCACACTGTCATCTGATCATTGCCCTGAAAATTCATTTCTAGTTTCCTGTTTGTTACATGCTTCATATTACATCAGTTGAACTATGTGCAATGTTCATGAGTTAATCATAAGAAATTAATGCTCCACGCATGAATGTTATTAAAAGGGGTTAGAAAATTGTCCATCGAATTCAAGGTTTGTTGATGCATTATTAAATGTTTGCTAAGCCCTGATTCATTCAACATCTTAAGGCATGATCTTTCAACAAGAAGGATTATGTGATTGTCTTTGTGAACTTTATATGCCAAGTGGCTATGTTGTTTATTAAACAATACAAAAACAACAACAAAACAATGAAGACCTGCTGGTTCTCAAATTTTAAGAGCTAAGTGTGGTGCTTGAGAATTTCAGTTTACTGAAATCAGCATTTGTCCGATCAACAGAAAAATAAATCTAAGAAACACACAATCTTGCTAAATTTTCTGCAGCTAAAATGCCATGAAGTGAAACATGGCTGACAGACAGATTGGGCTTCATGACCACCCTCTATATGTTTTTCCTCTCCAGACAGAAGTATACAATAAGTTATGTTTCATAAAGATATTATGTGGCATAAAATACAAACATTTCTTCTAAACATCATGGATCAAGTTCAATAGAAATATAGAAAATAGTTCTATAGAAAATGCTATATTGGCTTGATTTTGTGATAACACAGGGTTCCAGGGCTGTCTGTAGTATTGCACGTAGACTAACATCAGGTAATGTGCAGTGCTTGCTAAAGCTAGTATTTTGAGCTTTAAAAATGAGTGTCCAGGGTGAAAGAATGCCCTGGGAGTCATAGAAACAACATGACCTGTAACAGCAGCAGAGTCTTCAGATCCGCCAGGATCAGCAGAGCTCTCCATGTTCTCCCACACACGTCTCCCATGTTGTTTGTTTTGGGAGTCAATTCTCAAGGGGCGCATTTAAAGAACATGGAGGCCTGAGGTGGCTTTTCAACCCAATATAAATAACGAATCCTTGGTTCAAATGACCATGGGTAGCAACTTTTAAAAACCAAACATTGAGGGTCACAAAATATCTTAGTTTCCCTGTGTGCACGATATGATTTGTAGCTACAGTTAATAAAACCATTAATGCCTCGCTCAATATGTGCAATCCAAACCTTCCTCTCCTTCCTCTGGCAACCAATCATTATTTGAAATGCCAACTCATTGATGACCAAGTTATGTCCCATCCCACCGATAAATGGAATAATTACCTGGAAATTAATGATGGCTTCATTCACAGGAGCAATGTCTGCAGAAACATTCATCACAAATTTTAGACTATCACTCATTCGATGCAAAGTCTTTCACAGAGTCCACTGTACACACAAGACAAGCATCCTTATGGGACATTCCAAGTCACAAACAAATCTCACAAACTCCACCAAACGTCAGATTCAGGCACAGATATCCACTCTCTGGTGCTACCTAGAGGACCTATTCTAGAAGCATGTCACACTCAGTCACACAGGCCACAGCATTCCAACCACCCCTTCCTTCTTCCTGTAGTGGTTCAGGGACCAAAATCTTCCAAACTGCAAAAATGAAACTACTTCTAATCTCCCTTGCCTAAAAAACAGAAATGCATATTATAAATCTGGAAAAGCAAGAATAATGTCCTTATCACCTACAGACATCAACTGCTTGTCAATTAAATACACCATGGGGAAAAAAAACATTACAATACACTCATTTAAAAGACTTTTATCAAGAGCAATTTACAATTCCATCCATTTATAGAGGTAGATATTTACTGAGGCAATTTTGGTTAAGTCCCTTTCCCAAGAGTACAGCAGCAGTTCTCCAGTGGTAAATCAAACCAGAAACCTATTGTTAATGAGCCCTGCTTCTTGCTACTACACCAATACGCTACAGAATTCCATTTAGTATGAACACATCTGATCCCAGATTAAACTATCATGTACAACACCCTTACATCATTCATAACTCCCTCTCCTACCAACAATAACATCCACCACTTATGAGGCTTTATCCTGTCAATAATGCACCGTGGAAACAAAATATTTACACAGACTTAGGGCAAATAACATCTGTTTATATATAAAAACAATATAATCATATAGGCATATATTTTTACATTTTACACTTATTTTGACCACGGAATTTGGACTTTTTTTCTGTTGGTTGGTTGCAGCATTGGACAAAAATCAAGTTTCCTCATTTCTTGATTGAAGCGGAGTGGACCAATGACATAAACACCAACAACAGTGTCACATGTCATCTTTGCCACCTAGAAACCAAAAAACCCCAGAACAAACAACCAAACAAAAATTTTACACTGACACTTTTAGGAGAGTGGCATCTCTTTCACCATCTGGTTATCAAACAAATCTAAAAGCAGGTCTGTCAAGGAAGAACACTAACTGACTTTTAAAATGCACTGACTCATAGAAGAACAGTTGATTAAAATAAATGAAGGTCTTCCTGCATCTTGATTGGCTGAATGGTTGGACATGTAGACTGGTACAAAATGTGGGAAGGTATCTTTGTCATGCTATAGGACTATAGTAACCATGTAAACATTAAGTTATATTAGGTGCTGCATATCAGGTAAGCAGCAAAGCAGACGTGACTAGGAGTTAGCAATTTTCATAAAAAAAAAAAAAAACTCCACACTAGCCTAGCACTTAACTTTGTATCTTACTGACCTCTTGTAATACCTTACAATAACTACTCTTAGCATAGTGATGCACTCATTTGTAAGTCGCTCTGGGTAAGAGCGTCTGCTAAATGATGTAACATAATGTAATGAGTTGCACTTCCCACATGTCTGTTAGGTGTTATCTGCCGTAAAAGCATTGTTGTTGTTGTGGTTGTGCTCTTTGTGAGTAGATTCTGACCACAATTCTGTCAAGTCGCTGTGGAAAGCAACTGTTGAAAAGAATGCCTGATCATAAGTTCAGTCATCAATGAAGTTATGCAGAAACCGCAAGGGATTTTCCCTAACCCTTAAGCTGGCAATCTTTGATGCCATTCATCAATGTCTTAGAAGTCACATTAGAAGGGACTTCTAAGTCCCTTTGTCATTTCACAGATGTGAGTGTGTTGTGTCACACGCTCCTTTGTGTAGGAAACGGCCTTTTTTACATTTATTGAAAATGGCAGGTCTCTAACTCGAAACAAGCCCTGAATCATTAATTGG
This sequence comes from Megalops cyprinoides, assembly GCF_013368585.1. Lineage (NCBI taxonomy): Eukaryota > Metazoa > Chordata > Actinopteri > Elopiformes > Megalopidae > Megalops > Megalops cyprinoides. The sequence continues at coordinate 15,794,157 of NC_050587.1, read as the reverse complement.
CTCTGAGGTTATCAGTGCAATGTGGTGTATCCAGAAAATATATACATATTATATATATACTTCTATATATATATTTTCTGTATTCCATCTTCAGATCCCATTCCTAAAGGCATTGGCATGAGCACAACCAAGACATGTTCTCTACTGGGATACTGGTGTTCACCTGCAACTTTGCACTCTTTATTTTTAGTCTTGTGAATGCAAGCCTCTTGCCTCACCTGTGGCAATTAACCCCCACGGTGCGAAAGAGTACTTAGTCAGGTATGACAGTTCAGAAGAAAAGCTCTGTACCCACATTCAAATGGCACAAATCATTCAGATTTTGGTTAATTTAATATACTTTGGGTAAAATCAGCTAAATGTGCAGTTTTGGGGGGCATTGTGTCCTACCTTTATGTTTAAATTTGTTCATTTGGCAGATGCTCTTATCCAAGGGTCTCATGCACTTTCAGCAAAAGTACATTCAATTGCTTCAGGCCTGTAATGGTACACATATAGTGTTATTATGAAAAACATTACCACAATAAGTGGTATCAGAAGTTTCACAAATATATACCGCTAACATCATTTTCAGCAGCAAAGTTTGTACCAAAACAAGTTTCTATGACCACAAGTTTTGACCACCAGTTTTTTTGCCACACCAAAGGCTTTTATTGCCATCAGGCTTATGCTTGTATCTTGCTTGTATATGTGCTCAAGTTTTACCAAAAGTTTTTACCACAGTGTTAGGGGGCAGGGGTCGTAGTTTGAGGAGTCAAGATGTTTGAATAGGTGGGTTTTCAGTCTGTTCTAGAAAATATACAGTGAGCCACTGTCTCATTCCTACCCTGCAAAGGATCAACATCAAATGCAGTGATGACTAACCCTCTGATAGTTCACATAAGTCAGAGCATTACTAAGAGTCAAGATCCAAAATGTCAAATGTCCAATATAATGCCAGCTTGGATCTACAGTGACAGTGTTCAATGTGTACTAGTCTAATGCAATGTATAACAAAGCTAAGGCATTTCAGGTGTTTAAAGCCACTATCCAGTTTAGCTTCTTCCTATAAAATATTAGATTTTGCTTTCATAATTTTATATCAATATGCTGGATTGAAAATTTTTAAAGGCCCCACCATACTGATGATAAATCCTTCTCTTGAGCGAGGAACTACTTTACAAAAAGGCATTTTTATGCCATATCTGGAAGAGTTTATTTGCAGGTGAAATTGTGAGTCAAAACTAAGTTAGCATGAGGTGAATGCAACCAAACAGGAGGAGTCTCTGTGCTCTGCTTCTACTTCTCTTTGAGAATTAATACCATGATGCAGACGAATAAATTAACTGATTGGACAAAAAGCCCTTCTACTAAAGGCATTAAGTGTCACTTAGTGTGACTAGATAATCACCTTTCACATTGAGTCAGAATATTCCTCAAACGAGGCAAGAAGTAGTTTGGATGCTAATTTGCTTGAAGTGGAGAGGCTGATGGAAGTGCTGGAGGAGTCTCATGCACCATAGAACACTAACTGTTAGAGCAATGAAAATGTATGTTACATTACATTATATTATTGGCATTTGGCATTACATTATTGGCATTTAGCAGATGCTCTTATCCAGAGCGATTTACATTAAGTTACAGTTTATATGTGAAAAAGAAACACTGAACAGGGGGTGGGTCATTGCATAAGATGAAAAAAGATAGCATTTGCATTCATTTCTATTCTAATTGTAATTGCAGCTTGATTGCAGCAAAGCTACAACGCTATCGTTATTTGCATAACATTTTTATATTTATTTCCCAGACATAGAGTACCTTGCATTACTATTCATGGAAGTTTTGAGACTGTCTGCCTAAATAAAAATGTGTTGGGAGCTGCAGTCTTCAGCCTTTATATGTGATGACTCTTTGATACCTTGTGACTTCCTACTTACAACAATAAGCATACTCTCTTTATCTCAATCTCTTTTTAAACTTTTAAACTTTTTTAAAAAAAAAACAGCACAAATAACACAGAAACTTGTAAATGAAAGTTCACCATCAGGATATTCCCCTTTTGGTTTCCGTACAGTAATGATTCAATCATGTCTAATTAATCTATCCCTCCCGGTTTAGTACCTGACCAATCCCTGCTCCCTAGATAGAAGAAACACGTTAATGTAGTGGATCAGTCTTTAGTTGGAGCATAAATGGCAGCTTCACCACATGTGCCTAACAGGCAACAGTGCCAAACAGTGCGTATAAGTGTCTTGACTGTGCAGATGTATTCTAACCCCTTCTTTGTATCAGGATAAGATCCCTCTCTGCCTAGGTGAGACACTTTTGGCCATGTTCAGTTTTAAGTGTTTGCATTTGATCAGTTTTGGTCAACTGTTTATATTAGTCCACCTTATTTATATCAGCCATTGTTTCAGTTTAATGACTGCATCCCAAAATGCTTTGCAGGGATTTTAAAAGTGTGTATTGATACGGTATTGAGCAATGCTTTTAAGATCAAGCTTAAGCTTTTAAGAAGCTGCTGCAGCCAAAAAAAGTTCTTGGTTCTGATAAATTACAAGTTTTAAAAAGATGATAATATTGTACCTAATTTCATCTCCTTATCACAGCAAAACAAATAGCACTGCATGACAATATTACTATATTTAAATACAAAATTGGAGTTGTAATTTGTGGTCTTTTATAATTAAAATAATACAGATCAAGTAATTTTGTTTACATGTGACAAATGTATCTTTAAGTGTAAAAACTTTGTAAAAATGGTACTATACACCCCATAACAAGGCAACAGTTACTATGAACAGTCCCTACTTAAAATGCCTGACATGTGATGGTAATTACCCTTAGTTATCTGAGTTTTTTCAGCTTGGTGTGTCATGCCCTATGGAAGTTGAGTGAAAGATTTTGCAAGGAAAAACAAAATGCAATAAACTAAAATGAGAGAAAGTAAATTATAAGTATAATAAGCAAACATTCTTTGGATTACAATGCCAAAGATATTATCGGGTTATTTTCCATTGTTTTTTTTTTTGCTGTTTTTTTTGCATGAAAGGAACAGAACAGGTTTAACCCTTTCACAGTTATTGTAGCATTGAAATCCTTTAAAAATATGATTCAAAATTCATTCATTCATCATTGTGTAGCATGCTAAATCTTTAACAAGTCCATTATGATAGAAAGTGATCAAAGACCAAAAATGATCTAAAATGGAGTTCCCATACTCTCACTCTGCTGTGAGGTACTTTTTGCTAAAGCTAAGTTATTATTTCTAGATTGCTACATTGACATTCTTGCATAGGACAACTGTACAGTGAGAACTCCTTAGTCTGCAATCCTTTTTCAGTGGCTTAGCGTGGTCTGGAGAGAGGAAAGTAAAACATCTGGCATGAAGATACAACAAGCATTCCATCTGGGATTCAGGTTGTTGTTTATTATACTGACATTTTGTATACTGCTTTTGTAATATGCATATGCATCTGGAGAATTAAATATTATAACATGTGCTGTGCTCTCATTTTGAAATTTTGCCTTTATTGTGAGGCTCCTGAGGGTTACACCCTATCAGAAGTGGTCTTTGATGAGAGAAATTAAAATGTATATTCTTAACTTGGTTAAAGCTTCACTGGGGATTGTTTAGTGAGACATGCCTGTCCAAAAGAGTTGTGTCATGTTGGAGCGAATTGCAGCAATCCTTCATCATCTATAATGGTCATAAGTGGTTGGCAGCAGTAAAGCAGATTTAGACTGACAGGGCATCCCATATAACCAATTCACTATATTATTTGCATTGTCTGCATTTCTTCAGCAATGCCAAGAAGAGGAGGCATATGAGACCTTTGTTCATTTCTCGATAGTCACATCATTGGCCATGGCCATATTTATAACCCAATACCTGGAATAAATGGCGCACATGTGGAAAATGAGGCTATAAAAATTTACAGTGCATCTCTGTATATATGGGTATGAGTTCTTGTTTTGTTGCATTGTTGTTATCTTGTATTTGTTCTATTTGACCTTGACACTCCTGGCCAACTACTGACATCATGTACATTTCACTATGCGCCTGTTGTGATTTACACTTGGACAATTGTGTCAGTTTTCCCAGGCAAACACAGAATGACAGCACTGGATTTAAAATGAGCTAACAGCTGTGCATATGACAGGCTCCACCCCAGACTGGGATTTACACCAAGGCTGTTACAGCTTGTTAGCCTTGTTATCAAACTCACTGGCTTTGTGTGATGGATGAGTGTCCTTTTGGTCACATGGTTATACCACCGTATTTCCTTACAGATGTGAAACAAACAGGAGATGAACTCCGAGGTGCACTGTGTTTGAAGGTCTCTTTATCCCAGAGTGAACTCAAAGAGCACATTGCAATATTTGATGCATTAATATCTTTTTTCTCCACCTCACTAAAATGTTTTCTTCTGGACGACAACAAAAATTCATTTTGATTAGTGCAAAACACACATCATACCTCTACATACTTCATTATCTGCTGTTATGAATGGACATTTTTGCAGATAAACTTATTTGGTAATAATAAATGTTATTGTGAATTATCTGAAAATAGTTTAGAACATGTACCCATAATTATTTTTCACATTGTACTGAAATATATTCAAGTAGATCAAACCATTTCTGACTGAAATCAAGCACCCACGCTTGGCTCAAATTGCAAAGCCATTTGTTATCCATTTTGTGTGGATTTTTTTTCACAGATCATTAGATTACTGGCAAAGAATCATAGCTTGGGAATCACAAAAATGTTAGACCTGTGTTGTGCATGCATTGTTAACTTTATTACTCAACTCAAAGATTAACAGATGTAGCAGATGACTATGGGCCTGTAAACGCTTCTGAATAAAAGAAAAGTTCTTTGAAAACCTGTCAATTTACTACTACTAGGAAATCACAGACAGGAATCCTTTAGTTGTTTAGTATTGTATGAAAATTTTATGAAATTGTGGTATTGCATTCCACACAAATGCTACCATGATACTGTACATCATGTAATTGGGTATAAATATATAACTGAACTGATTAAATACCCACAAGATAACCTTTACCAGTTACCTCATCAGAAAACATTGATTTCTTTATCATTGATCTGAATACATGTAATCACAGGGAGCAATGTTTAGCTACGAGTTCTTCATAGAGGAAGTCATACATCGTCCTTGCAAAGGAGACGGATGGGTGACCTTAGTCTGGGCTCCAAGGCAAATATCTGGAGGCTATTTTAAATGTTTTGCTACCACCCTATGAATGGAGCAAAATCTGAAAAAAAGAGAAAGAACACAAATACTGTATTTAAAATCCTCTGGCAATAGCAAGCCAGTATACAGTGCTGGCCAAAAGTATTGGCACCCCTGCAATTCTGTCAGATAATGCTCAATTTCTCCCAGAAAATGATTGCAATTACAAATGTTTTGGTAGTAATATCTTCATTTATTTTGCTTGCAATAAAAAAACACAAAAGAGAAAGAAAAAAAAGTCAAATCAAGTATCAATTTACACAAAACTCCAAAAATGGGCCGGACAAAAGTATTGGCACCCTTTGAAAAATCATGTGATGCTTCTCTAATTTGTGTAATTAACAGCACCTGTTACTTACCTGTGACACATAACAGGTGGTGGCAATCACTAAATCACACTTGCAGCCAGTTAAAATGGATTAAAGTTGACTCAACCTCTGTCCTGTGTCCTTGTGTGTACCACATTGAGTATGGAGAAAAGAAAGAAGACCAAAGAACTGTCTGAGGACTTGAGAAGCAAAATTGTGAGGAAGCATGGGCAATCTCAAGGCTACAAGTCCATCTCCAAAGACCTGAATGTTCCTGTGTCTACCGTGCGCAGTGTCATCAATAGGTTTAAAGCCCATGGCACTGTGGCTAACCTCCCTAGATGTGGACGGAAAAGAAAAATTGACGAGAGATTTCAACGAAAGATTGTGCGGATGGTGGATAAAGAACCTCGACTAACATCCAGACAAGTTCAAGCTGTCCTGCAGTCCGAGGGTACAACAGTGTCAACCCGTACTATCCGTCGGTGTCTGAATGAAAAGGGACTCTATGGTAGGATACCCAGGAAGACTCCACTTCTGACCCAGAGACATAAAAAAGCCAGGCTGGAGTTTGCTAAAACTTACCTGAGAAAGCCAAAAACATTTTGGAAGAATGTTCTCTGGTCAGATGAGACAAAAGTAGAGCTTTTTGGGAAAAGGCATCAACATAGAGTTTACAGGAAAAAAAACGAGGCCTTCAAAGAAAAGAACACAGTCCCCACAGTCAAACATGGCGGAGGTTCCCTGATGTTTTGGGGTTGCTTTGCTGCCTCTGGCACTGGACTGCTTGACCGTGTGCATGGCATTATGAAGTCTTAAGACTACCAACAAATTTTGCAGCGTAATGTAGGGCCCAGTGTGAGAAAGCTGGGTCTCCCTCAGAGGTCATGGGTCTTCCAGCAGGACAATGACCCAAAGCACACTTCAAAAAGCACTAGAAAATGGTTTGAGGGAAAGCACTGGAGACTTCTAAAGTGGCCAGCAATGAGTCCAGACCTGAATCCCATAGAACACTTGTGGAGAGATCTGAAAATGGCAGTTTGGAGAAGGCACCCTTCAAATCTCAGGGAGCTGGAGCAGTTTGCCAAAGAAGAATGGTCTAAAATTCCAGCAGAGCATTGTAAGAAACTCATTGATGGATACCGGAAGCGGTTGTTCGCAGTTATTTTGTCCAAAGGTTGTGCTACCAAGTATTAGGCTGAGGGTGCCAATACTTTTGTCCGGTCCATTTTTGGAGTTTTGTGTAAAATGATAATTGATTTAATTTTTTTTTCATTGTCTTTTGTGTTTTTTCATTGCAAGCAAAATAAATGAAGATATTACTACCAAAACATTTGTAATTGCAATCATTTTCTGGGAGAAATTGAGCATTATCTGACAGAATTGCAGGGGTGCCAATACTTTTGGCCAGCACTGTATATTTTTTTAAATATGAAGCTCAACTTTATAATGCAACTAATGACACAACATTGCAATTTGGTATAACTAGCTCCAAAGGATTGGAACCCTTAATTTAGTATCATAACCTTTTTTTCCGTCTGTACTTAAATATGATTAAATGTTCCCCAGCCATAGTTATGGCAGGTCACACTTAAATATTTTCCACACATCATAATTTATATTGTCAATTCAACCAGTATGAAGTAGAATGCACACTGTCAAAAAAACTACGCTATTGGAAAGGGGGTAGGAGGAGGGGTTTCAATGAGTTCTATTTTGAGTCATATCAACCTCAAAGGAGTGAAAACTGGCAGAGTAATTTCAAAATGGGGAACACAAATTCCCTCAAAGATGGAGTCCAAAACGAAATTCCCACATGTAGAAAGCTCCCTGAGAAGAGAATAATACAGCATTCTATACAAAAACAGGAAATAGTGAGGAATTCATGCAATTCTCAGAGGCTGGCAAACTGACATGGGAGAAACCGATACCAGACACTTGAGCAAGATGGATGACAAAGATTTTTTAGGTTAACTGACGGTAGAAGGAAGAAGGTAAAAAGGATGGTAAAATAGATGAAAAATAAATATTAGACTTATTATAAGACTACAAAAAAACAGTAGCGATTTGTCTCAGGTCTCAGAGGATTATTGTAACATTAGCAATATGTCAGATAACATGGCTACAACTATGGCTGGTTTCAGTCTTCAAATTTGCTTCATCTCAGTAGGCACCAGTTAAAGAGAACTATGAAAAGAGAAATACAGTAGTCATTAATGTAAAGGCAAGACCCCTAATCAACACCAGCTTCAATGATGCTAATTCTAGTAATGGAAAACTGCAGGAAAGTGGAGGAAATATTGAATGGCACTCAGCACAAGTAAACCAGGATAACAGGCAACAAGGGAATACTGCTGCATGCCCAATGCAAGTTGGAGAATAAAAACCTTCATTTGAAAAACATTACAGATATTGTTGTAAATGAGAGAGCTGTAAATGACCAGCCAGAAACAGGAAGAGAGCAGCCATGGCAAAAAAAAACAGGCTTCTGGAACAAAAATGAGGCCTTACAATGCATTGTGACAATCACAAAAGGAAGAATTACTGAATGTCATGTCTATTCAGAGATGACATTCAGATATGAGCAAAGGAATCAAGCTGGTTGATAGGCTTAAAAAAAATACCATCAATATGAGATGAAAATAAAAGGACAAGTGAGGACATTGCTAGAAATCACTCAAAAATTTAATCTGGCAAATGGACGCCACATTCTGGGAGGACCCTGTAGAGTCTCAGTTGGTGGTAACGGCATTGCAAGGTTGAAATCATGTTTCTGGACCCAGCCCAGGTGACACTCATGCAAATTCACTCCCCCCAAAACTAACACCATTTCTGCCAATGCATGTTCATTTCCAAATGGCGCAGTCAACCTTGCATGAAAACACCATTACTGGTAACAGTATGCTTTCCCATTACTGTAATTATATGCTCCAATCAACCTTCCCAGTCTCGCGGATTCCAGCACATTTAAGACAGGTTTGCAGCATTATCTCTGCTTGCTGTTGTACCAAAAAATCTGTGTCAATAAAAACAAAGAGAGTTGAACCTCTGAGTGAAGGTTGCTTGCTGATGATACTGTCTGCCTACTGTTTCAGACTTTGTGTGGTATAATTTTAAGCTGACAAGTAAAACTACAAACTAAAAGATTATGTACCATCACTAAGCAAAATGGCAGCCTTTTCCTTAGTCTGTTATACATAATATACATCATATATATACAGATGGTTGACAAATTAAAGGAAAAACCAACACAAAGTGTCTTTGTAAGGTGTTGGGCCACCATGAGCCGCCAGAACAGCTCCAATGCACCTTGGCATAAATTCTACAAGTCTCTGGAACTCTACTGGAGGGATGCAACACCATTCTTCTAAAAGATATTCCCTCATTTGGTGTTTTGATGATGGTGGTAGAGAGCGCTGTCTAACACTTAGGTCCAAAATCTCCCATAGGTGTTCAATTGGGTTGAGATCTGGTGACTGTGACTGGCATAGCATATGATTCACATCATTTTCATACTTATCAAACCATTCAGTGACCCCTCATGCCCTATGGATGGGGGCATTGTCATCCTGGAAGAGACCACTCCCATCAGGATAGAAATGTTTCATCATAGGATAAAGGTGATCACTCAGAACAACTTTGTATTGATTTGCAGTGACCTTTCCCTCTAAGGGGACAAGTAGACCCAAACCATGCCAGGAAAATGCCCCCCACAGCATAACAGAGCCACCAGACCCCCTCACTGTAGGGGTCTAGCATTCAGACCTGTACTGTTCTCTTGGTGTACACCACACATGCACTTGCCCACTTGTTGAGAATATGGTGAAGGATGACTCATAGACATAGCCAATGGTTTTTCCACCACTGAACTCTCAAATGTGCTTTCATCTTTGTAATGAGGGGTTTATGCACTGCAACCCTACTACAATATCCCTCTCTATGTAAGTGTTGACGGACTGTTCTTGCTGACACAGTCTGGTCACGTCCTGCATTGATATTCTCAGTCACCTGAGGAAGAGTTGCTCTTCTGTTTTTCCTTACAATACACAAGGACCAAAAAGGAAGGGATCTGTAAAGTACCCATTGTAACCTCATGAACTGCCAATAAAAAAAACACCTGAACCAGTCTGTTTTGCTCAAAGGGTGTTGATTAGTTCAACACAGTTAATTGCTGTTAGAATAAGGGCTCTTTACACAGCTCTTTAAATAGCCTTTTTATGGCATTCATAATGGCATTAATATCTACATATTCACCTACATAGTGTTTCTGGTATGGTCCCATTGCAGAGAATAAAATTATTCCAAACCTATGTACACTGTTGCCTGCTATATTCAGAGAGTACATGCATCAGTCAGAGGTGGCATTGACAATGCTAGCCACCCCATCTATGCTTCAGTGAATGCAATTTAAGTGAAGCAACAACACTTATTTTAATATAACTACACAATATATGACTTCATAAAAGATAAAGCAGAAGCTCAGAATCCTGCTACCCCATCAACGAAATTCTCTAAATTCACTAAATAAACATTAGACTCAAAAAAGATAAGTCAAGTGTGCCACAAGTTGGGCATTTCATTGTGAAAGAGCACTAGTTGCCACTTTAAAAAAGCTGTAATAATCATTTTACTTTCCATTCCTTCAGGGAAGTTGTGGTTTGTGCGACGGAAGTTTCCATGTATGTAGCATAAGATATCCTATGCTAAACATTTCTCAGAATTGATGCCCTGAACCTTTCAAAAAGACTATTTTGATGGTCTTAACAGAGAGTGTGTGACTTTCCCAGTAATTTTTGAATGAAAGAAAAGAATGAGGACAAGATTATATTTTCCATACATCCTCATATTTTCTTTCCCTCACGATTTTGATTTTATTCTTTGATAATTCAAAGAATATCTTAAATTCCTTTTTAACCAAATTAACATTTGGATTGGACTGACATTGTATTTCTAAGGATTCACTGTCAATTAAATGCATTACTTGAGAATGATAAAGGACCACGTTCTTCAGTAACAGATAATGGGGCCAAATGAAAAGGCAGAGAGCAGAGATTAAGAGCAGGAACACTCATTAAACTGTAAGGATGGAACAATACTCAGCCCCTCTGTGCTCTCATGTATGCGTTCAGCATTATCTTTTGAATGTAACATGTTTCAACAGTCACAGAAAGTATTCCCCTCAAGGCAAATGAAGAGAACAAATAACAGGTTCTGCATGTCTCTCTGCTTTCGGTGAGTGCGTGTGTATGTCTGTGCATGTTTCTGGATGAGAAATCTGCAGGCAAAGCATCCTCTCTGCTTTGGGGAAACATATACCCTGGGCTGCTGAGGTGCCAATATTTTGTCTTTACTTTGTCCCTGTGAGAAGAGGCATACACTTATAGCAGTAGGGTCATAGGGTGTAGCATATGTATACATGAACCAGGAATTTACACACACACACACACACACACACACACACGCACGCACACACACACACACACACACATACACACACACACACACACACACCTCTGCAGGGCACAATTTTAAAAACAATTTTATAACATTTTCTGCCCATGTTAATGCACAGTTACTATATATTTGATGAACCTAAAAAAATAGGAAAAAATAAAAATAGTAACTGTGGCATGAGTAAAAGTTTGGGCACCCTTCCAGTTGTAAATTCTCAAAACTTAATTAACTCATTAGGCCTTAATTGTCTCATTAGGACACATTAGGCAGGTCAAGAATTGTCATTAGAAATTGTCAGCTGATCCACAATTCCAGAGCTTAATAAATTCTCTGACTCTTCAAACCTTGTGCGAACACTGAACGACCATGGGCTCCTCTAAGCAACTGACTGACAATCTGAAAATGAAGCTAATTGATGCCTACAAAGCAGGGGAAGGCTATAAAAAGATATCAAAGCTCTTCCAGATCGCAATTTCCACTGTCCGAAATGTCATTAAGAAATGGCAGCTAAGGGGAACTGTGGAAGTCAAGACAAGATCTGGAAGACCAAGAAAACTCTCAGGTAGAACTGCTCGTATGCTGGGCAGAAAGGCAAAGCAAAACCCACCCTTTTGACTGCAAAGGACCCGCAGGAAAGTTTAGCTGACACAGGAGTGTTGGTGCACCGTTCCAGTGTACGGCGTTGCTTGCACAAACATGATCTGCATGGGAGAGTCATCAGAAGGAAACCTCACCTGCGACCTCATCACAAAAGTGTGCAGTCTGAATGTCTGTAGTATGCAAAACAACATCTAGATAAGCTAGAGGCATTTTGCAAACAAGTGCTGTGGACTGATAAAGTAAAAATGGAACTTTTTGGCCACAATCACCAAAGGTATGTTTGGAGAAAAAAGGAGCAGCATTTGATGAAAAGAACACCTTGCCGACTGTTAAACATGGGGGTGGATCTGTTATGCTTTGGGGTTGTGTGGCAGCCAGTGGCACACGAAACATTGCATGGGTAGAGGGAAGAATGGATTCCACTCAACATCAGCACATTCTGGAAGCAAAGGTCACACAGTTAAGAAACTGAAGCTGAAAAGAGGCTGGCTTCTACAACAGGACAATGATCCAAAACATTCCTCAAAATACAGCATGAATTACTTTGCAAGCTCAAGCTTTTGAAATGGCCCTCACAGACTCCTGTGGGTAGATATATGTACATATGCTGTGCATGCAAGACGACCCAAGAACATCTCAGAACTAGAAGTGATCTGCAAGAGAGAATGGGTTACTACAGTGTTTTTAAATGCAGGAACCTGCAGGTTTCTCTCTACAGGGGAACCAGGAAAAATTAACACTTACAGCATGACATACAAGACTGATCATCAGCACTATATATCTATGTATCACTTGCTCACATGCAGACATGAGTCAAATAATCAAGCTGGCCTTTCTGAGATCCCCCACACTGTATGTAAAGATGCCTACGCATCATTTCCTCCACAGAAAATTATACAGACCGATGTTTTCCGCTGTTTGCAGCTGCACATGAAACGTGATACCTTATCAATGTACTTATCAGTGTTCTCTTTAATGAGGGTATTTTCCACTGCACACATTTGTTTCCCATTTTGCATGGAAAGCTTGATTAATGGTATAGTATTTGTGGATTTCCCCATTTGTGGGAGTCCTAAAAATATAGACCGTGCAAATGTTGAGGGTCTCCTCCTTTAGATAACCTTTTACAATGTAAAAGTGAAAAGGATGAGGTATAGTGTGTATAGATAGAGTATTTTCAAATACAATTTATTTAATTTCAGGGATGCAGTTACAATATAGTGGGCTACATTTTTGATATGTGGTGCTAAACAAAGTTTTCAAGAGATTGAGAGTGAGCTACTTGTTTTGAACCTAACTTGGAGACAAGCTTTGAACTCTTTGAAATGTTGTTGATTGTTCAAAGTATTTGGTAAAAGATGTTGAATATGCCAAATATGGCTAAAATTTGAATCAGAGAGGGCAGGAAGCAGGCCCACATTTCAGAGAATGCTGTGATACTGTACAGCCCGCACACTTTACGCAAATGAATGTACTGTGCTGCAAGTGAACCTGACACGCTTTACAAAATGTTACCGTGGAACAGGTGCAATCAAGCCTGACACATGACAAGTGTGTCAGCACATTTTGACACTGAATTTAGTACTGTACATGTCAAAATGTCAGGACTCAGAAACAATTTCTGAGCCACACCGTTATGCCCAATGGTCAGCGGTGCTATAATCTATCGGATGGTTATAAGATGCTGAACATAACTAGGACAAAGGAAATCACTGACTACCAAGCTGCCCAGTAATTTCTTTCCATTATTATACTTCTGGTTTTTGTTGTGTTATGTTTCTGGGGAACGATCACATAAACACATCATGCTCTCACCACAACTCGGTAAGAGCCTTGTCTTCCACTTCTCTCCACTGTGCATTTTCAAACTGGTGTGTGCATTTTTTGCCATTCTGTCTTTTGACTTTTTCCTCACTGCTTCTTGCTAGAAGAGGAGAAAACTTACTGGAAACAATTATTATACTGAGACATTGTATTATTAAAGGATTTTCTTTCATTCACTGCTGGCCGTCCATGATATATTCGCTTGTGAAACTCAGTACTGAATAAATTTGGATGACCATTTCTTGCCTGCCAGAAATGGACTCTCACACTAACAAGAGCAATTATCATTGCTCATGAACTCTTCAAGCACTAGTTAAGATAAGGTGTTAAGCTGAGGTATGACATATACATAGGCACTGCATAATTCCTTTCTTGTATTGTCTGTTAAAACAGCTAAATCATGGCTAAAATGATAATGCGCTGAGTGATCATTTGTTTCTCAAGGGATACAGTAACCTTTTTCTTCTTAAATTTCAATCTCCAAGAAGACAGGGCAACTGGGAGGATGCTGTGACCCAAGATGGAGGATAAGTTATTCATGTTATTCTAAAATTGTTGGATTGGAGGCCTGAGCCAAATATGTGGAAATAATAATCAGATGTTGTATATGCACAGTGTCTGCGTAGTGGAATTCAGAAGCATGGGCCAGCACGTGAATTTCTACCACACAAGGTGACCTCACCCCCTGGAGCCACCACAGGCCTGTGCTTAATTCCCTTAGCTAGGGGCATTGGGCTTTAGCCTGGTGACCTAAGTACACTCTTGTTGTGTTATATCAACAGTAAGGGCTGTTTGAAATTTGCAGCAGAACAACTTCCACCTCTGCATGTGTCAGATTTAATTGCAATCTGTTTTAAGTCATCTGTTCTGAGCAGGATGTGTCCTCTAGAATTTTATATTGAATCCAACATTGACAGATGTTGAAAATATATTTTAGCTGCTGTTTTCCAGAAGCTATATGCCAATGCTGAAGCTATTTCCAGATAGAAGCATTTGCCCAGATCGGGGTAGGAAAGAACTTAACTTTGAGAGAATTTCATATAAAACTGAGGGGTGTTTCAAAGAATTTGATGTTCTTGACAGTTTTGCACTTTAGCAGATAGAAGAATACATATGAGGGTTATGTGTGAATTGCAATTCCTAATTTTAAACCAAAGCTCTAGGGACAGAGAATCCACCACATTTTGGAGAATCACAGAATTAACAGAGAATTCATAACATTCTGTTTGCACAATATCTGACCACAGTTGTTGTTGGCTGGGGTGAGTCGAAGTTGATAAACATTGTAATTGAACTTCCAGGAAGGAATGGAGTAAAAATTTGTACAGTTAAACATCCAAGTGTTTGGTCTTTTTGAGGTGCGACATATCCTTACTTTCATAGTCATCCATTAAAAATGAATGACTATAGAGTAAAGGGTTGAAAACCATTCACTGTAGATGCTGGGTAGGCAGGAGTTAACTTGAAAATGAGTGGCTGATTCTCAGTAAAACATTCATTTAGGCAGAGGCTATATGACCTATACAAGGAAGTGACAGATTGTTCCATCTTCCAAGGTCATGTTATGTGGTTTTGAGTGGTGTGAGCTGGAATAATTCAGTCCGGTTAGCACAGACGTGTTTGCCCAGGAATTTCAGGATGGATACTGAGATTTTATTGGGAGGTTTTTGGGTCATAGGATCTCTGTAGGATCCATTCTAAAGCAGAATAGGAGATTTGTTTCCATCTGTGGAATAATCAGACATTTTGTAGGCTTAGTTTATAAGGCTGAAATTTCCTGGAATGAGACAAACTGATTTTGTAAGGTGGGCTCTTTGTTGTTATTCTTCATGGTTATTTTGATGGATGGCTGTTGTTAATGGTTCAATGCAAATTGGAAAGAGAGATGGAAAAAATGTCCAGTCTTTTTGAATAATGTAAAGGACTGAGAGGACATAGTTATAACTGAAGCAGTGGGGGAGACGCATGGAATTGTTATCTGTTTGGATGAATGACAAACTGTTTCAAAGCGGAGCAGAGGAATGACTGAATTAGAATAACATCATAATTACCTGCTTTATGTAACCAGTCTTTGCAAGTAGGTCGTTAAAGTCATCTTGAATGATAGTGTCAAACCTGCGTTTTTAGTGTTGTGCCTGTTACTTAAATAAATGTGGCCCTCACTTGCCTTTTAGCAAGTGGAACTAGACAGATGCCTTCACAAGCTCAATCAGGTCAGCACATGCCACTCTTACAATAAACAATATCATTTTCAGTTAGTTTCTATTCATAGGTCTGAGTTCTTTACTAAGCCACACATTGACAGATTGGATGGATTACTGTCATTCTTAGCCACCAGTTTATGAAGGCATTGCTTTTTTCTCAAATTTTAAATGTTTTCATTCTGAGGACTCTGTCGCCCCTCCTGGTGGAATTATTTTTGTCAACTGTGACACTGATGTGTTGAAAAACATTTTGTGCATGCCACCAGCACCTTATGTATGAACTTAAGTTTTTGGAACTAGGGATTTTTAAGATTCAGTGACACTCAGCAACAATACCACTTAAAGAGAGTCACAGCATGGCTTAATGTCAGAAAATATTTCCATACATAGCTTTTTTCTTACAGTATTTTGACTTTGATTGATGGACCTCAGTTTATTTTGCTGGCAGACTACCAGTTTAAAAAGATGGGTTGGATGTGGTTTAGTTTATATAATAATCACAATTAAGGGCAAACTTGATGTATACTGCACACCCTGCCTTCTGGCATCCTAATAGACCCTTCCAGTCATCTCTTGCATTCTTCCATATCAGATATGCATGTTATGCACATAAAATCCTGCCGGAAAAGCGATTCATTTGTTGCTGATCTTTTAGAACATTTGCATTAAACTCACTGGACCGACAGAAGAAAAGTTAATTTTGTTTGGATATGTGCAGTGCTTGCACTGACCTGTGTTCCCCACCACACAAAGTCTGTTCGGCTTGTGTGGAGTCAGTTTTCTGCGACTGCCCGATAAGGTGGAGCAAAAATCTTCTCAAAAAAAAAACTCACACCACAAGCACAACTGAGCATGACCACTGACTCTACCAATAGCTGCAGGTTACGTTCTGTCAGATGGCGAGCTTTTCTCCAAGTCGCAGCCTTATTTATTTATTAGTGTATTTTTGCTTAGTTTTCCTCCGCACCATCGAGGTTTTTGTTTGGTGTCTGTGTTTGAGGTCTGCCCTAGGCAGTTCTTCGTGAAAAAGACCTACCTACAAGAATACAATTACTTTATTTTCATCAGCAAGTGAAGACACATTTGATTGCTTATGTGCATATGGGAGAATAATTATAGCTGTTTCTTTCTGTTTTACCTCAGGAGGTTCTCTTGCGTACAATGCCAACATTCATTTTCACATGAAAAAAGTGAAGTGCTGCGCTAATATTCTTATGCACACAAACAAAGCTGCTGCATGTCAAATGAAATGCCAATATGAAGCCAATAATATACCCCCTTTGTCAAGTATTTCAAGTTCATACTTGACACATCCAATCGAACATCTTTTGCTGGGTTTCATGCTCTGATACTCATTACTATTTAAACCTCTTAACTATATCTATACATAGTGTAATGTACTAAGAATACACATACGTAATGTACTGCAATAATGGGGTGAATAACATGATACTTCAGTTGTTGGAGGGAAAGTGTTTTTTTTATATTTGTATCATACATTTGGATTGTAATAAAATGCACAGAATCTTAGCCTATTATAAGTGTACGGTAAGCAAATAAATGCACAGCAAAAGGAAATGCTTTTGCTTTGCAAAGTGCAACAGATGGGTGTTTAAAAATCTCCATCTGTTGCACTTTTTTACTCATAAGTAATTGTTGTGTGTCTGCCCGTAAACATAACAGTCTGCATGATTCAAAATGCTCTCACATCCCTATTTCAGTTCCATTGTTACCTGACATGCCCCCCCATCAAACGGAAGAAGGAAGAAGAAGTGGTCAGACCAGTGCCATTGATGGTTGTTGATGCAGAGAAAACTCCAGAGAGAGGAGCATGCTGAAGATACATCCTGTGTACTAGGATGACAGTTTCAGTAACCGGTTGTATGTATACAGACCTACTACCGGTTAAAAGAAGGACATCTATCAGTATTACTTTATCATATTGCATATTTGTTCGATCAAGCTAGACAGCTTCATTTTTTCATTTCAATGTTTAAGTTGACTATTAACACCTTAACTTGCTGTGAGTGGCTGTTTTCACTGTCATTTTCACTGTCTCTTCAGTTTTTACTTTTTATGTATGTATGTATGTATGTATTATTATTATTATTATTATGCAATGGTCTTGTGTGTATTAATTGTTTTAGCTGACAATTTAATATAGATTTTATTTGTGTGCATCACAGTGTCTACATGATACTGTTGTCAGTGTGCACCAGGAACTACAGACTAACATACAATAATTGGCATTCTTACATGATTATTACTTCACTGCCCACTCACTTCCGAGTTTTTGGGGTTAATTATGAGACCTGAAGATGAATGATTTAAGAAACTTATAGAAAGTGGGCAGAGATACAGTAGGACTGGTCACTGTTGTGTATATACAGCACTGTCTTTCAGCTGCCTCTTGTTCAATGCAAGACATTTTGTGTTTACAAGGAAGTTTGTTAAACAGAGCACTGTTTGTAAACTATGTGTCAGAGCGTATTAGGGATGCAGAGCCGGATTGCCAAGGCAAGCAGGTTTAGCTCAACAAACAATGAGCATTATGCATAGAATTCAGAGTAAACAAATGGAAATGGCAAGGTGTGTGGTCATACAGCATGTTGCTGGAAAGAAAGACACTCACTAATGTAGCCACATAAGTATCTTAATGACGCAGGTGCCACCATAGCATTCAACAAATTCAACGCAAATATTATTCTTACTCTCTCATTTCCAAACTGCACAAGACGTAAGTTGTTATATAAATCCCCTTATTTGTTCCTTTGCGCCATCTAGTGGTAAAACAAAACTATTGCTGTTACTCTGGGGGAGCCGCTCAGTGCAGGGCAGTCTGGAGCCTTGTTTGTGAGATTTTCTCATGGAGTTATTAGTTTTCATTACAGAACACAGTTGCAAGACATTTACTTTCATTATGAAAGAAGAAGCTACATCAGAGAAAATAAAGTAGTTCTGCATAAAATGGTACATGTAAAAATGATCAGTAGGCTATCAAATATTTTATTTTTATAAAGGGAAAAAGCCACTGCATATTTAGTTGACAGTTTTTGCTCACATTATTCAAGAAGATAACAATGCTAAAGCATTAGACAATATAAAAGTTTGTACCAGCATACCAGCCATACAAATTACAATATTTAAAGTATTATTCTTTACATGGAACTATCAATATAAAGATAAGTGTAGGAATTTTATGATGGCATCTGTGAACATTCCACACAGGAGCTGGCTGAAGAACCTTGGACAGTGATGGAGAGGAGGTGGTCTGTAACCTGAATTAGTGAGTGGTTTAGACTAGCTAGCTAGCAAGCTTGCAAAGTAGTCCTAAATGTTTTCTGTTCTGAGACAATAGTGTCAGCTCTCTCCGGGCACTGTGCAGTGTCTGGTAGGCTTTTCTGTTAACACTGTATTTATACAGTTGTCCTATTACAACCTTCAATGTGCACAGTCCTAGAAAATGTATGCAATACAACTGAGCTAGCCAGCCAACTAACCAACTGCTGTTTCAATTACAGTGAATGTTAGTGCGACTGAACCCACTTGCCACTGGCCCTCTTCAAACCAACAGTGTTAAAATGTAATGCATTAAAATTAAACGAATACCATTAGCATTTGCTAGCTAGCTAGTCACAGCATTTCAAGATCAGCTGGCCTTATTCACAGAAAGGTATTCTACCTTTAAAGTCTGTGCCTCCAAAATATTATGCACATTTAAAGTAATACTAAAAGTAAAGTAATTATGCCTGGTTATCAAACAGGGTGAATTGATTCATATGTAAAAATCAATAATGTCGATTGTTGGATAGAAACTCAATATTCTATGGACTTTGCCTGTCTAGTTATCAACAATGTTGTTGTTACACAAGATGACCACTGTGGTACATGACTTATTTAACCTTTTCCTGTGCAGAAGGGTTGCAGAGAGAAAACAGTGTGATCTTGGAAAATAATAAGACACAACCTCATTTTAAGAATAATGTCCTAATTTTGGGAAAACTACACCCCAAATGCACTTCTCCCACAGAGAGGCTTAAGCAGTCCATGCCTGAATCTGTTTAGCAATGACAGAGGTGCGCAACTCTCTGCAGAACTACCTACGCAGGGTTTATGAATGCATGAGTCTGAATCGGCCCCTGAGTAAGCAAGTGAACAAGAAATGACTACAATATGGCTGCTTCATCAAAGTCACACTGCAGTTAATTTCATTTAGCTACTATGAACATTTTTAATTATTCCATAGTGAAAACAATGAAATGAAATAGATTACATAAATTATATAAATAGAGTAAGAGAAACTACTTAATCCTTTCATAAAATATAGGATCAACCAATGTAACCTGTAATAAAGGATTAAATAATGCCTGTATAAGGTGGCATTTCTCTTTACATTAATCATTTGACCTATGCATGTGTGTCTGTCTGTGTATTTCAGCTTTCCTAATGAATGGTTTGTAATGTTTTTAAAATTAATTTTAGGAAAACGTTTTAGCAATCAGTATTTCAGTTCTGCAAGCACAGATTATTTTTCAGTCATGTTTAACATGGACATTTTAAGACAAATAATGTAGTCATGTTGAACTGCATGTTACTCATAAACTAAACCTCAATGGCACAAAAGTCTGGATTTACATGCATGAATCACTTGTTTGTGTTATGGTAGAGGAAATTAGTTAAAAACTGAGTTGATAAATCAATGGATTTCTCAGAAACTGGTGACGGAAATAGAGAAGACTCATACAGTAGAAGTCTCTGAAACACGCATATCCACAAGCTGCACTGAGTTGCACCTTAGCCAACAGGCACAGCAGTTTATACTATTCTGAGCTGCACCTGGAAATTGGGTTAGCTAGTTATGGTTGGCTACTGAGGGTCGAATCACTGCATGCTAGGGAGACGCTGGTTCCAAAAGGCAAGCAGCGAGGGGGAGACACACAAGGTGAGAAAAAAGATTGCGTTTCAGCAGGAAATACAGTGAGATACCAGTATCTTATTATAATCACAGCATGATTTTTTGCTTCTCATGAAACGTTCCTCAGACTGATTTGGTCATAAACAGACACATGTTGCAATCCCATGACATTAAATATGCTGTGCATTTATTTAAATGCCAACTTGGAGATTTTCACAACTATACTAGTAAGCTAGTCAGTTTCAAATAGAAACATATCCATAAATTGTCAATGTTAAATCGTTGTGATTCCAAATAATCAGGAATGTCGACACATCAAGTTGCTCTGTTAGATCATTAGGCAGCTAATCAGTTTATTCAGTAGGATTTAATAGTTAAAATCACATATGTAATGTTAAATTTCATGGCCATTTCTTATCAGTATCATTTTACCAATCTTATAATTTTATAATTAATATGTATTATGATGCTCTAGTCCCCAATAGATATATTTTACTGTCATTAAAAACATTAAATGCATTCCTTCCTAAACTTAAAATAATATGATGGAAGATATGTGTTGCTACATTTTTGTAATCATGTCAGCATTTACCTGGTTTGGGAAGCTATACTTCATGGTAGTTACCTTGGTAGCCTCTTCTGTAAATATTGCTTTTCATCCATTCGGATTAATGTTTCAGTAAGTTTACAATAAAAGTTATGACTCATGTTTACCTGTTTTAAGTCAAATCATAACCTGACTTACCCATTCTCAGTTGCTAACTGCTCTCTTTTTTAGACTGAAATGATGTTCTGAATCTTCCAAATATATGATTCATATAAATTCTCTCACATGCAAAGCCATGGAAATGTAGAGTACAACAAAAAGATTTTAGAATGAACAATATGAAAATGGGTATATGGGTACTACTGATGAATAAACCATACAAACCACATTCCTTGATGATGCTTCTTTTATTCATTTCTTTTTATAAACATACTTAGGAAAAGTGGTTTAAAAGGACAAAAATCTCTCTGATACAACATCGGAAACAACTGTTTGTTCGATTCAGTCACACATGTTTGCAATGTTAGAGTTTGTGTAATTTGTACCAGTCCTACCCCTGATACAGTCCGCTAAAAGTGGTGTCCTATTGTTTCAAAATGGGGGAAAAAAAAACCGCTGTTCAAAGAAAACAGTAAGCATGATGTCAAAGTGAATCTTAATCTGTCAACAGTGGGAGGGAGCTCTGCCAGGTTAGGTGAGTCTTCACTTCCTACCCCCACACTGAATCCATTTCCTGTGGTAACAGGTGAAAATTGTGCTCCCAGGAGCCATGTGCTATGTCACATCCGTGTTGCCGTGTTTCATGTGAGGGGAAAGAGATGGACCGCTTCTGTTCTTTTTTTTCCCTTAAACCTTTGTGTTTTAAAGGATGAGTAGGAGTCTAAGTAAAAGTGTATTGTTTAAAGCGACACAGATGTCAGAAATGAGGTGCCTTTGGGAATAATCAGTACCATATTTTCAAACTTTATTTCTTCCTGGCTATCAACATAATGGCAGAGTGGAAATTGCTAAAGGGAAAGCAAACCACTCTTACGTAATTGACCTTGTTAGGGGGGTAGAAGCAGAGCTGGGCTCACATCTGTTATTTTCCTCTTTGATTTTATTCTTTGTTTTGAAGAAAAGAAACACAAATCAAAAAGTGCTGTGTTGGTATATAACATGCCATTTGTAATACTGTAATACACAGACTTATGTGGAAATCATTCTTAAAGGGCCAGCTGAGATAGGTTGCCTGCCTGTTGCCTCTCTTGGGCGTTTACAGTACTGGTCATTTTAAATGCAGAAGGGTTTTGTCTTCCTTTGTTCTGGGGGTCTGAGATAAATTGGTTGATTGAGCTGGGCATCTTATGTAATATTTAATCTGCAGTTAATTATTTGTGAATGAAGTGTGAAGATGGAGGTGCATTTATGCTAATATGAACAGATGGAGCTTTTTAAATTTTTTTAACATTAGCCCTTTTCTCAAATCTTAGGCTCAGTTAGTTGCTCAATTAATTGCTCTAGGCTGCACGGAACACCAAATTACTCAAAACTGAATACTTGTTCGAATGACTGATTTGTTCACATTAATGGAACTAATTTACTTGAATGCTTACTTGAACAGTATGCTCTTATTAAAAAGGAAAAACTCTTCCAACAACCCACATCTACAACAAAGAATTAAGAACAGATAGAAAAAGTGAAGACCACAAAGTGTCAAAAGTTTAGTATTTAATGAACAGCTCATTCAAATAATGACAAGCTCCAAGGACAATGGTTGGGAAAGTAAAAAAGTAATAAATATGTGTGAGATTTTCTGTGTATTGCCATATTTTTTGTCACTTTAAGATGCAAGGCTCCACACTCTTAACACATGCTACACAGAAAGAGGTCTAAAATGTGATGTGTGGGGGCGGGTTTCCTTATCTGTTCAACTGTTGAGCTTCGGTATGGCTGAGTGGCAGTGGCAGGGGGCACAGCCGTTAAAGCTCGCCGAGTGATGAAATATCGGGGGGGAGGAAAACACAGTGTTTCCTGTTCGAGGAGAACTGTGTGTGCAGCCTGCTTCCTGTGTGTCAGTCAGTCATTTGGCCTTTTGAAGAGAGCTTGTTTTGATAACGAGCAAGCAAGCACTTGATCGGCTGCTGGCGAGTATGCCAAGAACGGTGGGGAAAGGGGAGGATGATCATTAATCTTCTTTAAAATGAACGCAAAATCATAAGAAGATGAAACTTAAAAAAACAGAACTGATTAGAGTTATCAGTTAGATATCTGGATCTTCCCACAGCTGGCTACAGCATGATGCGTGGTAACTGAGCTGCATATGTTTTGGAAGTTTTCAGTGTTCAACAGCTTTGATGAAGTGACCATTTTTTTACAGAAATCCTTGGAATTAATGCCAATCAAAATGTGTCTGTATCTCGTTCACGTAAGCATGGCGTGTACGAAATGAGTGAGTGTTCATTTTTCTAGAACGAGACGGCCTTTGTACAATTGCTCAGCCAGGGGTAAGCATATTTGTGAGCAGGCTCAAGTGTTTATTTTGGAGTGCATGTGGGCATGACATGCCCCGGAGTCAGTGATGCTAAAATCGAACTTTTCTAAAAACATACGATGTATTCTGTGTTTATGCTGCACTACATCCTAAAACCAGAAAGGAAACCAAGCCAAGATAATAACGATACAGTCACTGAGATTAGAATGTCACCACATTACATTGAGAGACAGGCTGTATTGCCACTTAAAACAAAGAAGGGTAACAAACATTTGTTCGTACAGTAATAGATGTAATCCCTACAACTGTGTTGTATGGTGGTAAGGAACAAGGCTGGTGGGGCACTGCTGTTGTACCCTTAAGAAAGGTTATCATATGAAAGGATACATTATACACTGTATAAATGGAAAACGTGTAAAAATTGTAAGCTACGTAGGTTGCTCTGGATAAAAACATTTTTCAAAGCAATTGTAAAGTAAACATCAAGTACTTTTATAAGTATGTGTAAGAAATGAAGAAATCCACAAACCACTCACCAAAGCACAAAGCCATCTTGTTCATGCTTTCTCCATTATTGAAAGCATGGTGTGAGCTGTATGATGGAAAGTGGTATAAGATACAGTACAAAACAACATGGTATAAAAATGTGGCAGAAAAAGTTATTGAAGCTACAGCACATTTACAGTAGGTCACACTTCCTGTGTCACAACTAATTCAGTTCTGGAGTGCTAGGGATGTTCCTTGTTTTTGATCAACCATAGAATTGAGTCGAATATTATACTGACAGAAATGTGTTTAATAATTACGTAGTTGAACATTTGATCAAAGAACTGAGTATGTCATCATTTGTAGAACTGAAGATATGGTGAGATATGGTTACATACTTCAGCTGATTCTAAAACTCATGTTAACATCAGCACAGGTTTGTGCTGTTTTTGTTTGAATGCCAGCTAATTATCACACAGTGAATCAGGAGATTACTCGGTTTAGGTCCATTTCTTCACTCTTTAGCTGTAATATCCTTAATATTTGATTAGTGGCTTATAGAATCATCCTGTTTGTGCTTCAGGTAAACACTGTACAGTGTCATCATCTCACACGGTTAGAAAAAAATATGTAGCTGTATGAATGGATAGCATGCCTAAATCGTTAGCCATTTAAATCTACCTTGGACAGAGTGCCTGCGAAGCAACTGCAATGCAATGCTAAGACATTAATCACGTAAAATGTAACTAATCAAGCGTATAACAAGCATATCCCCTATGAAATATGAAGAGATCTGATAACTAATATATGCAGATGAAAGAGTGTAATTACAGAGTCAGCAGCTGCTAGTGGAAATCCAGCCAAATGACTCTGTGCCACACACCGGGATGCCGACTTTGCCTGTGGATGTGTTCTCCTTGGTTTCGTAATGCAGCTCTACTGGAGGTCACCCAGGCAGCAGTCTTGGCTACTTCATTGTGCACCTGTTCAGCTTCACATCCGTTTTGTTGCACATGCCAAAGGCGTCTGTTACAGTGCAGTGGGTTTAACTCTTAACGGGTGCCAAAAACTGAGAGAGTGACTCAAAGCTCTTACTATTGCATGTAAATAATGCGATTCTGTACGCTTAAACTCTTTGGTTTTGTCATATGCTTAAACCATAGTATTCACCTTATTCTATATGTGCTACGACATTGTTGCGAGTGGGCTCATATTCATAATTCATCTGATCTACCCATTGTCAGGTGCTGGACATTGGAAACAAAAGCAGTTTTATGTCATTAATCAGTTGAACATCTGATAAGATCAAACAAGCATGAACCTGTTGTGCAAGCTATAAAAGGTTGTTTCTCTTAATTTATTTGATTTACAGCTATTAGAAGTTAATTTTATGCACTCACTATGTACCAGAGACAGTGTGCAAAGTGTCTAACAACTGATAAAGTGGAACAAAAAAGCACTTCCTTTTCTGAAGACAAAGCAAGGGTTTCGAAGACATTACTATGCAGACCACTGTATATATTAGAATTAGAATGCAAATAGAATTACAATGTTTCAGTAGCACTCGCCTTAAATAAGTATTAGTAGTGCATGACTGTTCTGTGGAATCAGTATGAAATATCAGATAGTGTTATTTAACAGGACAGCATAAATCATTTTCCCTCTACAACTGGCAAGTTATGTTGCTGCCTATGAGAGTTAGAGTTGCAATGGGATTGCTGACTGCAGCCACCATTTCTTAGATACAAAGTCAGTGCACCCCTGTATGGCAGAAATTTGCCTCAAGATGTCTACATCGGAGCTGGTAAACAATACATGACAGTACACCACCCTCTGTGAAATGTTTAAGTATTAATGTTGACTGGCAGACAGCAGATCGTTATAAACACTAGCGTTTATTCCTTTAAAAAAGACACATTATCTGACAAATTGTTGTTGATGCTTAAAGTGCAACTGTTTGGGATGTGCAGCATTTTAATTTTAATAAGTCTTTTCATCTTGTGGGTATTTTAATTTTTTCAAGCTGTTATGGTAGGAGGTGAAATGGCTAAGAGGACATTTATGAGAATTTATTTTGAAAACTTACAGGGAACTGTTTACTGTGGCACACGCCAGATAAAGTTAAGTGCTTTGACTTTATGGAGCTTCTTAATTTGGCAAAACAACCCATACTTTAACTAACACAAACAAGCATCTGTACTATAATATAATAAATCGGATGCTAAGGATTTATTATTACAGTATTCCCCCTCACACCACAGTGCCTAGAGAGGATTGTTTACAAGCAAAGAGAAGGCAGCCAGGGTCTTCAAATATAACAAATACTGAGTTTTCTGTACGCAAAAGGTAAATCAATCATTCACAATTGTTATGGAGAGGTCGTACCTTTGTCAATATGCTTTGTGTCAGTTCACAACGTAGACTCATATCTACTTCTGTGGACCACATTACCTAACTAAAATGACCTATTTTTTTCAAATATCCTTATGGTGATGGACAGACATACCACTTTATTCCTCTATAACTTTTCTATAACACAACTTTTCTCTTTTCTCAATTTAATCTCTGACAGTTAATCTTGCATTCATACCATTTAAAAGCATCAAATATCTTAGACTGCAGCCCACAATGGACTTTAAAACATTATTACATATTTTAAAACTTATTAAAAGAACAGATGGCTTTGTTTGAACAGGCCATTGAATTATCTATACTTTATTAAATGTAACAATGCTTTGTATTTGATCATGCTGTTTTTTGGCTCATAGGCTGCCACAGCACTGGTCCAGTTTCATAGGCATGGCTTTACTCTACCACAGAACAAAGGTGGAGTGCTGAGACGCATTTTAACTATGTCTTTAAAGTAACGGCTGATATGCAATGGAAACACTTCAAGCTTAGGGACAGAGTGAAATATTTCCACCTCTAATAAGCCCCATAAACACTGTGTTCCACATGAGACAATTAGCAAATGTTCCTGTCCAATCCCCTCAATTGTGCAGAATTCAAGAAACAGCTGCAAGTTTGGCAGCATTTCTGCCACTTGGGCTTCCCAGCACATTGATATTGTTAGAGCAAACGATGCAACGAGTATTGCGGCAATAAGATCTTTCTACAGAGCTTCAATCTGGATTTATCAATCTGAAAATGAGAATGATGTGTTCTGTTAAAAAAGCAAAGGGGTGTACAGACTGCATGATAGTGAGAGAGGTTCCAAATATAATATATTGATATATTAATATTGATCATTTTACATTTGTTCTGTGAGTAAATCCTAGGTTGATTACAGAATCTGAAGATCTCACAAAACATCTACTGAAACCATCTACACAGTCATGTGTAACACTCCCAAACATTGATATATAGCTGTCACAGCCATAGTTAAAGCATATGCACAGATTTGGTCTTTTTTTCAAGAGAAGGACACATTCTTTGCTCTGCAGTTTTCTGTAACCATAAAAATGCAGAGATCATAGCTATTTCAGTATACATAAGTATATTATAACAATAGCACAAAGCACCAGATTACTGTCATCATTCAGTAGGCTACATGATAACTGCAATGTTATGTCTCTCATGTACTTGTCTTGAACTTTGCATCCTTTAATGTATATTATGTTGATTTATATTATTACTCACTCCTGTATAGTTATATGTCTTGTTCATTAGGATTTGCATTGCAGTCTGGGAAATTTTATGACAATAAGAACTCCACAAGAAGTGCTGCCTGGTTAACAAAGACAGAGGGTTTGAAATTTTGAAATCCTGCAAAGTTTTGTGAAAAATGTTTTGTTGTTCTGTTGAAAAAGTGCAAATATCAAAATGAAAAACAAAGCATTTCCCAAACTCCACAGCAAACCCTACAACTTGAGCTCGCTTCACCAAGCTTACTCCAGGGGCCTCATTTATAAAACGCTCTTGCGCACAGATTTGATCTTAGAATGTGCGTATGCTCAAATCCACGCCAAAGTTCAGATTTATAAAGACAGTCTTTGATGTTGAAAAGTACTTAGCCCCATGTCAGGTTCCAACCTGGCGTACGCAGGTATTTGGAAATCTAAGAGTGCCAACATGTCACCTACTGCCTAATTGTTTCCTCATTATTATTATTATAATTATTATTATTATTAGTAGTAGTAGTAGTTGTAGTAGTAGATGCTGTTGTGGGTGTAAATTAAATTAAAACAACATAAGCTAGGCTACTTGTGGAAAACAAAACAAAAATACACATTGGTTTTCCAAAACTACCCCTATTAGCATAATTGACACATCCTTGAAGGACATTTATTTAATATACATATTATGGTTCCACACACGTGAAACATTTTGGTCAATCTATAGGCTATAAAATGTCCAATAATGCAGTGGTTTGCAAGAGGAAGAATGGCAGCATTGGAACTTCTCGAAGATATCGGCAACCGCGCAATAAGAAGGGAACGAGTTTGTACAGATTGGGCAGACGTCTTTGCGCATGATGACGAATGGCTGAAAAGCAGGTAAGTGGTAATGCCACTGGAAAGGCTCCCAAACAGCGTCCCTGCACACATCTGCACCTCCGCCAACAGGACCTCGACCTTCGGCCTCGCTAAAAAAAACTGTCTTGCAGCTCGCCATTATCAAGTAGAGGATTTGGGTTTTGATTCAAACTCCTTTATATGTTAACGAAATTAATTAGGGGGCATTTACAAGGCGGAGATCTACAACCATTCAGCTGCACACAATTTCAAGATCATTTGTGATTTATAGATTTCACATCTAGGAGAGTGGCGTACGCACGTTTTTTTGTGCATTTTTGTTCATTTTCTCTGAATCACATGTACGCACATTTCAGAAATGATCTTAGATCAAATATAGGATGGTTTCTACGCAACTTTTTATAAATGAGGCCTCATTGTTGGGATTGTGAGATTGTGAGATGTAGGCAATACATTTGTGGATAACCACATGAAAGCATTTATCAAGCACCAGTTTTTCTATAGTGCTCAGGGATCAGGAGTGGGGAGCTTTAGACATCTCACCAGCTGTCCTGTGGGAAATGTAGTTTATCAGATTAATGTAGAGCCTCTATACTGCTTTGCATGACTAATGAAATGATTAGATGGACAATCATTCATTTATGCTGTATTCTACACACCTTAGGCCACCCCATTGATATAACTACTTCTATAAGTATACCTTTAGCAATACAAATCCAGATAGCAGCCCAAATAGACATACAGTTTTTATTAAAACACACACATATTCCTTTCTGCATATAAATTTGATCCTCTCAGACCAAGAATACTGCAATAAGGTAATAAAGGAGTTCAGGGCTAATCCAGAGTGAAATGAATACTCCATTGTTATATTTGCCGTAATAATATTTCAGATGGAATACATATTTTTTCCTGTGAGTCCAGGGCTGAAGTCATTACATACAATCCAATACAGTGAAATTAAAAAGCTCACATATCACTGTAACGATGTTATATTTCACATGGTAATTGCTTTCTAATTTATACAGTGTTATTAATCATCAGGAGGCTTTAGAATATGAATTTCATTCTTGCTATTGATAGTGATTCCTAATGTGTTGATATAGGGCTCTCTTCGGTGACAGAAAGTTGTTTTCTACACAGTCCAAGCAAACACTGCCTGTCCTCTTTATCTGTACAACAGAACAGACCTTCCAAAGAGGGGAATGTTTATGTGCATGTTCTACATGTCCCCTCATATTACCACTAAAAACAGCAAGAGAGAACATTTGAAAAAAAAAAAAAAAAAAGCAAACAAGACATTACAGTGGAATGCTCTCCACTAACTTGCCTTTTTTGAAGAAGTCATGCCTCTGATTTAAAAAAATGTTATATTAAAAGGATGGAATAAACAACTGCCTTGCTGACTTTCTTTTTGTGCAATGCAGCTTTTTAATTGAGCAGATAAAACAGAATGTGAAAACAGTAACAGCAAATGTCTATCCTCACATATCTGCAAACACCTCTGGGTCTCCTTGAAAGCTCTTAACAGTGTAAGCTGCTCCTCTGACCACACAGGGGAATAACGTTATGAAAGTAATGGCTATTGACTTACCAACAAATTGCGCCTGCCAGTTTCAATACTTTTGCAATACAATGCCTTATATCAAATTTCCTTTGCCAGGCCCTTTATAGAGACCCTTGTTCCTAGCTTTTAACAATTTTTGTACAACTCCCCAAAATGCAGTTTGTGTCATAGCATTTTTTCATTTTATGGTTGGTAAGAGATCCCAAAACCAATGGCATGCCACTGTGTAAACCTGTGAGATAAAATTAATTTTATTATATTACTACATCACTATTATCACTGTATTTATTATGGCTACTACATTTATGCTACTGCATAATGCTACAAATTATGCAGTATTCTAATAATGTGATGACAAAGCACCCAATTACAAATGATCAGCCTACAACCTTCATTGGCACATTTATGTAATATACGACACAGTTCTGGGAAAGAGGACCATGTCATACATCGGAGAGGTGAACATCTGAAAGGTGGTCAGATTGACCAAAAATATTCACAGGCAGGAACATCTGTGGTCACTCAAGCAGGGAGGTTCCAGTAATTCCTCGATGTTCCAGTAACACTTTGAAATAACTGCTTTTATGATTAAAAAAAAAAAAAAATCTACCAACCCCCTGTGATAAGTCTGCTGCCTGGTGCCAGAAGAAACAATAGCCACCCTTTTCTTAAGCAGAATATTTTCCAAGTCGTCAAAGCCCTGTATAAAGAATGGAAAGGGCAGCAGACCAGGGTAGTAGTAAAAGCATAGCAATGAGGCAGAGGTTTATGGGATCAAAATTATCAGGAGGTGTTGTAGTAGTTGCTGAACCCCTCTCCACTATGCAAATAGATTACAGAAATAAATGATGAACACAGCCCTGCAGGAATACATACAAATTCTCGCTGCAGGAGCAAACAATAGATATGCTGGACAGTTGCTCACTGCAGTTTTGCTCAGTAAATCTGCACAATCTGGTTTCTTTGCTTTGCCCGAGTTACCTTGAAGCTGTTCTTCGAATTCCTACGGCTTCTTGAGTATGTGAAATCATATCTATGTGTCTGAGTCACTCCTCAGGGGCTGACTGGATTACGGAAATAGTGATAGCCAAATTGCACATGTGGGTGGCAAATTGTCTCACAATGACTAAGTACAGATTAGTAACTGTTCTAACAAGTTTATCTATAGGGACCACAGAAAGTAACTTGTCCCCTTTGTGTCCCCCTGATCAGTCAATCAATCTTCAATCAACTTTTATTTGGTATGGGACTGGTTACAATGAAGCTGTTACAGAGTAGCGCACTATTTCCAGAGGGAATTAGAAAAATATGAAAAAAGTACAGTGAGACTTAATGGAAATCATTCCCTGACCCCTTGCAAATGGATATAAATGTCTGGAAATATGCAAGAATAGACATGTTACATGTATATGAGTGATTAAGGAGTGACAGTCAGTCCACCAGAGTGGTGAGGTGAGATGACAGGGCTTCTGTTTGTGTACTCTGTGAGCTGTGAGGGGGGGGAGGGGGAGGCTACAGGCCCCTGAGCAGAGCATGATAGAACAGAGGCATGAGAGATTTTTCGCAGTGCAAGTAAAAGTAATGTACACTGCAGTCGTTCATGTCCTATGAAGCACGTGTTTAAATAGTTTCAGCTGTTTATTATACATTTTAAAAACTATTTCTGTCCTGTCAATATTGATTAATTTTTATGGATGTTGTAGACATCAAATTCAAAGTGGCACCAATTGGACAATACAACTGACACTACAACTGACTGACAGGGAGAGTAAAGGGATCATACTTCACCTCAAAGAGTCAAATACTGTAAAGCGACATAACAGTCACCAGCCATCTGTGATTTGCTTGTGATGAGAGCATGTTAAATTAATACACCACAGAGTATCTTTCCTGGTCATGAATTTATTTTGTCCAGCTTTCAGGTTCTAACAAGCAGAGTTTGTTAAAACCATCTGCAACCTACTCAGCAATTGTGTAATCAAGACTAACCTGTTCTATTAAGCACCTGCATAAGCCCCTCTGCAGGTTCCTAAATTAGTCATGGTCAATTTTTTTTCTCTTCTTCCTGTACAACTCTCATTGAAAAACAATCTTAAACAAATATTTGCACAAACCAAAACTGAGTTTTGTTTTGTCTTATTTCTGGGAAATTTTGACACCAAAGTATGGCAGCATCCACTATAGCCTGTGCCAAAGCTTCTCCCTGTGGAATAAGCCTTTGCCTTCTGAATGATTGTGCTTCCACATTCAAAATATAAATGATTTGTATATTTACAGACACACAGTTTGCAACAATAATTCAAAGGGAAGAACTCTCTGGGTTTATAGATTCTGGCCAAAATGATCTGTCAGATGATTTCCCCTACTTCCAATCCTCCAAGGTCAGTTGTGATGTAATCGAATTGCTGCATATGGCAGTCTATTTAAACTTAACGAACCAAGCAAGCTATGTTTGCAATTCCCTTCCCCACCCCATCCTCCCTCCGTCTTTTGTCTGCACCGAACAAGCGGCAGCTAGTCTGCACCCTACCCTTAGCTCGCTGCCGGTCAGACATTCTGGTTTCGGTGGGTTTTCTTCCTGGACTAGGGGGCACCCTGAAAGGACTTTAAAAGTACAATAAAGTTGTTCTTATTTGAAGAGGAAATGTATTCCTTTTCTGCAAACATCTGAACATTTGAAATATCTTCCAAAGGTAATGAGTGAAGGAAAAACCAGGACCCACTTACAGCTGTTACTAGCTCTGTCACACAGGACTTGGACATTGCATAAGATTTGGCCTCTGTTACGATATTCTCATGTGACTTCAGTTCCACACAGTGCAAATGTCTTTTCAATCTGACATTGTTTTCATATATCTGAAAACCAGTGGCAAGACAGCAAAGGTGACATCATTCACAAGAACAGATTTCTCTTCAGAAGGAACCTGTAATTCAGCAAGAAGGGCCAAAGAAAAAAACAAACACCACCAGGAAAGCAAAGAATCCCAGACACAGGACTGTAGAATGCTGACTACTCAGAAAGACTGAAGTCCAGACACATGACTGCTGATTATCACATTCACAGAAACCTTATGCAGACCATTGACTGATTCTGAATACCTGTACTATTTCAAAATCAGACCTACAGTCAGACTACTGGTCAGACCTCTGACCTGGCACGACCAGGCTGAGTCTCTGGTGCTCTGTAATTGCTGATACAATTTGGCGAATAAAAGATTCTGAATGAATGCTAATGAATTATTGCATCCTTCCTTCCTGTCGGGATTCCTGGACCATTCTACTACAAAAATCCAAAAAAGCTCCTAGTTTTTTTTTCCTGCTTAAACTTTAGATGACAGGTTCTGGTATATTTCTCTTCTGCAGCAGGTATTCCGTATCTTTCCTTGGTGATCCCCATATCTGCAGTTAAGTATCCTTTGTCATTTGTGTTCAATACATGAAATACACTTTGTGTGGTCTGTTGGCACGCGGGGCTTTTTTTGAAGTTGCTGCATACTGCTCCAGGGTTTATCAATGTTCAATCATCCTCTGATATACCAGAGTCTAAAGACATTCATCTTAACAATTCCTGCATCACTAAAATCCATTTAGCATGGTTTATGACAGTACTGTATACTACAATTCAGAAAACCTTTGAAATACACCTAAAAACAAATGAAATCTGTATCTCACCATAAGTGATTCAGTGGTTTTATCTGACTGCCTATGGTTCCAGCATCCTTTGTTTTTCATTGGTCCAATACTGAACATGAATGCACCAATGTTCCATGGTAAATGTATTTAAGATGGTGCATTTAGAGGAAAACATATCTTCTGCTTATTAAGACGAAAGGCAAAAGGAATTAGATTCTCACATACTGTTGCTTTCAAGATTTTGCACGGGAGTGAACAATTAACTTCCCCAAAGCACTGAAAGAATTATATGGTGTTCCTATTGTTACAATGCGTATCATTCTTCATGCAGTTTGTTCGTAACACATAAATCTATCGACAGTTGAAGCAGAGTGTTCTATGTTCGTGAGTAAGGAAGTTGACTCTGACCAGAAGTGTCGATAGTATTGTTTTCAGTGGTCATACATCTTTCAGTTAATAATAATTTATTTAGTCAAACACCAACTTATCTGTATTGTCAGATACAATGTGAAAAAGATTTCTTTGTCCAGCTGCTTTCCACAGTAAAACATTGATTAGGCTGAGGTAAGGTTTTGAGTAATCTTCCAACTTCCAATGAGAATATGACAGGGGAGCCTTTGAGGACTTGCTCTCAAGGCTTTAAACATTTCAGCACCTTTTTGTAGGTGAATGAGGACTTTATACTTTAATGAATGAACTGTGTTTGTTTTAGGGTGTGCTTGCAATACAGCCAACTACGGAAAAGTGGGCAAAAACGTTAAATGAGCATTCAAATGCAGCGGGGTTAAATTGAATGCAAGCGGATTGGCCAACATGATCCTGGGAATGAAACCTACTGTGTTGAAATGTTTGTGCAAGGCCAGGGAAACTTCGCTTGGATGCAGGTTCTCACAAATGTTGACAGACAGTGATAAAAAGCAGCAATTTTGAAACCTGCTCAGATACAGGATCTGGTTGTTTTGAAAACAACCAGTGGCGTTAACCCCCGTTTAGATGCAGGTCACTTGACTCTGGATGTCTAAGACCAGCCTAACCAGGATGCCTTTGATCCCTGAAAATCTATACTGGTGTCAACATTTACATTTATTCACTTGGCAGACACTTTTATCCAAAGCGACTTACATAGGTTACCGTTCTTTACAACATCATCCATTTATACAGCTGGATATTTTACTGAGGCAATTGTGGGTTAAGTACCTTGCCCAAGGGTACAGCAGCAGCATCCCAGCGGGGATTGAACCGGCAACCTTTCAGTTACAAGTCCTGCTCTTTAACCACTATGTTACACTGCCCAGCTGTAATATGCCTAATAGCTACATTTTGTAGGACCACATCTATGCCAAAACTAGCACTGCCAAAACTAGCACTAGAGTTCTTTCTTAAAAGTCTCTTGTACAATGTTGAATGGTTTCATATTTGACACAAATCTTTTTTAGAGCGAAGAAATGGATCATATTTAAATCTGAGAATGGATTTTTAAGTCTGATACAGTGATGGTATCAAGTGTCCAACAGTTTGTGACAGGATAACATTCAAACTTTGGTATGTCTAGGACAACATCCGGGACAACATGTTAGAACCATACTCAGTTTTGGTACTGGTGGATATACCTCTTCCAGAGATATCTCCTTGACCTGGTTTTATACTTTGCGGTCTGTTTTCTTGTAAACTCATTTTTATTCATTTTGGACAAATGAGCTCCAATCCACAGAACTGTCAACTACATATGGGCTTAATACGATATGGACAACATTTGTGTCTTTGTATACTATTATTAGTAGTTCTAGCCTGAATTTCAGTTTTCCCAAGTCAAATGGGCCAAATTCACTAAAGGTAATTTGTCATGTATCAAGAGGAGACTTAACTCATGAGATTCAACTGGAGTGGCACAGTGAAGAACAAGCATGATTTCTACAAGTTACCACATAACACTTGCCAATAAGATATAATGTTATGTTGTAAATTTCTTCAAAATATAATCTACTGATATTAACCAGTGAATTTTGTAATATATAATATATTTTATTATGTATAATATACTGTACCTTATAGGCAAAACTTTTGGATATGGCAATATAGCTGAAAAACAAATGTACTTCTTCTGTAATGCATGAATTTGTGAAATCCTATCAGTCGAGACAAAGAAATATTTCATATTCTAATGTGTCTAGCTACTCCTGCACATGCCAAAAGGCATGAAAATGTTATCTTAATGTGCTACATGAGTGGTGTATTTGTGTATTTTAATATCTCTGGTTAATGTTTGAAAGTAAATGAATTGTTGT
This sequence comes from Megalops cyprinoides, assembly GCF_013368585.1. Lineage (NCBI taxonomy): Eukaryota > Metazoa > Chordata > Actinopteri > Elopiformes > Megalopidae > Megalops > Megalops cyprinoides. The sequence goes on along the minus strand of NC_050587.1, from coordinate 15,758,146 downwards.
CATAAATTGTGGATTTGTAGCACTTTCCTGGAATTTCTCTTCAGAACACAGAGATGATTCCTAACACTCAATGCCTGGAAAAGAAAGTAAGAAAGCATTATATTAATAAGTAGTAAAAATAAGCTGACCACAAGATGTCCTTAGGCAGAATCTGTGTTTTCCACAGCTTTATTTGTGGAAAAATATGAATGATGGCATTCAACTTGATTTAGGAAATACATTAGTCTCAGAACAAAAAAGAAAATATATATTTTTTTTAATTTTCCATACGTATGAGCATTCACACATACACAAACACACTGGAACACACAAATTGATTACACCCTAATATGGGTGTGACTTTGTTCAGCTGAATGACTATTTTTTAACTGAATATCAACAGAGAAACTAGCCCAGTCTTCAAAAAGAAATCTGTCATTGGCTTTAGATGAAAAGCCAGGGAAACTTTGCTGTCTTGTAGGTTCTCACAAATGTTCACAGGCAGTGAACTGCATTTTTGAATAATTTTTTGCATTGTACAATAAGAAAATAAATTTTTGCTTTAATGAAAACAAAATATACTTTCCTTCAAGTGTTTAACAATGTCAGAGTGCAACAAGAGCAGATTTCTTGGACTGACCGAATTCTTGCACCACTGTGCAAATAGATAAACAGGTTATGTTTTATGTTTAATGTAAACTACAGCATTTATTTCCTTCCGATTCATATGTGGATGTCTACATCAATGACTCTGAACCAAGAAGTGGAAATATACACAGTCAAACTCAGTAACAGCCCATTTAAAAAATGTAAGTAGGAGGAATTAGCCAGCTGCATTGAATCTGAATGCTTTCAGACATAGTTCAGGCGGTTCAAGTAGGGTAAGGTGGATTGGGAAGACTTCATGCAGGAGAGACGGGGGAGGCCATGACATGCCAAGGAGGACACTACATATCAAAAAGAATTGGGGGAAGGCACTATATGCTAAAGAGAATTTGGGGAGGGCGCTACATGCCAAAGAGAATTGGGACAGAGTACTACATGCCAAAGAGAATTGGGGCAGAGTACTACATGCCAAAGAGAATTGGGGGAGAGTACTACATTCCACAGAAAGACAGGGCAAGGTATTACATGCGGGGGCCCCTTGGCTTTCATTTTGCTCACTTTTTGTCTAATTCCACTCATACAAAAATGTGGGCAATTGTTTAAATGCTGAAATTACACAGTAAAACATGATATTAACCCCTTGCCAGCCAACAGGAATGATTATTTTATCTGGAAAAAATACATACAGTACCAGTCAAATGTTTGGACACACCTACTCATTGAATATATTTTTACCATTTACTACTATTTACTCTATATTTTTAGTCTTTTTCACATTCTACAATAATAGTAAAGGCATTAAAAGTATTAAATAGCACAAATGGAATGCTGTGACCAAAAGAGTCTTTAACAAATCAAAACTATTATATTTTATACTGTATTCTCGAGATGAGCTAAAAAAATACTTCTCTGTTTATCGTGTTCCCTTCTCATCAGATGCCAACTAAAATGAAGCTTAAAAAATGCAAGAAAACAAAGCTCACCAGCTGACCTCACAAATGTGGTGGGTCAGGTAAATAGAAACACCTGTTGTTGTGATGTCAACATGTCATTTCACTGATAACGCCTCCATGGTTTCACCACTCTCTCCATAGCTTTTCTGTCCCATTCACAATTGCATCTGTCTTTTCTTGTACATGTTAAGCACCTTTTAATTACGATTTCCTCCACCACAGCTGGTGTTGGGTATCCTGGGCATGGATTATTTTATCATTTCCACACATGGGGAAAAGTGGGTGACCTTTTTGTGGATACCTGAACTTTTTAACGAGGTCCCACCAATGCTGTGCCAGGCAGTTTGTAATCAATCAAACGTTTACAATGAGTGGCACATGAGCTCTCGATCACTTAATGCTTAGTGACATTTCGCACCCAGTCTATCTAATTAAAAACACTGTGAATGCACCAGCTCAACATTAGGAGCAGATGAAGGGGATGATCAAAACATCATTGGTGCTGTAAGGGTTGAAGATAAATGTGTGTATTCCTGTATGGCACCAAACACCAGCAGGTTTCATTTTCATTTTTTTTCTTTTTGTCTCTTGAAAGCAATAAGACATGCGAAACCCTCTATCCTTTCTATATCTACTACAGAACCCAACAGGACAATTCGCCCCGTTGCCCTGTATCCAAAAGCTTCCTGAAAACACAGTATTCAGACCGGGGTACTGTGTTTTCAGGAAGCTTCAGGAAGCAGGCCTCTGTTCCTGTCAGTCCGTCAACTGAGTGTCCCTGTTGAAACAATTCAGCTCCCTTCCCTGGTTTGGAAAGCGTTAATAGTTTATGAAGAGCCATAGCTCAAAAGCTGTAGGCTTAGACAGCCCTATAGAGATACAGAGTGATGTATATGGGACTGAATAACCCTGTCAAGATGTTCATGATCTAAGGTTCAGATAGGGGCACTCACCATGTGGGTATTGGAAAGGCATTATTCTTAAAAAGGATCCAAAGTGTGTGAAATATGAAATATGATATTCATACAATAACTGAAGCCATTCCCCAGCTTCCCAGGAAGCAGGTCCAGTCTCATAGCTGGATTTTTAACCACGCCATGTTCTGTGGGAACTGAAAAAGGACCTGCAGAGCACTTTGGACGACCCCCCTGTTTTCATTGGCTACGCCACAAAGCATGTGACCTCGTCTTCCCTCTTAACAGCAGCAGTTAACCAATGACTCATCATGCAACCACCAAAAAGGTCAAAGTTCATGGAGAATAGCAAGAGTCTCCTGAGAAATATTCGACCCATTTCCACTGCAGCTCTGAACCTTGTGACATCCACAGTGATAAAGGTTTTTATCAGCTGGGGAGGAACCCACAGCACCACAGAGCAGAGTTCTTAACTGGAGTTCTTGGCCCACCTGCAGTTTACAGAAAGTTTAAGGACCAGTCGTACAGATTACTTTAGATGCTATAGACCCTTTTTATTAGGAACTGACAAATTTTAAGGGTTTTCATCCTAGACACTTACATAAAAAAGTCAAATTCATTTCTGTGACAATGGCCTTCTTTAATCTGAACACTGGAATGGTGAAGCATGTTGTTCATATCGCAAGTAGTAATGAACCAGCACCAATGTGTTTCATCTGCACCATACAGTCTTGCTAGTCAAGTGTCTGGATAAATGGAAAATTGCCATTTTTTAATAAACATGAAAAATCAATCAATGAAATTCAATACCACACCCTCTAATCTGTCAAATGTACCCTATCTGTAGAGTTCCTGACCACATTTCAAACAGGCGTTACATTTTGACAGACATGGAGGCTGAAGAAGTGTGTCTGTTTGTGGCTAATTTGGATAAACATACACGGCTCTTCTCCCAAGTCTCAGTGCTTTATTTTCCCTGATGAGTCTGAATGTTCCCAAGGAAATTTATCCCACGGATTATCCCAGGCATTTCTTTATAAACAGACGATCCAAATATGTTGTGGTTTCAGCGGGTACACAAGCAACACAAGCTGGCATGTTGGTTGGCAGCAGTGCGACGAGCAAGTTACACTACCCAGACTCTAGCCTTCATCCAGAGGGCACAGCTGCCATGTCCCTTTTAAAGAGCCATCAGGAAATCAGACCTACAGCTAATATCAGCTGTTGTTTGAAAGTGGCAGTGCTAATGCAGGTTTTGTATGCAAGTCAAAAAGGGAATGTAAACACCTACAGGAAATTTACGGGACCCTGAACTGAAAAGAAGCAATAGGTCTCAAAGAAACAAACAAAAAGGACATAAATGGCAAGGAACACTCTCAACAAGAGTAACCACCAAGGTTGCATGTCAATCTGTAATGTATTTTCCAGAACATCAGCTACCTTCTGACTCACTCTGGCTATGGTTTGAGGGTGATGCATGTCCAACTCATCAATAGTACAAGCAGGGCAGACAGGAAGGATGGTTCATGAATGGTGAACAGCAAGACTCTGTGAAGTGTGAGTGCAATGTGAAGACTACAGTATCACTTTTTTTCTCACATGCACCAGAACGTCTTCTGCAAGCATGTTCCGTGGAGCTGTTTTTTTCTTTTACAGTTCTCTTTTAATGCAAAAATATGCATCATTGCCACCATTCAGTTATGTCTAAGATGAATTCATTTGCAGTCATTAATCCCTCTGTTTGCCAGTGGTGGCCAGTGGTGGTTTCTTTTGTAAGAAAGTTGTTCAAGCATGCAGTTAAATGTTCTTTCTGGTGTGGGTTTTTGGACAAATGGCTCAGGCAAGCACGGGGGCGGGGGGGAGTGGGGGGGGGGGGGGTGGTTAAATCGGACAGCTGTGGTTAAGCATTTCCTGTAAACCCCGTCAAAAAAATTATGGTTATTAGTGCAGAGTAGTAGTCACCCATTAAATCTGATGCCAAGCACCCATTAACCAACAAATCTCCATACTACAAAACTACCAAGATGGTTACTTTAACCCATGATGTTAATTTCCTATAGACTCATGAGTCATACATTTGTTGAGTTGACTCTAGATTGAACTGTAATTCCAGATGCAATTTTTACTAAAGTGATGGAAACAGGAATTTCCAGGACAGAGAGATGAATAGAACCTGATGGGCTTTCTCAGAGGAAAAAAAAATGTACATGACAGCTTTGCTTAGGAAGTGCCTCCCTGCATTGATTCACTGATGAGGAAAGTTGTATAATGCATACGATATGAAAATATTTTTTAATTGGCTAGATCTGGCTTCAAAAAATGGCTGAGCAATTGGGAAAGAAAATTTTTGATGTGATCACTTCAGAAGAGGGTACTAGTTCAGCTTTCCAGCAACATGAAGATAAAGATTGTGAGGGTATTATCTGATTCAGACTTACCCTAGTGCAAACAGGAACCATTACATCCTTTACTGTATATTCTCAGTGAAGAGATTACAGTTTGAACATTCCATCTTATTTGTAGAACATGTTGCAGCGCATAAATAAAATCTTTTATCAAATTTTTAGAAGAAAATTTATTGCAGTATATGTGATATGAAATGTGAATTACTGTACACAAGGGACAGTGGGTCAGGGATAGGCTAAACCCACAAAACTGAATCCATTATTCCATTAATTGTAAATAAATTTAAGATAATCATCAAATATTCCATTTCATATTTTACCCATCTCTCGCGGACGCAGAAAAACTTCGGTTCACAACTTCAGGTTCTAGAATACACTGATACATACCATTTAATTTAGTTAATTTTGCCACTGTATAATATACACTATGCTGTCAAAAGTCATGGAATGTGGGTAGCTATGTATAAAATATGTCTTTATTCCAAGAAATGAATAGCATTTTGGCCAGCCTTCGGCCTTAACCACTGCATTGAAGGCTGTTCAATAATTTAAGAAAGAAAGCTTCTAATATTGTGTTTCGCTCTTGTTTTAAAGCATTAGTAAGCTCCACCACTGAAGACAGCCATCTTGGCTTTGCCTTAATTTTGCAATCAAAAGAGACTGTATTGGGCTGAATTCATGGCTCCATGCTGGCCACTGCAATGTTTCAGTGTTATTCTCTTCAAATCACATGTCGTCACACCCATTTTTCTGGAATCAGATGGGGTGTCCCATGACTTTTGGTAGGATAGCATAAGTACTAGAATATGTACTTGTGTAATTGTGCCATGATCTTATCTGTACTGAGCACGTCCAGTACGTTTGTCTATAAAGCACCCTGGATTAAAGGTGCCTTTCAAAGAAAAATAATGAAGGGAAATTAAAGTCTCTCCTTGTGCTACACCTGTTCTATGTCTATTGGGTCCATGTCCATGTTAGGATGTCTTGGCCATTCCCAGAAATGAGTGCCTCAGCAGGAGACATTATGGGATTTGGGCTCTGCCCTGGAGCTCACCCTCAGACTTGATACAAACAGTCGCCGCTGCCGTCAGCCCCGCCCTGCCCTCCCTCGCCCTCAGTCTCCACTGGGAGCTTGCGTGTTTCTCCGCGCTCAATCAAGGGCAGCCAGAATTCCTGGGGTGAGGCTTTTATTGTCCATCTATTAGTCTTGTCGGCGAAGATGTTGGAGGTTTTCCCATCTCCGTTTCCCAGAAGGCAGCCTGTTAGCCTCCAGAGACAGCCTCAATTAGCGCTGGAATCCTCTGCCCTCACGCTGCACCCCTGGCCAGGCTGGGCCCACTATAACCCTGCTGCTCCTTCAATTGAAGGTACACAGTCTTGCAGGCGGTAACAAGCAGAGCTCGCTGGCCTTTAAAAGGGATACGTGTCAGGGAAGAATCCAAAACATTTAGAACTGTTTGACATAGAGCGAACGCGGCGTCCGAAAATGGCACTCCTCATTTCTGCCCTCTTCCATGAGAAAGTAAGCGATACCCAGACTTCTGAGCTCTGGGGTATCCATTGTAACCATTCAAGACATTTATGGGAATTAGGGAATTATGGGAATAAGTAAGTGCCGCAACATCAGTGGGTTTGTTGGGACATGGGACTTTGTTATTTACAATGTTCTGAAATTACAGATTCAGGAACCAGACTCGTGGAGCACGGCATAAGTATGCTCTTAATGATGACCCCAAAGAGGTATTGGGTTCCACATCTGCCTCTGAGGCAAGAACTGCCAATTACAAAACAAAACCGGATGAGGGCACCGAGGACCTGAGAGAGTGAAATGACTTCCAACCAATGTCTCAGGAGAAGAACAGAGGAAAGCACCACACTGCCAAAGTAAGGAGGGAAACTACAGTGAAGGATATACATCAGTAGGCCTAATTGCTTTCCAGCAAAGTATTTGGTTGGCAAACACATCTGTGGGAGATTACCCATGGGGTGGAGCTGGCAAGAAAGCTCTTTGCATCATTAAAATACAAAGCAGGAGACAGACCTTAACATATCACTGATATAAGGGTGCACGCAAATAAGAGGAGTTCAAGACTGTGGAGAGGAAACAGATGTCAGGGAATGGCATTGCCTGCCTTATAAATGAAAGAAAAAAAAATCCTTGAGCAAACAATGTCAATGGCAACGTCCTCTCCTCAGCCCCTAAAATTTGTAACAAGGTCCTATATTTGTAGCCAGTTATCACGAGTAATAGTTTTGTGATGGGGTATTACATGTACGGACATAGGGGTGTATTAGTGGTAAGGTTCATAATTATTCTTGTGGTCAGTGGGTACATTTTTATTGATGCAGCTGTGGTATCTGCAAGTGTTCATCCATCCACAGAATAACAGTGTGGAATTCCAGCGAACTGAAAATCTAGAGTTCTCACAATACTAGATCACAGCTACAGTAAAATGAAACCAGTAAAAAACCAGTAAAAAATCAGGATGCAGGTAACAACGGTGATGTCAGGTCTTCTTGGCAGGTGAAATTGCAGCTGCATTCTCAGACAGAAATGAGTATTTTTCAATGGAAATTTGGAAGTAAACTGCATTGCTCCTGGGTATGCCCTCAGGGTTTCCCTAAGGGCTTTTGCTTTCAAGTCTAAGCCTCTGTTTCCTTCAACACTATGTTGTAATGAATCCTCTCTCGGCTCTCAATTGTGTAAGACATTTTTATCATGACTACTATCTTCAAAATGAAACACGTCATTCCAGCTCTCTCCAATTAACCTGCACGTAGCAAGCTTGGCTAGGAGCATTAATCCAGGAGCATTTAAACCAGGCCCATGGCATTTTGACACAATCTGTCATAAAGAAGCAGATTTTTCTCGAGAGAAGAGCATCACCTACAGGGCATTATGTGAAACACATCCCTTTAAAGGTCTGCCAATGTACTGTTTTTCCAGGCCTGGTTGTGGGTGTACACAGAGCACATTCATATAAAAGCACGACAAAGAGCATCATTCTATTGATTTGCTGCAGTTTATGAATACAAGATACACAAAATTTACAGAAATATGTGTGTAAACTTTATAGCATTTAAAAATAATGCTTGTAAATCAGCAAATACATATTGCAAAAATATTGCAGTATCAAGAAGCTATGAGGGAAAGTGTTCATTTGAACCAGTCACAGTTACGTGCAGTACATCTGAAACTTTTTGAAACAAAGTATCATGGTCATTCAAAATGACACACACACCTGTCTCTGCCTGGGGCTAAAGATACACCCTCTTTCACAAACATGAACCGAGAGAGGTCCATACTTGTAGTGATTTATGGTGGCCTTTGGTACTTATCATGATGCCAGGTGTAGTTTCCAGTGGGTGACAGTGGAATGTTCAGTTTCAAAGGACATACTGTAGACAGCCATTTATGACTATGGTAGAATGTTATCTTTCAGTCGTGCACAGGAAATTACTCAAGAAGCATTGCGGTCAAGGCTTCAAAAGACTTGGAGCCATCCTTAGCAATCTTTTGGATGCTGTGCTAAATACATTATGCAAGAGTAGGTGCTAAAACTTGTGAATGCATGTATGTGTAATTCACAAATTATGGCAGGTTGACAGGCACAACAGCACAGCCCTGCCCAGCATCTGGACATGCAACCCTCTACTTACTTGCCACTTACTCCCACTCTTCACTAATCACTCACTTCACATAATCTCTTCATTTCCTCTCAGTTGTTAAACCATACTTATTTAATTTCTTTTAATACACCTTTATTAGCCAGGTAACATTCTCCATTTTCTATTTTTGAGCAGTCATTTATGAAAACAAAAGGGCTGTCCTCAGCACTTCAGATTTACCCTGAGGGGTAAGTGTGGAGTTTAAGACCACCACACCAGGTTTAGTGCTATGAGCTTCAGTGAAGGTTTGCATGAACATCTATGCAAAAACTTCAAATGTTTAATAAAATAAGGCATACTACATTGTGATCACAGAGGCTATTTAACAGGCGAGTTTTAAAATATCAACAAAACCTTCACTAACAAACAGGTAATCTAAAAAAATGAAAACAAGTAGGACATGCTTGTTGAACTGATTTTAACTTTTGTGGTTGCAATATACTTCACACCACCAGCTGGCAGTAGCATCCAGTTCGAGACACGACCATGCACCACTGTTCATTTCTTTTTTTTCTCTGCCTCATCATCTTCTCCCAACAGATGGCATTCATTCACAGGGTATATTTGTGTACATCCTTCACCTCAGAGTTTGCAGAATTCATATATTTTTCTAATTCTGTTTAGGAATAAATTCTTAAATTTAAGTATTATTATGTACACTTGGAAACTGACACCTGTACTGACACACAAAAAGCAAATTCACAGTGGTTTCAGCTAACACAATGTCACCTTTTTAGGTATTTATAGGATAAGCACAATGACCATATAAACAACATATGCCGTCATATGGCTAAACTATTTCCTCTTTCCATGAGACCTTTGCAAAGTCAGAGACAGATTAGTGTAAGATATTTTGCTACCTGATGGAAGACAATAGTGTCTCATAACATATAATATATAAAGTACGCAATGCACCCAAAGCCATAATCATCCATTTCTCTGCTCGGTGAAATTGACTTTTTCAAATGTTTACTGCTGACTTCTATGCATTTTAATGTTTAAAGACTGAGAATAATAACAGAACACTCAGCAACAGTCTCTGGAAACACAGACAAAATGCTTGCTTTGAATGAACAAAATGTTTTACACAAACACATACAGTATAATATGTCAAAACATGTATTTTAAATATTGATAAAGCTCTCTATTTTCTAAATATGTTTTTTCCATTTTAAAAATATATTGTGTAAATTATAGTATTTTGAATATCCCATAAATGACTTCATACTCTGAATATCCTTTATATATGTAAATTTATCATGTAATAGCCTCCTGCTTCATTTCAAACACCGTTGAGAGCACAGAACACAGCAATTTCCAAGAAACCCATCCATTCATTTTTATAACCTGCCAGTTTTCTTCCTTTGTTTTTTTTTCCTCTTCCTTTTTATGCTAGCAATCGAGGAGACCTATTTAGAGTCTGCGGACTGACATGTCTAAGGAACTTTCCTTCATTTTATTCTCTGTGGTATCCTCTTCCAGTCTGATTGCAGTCCTGCTCTCTGGATAAAAGGACCAAACAAACTCCCTTGAGAACTTGCATTTGCTGAGGCAGATCTCAATGCTCAGCAAAGTCGATCAATGCGACTACTTAAACTGTGTAATTTATGAGCGATTACCTGGGATCCCCCCCTGAAAAGAGGGTTTCTCTGGGACATAATGGATTTTCCCACTATGCCTTGTGTTTGTATCTTTCCAGCCAATCTGTATCTTAGCATCAATAGGTCTGGGTGTCTCAGGGTGGATTTCTGGCATGACCATAAACACCAGCCTGTAAAAATATTTTGTGTGCTCTTTGAATCCTCTTCCTCAACTGCTTCCTACTCCATGTCATCATTGTCATTACTTCACATTTAATGTACGCCATGAGGTTCTGTTTTTATTTATGATTTCCCATGCATTCAAAACATATTTTTTCAGATCATTATTTTCCCTAAGCTTAATATTCAGCATATTAAATCACTTCATCACCCGTACCCAGTCATCCTTCTGCTTAATGAGGTGATGGAGTGATTCTGCAATTCTTTAACTCATGCAGGTGCATCAGAATATGTCTTGAATGATCTTTTTTCTACAAAGACACATACATTAATAGTTGTATTGTTATATGTTGATCATTGATAATTCTGAAGCTCAGTATATTTTAAAACTGCTGTAAAAGTGAGTATACACCTCACAGGGGAATGTGAAGGATGTAAGGATGTGAGCCTGTCTACAGTTCTTCTCTGTCATCCCTAATGTGCTGACTCATCTCTTCCCATGATGACTCTGAACATTAACTCATGTGACTACAGAGAGCCAATGGCTGGCCAAGGAACCATTTCTTGGTTAGGTAATGCACCAATATAAGTAAAGTTCTGAACAGCAAAAAATGACAATCTTGGTGACATGCCAAAAGGGCAATTTTGCACTGAACAAATGGTCTGTCTTTGTATAAGATATCGATTCTCTCTTGACTTACAGGGAAAGGTAGACACAGAAGGAGGGGTTTACCTTGCAGTATGACTATGTTGCAGCTGTTTGAAATACACTACATTTTCTCCTCTAAAAATGACAAAATGATTGAACCAGTGAGCGGATGCTCCAGACTGTCATTGAAAAACTTGTCAGAATTCGATATTCATAATATTGTTATTGTTACAATGATAAAATGTAATAATAATAATATGGAAGCTTGAGCTGGAGACCCTCTACAGAACTAATAAGCAGGTCATTTTCAGTTATGTTATATATGTTTTATTGTATATTACATGTTTTGTAAATGCGATCATGTTGTATAATGGCTCAAATTCACCCCAGCACAGTAAAAGAACTGTCTGACATTAACTCTCATGGGTCATCTGATTTTTTCTTTGGTCCTGACAGGTCATTTCCTATTTTCTTGATATCAGATGTATTCGTTTGATTATATGTGGCAAAAGCTGTAGGGGGTCAAACCAATGCTTTATCACAATTGATTGGAATAGAAAGTGTTTTCTTTTTTTCAGGTGAATCATTTGAAAACAATGACTTTGTCGATCTGTAATTTCGAAATAATACAGTTAGGTGAATGTGTTTACTGTGTCTTTTTATATCTGATGAAAATGTATCTGCTGAGCATCTGCTTGGTATTATGTTGAAAATAAAGAATATAAATCAAAAAAATATCATTAAAAATCTTGACTTCAAACACCAACATTCTAGTGCTTTCTATGCTGATGAATTGACTATTGTGCCCCTTGTTTGCATATTATGTTTGTCTCCTGAAGCATGAAAATGAATCCCAACTCTATTTGCCTTTCCAGATAGTGTGTTACCTTATAGATAATGTCTTTTCAGATAATCCCAACATTATTTGTCTTTTGGAATACTTACACTAACTGCAATAACTGCAAAAACACTTTGACTTTATATCCAATAAAGTAAAAATAAAAGAATAAATGAAATAATCTATCATCCCTGCCCTTTCCCATCTCAATCTGCATTGTGTCTGATCATGGCAGCTCATATCATTCAAAGGCACCTTCTGTGGAGAATGCCACTATAAAATAAAGGGAGACCAAAACAGCTGAAAAAGTTCTGCACGACGAATCAAAATTACTTTGAATTTGAACAAGCCTTACGTATTAATTTGTAGTTTTACCATTTTTGTGAATAAATTTAAATTAGTCCCTGCTGTTGAAATTCAGTTCAGTTCTCTTTTTACAAATGGATTAAAAAATAATAATAATTTACATCGCAGTATTCAAATCTGGTGGTCCGTGTTATTAAAATTCTGTGGTCATCATACAATGGGAGATACGGATGATTGAGGATGATTGAGTTCTCCCACCACAAGGAGTAGAATTGTTACCATTACTCCTGTTGCCTTAGTAGCTAACATTTACACTTCAGTAATGCATCTGCGGTGATAGTACGGTAATATGGTGCTTGTACTGCATAAGTTATTATGGTAGGTATTCTTCAAGGTTGTGTTTGTTGTACTGCAGCTACTTTATTCAGTGAACGATACAATGCAGAATTATTTTAATTTGTTTGACTGAATACCAAGGCATCAGCACTATTTAGTGCATTGTAATCATTTCTTCAAAATAGCATCCCATTATAAAAATAATTGGACGGTTGAATAGTCATTAAAATTGAGAAATAAATCTTTCTAACACAAAAGTTCATTTTTGTAGGGAAAACTGATGAAAAAAAACACTTGATAGAAGTGCACAGTCCAAATAATTACACTATTGTATTTTATGAATGCAGTGTGATATGATTGCACAATCTGTTGTAATGTTTATGTGATCAAATGTGACCCAATTAGGAAAGAGCCATTTTCCAATACCGAGCAGAGTGACAGTGAGTTCACCGGAAAGTGGACAGACAGCTTTGACGCACTGAGGTGTCTGGACAGAGTCATGTTTTTTAAATGGGTTGCTGCCATGTAACTGTGTTACAAAGGTCATTAGCGCACTGGTTATTCAAAGCGGGCCTATGATGTAATTTTAGAATACACTCATATTCACTCCACATTTTTTATTTGCATACGGTGATCTTTGACTGTTATCTACACACTGATAAATAATTCTGCCTGTTTATACTTTTCAACTCGCCTGAATACATTCTGTCTTTTCTGGGCATTGAGTGCTTGAATTCAAAGGCTGCAAAGATGCAATGGCATTTTGCAAATTGCATTTACAATGCTGCCGCCTGCACAAGTGTGTGCAGCTGTGGCATTGTACATCTCCAGGCTCAAGAGCCTCTTTTATTTTCGCCCAAGAAAAGATTCTGAGATTTCCATTCACCTGACAGCGCTTACAATTACAATTGTGCTGAAACACAAGTGGGTCACAGTCACTGTACTCGCATGTGCTGGTGGGTATCGTGGCTGAGCCGGCCGGCAGAGCGGGCGTCTCGTCGAGGCCAGGGAGACACATCGGCGATGGCAGCTCCACACAGCCCTGACAGGAACTCGCTGCGCCGTGACCCACATCGCGCCCGCGGAGATGCCAGACAGCGGCCCAAACAGCAGTGCCCTCTCCTTGCCACGCTGGCTGTCACACGGTCCTCCCTAATCGAGCCAGGCAGATGCATTTCCAGGGGTCCACGGGCTGCGACAGCTTCTACCCTGCCAAATCTGTGCCCCTGTTAACATTGTACAGTGACGGGTCCACTGATATCATTGAAAATACTCGCTTACAAACAGTTCTTCTGATCTTTAAATAGAAAGAGAGGAAATGCATTGTCATGGGAGGTTGGATGAGGCCCGACTGTAAATATTTTCAGTGTTCCTGTGTTGAAAATATGAAAATTATGGTTACTTCCATGGTTCACTTTCAACATGGCAACAACCTCAGATGTTGTACCTAACCAAGAATACATAAATACATTAAAATGTGTCAATATTATTATAATTATGTTATCTCCCTTCATGTGTCATCGCTGAAATATCATATTCTATCCCTCTCTGCCAAATATATTAGGATTCAACTGTCAGCAAGATCACATATGATGTCAAATTTCACTTAGAGCTTTTAAAACAAGCATGTTCCGTAAGTGGCCATTTGCCTCTGGAAATGAAATTCAGAGTAATTTTAGACGATAGACTCTCATTACCCAATAACCCTGTTTGTCCTTAATGATGTCTCTCTCTCCCTCTCTGTCTCTCTCTCTCTATCTCTCTCTCTCTCTCTCTCTCTCTCTCTCACACACACACATACACACACATACACACACACACACACACACACACACTGCAGGGCTTGTATTTAGGTCATGCCGCAAATTTATATATCCCATGTGGGATACACAAAAAAACTGCAAGAGAGAGAGACAAAAGATCCAACAAGAAGGCAACTAGGACAAGAAATTCTGTCATAGGAACATCTTAGAGGAACATGACGGTATAAAATACAACTGCCATAATGCATGAGTAAGCACATGTATGATACTGCTGCCAGTAGACACATGTATTTTAACCACTAATGACAGACAGCTGTATTACTGCTATGCTTGGAAACAGGCTGAGGCTTTCCAACAATGAGAGGCTAAAATGAGAAATCTTATGCTGATATCATCTCCTAAAGCAGTTCTTTATTTCAAAGTTAATTTGACCAAGATCACGCTTAAGATCAAGCAGATTAATACTGCTGACGCCTCTACCACTTCTTTCAACATTATGGTATGGCTAGTAATAGGCTGCTGAAGTAACAGATTTTGACCTGCACTTCTGTTATATGCATCCCACACAACAGTGTAAGATGTAGCATTATGGCCTCACTGATGCAAGCCACATTGAAACTGATCATCCTTAAAGTACAGCATCCTGTATTTGCCTGGATAAACCATTTAAAATCTTGTGGCCAGCAACAGCAGATGCCAACCGTGTGGCCATGTGTTGTGCTGTAGGGGACCATGGGGAGAGATGTCCCCACTTCCTCTTTAGAAATGTGCTGCAGTCTGTGACTGAGGTGAGCCGAACCCAGGCCCAGCACTGTGGGGGTGCTTAGCACCCCCAGATGGACCTCAGTGCACCCCAAGTTGTCTCCTATTATCCCAAAGTCTATATAGTATTTAGGACTTTTTATGCTCCCCACCCCCGTGGATTGCAATTGCACCCTCATTTTCTCCTGGTGCTGGGCCTGGCTAAGCTTCACTCAAGTAGACACATAAGCATTGCATCATGTTCAAGTGCACTACCCTAATATTAATGCATTTATAGAGTAGAGAAAGGGTAGTCTGTTCAGGTCCTATCATGTCTCAAAAGATTTAAGATTTTAGACATAAAATAAGATGATTCAGTAAATTTCACTTATCTCACTGCTGCAGTGGGAGGTAATTTCTATCCGCATACATTTAACTTCTTCCATACGCACATCATTTTACATAATAAGAAATTAATACATACAACTGTAAGTGGTTCCAAGGATAAAAAAGACATCTGAATGACTATTTTATGTGGGCTTCCCCTTTGTATTTTTTTTTTCTTAAAGGAGTAGTGACTTTATCAACATTACAGAGAGCATTAGTGTAATCAGCTGCTACATCCCCGGAGAGAACTTCTAGCTCTGTTTAAGGGCTATCTCTGACAACCTAATCATCTTACATTATTGCTATGTCCGTGCAGTTCTTCTTCATTATTGTGAAACTGGCAAGATTGCTCGATGGAACAGTACTGAAGAAGCTATGCAGATGCACAAACATTAATACCATACTGAGCAACAAAGAAATAGCTCTTTTATTGATAGGTCATATGAGAAAAACAATAGATACAGAGGTAATTCCGTTCAGAAATAAGACCATAAACATTTCTTATCATCCAGACTTCTATTTGTGTTGTCTCATCATGGTGAATCTGTATCTGAGAGTCTATTCAGTACATTTCTGGCAGGAAGAGGTTTTGGATTTCATTGCTGCAGTCTGACCTGCTGACCTGGGAGTATTTCATACATTTCCCAGAAGGCAATGAGTGTATGGAGCATAGTTCCCAATAGGTTCCCAATAAAACAGGTTCCCAATAAAACAGGGCCCAGCGAAATATGTGATGAAATCCCACAGGATCACTTAATTGAAGGGTTTTTAATCCAACTGTGATGTGCATCATGCAGAATATTGATTTTTTTTTTTTTTGCAGTTTACAGTTTTCTTATCATTAATAAGAAGTACTGTTGTTTTTTTCTCATCATTGCATTGCAGCCAAATCATATTGACGCTAATATCATCACCTTTACAGTGGGCAATGCTGCTGAGAGCTGCCATGTAACTATATGTCTTATACATATGTTTTTACTTTAAATCAAACCAATAATTAATGGATTGCAGCCAGTTCCTTTACATAGTATTAGCACATGCATCTTTTCAGTTACGTACTTCCACTTTGGCTCAGTTACTGCAGTGTGCAACTGTCCAGGACTGCAACAGCTGAAAGTGAACCAGGTGGTGCAAAGGATGCAACACCTGCAGGCCAGACCCTGAACTCCCTAAGCATCATCCTGCCTATCGCCTGGCCTAGCATTCATAGGGCACTTGATATGGCAATTACTGCTGGGAGAGATCCAATAACAGAAACACATCCAAAAATTCTTGCTCAGTAACACCCATGGTGGCCTCAATGCATGGAGATGTGTTATCATCAACTCAGCTTAATCTAACACTGCATGCAGAGACAGCCAGATGGCTGCCGTGCTGCAGTGGAAGTCCCAGAGACCCAACCAGTAAACACTCCTCACATACCTATAACCAAAGACAACTGACTGACCAATATTGACATTTCTGTTTTTTTCTTCATGTATTTATCTGAGCAAACATTCATTTGAATAATAAATTAAAACACGTTGTATAATTATCATTTTTTGATTAATGGTGTAATAAGCAAAATGGTGTCTATACTATAAAATACTGTGGAAAATAACAGGAAGAGTTCATCGTTCAAGTTTTAGGTGAATCGTCTTTCAGGTCAAATAAGTAGCACACCTACTGTTTTCCCTATACAGTGCAGTAGTCTACCTTTATAAGTGGAGTCTGTTAGTGCTCTGTAGAGCAGGTCACTAGAGACACTGAGGCCCTATTGCCATAAGTAATCTAGCAGACCAGGTCTACCATACACAGTTGACTGAATACAGTAGTCAAGTAGCTGGAAGAGCTGGGGATAGAGGAAATGGGCTCTGAAGAGTTTTGAAATACACAACAATTCTTATTCAATCCTTCTTTTTGGGGTGCAGAATGGCTTTTATTATATTTAATCAATAATTTCTAAGTTGATATTCATAGTTACATCTATGGTGAATCATGACTGCTGGTTTGAGTGACAAAGAATGCATACACATTATCACACAATGATGCAATATGTAAATCACATTGTACCAAGTCAAAGTGGTTCTTAAACCTTACCACTGCATGTCATTTCACAAAACTGTAACCTGCTTGTTGGTAACCAAATTGCAAGTTTATTTTATGCATCATCCCTCTATAACAGTGGGTCTGAAGAAAAGCAGCATAGTCATGAAGTGGCATGTTCCCAAACCTGTCCATTTAATTATTTATGTTTTGCCCCATTTTCAGCGACAAGCCATTTCAAAACTGCAGCCTATTGCAAATTCATCCTGTCATATTCTCCCAGCTAGTAATGAATGTTTCATATGCAAGATCATCGTGACTCTCAAGTGGGCTTAAGAAAAAAGCTAAAAAAAAAAACAAAATAAGAATTACTTAGTGAAATATTTACATCTGGATTCTGAAAATGGGTCAGTTCACTTCCAGAATAGCACTTCGGAGTATAGACACCTCATATTACCTCATGTCACCGTGCTGGGATCAATACGACAGTGAAATTCATGTGAAGGGGGAAGATTGCGTGGTGTATTCATCAAGGATAAGTGAGCTGGTATTTGGGACCTTTTGTAATTTGCCACAGAAAAACAGAAGCTCTGAAGCAAGGAGTAAGACACCACAGGATAATTACCATTCCAAAGGCTAACATGTGGGAGACAAAATGGCAGGAAAAAATGGAGAGAGCTGTAGCAGGATAATAATCACCAGCTACTCTGGCTCCCGTGGGTTATTTCTAGCAGTAATCTGTCTCACCTTTAAAATCCTAGCTGCATAAGAGGAAACCTTCACTTTGTTGCTATTTAGTCAGGTGTGGGTCAAAGTTCTTGTTCAAGCACCTCTCAAATGTCAGCATTTGATATACTTCCCACCATTTACAAATCTATCCATTAATCTAGACTGTTGTAAACCTGTAGCTGAATTGATTGTATCTGCTAATAGCAACAGTAACCATGGTGATGCAGAACAAGCCATCGTGCGAAGCTCCTGAATGTGATTAATTCAAATTACATAGTAAAAATTGATTTGAAAGTAGTGTGTCTGCAGGCAAAAGAAAACAGATAAATTATATACTTGGTGCAATGGTTTCACATACAGTATCAGTGGGGCTACTGGGAAAAATTAATGCCCTGAGATTATGATGACCTGAGTTATGGACTACTTGCAATGTTGCCTAAATCAAGTCAATCAATCCAGCCATGGAAACTCTGTTTGATTGCTTGTCAACTCTAGCAGATATTATTTTAATGGAAATAACTGCACAATGCTTAGTTGCTCCCATAACACACTTTATTAAGCAGCTACAATTCATTCTGCTACACTGATCATAAAGTTCTATTGATCATATGTGCTAAATTACATTCCAGATCAATAGCTACTGTATATTAGTGAGTCATTATTTTTCATTGGGGCATAGGTTGTTAAACAGGGAAAAAAATTGTGCTTGGCCAGGCCAACAGACATGTTGCAAAAGGTCAAAACAAGGAGTAGGACATACTAAATCAAATTTAAAAAATGTTTAATATATCCTTGAAATATGCAAATATTGGGGAAATCACAACACACAGATGTTGGGTGTTCATCTGATTCTGTTCTACATACTAGGAATGGTAACCTTTGCAACCAACCTCTTTGGGTGTTGTCTCTTGAATTTGGGAGTGAAGGAAACCTTGAGAGGAATTCGTCGGTATACAGAATATCTGCATCTGATAATTGACATAGTGTCTATGGTGTATATTTCTGAGAGATCTAAGTGCTATAACCAGATTGGCTTGGTAGAACAGTGTTTTATCAGAACCAACCCATTTTAAAGGCAAGGACTAATGAGCTCAAAAAGTGACAGAGGTAGCGCTAAATGTATCCATGGAGACCAAGCATTGAACCATCTCAGAGCTCATTAGACAGTGTCAGCCATCTCTGTAGGAACCAATTATCTATAGTTTATTCTAACTCCTGTTTCACTGTAGGGGCATAATATTTGGAGATGGAAAATTTTATTTTGGCAGGTTGTGCATACTTTATTCCGCAAGTATGGTTAGTGAATTGCGTTTATATAGCTCCTTTCGCCTGTTCCTCCTTTCTTGTGCTTGTGGTGATGTTATCAATAATTTGGAAAGGGTTCATACTGTCTCATGGTCCTTCAAAATATGCCATTATCAAATGAATTTTTCTATCAAAACTGCTATATCAGATGATCAAAATATTTAAGTCATTTGATGTCTTATTAGTGCCCTTATTATTCTCTTAGAGGGACCTGTAGTGTCGGGAGTAACAAGTACGCTATCTTGCTTTATCCTTCCTTAACCATGCTTCAGAAGTTACAATATCAGAGAACTTTTTGAATCTTAAGTAGATTCAAAGCAGATGAAGTCCTGGCTGTGACTGCAGGAAGTGACCCTGATTGTGACTGCTGCATCAGCATGTAAGAGATATGAAGATGCAAGCTCTTAAACCTTTTCTTGAGTTAGTTGAACTGCTGATATGGAAGTAGAATTGTAATTTGTCGGAATGTAACAAACTGATGCAAAATGTGACGACTTTTTGAATCTTAAGTAGATTCAAAGCAGATTAAGTTGCGGCTGTGATTAGAGGAAGTCATGACTGTGAGCATGACCACTGAGCGTCACAGAGTCCTCCCACATATCCATCCCCTCCAACTGTGTGGGTTGATCAAACAACTAAACATTATCTTTATGGAAGCAATTATTACACAGATTGCCTGTGCACTGCTAGTTTGTCTGTGCAACGCTTATGCTAATGCAGACAACAATATCCAAAGCTTTGATTTACTTTCTTTTTGTTGTTGGTTGAATATGAATTGCCTCACTGGAAAATAGCAGCTGCTGCGTTCATCTATAATGGGGAGATCATGTACAGCTTTATTTGATCACTGGCAAAATGCCTGCTCCACCAGCAGAGAGAGCAGAACTCTTTCCATTACTTCAAATTGCTCTGTCGAACAATGGGCCACAGTAGCAGCTTTCATTTTTTAACTGAATTGCTTTTGAAGTATTTGATGTATTTGAATATTTGCAGATGATGCTATACATCTCATATAGCCGCGTTCCATTAGTGATTGCCTGCTCTGCATCTCATCATCTTTATTAGAGTCAGATGCCCAAAAAACAAAGGAGTGATAATTAGTAATCACAATATTGGATTACTTAGGAGCAGACAAGTAGCAGTGCATAGAAAGTCAGGAAAGCAAATGACATGCTGCTTTGACATGCATATGCATATTTGTGTGTGTGTGTGTGTGTGTGTGTGTGTGTGTGTGTTTGTACTGAACTGACAAAGATCCAGTTAGATCAAAAATCCCTTTTGTCTTATAATACAATGTTGACTTAAAAGCTAAAACAGTATAGGAGCCATACACTTTGTATGGAGTAAAAAGAAGAGAAACATCCTCCAATAAATAAATACATCATTCAGGAAAATCATAAATATGGAAAATGTTGCCAGATAGTGATGTGTCCAAAGTTAAGAAAATATTATAAGTGTCAAAAGTTAATGTCATTTAATTCTGTACTTAGGAGCGCAGAGGCTGTGTAACATATAGAAAGGGTGTACTTGCACAACTGTTCCATTGCATGTCAGTTTTCCAACAGTGAAAAATAAGGCCCTCCGTTATTGAAACGGATGAATCCAAGAGCAGAGAGGAAGTAAGGCAAGGCACCATAGTGTGTTCATCTGATTCCAAGTGCCACGAAGGCTTCATGTCAGGCCTCACAGAAAACAGCCTTTAGAGCTGATTTTAAGTCTAATGATTCAGCATCATTCTGCTGCGGAGATAATGCAATACAGAAGAGCAACTCCCTTAAATCATCTTGAATCCGTAGCTAAGCCTGGTACAGCAGACAGACAGAGGCAGAGGCCTATGGAAACACCGCCCTTGTCTGCTGGTGGTCGCATAGATTTTCTCTCTCTTGACAGAGGACCAGCCATTGACAGGCATGAGGGAGAAGGGGGGCAGAGATGGCTGAGCAGGGCTTTCTGAAAGGGCACCTTGAGCAAGCTCGATGCAGACAAAAGAGCGAATGCAGCACTGAATGTAGCCGTCGCTTTCCCAGGGGGCTGCTCTTAAAAGGCTCTCCCACCACCCAGGGCAATGCTGAAAGGCCCCATGTCTGGCCGGCGCAAATGCATTAACCTGCTGGCCTCTGGAGCCAACTGTAGCTTTCAGATCCTGTGACACGCAGTGACATTTATGACACAGCCAGCACCAGGGCTCACCTGTTCACAAGCCTGGGGGGAAGAACCAATCGATTTGCTGCAATTTTCCATGGCTTTGCCCATGTTTAATTCTGCCCTGTGAAATATATCTTTGTTCTGGATCATTCAAAATTTCAATGTATTTGCAAATGTGTTTTTTCTGAACAAGTGAACCAGAAACAGGCATATCTTCAGGTTTTCTCTGGTTTCATTTCAGTTTATGCTCTTTGAGGCTGCACACGGTGGTTTAGTATGGCTCCATTCTTTCATCCTCTTGTTCATTGCTCTGGATTATTACAAAATGAAAGTTGCACAGTTTTTACTCAAATTGCATGTGCATTATTGTTTGTCTAATGTTTGCACACACAGCATGCATTTGTCAGGGTTTATAAGGAACATCTCTGAAACATTAGTCAAATAAAAAGCTGCAATCAATCTGAGCAAAGAATATGCTACTTTCATTTTTTACTAGTGTTGATGATGATTGGCCAACACCTTGTTAACTCTGGTCAAGGGTTTCGATTCACGCTTGTTAATTGCAAGGGGATAATCTGATGATTGTTTTTAAGTGCCCTAATTTGAGGGATCTTACATGCATAGATCTGTAATTCTTTAATCACGTGTGCATTTAGCAATACAACATCTTCTATGCCTTTGAGGAGCAAATTTAAATTATTACAGAGGATGATGGTGTATAGAAAATGGAAGCCTGCCATCTCCCTTTAAGATACATGTTATTCGGGGAGAGATCCATCCACAGCTTCCCTGGATTTCAGTTATGGAAAATTCTGCATTGCGCACAGCCAGTATATAATGTGAAACACAGCTGAAGTTCTGTATATTATAACATAGAAGTCTGATTCTTTCTGAGAACCCAATACCTGCCTTACCTGCATGACCCAGATGTTCTAAAGCCTTAGTTTAGCAGTGTGTAGGGATGGCGAGAGCAGTCACCCCACCCAGCCACGAACCCGGGTCTAAAGGGTACTGAACTGCAGCTTTGACCGCAACGCCAAAGAGGCTGAACATTGCTCATGGAGCTGAGAAGTGGAGTTGAGTAGCTTGCATTGAGATAACAGTATTGTGATAGAAACTCTTAAACCTGTGTCAGTTAAACCTCTGATATGGAACTAGAATGGTATTTTGTTGAAATGTAACATGTAAATGTAGACTCAGAACACGCCTCCAAGTGAAATAGGCTTATAAAGGTTTATTCTGCAGGCCAGAGATTCATAGCCAAGGCAGTGCAAGGTAGAGAATCAGTGAGAGGATAATCCAATTAGCATATGGCCTGATGACCTAGCTGACCATCTGATGTATATATGGATTATCTAGTCTGTGTTGAAGTGGCTGTTGCTGACATTCAACAGGACGAGTTGCCTTATCCCTCTATATTCAATTCTGCCCCAGTCACCAAATCTCACTGTTCTGCAAGATCTCAGCGTGCATCTCTGTGCACATAACTAGGGGAGACTCAAATTCACGCAGTTAAGACCTATAACATATTCATGATTTCATAACTGTCTAGACTCCAAATGCAGAGTCCCAGATGAGTTTATCCTAGAAATTCAAATGGCTGTTTTTCTTTTCAGAATTCAGGCTTAATCTGTGCTTCTGTGCCATTTATTTAATTTATGTTAGATTTCTACATACTTTTCAAAAATGCACTTTAATGTGCCCTTCATTCCCCTGCCCTGGATTTGCTTGACATTTTCCTCACAAATCAGCACTGTTCACCGCCATGCTGCTGCTGTGTCATTTTCCCCTGCCTGTTGCCAGTTCTCCTCCAGCCATCGCCTGTCAAGAGAAAGAGAACACCCACCATGATACTAAACAAACAATGAGGAGTTTTGCCAGCCACACGTCAGTCACAGATACAGTAGGGAGCTGACTGGTGTCACATCGTAAGGTCTGAGGGGATGTTTGTGGTGAGGGATTCTCTCAGGCCTTCCAGGCATGTAGATTTCCGCTTGGACGGCCGGCTCATTGCCCACCTCCCCCCCGGCACTACGGATGCCGAGGCTTTCTGTGTGATAAACATCAGTGCTGAAAATCGGCTGCTTGCTCAGGGCACGTCCTGGTACAGCCCTTGCTTTCTTCACACAACTGCTCCTGCACACACAACCTTAGTCACATTAACGCGCATGGGAACAGGGAGATAGTCTGTGAAATTATAGCTGCTGCAATTAAATGAGCCAAAGGAAGAGAGAGAGAAGAATGACTCTGCATTTTCTCAGTTGAAGAAGCTGTTGCTGGTTTCCTGGCGATGAAGGACACTTCCTTTGAAGAAGATCTTCATTCTGACAGTTTACTGTGTACCTGTTGTCATGTGTGGCCACGTTGAGCTGTCATGATGTGTGCAAAAATATTTAACAAAAAACAAATCCACATAATTTCTACCTGTGTTTTATAAAATGGCTTTAAAAATAAATGCTGGACAGCAGTTTCAGTACTGACCTGTAAAGGATTAATAAAAGGTTTAGATTTAGTCCATACCAAAATCAATATTTTGGTTATTAGATAATTGGATATCTATAGATATACTGTAGATAATTGGCCACATCAGCTAATACTATCAACATGTGGGAAAAACAGTCAGCAAAAATTGCTTCATTCTGTCCAGCTCAATGCCTCCATCATCTCTCTCCTGCACACTACTAGTGAACCCAGGCAAAACTGTGTAGGCAATCAAGTGAGATCAACACCCTGTCACTGTGGATGACATCACTCAGGCTGGTGGTCCGTGCCATGGAATACTGTCCCGCTACTGCGAGCTGGAATGTATCCAGTAATGTTGGGTGTGACTCTGAAAAACAATGAAGGGAATATCAAAATATACAGAAAGGAAAAAGCTCTAAAAATACAGTCTACATGTGCATTTCATTGAAGGGGTGATATAATAATTACATTACATTATTAACAGAAGTTCTTATCCAGACCGACTTACAAAGGTTACAATTTTATCCATTTATACAGCTGGATATTTACCAAGGCTTTACCATGACTTAAGTACCTACTGGCCAATAATAACTTTATTTATAAATCACCTTACATATAACCATTTGCAACCTACTGTGCACATACTACAGGGTTAACATATTTCAGCATTTCTTTGAGACAAGAGATCAAAATGAACACTAAATATGGATTTTTAAAAAAGGAATCAAAAGTACATGTACATCAATCATGTTGAATCACTGATGAATTACACAATTTAGTCGGTCAAATTTGAATTCATACAGCACTCTTAACTATCAACACAGCACTTTGCAGAGTTATTCACATCTACTAGAATCAGTGTACTCATTTGTTCTTATTTTCCTCTCTCTAAATTTCCACTCAATGATGTAACCTTGCAACATTGCAAGCTATGATTTTGAAATATTTGTAATGATGCTTTACATTATAGTCAGACACCTCAGACACACTGCATTCTATTTATTAGCATTGTTCATTGCATGGAGGTGGGGAGTTCATTGTTAAAGAAAGGCTTACTCACTTACTTACTGGCTCACTGAACTTACATCAGCTGTATGCACCTCCACCAGGTCCAGCACTACTTTTACAAGTGACAAAGTTTTGATTCTTCTGACATTTGAGTACACTGACATACCCCAACATCTCAACATACTGTAGCTAAACTCAGAGCCTAAGCAATATCTGGTGCATTGGTACCTCAAGTGGAGATGACTAGACAAGGCTGGGTGAAGTAAAATCTCTGTTTTACTGTGTAGCTTTTTCCACAATCTAATGTAACTGCGGTGTGTTCTCAGGAAGCCATGGTGTGGCAGCCAGAGAATAATTGCATTTGCTTGAATGTGTCTTGTGTTCTAAGGCACAATCAAATAGTGTACACAAGACAGGTCTAGTTGTGTGTGCCGCGAGACTCTGACAGCTTCAAGTGAAACACTGACAGACGATTGTTGCAGTCTAAAACATGTTCTTTTCTTACAACATCATAAAAGCTGTGATTTTTATTTTTAAGATCATGGCATTAAAAGCAATTTTTTGCTGTCAATTTTGTTGTTAAAAATGTGAATGAAAAAAGCTTTGAAATTTGACACAAGGTGTCAAATCCTGAAAATACCTTGCCAAGTTTTAAGAAGACTACTGTTGTTTTCCTAACACAATACATAAAATGTAACTAACTTTGGCAGAATTCAATTTGTCTTCAAATCTTTTTTGCTTAAAAAAGCATGCTTAAAAAGCATAAAGACACACATTTTCATATTTTAATTACTTTGGTTACTGCGCAATTTTGATAGCTCTATTATTTCTCAAATGCATATAAGTCTTTTATCCATGCTTTTTTCAATTAACACTGTTCAATGAGAGTTCTGGAAATGGGCAATTTACATGTAGCAGAATAAGACAAAAAAGGCAGCATTAATGTGAAAGAGGTGTTAAATAAATACATGCTGTATGTCACAAAGTGACAAACCATTGATGTAGCAAAGCTCAGTGGGTGGTTGCTTAAAATTGCAGATGGAGTGAGGAGTTAAATTAATGGTCTGCCTTGCTGTGTTTCACCATCTGCCTAAGAGGCCTGGGCAAATGACAGGCATGATTGCATAAAAAGCTACAGAGACAATTCATTGATGCAGGTGGCGTGTAAAGTACGTTTAACTTGTCCTTTAACAGTAATTTACCAGACCTGTAATGTCTTCAGTCACAAAACATGTCATTCAGCATAAATCCTGTGCATGACCGGTAATAACTGAAAGATTGTGCTGTCTCTGTACTATATATACAAATCGGAGCTGGGACAGCCTGGAGAATACCTCAATGGTTGAAAAGTTGTTTCATTTCACCATTAAATAGAACTTTCATATGGGAGCATTACAAAATGTGGTCATTTCAATTTTAATAGCAAACACATAATACCAATGCCACTTTGCATAATCTCAGGCTGCAAATAATGAAAACCTTTTTTGAATGCCCCTCATCATACATACCACTATCACCACCATTATCAGAACAGTTATCCTCTGTCTTCGAGTTCTTGGAAATGCTAAATTGGATA
This sequence comes from Megalops cyprinoides, assembly GCF_013368585.1. Classification (NCBI taxonomy): domain Eukaryota; kingdom Metazoa; phylum Chordata; class Actinopteri; order Elopiformes; family Megalopidae; genus Megalops; species Megalops cyprinoides. The sequence continues at coordinate 15,731,589 of NC_050587.1, read as the reverse complement.
TGATGAACCTCTGCAAATTCTATTTTGTTATACTCTCAAAATAATCCCATAATCAGATCCCATTCTTTTCGATCTGAAAAGAACTTTCAAAACATATCCAGTGTTTGCTGATACCTTATGCATGTATAACATTTCAAGATGAAGGTATTTCTGAAATTATTGCAACATTTTTAGACATCAAAGAGTTAAGGATGCTGATTTGGTTGCATGAAAGAGAATATCTACTGGCACACTATGCTACTGACCAAAGTTAATTGGGCAGTGATCTCACGACCCTATTTAACACAGATCTGTCTGCTTTGTTCACAATGCAGACTGACAAAAGGCTACTGCTTTAGAACCTATGTCTGTAGTACTTCTTCTCACAAAACAGGACTCCATTGTGACTGAGGTCCTTGATGGTAGTTTTGGTACAGAGTAAGGCTTGAGACTGGTTAGTCGCAATATGGATCTTTATATACAGAGCAGAAATGTATAAAACAGAGCTGCTCAATTCTGAAACATGAAAGCCCATATTATGCCTGCGGATACTGCCCCCAGTACAAGTTTTTAGCAGCCCTGTAGACACAAAATCCTTCTTACATTTAAAACAGACATGCATAGAATACACACTGCCCAATGTGTGGGCCTATATTGTTGCTACAAGTCACAAGCATTTCACTGCCCACACACTGCCAACTACAACCACATAAAAGAAAAGTGACTGAAGAGGGCCTGACCCAAAACCATACAAACATTGCTTTCCAACCACTAGTACAACAGCTGTGGCTCTGAAGGACACACAACACTCTGTCTTTACCAAAGGAGAAAGACAGGCGGTCTGAGGAGGAAACTGCAGGAAATACAGATCATTGTACAGCTATCACCTTCCACATACTGTGTTGCCATAAAAAGAGTCAAAGTAGAACAAATCAATGATTGAAAACAGTATTTTATTGAAATAGGCTTTGTGTTGTTCACTGTTATGACAATTCTTTAGGAATCTCAAGGCATATATGTCTCTGTTCTCACTCTTTCTTTGTGTGTGTGTGTGTGTGTGTGTGTGTGTGTGTGTGTGTGCGTGTGTATGCATGTGCGTGTGTGTGTTCATAAGGGCCTACGTGCATCAAACAATTGAAAAAATAAGTCATGGACAAATTCTACACTGTCATACAAAGCCATTTTTCTTGTGCCACAATTTCAGCCAAATGTGCTAGAAAGTGGCAAAAATTAAGGGATCTGTTGTAATCTTTCCTGTTCTTAGTAAAGAGTCCTAAAGCCTTTTAAGAAGACAATTCCTGCATACATAATATGAATATTATGAGTGTCCATGCCACAGCCAACTTTATATTCAGTGTGGTTGTTCCTGACTTAAGAGCTTTCAAAAATTTCTGTCAAAAATCATCAGAAAGCAGCATTAAACTGAAATGTATGCAAAGCTTGTCAACATAATACAAAGGCTTTTGAAAGAACAATTCAAACATGTCAAAGATGATAAAGCTCTAATGACATACATGTGCAAATTTCACCTAGTGACTTCTACCAACCCTGAAGACACAAAAAAGTTTGGTCATATGACTTAAAAGGCTCATTCAAAGTGCAGAACCAGTTCAAAACAGAGTAAAATATGCCTTACTGTGTGAAAATGAATAAAAAAAGGTTGTTGAGAAGAGGAGGTGAGGTTTGCTAGACAGTTTTCCAATATAGCAATACAATCTAAACTAAACAAAATTAGCCTGCTAATTCAGATAATTTAGTCCAGAGACCTGGATTGTGCCATTTGGTCTATACTGTGTCCTTTCAAACAGACAGCATGCTACAGAATTGAAGCAATAGATCTATGAGACAGGACCATGATTTTGCCATTTTTCGTACACCTTAACTATCTCTAAAATTTAAATACGCTGGTAATGTTGGTGTTCACTTTAGAGCATTTCCTATGCATTTATGTTTGAACTCCGTGTATACAGGGATGGAAAAAATGCTACAACCAAAAAACTTACATGAAATAAAACCATATTCATTGTTAAACCTGTAAATTGTTTACACCTTTTCACTGTCCAGTCTTGTACTTCCGGAAGGTTTGATTCGCTGCGGATGACATCAGCTGAGAGAGTGAACACCGGCTCCTAATGCGTCCTCTCCTCGCTGGGTCCTAGTCATGACACAATATCTGCGGGTATAAAAGGGAGAACCACTCCTTCGAAGCCTACTGTACGTCTGGTGGTTACCGCTTAGTTTCGTACAGTAGACGGACAGGAGTGTGAGGATGGCGACGTTAGTGGAATCGGCCGACACCGAGCCCACATGCAGTAGTACTGCGATGGCATCTCCCACATCTTCCAGCCTTTCACATCGATTCCTCGACAACAAATTTTATCTGCTTGTGGTTATCGGAGAAATTGTTTCAGAAGACCACCTGAAGTGTGCCATTGCAGATATAGAGAAAGGTAAGAGGAGGACACGTCCCTTTTCCTCTACATTGTTTCTGCCACAGTGAACAGATTTTCGGCTGCTTCCTAAAAGGTCGACAAAAGGCTAGTTATCAACTATTTTTCCTATAAGAATAACATGATTGGCGAATATTTAAGTGTTTTGTTCGTAACCTTGACTATACTTACGCATACTAATTTTGCTGTCATTATTTCTGCCCATATATATTAAATTAAGTCACAGTAAACTTTCTGTCGAATATTTCACCATGATTTTATTGTTTAATATGTGTGTGGTGATGGCAGATCTGATACACAGCCACTCCCTATTGAGAACCGCAAATCTCCGCGTAGCCTACTGCAAATCAAACAGATGGCTACGGTCCTTATTGTAACCTCGTAAGGTAGCTGGCCTCGCAGAGCATCACGTTCGTGTATGGGCAGAATACGACCAACCTACGCTGCAAGGTTATTGTTTCCATGTCTACCTATATATGGCGAAGTTATCAAAATGTGCATTCATGAATCAGCGTCTTACAGTGGACTATTTTCAATGCGTCAGTACTAGACCAGATTTCTCTGATACGTATGAACATGGACTATGCGTCAGTGAACTATCTCCGGGAATACTTGGCAACTGCGTGTTTTGTTTTGGTGCATTGGTCCTTTGTTCCTTAGTCTTGGCTTTTTCACAGTTCATGCTTCTTATAACATACGTGGTTATCTGCCTGACTTTACATTACCCCGCCAGACGAACGCAGTTTTATTCAATGTACGTGAACTATAAATAAATAAGATATTTTACTGTCCAGGAGAAAAACTGTTGGTCTTTATGATTACCAATAATTGCCTTGCAGTCTTTCAAAGTGAGCTAAATGCGTATTTTAATATGAATACAACCAGCGTTGTCATGCAATTTTCCAGTCACACAAGTTTTTAGCCTATTATTATTAGTTATACTGTGCGATGCTGTGAAAGAGCTAAAAGCAGTTTAAGGTCATTTAAAAAGGCGCAGCATGAAATACAGTGCAATATATTTGGCTTCAGACGACTGACAAGGTGCGTCTTACGTCGTTCAATCTCCCCATCCCCTGCGTTTGAGACTTTCATCCGATACCGGCATGTGGGCGTGGCTCAGTCCGCACTGCGGTCCCTACGGAAACTCGCAATGGACGATTCGCTTTACAGAAAAGGGCGTTTCTGCCTCTGACACAGGGCAGGTTGTGTCTGTCGTCGTTGGTTGAATCCATTGGGATGGGGAGAAGAAACGGAGGAAGAATACGTCGGTGGTATAGACGCTGTGTCATAAGTGCACTGCTTTCTACAGTAGCCCATATATGAAAGAATGCCATAGTGTTCGTATTTTTTTTTGTTTGTTTTTAAATCATAATCAATATGTCTGAGTCACTATCCGTTTTACGTTGACACAAAGTCGCAGTTCTTTTTTCCTAACTATTCCTTGTCCTCAAACACGGAAAGAATACCGCTTTACATTTTACAATGAACTAATACAGAACATCAGAGGATGATAAATAAACTGTATCACCTGCGCACCAGGGAATATTTATTAGCACTATACTTTTACGCAAACAATGCCTTGCATTGTATGAAGCCCTGTCATTTCAATTTGAATAATAGATTGTGGTGTAATTAAAAATGTTATCTGCAGAATACAACCTAAAAGTATAAACTGCTGTGTTCACTGGCTTTTAAAACCGCATTACAATTATTTAACCAGTACTGTGAATTGCTTTGTTTTTTAATACTGTTTATATGTATCAGAATTTGTCTTATGCTCTGATGTGGTTGATATAAATTATGCATATGGATCATACATCTGCAACATTATTTGCTACTGTATTGCAAAACCACCAAACTGGAACAGGATTTATGAATGCTGTAGGTCTAAGGATTAATGGTTTAATTGACATGAGGGATGACAAATCTATTCAGTAGCAGAAGTGGGTCACAGGAGGCCGTTAGACCTTGTATGATCTCAGATTTTGGAAAAAAAAAAGGTTTGGGTTTGTGCCACAATACATACACATGATAGTTATATATCATCTGATATTGTATATATAAAGTTTAAAGGATACATTTCTCTATAATTTTCTATTGATTTGTGCTTCTCCATGAAACAAGGTCAAGGTCAAAGCAGTAGCAAATAAGGATGTCCCCCTTTGGCCTCTAGACCATATGAACATTTAATGTTTTATCAACCTTTTTAGACATAGAACTAGTTATGAAAACTTATGAGCATCTCGACATTCAATTTTTTCATAACTGTAGTTACACCTAGTTGTGTGATTGTTGTATTATCAATTCAGGAGCGGAAATGTTTATTTCTAAGCTGATTGGGCTCTGATTAATTGTTTTTTTTTCCACTTGGAGATTTGGGTAACTGAATCTCATGAGGGATCTGAAACCAGAAAAGGGGCATAGCAAAGGCATATTCAATCTTAATGTGAGCTTCTTGTCCAAATTACATAGTAAAGTTTCCAAAAACGTATTCAGCCTTGAATGCTATTAGAATGGAGACTTCAGTTTGGACTAACCAGTTTCACAAGTCGCCATCACTTTGATCAGTTTGGAAACTGTAGACATTTTGGAAGATGAAAATTCTGAATTTACTTAAGTCATTCATTCAATCTGCTGAAGGTTTTATGACTGCTGGTTAACAGGACAAATCCATGGTTTGTACTGTGAATCACTTTTGTGCATTTTCAGCTCAGACCACACAGACAAATTCCAACATGTTGATTAGGTAGAGTGGAAATGAACCAACAGAAATCAAAGGCAACCCTTTACCAAAAACCAATATATTTTTCATTGCATAAACAAAAAGAAGGAATGTTTCAGTATTTTGTTACAGAGAGAGAGGTGGGACAAATAATAAACACATGATTATGGGTGTTTATGCTCTTATTTAATTATATGTATATATATTTTTTTTAATTTAGCAGTAGCAGTCTTTATTATACCCATTAAATGCTTTAATAAGTTTATAGTATATCTACTATAGTGAAGCAGAAACTTGTTTCTGTTGAAGACTGGTATTGACATATAGATATTTAGCTTTTTTGTGTCAAAATAAGCTCTAGGGTATAATTAAGGATGGTTTTCCCATATTAGACACAGGGTCTCAACCACTTGTGTCTTTTGCTTTATACTACCATACTGTTTGGCACAACTGTGAGCATATCACACAAAATCTCACATTGCTGAAAGGGATTAGAAAACAAGTTTCAAGTTTTGGGTGCTTAAATATTTGACCAATTAATGTATGACAAACCAGACCTTTAAAGGATTACTACCTGCTGTTGAAAATTAGAGAGGATAAGCTTCATGCTGTTAAGTGATTATGACACATTGAAGAAGAGCATTCTGTGAAGTATAATTTATGAAGGACTCTGTAGTCAGAAGTTCCTTTTCTTTATTCCATAACCCACCACCCAAGCCATCAATACTGAAGAGGAATCTTACCTCCATAGGGTTCTGAGCATTTAAGGACTGGTGTCTGGCACCATATACATGGACAGACAAGTTTATGCAGAACGTACTCTGCAGGAGATGACTGTCATTGTAGGGAGGGGACATTATAACTACATGACATATTTAATTTCTTTTCCAATGAATTCTTGTCTATTTTTAGATCTGAATCCTGTCTCCAGCTGGTTTATTGGCAGTTTGCAGTATTGAATTTCATATAGTTGGATTTCAAACAAAAACAACAAATGGAAACAAAATAGCAGGCACCATGATCCAGCTACTGCACTGTATGTGTTGTGGAATAAGAACTGCATTGAAGAGTGTTTGTAGAAGTTTCCTATCTGCTTTAGTTTCCATGAGGGGGAACAACATGAATACATTCTCAAAATGTGGGTTGAAATGGTTCAGTATAGTCAACATTGTCCAATCCAACTGACATTGAACCTTTGGGGAAAAAATACCTCACAGTGAGGCCTGTGATACAAAATCCATATGAAATATCAAGTGTGTGCCAAATGGTCTCCTGTTAGCACAACTGTGGAAGGAGCAACTGCAATTAGGTCAGCGCTTAGATATTGATGTTCATCTTCTCACTTGTTTACTTTACAGGAATCCGCTCATGGGACACAAACCTCATCGATTGTAACTTGGACCAGGAGCTCAAACTATTCGTTTCACGGCACTCTGCAAGATTTTCAGCTGATGTACGAGGTATGTTGAATCAGGCTATCAGCAATTGTGCGGATTATATTTTGTTTCTAGAACTATTCTGACATATAGGGTAAAGTTTCTAGAAGGGAAAGGAATCTGTATACATGCACATTTAGTGTTTAGGCCCTGCATTTCTCAGTACTTGAGTTTGGAAGCCAAAGATACAAGCAATTACACTGATATAAATCAGTGTCCGTATAAACCATACGACCACATGCTGTGATCATATATCAGGAAAGTTGACAGATCAACGAAGCCACTCCTCTAAACATTCTATAGGAGGAATACATGTCATCACACCAGATATTTCATCAGTAATTCACTTCAGATTGTTTTATTGCTCAGCATAGAACAAGACTAACCAGTCAGGTTGTCATTCTGAACAGAGTGTTATGCTGTGCCAATTATTCATATCTTGTCTGAAATTTCAAGACTTTACAAATTTAAAAGGGGAAAAATAGTGGCCATTCTTTAAAATAAAATACTGAGAGACTACTAAAGAACAATATTTTGTTGAAAGACCAGGTTAATAGGCCTACTAACCTAATTCTGTATCAGAAAGGTGAACAACAAATTCTGAAAAGGCACTTTTTGTATTTGACTTTTAGCCGTGGGTTGAAAACAATCTAAAAGCAATTAGCTCCTCAAGGAATAATGATGAGATTACTTTGTCGCCGTAATGAGTCAGGCATGTGATCTCTTGTTCTTGTGGTACTTCTCTATCGGTAAGCCCTTTCAGAGTTTGCACTCTCATTCATTCCTGCAAGAACAAAGTAGCAGTAATTCAGTCATGAACAATCATGCTGGTGAATTAGCTATCAGTGTAACCTACCATTAGCCATACTGACACAGGGTTTTCTTGGCTGCTGCCAACATTAGACCATGGTGGGCAGGGGTTGGCAATGATGGTTTCACAGTCACTATGCATTTTATATGTTTCCTGTCACTGCACATCTCTGCTTACCCTTTTGCTGGTTTTGTGAAAAGGATCCTAACTACATGATACCTATATCAGCTCTGGGCATTCCCATATTAATGGCTCAGTGATAGCTCAAGGCAATGAGCATTATGGGCCCTGAATTATACTGAATTATAAATCTGAATTATAGCTAAAATGAACCACCAGCACCCAAAGCCTGCAAATGTTAAGTCACACTACAATATTTCCATTTTTATGTTTTTTTTTTTTTTTTGTGCTACATGTCTACATGTGGGCTTTTGGGAGCTCAGATTAGCTCATATAGAGCTCTAGAGATGAAAATCAATTGACTGTGAATGGAACAGTAATCACATTCAAATGAGCAAACAAATTATTGACGCCCAATTGATCAATGAGTTTTGTGAAATTCCAATTGTTTCCGTACCTCTTGCACCTTTGTGTTGTTTGTGATTCCCCTCCATGATGCATTCAGGGTGGTGAAAAATGTATTAGACATGTTACTAGTAGCACAGGTTTGTTTTGATAATAAAGACACATTCCCCATGCTAATTTTACAGTAATTTAGGATCAAACTCTCAGTTGAGAGAAATAGGTTCCCAGCTGGAGATCAAGCTATTGCTGTTTGAATCCAGATTTAAAACAGAACTAAATCTTCACCCAGAGATTATCCTGTTGGCTGCAAATGACAAATAGGAGGAGTATTTATCGCTGTATGAATTTGACATCCGCACCAAAAGCCCTCTGAAATCCTGTGTTTTCATTTTTTTCATTCATTTTTTACATTGGTGTCAAAGTGGGTTTGTTCATTTTCCTTGTGCCTCATCAGAGGCTGGCCGCTTGAGTTCTCCCCGTTTGAGGCGGTTCCCTCGCAATGTGGCACAGACAAAAGGCCTGGGTAATTAGGAGAGGAGTCCCTGTTTGCCTTTTGGACCTTGTCTGCTTGAGGCTGTGGGGAAACAGAGTGAAATTATTGCTTTGAAGAGACACACAGCTCTGCACTGTCTGCTATGTGGATCTTTTCCTTGTGTGGTATAATCTGGCGTTGCAGAGGGAGTGGCACCTTTGTCAGAAAGATATGTACAGTAGTTATCAGAATCAAAGCAAATACACAGGGTATAATGCAGTGTAAATTGGCAGAGCCCCTATTGATAAAGGGTAACAAGGGAAGTCTAAATGTGACACGTTGTTATCTGAACAAAAATCATCCATATTTTTTTCATGTTGCATAAAAGAGAATTTTATTCATTAGGTCATGTTTTCTTGTTCTTTGGCATCTCTATACTGCTTTAAACAATTATGTGAGTGACATAAAGCATGAATAGAACATTTTATATATGTGTGTGTATAAAGTGGAGAGCAAAATGAGTTTATTCTGTTACAGTGCTGTTTGTGGCAGTCTTGTTTGTTGTGATGGTTAATTCTTGTCTCCATAGGATTGGATGGGATTAAGGCACATGGCAGACTTGCGTTCATATCCTCACAGCATTGGGCGGTGGCTCTGGGGCCAGAGAGTTTAACCTCCCAGAGGAAGGCTGGCACCAGCCTGCTGTAGACAGAGGCATTGGGAGGGATCTCAGCCGTGTCTAATATAGGCTGACAGTGTCACAGATCTATAGCCCTCGTTCCATCTGCTCTGTTACCTCTGTTTGGTACAGTGAGTGTAAATTTGGGCTTCCATGGTGATGTTTTAAAATACTTTCAGATATGGTGAAACACTAAAAATTGAGTGCAAATAATCTGAAGCGATTAGCACATTCAGGCTAAACCCTATGTCTAGGCCTGCCAGGATTAGATTTTTGTTTTCAATTTCACAAAATTCCAGCAGATCAAGACAAAAAATCCCATCAATAAAGTCCTTAATATAGATAGTGACCACTGTGAAATTGTGCTTTAATCTTGTTCATGGTTCCATTTGTGCTAGTTTTGCGAATGTGCAATGAGGTGTTTACTTAACTAACCTTAATTAAATTGTCAACTCACCAATTCAACATCTCCTGGCAAGCCAGGATTGGCAATTCTTCAAGACTAATTACTGTTGTGTTACAGTACAAGATGAGCAAGGGTAGACAGGGTCAACACTTCCTTACCTGAATCTACAGGGAGATAAAATATATCCTCTAGATCAGTAGATGGTGATGAAGCATCTTTTGTCTCTCTAATCTTTACTATCTGGGGAATTCAGGTCAGAATTTGTCTGCACTTCAGGCAACAGATGGTCACAGTCAGAAAGGCAAAGTGATACTCAAGACTCACTTTCTAATTTAGACACTTTCTAATAGGTCCCTATTACCGCAACACTAGACTAACCACTTCCTTATGTTCGTGCGAAAGTGTCCTCAGTTGAACTCGAATGTATTTTGATACTGTAACTTTTTAGTTGAAGTGAATTCATTTTACAGAGACAATGCATCAATTTATGAGAGGAACCAATGTTTTCAATGCATTTTTAAAGACACAGTGCCATGGTGTGTTACTAACTGATTACTGACTCACTCAAAGGAAGATCTGAAAGAAGCAGAGGAAGGCTGAGAGATTTTTATGATATCCAACACACCTGAAAGAATGTGCATAGACACTGCAGTACTGGCCCAGTAGTGACCAAATAGTGTTTAGGGAAGAGAGGGCGTTGGCTAATTGAATTTGATTATATCATATTAATACAAATAGGATAGCATTTTTGATGGTATGGCTGATTTTGCTAGATTTATTTGTAATGTCTTTTTCCTGTGAAACCTTATATTAAATCCTTCATATGTACAGTATGGCATTTAGCTTTGCAGGCAGATTAATAATACTGTAAACTGAGACTTTCTGTGGGCCATAGTGCAAAGTCAGCACAACGCAGTTTGATGAAGGAACGCTTAGTTGGTTTCCTTTTGCACTTTCAACACAATCAGCTTTGGCACGATTCATGTAACTTTATATAATAAAGTATAAATGATAAATAATAAAAAATACAGTAAACCAGCTCACATTCAGCACTTCTTCATCTGAGAAATCTTATGCACGTGTTTCATGATTGTGCTCACCCTTCTCGTTGCCATAACGAGATATATCCTAATATTCTTAAGTGATTAACTGAAGTGATTACTTGATTTTTTGATTATTAATTCATCACTTTGTCTTGTTTTTTTACATACCTGAGTTTGGGTTCTCACACAAATGGATAAAAAATGGCAATTAAAATCATATTTACATTTGTCACTCAAAATCAAAGACAAAGCACAAAGACAACAGTATGTGGATAGACTGACTCTAAAGCAAGGTGTACATTAACACTGCAGTGAAGGCAGGGTATACTTTGTTTCCCCTAACAACTCTCGCATACATCATCTGTCTAAATTTTCCACAGTTAAATGCATGTCTAGAGGGTAGGTGGACGTCACCAAACCAACAGACTCATTGTAAAGGAGGCTGTCATTGAATTGGGGCAGGGAGCAGATGGGCATCAATAAGTGATGTTTTTTTTTCATTTTCACATACGAGTTAAGGATTCCCTAGAGTTATAGTAATCCCACTGCTATGTCTAGGAATATTGTTCTGATTTGCGATTGACAGCCTGAAGAGGTGAGTAAATGCCTATATCAACTCATGAAAGCCATGTTGTGCTGTAGCTTTCTGTAACGGGAGTAATAATGTCCAGTATTTAATAGTATTGGTTACATTCTCATCAAACATTGAATTCCAGACTCTAAGCAAGGGCAAGTTTATATAATTTCCATTCTTGAAAAAAAACAACATACTTTGAGGTAATAAAGCATACTTTGAGGTAATAAAGCCACTGTGTATTGTGTAGTCACCTTCAGTGTAGAACAACAGCAAGTACTAATGCCCATAGAAAATTGATGGAAATAATCATCATTACAGATACAAAAGGTTTTTTTGAGATGATGGCAGGACTTTTATTTCACCAGACAACAATGATTCCTTTTGTGGCCTACAGTCTTTGCCATTATCATGACACCTTCATTCTAGTATTCAGTACTCAATGCAAGGCTAGCATTGCCATAACATATGCTGCCACATTAGTGAGTTAATTTGACTGTATTAAACATTAAATACTTACTTTAGTCTAATACAATATGTACAGCACTGTAACATGTTTCATTCTATGGCTAGAAAAGGTACTTTGATTTAATCTCAATAAAATTACAAAACATTTGCCAATAGTCTTTTATGTGTTCACATAATCAGGGACATCATCACACTTCTTGTTAACAGATGAATTGTCATATACAATGATGCAACATGATTTTAAATTACCTATGAGACATAAAAAAAACAAGGTATCGCTTTAGGAAATGCAGTCCATACTGTTAAACTTTATTCTCCATGAACTATGCATTGGTTAGACAGGTTTTAATGCATAGTATAATAGGGTGTCGATATACAGTGTAGGTCACACAGACTTCAGCTCATTGATTGGTCTAACTGCAAAAGGTTCATCAGCAATATTGAATCTGCTGGAGAAACACTGTCCTCCAGGTTGAGTAAGCAAAAATTGATACCATTCACCAAAGTGCCAGTATAGGTAATCTCTTTTGTCCAACTGTTTTGTTACGAAGTGCAATATGGTGAATCAATTCCAAAAAGAAAACACTTAATATAACAAATCATCCAAATTATTTCCATTATGAATTAAATTCAATTCAACATCCTGGTATGTTGAATTTCCACTGCCATTTTCATCAAAGGCGCCTCTGATCTGAGGTTTTTCAGAGTCATGCTATCCTCTCCATAGTGCTCTATGATTCTTTATTTCTGGTCATGTGCTATAAGTACATGGCTAACAGGAGGGAAAAATCTATACCACCGAATGAATAAAAGGCTTTGTAAGCCATTTTTATCACCAGACACTAATTACAATGGTGCCTTGTTCTCCAGTCATTTATCGATAGCCACCCAAAGGGAATGCACCGGTGTGAACACAGTATGGATTCTTGCCGTGAGACTAGAGCCATGATAGTAAGCTAATTCAAAGATCAGTCTATGACTCTTTATTGTTCTATGATTGCCAGCTTCCAACCCTATTAATATCCAATGGAATTCACAGGGTATGTACGGATGGAACATAAATGTAATTTAGCTTTATTATTGTGGTCAGCAATTCTATTGTGAAAGCCAACAAAAATGGGAAAACTTCAAGACTGCTTAGGCCATAAAATACAGTTTAAAATGGTATCAAAAATGTGATAAAAAATGTGTCATTCATTACTGATTCCAATTGCTGTGCTATTGCTATTGAAAAAGGAAAAAAGTAAATGTTTTCAAATTTGCAGGTAAATAAGCAAAATTAACTTACAATGACTTATATAAAATGTATTTCATGATGAATCAGTATTTTGTACAGTTAATTACATTTCAGATATTCAAGAAATATTTTTGGATAAATATTGAAAAAGACATCTGGTTGTCATAGTGTTAATTAATAGCATAAAAAACCCTTCAGGACAATTATAAGAAGTTCTGTTTCAGCACATTTAGACTAATTATGAACAGACTGTGGCTGTAGTCTCCACCTCCTCCACATCTAGAGGGAGGGCTGTCAACACTTGACCCTGGGGGTGGGATCTACAGTAGTAATGCAGTGATGATATGACAGTGACACACTGTATAACACCAGCTGTGTAAGCTCTTTATCTACTCTGACATCTATCTCAATATGTAATAATCTCCAGGCCACGCCTATGCACTGCTGGTGCTTCAAAGACAAAGAATGCCAGAGGCACAGTGCACTGTAGAGATCAAGTAACTCTAGAAATCATTGACTATTCCACTACATTGTTGCTTGGTGCTGCTTTGTATTTTATATGCAACGCCACCACATTGATAAAGTCCATTAATGCATAGGTTACCTTCTTAATAATGTCAGTCATTTGAGAGCAGTTTGATTTGTTGTACATATTGATTGAAGGGGCCACTGGGTGGTCATTGAAGTTGCATGTTTTGTTTTAATTGATGGCAACATTTCAGGTTGGTTCATTTTACAATAATAAGCCAGAACTCATAGGAAAGGGACCATAATCTCCATCTACTGTCTTTGTTGTTGACACAAAGATAAGTAGCAAATATAGTTACAGTAGCAAAGATATCAGTATTTCCTTTGCATTGTGGAGTAAGGAAGGTACTTATGTCCACTGGAAGAACCAGGATCTGCTGGTTTTCACAAGTGGGAGGGGGGTCCTCTCAGCAGCCGCCACACGGCTGCTTTATTGTGACAGCTCAGACATGATTGTATATTCCACCTGACAAATGACAGGTGATCCATCACCATGTGGCAGGGCTTTTCAATGAATTCAGGAAGTGCAGACCTCTGCCGGGCCAGCAAGCAATCAATCCTGTCAGAGAGGGAACCCCGTGGTAAGGAAGGCCATTAGCAATTTAACAGCAGATGGCCATATGATATGTATAGATTTTTTTTTCTTTATTGCAGACAGAGCACATTGAGGAGTAACTAGAGAACTGAAATAGCAGTGAACAGGAGCTTGCAGTATTTAACCTTATCTTAACATTGGAGCAGTTCTTACTGTGTTCATATTAAGCCTATGTGGAGGATGGTGTGTTCATGTTTTAAAAGGGCATTAGGGAGGTCTTAGCCCTTCTGTAAGTTCTGTAAGTGTTGTATTGTGTGGATCACATTGTCATTCAAGCAATTAATTTAGAAGGGAAAAAAGAAGTCTTACTGGGTAGAATACACATGAATGCACATGTTTAATAGATTTAAAGTCGGAAGCTAACGTGGATTCATACATTCTTAAGGTTTGAATAAACCGGTTCTTCTTCTTTTCCTCTTTTTGGATACATGCAAATTTTTCCTGTTTAGTATGAAAAAAAAACAGAATAAATTAATATTTTATAGGATAAAATTGACTTGCCTGAAGAAAACTCCCCATAGATGAGTAGATCTATATAGCATTCCCCTTGATAAACCTCCAAAGTGTGTTCACCCAGTAACCCCAGCATGGGCGTTGCCTTTTGTTTCCTCAGTAATTGAGGAGGAGCTTACACAAACAGCCTCAAAAGCTTTCAAAATTTAGTTGTTCTAGCATGGCAGAAATGCTGGTAAAACCAGATGTCCGGCACTAAGGCGTTAGTGGGGATGAACTGAAAAAGAATAGTAGAAAGAAAATCTTAACAGACATCTGACATCATCTATACACTACAGTTTTTTATGATTCAACCAGAGACCTACATTAGTGAGGAAATTGGATTGAGCTGTTCAGACTCCCCTATGGGGATTTTGGGGCAGGATATTTTTAAATTGAGCTGTGAGTTATAATTGAGGTGTGGTACACTGGCATTGGTACAAGGTTGCATTGCACTGTAATTAGTAAATTGCAGTAATATTTCTTATTTTCAAACAGCATTTGATTACATTGAAGGCATTTTAAATATGCTATAGTTTAAAAATACATGTGATCAGTTAGAATAGAAACCTAATAATCACACTTAATTACAGTTGGAGAGGGATCTCAGAGTCAGCATAGATCCTGGACCAGTAGTCATTTTACATTGTGTTAAATGGTTTCTAGTTTGTTGTGTCATGTGTATGACACGAATTTAATAAACTATATATGACATCCGTGAATGCCTCACAGCATAGACATTCCCTCCTACATAGATTATTATTGAATCCATACCATTACTTACTGTAGATAATTGAGATCTTTCTTTTCCAGGTCCTCTAACGCCAGGGCTGGCTACGTTTGAATCAAAGGGACTTATAAAACATGATTCTTTAGAGAAAAATCAGCACCAACATAGACTCAGTGTCCTCAAACAACCTCTTAGATATGCTAACAGGGTCAGACAAAGATGAATTTTGTCCTTTCCCTGTAGCAATGTGAAATTACTCTGTCCTCCAAATGCACTATATAACACAATCACTGGGGCAGGCAAATCCCTCTCTATCTTGGTCTAGGCTCCTACTGGCTTAAACCTGTAAGCATCAAGCCGTGCTTGAAAATGGGGCAAGTGACCCTCTTTAATAGCTTAATGAGAAATTAGCAAATGCATTAGCAAATACATTGACATGTGGTATCACTTCAGCCGGCAATATTTCAGCAGTCCTGAGAATTGTGTTGATGTGAAAAAATATCTTTGATTCATTTGTGATCTAGGTTCGTTCTGTTTACCTGTTTTTGATCAGAATGTAAATTCCTGCCATCTCACCTCCTACGGGATTAGTGATTCCTAGTCCTTTTACATTGTTTTTGGTGTGCTATTTTTTTCATTTATGAGTGTATATTTTTTATATTCCTTTTTTGTAAAGTATGCTTTGGAAGAAGCTCAGAACAATTATAGATCAATGCCAGGTGGTAAGCGCCACCCTCCCAATGTGTGGCACGGGTATCTGACAGGGCACTGCAGCGGGGCACCAGGGCAGCTGAAAATCCGCTGACCCGGGCACACACACATACACACACCCAGGCAGATGGGAACCGAGGCCGCTCACTGTGACAACTGGGAGAAACATAAAACTGGAGGCATTCGGAACACGCCGGCGGACAATGCCACCCGAAAGCCGGGGACGCGATGAGCTCACTTTCAGCCGTTCAGGGGCCGTACCCAAAACAATGTGTGGGGTGACTCAAGGCGGGTCAGGTGACATCGACAGTGGCACTCAAGGCCAGCTCGCTGTGACTAATGTCATCAGTTCTGTTGGGGGTGAGGGGACAAAAGCAAAGGTGATGGATGATATACCCCCACACAAATGCTTAGGAAAGTCTGGTGGTGTTTCTTTCTGGCAGAAGAAGAGGATATTTCTTCCCCAGCATCACCTAGGAAGGAAATAATCAGCAGGCACTGTAGGGTTCAGTTGGTCATGTAGTGCCATTGAGCTACTAACAGTTTTCCAGTCATGTGGAAGATATGGAATGATGCTCACTACATTGACTTTCAATACAGTGCACCAGCTCTTTTGTTGACTGGGCAGTTTCCATGATGCAAATCACTCTTAAAGATTTTACTGAATGATTTATTATTAGTTAGTATTAGTAACATTTGAATTACACATGATCATCATGAGTTCTGAATATATTGTAGATGTCTTTTCTGTCAAACCTGGTATACTAAAAAAGAATGCGGTTTTTGTGTGGAATATCTTGCTGACTGATAATACGATTAGTACTCATTGACTGCATAAAAAATGCATTCAGCTAATTCCTCCATTTTCATGGTGGGTGCTCATGTTAAGTAAGTGCTGATTCTGGTGGCTCAGAGAAACTTGGTGATCCTGTTTGCACTGCTTCCAAGATATGGGCATGTTTTTAATGCATTATTTAAAGTGTTCAAAGTGTAATCGAATTAATATTGTTTATAGTGTAGAAAAGTCTAGGTGGATGTCAAAGTCTGTGTAGCAGTCCACTTCAACAAGCATTCCCTAAGGTACCACTCTCGCACCACGGTTATGTCTCTGGAGCAGCAAATGGCAACAATGCAGTTACACAAAGAGCCTCACACATGCTTCATAACTGACTATTTGGCATACTAAATTTAAAAAGTCAACATCTGTGTTTCTATGAAATGTAAGTGAAGAAGAAAGCCCTTCCCCCTCTTCATAGAATTAAATAAATCATCAGAGAGATTGGATTCCCAATTCTCCCATTGTTATCTGGAAGCAATGCTCCAAGGAGTGCCTGCTCTCATTTTTAATGATTAGAATGTGGATCACAGAAACTCCATTATGCAAGCCGGTTTGAAAAATAATACAGCAGTGTCTTGCAGTAACATCTAGGTTCTACCGGAATTCTTATTGCATGTAGAAAAAAATGGTCAATCATATAGAAAAAAGATACTCACTGTGTAGTGCTGAACAGTTTACAGCATCACATTATATTTTTAATATGTTACTGTTCAATCAGACCATAGATATTTGCTTAAAATATAAAAAACAACATCTTAATAATGGAATGCAAGTTGTTCAATTTCTGGTATATTATATGCATACAAAAGAACAATATGGAAGCCGTGTTCCTTGCTAGCACAAGAGGTGCACGTTTATCATTTTGACGGGCTAATATTGAGATAACCCCATGGGAGCAGGAGCAAAGTGAAAATATTATTTTTAAAAGCTGCATTCACTCAATCAAAATAAGCTCATCAGTTATTACATAAACTAATGTGTGAGGTTTATCTGAAATAAGTAGTGCTTATACTGTATTTCCACCAATATTTTTCACTTGAAAATCAAGTACATGTTTCTACAAACACTGATATACAAAATGCTGGATTATTTACAGGCATATACAACATGCTCCATGAAGTGCAAATAGCCTTCTTGGCCATATTGGTTTCATATTTTTGGTGTTTTGAAAGCAGTAGTCAGACTAAACACGCTAATTTCTGTGCTCCTTATCTATGAGAAAGATACATGTATGATAGTAAGATGTAATAGTAAGAGAAAAATTGACCACATATGTCATTTTAGGGATTAATTCACTTTCTCAGAGCTATTAGCCATACATCTATGTGCTCTTGTTAGCAATGTTCACTGGGATTTCAGTGAGCTCAATTTGAAAGCATATCCATAGTGTACTACCCATAAATTTATTTTCATAACTTTTAAATTTATTTCAATTCAAGGGCACCATGTGAAATACCTGATAAAGAACAAAAAACTGTATAACTGGTCATTCAATAGAAAAAATGAACCACTGCTGGGCCCTGGGTATTTGTTAGCTCACTGTAATGTTGCTAGCTACAGTATCGATTGCTAGCTAGTGGTATTGGACCAAGTCAGGCTGATTGCAAAGATAAAGTGATTGTTTAGATTTTAGTGAAGCTCAATTTGCTGCGCTGTTAATTGTATTACGCATTTGCACCCAAGAATAAGGTAACATTAGAGTACAGCGAACAAGGTAGTGCCGTCTGGACACACGTAATGTCTTGTACAGAGTCAAATGTTGCCTTTGTGGTGAGGTTAAAAACCCTACTTAGAAATGAGAAACAGCAGGTGAATAATGATATTATAATGATCCTCTCAGTCAGTGCCATCTGGAACAAAAGAATACAATTAAACCCTAAAACCGTATAAAACCAACTAATGACCCTATGCATATCATAAGAAGGAAAGACAATTGTCACGATAATGTCTCTTACAGGATGTCACTCTTGAACATAATTCAATGAAATGGAAAAGATTTCTTTTAAATATAATGGGGATATTTTTACACTGCTCTTGAAATGATTCTTGTTCTCTCTTTTTAACGGTCAGTGGACATTGATGTTGAATCTGTTAATAAGTAGTGTTCCAGGCCATTGGTTAAATTGAAGAAATGGTTAGCCATTTTCTACTGCCAGCCTTCTTCCTCGACACTTTTGCTGAATGTACTTTGTAAGAGAGGCGAACTTTAGGACAGTGATTTGTGTGGGCTTAAGGCTTTAGCCATGGCGTGAGCACAGAGGATTAAATGGGATCTCTCTGTTTGGGGGAACCAGCTCGATCACTGAACTATACATGAACTTGTTTTGGAGTATTTAGAGTCAATGCACAATTGCCTGCATCAACATGGGCATCCCTTTAAGCTTCTTTGGTATTCTATGAAACATTTACCCATCGTAAACACATTCTGTAGTTGTCTAAATATATTAACTCAACAATCAACATGGTCAAGTTTTAAAGAGCAGTACTGTGAATACACTTGGTATATGGTTCAGGGTATGCTCAATTTTTGGTGTACAGTAAATACACTGTAAATACATAGCAATCACATGGGGAGAGTAAGTATAATTACAGGAAGTTACAGATTAGTGCTCAAAAAGCACTTAATTTTCCATACAAAATAATTTAGTAGTAATTAATGAGAATTTGCAAAATCAAATGACTTCTTCATGAAAGTTAATCAAAAGCTGACATTGGTGAAGCCTATCTTCTGACATGAAATTCTGCTCAGAAACTCTTTTTTGTGGCTTCTGAGTAGCTCAGTGGTCGAGGTGCTCACTTGACACACAAGGTGAGCTGTACGGCTGGGGTTCAATCAAATCGGCTTCCTTCTGCCAGGGATTGGGGCGAATAGGTCAGCCAGGGTTTCTTCATTTCGCTGCTGCCAGGCGGCCTGCAATTTATCAGGCATTTGTGGGTTGCTTGGATGACACCAGCAGAGTAGTGCAGGTCCTCCAATGAGTGCCCATTGTCTTGTATTGTGCTGTCTGACTTGCAGTATAAAAAATAGCTGTTGGCTCCATGTGAGCAGATCGAAGGACTGCACTCATCTCGCCTCAGTACTCTTGAGCAAATGGCAGTGATTGTCACTGTGAGATGAGCCTTGTATACAATTGGCAGTATTAAATAGGATTGCATAAAGGGGAAAAAGATAAACTATTTATAATATCTGAGATTCATTTTTATGCATTTGTCTCAAAGGTGGCAGACTGTGATAGCATAATGACAAGGTCTGATATTGTGACAAGTGGGAGCTGTCTCAGTTGCTAGCTAGCTAAGGTTACATTAGTCATGTGAATGACAAATGTCATTCAGCCTGGAAAATATAGTGGGAAAATGAGGTAAGCATGTTAACTCAAAACGATAGAACTTCTTTCTCTTTTGTTTGACAATAGGTAGCCTCCTGCTAGTTACATGCCAGACAAACCTGTCCTCAGGTGACCTTGTTACATCACCTCAGAATCTGAGGTAGCATTAAAATGGAAACCATCTTGCATGTGCAGAATTTACACCCACGCTGAGTATTGTTTCATTCAGACCTCAGGCTACCAACTTCACTTTAAGCTAAATTAAAAGTCTGCTTTGCAGGGGAGTAGCTTAAAAGGAGAGGCCAATTGAAAAGGTAATGTCTGTTTTTGCTCATTGTTCTCCCTGCCTGTCCTGCCGTCCTGAGTGATGGCTGACCAGTGGCAGAACTGGTAATTGGAAGTGCACATCAAGAATAATGAGTTTAGAGCATTCGCCAGGCCATAGACTGCTGACAGCTCTGTTTGTGTAGGTCAGCCATGCGAGACTGTGCTGACAGAAACGGGGTCTGCCATTCCCTTAAAGCGCTGCTCCTTCTAGCAAATACCTGCATAACAGCTTTGACAAAATACCAGGAGAAAGGAGTTACATGACAAAGGATAATGACATTCATCTGATTATGTCTGTGGAAAATGCTGATCTCTTTTAAGCGGGATATTTTTAAAAGGATATTTTAAGGACAACGATGCAACCATGAATGTACAAGACACTAAGTTACAAATTGAAAGGAATGACTACTGGTTGTCATTCAATTTGAGGCAATCCGCAAACAAAATAGTGATGTATTTTACCTTTGACTATTTTACATTGAGTGTTTCCTTTACCTTACTTAACATTTTGGAGGGCTTTCAAAGAGACATGAAGGCAGGGCATAGTGCCTTACTCAATTTGCATTTAAATTCTAAAATGAAAACTTAAGCCAGGTTTAGGGAATCAAGGTAATAACAGATGATTTACCTTACATGTTAAATGTGCCATTACATAAAAAACATAATGCAAGGTAAAAAAAAAAAATCATAAACTTAGTAC
This sequence comes from Megalops cyprinoides, assembly GCF_013368585.1. Taxonomy (NCBI): domain Eukaryota; kingdom Metazoa; phylum Chordata; class Actinopteri; order Elopiformes; family Megalopidae; genus Megalops; species Megalops cyprinoides. The sequence continues at coordinate 15,710,540 of NC_050587.1, read as the reverse complement.
ATTAGAACACTTACAAATATTTGTGAGAGGTACACTGTAAACAAAGCAGGAAATCAGTCTGTCTAGACTTTCATTAGTGTATAGCATATCAGCATTTTCACTCAGTGCTCACAAGGATGATACAATTAATTTGCATTTTTTCTCTCTTTTTTAAGGTCAGAAAATTCTGCACCACAAAAGCAATGTCCTGGAGACAGTGGTGCTTATCAATCCTTCAGATGAGGCTGTCAGCACTGAGGTATGTGTTTTCTCTGAGAGCATAGACATTTTGACTGCTTTCTGAGCAATTAAATGTATTCTTTCTTAGTAAATCAATCAAACTAGGCAATTACCTTTACATATCACATCAGTTGTCTGTATTGCACATTATCCAGAAAAAAATACAAGTAACACTCACACGCAAAGCATTTTCTGTCCAAAACATTGTATTGGATTACATTTTTTTGTTTAATTCCCTGGGTGGCTGCTTTGCAGGATTAATATATGATCAGCCAATTAGGCACCTGGGATATGCAAAACAACTTTTGTTTTCTTTGTGAAGTGGACTAGAATAGAAAAGAACAACTGGAAGCCTGTGGGATTATCTTAGCCTGTGGGTTATGAATGCTACATTAGCAGCTACAACTTGAACAAAAAAAGCAACATCAAACAACATTACATTTTACATGTATTTATCTTTTATTTAAAACCATCCTCCCTTTGTCTGCTGTTGGGAGGCTGCCCACTCGCTCTTGGATCCCGGTCTCACAGTTTGTAAACATGGCGGTGTTAAAGCATGGCAGATGAAATGGATTCCTCTGAAATCCAAATGGAAAGAGGAGTTATTCATGGGCAGACAGCCTCCACCCCCGCCCTTGTCTGCAGTTGTGCTCCGTGTTAATAATATCACACAGCAATGCAGGTTTCGATCTGGCAGGCAGCCCAGAACAGCCAAAGCCTGCAAAGTGGAAAAAGAAAAGATGCCCAGACGCTTCTCTAATGGATTTGGTACAGATGAAATCAGTGAGATGTCAGTGAACTTAGTCGGGCTGATCAGTGTGTCAGCACTTTGGTGCTAAATAGACTGTGACCTGACAAACAGGAATTAGAATTGATTGTGTTCAATATACGTGAGCATATGTGTCAATGTGGGGATAAGCTTCATTAGTGGGGTGAACCTGAGGTTAAAAATGTTACGTATCTTCAACATACATACCATGTGTCTGCAACGTAAGAACATAGAAAGTATGATAATGAGAACTAGCCATTCAGCTCATGTTGGTTCATCATTTGCCTGTGGTTCAGAGTAAACCTTCCTAGCTGTCAAGTTTGGTCTCACAGGATCCCAGTGGCTGTCTACAAATCTTCTGAGGGTTTTCCATGAGTACATAACCCTCTCCATAATTACTTGCCCTGAATATCAGCACAAATCAGACAATAAAATACTGTGGAAAACCAAGATGGTTTCAAGAGCTCCTAGAAACAGCTGTAATGAAAAATGTGTTACTTTAAATGTTCAATAAGCAGTAATAATATGTATTCAGCATAGAAATAATAAACCACAGCCCTGGTGATGAAGTCAAAAAACAAAGATGTACAGTCATTAAGCATTGGAAGCATTCTTTGGACCAGACAAGACAGTAGAAATATTCAAAGAATCCAAACATGAAAACTGATGTGATTCCATGAAGTATCATACAAGGTTCTTGGATTCTGTCTGGACTGATGATCATATGCCTGATTTAAATTGAAATATTGAGTTTTAGCTCTGCCAGTAAAAGTAGAAAACTTGAAAACACTACCTCACACAGAAGGAAAATAAAGATGAATTCCAATATAATGTAAACATAATATTAAATACAATACATACATAGTATTAGTATGTAATTATTGTCTTCAAAAGGTGCATTTGCTGGGATATTGCTTCATACTGGAAAAAATAATCTTTGTCAAGATGGTAAACATCTCTATTGAAGTTCTAGGCTTTGGAAAATTTGATCATACCAGCGCATTGTGTAATGTTTTCAACTTTATACAAGGTGTTCAATCAACTGGGAATACACCTTAAGACTATTCTTTATTTGCTAATCTTTTTTTGTATCTAGGTTCGGTTATTGATCTCGGATACTGCCAGACACAAACTTTTAGTACTATCGGGACAATGTTTCGAAAACACAGGAGAGCTGATTCTTCAGTCTGGGTCCTTCTCATTCTTCAAGTTCATAGACATCTTCACTGATCAGGAGGTGAGTGGCTACTGGTATTTATTATTGGATGCCTTGTACTTCAAAGGAAAGAAAAAAATCTTGTGACCCCAATGTTCATCAGTATGTAAGCAGATCAAGTTTTTATGAATGCAGGACAGAAACATTTAAAGTGATATTGATTTTCAAAGAATATAAAAAATCTTGATATAACCTCATATTTTTGGCTTTTTATCAACATGGGTCATGCCATAAGTAAATTTTTATTATTCATATATGTTTATGGATTTCTTCTGTCATTTTTGTGTTTCAGAGCAATGTTAATTGTTTAGTCAACAGTCATGTCAGAGAACTCAAATAAATGTTACATTTGTTTCAAAATGTTCAAAGGAGTCCTAAGACAGTTTCTCTTTCAACAGATTGGTGAACTTCTTAGCACTACACACCCAGCCAACAAAGCAAGCCTCACCTTATTCTGTCCTGAGGAAGGTGATTGGAAGAACTCAAATCTGGACAAACACAATCTGCAAGACTTCATCAACATGAAACTGAACTCTGCCTTAATACTGCCTGAAATGGAAGGCCTCTCTGAGTTTACTGAGTACTTGTCTGAGTCTGTAGAAATCCCATCGCCATTTGACATGCTGGAGCCCCCAACCTCCGGGGGGTTTTTAAAGCTGTCGAAGCCCTGCTGCTACATCTTCCCAGGCGGTCGAGGTGACTCTGCCTTGTTTGCGGTCAACGGGTTCAACATGCTGGTCAATGGGGGTTCTGATCGCAAGTCCTGCTTCTGGAAACTAGTCAGACATTTGGACCGAGTGGACTCCATTCTGCTGACACACATAGGAGATGATAACTTGCCTGGGATCAACAGCATGCTGCAACGAAAAATAGCAGAACTGGAAGAGGAGCAGTCACAGGGCTCCACAGCCAATAGTGACTGGATGAAAAATCTCATCTCCCCTGATCTGGGAGTTGTGTTTCTCAATAGTCCTGAAAACCTTGAAAACCCAGAGCCCAACTACAAGGTGAGGAGGAACATTGAAGAGGCAGCCTTCACCCTGCAATACTTGAACAAGCTGTCCATAAAACCAGAGCCTCTTCATAGGTCTGTTGGGAATGCAATAGAACCCATCATATTATTTCAGAAAATGGGTGTTGGGAAGCTAGAAATGTATGTTCTAAACCCGGCTAAAAACAGCAAAGAGCTCCAGTACTTCATGAAACAGTGGACTGGTAGCAAGAAAGACAAAGCTTCTGTGTTGCTTCCTAATGGCAAAGAGTCAGAGATTCCAATCTCGTATTTAAGCTCAATTTCATCACTAATAGTGTGGCACCCAGCTAACCCCTCTGAAAAGATTGTGCGTGTCCTGTTTCCTGGCAATGCAACACAACATAATATTCTTGAAGGCTTGGAAAAGCTCAAACATCTAGACTTCTTGAAACAGCCTGTTGTAACTCGAAAAGAGCTAGCCTCAAATTTGGCACCAGCACTGAAGCAAGCAAAACTAAAACACAAAACTGATAGCAAGGAAAGTCTGAAGTCTATATCAAGGCCACCGTCCAGCCGAGGATCCAGGAAAGAATCAAAGGAAGAAACTCCAGAGAAAGCAAAAGCTGAGTCTGAAGCAGTCCAAGAAAAGACACAAAAGCCTGAGAAGAAAGAGAAACCTATTGTAAAGAAGGAAAAAGCAAAGACACAGACAACAGAGACAGATGTCAAGGCAGAGAAACTACCAAAAACTAATCAAGAGCAAGTACTAAAAACACCTGAGAAAAAGAAAGAGATGAAATCAAAAACACCCAAGGAAAAGGTCATTAAAAAAGAATCCAAGAAAACAACTGAAAAGAAAAATGAGGAAAAAGAAGCTAAGAAGGAAGTGGCTAAGAAAGAAGAGAAGCTGATCTCTAAAAAAGATGAAAAGATTAAAAAGGTAGAAAAAAAGGAAGAACCCAAGAAAGATGTAAAAAAAGAAACAAAAAAAGATATAAAGAAAGATTCTCCCATGAAGGAGGGTAAGAAGGAAGAAAAGAAAGAGGCAAAGAAAGAAGAGAAAGATCTACAGAAAGATATAAAGAAGCCCTCCAAGGATGCAAAGAAAACTCCAGCTGCTCCAGGAGATGCCAAAAAGCCTGTGCCAAAACCAAAAGTGCAAAAGAAAGAAGACGCAGTGAAGAAAGATTCTGGTACCCCTGAAAAACCCAAAGAGAAGGCAAAGATCAAAACTACCAAAAAAGACGTTAAACCCACTGAAACCAAACCTGCTGCTGCTGCTGCTGCTGCTGATGCTGCTGCTGCTGCTGCTGTTGCTCCTCCTGCTTCTGCCGCTGCTGGTGCTGTTGCTGTCAGTGCAGCTGCAGCTGCTTGTATTGCAGAAGCCCTTGAAGCTGAAAGATCTTTAATGTCTTCTCCAGAGGACCTCACAAAGGACTTTGAGGAGCTCAAAGCAGAGGACATTGTGGATGATGCTGACACTCTGCCTCAAACTAAGCAGGAAGATTCAGAGTCCACTGAGGTGATACAGCACGAGGAAATAGTCCCCTGCAAAGAGATTTCTGAGGCAGATGAACGAGCAGAATCTCTAGATGAAGGAATAACAACTACTGAAGCTGAGGGAGAATGTGGAGTGACCCCGGATGAACTGGAGCCTAAAGGAAAAATCAGTGCTGATGTTAATGAGAAATTTGAAGATGAGGGCACTGGGTTGGAAGAATCATCAGAAGCTGGAGACTATGAAGAAAAGGGAGAGACTGAAGAGATTGATGAGCAGCAAGGCCAGGAGCAACAAACAGAAAAACATGAAGCCATTAGAGACAATGAAGAGGAGGACCTCCTAGCGGATAAGCCAACACAAGTTAGTGTTTGGTCCAAAGAAATAGAGGAAGATGTGGAAATATCTGGGAAGGAGGAAGAAGAGGTAACTGAGGAAATTGAAGATGAAAGCAAAACATCTATGAAAGATGTCACCTCCCCACCAAAGATTTCAGCCTCTCAGTCTCCATCAGTGGAGCAGGTTTTGATTCAAAGTGAAGCCCTTCCAGCTGGCTCAGGAAGTGAAGCAGCTTCAGATGAAGAGAATCGGGATGAGCCCCTGGAGGAGTATACAGCCACATCTGGTCACACCCAGTCTACCCTTGAGATTTCCAGCATTCCGACACCAATGGATGAAATGTCAACACCAAGGGATATTATGAGCGATGAGACAACCAATGATGAAACAGAGTCACCGTCTCAAGACTTTGCTAGATTTGGAGGAGCAGTACCAGCAGGTATCTATGATAGAACAAAACTCTCACCGCTCCAGGACAGCCCAGAATCTGACCATTCAAAGAGCGATGCCACAGAGGGAAAGGATTATCACGCATCAGCCTCTACAATATCACCACCATCATCATTAGAAGAGGACAAGTCTTGCAAGCAGTTTGCTGCTGAAGATGTTATGGTGAAAGAGATGGAGAGAGGATACCGGTTAACACTTGACACACCAGAAAAATTCGCCCTAGATACAGCAAGCCTTAGTCCATCCCCACCCTCCCCACTCGTTAAGACCCCTACTAGTGACCGCAGTGTAAATTTCGACTTAACACCAACTGCTATAGCTGCTCCAGTCGAATTAGGTACAACTCTTTCTGGAATGTTGAGGGAACTCATGGAGCCTTCCACAAGTCCAGATGAAAAGACATTGGAAGGTGCTTCCTCCACACAGTCTGCCCCTGGAAGTCCTGGTCATACACCATATTATCAGTCACCTGTAGATGAAAAAGCCAGCACACTACCACCTGAGACTCCGGCAAAAGACCATGGACCAATAATAGTGGAAGTTACAAGTGACAAAGAGGAGTCTTCTGCCAAAGTCAGTCCGATGGATGAGCCCATTCCTGCTTCTGTTTCACCCGTTGAGAAGGTTCTCTCTCCTCTTCGCAGCCCACCACCCCTGGCAACTGGATTTGCAGCAGAGGAGTCACCAAAAGAGGGTGAAACATCACACTTTGATGTAGTTCAGTCCTCACCAGAATTGAGCTGTGCTGAGAAGATGTCACCACAGGCTCAAAGTCCCTCAGATAGCAGTGCCTCAGTCCCACCCATGCTGCCACAAGCTGAACAGGACTCCACAGATCTGAAATCAGAAATCAGTAAAGAAAGCAGTAGCCCCCCAAGCACATTAGAGAAAACAGAAGGATCAGGAAAACCAACAGGGGACCAGTCACCCGTTTTGGTAGATTCCATCTCCTCTGGAGCATTCAAAGAGGAGAGTAAAATGTCCATATCAGAAGGAACAACATCTGATAAGTCAGCCACCCCAGTTGATGAAGTAGTGGCAGAAGATACATTTTCCCATATTGCATCTGCGTCAACTGCTTCTCTTGCTACTAGTTCATTCCCAGAGCCTACAGCAGATGATGTCTCCCCATCACTGCATGCTGAGGTAGGCTCTCCACACTCAACAGAGGTGGATGAGTCCCTCTCCGTATCTATGGTTCAGACACCAACAACTTTTCAGGAAACTGAGGTCTCTCCATCTAAAGAAGAAAGCCCCAGACCTATGTCAATTTCTCCAGATTTCTCACCCAAAACAGCGAAATCAAGAACTCCTGTGCAGGAGCCCAAGTCTCCAGAGCAGTCCACAATGTCAGTGGAGTTCGGTCAAGAGTCACCTGATCAGTCCTTAGCCCTAGATTTCAGCAAGCAGTCTCCAGAGCATCCAGCAGCTGGTGCAAGCCAGCGTATTACTGAGAATGGCCCAACAGAGGTTGATTACAGTCCTTCAGACACAGCTGACAAGAGGTTTGCAGAGGAGTGCAAGTCAGCAGTGGAGAAGCCTGTTCTGTTCAAAGAGAGTGACGCTGCAAATTTTGCTTCAGCCTCTCCTTCAGATGGCTCTCAGTCCACCCCTTCTGGTAACACACCTTCTCAGACCTCTTCTCCATTCAAGGAGGAGCACCAAATGGATGTCACAGGCTTTGGTGAAATGTCTCCATGTGCTGCCAAAAGTTCAGCTTCTCCAGAGGGTCTCACACTGAAAGCAGATGAAACTTCCCAGCAGCTGGATAAGTCCCCTGTCACTCCTAAAGTCTCCTCTCTCACTCATTCTCCTCTTTCTTCTGACTCATCACTGGTAGGTCCGGACAATGTGTCGATTAAAGCGATGGAGCCTACACAAAATCTGGACAAGACTCCAAGTCCAAAAGCAAGCCCCTCCTCCTGCTCACCTCTACCCGCAGATGCTTTATTTAGTGGCGGAAGCTCTGTTGACCAAAAAGAGATTTCATTTAAAGATGATGAGACTAAACAACAGGAGGACAAGTCCCCTTCCCTTCCAAAGGCAGGATCTCCTCCTTTTTCAATGTCTTCCTATTCTTTCTTTTCTCAGAAAACAGAAACACTGTCTCTGGCATCAGAGACTAACCCATTCAGATGTGAAGAATCTCCTAGTCAGTCTAAATCCCCAGTCAGTCCTAAAGTCCCTTCTCCATCATATTTGCCCCTTTCATCTACCTTATCTGACTTTCAAAACAAGTTTAGCACCTCTTCACAGTCATCATCTGCTTCTTACTCAGGAGTGTTTGAATCCAGCTCTTCACAAGGTGCGGAACTAAAGTGTGACAAATCAGAAAACCAGAAGGGTGCAGGCGGTACCAGGGATCCAGATTACTCAAAAAAGAGTCCCTCTCCACAATCTAGAACAGATGTTGATTTATGTTTAGTTACCTCTTGCGAATATCGCCACCCTAAAACAGAACTCTCACCTTCGTTTATAAACCCAAGCCCTCTCGAGTTTTTTATAAATGAGGAGAGCATCCAAGAAGAAGAAAAGCCTTTAGCTAAGTCTGGGGGAGGGCCTCCACCGCCTGGTGGGAAGCACCACGCCAGGCAATGTGACGAAACTCCACCCACTTCCATAAGTGAATCCGCTCCTTCTCAAACAGATTCAGATGTGCCCCCTGGGACAGAAGAATGCCCCTCCATCACTGCCGATGCAAACATAGACTCTGAGGATGACTCAGAAACTCTCCCCACAGACAGAACTCTGACATACAGGCATGTAGATCCTCCCCCGGTTGCTGTCCGCGACTCTGCCCCTTCCCCGCCGCATCCTGATGTCTGCATGGTGGATCCTGAAGCTATGCCAGCTGACCAGAACCTCTCAAAGCCTTCAAAGAAAGAGGGAAGTGAAAAGACTAAGAAGAAAAAGCTAGGAAGTAAGACCAAGACCTCTTCACCAGCAAGAAAGAGCGGCACGACAAAGACTAGTGCTGTCAAAGAATCCTTAGAAAAGGTTTCAAAAGCTGCATCTCCGAAGAAAAAAGATCCCTCTGTATCCAAGCCAAATGTCAACTCTGATGTGAAGGGCGGAGAGGAGAAAGATGCCAAAAATGCATCCAATACCTCTGCCTCAAGAGGTGCAAAAACTGCTACATCAGGTAAGCCCCAGTAAAATCAATGAGTCACAGTCATGATGAGCTTGTTTTATCTCTCCTGAGCAGTAGATTTCTAATCAGGCAAAATATGGTGGTATACTGGAATAAATCTAATGGTTTACCTCATATTAATGCATGCAAACTGTAATTCCAGCCACTTACATTACTCCCACTGGACTCCTACATGCCCAAAAAACATGTTTACACATTCATGAAACAATATCTATTTCAATCATCTCTGTATTGAAGGCTCTGGCAGTGGTAAGGCTACTGGAGGAATGCCTGTACCCAACTGCCCCCCAATGTACCTGGACTTGGTGTACATCCCAAACCATTGCAGCGCCAAGAATGTCAATTCTGAGTTCTTCAAGCGGGTGAGGTCGTCTTACTACGTTGTGAGCGGTAACGACCTCGCAGCGGACGAGCCCAGCAAGGCTGTTCTGGACGCTCTGCTTGAGGGGAAATCTCAGTGGGGCAACAACATGCAGGTAAGACATCCAGCTAACATATTGTAATGATATTGTAACATGTTCTTAAGGTCAAAGGGTGTCTGTAATATATGTCCATTAACATAAGCATACAGTCAAGCTGATCAAACAATTGCTAATATTTTTTACCCAGACCACATTGTGTGCTGTGTTACTATTCTCATGATCAGACTCTAAGCTGTAAAATTTAAGAAACAGTAGTGCAGGTTCTGTAGCTGACAGCTTCAGCTACATAATATATGGTCACCCTGAAGCGTGCAAGGGCACTGTAATGAACAAATATCTCAGGAGCCTGTTTTCCCCTGTAAACACGTCTATGATTGAAAAGCACACCACACATACTAATTGGTTCATTACAGTGCTTTGGTTGATGCATTTAATCCATCTCTGGAACCTTCGGCATGGGTGTGGGTTTGTAAATACGGATTCTTTCTGGTGACAGGTCACGCTGATCCCAACCCATGACACAGAGGTCATGAGGGAGTGGTACCAGCAGACCCACGAGAAGCAGCAGGATCTCAACATCATGGTGCTGGCCAGCAGCAGCACCGTGGTGATGCAGGACGAGTCCTTTCCTGCTTGTAAGATTGAGCTGTAATCGTGGACCTCCGGATGCTTTCCCTGGCAAGATCCTCAATGTTGAAAAAATTGGATATACTAAAATATATATATATACTGTGAACTAAAAGAAGAGAAATCTTCCAAAGGAGAAAAAAAAATGAATCAAAATGCTGATATTCAGTCACTTGGCTAAGGCAAACATCCTTTATAACTAAGGCACATGACCCATTCCAACAGTAACTATTTAAAAATGCACCATTAAAACACGTAATATGAGAACATTTCAAACCTTTTTTCATAGAATGTTACTAGGAATATTGCAACCTCTCCCCCTTTATAAGGCATGCCCATAGGCGTAGAATGGTGTGAATACGGCACACCTACCATAACTTTTGTTTTCCACAGGAGGAAATGTATTGCAGTGATTATTACATAAGCCATGCTTGTAGTAATTACAACTCCAGTACAATTAGTTCTTACCACACTACATTAAATTTAGGCAACCTACATGCTCATGATCTTTAATTTCAGTGATAGGAACATAGATATAAGTATTAGAAGGGTTCTACTCTTTGAAGTAATGGTTGAATGTATGCAAGAGCTGGGTGGCCCTATTTGAAAGGATCAGATCACAATATTTGTTAAAATTCAAGTGTGATGTGTATCTGCAAGTGTAGTACTGTATCTATAGAAGAAGCTGCTGAGATACTAAAGGTTGCTATTCCCTTTGTGTACGTTCATTCAGGATGCCATATTGGATATGACAGTGTACTGCATATCAAATAGAAACCAACCACCCACCCAGCAATTGTATATCTATCAAAATAAGTCATTTATTAATGCTGACTTTTACCCCGAAGCAAAGACCAAAGCATAAGGGAGTACACATTTTTATGCCTTAGAATGTGACCTGAATGTAAAAAATACTTGATGCACTTATTTTAAGAAATAACAGGTGTATGAGATTGAAAGAGTACACATTTCCAACCACTACGGTCCTGCTTGAAGAACGATATGAATGATTTGATAGGTAAAAGATTGATCCAACAAATGGTCCCGTTGAATAAAAATCCATACTTCTGGGATAAGACTGTATGCTTGAACACTAGTCTTAAAGGTGTTCATTTACTTGTGAACTGAAGGGTACTTAGAGAGGTACTTACAACATTGAAAAATTCTTTCCATTGAAACAGAAAGGATTAAGGATTTCTTTTCCATTGTTTGCCAACTAGGATGTAAAATTATGATTTTTTTATTGTTTGGAGAGAATTGGAAATGTCATAATTTGTTAATTAGTATGCTAAAATTTCACATCAAAATACATTAGGCATTGTGAGCTTTCCTGATTCCTTTTTTAAAAAATGTACAGCAAGGAACAACAGCGCTATACAGTAAGGCTTCACCCTATTTATGCTGACCAGAGCATATTAAAAACAACCATAGTCATTGTCTTCTAACCTGCAGTGGTAGGTATATTACTTTTAGAATGAGGGAAGTCTATTTAAGGTGAAAACTAGCATTATGTTATTAGCAGTATTGCAGCTGACAGACACTTTTTGAGCTTTCTTTTTAGATAGTCATCTTCCTACACTGAGGAGAATTTGATTTTGTAACATTCTTATTAATGTAATTCTCATTAACTGTAAACCTGTGTCAGGAAAGGGGTGAGGTGTTTGCTGTTCAAAATCAAAAATTTACCCCCAACTCATTTAATATTCTGTCAATTTAATCTACTGGGCATTTTCAAATCAAGTTGCAGCCTGTTTGAATGTGATGCATTTGTTTGGTTTGTGAAATGGTACTTTCCAAACCTTAGATTTTTTAATAACTGTACTATAACTATAAATAACTTTGTGGCAAGGTGAATGGTTGAGAGAAATCTGCATGTGTAATGTAAAATACTTAACATTTCTTTTTTTAAGGCGGGGGAAGACTTTGGAACTGCCAAGAAAAATACAAGGCCATTATGTAAACAAATAAGTCAATCAATTGTGCACTGGCTATATTCAGGACTAGAGCAATCATCACTGCTGTTTGGTGCTGATGTTGAGGGGAATTGGCTACACAACAAATGATGTCCATCATGAAGATTTCGAATGTGATCCACCGTGTCCTTTAAGAAAATGGTAGTCACGGCCAAGGATACTGTACTTCAGTCACCTGCAAATCTGGAACCTTTTTCCAGAACACATTTTCCGATGTAGTCACAAGACTGTATCCTACATCAACAGTAGAGCACCTTTACCATTGCAAAGCCTAGTTAGATATAGCACCATTGAAATTCGCCTTGAGACGATACCAGCATGGGATGATGGATCAGTTTGAGAATGTGGTAGGATGAATAAACACTTCTTTTTTCCATTTAAGGACCTGCAAAACTATCTTTAGAGCAAAGAAAACTGTACTTAACTGTTGACTCTGAAAATGCCAGTTACATAGTCAATCACAAACATCACAAGAACAAAAATTTGAAATTTTACTTACAGCGTAATATCTCAGTCAAACTGATGACTTGGAACATGGCATCACCTGGATATTTTAGTACCATCTGGTTTCCCTGGTGGACACCAGTACATTGGACTTGACACAACAGTGACAGAACAGCTTGCAAAAGTACCTTTAACCACATGCATGAGCCTACAGTTGCAATCTCACTACAGCAGTCTTGATCTTCTCTCTAGGAAACATCTCACGCTGAACTCTCTCTCCTCTTGGGTGATTGTTAATGTCTGTCTGCAGCTATGTATGGTACCTGTCTTGTAATCTTGCATCCCTCCTGTCCTTTTCCGAGTCATAATGTAGAGGCTAGTTTCAAGTGAAAGTATTACGTAGTGCTTTTCGGATATTTGTGTGCAATATTTCCTTCTCCCACTGAAGCATTTGATGTAAAGGGAACAACTATTAAAAAATGGAAACAAATCATCCACAATAAATCCTGTTGTGGGAATGAATTAGTCTGGGTTTTTCTTTTGTTTCCAAAGCTGGACCTCTGTATTTTCATTTTGTCCATTGACTATGTTTAGTTTCAGACTGATCTACAGTAAAAGTAGGCAACCTTGAGACTTTGGGAGCTGCGGTGTCTTATTTGAAAAGCATTAAACACTTCATTATAACCAAATTAAGCACTGAAGGTATTGAATCGTTGATAAGACTCCATGAAATGAGCAGGTTATTGACTCACTGGAAACAGCAGGAGTTACCAGCTGCTGAATCAATGGACAGTGCACAGCATCAATGGATGGTTCATTTGCTGCTTTTAAGGTGAGTGAAAATGCAAATGTAAAGATATCAGGCAGACTCAGAAAATCCCAGACTGACAAGAGGATTTCATTCGGAAAATAGATAACAGCAAAACACAACCAGATGTAACCTACACTTTTGGGTCTATTATATAACTACTTTCTTAGTATAACGAAAAATTGACAATTTACTTCCTGAATGGTAGGTCAGCATAAAAATATGAGCAATTAAATGTAATGGATGTTATTTAAACGCTGGCTTAGGAACAATAACTGCGTAATGCATTTTCTAATTTACTGTATGGATTAAAAATTTACATGGAGCAGATGCTACCTGACAATGTTTGAGCACAGATACCGCAGTGAAGTCATCCTCATTAAGCACATCACTTTTGATCAAGAGGGGATGCAAAACAAAATAATTGAAAGCAAAGTCTAAACGTCAGGTTTCTTTAAATTTTCCATAATGGGGAGGTTTATGACTGCTAGTCCTTAAAGGGGAATTCCTACTTTCACTAAGTGTTGCACTTAAGCATTGGATCTCTGAAAGTTCTTAACCTAGAAAACAAGTTAACTATTCTTTTTTTGTGGATGTGTAACTCCCCTTTAAACAACATCTGAAACATACGTCACAGATAAACAGATAGGTATTCCGGGCGGGGTTGTTTTGACTTTTGCCTTTGACATAATAAATGGCATTAGGCATAACCTCAGATTTAATTTATCAAATACCAGTATCAATGACTGAACGTTGACTGAATGTTTTTTGTTTGGCTTTTTTTTGCAGCCAGCATAAAGATAAAAATCAACATTTGGGAAAAAAAAATATCGACAGGAAAATAAGTTCAGAGTGCAGAGAGATCACCAATTTCTTCTAATCTAACTAAGGCATCATTGCCTTAAATGAAGGAAATAATTTTTATAATTAGCTAGCCTTGTGAATCAATCACTAGTTTCACATATATCCTTTACACATGATCCATTTATTTAATTTAAAATTTAAAATTTCACACTTTCATTGTGGTGCAAGGCATGCCAGCTGGCTAGTTTCTAACTACTGGCATTGATTGGTACACCAGGGTACAACAACCTTTAAATGCTTTTAAGCTTGTATCTATTTGGAAATGGTGTTTGACTCAGTTGTAAACGCAACACTCACTGCACAGCTGCTAAGAATTTTAAGTGTTGCAATCCAGCAATTCTCACCACATGATCATGGCATCTTAATTGACTTCACTGGCTCATCATTCAGATAATGGCACCATTAACAGATAAGGCTCAGATGACCCGTCTCAAATTTTCATATTAGACAGAAACTTCGCAGTGATGAATCCATACAATGACAGCTTCTAACACACCTTTTTGACACATACAATGGTCGCACATGATGTAATATACAATTCAACCCAATTAAGAAAATAGCATTGTTTTTTAATAAATTGCTTCACCTACATAAAACACACATATAGTTAGTCACCTCTAACACTTTGAATGAAGTACTGGATTTAAAAAGAAACATGACATAAATACAGAAAATGCTAATTGATGAGCAGTGTTTTATTATTTCATGGATACATTTTGAGAGACATGTTTTAAACAATAGGCGCTTTGAATGACAATGGGACACATAAAAAACAGCTAAGCACAGTATAAAACAAATTACATAAATGGCAAACTTACGTATTTCAATTTGTGTCAAACTACATTGCAATTTGACAAAGATGTATGTAAATTGCCATTTAACTATGACATGATAAACTTTCCAGATAAATGTACACATTCAATGTTCTCCTTATCTATTCAAACTCCCAAATATGAACACAAAACATAAGAGAAAAATGTACCTACTATTCATGTCCTTAAGACTAAAGAATATCATTTCTAAAAATCCTAAGCAGAAATAATTATCCGATATGTACACTTTGTTCCTTTTACATGTTCATTATGGGGTGTAAATAAATGAGGAAGACACTGTGGGCTTCAAAATATTTCAGCTGTGTCATATTTGAATTAATACCATATTTCCAGCCAATAACCAATAGCCACCGTTTGACCAAATAAAGTTTTGATTCGCAGAATGGCCAGAGTATAGGCTGTCAGGTCAAACATTCCTGTTTGTGACACGGCAGAGATGCGTGTGGTAGGTCTGAATCATTCACTGAGGGAGCCCTGGATGACCTCACGCGCGCAGACACAGGGCTACGATGCAGCCCTGGCGGCCTGCCTGGCCAAGCGCTCCTGCAGCGCCTTCTCCCTCGACTCCTTCTCCCTCTGTACCAGGTGCTGGCGCTCCTCCTCCCACTCCTGCACCTTCCCGGTGTACCTCTCCGTGTCCGCCCTCTCGGCCGCACCCAGCTCCTGCTCGGCCAGCGCGGAGACCAGAGCGTGCAGGCTGCTGGGCTCGACTCCGTCCAGCGACCGCAGCTTACTGCTCAGGTCCTGTATGCACAGGAGGGGCGATACATGACTACATGAACTAACAGGAAGCAACATTTGTATCTAAATAGGGAAGTTAAAACTGAGCATACAGAGTGACGAGCAATCCCACATTACAACTGGGCGCATAGAGCAATATAGCAATCCCATGTTAAAACTGCACCTACAGAGTCTGCTGCTCAAAGAGCCTACAGAGTCACTACAGTACTCACACTTTAAAATTAAGCTCTGGATCAATCCCACATCAGAACTGAGCCTGGGGCAATCCCACATTATAACTGAGCATACAGAGTCAATGGAATAATAATAAAGATGAGATTCCATTTGTTCAGCTTGCAAGATGTGACTTTCTGATGGCTGGAATGCTGATTATATACAGCACAGGCTGACACTATGCCATGCAATGGAACGAAGAAACAGCAAGAAAGCTCATCCAACCTACACAAGAGATGGAGGCGGAAAAATGGACACAAGTCTGATAAAATAAAAAACAGACACACAGTCAGGTATGGGTCGTGGCAGGTTTACAGTGTTTCTCCGAGTTCAATTAGCTACAAAAGACGATGGGGCTCCGGGGGCTATCCATCCACTGTGGCCTCCATCGTGACGGTTGTCATTGGCAGCGAAAGGTGGTGGCTGCCACAGTGATAGAGGACCAGACTAATTTATGGGCGGATGTCTGGGACAGAGCAGAGGGTGAATGGAGGCTCATGTTTTCACACTGCATCATGCATACAGAAGATGGCGGCTTAAGACAGGAGAGAGCACACGCAGGGCAGGCACATCAGACTGATGGGTTTCATTACTCCTCTATGAAATACTAAGTCATAGAATACAGCTGAACAGGTCTCTAAACCAAAACAGGGCAAAATATGTACTGTGCTAAACACAAAGCAACTCAGTGATTTAAAAAGTCATGAAATTATGTAGTTACAAGTACACTCTCCTCGAATGTTTTGCAAATTTAAGTTATGAAAAGGCCTGATGGATCAAACATACTCATTTTTGAGGGAACTGGTAAGCACACAAAAAACATTATTCACTCTGCAAAAGAAATGTCATTCTGGTCAAATGCTGCAATTCAGATATTGAGGCCATTTTTTAATTTTATTCAATGCAATATGTTAATATTACTCGATTACTTTGTATATAAAACAAAAAATGGGCTTCATCATTTCCATTACAATGTTAAAAACATGTCTTTAGAAAAGATTAGCAACAGGCAATTGATCACTTTCAGTAATTACTTCACAAGTGCTCACATTCTACTGTTCGGACTAAACATAATTAGGCTTTTTACGCACTGAGCGGTCATGAATGTTGTATTTACCTAACATACCCTTTCCATAATGCAAAATCTGAGCAAGTTAAAGTAAATGGCATAATTAAGTTAGATCCACACATGCATTTAATATGTACGTGCTGTGGTTATTATACATGCTACAGTCATTATCTAGTACCAATTGACATAATTGGTCATAATTAAGATTAATTTCTGATGCGTGTCCACATCCTGTTCTACACAAAACAGAGCACAAACCACCCTCTGCAGAAAGCATATTCTGGTTCCTGCAGAGAGGTCAAGAGGGTAATATATCCACTGGGGCAGGAAGACACACAACCACACACTCCAAATGTAATTCACAGCAAAAAAAAAAAAAAAAAAATTGCATTGACTTAATGAAATAAATGTATGATGAACGCTTAATGGATTACTTAATGGATTCTACCTGTACGATAAGAGAAGCAAAAAAAAAAAAAAAAAATCTTTAAATGAAATTCTGTTGCTTTTAGTGGCAGAGATGACGCAAGTGACCTTTACACTGATCCAGTGCATAGCCTAAAATCAATGGAACAATTCTGACTGCAAACACATGTTGGGAGTTGTGCAGAAGAAGGGCTTTGGTAAATGCCAGACTGGAGGGAAATTACAAATACAAGTAAATGAGACGTCTTCAAAGAACGGATGGTCATCAGTGCGGTTTAATGCGAGTACCCAATCATGTGCCTTGAGTCCAAAATTAGATTAAAAAAAAAAACTGGATATATATTTGGCATGATTCTTACAATGAGTCCCCTCCTGAAACGAGCAGGAAATAAAACATGCTGCAACAAAGCTGAAAATGACACCTGCATAACAATACTCTTCATTCACAGCCTACTTCAAAATTCCTATTGCTGGTTTGCAACTGGTGCAATGGCACAAAGCCGTGTATTTCAAGTCTCCCAAACTTACATTATTACGTTCTTGTTAACTCAAGACAAGCTTATTGCGTGTAATTGTGTTAACATTACTCACACGCTTCAGGGTAGTGTTAATATTACAATGGCTTTGTAATGTTATTATGTATATGGAACTGTGTAACTCTGTACCAAGTTTTCAGTGTATGCAACTTAACAGAAGCTGCCAGAAGACTTCCAACTCTTATATTACAAATGGGCATAGAATCAGTTATGCATATAAGCAATTTGCTAGCATTTGTTGTTATATTTCACAGTCAGTGGCTGTCCAGTATCTTTCTTTTTGAAAGACAGTACAGTATGCTTCCATTCAACAGATAAGCCTTTATCTTAAAGCCTTTGGTGCTTACAGAAGCTGGAATTTTTCCATATGGAGAGATCATCTAATTTACGTAACGTAGATTAGCTTCATGGAATAGGTCACGGCAGTAAATTGATGTGACATGTGACATCTTCACAGTGATGTCATGGGTCATGGGACCGACAGAAGGCATTAGGAACAGAGGTGGCGTCTATTACCTACCTGGAACCTGCTGGCATACTCGGGGAGCCTGGCCCTCTCCAGCTGGTCCTCCTCCCTGACCGTCTCGTCGGTCTTAGCGTCCGGTGCGGCCTCCTCCCCTTCGTCTGCGCCCGCCTCAGGAGCAGAGGACAAACCCTGCAACACCCCCTCCAGACAGTCCAGCTGGAATTCACAGAAGAGAAGACTCATGCAGTCGCCTGGCAGGCAGCTACTCTGACAGATGGCAAAGTGCATTACCTGGATACAGTGACTTTTGCAAAAAAAAAAAGCCGCCTCATAAATGGATTCCAGAATTCGATACGAAATTCATTTAGCTTTGGAAAATTAAGCATCAGTGAAATGAAGGCTGGCACTGGATGCAACCCTTGGAAATGGACTTGGCTCATAACAAAATTAGTCAGGAGAAAAACAGCAACACCTCAGCAGTGGCTACACAAGTGTAATGTCAGTTGGGAGGATATATGAACCAATCAGCAGACCAGAGATGCCAAAGCAGAGAACAATTGAATTGTTTTCTCATATGCAGATGATCGGACGTACTGGAAAGGATGTGCAATATTCATAAGATGCAGAGGCAAGCTTTTCATTCAGGGAATATGATGGAGTGGCAGTCTGTTTCACTGTGACCGGAGCTGGGGGGAGAGGGATTACTCTGATATATGCTGGCTTCACCAGAGCATGCCAGTGGGACACTCTGTCACTTCCCATCCCAGTCTGCGCAAAGCCAAATATGTCAGAAAGCTGGGGAAATGCCTGTTGCCATGGGACACTTGGAGAGACAGGTGTGAGAGAGGATTTATACAGTCTGACCTCAGAACAGCTGGGGGAGGGCTTTCCCCTCAGCATAAGGCAGTAAGGAAACTGTTGAGGAATAACAAGTGTGTGATCAATGAACCAATTTCTTTTAATCGAGATGAAGGATTAGCTGGACTTCACTGGTAAATGCACATTCCAGTGCACTAGAGATAATGATGAATACCTGATTACTGAATCTTTTCCTTATGGGAATTGATTATACAACTGGATAATGACAACTGTAAAAGGAGATCTCAAAGTAATATTGATGTAAATGCTTTCCCTGCCCCAAATAACAGGCGTTAAAACAATTCTCTTTGCTGAAAGTGAGCCCTCTCTCACTGCAGAGTCTTGCAGACAGAAAGAACTGGAGTTGCATACACAGTCTGGGAAGAAAAAGGCCATCTATCTAAATAAACGCCAGTGGCACTCAAAGAGCAGATCAACATTCAAACACTCTAAATGTGAAATATACATACATGAGTCCAAGAACTTGGGAGGAATCTCACGCTTGATGGCTCAACAAAATTAAAACATTAAAATGAAAAATATCTTTGCAGTTTAGGGGGAAAGTGCTTGGTAAAACAAAATTTTGATTGTAACTCATAAGGCATGATATTATTTTGAACAATTACCAGTAAGGTAGAGGAACATTCTGCACCAACAAGGACATTTACCAAAAATGATGGCACACTCCGGGCATTTTCCAGCCCCAGACACATCCAGCAGGATGAATTAAACTGGAAAAGTCTCGCGGCAAGTGGCACAGAAATTACTTGGCAGCGTTTCATGAAAATACTGTGGAACACAATGCAGGGCTTTTTATTTAATCAATGCGGGTCCTGTGGGCCACAGCGTTCCTCCCCATGACCCAGACTATACCAAAAGCTCAAAGTCACTGTTAAATATGAACGCACAATTATTCCAGTGTTAATCTCCAACTCCTTTGCAAAAAGCAGGAAATACAATAGTTTCAGAAAAGGCAATTATACCACAGCACTGCAACCCAAAGAGGATTCTGTAGGACAACCACGGATGCATAGATGTGACAATTTCCACACTTCCTCGTCCTGCCTGCATGGGCGAGGCCATGCCCAAGGTATTGGCCCAGCTCCCATGCTTTGCAGCCTCCTTTAAATCGCATTACAGAATCACTGAACTCAAAACCTGGCCCGGGTGAACACTGCCAGGGGCCGTTTCGGTGGCTGTCTCAGAATCAGCGAGGTCAAGCTGACTCAGAAGGATGCCTCTGTTTGCTCTGACCCAGGGTCAGTCACCGCACTACATGTCCCTCAGCATTTGAGTCACTATGGCCCTTTCGGTGCACTCAGGATCATTACTGCTGATCATCTCATCATCCACAAATAACACTCCTCTGAGGCCAAAACTATCCTGGAGTACCGTTAGAGGTAGGAATTCCTTTCTGTGGATTACACCACAAAGACCATCTATAGAGCAGCAATGGGAATAATGTAGGCATTTAGGGGAGATAAATAGAGGCCTGCATGGAAGGACTTCCTGCAATTAGTAGCTTACTGCTTGATGCAGACACATTGAGAAGTAATCCTCTCTGCTTCCGGCAAAGCAGTCTTGAATTTGGCAGTGCTGCACAGCCTCCCAGCATTTGTCAGAAACGTAATGAGAGAGAGGCAATAGAGCAACTGAAGCACATCAATAACACAGCTTTTTATGGGCATCTTCTGTTACTCCAACTAACTTCATTATGTATTAGGGGAAAAATTAGCATTTAGCCAGACAGCATTATTGAACTCCTGTGCGGAGGAAAAATTCTTGCCCTTTGCTTTTTTAAAGAAATGCAACTTAAAAAAAACAAGTGAAAAATCTGACAACATGTCAATAGGTAGCAAGGATTTAGAACTGAAACCAAAAACTTGCTGGTAATACAATACCTTAAAATAACAATTTCCTTTACTAAACAATACTGAAGATACGTACGACTTCTTTTGATAGTTTGACATCAGTGGCACCAGAGCACACTTTCTCCATGACGTTCAGGGCTCGGTTGAGGTAGCCAGGAGTCCAGATCAGGGGCATCTCATGGTACACATCACGTATGCCCCTGGACATTTCCACTTTACCTGCAGAGAGATAGGCACGCAACCCATCACACACAGTGGATTCAAATGATGCTTTCCTAAGGATACAAAACCTTTACTACCATCCTAAGAACTGCTAATCCATTAATTACAAAGATTAGTGTGTCAATAAAGTTGGTGGTCTCAAAGCTGGCTGGATAATATGTCTGGCAAATTAAATTATACGTCTAATTTAAAGGATAAAAAATTTGAAAGACGGTGCATGCAAATTGCCTCCACTTTATATGGATGATTTACACAACTTATCCAAGAAATTCCAGAATTTACTTTGAATTAGGCTCTCCCTGATTCAAACTTCAGTGAAGTCACAAGATTAAACATAACGTGAGCTGGAGGCTAAGTCCAGGAGGAAACTGGTAGAAAAACTGAACTGCTCATTGTCACCATGAAACTGTAGGAGGAGCTTAAGTTAAGTTCAACCTAAGTTCCTGGTGGTGCATGATCGCTTACTTGCAGGGAATGATCTCTTTGAGCAGCAGTTAGCTACAGACGTAGGAAATGCTCACTCTTAGTAATCGATAATTGTAATTGGGGGCATGGCTTCGATAAGACCGCATTAACTGGCAACAGATGGGGAGAGTAACATGTGGCTGTGCGCTTTTCTGATCTACATCCTGATAAAATGAGCCAGACCTAACAGCACCAGTCGGGGTGAACATATCTAATGATTTACTCCTGCGGTCTTTAATGGGACCGCTGCAGTGGCCTCACAAGCAAGACTACTCATTCATGGAAGGATAGAATGAATGAATGAAACCAGAAAAATACACATCTATGAAGGAAAAACACACATGTTCCAGGACTGGCTTTGTGTAAAACCGCAGAAGAGTGAGCGCTTTCACACATAACCACAACAGTATCGGAATCATTACTGGCACCACCAAAAAGCAATGAGCTAAAACAAAACAGAACTGATTTAGTCATTTCTGTTCCGTGACTGCCAGTGACCACAAGAAGCTGCATTTTGTCTGAATGACGTTCATGTGGCCAAGACATGAGCCCGGAGACATTGCTGGGACCACTGGTCTTCTGCAGCTTGTGAAAAAGTCCCATTAGGGTGTTAAATCTCTGACGGTAAAGACAGAGGAGCACCTACGCACCTAGGAGAGCACATCCAAGCAGCTGAGCGCTGAGTGCCACCGAGTTCTCCTGTTTCAGACCTGCAATCAGCAGAGTTGCTCCCAAGCTCCTCTCCTCCCTCCACTGGAAGAGAAGAGACCAAACACAGGAAATGCCAATCCAGCACAGGATGTGTCAGTCCAGCCAACTAACAATCAATCCTGCCACTGTAGTTAGTTTCATTAGATTCTGAAGCTGTGGAAACGTATAATAATCAATCTGCTGTCTGATGCAAGTGTGGAGTGATCCAAGGGGCACGGAGGGGAACACAAAATGTATCTACAAGTGTAAAGGTACTCACGCCGAGTTCAGGTTTGGTTGCTAGGTGCTTCGTCACTGCGTACAGGGATGAAATCTGTGTGGAGGGCAGATCAAATGCTTCCTGCAACATCACCTCCTCCACAACAGCACATGCACCTGTAAAAAGACGTTCCGCTCAGATGCAGGGGTCATGCACTCTAGGTGAATTGTAAATTACAAGACATCAAGATGTCACTTAAAACACAACTACTACATTTCATCACACATGTCAAATGCACAGCTGTTTAAAACCTGTGAAAACTGGATTTTCATTCAAAATAATACAAAGAAGTTTCACATTATCGACAATCCAAAGGTAGAAATAATTTAAATGTTTACAAGGCAATAGGACCCACTAGAGGATTTTATACTAGTATGTAGTCTATTTCACCAGTAAGTGATGAGGGAAACATCTAATCCATCTGACATGTGATGTTGTCATATCTTTGCTGTGACACAAACAATGCGTCTGAGTCGAGAACCCCACCTTTATAGTCCTCTTCTTTTAAGAAGGAATCTATCAGTAAATTGAAGGTTGTGTCATCTGGAAACATTCCATACTGCACCTACAGGAGGGAACCATTGTGTGTGAATTATCACATCAAGAGTGTTCATATACACAACATTATTAGTAAGCGAGGATTTATTATATCCTACAGTGTTTGAACAGCTCTGCTGAGAGAAAGATTAAAATTAGTATGTAAAAAAAATACTGATCTCTGATAGGAGTATCAGCACTTGCATATGAACTAAATAGATTTAAAAGATCTTGTGGAAATAGGTCTAACATTACGTTATTGAAATGTAATATTGCTTGTCATTAATCAATGTTTCCATTTAAACATGCATATTATAATGGTGACTTATGGACTAAAACGTTAGAATGAATGAGGAATAAATTAATAGAGTACAAAATCAGGTGTCACTGGCACAATATAATTAATGTCAAAGGCATAATTTTTTTTCTCCACACAGAAATGGCTCCATGGAGATAAATTAGATGCTCAATGGCCTTAATCTAAATTTCAGTGGAGAATGAATTATAATATAATGAGACTGGGTTTGCCTAATTGTCAATAAGTCTACAGTAAACAATTCAATTCTGCTCATGTAATAAGAATGTGCAGTTAGGCGAAAGTGTTCCTTTCATGAGGAATCCCCCCCAGAAAAAAACATGTCAATGATATTGAATATATAATGTACATGGATGCCAATAATCCAGACCTACTGTTCAGCAGATAAGTTACTGTATAAGATACTGTTCAGTTGGGAGTTGCAGTACTGGTGAGACTAGATCTGAGTATTATTGGTGCCATGTAGTCTTTCCTGAAAGACTGGAGATCCCAGAACAATAGTGGGAAGGTTTGGAGATCCGTACCTTGTTTTTTAGGGTATGCAGGGCCTTGTCTCGAGCCCCATACTTAAGACACTGCCTGACCCAGCTGTGGATGGTCCAGTCCCGCAGGTACCAGCAGTTGGGGCTGTGGCGGAATCTAAAAACAGTCAGATAAGAGGAGGAGGAACTCAGGACATTCATCAGAACCAGAAGTAGCTAAAACAGAATCCCGACAAAAGTCTCTTCTGGAGGCTGCATCCCTGTCCTGTCCTTGAGGAAAAGCATACTCATCTCTCATCAATAATGTGTGCATATTCAGAACAGCCCCCCCCCCATTTCTGTGTTCTCTGCAGCTCTGAAGGGTCAAAAATCTGTGACATTCTTGGGAAATTCCACAAACAAATTCCACCGTCTAAAAAAACAACCATAATCTACATTTAACACTTTGCGGGGTACAGAGGGAATGGTAATCAACAGAAATGACCTTCAAGTCTCCCTCTAGACACGCTAAATATTAATGCGAACTTAAGCCTGGCTTACTTAGCTCTGCTCTAATCATGTTTATTTAATGAGTTACGTGTCTGTTATGTTTAGAAAAACGACTTACGAGCTGTGAATAATGAAGAAACAGCAGGAAATTGTGGCTAACAGGCAGCCTGAAGATATATATGGGGTGTATCCATTTGCATTTCACACTCCTAATATTAGGCTGCAGGCTGTAAAACCACCTGACACAGCATTACATGATTACACAGCATAGGTCTGGCTTTTATTAATTTCACCCGAGGGCATATGGGTACACATGGGTGGCACACACAGAAGAAATAACAGGTCGTTAGTCTATAAAGTGATGGGTGGGCCCGTAGATTTATTTCATCCTCCTGATCCAGGCTTGCTATCTGTGAGCGCACCTCAGATCACATCAATAAACCAGTGTTTCAGACTCCAGCCTCTGATTGGCTAAGGGGGAAGAGCAGACTGATGGTGTGAGCTCTTGTTGCTATGGCAACACTGGGGTGAGACTTCCTCATGCATCTGGAGACGCTGCCTACTGAGATGATACCGCCTTGATTTTAGCCCCCACAATGACTTGCAAACTGGCACAACCAGACTTCCGGGGCTCTGCCTGCACTAGCATTACCAGTTTATACTGTATTTACCACCATGAAACTGTATCCGATTTTCCCAGCTGCTGATTACATTATTATAACACCAGGAAATGGTGAACGCCTGGCAACTGAACTAGGAGTTTCTGGGAAGGGAGTGGCAAGAAATCAAACTGGAAAACCAAAATAAATGCCCTTGTCTAACCCTTGGGGGCTTTGTTTTGGTCAGTCTGGTTCCTATCATTAACATGGGTCTGGAAATGCACTTGCACGCACTTTTTTATTATGCAACTTCAGCTTAATGCTTATTAAAAACATATTTTGTTTGTCACTACCACAGAAATTATATTTTGCAGTTTAATACCATGGAAACTTTTTTTACTTTCCAAATATAGTGGGGGAGTGAAATATGAGTCTTCAGCCACAAATGCAGGCAAAATATGGCTCTAATACCTTAATAAAGCACTGCATTATTTATGCTAATTATGCCTGTTGTCTTTTGAAAATTGTATGAAGTAACAAGAGTTTGTTTTGTTATATACAAAAGCCTATTTCATTTCAAAATGCTTTCTTATATATTCTGCTTTGAGGAATTTGCTGGATGTGTTGTTTTGGTTAATTCTGTAGCACACAGCTGTTATAGTATCAATAAATTCATAGATATAGTTCACAATGTGGCCACATCTTTCACTCTAGGTTCAGAAATGCACTCTAAAAGCATCTCCAACCAAGACCAAAAAGGGAAAACATAGAAATACATCTTTTCTGACACACAAATTGCAGCCAAGAGCAATGACAGAATTATGCACTAATACCACTTTCCACAAAACAACTGAGGCAATTGAGTCATTTTATGGGAACCATGTCCTCCTCTGACATTTTTGGCTAGCCAATCACCCCACATTTGGTGCCTTGCCTGCGTTAATAATTGGCTCAAGCAGCAGCCCCTTTAAATCCTCCCATAAGCCACTTGGGCTGTGCACATCAATTTACCACTAGAGTAAGCAACTGTGTCATTACGTGGAGAGGGCTCGCTAGCTCTCAGTCCTAACAGCCATCCGCATTATTAATAAAAGAGGAGACCCCTGAATGAAGAACAGGGAAATCCCTCTACTGTGTATCTCTCTCTCTCTCTCTCTCTCTCTCTCTCTCTCTCTCTCTCTCTCTCTCTCTATCTCTCATGCACACACACACACACACACACACACACTTACTTTTCATACTGTCAACTTTCAGAGGGGGCCACCATTTGCCCTACTGTTCTGTGTCTTGCACAAACCAGTTCCTGTCAGAGATGCAAGCAACATCACACGTTCTATCTGTATTCAGCCATGGTACAAGCGGCTTCGCCCATTACAGCAACAAATAGCATTTCACTACTTCAAATGGGGATCAAATGGTGTATTATAGCTTGGCTGGCTTTAGCAATGAGTTCCTGACTCTCTGAAGATTGCCGTTCTAATGTACTAATTGACCCAGCTGGCCGCTCGAACAAATAGATTGGTATAATTGACAATGATTTAGGTGGCTGTTGTCTGCAACACCACCGGAAGCAGTGAATTCTGGGAAAACAGAGATGCTGGCATGTGAAGGAGTGGGCAGATGTTATGACAGGTAGCCTGGTGACAAGGAAGCCGTCCTTGACACTGAGTAGTGAGCACAGCAGCTTGCTCAAATAACATGGCTTAAAGCCTTTCGTGAATGAGAGTTGGCTTCAGCTTGAATCCAAACTGTCCCAGTATTCTCCTCTCATTTGCATCTTCTTTCCGTGTATCTGGGTTTCTGACAAGGAGCTACATGGATTCTGACAGGTTACACTAGAGATGTGATTCTCTCAATGAAGTAAAAACAAAAACAGATGCAAGCCTTCACTGTCTCATAAAAAGCAGAGAGAAAATACACTAAGACACTGCATCTGTCTTTCTATTTTTCACAGGACTGTCGATGTCACTGAACTTTCTATTACAAAGAACTCAAACCATTGAGGTTTGCACACCTGGCAAGAATGTATTTTTTATTAAGTAAACCACCCCACCAAAATGAAAGGTAGTTTAGTGGAAGTTGTGTTGTTTTACAGTTGAGCATGCTATGACCCCATCCATCTTGGTAAGAGTTACGGCTTATGACTTTAGTTTTACTAGGTGTAGTAGTACTTTTGTTAATGATATGGTTATTATTATTTACAGTGCATATTTAGATATGTCTTCCATGGGTCTATCCATGTAAACAGTCTTACAGCAGCAGTAGATTCAAGTGTGGAATGCAAATAACAAAATACAACTTTATTTGCAATTAAACATACTGAATAACAGTATTGATTTTGTAATATAAATTGATTTTGTAATATAATTACAAAATCAATTTAACCATCACCTGTGACACCCTACAACGTCACGACACGACAATGTCATGCCTTACTCATAGCTAAATCAGATGAAAGTATTTGTAAATATCATGTCTTGCCAACGTCAGAAAAAAAGGACAGATGACTGAGAATGACTTCTGTCCTAATGCTCATGTGTTCAAACTTACTTGTAAAGATAATACTCAGCTTGCTCCACCTCTTCTTTTGAGGATATATTGTCGACAAACTACACAAAAGAAAGAAAGAAATCAATTAAATGAGCAGCTCAAAGACCTGCAACCAAAATCCTCACATTTGATGTTGTGGTTATTATGTATTAAGTAATTGCATACAGGTACACAGTTTCAGGTTGCTCTGATGTGCGGTAAGCCCCAGAACCCACCCTCATCCAGCATTGCTATGATTAAAGATGCTGTGTCTGCTTGGCTTGTACTTTCAGAATCTATTTATATCAATGGAAAGGTCTCTCGCACTGCTTACCCTGCCTCTAGTCTGCTTCTGCTTGATTAGCCACACAAAGATGCTGGAGATTTTGCTTCCTGCTGTGTATAGGCCTATATGTGCCATTTCTCCATAGGGACATTTGAGCCAATTAGAACCGTTTAGATACAAATCACTTCTCATTTTGCCAAAAAATGGGGAAAACTGCAAGTCATCAGATGACATCATCACAAAGCAAATTTGGATGAGACTGGGCCCATAGAATAATCAGGATCACAGCCCATCTCCAAATTACTGGACATACATATAACATCAGCTGCCATATATCATATTATTTTCTAACAAAATAGACATTACTCCCATGAACATTGCCACAGATTTCAACTCTTCACATACAGCACAAAGTGTGTATGACTATTCCTTCATGTTCAGAGATTCTTGTCAGCGGAGCAGTGTGGTCCTGACTAAAAGGGCTGTTGATTTCCAGACGTTCCTCTGACGCCTTTCATAGACAGGGCAGGTAGCCGTGGGAGATCTCACACCCCCAGGGTGCAGCAGGCCAGCAGATAGACGCTGCCTCTGGGACTGTCTGGGGCTGAGTCACTGTCCCCACAGCCTGCCAGCGTGACCCACACAGCGTGAGCCAATCAGAGTGACACAGCAGAGAGGAAACTGTGGGTATGTGCACAGCTCTGCGCAGCCAGGCCCTCGATCAGCATGCGTTTTATAGGATCTACTGAGCAACATGACTTCATGACAACATTTATAATGCTAACATGAGCCTGAAAATTTCCCATTGTGTCACTGAAAATCTTGTCTAGTGTATCTTTGCTTCCTTCAAATGGTAACAACAGCTTGGCTTTGACCTCACATTATGTGTATGGAGCACGACAGGAAGGGTACCGGGAGGCCATTGGTGTTGAGACACAAACTTGCAGCCTTCAGCCAATGCTTAGCTTTAGGTTGTATGCCTGCTTTATCCCACAGCTAATCTGGGTGTTCAAAGCACTTGCGTGAATTGGGAGGGCCCCAGCTTGCGCCCCTTTATCTGCGGTGTCAGCTCTATTGGGGACTTTGTGTGTGCCGGGCCATGTTCAGCCAAGTCGTCACCATCCTTCATCCTATCGACTGCTGTTGTCGCACACCCTGTCCCTTGGCCAGATTACATCGCCTGACTATCTTGTCCTGAGTATTTATTCGCCATTCCCTGTATTCCCCATTCAAGTTTCATGTTACAACAGTCCTTCAATTTGCAAGGCAAGGAAACATTTGTCCTTTTGAAACCCTGTCATTAGTATCCTCCATGCACAAAAAAAGGTAGCTAAAAACTGCAACTCTGTTCAAAAAGTCATTACTGATAGTAACCACAAAATCAATTTCCGTGCCCTGAGGGCATAAATTACAGGCCTGGCTTTTAGCATATAAAATGAGAGCCTTGTAATAAACAGGAGAGAGTTGAATTGAATTTATGCAGAGCTAGCAGGGGAAAGAGACGTTAAAGATACTTTATGGCTTAATTTCACATCCAAGTGTCATACCACAGGGCTGTCTTTGTGGAACCA
Organism: Megalops cyprinoides; assembly: GCF_013368585.1. Lineage (NCBI taxonomy): Eukaryota > Metazoa > Chordata > Actinopteri > Elopiformes > Megalopidae > Megalops > Megalops cyprinoides. The sequence continues at coordinate 15,681,308 of NC_050587.1, read as the reverse complement.
ATGACATTTTCCACTTTTTGAATTGAATTAACTCTTTATGGAAACGGCAAAGGTTACGAATCATTAAAAGTCATTAAAATGTGGTGGAAATCATATAATATGCCAATTCTATATGTAAAAAAGACCATTCCTGATGATTTGCCATTTGTATCACCACACAAATCAAAGCAAGAAAGCCTGTGATACACTGTATTTGGGTAAAAATGACTGGCAAATGAGAGGTGGTTACAGAGGAGAGGATTAATATTCCTCTTGAAGGTCCTTCACGATAACCTGGTGAGACAAAGACAGGATGTCCAGAGGGGCCAGGTTCACGCAGGACCTTTCCTGAATCTCAAATTCATACTGACAGAAAGGTCACGCTAAACACTGGTAGCGGCTGGACAGTAAAATTGCATTTGACTTTATGTCAGAGATGTGTGTCAGAGATGAACTCAGGAGATGAGAAGTGACACATTATGTAGCTCTTTTCATGTTCCATGAAGCGCAGGCCTGAAGGTACATTTCAGCCGTACCCACGAACGTGATTTCTTTACCATGCTACTTCTCAGACTTAAGTGGGACAACTATATCTACATTGAGGTTAACACAGTTTGTTGCATTGATGAATGTGGGGGATGTGCCCTTTTCTCACAGAACAAAAGGTGGCCAGCTGCTACCGCTACAAAGGATGTACTCACACCCACTGGTGGGCTCATTGGCTCTGATGGTCAGGGTATGCCAACAATCTTTGATAAACACTCCCACCGATAGCTGATGCCAATTCTCAATGGTGAATCGGGAATGGCAGCCATCAACAGCAGGAGACTACAGACTGTGTGGGATACACTGCACTGACTACAGGCAACAGTTGACATTTTTTGACCAACCATCAGGTCTGTGGGTCCCTAGCTTTGGGAAGAATAGAGCTGTACGGTCACACTGGAGTGGCCCCAGAATAATTCCTTGGAGTGCCCATTTGCTGCAGTGTAGCTGATCAACACCTCCCATTAACAGCCCTTAAAACTGACAGCCTATCAATACACAAAGCCTCACATTCAATGTTTTGATGAACTTCAGCAGCTCACATGATGAAAAAAAATGCCAGAGGACCAGTGCTAATATAAACTTGTACGGAATGATTGGCACTGGTAATGCAATCCAAAATAAAATGAGAGCCGAGTCTTCTGAACAAAAGCAGGCATATCCAGTTCCTAAACGCTGACATCCATTTGGAAACTCTGCACCAGGAACCATATAAAACATTATTAAATTTATGTGAGTAGAATGATGTGATTAGTTATTAATTGCTGAAGTTAGGCTTCTCTTAGTGCACCAATAATTATGAAAGAAAAAAACTTTAATTGCAAAACACTGATAGCATACATGTAATAATTTTATTGAAAAATAGTGATAAAATACTGGTGATTAATTGTTGAAGATAACACCTCAGGTGTTGTCATACACACTAGTGATTAAATGTAACCGACAAGGTTGATGATGACTCATGATCAACTACAAGGGGGTGCAGGGTGCAGGGTTGCAGTGACGTGATGTTAGGGAGGGTATGCTATAAACCCACACAGGCTTCTACAAAGTCAGTTCACCAGTAAGATAATACCATAAATTACACTGGGAAATACAGATTACAGATTTTGCCTCAATGAGTCTGTAAGTACCACACACAGACCATCCTTCACTCAAATACCTAAATGTATGCAGTGTACACACTGACCTGTCCTTTTATCTGTACTTGTTGAGAATTCTCATATTTAATATCAGGTTTTTCAGTGGCCCATGTAAATGCTATGCACTCAACTGAAATTAAACGAGTCTGGGTGTATATACATTTAAAAGCTTTCATAACTTTGAACGGCTTGCTCCTTAAATTATTTCATATATAACGACACCCAAACCCTCTTACCCGTGAGATGGTCAGAGAGCTGACAGGAAGCTTCCTTTCGTAGGTCCTGTCCATTAGCAATGCCAATTCAGCTATGGAATAGAAGAAAGAGAGGAAAATAAAAGATTAGACATCTATTTTTAGTCAACACAAGAATTCTCAATAATTTTCATTTATCTAGAATTTGTAGCTCCTAGATGCTTAGAATATCTGACTGAATACATGACTGAAAAATTGTGTACCCTTGCCCAGTTCAGGAAAAGGAAACGTTTTTACTAAGGGGTACTACTCAGGCTAGGGTGTCACTGTCCAATTTTAGAGGACAGTTTTCTAGTATTCAACCGATAAGTAATGAATCCAGGTGGAGCCAGCACTGGGCTCATTATTCCCTGTCATAGGTTATCTGCCCATAACTGTATGACTTTCTTTCAATACACCCACAGATGAGAGCTGCACTGTTCAATCAGTCCCAGAGGCCTTCAGTGCTTTGTGCAAATGGCATGGATGCATTCAAAGGGGAGATGGAAGCACTGAGAGCAGAGATAAGGCCTTCAGACACATGTTCACACACAATCAATGGACTGCTTCCAGTGTCACAAACCCAACTCAGTCCCCCACTCTCATTTTCAAGGCAAAACATACAACAGTGGCATACAACAGTGAGCTTCCTCCCACCAGCCAATCCGGTGGTTGGTCGAGTGAAGACGATGTTCTTTTCCAGCATCTCGCTTTCCTTTTTTCAAACGGGGAAAAAGGAGACGCAGACTGCACACATCAATCACAAAGGCTCCACAGCACTGTCCAACTGGCACCACAGTATCTCTCCGCGTAACCTGACCTTTCGTGAACCTGGCGTCAACCAGGTAATAGCTAATTTCACCAAAGTGCTTTTTACTCGCTCCCCGTTTTAATGGATTGACTAAGTTCCGTTCCCCCCCGCTGTGAAATGGATGGGTGCTAAAGAGCTCATACCCATCATGCATTTCAGCCACAGGAAAATTATTCAGATGAAGTCATTTTATCACAGGGGGCATACAAAAAAAAAACAAAGGAGAGGTTAAAATGGTAACTGGTTTGTAACTGCTTTCGTTTGTGCCTTCTGGTATGGTCTCAAGCTACGGAGATTTTGCCTTTCACTAGTGTAACTACAAAAAATATTTTTGTTATCAAAATCTAATCACTGAAATAACATCCCTGATACCTGATTACTGTGAGACTGTGGGCTCTGAGGTACAAGATCCTGAGAGCCACAGTTGCATCTCACAGGTAAATCAAACTGCAAATGAAACAAAAAGCAAAACAAACAGAGAAAAAGAGAAAAAGAACCTGACATTCTAGGAATCTGCCGCCATTGTACCGTATGGCAATGTCCTTCCCAAAATGATGAAAAGTCTTGATAATTTCTGTGTTCTTTTTGGGGAAAAAAGAACATAAAACGCTGAACCATTTGAAAAAGATGAACAGTCTGCCTGGATCACAACTGTTACTGTTGACCATTTCAAATTCAATTTGACTGCAGTGAAAATATAAGACATAAATATGCTGAGGAAGAGAAGAATACTCTGTACAATTACAGAGTTAACACAATTTGCAAAATAAAATGAATGGAAGCAGCAGATTTGAAGCCTGGACAGCGCAAAGTGACAGACCTCATTCCAGTATTCCATGACCTCAATATGTTGTACTGCAGAGAACCAAGCAGAACAGTGGGTTCTAATTTAAATTATCTGTTAAGACTTAGCTTTGGACTTGCACTGCACTCTCTCGGTGTCAGGGTAAACCGAACCAATGTACAGCATACTCTGACTGTGATTTAGCCTTAATTCTCTAATCACTAGGGCAAAGAGGCATACTCTGTATCTCTTGAATTAACGCAGGTGGGTTTTTTTTCCACAAAAATGCCACTAAATGGTGGTCAGTAGACCTTTATTACCGACTAGGATTGTACTGCTTCATCTCTGCAACAAGAATGTGGCTTCTCTCTTTATAAAACACAGGCATTTCTGCCAGTCACAGCCTGGTCTGTTGAATGTCAGTTGCCTAATTAAGATCAATGACTTCCTGCTGCTACAAGGCATCTGTGAGCACACATTTTGACTCTGCTGCACTATCATGATATTAGCAGGCATTACAGTGGGCAGAAGTCTGGAGCACTGGCATGGTAGCTGTCAGTAAAAACAATTAAGGTCCCATTCTGTATACAGTATACAGTATACAGTGTAGGACAAGATTCACTGCTCAATGAAGGAATACCCACTACATTTCTTGGACTTTTGGCATAAGGTAAACCTAGGTCAGTTCTTAGTTCTTTTAAAAATAAATTCAGCTAATAAAATATAGACTAGGAAAATAAAATTGCATTTATTTTGGGATCACTGATTCTGGGAATAATCTTTTCTGAAAAACATCACTATAAACGAAGTTATAATGCATGGAAGGCAGGAGATTGACTTCTGTGCAATAGTGCCCCCTGCTGTTAATTTTAAAATATCCAAAACTTAACCACTCAAGTTATTAACTGGATTCACATACTGTTGTCTAAAGTACACTTTTAAAAACACGAGCGAAACACAACCTACCACGTAACGCTAGTGACTGTATTTTGAGTACAACACAGGGACATTACGCCAAATTGCTAGAAATATGTTTTGATGGGTAGGTATGTTTTAAGATTTATTTGTTGAATTGGCACTTACCCAGGTTTTGGGGGTCTTTCTCCCTCTGTTCCCATATACTGGCATCTAAGTACGCCGGTGACAGTAGGCATCTTCTGGCTAAAATGTGTCAAAGAATATTTTGGGTCATTCTGAATAAAATCAACTCAGTATCAGACAGGACCATCTCCTATTTGCATGGCTAGCTAGCTAACTATCCTAGCTAAACGTGTAAATCCCACAATAGGCACTGCTCTCCTTTGGTAGCAACTTACCATAGGTAGAGCAAACCAAGTTGAAAAAATGTTTTAACACATATTTAACATACTACCTCACTAGCTAATTAGACCTATCGTTTCTATAACTACCTATAACCTTTTCGCTAGCCTTATTGAGCCGATCACAATGCGTTGTTCTGACATGAGACATCTTTCAGTAATAACGGTAATAACCACGAACAAGATCGGAGGTATCTATCTCAGGTCGGTACCTCAGAGAGAGTAAAATACGCCAGCTAAACTCGACTATCTAATGTTACGGTACACAATGACAGTCACACTGTCAACCACGTTAGCTGCTGCCTTTACCTTAGCTACCAAGCAACTCGTCTTTGGGGTGACTGTACTTGCCAGCTGACATTGTTTAGAATACTGCTAACCTTTAACGTCACCAGCTACATTAAATAACTAAACAAAAACATGTCTAACGTTAAATTAGCTTTAATCCACAGAAACTGTAACACTTATTAGCTAATGTTTGTTAGCCAGCATCATATGTCGGGCTATGACACCTGCGAGGAAGGTTGCCAGATAATTCTGTCTTTATCTGAGACACACTGTGCAATTCAATTCAATTAGTTAAAGTGCAGTGAAATCTTTCAAAACAATGTCTTAATTACCCGTAAACATATGTGTTGAACATTTTACTGAGCCTCTTGCAAGTCGAACACACCGCTGCAACATGGAGGCAGCCATCTTGGAATAGGACAACTTCAAGTTACACAGGGGGAAGACAGCACATTTCGGATGAAGCAGTTTATCTGCATGAAGATTGTACTCGCGATGTTCTCATTGTAATACCAATATGTATTAATGTTTATTAGTAAAATGCTGGAAACGGATCACTTCAATGCGCATTTAAGCACTGTTCTTTAATTATTTTTTTGAGTTGCAACCCCATTCCTCTGTGGCCGTGACTTGGTGCAGTCAGGGGACAATATGGCGTTGGGAGGAATGACCGGCTGTGTCCGAGTTTTGCTACATAATATAAAAACGAAAGGACTAATATGTAGTACAAAACAATCAAATTGCTGGACTTGCAGAGTAGGAGGTATTATGTGGTCAAATTTATTGTTGTTCTTTTTGTTTCTCTGTTGTAATGTAAACAACTGGAACACGTTAGCTAGCTAGCTAAGTAGGAGAATATTGCAGTAACTATGTAGCTAGCTAGCCAGCCAGTTTGCTGATGTAGCTAACTTTAGCTAGCAACCAAGCCATACCTGTCCTTTTCCCCTTTTGGATATATTTCTAATTATGTGTCTGCTAGCTGTCTACTGGGCTTTAGTAAACCACTTTCTGACTTTTCTGTGTGTCTAGTTCGTTCTCTGTATCAGTAGGCAGCTAATGTTGTGTAGGACGAAAATAATTGATTTGCCATAACATTGTAACTTGACGCTGATTAAGATACGTGCGCAGCAATAATTAAGACAGCTATAGTGTAATTTGATGGTAGCCTGCATATTCTGTGCCATCACTGCACCTAGCTAGCCAAACTGGGACCGACAAGTCCATAACATCAGACGGTAAACCTGCACGTTTGTCTACAGTAGCTAATGTTAAGCTGCCACAAAACAGTTTGTACCTGGCTAGCCCCACTGGCACATTAGTGTGGTGGGTGTGTCAGTGTGAGCACATTTTTCGCCATTTAACGTTGGCTATAATTCCTTTCTAAATTTCAGCGAAAAGGTATCTTTTGCCAGAAGATATCATAAGACTACACGAGTTTCAGCAAAGAAAACTTGCAGTTGCTCATCAGTTATATGGAGATAAAGGTAACCACGCCGTCCTGTCATGGGTGTATTGGTCCATTCATGGATGCGTTAGTGTTATCTTTACGTTTTCAGACCAGTTCTTTACTCCATCCTAGCGTTGTTCAGGCATATTGTGGAGCCTGCCCATTAACTGAGAGCATATCAACATATCCAATTAGATACGATTATGCACCAAGGAAATCCTTGTATTTTATGTCTCAGAGTATGTGTTTATTGTAAATACTCTACAAACGACATGTTTATACAGTGAATTGAGATTCATGGGGACAAGACATATAAGGTTACTGATGTGCACTTCTTTGGATCTTTGGGTTTCAGAAGAATATTTCGAAATGTTTAATCAGAAACTACAAAGAAATGAGCTCATCCTGAAAGATGAATTAAAAGTGCTCCTGCACTTGTGCCAAACCCCAGAGGACATGGAGACAGCCAAGAGCGCCATTTATAGGTAAGTAACTGTCTCAGGGTAAGAAATAATGGCAGTAAATGTAAATTGGCAATAAGTACATTGAAATATGACTCCCGTAGCTAGCTAGAAACACTAATAATTATGCAAAGTGCACTATAAAGTCTAATTGCCATTTTCTCTGGTATTTAATTGCCACTCGATGTTGAAGTCACTTCTGCAGTGTGATTGACAAAGTCTTGACCGCGTGAATTAAGGACCATTCATTTAATATGTTGCTGGAATATTGCAGGAAATTACTACATTTATGTGTGCTCTGAGATTGTTCTGGCCAGAGCCAATGTTGAAAACAAAACAGGGTCAAATATTAAGTATACAGTCAGGAAAAGCACTTATAAGCTCAGTTGCTCCTTGGAATATGAAGTTCAGCCCTGTTTTTGGTGTTTCCAGGTACCATGAAGAGAACAGAAATGTAGCATTTGGAGAGTTCAAGTTTGGTCCCCTGTTCATGCGGCTTTGCTATGAACTGGGCCTGGAGGAGCTGGCTGCAGACACTGTGAAGGACAAGGTAATGCTTTGAGGTTGGTTGTGAGAAGATTTACAACTACAATGCATTATCTACATAATGTGACATGAGACATCACATTATGTACATAATGGTTTGCAGTTATTTTCAAGTAGTTGTTGTAATGATTGTCACCATTTCATGTGGTGGTATTTTAATTGGTGTTTCAGCATAGTTTTTCACAAACAGCATATCTTGCAAAGTTTGTAAATGAAATGTGATACACAGTATTGCTTGTATTACACTAGTGCATATACAGTATTTTGAGCATGATGTGGTATAGGTATGATTTATGATTTATGAAATTGTGCATTTACACCACGACTCCTGTAGGGGTGAAATTTTTGGTTTGTTGTTAGGCCCACCTCGCTTTGTAAAAAAAAAAAAAAAAAAAGGACAATAGAGGGAGCTGTTGTGTAAAATTCCAATGGAATACTGAAGATGCGTTCCTTCAAATTCAAAACGAGCAAAATAAATCGAAGTAGATGGTTTATGCCAGCAGTTTGGGTTTCATATTTTAGGATAAAATTTTAGGATAAAATAGAATGATGTAGGTATTCCAGGAGCAAAAACATTTTCATGATTTTGGATTTTATAGGCATATTCAAGAAATGACAATTTGCAGGAATTTTCTTATATTTCTTAACACAGTATTTGTTGAATACCTTCTGTTTATACACCAGTTGTGCTCATGCCAGTATAGGACATGTCTGTTGGAAACACACTCTTCCTTCTTCTGTTTCAGCCTCTGAAAGGATTCTTCTCAGACTCAACTTCCTTTAACATTGCGATGGACATGCTGTTTACCAAGGGATATTACGACAGTAAGGAATCCCAGTTTTAATAACCCCACCCTTACACAGGAGTCTTTCTCCTTCAAGAAGTCATGAGGGTGGGCATGTGACTGCCTCCTGTATGTACTGAAATCCATCCAAATATTAACTGTAAAATTTTCATGTTGCTCAGCTTTTTCGGTTGAAGGCACCAGTATAAGAGGATCCATCCGATGAAAGACAGAAACTTTGGCTTTTCTGCATATGATTTATATTCTTTGCATAGCTTACCTTTTTGAAATGACCAATTTATATGGCTGGATATTTAGTGGAACAAGTAGTGCACTTTGCACAAGAATATAACAGCAACAGCCCATCCAAGATTCAAACACTGCAGCCCTCTGGTCAAACATATGCTTATGCTGTTAGGGGCAAAACCTCATTTGTTGATATCAGAATGTTTGCACATTTAATATCAGAAGCCACAGTTGTCCCCATTAAAATATTCCCAGTGTCATCTCTCAGGGGGAAGTGCACAAGCTTATCAGGTTCTTCATTTTAACTGATAGTATGTTTAAAATGGAGAAATAGAGTGTGAGGTACTGACATACTAGATGTAGCCACAAATGTCTGGTGGTGGCATTGGTTGAGCATTTCTGCTTTGAGCTTAAGAAGGGTGTTTTATGGATATGGCTCTGAGTTCAACTGTGTGATACTAGAGTCAGCATACAGAAGTTACGAGCAAATAGCAAAGACCAAGCGATAACTTGGTCTAACAAGCTCTTTAAAAAGTGGGTTGTATATGAAGGAAGGAAGGTAAGAGGTTGCCACCTGGGTTGAGTCCTCCTTCCAACAAAAGCTGGAAAAATCTCAGCGCCTTTGGCACTGTTGGCCTCTGTAACAAGATGCCCTTCCTGCACGAGGGTGCCAGAGGCTTGGACGCCCAGGAGCTGTATTCCTGCACCACACTCTGACCCACTCAATGACTGTGAACGAGTCAGAGAGACTGACCATTGTAGCACTGCACGCTATCAGAGTCCAGCCACTTTTTAATTGGTGTCCTCGTGTATTTCCTTTCTTATATGTCTGGAAGCCATTCACATAGGTCACTCTGTAATAGAGCCTGACAGGGAAACAGCTTTGCCCAGTTGAAACCAGAGTGGAAGACCCTCAGCTCTAGTCACGTTCTTCCTTTTTACATCATTAGCAATATACCAGTGACTCTGAAACCAGGCTATACAATGCCATAAATTGGCTTTTACTATATTTAGTAAATATAGCCTTATTATTTTGATGTAAAGGTCTTCTCATTTCCCTCATTAGTAATTTATCAATGACCCTGAAACTAGGTGCTCCAATGTTGTAAATCGCCTTTATAGTAAATATAGTTGTCTTATTTGAATGTAAATGTATTCTCATTGGCATTATTAGTAATATGTCAATGGCCCCAAGGCAAGGTTGTCCTAAGCTGAAAATTGCCTTTTACACTGCATAGTAAATATGTAGCATGTGGCATACAGGATGTATGGCTGGATGGTTTACAAAATATTAGTTAAGTCTGTCTCACAGGGGTGTCTGCTAAGATGACAGATGTCCCCGGTGTGATGATTTTTATGTTTTGGTTTCTTTTTGTCTTTGTAAGTGGGTTTCCAAAAATTCAGTCATGTTTACCATAGCTGCAAATGGCCACGATCTCTCCACACTGTCTCCATAATTCTAGGCGCAATGGAGGTCCTGATTGACATGAAGAACCAGGGAGTGCCATTCAACAAGGACACCTACATGCTGGCTTTTGGGATCTGCTACAAACTGGTGAGAGCTTCCCACACGCCGAAGCTGTGAGGATGGTCCCGATTAATCGGTGGCGAAAGAGCCATAATCCTCCATCCATTAATGACAGCCTCAGGCCAGTGCACAACTGGCAGGTTGAATGAACGGTCTGAATGCTTCGTCTGTCCAAGATAACGGTCAGCGTTCAAATCATGATTTGGTAACCTCTGCCCTCCAGTCGCCTTGCAGCTTAGTAACGTTTCCGACTCTGGTTACTTTCATGCAGAGAACCTCCTGCCTGACGACACATTCAGCATATAGCAAGCGTAATGCTACATGACTATTTTGAGCCTGGTAGACTGTGAGTGATGACTTATTTGCTGTCTAACTCTCTCCCTGTTCTCATCAACAGAATGCCCCAAAGTCATATAGGATCTGCACCACGCTACTAGAGGAGGCTCAGACCAAAGGCCGCCTTATTCCCAGGCACGCCTACTGCTTTGCCGTGGCACTGGCACTAAAGCAGGTGAGATTCATGTACCTCCTAATTATTTATATGGGTATAACACTCTTTGTTCACATTTAGAGAATAGAGGGGGTTTGTTTAAGATTCTGCCATGCCACATCTAAAAGGTACAGGAACTCTTTTTCAGGAGGATGTCGAAAAAGCCAAATCCATATACTCACAGATCATGAGCACGGACGGAAGGATATGCCAGAACCTCAAAGTATGTATGGCTTTCATGGATGTGTATTCTTTCTAAAATGCTCATAACTTAGGTTAGAACATTTCTTTGAAGATGCATATGTTGATATGTTTTTATTTCCTTATGTTGTGGCGTTTAGATTACAGGAGCACTCAGGTGTCAATAGGACAGTGTCAGGTGTTTGTTTTCTTAAAGGTCCCCATTTTCTTCTCCACCTCAGTTACTGTGATCTGTCGATAAAAAGTACTTTTTTTAGTGACTCTGACAGCTTTAATCTCTTCAAACTTTAGACTTCAGTACATGCTTTTGAATCTGTCCCTTGAGAATAATATACAATACATTAGGAATATTTAGTGCTCGTGAAACGCTATACTGCTATTACTCATTCATTGCAAAATCTGGTCAGATTTCAACCAGTAATATTTAAGACTTTTAAAGGTGAGGAATAATTGAGTGCGTGAAAATTTGAATACTATATGTTGCGGTGTATTCAAGTCTTTAATGGAATGGAAAAAAATTATTGGCAACAGTTTGTTAAATTGTTTGCCAGGTGCTTATTCTGGTCAAGGAGGGAGCCATAAAGGATGTGCTGTCTGTCCTGACATCAGCGGTGATGCCTAACAGCCCTGAGTTTGTGAAGAAGCCCGAGTTCTCACAGGAAGTGGTAAGAGTCTGGTGAAAGAGAGCATATCCAACCAGTGTGTTAATGTACCCCTGACAAACGCAGTCGGATACTTCACCATAATATGTTTGAGTGTGCTCATACCCATGAACCATGTCTGGAAGGGTGACGTTTTAAAATATGTCGCCCCCTGCTGGTCTCAGGTGGACGCGGTGCGGAGTGGGACGGAGGACAACGCCGCGCTGCACGGCCGGGTGGAGCGGGTGCTGGCCAAGCTGCAGCAGTCCGGCCAGGTGACGTCCCTCAGCCTGGACGACATGCTGTGTCACACGCCCACGGGGAAGCGGAGGCCGGCGGGCGTGCTGCTGGAGCAGAGGAAGAGCAGCCGCAGGACTCTCAGGCCCCTGCAGTCCACCCTGCTGTCCGAGTAACCGCGCACACACACACACACACACGCTCTGGACCCATCCTCCAGTCTTACGCAACCTTCCACCTGGCCTCTCCCAACCGCCAGAGCACACTGCAGTGTCCCTCACTCCACCGCACCAGCCCGACAGCAACGTCCACTGATCCCTGAAGCGCTTGCTCCACGTCCCTGTCAGATTAGAGACCCACAGAACTCTGCCTTGTTGTAATCCTCAAGGGCCTGGATACAACATGGTGGTACTTGACGACATGACAATACAGGAGAGGAAGTGGCATTTTGGAAAAAGACTTCAGAGGCTATGCCTCATTTGTCCCAATCTGTATCGAGAGGAAGGATGCCATTATGTGTGTATATTGTCCACGACTTGAAAAATCATGGCTTTGTTTGATTGCAGTCCATGTCCGTGTCATTTCATATGCAGGAACTCAGTTCCACACAGTATATGAATATCTTTGGACTCTATACTTGCAGCTCTGTGTAATTTCCCTGGTAGTAATCAGAGGAACCCTTGAAATAATCACAACTCTCGCTCAGCAGTAATGGTAGTGCAGTTGGGCCCAGCTACTAATGTTTACCTAGAGTGCTGTCATAGATCGCAATTTACATTACTGCAATATCAGACATTGACAGGGATGCATTTGGTATTAGGGGACTTGTATTACGGTGAAAAAAAGTTCAAATTACTCTCTATAATGTGACATCCATGTCCACTCACACCATTACTATGGCTTAGTATTTACAGCTAAAAACAGAAATACGAGCTGCCAGAAAATGAAGATCGGAAGAGATTTTAAGAAGCCAACTGCACACAATTCTTACCTTTTTTCTCTTCAGGTCTTGTGCTCTGATATGGAGATCTATAAGCAAATGTTCAGGTGTTTGAACACGTTATTGCTTTTTTGAAAAAGCTAAAATAATCTTTTTCAAGATTACTACTACTTAAACTACTACTTGGCTTGATGACCATCAAACTCATGGGCCTGTATTCAGTGTAATTCAGTCTATACCTTATCCTTAAATTAATTAAATTTAGGTTTTTTGTTTTTTATTGTAGTATTTTTGTTTGTTCGAGTTGCAAGTGGAGAACATTCTCTCTATTACTTTCATGGTCCCTGAAACCAGCAAAAAAATGTTAAGTTAAAAATGTTGCTCAAAATTTAGCACAAAGTATATTGCAGTCAGATTGAATTATAGTTTAATTTTTTAGCACCATTTTTCAGTCAGTAAAGATGATGAGACATGAGCAGTTTGAATTATAAGAAGTACTGTGGTGGAAACCAGATAAATGAATAGTATCCTGTGATGGTTCACTCTTTGTCAACTCTGAGACAATAAATTTTACCTGCTATGCTTTTCTCTGGCTCTAGCCATTTATAGTGTTGCACTCAAACTGCAGACAGTAGTTGCTGTCATTGAGACCTTCAGGGAAGCAAAAGGTAATCATCTGATGGGTTGTTGAAGTCATAATGAGGTTAAGCAAGCCATCATTATGGTTTTGTTTGAACATATTCCTTTCTACTTCTGAAATACAAAGAATGTGCTAGAAGCATGGGCTTGAACTTTAAGTTAGAGAGGAAAATCTTCCCACTAGAATCAGTTGCTGGATCCCTCAGTGATCTGTGTTGTGATGCATTTAAGCACAAGCCTCAGGCTATTCGAGGCGTCAGTGGTTGGTGCAGAAAGTAACGTCACTTCTGAGTAATCAGGGGGGATGCAATTTTTGTACCAAACAATTTCAGAAGTGAAGAATAACAGAAGTAGGAAGTATTCCTAAAAAATCCCTGGGAGACAATGAGCAGACGCAAAGCTGGAAGCCCTGGGATATGACAGCGCCAATTAATGTGTTTAGAAACATCCTCATGGGAGTAGACACAACAAGTAGAAGAGAAAGGAACCGTCAAGTTTACAGTAAAAAGTCAAGAGGAAGGCCTTGTGTAGAATACCCGAAATCCGAAATACACAGCCGTAATTATTTTTGTGAACAAGCACAGAATTACACATTTTCAAGTAAATGTTTGGAAGATATTATTTAAGCATTTGGTCTTCTTTTTTTGACAATTGTGGTAGAATAAATTCATGTTGGAAGGACCTGCAGACTATTACCCTATGAGGATTTCCCACCACTTAACGATATCCTCTTTGCAGTCAATATTATTTCTCCATACTTTATGTAGTTTTTGTGAATACATGTTTTTGCCTTACGCTGGTCGTTGTTAGGAAAAGGTAGATGCTTTTCTTGCATAGACCTGGGACGGTCAGCCACATCTGCTTTCTGTTACCACCACAGAACATTTTTTCTCATCAAAGAGGCCATTGCAAATAGCTGGTTAAAAATGAACTCATCCAAGGAGTTTCGCTTCGCTCCTGGCCTTAGCACCTTTACCTAATTTGGCAGTGGCTTCTTCTGCATTGCTGCTCATTTTCTCCATTTGAAGGGGATGTCTGAAAACGCTAAAGCCTCTGCCGAGCCCGTAAAACAGAGAGAAGAAAGGAGGAGGAAATGAAACTGTCTTCACTGTTTCTGGTTTCACCCTCGTGATCAGCTTGAAGGACCATTAACTCAAACAGGAGATTTTATTTCTCCGAATAAAGGCTGCTACGCTGTAAAACTAGGGGAAGTGCACATTTGTGTCCTTGTGCATCTCTTCGAATAGATTTCATCCAGTGTCCTCACAGAGAATGCTATGAAATGGAACTACTGCAAAGGGTGATGAAGCATGTTCTGTCTTAGCATTCAGTTCATGTTGTTAAACGTATATGAACATAAGTCCAATCTGATTGTGCTGCACGGCACCACTGAAATGGCTGTTGATTTAAGGATTTGACCAGGCGGTCTTTGTCTTCAGTATTCTGAGGTTATGTTCCTGTAATCAAAACCACCCCTCAAAGATGCATGTACATATCTCATAAAGTACAATGTACTGCTAAAAATTTAGGCCTTAATTTTAACTGCAGTGATGTTAGTCCTTAACTTATGACACATGAAATTTTATGTTTTTCATAGAGCTTAGTACTGCTTAGTAGTCACTGAAATTAAATTACCACAAAAATTTGGGCTAATCAACAAATATTTTGATTAACATTCTTCTTAAGCCACATCTGTTTTGTGTGCTTCCCAGGCTGTGTGCAGTTTGACTGAAGTGTCAAAATATTAATATCCCCACCCATCCATCTGAACACAAAACCTGTTATTAAAGATTTACACAATGGCTAAAGGCTTTGTGTGGGACACCCACAGAGCTGAAGAATCCTTGTTTGAAGAGCGTCTGAGGGTTTTCAGGGAGACGTTCTAACTCCCACTTTCTCCCTTTTGTGAATGCACAAAAATGGGAATTGGGCTTTAATTCCAAGAGGAGGAGTTCACACAGCCATAATCATCTGTACATTTCTACTGTTTTCTTTCAAGGGGACAAAATATGGAAAGAGGCTCATTTGGGGTCTGCGGGGGCACAGAGCCGTCTCTGCTATCAAACAACAGGTAAACTGGAGCCTGGTCCCTCACAAACACCCTCCCGGCTCTGTCTCTCTCCTGTACTAATGAGGGGTGCTGACTTGCCTAGTCTGCACTAATCAAAATGGAGAGCTCAAGTGGAAATTGGTTCCTCACCACAGATATGCTGTCAGCCCTCATGAGCCAGTATTGTCTTATTTGTAGATGATGGTATGATTTTCCATTCAACATAAGGTCCCTGCTGGCCTGAATATTAATACAGATCTGAAGAAGTCTATTATATGCCATAAAATGAAGTTCCAAGCTGAAGCAAACAAATAACCACTTTCCTTCAACTACTCCCCTTTCCCTTGTGTATAGAGCTTTCCTACATTGCAATAATTGCATTGTGCCTTGTTCTACTCACACAGATGGAAAACTAGTATGTATGTAAACAGTGGAGCAGTGGAATAGCAGCATGGGTTGGGTGCTGGGTTTTGGCAGCTGTAACTGAGGGCTTATAGATTTATGCCTATTGGGGGGTGCTTTCCAGAGGGCATTTCTTGCTGAGCTCAAAGCTTGAGCTCATTTATGCCCGTCTGCTGTTACATCGGTGCACAGGTGGGGGCAGTCATGTGCATCAGTGGGATAAATGCATTGGCAAACGAACACAAAGGGCCAGACTTTAAATGTTTTCAGTTTAAAGCCAGAATACACTGCTGCTACCAAATGGGACACAGGATCATCGTCATGCAGAAAATCAGCGAATGACTTGTTTTGTGGCTGCAAAGTATAGTTCACAAAAGCTGGTCTTCCTGAAACAGGCATCCTGTCACGAATGTTTGTGGCCTGAGAGGAGAACTGCCCCTTTGTGGCCGTCACCCTGCGGCTGATGACACTTCATTCCCTTGTCATTCCATTCAGAGGAGGGGACGCTTTTAAGGCTATACATCCAGGCACAAAATATGCTTAACTTTTACTTGTATTGAATTAGCATTAGCTTCTTTCTACATTAATAGATTTTATAAGACAACAGGAAACTGACATATCTCAATTTGACATCAGATTAAAAGTAATTATCAAATAATTATCAGTTAATTACAAATAATTATCAGTGCCAGCATTTTAGTGATGGAGACATAAACAGTGGTAATGCTACTACTGTGATAATAGGAATTTCCTCGCTGTGATTATTGCTATTTTTAATCAGAAATTACATGGCATACATTTCAGACTAATGGAATCATTTTACGTTAAAAAAGGGCATCGTATCTCTCTTCTCTGACTCTCACTTGCGCTGCTAAGATGCAGCAAACGTCCTTAAGGCTTGTAGAGCCAGACTCACAAGTCTCCAGGGGTTGCGTGTCTGACAGAGTAATAATACTTGCCACTTGATCTTGGCAGAGTGTCTGCTTGTAGAGTGACCCTGGGGGGGTTGCAGGACAGGAAGAGGTCACTCAGCCCTGCAGCAGCCTGTCTGTTTCCTTATACCCTCCCTGTCTCTGCACACTTTCACTTTGTTTTTCCTCTGCAGAATCCTCTCTCTATCTCTCTCTCGCTTTCATGCGCGCTCTATCTTTGTCACCACATGCTTATGTAACTGCTTATATTATTTTCTTGTACATCTGCAGCTCTGTATATGCCTTTGTACAATAGGCCCATTGTAGAGCCGTGTAAATAATTATAAGTTAGGCATTGATTTGATTGTTACATTTCTGCCATGCCCATGTGTGTGATCTTGAAATCACAAAGTACCAGTGAAAATTCATATAGAGTCGACTCTAGAGAATACATAACCTTGTCAGACCAAAAAAGAAGATAAAAGCAACAACAAACTAACATGACGCAATTCAGAACACTGTTTATTGGCTTATAAATACACTGTCATTTGATCACGACTGTTGCCATCTGCAGCGAGCTCTGTGGCTCTGCTTCACAAGTCAATATTTGTGCTTATAGAAGAGTATTGGAATAGGCCCTCTGATGAAATGCTCTGTGTTATTTGTGTGCAATCAAAAGTGATGGTACAACCCCCAAATACAAAATGTATTGTGTTACTCACATGAAATCATACCTATAATGTACAGGACACACACTCATATGCTTGAAGTAAGCAGTAATCCATTACAACTTGCAAAAAGTCTCCTTTTTGACCTTGGGCCACAGATTTTGCTCTAATTCTGATTTAATCATAATTATCCAGTTTCTACATGCTGCATTTTCTGCATATTCAAATTGCACTGCATAGATTAACATTGACATTTCTATTCTTTCCTTTCAAAACATTTGCATTCAGAAATAAAACAAAAAACAATTTCATCTTGATCCCCCCGGTTCAGTTCTGCGTAATATTGCATAGTTGCTCTCAGTAAAAAAAAAAAAAAAAATCAAAGTAACTCATAGCCATAGTTTGAAGGCTGAAACTTCACAAAGTGAGCGGTAGGTTTTCACTTTCACAGCTTGTTTCTCGGTTCCTGAGGCTGATCTGGGCGCAGACGTCCCCTGGAGAAGCAGAACTCTGCTGGCTGTGGTGTCCTCTGCATGAGTACTCCTCACTGCCCAGGTAGTACTTCTGCTTTTCACATGGTTCCACTTTCCCAGCCTGCCCGCTGGGCTTCTCCCTGTCCTCGCTGTCTGATACCCCCTCAAGGGGCTCATCTGGGCCGTCGCGGCTGCAGGACCGCTCGTCTGAAATGAAGGCGAGGCCGTCGTGACCACCCTCCTCCGGACTGCGTTGGCTCATCCTGTAGAAGGTGTCCTCAGCCTCTTCCTGGCCCATGCTGCCCTGCACGCTCTCCCTGACCGACTGGGCCAGCCGGAGCTTCACAGCGGCCTTCTGGGAAAGGTCAAAGGGCTCCTCCTGACCGAAGCGGCTGAGGACCCCCAGCTTGGTGGAGAGGTGGTATCGTCCTCTCCGTCTGAAACCTAAACACAAACCAGGGCTAAAAGATTCAATTAGATCAGTGTGAGCAGCCAGTGCCCTTCTTTTGAGACTGTAGTGTTCGTGGTCCAACTTTTTTTATCCAGTTTCCATGGTGGCGGTGTACAGTTCTGCTCTTGCTCAGCCATAATTTCCTATGGGTTGAATTTAATCCAGTATTTTTTTTTCTGATTCAATTACCTGATAGGATTGATAAAATGGAAGTTATATTCCATGTATTTGCTGGTAAAATTGGTCATTTTTCAGCCAAAGTCTTTCAGCCAAAGAGAAATTGGACATGACCACCTGGCAAATATATTATCTCTTTATTTATTTATGAGCAATCCTACCTCATTATAGCATTTCACATCACTAATCCTCATCACAGTTAAAATGACAAAGGGCTCATTTGTATCATAAGATGGATCGATGCAGTCAGGGTGCAACGGAGCATGGATTACCGAGCGCTTTAGTGGTCGGACAACAGTGATTAATGAGAGAAAGGTGTAATCGGGCTCATAAAGTATGGCCTTGGAGACAGATATTTTTATACTTGTTCCAATCAGTAGGCCAGTATATTAATTATACTGCACATGCTTTGGTGATTATGTTAAAGGTTATTTCAGAGGTGTGAGAGAAAATGAGATTAAAAGCCACATTTAGTGTAATCACCATGTACTCTGTTCACAGCTCTTAGAATCAAATTTCCATGTTCCTTGCCTAACATTTGATATCAATCTAACAGTTTGTTTTAACCCAGTTGAACGCTTAATAACTGTGTAAGCAACAAACAAATTCCATAAAATCACCCCCCTAAATTAAGGCCAAATCACAGCTCACTTCAGTGGGATCTGGCTTCAGATGAATGGGCGCGAATGGCCGCAAATGGTGAACGGTCAAGCCCACAGAAGGAAGGAATGAAAGGGGCTCAAAACACAGCTATTTACAAACGGCATGTTTGTGAAATGTGTCCCATTCCTTTCCCCGTCTTTGTGCTACCACTTTGCGCGCGGCGTAGAAAGCCCTGCGGTGCTCTTACCCCAGGCGCCTAGCCCTCTCTCCAGGACGCCGTGCTTGACCTTGATGTGGCGGGTCAGGTTGCCCTTCAGGGTGAACTTGCTGGGGCAGTAGAGGCATTTGAAGGGCTTGCTGTCCGAGTGCAGGTGCATGTGGCCCATCAGGTTGTGCATCCTGTTGAACTCCTTCCCGCAGAGCTGAGGCAACGAAAGAAGCAAAGCAGTCTGGGATCACTGAAGGCGTGGAGTTGTCCAAATCACAGGGCGCCTGTAAGCACATCACGCTTGCGGAAGCTACAGTGAACGGCATTACAAAACAGATGCTTGGAAATGGAAATATACGGTGGATTGTCTGTGACAGAAGGTGAAATCACATACGCTTGTACTGCCAGTGCTTAGAACATTGAGATTAAAGGCCTGTAGTGTGTATTTTTTCCTCTGATCCCCTGAGAAATGTGGATCTGAGGTGACATTCAATCAAAGACGAGCAAATAACATGACTGTTTAAAGCTTAAAGGATTGAAACGCTATTGTAACGTATGTTCGCAAGTGTCTGTTTGCATCTGTTTGATTGTCGGGTTTTGGTGCAAGGCAGTGGAAGGTGCTGGTGGTGTCAGTGTTTTGGGGGGGTGGGGGGTGGGGGGGGATGTGATCGTGAATGAATGCGCTTGGAGACGAGAGGAAGCCGGAGCCAGACAGGCCAGAGGAGGGCTGGGAAGTGCGCTCCTGCGCTGTCCTTCCTCTGCATTCTTCTTTACCAGGGTGTTCCTTTCCTCCAGGAGGAGAGAGGGACTGTACACTGTCCGAAAGGACCGTGAGAAAACAGGAAGTTGCTCCCGGGCGCGAGAGAAAGCGAGATGAAATCTATTTGCGAGCCCCGTTCTCAGGGGACGCCGGAGCCATTGTTACTCGCGCAGTTTGTGCGGCGATATCCTTCCTTCGACCGAGGAGCCGCTCTGTGCCAAAACGCAGCTATCTGGTCATCGTCTTAACCCTCCCCATGCAGGGCCAGGGACCCTCCCCAAACAGCCAGGCCCTCAGAAATGTCCCAAATTAGTCCCCCGTACAGTATGTACCAAGTATTATCTACTTGTCTCCAGTACCACAATGGTTTTAGTACAAGTTGTTTGGTATTCAATAAAGTTTGTCGTTGTAATAAAGTGATTAACTTATACTATTGGGAAGGGAGGTTGACTGACCACGACCCATATGCATGCGGGTAACTGCCTAGCTCATACCTGTGTGCATGTGGTAATTATGCCCATGGGCAAGCAAGTAAGAGCTGGGCAGTTTTCTGAAATGTCTGCGCATCGAATATGTCAGCTAGTGCGCATTCCAATGCCTGATAGCAAGCCGTAGGCCTGACTGACCTTGCACTTGTAGGGCTTGACCTCGGAGTGGACGATCATGTGGGCTTTGAGGGTCTGCTTCTGGACGAAGCTCTTGAAGCAGAGGTGGCACTGGTAGGCGCGGATGTTGGTGTGGATCAGGACGTGGCGCTTCATGTTGGCCAGCAGGGTGAACTCCCGCCCGCAAATACGGCACTTGTGCTCCTTCACTCCCTGGCTCGGGCACAGGTGAAACCGCATGTTCTACACACATCTCACTGATACGGCACTGAATAGAGTGAGAAAAGCTCTCGCTGAGATTTTCCAGGGCTGATTTGAAACATCCCGTTTACTTATAGGAAAAAAAATGATTGAGGCCTGGTGTGGAGGGGTGAATTACAATTAGCCAAAAGTGTGCGGTGACCTGAATGTACCTCATTATTCTGTTATTTCTACCTGTTCTGTTTTGGCACATCTTCAGTGTGTCTCTGGGTCAGGTTCTGCCTAATATCGTATTAAATTGTTCAGTGCCTATTAGTCTGTAACAAAAATGATGAAGCATTAAAACATCAATCTAACATATGCTATTGATGCAATAATATATGCGTTGTCACTCTAGCCACTCATGAATGATATAATATTTTTCCACTCTCTATCAATTATCAATCCATTATAAACACGAATACTGTGGATCTATTTGAAACCTAGGAATAGATTTCCCTCTAGTATTTCAGGATACTATAAAAATTCCAGGGAAATCAGGGAATATATTTTCAGCTTTCTAAACTTTGGTTATGTTGCATCAGTAAGGTCGTGGGAGGCCTGATCTACAGAGCATGTCTAGCGAAGCCTGCCCGGGGCTGCCCTACCTTATGGGTGAGCGTGTGCTGCTTGAGGTGGTGGGACTGGATGAACTCCATGCCGCACTCGCCGCAGATGTAGGGCCTGATGTCCTTGTGCTTCATCATGTGGTTCTGCAGCTGGCTGGGGTACTGGAAGGTCTTCTCGCAGTCGGTGCAGCTGTACTGCGTGGGGCCCCGGTGGGCCGTCAGGTGCCTCTTCAGCTGGGCCAGGGTGGGGAAGTCCAGGCCGCACTCCACGCACACGTTCTCCTGGCCCTTCTCGTGCTTCAGCTCGTGGGCCCGCAGCTCGCTGGGGTAGGCGAAGCCGCGGCCGCACACGCCGCAGCTGTGGGGCTTGACGTCGCTGTGCTGCATCATGTGCCGCTTGAGGTGGCTGGTCTGCGTGAAGGCCTTGTGGCACACCTGGCACTTGTGCGGCCGCGCCCCCTGGTGGGTGAGCATGTGCGTGTGCAGGTGGCTCAGCTGCTTGAAGAGCTTGCCGCACTGGCCGCAGCCGTGCGGCTTGATGCCGCTGTGGCCCAGGATGTGCGTCACCAGGTTGTACTTGGAGGTGTAGGACTTCTCGCACATGCGGCACTTCCAGCGCTTCTGCTCGCCGCCCACGTCCACGTAGTAGCTGTCGTCGACGTGGACGCTGACGCCCAGCTTCTCCACGCCGCCCGGCGCCCCCTGACGCCCGCCGGGACCCCTCTGGTGGCGGCCCAAGGCCTCCCTCTGGTAGAAGCTGTGTGGGGGGAGGTGCAAGGCCGGGCCGGGCATGAAGAAGGGGAAAGGGACGAGGCTGGGGTAGGGAGACGGGAAGTACGGAGGGGGAGGGCGCAGTAGGAAGCGTGAGGGAGGCCACATTCCGTCGTGGCTGACTGGCTCCTGCTTCACTCGCATAGCGTCGAACCTGTCCAGGGTCCTGTAGAACTGCAGCCTGTTCAGGTCTATCATCTGGGGGCTGTACTTGGGAGGGAGTGCTGGAACGGGATGGGGGAGGGGGTACGGGAGGTGGGAGAGGTCCACAGTCTTCGCGCTGCGCTCCTCTTCCGTCTCGTCAGGGGACTGGGGCTCTTGGAGGGTCGCTCTGAGAGGGGGCCCTTTCCGTCTCCGGGACCCTGCCTCTGAAAGGGAAAGGAAGCGCTCATATCCCAGGTGGGTCTGGGACCTGAAAGGGGCAAAGTTTCTGCTGAAAAGGTCCCTGGGTGGGGACAGTCTCCGGGGTTTGAGGAAAAGTGGGAGGGGTTTCAGGTAGACATCATGATTCAGGACTGAACTCGGATCAGCAATAAGGGCGCTCTGCTCAGGCCCAGCCTGGGTCATGTCTGACTCCATCTTCTAATTAACAAAAAAAAAAACAGAAAAGTTCAATTATAATTAACCTAACAGGGATTGTATATAGCGCTGATGATTGTGGTTTGTTACATTTGACTTTAATTAGTTGTATTAACATCTGATTTCAGTTTGGATTCATCTGGGTTTTTTATAATTTAAATGATAAGTCATAATGGACCTTTAAAGCAATTTAGATGCTTTGATCTTTCAAGATGAAAAATTATTAAAGAATTGTGTAGACACATGAACACATGAATATGAGATATTTTCCTGCGTTTGGTCAAATTACATTTTCTTCTGAGAATAATACCTACATTTACAATATTTGCATAGTCAAATCTGGTAATGCCTTTGATACATTTCAGTTTATGTACATTTCATACCCTAAAAGATCACAGAAACAAAGACAAATGTGAGCTTCAGTATTTTTTTTTCTAAAAATAATTAATGGTTGCCCAGTTCTGCTCCTCCACATTCAGCTCAGTTCTGTTATTGCTCTTTCATGTCAAGTTCCAGGTAGAGGACTTGGCAGAAGTAAGAAATCTTTCATTACTGAGAGCGAATGATTCTTCTCTTGCAAGCCAAGGAGCTAACAAGAAGCACTGACTCATAACAGCCCAGTAGTGCTGTACACTGTCTCATCTGCTGCCCCATCCACACACACACACACACACACACACACACACACACACACACCACCACTTTCCCCAGTGCATATGCAGACAGGGATCCACTGACCGTAACTTGCTACGAAAAAGGAAGTAAACTGCGACAAGCTCACCTCCCTCTCCCTCTCTCTGTCCCTGATGGACCGAGCACACCTTTCGCTTCTCTGTGGGAAACTACCCTGTTCTTATTTTCAACTGAATGGAAGCGTGAGCGTTTCTCCTTTCTTTTGCTCCAGTATTTTCAGATCATCATTTTGCTGCATCCTCTCGTTTTTGTTCTCAGAGATACAGAGCAACACAGGTAACATGTCATAAAGTGCTTGTGAGCACAGGATGTAAAATGCTTACATTGTAATCTGGCAGACTGTTTAAAGAACATTGGAAATTATCCTACTTTTTGGGTGCCGTTTGTGTTCAGCCCTTATTTTTTCATAACTTTTCATAACTTCTCTAACAAAAGTGTTGTCAGTCAAATTCTCATTTGTTCTTTCTGACATGCCAAATCATTTCATGTCTATTATAATTATATTAATGCAGTCAGTATAATTATATTAATGCAGTCAGGAATTCATCAATTAATTACAAATTTCTTGTAATTAATTGATGCAGTTTGCTAATTTTTCATTACATTGTTCACTGAGCTAATAATGCTTTTGCTCTGTGACAGGAGTAAGCTGCTCTCGAGACAGGTCTCCCTCACCTAGTGACTGACTCCTGCAGTGACAAGTTTTCACCACTAGAGGGATGAAAGCATAGCTTGGTAGTTATAGCCAATACTAACATCTTAGAATCACTTACCACTTGTCAGAGTAAGTTTTGCTGTCATTTGTAACCACATTATAGTCTTTATAAACCACATTAGGAATAAAAGCTGAGGTAAAGCTCTATTTTAAAGGATGCGAGTATGTTGTAGTGTTCCTTTTCCTACTGCATGCTACCGTTTTGGAATTCTACATTAGACTAATCGCTAACTTTTGAGAGATGAATTCAAACCTTCTATATGCTCACATGCGGACAAAGGCTATGTTTTAAGTCATACGGTGCACTACATACAGGTTTGTAGTCATTTGAGGATTGGTGCTTCATACAGCCAGGTGCCTAAGGAATTGCAGGATGCCTGGGAACAGCAAAACAAGGAGGTCTTGGCTGATCTACCAACCCCTATCCTTGGTGGAACTAAGCTGATTTGTTCTGGGATCCCAATCATTGTGTGAAAATGACACTGTTGGTTTTGAGCTCGGGCTGCAGGTCTCAGCCAGTTCTCAAAGCACATGCCATTCAGCACCTGGGACATTACGTGCCTTGCCACACAAATCATAAATCATAGAAACGGACAGGAAATGATGATTCCTTCTAAACAGTCTTTCTACCTAAATGAAATGTATCCAACTGTGAGCATCTGTTGCTGAATCCTCATTGCCATTACAAAATGTCTGTTTCACTGGTCGCATCAGATCAGTGAATAGAGCAGCAATACACCACTAGTAAATTTTGGAAAGCAAATGACAAGAAAGGAAATAAGGAAGCATCAATTGTGGATGTGTTGTTTATGCTTTTTCCCCTTTATGCAGCCCTGGTTTGGAACCGCCGATTGTATTGTAGCTACTGAAGCGAGGCAAATGCAAATCTTCTAATATACTTGCATACAGTCAATGGCTATTTTTCACACCACAAGTTATATAACATACTACAGTGGAGTGGGCACTCATTGGAGCATAGGTGCTACTCTGCTGACTCAACCTGGACACCTGATGAGTCACAGACTGTCTTTAAATGGTAAGACAAACAATCCCTGTTGATATACCCACCCCTATCCCTAGCAGAATAAAACAAATATGTTCTGCTGCTGTTCCCAGTCATCATTGACAGATGACATGGCTGGGATTGGATACAAACTGGACAGTATAGCTTGCACTCAAAGCAAGCGCCTTAACCACTGAACTACTCTGGAGCCACTTTCTATGCACTTTAAATATGGAAGAATAGACTGACTTGGGAAAATGACTAGATTTAACGTAGACTTTGGATGTGAATATCCTCTAAAATGAAGCCAGATAGCTGAGATGAGGTTATTATGAATGACCTAAATCCATGATTGTACTGGTACAAGAGAACAGTCAACTGTTCTCATCAATACCAAAAGCCATATTGGGCTGCCTTGTCCCTTGTTATGAACTAAGACATCTGCCTTTGTCTGAATGCTACTTTTTCATATTAGTCATTAGCTTATCAGACACCCATATCTAGGTCAACTTGCACAGACCTTTGTTAATATCTGTATATCTTTCACATGTGATTCATTTACATGGCTGCATATTTACTGAAGCAAATCAGATTAAGCACTTTGCTGAAGGGTACAACAGCAGCGTGACACAAGGCTTACGGTTACAAGCTCAGTCGCCCAACCACTATGCCCCAAAACAAGTCCCGCAATCTGAACAAGAGCACTTCAGTGCCTTCCTGGGTGGTCGGATCTCTAAGGAAAGGCATGCGAGAGGCTTTGATTTTGATGGCTTCTTCAGATGCTCATTCTCTGGGTTACAGAACACGGAACTGGGAGTGCACTCGAAGGAAAGATCCACTTGAAGAATCTGTAAACCAATATATGGGCCATTGCGTGCTGCATACCAAGTGTTCAGAATCAGTGTGGAAGTGGCATTCACCGGGCAACGATGGTTTCAAATGTAAGCTCATAAATATTCCTCATTACACTCTCTGATTTAACTATCAATAAGCAGGCACCTAGATTTGAATGGGAAATTTCCAGCTTGTTTCAATTAGAGCACAGTCCCGAAATGCTGAGGGCTCTGATTCCTCTATGATCAAACACAGGCTGGTAATGAAACAATTGCAAAGAGATGCATGCAGAGTTTTTCAAAGAAAAACTTTCAAGTTTTTCATTTAGAGATTTTAGAGAATATTCCCTGTGTCCCTTGCTGGTGATGAAATTTTCAAGTTTGTCAAATGAGAGTTCCAGTAATGAATAGTCTCTCATGTCTGTATGTGAAATCTCTCTAACATCAGGGTAGGCAGAATTCAATGAAGGTGAAATTCATTCAAAGCTTTTAGGGACTATGCTAGCCTGGTCAAACCCAAACTGATCATTTTTTGTCAAGACTATTTATACATATGAGACATTTTAATGACGCTGAATGTATGTTCATGCTGTGGTAAAATTACTGTAGCATGTTCATTTTACTAAATATACATTGGACACTAAATGTATGCCATGCAATATTCCCAGCATTGCAATATAAAACATTTAACCACTTAGGAACAATATCATACATGTGTGCAATATTTAAAATGCATGAATTTCAAACATAATAAATAGATGTGTCAACAGTATTGTACAAGCAGCACATCTGCATTAGTTACTGTCCATGGGAATTCACAGATATGTTTTAGAATTGAAATTAACAAGAAATGGAATAGAATTGAACTTTCTATTGAGCATGTGGACAGCATAACAATCTAACCATCTAAACTATCCATCTAAATCTGATAATATAACCAATATAATGCAACAATGTTCTGTATCCATCTGAGTATAGACTACACATCTGCATTGCACCATCACACTTTTAATCAACCACTAATCAACTGTCTTTCATTGTCATTTCACGCAAATCATTTAAATTCTCCCACTTCATATTCTCACTAACACAGTTTGATGCCCTCGTCAAAACACTTGAATGCAATGGAACGGATAGCATTGCAAGTTAAAGTACCCACTCCATGTAATGAATATAAAAGTGATATCAGAATTAAAAGCAGTATTTACTGTACATGCCATGGTGAGGCCCTTATTTTCAAATTGCAAACCCCTGCATTTTATGTACCTGGAAATCCTCATTTCAAACTTGAAATAACAGTCACGAAGTACCCCATAATCAACATCTCAACATCAACTAAATGTGCACACAGCAATAAAATTTCACTATTAAAAGAACGGAGGAAGCACTTTGCAAGAAAATGCAACTCTGTTCTTCAGTTAGTGTAGAAACTGTCTCAATCTGCAAAAGACTGCAGCAAGAACAGTACACTTTCTCCCCTGTATTCAAAAAAAGTAAGCTTTGCCTGCACAATGCACCCATAATGGTACATAATATTGATCAATGCTGTCCATCTGTCCTCCTACCGGCTGCACTGGTCACTTATTGTGGCCGGAGTGCAGACCTCAGAGGGGTTCCTCGCTATCTGCCTCCAGCAGCCTGCAGGGACTCACCGGTGCTGCGGCCACTGCCTCCATGCGCACGTACCTGTCCCTCGCCTCGCGCTCCCAACAATGAGCCCTTCGGCCCTCGGACCACGTTTGAAGCGGCCCAAGAAAGAGAACAGGAACAATCGCTTTGTTCTCATTTTTCAGATGAGTACCTTCGGAAAGAAGGAAGGAAGGGAGGGGAGAGGAAGTCAACAAGCCTGTGCCTTCCTGCAGAAAAACAAGGAAACTCCAGATAGACATCTCCATTTCTCTTCGAAATACTGATTTGCTGGGCTCCAGGAAAAAGAAATGGGACACACACAGCACTGGTGCGACACATTTTTTTGCTCCTGTAGCCCACAATTAAGATTGTAGGCGTTGATTGTCCCTACAGAGCTGTGTGGGCTGGTGCTAGTTGCAGCAGTTTGTGAACCGAGGCTATCTGTTATCCCTCGGCAGATATGGAGGACTTGAGCAGGGTTCTGCAAGACTGCAGATGATATCATTGTGCAGATGCAGGATAGCTAAACAACAAGCTCACTTGCAAACATGCAATCACCCAGACTCACCTAAGAGTTGTTTGAGATTCACCAGCTGTGTTTGGGCCTGTCAGAACTTACACGGGAAAGGTGTCTGCTCAGGAAATTGCTGTCTGCCGAATAATTGTTGACTGACACACCGACCGTGTGCTGTCTTTGGCTCACTCGTGATTGACAGCGCAGCTAGATCTAGCGCTGACACACCGGTGCTCTTTGCTGTTGCCTCTCTCAGCCTCCCTGCTGCCTGATCAATGGGCTCCCTGCTGGCTGCCTTGGATACTGAATGCCCTGTGTTGCTACATGCCCACTGCGCCCCTAATCCAGGTGAGTAAGTCCTGTGTGGCAGAAAAGCACAAGAATGTTATTTTTTCCACTTTAAGTGACATGATTGGAGTTGCCAATTACGCGCTAGGCTTGTCTCACCACGACAACCTCTGCATTCACTCAGGAGCAGTGAGGCAAGATGAATGCAATCCTCTGATACACTCGCATGCAGCAAACTGTGGGTTTTTTTTTTTGTTGCACTACAAGTCAAATGGTGCACTATGGCAGAGTGGCTGGAGAATAGGCGCTACTCTGGTCATCGCCCAAGCAACTTTCAGGCACAAATTTCAGGGTGCCTGAGAGCAGTGAGATGAGGGCACTATAGTCTTCCTAACTACCTCTATCCCCGGCAGGACTAAGCCAATTTGCTCTGCTGCTCTGGGCTAAATGTACTTGTATTTGTATGAGAAAAACACCTCATGGTTAAAATATTCAACACTATTCTTTTGCAACTCAATGTAAATATAAAATATGTTTTAATATTTTTAAAAATAAATGCATGAATAAATCGGTATTAAAAAAATGTTCATTTTTTGTCAGCTGGCACTAATATGCAGAAATCAGTGTGTGTGTTTGTGTGTTTCCAAGGAAATGGAAATGTATCCCTATGTAAAATCATTTTATCACTTGAGTGAATGATGACATTGGAATTATCAACTAATAAGCACACACTCAAGCATCACACATTATCCTTATCACTGCAGATATCTCCCTCTTAGTCAATGCGTCACAACCCAAACTCCGTTGTTCATGGATATTCCCTTACAGTGACATCACATGAGGCACAAAAGCGACCCCTAGCGTTTGCCTGTGCTGTTTTTATACACATGCTTTGCAATGTGTGCCAGATATTTAGGCTTTGCAGCAGAGGTGACTGGAGGCCTGTTAACATTGTGTTTCTTATTTCTTTCTTTTTACTTCTCTGTTTTTTTTTCTGACCTTGAACAGCATGGCTACTTATTGCTCAAATTTGGCTTACTTGTTGGTCATGGTCTCTACATGTGCATGAAATACCTTGCTCTTTGTCCAAGATCACAGCTAATATGGTCACCAAATACGACCACTTTTTTTTACAATGGCAGCATATTTTCATGGCCTTGACCCATTGATTTTAGGTTCAGCACTTTTATCAGGAATTGGCTTTAAATATGAGCAGACAACTTGCTATCACTCTTGGTCCCTGGCCATGTACAATTATTCCCAACACAACAGCTGGCTTTTGCATAACTTTTCGCTGCATTACCTGATTTCACTAAAATTGGCACTCATTGGTCACAGTCTGTAGATATTCATATAATAATTTTCATTGCCCCAGTATAGCTGAGAGTTACAGTGAAGAGTTTCTGCAATCTGGCCAGAGGGAAAAAACTCACCCTGATCAGTAATTTCCAGAAAGTTTAAATTACATGGTCACAGACAATGAGCACATTTAATGATTTGTAAGAGGCTGCTCTCTCAGTTAAAGTGGTATTATTGTGAGTCAGCCTTAACAGAAAGGATATATTTTGGGATTTTGTATCTAGTACAGACTTTATTACCATTGATAATAAGTGATTTTCAATTTTGACTTTGGCAGCCAAACCAAAGAGGTTGATTTTCAAACTATCATTAGTTTTAGTGTCTTAGAGTTATTCGTTTATAATATTTAAACTAATTTAGAAAATATTAACAGTATTTTCACACACAAACTGGGATATGTAACCTTTTCCATAACATCCTCTGCACATGACCTTGCATATGGCCACCTAACAAGCAAATGGTGATGATGAGGATAGTGCTTGATCTAGTATCACTTTTTTATTGGCTCAACTTGATTTAAAAGTGACTGTGTAATCAAATATAGGTTCATGATATGAATGAGGAGCAGAAAATAAGAGAAAATGATAGTGTTTCGTGAGAAATTTTAATTGACCTGCTCTTTTGTGAGGACGTATTGATCCTTGGCCATTTCCTCTGGCAGAGCAATGCGATATCCCTGGCATTACATCCTTTATTGTAATGGATTATATCTTTTAGAACAAAGTGCTTTGGAATTGTATAGCTTCTGCACAAAGATCGGTGTGCCCTTTCTCCACGTAACCAAAGAAGCTTGCCATCTCAGGCCTATACTGTTGGCAGTTGCCACCCTAGCCTTGGTTGTATTCACCTCTTTCTTCCCCCCCTAGCCCGGGCAGATCTGTGGTCTGTGCGGTGGCATCTCGTGTTTCTCAGAGATCGGGCTCCTCCAATGGAGAGGCCCAGACGAGGAGCTCCGCCAATGGGAAAGCTCAGAAACGGAACAGAGGAATGTGGATGAGCTCTGATCCATCAAAGGCCCAGGAAAGACCTGGGATCAGCAGAACGCACTGACGCTCAGCGAACCACCAGCTGTTGCATTCCAAAACAGTTTGATGAACTGCTACTTATATAGTGAGACATGCAACTGAGTCGAGCTCCACGAACAAAAATGTACATCATGACAGCTTGGTCCATTGGCAGAATGTCAGCTTAAGTACATAATCACAACTATTGCTGGTATTTCATAATTCTTAAATAACATAATGTGAGTCACCTGTTTAAAAAATACATTGATTTTCAAAGGACTTTCCATTTACTTTGTCTTTCAGTGGTCTCAATTTCCTTATAATTAGAGAAGCTAGCTCTAGACAATAAAACATGTCACTCTTAATTTATTTCAAATAATAGCAGTCATGTTAAGAGTCTACTGCTGCATTAATCATTTACGATTAACATGCTTTTAGAGGAGCTCATTTTACCAACATCAGTTATATCAATTAAAAAATGACTCCTCATATGCTGTCTGAAATGTCTGTGTGTGCTTAGCCTATCGGAAGCTTGCTGTCCATGTAATCAGGCGCTACTTAAAAAGAGATCAGTCAGAATATCTCAGTCAGTATTCAAAGGCCGTACACCCTCGACTATCCCCGCTGCACCAGCCTCTCAATTCTGAGCTTGTCAGAGATGACTCATGGTATTATTCCTGGTTCTGAAATCAGAGAAACGTGTTCGTCACTGCTTTTAATATTCCCTCTGTTCTTTCACTCACACACGCATAAGCATATACACAAATGTACATACACACAAATACATACACTCACACAGGTACACACACACACACACACACACACACACACACACACACAAACTCCCTAAACTGCTAAACTGTTTTAAGCTGCTGCATTGTAAATCCCATCTCTGGGGTGAAGGCATGTAAAGAAAGAGCAGAAGCCAGAGAATAACACCCTTCTCAGGGCAATTTATAGGCAGGTGGTGTATGAGGGGAGAACATTTCAATTCCAGACAGGAAGCCATACAAATTCACACTGCTGAACTGACAGGAATACATGGCTGATACAGGGCGCAGAGCAACCAGAAGGAATTAGGCTTATGTGACAGATGCCTCCGGTGGGAAGCAAAGAACTGTCATAGCCTTTGAGGCTGCTTAGAACCTTCTGGATTTCAACTTCACTGCCACGTACAGTATCAGAAGGTGAAAGGATGTTATTACCAAACTTTACCTAGTAGCACGTAAGGACTTTGGTCTGTAACCATACAGTTACAAGCTCAAGTCTCAGGAGGGACATACTTTTGTGCCTTCGAGCAAAGAACCTAATTTAAATGACTTCTTAAGTATAAGTATACTGTAGTTAAGTTGGGGAGAAGTATACTTACACTTACTTATATGCAAGTTGCCCTGTAAAATGTCTAAATATAGCAATACAATGAACTTGTATGATACAACATCCTCTTTGTTACAGCTCTTTTGTTTTGTTACACTGCTGTCATTGTTTGATACTTGCATCATCATGTCATGACTAAGTTCTCTGCCTTGGGTAGTTGGTTGAAGAAATATCAGCAAGCCCACGTGTACTGTATTAAAGGGAAAATCAAGCTTATTATGTTTGCACAGTCTGTGTCATTCTAGAAAGTAAACATGAAACTTACTGATGAGCTCACATAATCAAATACACTGTAAAGTATACCTTCAGTACTTTGAATGATGTTACTGGTGACATCTGACCCACTGAGAAGGAAGACACAAGATGATGACTTGCTTCTTGGCAACCTGAACGTTGGAAAAGGAAAAGAATGAGGGTAATTTAGAGCTCTGGCACATGGCTCTGACTGGGTCTAGCCTGAAGACGCTTCTGTCAGCAGGACTGACTCTCACTAGGAGTAGTGATTTGGAGTTCTGGGGATTGTCACTGGGCCCAGAGCTACACAAGAAAAGAACTAACTTCAGGATAATCAAGAGGTGGTACTCTAATAGCTGATCAAAGTTAAAATAGGAAAATGAACTTTTAAAAGCTTTTTTTGACCTGCCAGTTTAGTTTGCATAAAAGCTGCCGGTTTCCATATCTCATACCATTTGTTGCTTTAACAATAAAGGTGTTAACTCATTTGCAATTGAGTGTATTATCATTGGAGAACCTAGTGTGTGGATAGTTGTGCTGAGCACACTGTATAAATACTATGAGGTGCCTGACGTCCTTTGCAGAGTGCTGTGTGCCAGTCATCATTAGACCCCAGGATGCTCTGGAATGGGTTGTGACGTAGGGGCTGAGCACTCCCAGCCATGGACGGAGCCGGGCTGAGGCAGACATGCTGAGAACTCTGCACTGCACACGCCCTGCCACACTCACAGCCTTGCTGTGACGCCAGCGAGCCGTCAATGGCGTCCGCCTCAGCTCCGAGGGTGCGAGAATCCTGCGACGTTTGACCTTTTGGACCTGGTGGACAGCAGTAGAAATCTCCAAGGAAGCGAGACAGTTTGTCCTCATTATAATAACATTAGCGCACACTGATGTAAATCCAAGAGCTGTGGAGCAAGACTTTCCAGGAACTTTTACAAAGCTACTGATAACAGAGGTATGTAAACACAATACACACCATGAACCATCTGTATCATGAGAAGGTACTCTGCAGATCTCAGGACAGGCAGATAGATTCATCACAAGAACCGACTCTCTTCATGGCTGAAAGAGGGCACTTAGGTGTACACAAGTCATCATAGCACAGAGGTCTCCATCACCAGCAGGTCAGCAGCACCATCTGTAGGGACATGTTGACCTCAAAATGGCAGCCTTATTTCTGTCCATGGTAGGACATCCCAAAATGAAGCAGCATAGTTCAGCAAGGGCTACTCGGTGCATGCCCCGATGCTCTGGAATACTCGAATGCAGCCAGGTGCAGACCCTTATGACAGTGCAACCTTCCTCCGGCTGTCACTTCCACTTCCTCAGGTTTGGAGCTTACATCAAATAACAGTGCACGACAGCTAATTTAAAATGGCCATGCACCTCATTCATTCTCCCTGCTAACTCTACCCCTAATGGCTAATCCCACCAATTTTAGAGCCCCATTGCTCCTGAATGAGCTGTTCCAGATTTACCCTAATTTTCAGAGAGAGACCAATAGTCAGGTGTACCAACCCTAATTCCCAATCTAAACTGCCAAAATATAATACCACTGGCTAAGCATCCATTACCTTTATTAATCCATCAAATTACTAACCCACTGACAACATTTCCTAAATCTCCCTTCTCTTACCTTCTGAACCATTCCTATTCCTTAAATGACAAAATTTGGTATATCCAAATATTGCACATTTATATATTGTAGCTGAATATTCTACAGTAATAAGCATTGATACACTATCAGTGGATGAGACTCCTTATGACATTACGCGTTGCGCTTACTCCCTAAAAATAAGTATGAATCTAGCAATTTTGTGCATGGCTTTATTAATAAAAGATGATCTGCACAGAGCTGACCAGACGGCTGATGCTGTCAGGTAAGTCTTTGTCTGTGCCAGGCAGAGGAAAAGAAAACAAGAACGTCTAGTTTGATGTCACCATGGTAACGGCAGATGACTATATGGAAGGCAGAGCGCACAATGCCTACCACTCAAGGCTAAATTAGATTTGTCGTAATTCTAAGGAAATGCAACCGAGAGCTGCGCTCATTCACAATCATTTTCAGATAAAGGCCCTAAAATGGCCAAAATGTGACTAATCTTTTCTCCTTCAGCTACATTAGCAAAATTGATACGTGCATCAATGCAAAGGTATTGAGGACTATCTATAACAGGGGTTTCATAACATTAGCTCAGTAGACCTATTTTAGATCAATTAAACCCCATTTTGGAATATTGTATTTTAATGATCATTTTGCTAACCTTGTTAAAATAATCCCATCAACAGTTGAAATGGTAAGATCCTGCATATTGTCAGGGTTAAAAAAAATATAACAGTTAATGCACCAACCCATTATTTGTTTGTGCATAAGCAGTCTTATAAAACTATAAGAATCCTCAAATATACTGTTTGGTGGACATCTCCCATATTGCCATTCTGCAATATCTTATTAATGTGTATACTGATGTGAAAGGACAGCAGTACATTGTAAATGTCATGTCAAATACCAAGGAAACCAGCAAAGCACCAGGATATATAACATGAAAAGTTCCTCTGGCACCAAGGGCAACTCTTGCAGCTTAATAACGATACTTCTTCATGGCATATTAGATCTGATATAACAGATACAGTATAATAGATACTGATTATGCTATCAGTAGTGGGACTTGTGTAACCAGTGAATTTACATTTCTGCTGCAAATTACTAGTGGTGTATAAATAAAACACAACTTCAAATGTTACATTATAATGCATTTTGCCCATCCTGAGAAACAACTGAAGTAATATTTAGCCAGACATTTTTCCCTATTCATGCAAAAGTACAGTAATTATTTTGTAGATCATAGACATAATTAAAATGTAGCTGTAACTTATCATTATGGACAGTCTATTAGACAGTTGATCAATTGATATATATACCATGATAATGTGTCAGGGGAAGCAACCAAACCATACTTCTGTGATAATGTATCACACATCAATGTGTGTGTGTGTGTGTGTGTGTGTGTGTGTGTGTGTGTATGTATGTATATATGTGTATGAGTATTACAGACAATTAAAACCATAATCTTAACATTGTGTCACTGAGATACATTTCAAAGGGATGAAGAACCACCAAGTCACTTCAAGGTCATTTCTTCATTTTCTGCTACATGAAGACAGGGGTCGAAGTAGAGCCAAAGCAATTCTTCGTTAGTATGCCATAAACAAATTTCCTGAAAGGCTGTCATTCAGCAGAAAGCACCCAAGATGCAGTCTTTTGTGTGGAAAGGATTGCTTATGATTGGATAAGACAGAGGTTTAATTTTCTGGGAGTCGTAAACGCGGATTAAGTGCATACCGGGAACATCGTACTTTCGATGGATTCAACCTGTTCCTACCCTTGAGGCTAAGCATTTGCAGACAAAATGCGAAGCTGAACGTCCAGACGTACACAACATCCAAAATTAACGGCAAAATGCACCCTGAAAACAGGACTTGCTCTCTCCATCGACTGTGCCTTAACTGAAGCTAGTTTCTCCAGCTTCAGACTCCATTATTTTTGGCTAATTTCAGTTAATTTCTCCCTTTGGAGCATTATAATTCCGCTTCTCGTGATATTAATTAACAACCCGAAAGCATCATTTTGGGCAAATCTCAGTTAATTTCTCCCTTTGGATCATTATAATTTCACTTCTCATGATATTAATTAACAACCCGATAACAACAGCAAC
Source organism: Megalops cyprinoides (assembly GCF_013368585.1). NCBI lineage: Eukaryota > Metazoa > Chordata > Actinopteri > Elopiformes > Megalopidae > Megalops > Megalops cyprinoides. Next base: position 15,645,213 of record NC_050587.1, on the reverse strand, counting down.
GTTTCTTGAAACCGATAGTCAGATAAAAGTCAAAGATCGTTCAAGACAAAACTAATGTGGAGACACATCTATTATTCTGTATTAGGTCTACACATAGAATCATAACATTGACATTACGGTTAAAGCCTTAACAAAATAGGGTGTTTCAGATTTTCACTGGAAAATATTCGATGAATTTAGAAAAATATATTAAAATGAAACAATGTCAACAATCGGATGTGAAACAAATCTCTTTCTGATGGGGTGGTCCATTCAACGCTCCAACCAATACACAACAAGCACTAGGACCTCTCCGAGAAATGTTCTCAGTTTTAGGGCAGGATTGTAAATGCGCCATGACTCTGTATGTGTTGAGCTTGTTGCAAAACTGAATGTTCTTACGTTGTAAGGCCCATGTCCATGTCTCTCTGACCACAGCATTCAAATAAGAAAAACGAAAAGAGGTAGGTTTCAGAAAGTGAAGAACACTGCGAAAATGTAAGGCGTCAGCCGCGTCGCGACAGTGTGCCGTTTTCTGCTGTCTACAGAAGGTCATCGACAGTTTTGTACCGAATTTCATTCTGTGTCTGATCTCATTGCAGCAAACCAAGATGGAGTATGAGTGGAAACCAGACGAGCAAGGACTTCAACAAATTTTACAGCTTCTGAAAGAGTCCCAGTCTCCCGATACGTCCACTCAAAGATCCGTCCAACAAGTATCCTTTTGTGAAATGGAAAGGAAAAAACGAGAATATTAGCTGTGGTGTTTATTTTTCTTGTGAAGTTAGCTAGCTATGTAATTAGTGGCTTCCTATGGTTACACGCGGGATAGAGGCTGAAGCCCACATATTTTTATATGGTTAGCTAGCTAGCAGCAGAGTCTTATAATTGACCAATGAAATGCATAGCTTTTTAAGGCGCTCACACCTTAATTTTGTTTTCGGGGAGCGATTGTGCTTCCAGACCATGATTGTCTTGGCTTCTGATTTAACGTGATCTTTTCAACTGTACACACTGAATCGCTAGTTATGTAGTTAGCTAGCGGTAGGCTATCTTGCTAACGGTGGGCTATTTGCTAGACTATAAGGATAGTTACTGTATATTTCCTGTTTTGCTTGAAACCTGTCTTATATTTTACGCAGTCATTTGAATGACTATTATTCGCTCAGTTGATGGCTTCCAGTTGTTGGGAATGCAGACAACTGTACTTTCGTGCGTTGAATAATGAGCATTAGCTGGCGTTTTAACATTACTGGTGCGGTCAGTGTCAGGATTTTTTACCCTTGTGTCTAACAAAGAAACTGCTTGCCAGAGGATTAGACAGAACGCATTTCGATACATGCAATTAGTGAATGACTTCCTGATAACGAATTTTAGCCGGTCACATTTGCGTTGGCTGTTAAAAACATGACCTTAATTTGTACTCAGATTCGTGTCCGCCTCCACTACCAAGTTAAACCTCTGCTACAAAGCTAACAGCCTAGCTGTAATATAAATCGCGTAGTACAATGTTTTTTTTTCTCAGTTGTATTTTTTTTTTACCTGACCCATTGCCTGTAAAGAAAATTACGAAATAACGAAAGAATAGCCATTTTTCTCAAACGCGGTTAACCACGGTGTGCATTGAGTGGTATTTAAGGCAGTCTGTACAGAGATATCAAATACAATAATATCTTGCTCGCCGGCGATTTGTTTTGTTAGATATGTGCGTTAGCTAAGCAAACAGCGGCAGTCACAGGCGCTCTCTGTACGAGGGCTTTTCTTGCCGATTTCTGATCTTGTCGCAAGTGGTTGTGTACGATCGCTTCTAGACCAGATTACGTGCTGGTCTGAAGCTTGAAGCTTCTAACGCTTCTTTTCGATTCACCTCCTAAGAATAATGAGGGATAGTTATGGTGTAATTAGTATAGCACACAACAAATTCAGAGATAAATCGTACAGTGAGCTGTTCACCGACACTGCAAAAAGACCTTGTGGGAAACTGGCTTCCTAGACGAAAAGCCTATTCCTCCGCTTGTAATACAATATTCCCCTTTGGGTCTTCTTGTTTGTTACATTGTGCTGTGTTTAAAGGGAAGTGTTATCTGATGCGTATTCCCATTACACGTTTTCTTAACGGCATTCTTTCCAGAAACTGGAACAATTAAACCAGTATCCCGACTTCAACAACTACTTGATATTTGTGCTCACAAAGTTAAAATCTGAAGGTAATGTTTTTGTTTTTTGTTTGTTTTTCTGTTATGCATGACTAATCTGTTTTCTTGTAGTATGTTGAAACGTTTACTGACATGCACGCAATTTATATGATCCGAATTTAGGTTCCGATAGTTTTCCTCTTTGCCGTTAGACACGTTATGTTCGCATATTTACAGGATGTACCGGTTTAGAGGTAACTTCTCGCATACAGCTCCACTGACGGTAGTACTGTATCGATAGTGCCAAGTGGAGATACTCAGACACATGTCAGGGATGAATTGCTGGAAAAATATGGGTCACTCTAATTTTAACCCTGTTGCCCAGCACATCTTAGACCAGGGCCTTATGGTGTAACTGACTGCACCTAAAATTGGGAGAGAAGGTAACTTACAGTTGGTCAGGGCCAGTGTAAAAGGTTCTGTCTTCAGTTAGTTGCAGAATTTCACCTTTTTAAGTTTCACTGGACTTGTCCAAGATGACAAATCAGTGTAGGCTAGGGATGACCTTGAGGTAGGTATGGAATTTCCCTAATTTTAACTCCAAGGCTGACGGAGTACGACTTGGCTTTGACTGATGACAGTTCAAGTTCAGTTTTTTTTGCAGATGAGGTGGACAGAAGGCAACCTAGTTTCTGAAGTGTGGCCCTTGGTAATTGGAACCAATTGAGACTAATCAGTGATCCAATTTAACAATAAAGTGTTCGAAATGAACCTCACTACAAGGTTAGCTGTAGCTGGATATCCATTTCAGACTGATCAACCTCTAGTAAGTTATGTTTTAAAGGAAATGAAGCAGTGGGCTCATTGTAGAAGCAATGGTCCCTTTCTCAAATCTCAAAATAGGCTTAAAGACGTAGTGTGAAGTAATCTTTATCTTCTCTTTTAAAGGGAAAACGCATACCCTGTCCACTTCCTTGTTTAGTCTTAAGCTCGTGAAACATCTGTTAGCCTTCTTCCAGCCTGGGGAGAAATTTAAGTATCTGTATATCCCTCACCTGTCTCACTGGAAGTCTTGCTGTTTAGAAATACTCAGCTTTTGAAATAATTCATCTTGTGTCAGATGGTTGCATTTAAAGGTTAAAGGCACTTGGAACACACCTCTGAGGTAATGATGTTACTCTGATGGAAGTAAAAGGTTTTTTTAATGACATATTTTCTTAGAAAATGATCTCCTCCTGTTCCTCTTTCTTGTTTGCATCTTTTTCATGTCTTGGAAACGCTTTTGCAGCATGCCCACTTGGAATCTTGCAAGTCATTATCCCTGTGTTTTAACAGAAGCAGAGTGATCTCTTGGAAAAGCTTTCTAAGAAGCCTTGAGCAGTCTTCCTTTTAAAATGGTGGAATAAAGACATGCTTACAGGTTATCTAACTAGGCAGCTACTAACAAGAGATGTCAGTCAGATGCCTGGAAGTAGTTTAGAAGGTATAAGTGTAATGTTAGCTTTGTTTTTTCCACATTTTTTACATTGGCCTGCATGATGTGCTAAATTTATATTGACAGTTAATTTTATGCTGTGTATCTCGATGGAGTCATTCAGTATTTGTTACAATACATCCAGAACATATTTATGGGAATGGTTTGGTTTGATCATTTTTGTGTTGTAAATGGGAGTATCAGTTTCCCAACCTTCGATATGGATGGATTAGAGGATGGATTAGCCAAGCAGGGTTTAAGAGAATATATTTGAAGAACACACAGAAACTAACATGGCAGTTTAGCAGAATACGAAGAAGGAACTGCAATGCTGTCATTATAATATTATTACATTTGCTGATGTATTGTTTGATTTTGGAAATTATTTTAGTAAAGGGAAGACGATGTTTGCCATTCTGTGGTGGTGTGTCCTGTGAGTACAATGTAGCAGATGCAGTCTGATTAATCAAACCGCTCTGTGCTACCTGTTGCTTGTGAGTTCTCACTGCCTTTATCCAGTCACTTTGGGAGCCTGTCCAAGACACTCAAGAAGCTTGCCAGCGTTGAAAGAAGTTGATCCCCCAGACAACTAGATTGCCGTTTTAAGTGGCTGACAGAATTTTTATAACAGCTACTCATGGTCTGCATTTTACATTTTGAGTGTTCTGAATAGATGATAGCTGCAAGGTGGTAGTTTCTTTGGCTTCTTCCACGGATATTGAAACATAATAATTAGTTAGAATTATAGACTACCTGTTTGACTGATCAATTTTGCGTTCTTCTAAGCAATTTGGTGCGTGCATTCATCAGCTCTGGTTTACTTTTTCAAAATTGTGTTTACAGTCAGTTTTGGCTATTTTTGATCTGTCCATTAAAGCATACAATGGCGATCAGATAATGCTAACCTTGATAAGTGTTGGTTTGACAGAAAGCAAATAGTTCTTGTAATGCATGGGTGTGCAGCTGGAATGTCAACCAAGACAAGAAATACATTTTTGCTGTCACCTGAAAATTATGTTGCCAGAATATTTTCCTTTCATTTTAAACCATTTCTGCATCACCCAATAAACATTTTCTGTCCAGTTAATAAAGGCTCTGTCACTGTAAAACATTTGTCAGGTTTGAAAACAAAAACAGAAATGCCAAGGTATAAATCTAACATGCAATAGTTAAGGTTTTTTTTTCCCAAAGCCATAAAACCATACACCAACATTACCAAGCCATTCATTGCCACAGTATAATTTTCTTACCTCATGTCATGTTGTGCAATTATAGTATACATTCTTGTACAGTAGTTCCTAGCACAAATTCATGTTTTGTTTGTGTAATTCATGCATTTTTTTACATCACAGTATCTTCATTTTTATAATCTATATTCATCTTGGGAAATGTTCGTATGTACTGTTCAAAGTTTTATTTGACATTGCCTTTGAAGCTGAGAGGGGTTATGTCTGATGTTTACCTTTGAAATGTTTCTTGTGCTGAAGGCACAGTCAACATCTGTGCTCTCCTACCTGTCATTTCTGTTGCCTGTGTGCTGCCCAAAACTTGGTTTTCTGTACATTCAGTATCCAAAAGGTAAACAATAAGTAAGCCATCTTTTTATATTTTATTTATTGTTTGTCATAATGTATTGCACATCCCAGCATAATGCATTACAGGTTGAAGTCGGTAATTGTCAATATTTTACTGCTGTTGACAGTGGGAAGAAATCAAGCAAAACTCCCTTTTTGAGCTAGAAAACAAACCAACACTGAGAGCTGTTCTCAACCGTGCTTTCATGAGAATATTGGTTGCCAGTACTTTGTGCAGATGGTAAAGTGATGTCAGTGCAGTTTCGATCGGATCGTAAAACCACCTTTCACACCAAAGTCATTTTGTCCAGCTTCCTGGAAGCAAACAAAAGTTGTCCTTCACATAGACGACAGAGTTGAAAGATGAGATCAATGGAAGATGGCTTCGAAGCAGTCTTGCATATGTGAATTGACTGAAAGACTGAAGAAGAGATGCAAATACAATGATGGAATACAATGGTCTGTTACCACGCTTTGGTTTACCACCAAAGGAACAGTGGGAAGAAAGTACAGCACGCTCCAACATGACATAACTTTGAGGGGACTTGGTGCCAGAGCCGCACATTTTCAGAAGCATTTCCTGTAAATCTGTGTTTTTACTGCAGCTTAAATGCACGAGTGTTTCAAACCCTCTGTGGCATTCCTTACAGTATTAGCCAGCGCCATTTCAAGGAATTCTGTGCTTTTCATTATTTTCCTGTGACCTTCAGGTCAGGTTCAGTTTTAATTGAAACTCAGTTAAGACTGTATTGGTGTGGTCACCTTTTCGATGAGCTTGGAGAGATCTTCATATGCAGGGGTAATTCTCTTTAAATTGATATGAGCCTAATTATTTTTTGGGGTGGGGGTGGTGCATAGTGAAACCGTCATTTAAATTTCAGCGTATTGTTTTTGTGTCTCTGAAGTGTATAGAATATACCATTGTATATAAATAGTAGCACTGATACTTAGCTGAGATTCAGTAGTCATACATTTTGTGCGAATGGGAATTGCTTACTGCATGGCTCTGCAGAGTAGCTCTTAAAGTGTAAGTTTCATGTATTTTCTGAAGTTCCTCTTCAACGCAAAGTGGCACGTGAAGGATATTGTGTTAGTATCCTTCATTAAGAGGGAGTAATTGAAAAATGCTTCCTGTGTTTTCTGTCTGCCGAGAGCAAGATGGCTGTGTTGATGGTAGGTGTCGAGAATGACTTATGGTCGTGTAGCCAAAATTAAAGCATTAATCCATCTGGAGATTCATCTCAGCAGTTCACAGTGACTAATTTATAGTCTGGCGAATATTTACTATCAAGCTTTTTTTTAATGAATGGAAAACGCAGTGTGATTAAAAAAAAAAAACACTTCATGTCATAATCCAGGCCAGTCAGAATGCATCAGGAACATTGCATGCTTCTATAAGAGCTCTCCAGCTGAGCTGCCTCATAAAAGCTGTCGGACAAAATTGTTCATGAAACATTGTGTTAGTGTAACATTCACAAAGTGCGTAATACCATCTAGCGAACGACACGGAGCGGAGTCCGCCTCTGAAGAGGACCGCCACTAACAATAATTTTAGATGATTTCCGCAATGGCTTTCTTTTTTTTCCTCTCTTGCTGCCACCCTCCTCTTTCATTTCTAACGGGGGAAAATTGGACATGCTCTGAGGAAGCCAGTGTGTTGGCTGTAATTGATTTTTTTGCCTTCTCTTCGGGGCGATTGATTTATGTGAAAAACAGTTAAGTTGACTTTCATGTCACGCCTGTCCAGGCTTCTTTATCTTAATTTTCCCGGCTCTGACGAGAGAGCGTTATGCTGGAACTTCTCCTTTTTCCATTCACTAAATTCCACTCGCGCTGAATTATGTCCCAACCAATAAACTGTGCTGCTGTCATGTATTGGTGAAAGGAACTGTGCTTGTAAACAGCAGGTTGTGGGTTCAGATTCTGTTTGGGGGCACTGCTGCTGTACGCTTGAGTTAGGGACTTGACCTTAACGGCTAAAGTACATACCTAGCCATACAAATGGATAATACATGACGGCGTGAGCTATGTACGGTAAATCATCAGATCAAAGCAAGCGTAATGCACATATGCATATTATAGCTCCATGCCTCTATGGCAAAGTGGACTCCGTTTCTGCAACTGACAGGCCCTTGGCGCATGACCAGTGATATGAACAGCTGCCTGCTTTGGGTCTGTTTGCGGGGGCTCAGGCTCTAAAGAGCTGTTGGAGACTCAAGGCAAATTGGTGCTAGTGTGTTTGTGTGTTTGAAGAAAAGGTACCCATGTTAATGAGGACAACACATGAGGCACTTTACCGTTTTAATGTTGCCATTTCTTCAGTGTGGCCTTAATATTTGTGGCTGCAGTACAGATTCACACGTTTTGTAGAGCGAATTTTATGGGGAAATCCAACAGCTCTGCCCAGTGGTCCAGCATTAGTGCCTGCTTGTGAGGGTTTGAGTTCAGGGTCTTCGCTACTTGTGTACAAAATGATATTTAAAGAGGACGACTGTGAGCAAATGAAAGCAGGTTTTCATCATGCGCCTATTATCACCCCTAACTGCTAACGGTGACGTGTGGCGTCTGCTTTCCCAACTTATTAACCCCGCCCCCCTCCACCCCGCAGATGAGCCCACGAGGTCCCTGAGCGGTCTGATCCTGAAGAACAATGTCAAGGCGCACTACCAGAACTTCCCCAACGGCGTGTCGGACTTCATCAAGAACGAGTGCCTGCAGAACATCGGTGACTCCTCCCCGCTCATCCGAGCCACCGTGGGTAAGCTGACACCGCAGCAACAAAAAGGCACTGCCCCAGACGCCTTGCTGTTGGCCCGTTAATGGGCTACCGAGATATCAGTAGAGATTTGTGCTTGCTACCGAATGATTTTTCCAATACAAAACGCTCTTGTGTACTCTCTTCCATATGTTTTGTATTATGAGCGATCATCTTCTGCTAATTGGTTTAGTCAATCTTTGGCTTGTGGAAAGGCAACTGATAGAGGAAGCATCTGATTTAAGAACCACTGGAACTCCTGCTAAAATTTTACTACATTCTTTCTGTGTTTGTTTGTTTTTGGCTGACACTTAAGCCTCATACATAACAATGCTACTATTAAAATTCTGCCACAGTGTGCTGTTGAATAATTGAACAGTTATCAGGAACAGATACAGGGAATGTTTTTTATATACTTCATACAGCTATACACGCCTTCCTAGAAATGTGAGATTGCCTAGCTTAGTTTTATCTGATGCTCTGGAGAGATTGTATTCATGTGATCAGTGCAGACGAACGTGTTATATAAGCAAAGCCTCTGGTTTTTTTTCCGCTTGTTTTTTTCCGTCATTTCTCCCAGAAATAGCACCAATTCAGACATTATGTGGTGGGTCAGATGCATTAGCCAGATTTATTTATTTATATATCTTTATCTTTTTTGTTTGCTTTACTTTAGTTATTTAAAGCGTCAGTTCTAATTAAGTCCAAATTGGTAATGTATTGTCTTTCAAGTCTGTCTCTTTAACACATGCATGCATTTATGCCCAATTAGTTAATGACACCTAAATTGTACCCACTTTTACTGTAATATATCAGTGTAAGAAAATGGGGTAGAAAAAAAAACAAAATGAAACAACCATTTGGTATTTGAGCCTTCATGTTCATGAATGTGCTGTTAGCAGTGATGGAACAGCAGTACTGTCAGCATGGATGTAATACCATAGTGTTTCCTTAAGAATTGGCAGCAATTATCTCCCAGTGCACCATTGTCATGGGGACCAGACCTTCGAACAAATTAGCAAGGGGACAAAGTGTGCTTGCATGTTATTGTGATCCCTTATTCGCACTCCCGGGAGAAATGTCTTGTTTTAGGTCAGTGTGTTTCTTCAGCCCGCGACTTTCAGATGTCAGCTTGCCAGCTAGTGAGCAATTTTAGGATCTCAATGAAAGCTCACATGTCAAAGCCACCAATCACAATTGCTCCTCACTTAAGAACAGAGATAAAGGGTCCACCCCAGGCTTGCGTCCCCACGCGCTAATCTGAAACCTCGAGATGGCCTCCACCACCAAGACCTACAGGCGTCCGAGCGGCTGGCGAGGGGGTGTTTGCTCACTGAGGTTCTCGTCGCTTTGTGCTGACCTCACCTCCGGTTTCTCGTCCAGGTATTTTGATCACGACCATCGCCTCGAAGGGCGAGCTGCAGAACTGGCCGGAGCTGCTGCCCAAGTTATGCAGTCTACTGGATTCCCAGGACTACAATACGTGCGAGGTGAGGACTTCTGCCGGGAAGAAATGGCTCTAATAATCCGGTCTCAGTCAGTATAAAAGTCTTTCTGATATCTGGGTGTGTGCCCAGATCCTGTGGTGGAAGGAAAGGGTATTTCAGGCCCTCGCTGTTTTTAAGGGGCCTCTTTAAACCAGCAGTGTAGTGTGTTTCTCATGTTTGCTATGCTGCTATTTCCCTGTCAGCGACCCTGCAAGAAACTTGTTGTTGTTTTTAATTATGTCATTATGATTGTACCCATGTGTCCACTAAATTAAGCACTACGTGTTTTCTGTGTTACATTATTTTTAGATTTTTAGAGTTCCACTGATGGCTTGTGTTGTGGGAATTGTAAAATAATTAAAAAAAATATATTTTGGTTATGTAGTGAATTCTGAGCTTGTAGCAAAGGCCCTAAGCAGTAAAAGGTACACTAAGAGGTACCTGGGTCTTTTTAATGGCCCCACCTTACCATAATGTAGAGTGATGTGGTCTGTCAGCAATCTGTCATCACAACAGAGCTGCCAACCAGAGTGCTGGAGAGAAAAGTAGAGCGCTGTTTGCACAGACGACTGAGCACTCGGAAAATAGCTTAAAGTCATGAGGTTTGATCTCTAGTCATGGGATATCTCCCTCAAAGTAGCGAGCACAAAGCTATTCTGCTCATGATAAAACGGCCAGATGATCCTGAAAGAGCAGCCATTATAGCAGTGCGTTCTTGAGGTCTCTGCAATTTCATTACGCCAGGATGCTCATACTTCTCATAATTGATAGCATTGTTCTTGTTTTAATCAATGCCGTCTCAGTCAGGACAGCTTTTATGAAATGAATGATAAGGTTGATGCTCTGAAAGTAAACTCCTGTGCGTAATCATGATGTTCAGTAGCAGTGTGTAAATTGGCATGCACTTTGTCCTGTGACGTTGGATTTGCACTATATGACTGACGTGCCCGTCCGGTGGAAGTGACCTGCAGGTGTGGAGTCTGAGCAGACATCAGCCAGTCCCACGCCTCTCAAATGCCTTAGTCACTAGTCTTTTGCATGTCGGTCCTCTCACAAGGGTGTGATTGCTCCACCCCCTAAAATTAGGTGGAAACATTCCTGACGGTTAACGGTTTGCAGCCGACATCAGGCTAAACAATAACAGCCTTTCGAATTCAACACATTATCAGAATAAGCAGGAACAGCTGGGGATACGCGGAGGGGAAAAAAAGCGCTCAGGATTGCCAGCTTGGCCCAGCGCTGCTTCTCAGAAGAGGAGGTCGTAAAGCGCCCGCTCCAGCCCGGAACGGCGTACATTTAGTTAAACGAAGGCCGGGTGTCCCGACACACCTGACGTGCGGGAGAGATAGAGAGAGACGGGGGAGATGAGGAGTTAAGATCTTGGCCCGCGCCCCACTGTGCAATCGGGCCCCAGGCCCGGCAGCGGATTCCGGAAACTGGAAAGCGACCCAAAAAGCTGGAGATTACTTAGTGTCGGAGGATTCGTTCCCCGGCGCTTCGTCGGCTGTTGTGTGGCGGAGGGCTCTTCACCCGAGCTAACCCCGTCCTCCCATCCGCTTCGCTCTCGAAGCGCTGTTTGACCTTAGGTGATTTGCCCGCTGCGGTGCTCCACCGGAGGACGAGGGCGGAACATCTGTCTTTTCTGCCAGCGTGTTCTGATTCGGCACACGAACAGAAACCCCCGGCGTCCTCCTTAAATAGATTAATGGCAGGATTTTTGCTGAGTCAAGACCTGGCCCGCGTGACGTGAGCACGGACGTTTTAATGCTGTGGTCATGAGTCGGTCAGAATGGGGGGGGGGGGGGGGGGGGGGTCGAGTAACATCCCGCTGATGGCCTTTTCAACTCCCCTCTCACTTTTCTGTGTGCTTTCTACCATTGGATGATGTTTATCAAGCATCACGTATGTAGGGCTGTGACGGGCATGGCTTTATTGGTTCTGACAGTTCTCAGGGGGGGGGGGGGGGGGGGGATGTGGCTCCCAGCAACTCTGCTGTTCCAATCAGGACAGCGAGGCGTGCGTAACTGCAGCTCTGCCTCTACCCCACTGTAGGGTCCGTGCAGCCATTTTTGTGGTCCGTGTCTTTGTGAATGTGCTGCTATCTCTGATCGCGGAATCCAGTTTTGTTGGTGTGTCACAAGTGGTACATAGGAACTCACTGTTCAGCAGTGAAGTTTGGGTGTCCGTTTCAGTCCAGTTCAGTCCGAATGTGTTAGAATCGATCTGTTCTTTACGGTAACCGCGGTCAGCTACGTTCTGCTGCTGCGGGGCTATCTCTGAGTTTAAGCCCTGCTTTTTTGCATTGGACGCCCGGAGGAAGGAATCTGGAGGAGATGCATACCACAGGCTGTGCTGCCAGCGAGACTTCTCTTTTATTTGGCAGTGTCCCTCAAAGTTTAATCCAATACACATGTTTAGAATTCGGGTTTGGATTTATCGTTGCTGTTTCGGGGGGGGGGGGGGGATCTGGTCCCCAGTGGCTGATCTCCAGAGTGTGCAGATTGGTTGGATTGCCTCGCCGTGATTAGTTGTCTTGCCTTGATCCTCCATTAATCTCCCATAGACGTTCTCTGAAAAAAGTTTCGCTGGTCTTTAGGTGGAAGGGATGGGATCAAGATGGATTTTCCCTGAAAATAAATGTGGGGGAAAGTGGATTTTATGATTAAAGAAGGCAAAAATGCATTTGGGAATGCCATTCAAATCCCTGTGTCATGGATAGAATGTTATGTCTCATTCGCATTCCGTCAGGTAGCATGTCAAACGGCAGCGTTTTTCACCAGTCTACTGCTGTCTCTCTCACATCAGCGATGCCAAGAAAATAGCGGTGGGGAGTATCCTGAGAATTAACTGCCGCAAAGCATTGCATGCCAGTTTTAGGACATGTTGCCGTTTGGGTCTTAGCGAGTGTTTAGTTGGCGTTTGTGTTGCGAACGTGCTTGGAGAGAGGCTGTGAAGAAGTATCAGTTTTCTCTAGACGTACGGCGCTGAATTGGAATTTAGACATCGTCAAGTAATGTGTAGTAAATTATATAAAATTGTTTATGAAGGCTGTAAGGAAAGATGTCTTGATTCATCAGCAAGTCTAGCTTTAAATACAAGTGTCTAAATATATTAGATTGTTGATGTGAGACTGTGGACTGAAAACCTCTAATGGAAAATTTGCTTATTGGAGATTGTTTGAGCATTTTAAAAGTATAAAGTAATATCAAAGCTGAAGTGCCGTCATTAGACTGTGTAATGAGTCAGTTGAAGTAGTACAGATATTTGCCCTGAAAACTGGAGAGAGTGCTGTAGAGATGTAATGCTGTGTGTTGTGGAATTAAATTATAAAAGCAGAGAAACACTTGGTTTAATAAGTCTAGAGTTACAGGGAAGTGAATGTATCCATTGGCTTTGGTTTCCTAACTGCAAACAAGTGAACATGTGAATTCCAGCCATTTTGTGCAGGAAATCAGCGTAGCATAAAAAGCCTCATTAATTAGTCAATGCACAGGCCTTTCTCCGAGCTGAAAAGAATTTGTGGAAATAATAGAAGGCGTAACATTGAGGGACGGAGGCGTGTTTCCGAGGGGTTTAAATGGCAGCACAAAAGCCGCATGGCACAATGGCATTAAGAAGGAACAAGATCTCACACCTCTCTAATCCAGCTGTATCATTATGTATCATTTAGCAAATTATGTACAGTAATGAATTTGTATGGTGCGTTTTAAACAATATTATTGTCAGCTGCAACACCCTCTCATTTTTTTTCCCTCTAAAAATCTGAATTATAAGGCCAAACTAGTCAACAGCAGATGCAGCATTTGGTGTAAATGGTTCATGACAGCTAACAAAGTTGCTTTGCGAGACAGAATTTTGTAAAGGTTGTTTTGTATGTTTGGATCACCAGCTCTTCTCATTGCAGTTTACGGAGCTGCTGTAGTTATATGGCAAATGGGGAAAGCTTTATCTTGTACTTTTTCCCCCGCTAAGCAGACTGAATAATCTTTGCAGCTGCGGCACACTACTCACTGTTTACAAAACATGCCCCTGTCTGGTCGCAGAGGATGTTAACTGGGCACAGGAGAACAACACTATACTCAATTCATAATGCATTATGTTGGGAGGAATACATGCACGCTTGTTCAGGTCCAAATACTGAGTTGTTCGTTGGACATAAAAAGCGAATGTTGTCACGAAGCGGGTATGAGCTCTTCATCCAGTGTGCGAGCGCGCACCCAGCCCCCTCGTGCCTCGCTCTGTACCTTTGTCATCCGCAACCTCGCGTCGCGGGTAACCGCTCCGTTGCAACAGGGGCCTAAAATAGCACAGATTCCCATGGAGCACCGGGAACGGGCCCTGGAAGGGCGCCAGCCGCTGTAAATAAAAAAAGCGAAGCGGTCGGCGGTCAGGACTGCGTGATTGATAGCGCAGTGCGGATTAATCATTTCGTGTTTCGTACCAGCTATCTCCCTCCCCCCTCCACGTCCCCCCTCCCTCGTTTAGTGGGAATCAATCGCGTGCGGGGTTGTTTGGGGAATAGGAACTGGGTGTTCTACCGGGAGCCCCAGGCCGGCCCGGGCTCAGTCAGAAGAGCCGCTCTTGACTGAATTTCACTGACGGTGCACAGGGCGTTTTCCGAATGGCCCTCCGTCAATGTGTCGAGTAAGCACCAGCATCCCTTTTGTGCGGAGGGCAGATCCCTGCGCTGGGGTTTCTGCGTCGCTCGGGCGCTGTGGTCTCTGCCGCAGGTTGGTGGGGGAAAAAAAAGGCAATTCTCCATTTTTTTTTTTTTTTTTTTTGTCATAAACTGTTTGGGATTGAACAATTTTTCTTTCACAGTTCTTTTCAACCTTGCCCTAAAATTGACTCCTGCCCAGGTGTGGGCTTGTATTTGATATTTAATGCTGCTGTATATTAAAAATAGAGATCATAAGAAAATGTGTCTGTTCAGCTTTTTTCAGTGTATGTGTCTACAAGATCTTCATGAATCACCAAATCCATATTAAATAATTCTTGTTTGCCAGGCAAAATCTGGATGCTAAAATGAGAAGTGACAAAAGGCCATTCATGACAGTACATTCAAAAAATTGTTGTTTGATCACAGTCATGAATGCCAACAGCTATTAAATGTGCCAGCAGCTCTGCCCTTGGGTGGTATAGACGTCTGCTTTTTCATCAGGTTGCTGTGTATGTAATTTCAAAATGAATTAAAACCACACACAATGAATGTACTTATACGCCCTGTTAGCTAGGCCTGTAATACAACTTTGATTTTGATATATACATAAAAATCTTTTAACATCATTTTGTGTCCACAAAAAATGTTCAGCTGTGTGTCAAACCGAAGAAGTTCTCCAGCTATCCAGCTTTGTCTGTTCCAGTCACCTCAACTCCACCAAACATCTAGCTCTCTTAGCTAGCTAAAGGGACCTAGCTAACTTGCTGGACTTTTACATACTATAGCTGGTGCCCAGTAGTGTCATGCACAGATATTTTTAGACTGTTTAAAAGGGCTTCTTTAAATATTGTTTTAAATTTTTGCAGTGGCAGACTCACTGACATGTTAGTCATTTGATGAGTTCCTCAAGCTCTATCAGTAATTGTTGACGTTATATAGAGAGACAGCCGTTCTTACCAGCCCTTCTTGCACGGCTGCTCTCAGCACTAGCCTAATTAGTCAAACGCCGTCTTGGCTGTACAACACTGCAGGCGACCGCAGCATCCCTGTCATTTTTGGAACGCAGTCAATTTTCATCATTCTCCTTTCGCCACAAAATAATATGGAAAAGTGTCAAACTAAAAAACGAACAAAACGAACCTTTGTAAAGAAGTGGGAGTCTGAGCCTGGCCGCTTGCCACGGCTGGGGAATGCACAGGGAAACCCCTGCTGTGTGAGCCCAGAGCTGCCGTTGACAGTGGGGAAGGTGGAGGAGGACTTCTGAGAGTTCAGTAGGAATGGAAGAGCCTGGATGGCGTCCCTGCAGTAGACAGCCTTTAGATGCAAAATATTTAGAGCAAAATAAAAATATTAGCCAGTTAGAGATTTTTATCTAGCATTCCTGTCAGTTCTCCTTTCAGCATCACCCCTTGTGAATTTTAGTATTGGAAAATCTGAAATTGCAGCATTCATAAATGCAAAAACTCAGTAGAAACCCCCGTTCAGCATCTCTCTGGGCCTCACATTACAGGGAAATAGAACTGTTATGAGTACATTTTACATTATACTATACATATAGGTGATAGGCAGGGAGGAGTTGTCTGGGAGTCCCAACCGTAACCGTTGACCTTGTGCCTGCAGTTGCGTTTTGTGGTTGTGCTCGCCTGTCTGAGCTGCTTGAAATTCCCCTGGCGTTAAGACCGTAAGGTGCCCTGTGTTACACGCTGAAGGAAGAGAAAAGTAGAGGGTCTGAAACTGAGTCTAGCACTGGAGATTTCCTAAGCTCAGTTTGGGCTCTTCCAGGCTGCGGTTCACTGACCTATTTCCAGGGATTTACTGAGGCGAGTGTATCAAGTACTTTTAAAAAAAAAAAAAAAAAAAACCTTTTGGACCCTCACTTTCTGATAAGAAAACCAGTTTTTCTCACAGGCTTTTTCCTCAGCCAGATTCATATAATGCATTCCCTGACCCCACCCCCCCCCCCCCCCCCCCTCTTCCTCTGCAAACCTTTTAAGGCAGTGCTGTGTGTGAAAATCAAAAAGCCCCTTCCATACAAGGGACCTGCATTGAAAGCTTACACGATTCAAATTTTATTTCCGGTTAAAGCAGTAAATATAGCACACTTACATTTAGAATGTATTGCTTTCTCCACAAGCAGGGTATGATGGAAGTCTTATTAGCCTACTTGCCCCATGTGACTTAGTCTGAGCCAATCAGAGGCTGGCGAAGCTTGTATGGCAGGAAAATAGTAGCTAATGAAAATGTTCTAATGTAAACAATACTGTGTTTAAAAACTTGATTTGCTTCTGGAAAAAAAATTGAGCATTAATCAAAGCCTTATTTGGCTGAACGATCCGATTACCCGTTTAATTGCTACAGCCCTATTAAAATGAATGCCTTACACAGTTAAAAGGGTTGACCTTCTGTCGCCTAGCACAGGGAGTGCAGCGGCATGGTACATTGCTATAAATCCTGTTAGTCTAGTAGAGATCATTTGCTCCTGCAAGACACTGATGTATGTCCCTATGTCACCCAAGTGGCACTAAAAGAAAAAAATTGTCTCCAATTAGAACCGAAGAAGTAAGAGATTGCCTTGGCAGGGACCTAAAGGAACATCCGACAAGACTGCTACAGCTGAGTGCGCCGTGGTTTTCTCTGCAAAGCCACGCTATAAATTGCTCCCTCACGAAACGCGTTGCAAGAGAGCAGTCTTTGATTTTTGTCTCAGAGATTTAGGTCAGTTATTTTCTGCCGACGCGATCAGGAGTTGTGATTAGGATCCATAAAAGGTTTACTGTGTTGATAACCCTCTCGATAAATCCCCTCTGGTGTCATAAC
Source organism: Megalops cyprinoides (assembly GCF_013368585.1). Taxonomy (NCBI): domain Eukaryota; kingdom Metazoa; phylum Chordata; class Actinopteri; order Elopiformes; family Megalopidae; genus Megalops; species Megalops cyprinoides. The sequence goes on along the minus strand of NC_050587.1, from coordinate 15,628,332 downwards.
CGCTGTACAGCGAGCTGTACCCGTGCGTCAGGCAAGAGGCACCTCATTTTAATTGCTGCAGGTCTCGCAAAGGTGTGCAGCGTTGGGGATAATGTGGTAATGAAGAAGTTAATCCAGGGAGAATTAGTAATCGGATCATCTAAACCTCTAAAGAGTTTTTTTTTTTTTTTTTGCTTGGTTATTTCCTTTGAGCCGAAACTGGTCAGGGCCTGGTCATAACCTGTCTGAGAACGGCACAAGGCAGGCTTTTGTTTTTCACAGCCTAACAGGCTCTGGAAAAGGTGGGAACCTACACCTGATGTAGCCATAATGTACTGAACATTCAGACTCTAGGTAGGAGGCCTATGTCGAGTAAATGTGGAAGGAAAGTCATAAAAATAACATGCAGGAAATTATTAGGATAGCTTCTTTATTTTGTGAGTTAAATATTTATAAAAGGTAAGTAAATAACTTGTGCTCGCGAAGATAAGCTTTTAATTGTTGATTTTCTTTGATGAAATCACTGGGCAACTTCAGTGCTCCTTGTAAACTTCCCTTTACAGTGCAGTTAACTCAAAATTGCTTCATTTGATCTTTCGGGAACAGAGTGTGCTAATCCAGATTACTGTTGAGTTGCAGGGTTTTTACAATGCGCCTTTGTCTGCAGAACTCCAAGACAGCGCTTTCAAAGAAACAAATCTTGCCAAAAACCAAACGAGCCAATCCGTGGCCACCTGGATATCAGTGCTGCCTCTGTCTGTAGAGAGAGTGTGCTCACATGAAATTTCTACAACAGTGTCTGCAAAGTTATAGGAGATAACCACGATACGGTTACATCACATGTATACACACAGATGGAGAGATGCATGGAAAGGCAGTAGCAAAAAAATTTTCACATCGGCGCTCTTCAATAATAACCTTAGATAATGTATGTTATGTAATTTTCAATGCCTTTTCTTCTTCCAGTGAACCCAGCCTGGCCATAACCCTGTCAGCCCATGCCTGTGTGCGTTTGACATAAAGCTATGCCTGCACACACTGGAGGTTACGGTAGCAAATCCCTTCTGTAAAGGCCTCAAACCAGCATGGCACGGAAACTGACCCCCATGTTCCATTAGATTAGCAGTGTTAAGATCTGACATTTCGGATACCGAAATAACATGCCCAGGCTCACTCTGTAAAGAAAAAAACAATGGAATAAAAACCTAAACAGAGCAGTCGTGAAGGCTTGGCAGCATTTCAAATGGCCACTATTGGTGGAGGGCTCTCTTTATTGTTGCATTAATATTTAACTGAGATCTGATTACTGACATTTCCTGCTATTAAAGCAGGACAGTCCTGGTCGGTCTTCCTGGCTCAAGTGGCCTCCTAATGAGATGAGTGCTTCAGTGCAGCTTGGCTTTGGCCTTGGGGAAGGGAGGCAGGAGATGCCTGACCAAGCATCTGGTTGTTATCTGTCGAATGTCAAGCATGCCATTTAAAATCTCATTTTATTCCAGATTTCCCAGGCTTGGCATATGCTTGGGCTGCATTTCTTGTTTGGCTTTTTGTGTTACCCGATTAAGAAATATTGTTGGGGAGAGAGCAGGCTTTTATACTGTATTTAACCAAATTAGATATTTCATATTAATTTATGCAGCTGTGTGATTACTAACACAGTTAGTTTAAGCACATTTCTCATGGTGTCGAGCCCACAGCACCCTGCTGACTCCTCTGCGTTGCCACCCAAGCTACAAAGGGGGGGCCACGTTTTTGGAATGAAATCAGATTCCCGCGAGCGTTCGGAGAAGCGCGTGCCGGGAGCGCTTCCCGAAAGCGCGCAGGGGGGATCGCTGGCGCCCCTTTAAGTTTCCCAACTTTCCGAGCGTGGCGTGAGACTAATGGACCCTCCGCTTATGCTATTAAAAGACCAGAGCAGGTGCTGGGCGGTAAACATTTATAGAACGACGGCGATCACTTTATATAGGACTGCGAGAGAGCAGTTTTACTGTCATGACTGATGACAGTTTAAAAGCCTTTGTTTACTCAGACCGGCTCACTCCGCCGGCAGAGCCTTAGCTGTGTGTGGACACCACGGGTCTTCCAGAAAGGCAGGGCCTGTCTCTGCTGTCTCTAGTAACATGGACACTGAGGAGAGCTGGGGAGAAGCGAGGTGGGAGCGTTTTGTAGTTCTCGCTTCGACCTTGGCGGCTGGCAAGGTGAAAGCCGACGGATGCGCGTTGAGAGAACTCCCCGGCTCCTCGGATCGCGCCGCCCGCCCCGCCGCGCAGACCGTTGCCGTGGCAACAGCCTGGGATGGCATAACTGCGACGGTGGCGGCGGCGCTCTTTTTTTTTTTTTTTTTTGTGTGTCTGTCGTTCGATTCTGATTCCACACGTGTAGGCAGATCGCTGGGATGCAGGTCAGAAGTTTGTCGCGTCTGATACGTCTAAATATTTATCCACCGGGGTGGAAAATAGGGGCTGACGGGATGGTTGTTGAATGTGCAGGTTAGCCTGTGGTGTGAGCACAGGCAACACTCATGGAAATGTGGATGCTTTTCTCACTTGGAAGTGATGGTGCTGTTGAAAGCTTATGTATGGCAGTGAATGTATACTTTACAGGGGTTTAATAGCCATGGGCGAGAACACAGGTTGTAAATGCCCATTGAAAGCCCTGACGTAGCTGACATACCATAATCCTTGGTCTTCAGATGATGCTTAATACTGCCTTTAGGCAGTCCCTGGTAAAAAGGCTTTGTGTTATGAATTGACACTCAGTTGTTTGTGTTTAGCCAAGTATTTGGCATTTGTAAGACTCCAGACATGTATGCACACTACATGTTGGTGGAAAATAAAATGACTCTATTAAGTAATCTGTGCTGACAGCCCTTTATGACGGTCCTGTTTATGATGATCCTCTTTCATGACAGAATACCGCATTAGTTGTGTTAGGACACAGACTGGATTTATGGTGAGAGTGAGAGGTTGGGGACCAAAAGCAGCACAGTAGATAAATAGCAGGAGATGTAAGCCTTTTCGCCCCATCAGGGGTTTTTCTTATTTTAGTTTGTTTTCATGCATTGAATTGGTGAGGGGGAACTGAGGAAGAATTATTTCAGGTTTGGTGTTTGTTCACTGCTTTGCTCAGTCTGTCATTCAACACCAGTCTGAGGTCTGTCTGTTTATTCACGAGCATCACCTCAGCAGCCCTTGCGCAGATCGGCTACGCTGTCAGGATGGGCTGTTAGAGGGTGCAGATTTGTCGCTTTACACCGTCCACATAATATGCAGATCAGTGGATCTGCACATTGTCTGCTGTAAAATGATGCCGAGAAACAGGCAGCATGATTTGCCACTTGTTCTCCATGCCCTGTCATTCCTGAACTGTCTCACAGTGTCGCAATAATTCATATTTATACACCACTTTAAGTGCCAGTGTGCAATATACCTTCATGCAGTTGTAGTTTATGAATTTTAAGTTTATGAATATTTCACTTAAGCCTAAATTCATCTAGCTTTTTTGTGAAAAATTTATACCTCCAAGCTGTGCTGAGGAACATATACCATCTTACAGCAGTGGTTCTGTAGGAAAATAGGACTGGGTTTCTGATAATGAGGTTTACAGGAGGGAGGCCATGAATGCATTGTGCTGTAAAATGGGGAACCGCCTGTAAATCATATCGACCTTCTTAACAGTTTAAAATGAATGTCAAGTACCAATTTGTAGTACTCATGATTCAAACCGTGATATGGCAAAGTTCCTTTTTGCGGAAATAAGAAGGCAACTGTCCATTGTGTGGGCCTACAGTTAATGACCCTTTTGTTGTGATTCGTGGACCTCAATTCCATTCATGCGTTTTAGTCTAAGGTTATACATTGTAATATCAGATTTTGAAAGGTTAACATACACAGCCCTGCCTGTCTTAGTACTTAAGGAAACTGAAAGTCTGTTGTGAACAGTGCACATCTAATACAGAATGTGGCATATACACCTTAGTGAGTGGGAGTTGAGTAACCTCGAAGGGCTCTTTAGGTCTGTTTTTGGTTAGATAAATCAAGAATTCTTTACTCCAACAATTTTCTTTTCATCCGAGTGTCTAAATTTACCTGTAGATGGCAGTTCCAAATGGTTTAAACATACCTCATGGTGGCATGAGTATGGGGGGTTTGAAAGCGGGCAGCTTGGTTGGACAGTGCAATGTCTTGTGTGTAGCGCACAGCCTGGTGACTTTGAGCTGAAGCAAAGTGGAGGAGGAGTTGGGTAGTTCTGCGAGCAGGGCTGGTGAATGTGGGTGTGATTTGGTGAGCAGAGCTGTGGGATGTCAGTAAGTGGGTGGTTTTGTGGGTTGGGAGGACCGGTTTACTGAGAGTCCGCACTGCTCTGACCCCTAACCCTACCTCCCTCCCCCTTTTCCCCAAGGGGGCATTCGGAGCGCTCCAGAAAATATGCGAGGACTCGGCCGAAATCCTGGACAGCGACATCCTGGACCGACCCCTGAACATCATGATCCCCAAGTTCCTGCAGTTCTTCAAGCACAGCAGCCCCAAAATAAGGTGGGAGCGGGGCCCCTCCGCCCTTACCTCATGGCACAGATGATGGCAGACAGCATTCAACATCAGCTCCGCTGGTGCTTCGGAGCACACGAGGCATCACTCCTCTCTGCCCTTGTTCCACAGGTCCCACGCCATCGCCTGCGTCAACCAGTTCATCATCAGCCGGACCCAGGCGCTCATGCTCCACATCGATGCTTTCATCGAGGTGAGTCAGTCCGAGGGAAGCGGAAATCCACACGGCGATTAGCACAGCGCATCAGAATACGCTTTATAAATGATCTCGCAGGTTCCGCGGGCGTCTGTGGTGGAATTCAGTTTCTGTTTTGCCGCATTTGTGAAGCAGTGAAGCGACTGTTGTATGGTGTTTATTGTGAAAATGGTTATTGCAGCGCTGAGTGAAGGATTGCCGTGCATTCAGATGTGGCCTGCCGTTTTCTGTGTTTATGGATTTGCATGTGGCCTTATTATATGCATTTATGTAGCTCGTCACTCTCGGTAAATGCCTCTGCTCAGCGACTACATGTAAATGTGTGCAGCGTCTGTTTGGTCTGAGAGCAGACACCGTGGTCGCAGTGTTAGGAATCCTTAACGAGCTAAATGATGACATTAGTCTGATAGCATCTTCCGGTTCCTGGTGAATAATTGATGACTGTGGCAATAAAATTTAGATTGCTCTCTCCTGATATACCCTCAGAAGTCAGGGGTTGACGCACAAGTCATAAATAAAACACTTAAATAAAAAGTAAAGTTTAGGACTTTGAAACACACACAGCCCAAAATGTGAGTTTTAATCTGTCAGGCTGCTTTTGGTGGCTGGTACCGCCGGGCTTTAAAAAAATCCTTTCCTGAAGCATATTACCATATCATTGCATAGTTAAAGTCTTACAAGAACAGCTTGTTTAAATGATACCCTCACCTTAAATTTTAAGGGAGCTGTTCCTTACCTTTGTTTTGGCAGGTGTCCATAATGAAAAGCCTCTCATTGGTTTTAATTACTCAACGCATGCAAGTATGAAATGCTTTCATGGTTTTGTAACCTACTTCAGGCTAAATCTCGCACAAAGCCCAGATTGCATTGCTCTACTTCATCTCCTCCGTCTCTCAGATTACATTTTCGAAGCGCGTTGTCCCACACGGTTTTTTTTGAAGAATGTTCTTGATGACATAAGTAGGTAAATACAGACGTGCGCTTTGGCTAGGCTGTGTTGTGCTGACAAACAGAACCTCGCTGTGTGTTCTGACTACAGGAGGTAGACAGGAAGGAGGAGAGATGGACGGCACTCGGTTTCAGTTAACACTTTAGGAAGCACCTTCAGAAAGGCAAGTGGTTTAATGTGTCAGCCTAGCCACCTGAACACTCCTTGAAGGCCTCAGGTGGCTGTCGGTAAAAGCCTAACTTCTCTCCGAGAGTCATAAATCAAGCGCCTGTTTGTTGCTGATGCACCAGAGCCTGGACGTATTGTGGAAGGAAATGAATGTTTCTCTGCTGTGAAAGCAGTTATTCACTTTCCAGTGTACATACTTAGCAGACTGTGAGGTAAGGAATGATATGCAGAGGTGTCAGCTTTTTGGACTGGTTACGCTTTAAAGAGAAGACCTTCAGAACAGCCTGCTCTGTAAGATGCAAAAGGGAGTGACCTCTTAATCGGCTTTCCTAAACGGTTTAGAACGAAGCCTAACGAACTTGACCTTTAGCTGGGATCAAATGTAGCACCAGGTTGCGGGTGTTTGTTTTCAGAAAGGGGCCTAGGTGACTTCTTTTGAGTCATATTAATGACGCCTTTGTTCTGGAAGCAGAAGTGGAATTTGTTTTCAATACACCAAAAAAACACCTCCATTTATTTCGTAGTCATCATTTAATATGCATTCCTAAATGGAACCCTGGTTTATTATTTTTTTTGTTTTCAAGAAAAAGCCAGTAAGCATCTGAAAGTAAATCCAGGTGAAAGCTTTTAGTTGGACATCCCAAGACCACAAGTCAGTGGGCATTATAAGAGCTTTCTAAATGCTTGGCCCAGCTGAGCACTTCAGTGCGGTTCCATTTTCTCAGCCCCACCCTAAGTGTCTAGCTGTGGTGTCCTGTTCAGAAAACCCCCCAATTAATGTTCACAGAAAAGAAATAAAAATGAACTCTAATATAATTTTTAGCGGCACAAATGCCCCTACTGATTATAAGTATTGCAATCTAAATGTTCTGTCCAGTATTGCAATCTAAATGTTCTGTTTCTTTTTCTGTCTGGAAAAAGAAAATACCTTTTGGTTACCTGGAGCGTTCCTGCAGATCCCAGACCAATGTGTCTGATGATTTATTCTGTGTAACCATTTTTGAGAGGATCATATGAAGTATTCATGAGATAAATATATAATAAGGCCTGCATTGGTCTTTTTAACGAAATAAGCTTTAGCGCTGAGACGCTTCAGCCCTGTACAGCGACTGCGGCTTTACGAAGCGATAGGATGGAACGCCGTCCTGGAGCTGGGTAAAACGAGCCCTAAGATGGAGCCCTCCGTTTCTGTCCCTCAGAACCTGTTTGCGCTGGCCGGCGACGAGGAGCCCGAGGTGAGGAAGAACGTGTGCCGGGCCCTGGTCATGCTGCTGGAAGTCCGAATGGACCGCCTGCTCCCGCACATGCACAACATCATCGAGGTGAGGGGCCCGCGGGGCGGGGAGGGGCGGGGCGAGACGGGGAGAGAGAGGGAGGAACGCGTCTCGGAAGATAAGCGCTGGGGGGGTGGGGAGAGAATCTCCAGCGAAGCGTGAGGATGGCGTGGTGAACAAACACACAGTCTCTCCCCCTGGAGGCGATTGTTTATCCTGCTGCATGTCTCTGACCCCCCCGCCCCCCCCCCCACTGTCTGCCACCATCTCTGCCGAAGGTGATTTTTCAGTACAGCCAAATGGTCCTAAAGCAGCCAGACACAGCCACTCCCAGTTGCAATGAACAGAAACACTGTGAGAAGATGCACAGAGAAAAGGCTTTAAAAACATTCCTGGAATATTGCATAAGACCAAGATGTGCGTTTCAGTCCTTTGTCTGTGGCCAACTTGTGGCGGGTTAGGCGGCGCGTGGCAGCCTTTGCTATATCGCATTAGTGTGACGCACTGGCTGTGGACAGAGTACGCATGGTGTAGAATATCGTCAGAATTTTATGTCTGGCTAATTTAAAATGCGTCTCACATAGAGACTCGAACACATATCTCTTGATAAAACGGTCTTCGTCTGGGAAGTCTGTGAGCGTTACTTTAAGTTTCAGTTTAAAAGCACCACCATGTGGTCAGAGTGTGTGATGCAGCCTCTGATCAAAATGTGCTCATTTTCCTGCTTAAACCTTCTGTTCAGTGCAAATTTCATGTGACAGCACGCTATAGTTCTGTGAAAATAGAATGGCAAAATACATGTATATTTTGGCCATGGATTGTGCACATTTTTATCTATGTTGCAATAAATTCATCTTCACATTTTATGATTTGTAACTAAATTAGTAGATACGGAAGGGTATATTAGTTCTTTGTTACAAATGTCTTAAGATCATATATGCTGGGTATGCCTCAGTACGCATAAGGCTACTGATATTTCAGGCGTTTAAGCGAAGCATATAATTGGTTCTCATACATAGTTAAAGGGACGGCCGGTGGCGTGGTGTAACAAATTGGAATCCGATATCCTTGCTGGCCGAGGTGCCTCGGGCGGAGGCTTTCGGCGGCGGATTTCTCATAGACGTGATTCCTGAGCAGGCTTCAGTCATTTAAAGCAGTTTTAAACCAGAGAGTGTGTAATTGAAACGCGCTCAAAGCTGGCCTCCGCCTGACGGCCTCAGACGCTGCCGCTCTGGTGCAGTTCCTCCTCGCTCTGCTATATTGAAACAGGATGCTGCCCACAAGCACAGCCATTAGATTAAAGGAGCTGGGAAATGATTTCTGGGTTGGGCACATTGCAAATATATTTTTATATGTAGATCGCTCAGATAATGGAATGTAAATTACATCCTTGGGCCAGAAGGCAGTGGCTGTGTAGTTTTTGAATGAGTCTGATGATAAATCAGGGTCTGTGCTGAAGAGCCCCCCTCAGGTTAGGGTTTGTAATTTCCCCGTGTCCCGGTTGTGTCGTGGAGGGGGTGGGGGGGGGGGGGGGGGGGGGGGTGGTCAGCTGTCGTCTGACTGAACTCTGCTTGACCTCTCATTTGCGCAGGTGTATTGTAATGCAGCCGGTGGAGAAAGTGGAATTAGGGCTCCAGGTTGGAGCTGCTGCCTCATAGCTCGCAGCTCTAATTACAGTGGTCGGCTACTCTGCATGCCAGAACAGGGTGTTGAATGCAGAGCAGTTTTATGCAGAGCTGTAACATCTGGGCCTATGAGGTTTTTCAGTGCTTATATTTTTCATGAGCGTTCCTAAAGAGGCCGTGGAAGATGTGGTATAGCCAAAAACAGCCAATAGATATCTTTGGTGCAGTTATAATTGAGCTTAAGTTTCATATTCATAAGTTTTGTGGCGTTGGATAATAGGAAGATCAGAGCAGGAGGCTGAAGGTTAAAATGGTGTGCATTCCCTTACTTGTTCAGTTTAAATATTCTGCAGCGTCTCCCCCAGCGCACAGTATACACATGCAGGCTGCACCAGCGTGTAAAATGTCACTGCCTCTGGTCACGCCCTGCGGTGTGTCCCCCCCCCCCTTCTCTGTGTGTCCCAGTACATGCTGCAGCGCACGCAGGATCAGGACGAGAACGTGGCGCTGGAGGCCTGCGAGTTCTGGCTGACGCTGGCGGAACAGCCCGTGTGCAAGGACGTGCTGTGCGGACACCTCTCCAAGTGAGTACCCCGGGGGGACGCCGCGCCTGTGCCGCGCTTCCTGCTCCGCTCCGGGGCTCTCGTCTGCCTTCAGGTCAGGGCTGAGTTACTTAGCCGAAGCTGACTGGATGGGATATTTAACGATCTCGCACTCCAGACGTCACGCAGCCTCTGGCTGAGAGACGTTGCTGAAACATGGAGGCTTGGGGCGGAGACCATCATCGACCTCTGCTGAAAATCCTGTATTGTTAGTCTAGGGCTGGTCAACACAGTCTGAGAAGCAGCACACTCGGATGTTCCTTGCGTGCTGTTATTTAATAAACCTGTCCAGCAGTGTATGGATACTGAAAAATCCAAGGCTGCTAAAGCTCACCAGCACAGGGCTAAGCACTAGTTTATGCCACCATGTCACGTGTCACCTTAGTTGAGGGTTTTGGGCCATTGTTTTTGTTTTCATTTTTGGCACAAATGCTTGGTTAACTTCTGGTTTGTTCTACTAGTCTAAATTGATAGGAAGGTTATCTTGTGTGTGCTTAATCTTGGCCCCTGTGAATGCGAGTCGCACTTTGGTATTCTGAAGATTGTCACTTTAATCTCAAGACCAAAGGAATGTATTTTAATTAGTCTCCCCATCCCCCCAAAATTGTTTTTATTAATGCTTTTGCTGTTTTATCACATGTTAAATGGTTGTCTGTATGTCATGTTCCAGGTTAATTCCAGTTCTTGTTAACGGGATGAAGTATTCTGAAATCGACATCATTCTTCTCAAGGTAAGATGGCGCCACTTTCCATTTATGTTTTCGTCATTTTTCTGTGCTCTTTTCAACATTCTTGACTAGCAGTGCTAGGCAGTGCAGTTTAAAAAGTTGGCTGCACAGACATAAGGGGGAAGATTTGTTTTCTTGGGTACTTATGGTTTATATGGCTTCAACTACAGAAGTGAAATACAGGAGAAAAGGAGGGGAGGGCCCTATAAAAAACGACCTTTTTGGAGGAGCCGAGGGAGTTGCACGGTCAAGTCAGAGCCAGTTCCCCACAGCGGCAGGAATTGGCCATCTAATCTCCGCTCCTCAGGCAGTCCAGGTGCAGGTCTCGGCTCTCAGAAAGCCGGGATCCATCTCAGGACCTCCTGCCTGTGATCCCTGCGCCGTCCGCCAGCCAGCAGCCACTCGCCATGTCTGACCCTGCCTTTGAAACGTTGATACAGAGCTGTGGCTCATTCAGACACACCATTAAACATTCATCTCATTTTGCCAGGTCTTTAGAAACCTAAAGCCACTTACATGGGGGCTTTTGCAGCCACTGAAGCGCTCTTAAAACACAATGGGGGCAGGCGCATCTCCGCGTGAGCCCGGGCCCAAAACGCAGGGGAAAATCGCTCCTTCCGAGCCGGAGTGTCACCCAAGTTTTCGCAGCTTTAATCTCCAATTTTCTGCCTCTCACGGCCGACTAACCAGCCTGTCATTTTTCCATTCGTATTTTCAGTCATGTTTTCATTTCCCTGCAAGGAGGCTGAGCAGCGGGGTCCGAGCTGCCGATGCCGCGCGGCGACGGCGCGATCAGAGCAGGCCGTGAGAATGCAGGCACCGCAGAGGCCGACTTTACTCTCAGCCCCTTTTAGAGCAGGTGTTGACAAGGCAGGCTCTGGCTACAGCAGAAGCTTTTGGTGCATTTCCGTTTCTGTACCTGCAAGTTTGGAACCACGCTGCTGGCCGCGCTCTAGATTTTGTCCCCATGGAGTCTGATCAGTTTATAGACAGTATGAATCACAGCATTTTTTCTTTTTCATTCTACCCCATGACGGCAGTTGTCCCTTTCAGACCTTCACATATGCTGGCATATTCAGTGACTAGAGATGGGTCACGGTGGGCTCTGTACTTGCAGTTTCGGCAGACCAGGAGAGAATACAGAGGAGTGCAGTTGCAGTCCATGGGGGACAGAAAAAGTCATAAATACCATGTAGATATCAGGATATAAAGAGACAACTGGAGGTCCACTGAATTCTGTCTGGCCCTAAGCACCCCCATAGCACCAGTCCTGAGTGTGTCACACAGAGCCTGAGTCTCTCACAGTTCTGTGGAAGTTCCGCGTGTAACCCGGCTACGTCTCCAGGGCGACGTGGAGGAGGACGAAGCGATCCCGGACAACGAGCAGGACATCCGGCCGCGGTTCCACCGCTCCCGGACGGTGGCCCAGCAGCACGAGGCCGACGGCATCGAGGAGGACGAGGATGACGACGACGACCTGGACGACGACGACACCATCTCTGACTGGAACTTGCGTGAGTGTTTCCACGCAAGCAAGCTAACTGCTCTCTGCAGAGTCTCTGTTACAGCAGTAGTTTTCTGTCTTCAGTTCCTCTGTCCCCAGTCTTCCTCATTGTGCTTCAGGTCTCAAATTTTTCTCAATGTCCACAGGTGTAATGTACAGCACGGCAGCTGTTATTGCTACAGCTGAATAAACAGCAACCAAACTTCCCTTTCAGTTGGTCAGGGCATAAAAAGTAGACCTAATAAATATCTCACCTGACATTCTGCCACACTGATATATCTTCATGTTCAGGTAGATAGTGTGTGCAGGGTTCATATATCACGTCATTAGTCACTTCCTAGTAGGAACACCAGAGAGCGTTTGGTTAAGCATTAATGTCTGTAATTGATGACACTTGGCTTAACGGTTCATGGTTTAATGAATAGTGTACATTGCGGCATGTTGTCTGTTTAGGTTTCACAAGTTAAAATCAAGGGAAGGGTGACTTTCCAGCATTCCCCTGAAATGAGCTTTCTTTTGACACACAAAATGGATGCATAGGGCAGTAAGATAAAAGGATGTTACTGTAACTCTCTGTAACACATAGCTAGCATATGTTGTTGTTGTACAGTGTGGAGTCATGCACCTCTGCCAGTCAGTGGAAGTGCCTGCCCCTCCCACAAGAGTCTGTGCATAGGAAATCTCTTCTGGGATACCGCTTATGATCTGAATTGTGCAACTGGTCATGGTAACTTGGAGAAACCAGTTTTGAGGACATGGTTATTTGTGTAATGCCCTATGAATTATTTTGTTCCTGATTTTGGACTTCGTTTTTATGTTTGTTTCACTGAGACAGAATATACAGGAAAAAGCCAAGAATGCACAGAAATGGGAACAGTAATTCACCAACATGACATAATCTTGTATATGGAAAAAATATATTGCTAATCTAATTAAGAATCTTTTTCTCAAATTCACAGAAAACTGTAAACCACCCTATTCATAGAGGTCATTTGCAGTCTACCCTGCCTTGTACTTAGATGACACTGATTAATTTCAGAGCTTTTGTTTTTTTAACAGTCTCTGCTGCCGCCGGTTAAGGTCACTTTGAGAGCTCGGTGTTAGTTGGTAGCTAGATTGCTAACGACAGCCAAGAGTTATTCATTCTAGCAGCCGAGAGGTCAGCGGCTGCAGTGGTGGCTTTTTCACAGAGGGGAGGGATGGTGACTAGGGGAAGCTCGTTTACAGAATAAATGCCTATACAGTATTTAAGGCTGTTCTTGTATTGAGTAGGGTGCTTCCTTTTGTAATTAAAAAGCCGAGTGTGATGCCTTTTTCTCTCTGTGTTGGAGATTGAAAAGGCCTCACTCCGTCATCGTGTCTAGGTCCGTTCTGTCCCCAGTGCAGATTCTGTTAGGCCCGCGCTACACAGTGAGCAATGATGGAGGGAGTGAGCGAAGGAAGTAGAAGGATCCTCAGAACAAATAGGATTATCCTTTGCTCCTTTTGTGTAGTCACTGTGCATTTTTACTGTCATACTCATCTTAAGAACCTGTTTCAATAGTTCATGTACATAATAGGGTTAAATGTGTTTTAGGTGAATGAAATCTTGATGTAGTGAACTCAATTGTTGTTGAAGATTCCTGTAATGAGTATGAACAATTGAAACAGGTGAACTGAATGGTTTTTGACCCCTGTTCAGGAAGTTCCTACCTTCCAGTTAGCTTAAGGCAGCTGTAAAGTATGAAGTCTTGAAGCATACGTGTTCTTCCAAAGTATAAAAACACTGTGCTTGGATTTTTCTATCCATCTGGAAAATAGTTTAAGACCTGCCGCATACTTTTTACTGCAAAGGGACTATTTGGCAAAACGCAAGTCTTGGATCACATCCTGTGAAACACAGGCATTGCGTTTTTATGTTAAACTCTAGAGTAGCATTTCTGTTCTGCTCTACTGTGTTGGCAAAGCCATGCAAACCGTTATTCTCATACAGCCTTTCAGTCAGAAATGCAGCAGCTGCCATATCTCACAGCAGTCAGTCTGTTAGAGCTTTGTCTGCTCTTTTGTGCACTTGGTTAAACCTGGTGCGAATCTGCTAGAGGGAAATGGATCGATTGATGGGAGGATACCGGTCTGCCGGCTCTCAGCTTTGTGTCTTAGATGAATAGAGGAGGTAAGATAAGGCGTTTGTCTCTCTCCCTCACTCCCTCCCTCCCTCCCTATAGGGAAGTGCTCTGCGGCCGCGCTCGATGTCCTGGCCAACGTTTTCCGGGACGACCTCCTGCTCCACATCCTGCCCCTGCTGAAGGAGCTGCTCTTCCACCCCGAGTGGGTCATCAAGGAGTCGGGCATCCTGGTGCTGGGTGCCATCGCTGAAGGCAGGTAGCAGCCGGGTCACGCACAGGGGCACCGACCACACTGCACAGGGAACTGGGCTCCTACCCAGAGGGTTGTAGGTTCGACTGCAAGATCAATTACCCAAATTGGTTTGAGAAATACAATAACAGTAACAGAAACAGGATGTGTAAAATACAATACACATCTGGTCTCCAGTGGAGGTTGTCACGTACCAAGGTGAGGCTAGGAGTCTTGAAGTTAACTGCTACACAAGCAGCCATTTGCCATTTCACCTCCTTGTGTCCAAAGGTCTGAGAGGCAAACCTATCAACACCTCCAAATTTACATGCGCCTCTTCCCCTGACTGCGGGGAGCCTCCGCGCTGAGCTTTTTTTTCCGCTATTTTAAACTTGATCTGGAAGCCGTCCTGGCGGGTGAATGTTTCAAATTCCAAACCGTGACTGCTATACCAGATGTAGCCTGTATATCACGAATAGCACTGCACCCCTGTTACCCTCCGCAAGCGGCTAGCTTGAAACGAGATCAAGGACGAAGCAGCTGCCGTAGCAGGTAGCGTAGCTCGCGGGCGGACGTGGCCCTGAGTAAGCGTTTCTCTGCAACGCCAGTATTTTTAGAACGGAATGTTGACAAACACAGCGGAGAACAATGCAGCTCGAACAGAACGTGTGCTGCCGTGATTAATGTGTTTTGAGCGCAAAAGCGGCTGCCACCAGGTTTGTTTAACGGATGACTCTTTGCCTCACTGCACGGCCCGCACGGCGGCACGTCTGTGTCTGGCTCAAGGCTGCGGGCCGTGAGTTTAAAAATCTTCCTCAGACAGTTATTGCCCTCAGGAGTTTATTCGGAGTTGTAGTAGAGTCTTGGATGAGCAAACCGAAATTTGCCGGAAGCTACAGGGTGCCCCACGCTGCCCTGCCATTAGCTGTGCTAAGGTGCGGCGCGTCTCGCCCCTCCAGGCTGCATGCAGGGCATGATCCCGTACCTCCCGGAGCTCATCCCCCACCTGGTCCAGTGTCTCTCGGACAAGAAGGCGCTGGTGCGCTCCATCACCTGCTGGACGCTCAGCCGCTACGCACACTGGGTGGTCAGCCAGCCGCCCGACACCTACCTGAAGCCCCTGATGACGGAGCTGCTAAAACGCATCCTGGACAGCAACAAGCGGGTCCAGGAGGCCGCCTGCAGGTAGGGGAGCGAGGTTAGCCGCGCCGAGCTTTCACTGGGGACAGTATGGCCCAGGTTTCATCAAAAAACCATATATATTTCTGTTTATCCAAGGCAGGAGATGTGCCCTTTTGTTTTAAATGAATTATTTTTCATGATGATGCGAGTCAAAGTCAGTTTAATGAAGAAATAATGGAGGTGGACTCAGGAGGTGCTCTTCATTATCTTTGTTGGGGCACATGCTTGCTTCCTGTTATCTTGTTGTTGAAGGTTTTTATGATGAAGGTATGTTAATTTGTGTAAAACACATTTACCACATTAAAGACAAAATGAGCCCAGAAGCTCTTTTTCGGCCACAAAAACTAGTTGGGGTTGGACAGCAGCCTGTTACCGTAAATTGCCCACCAGGGGGAGATGCGCCGTTGCCGAGCGGCCTAGGTGACGGCCTTCCGTGGCATGAGAATCTCGTATGAAATTAAGATTCATTTTCTGTTCACTCGCGATAGCACTTTGCCATGATGACCTAATCCGGGCAGTGTTTTATTTGCACTGTACATGCATTACCTCACCACACAACAGCTTAGTCTAAGCCATTTAATTTTTATGGGCCGGGATGGTATTTGTGAAAACAGACAAGGACCCCCCCCCCCCCCCCCATCTCTCCGGGACTCCTGCATTCACACCGCTAATGATGTTTGAAAAGCCCTTAATGGTCGTGATGGTTTCCAGGGCAGGCCGGCGAGCCCCCTTTTCGTTTGTGTGCGCAGTAACATGTGAAAGCACTTATGAGAAGATGAGATTCTCCTCAAGCTCGCCGAGCCATGAAAGTTTAATGCGGGCCTGATGTCTGGGCCAGCGGGGTCTTTGTCAGGGAAAGTCGGCCCTGCTCCATCGCCTCCTATCATCCTCTCCCACGCCCCTCCCGCCCCCCGAGGGCCAGAGCCTGGACGTCACGCACGCGGCGGGGCGACGGTAACCCGCGGTTATGTTTCGCCTGTTTTTCGTGATGGAGAGGCACAGGTTTAGGGCTTGGAGCTCCTCTTTCTAGGTCTGCGTTTTTTGTCTTGCTTGTTGACTCGCGCCCTGACCTGGATCATTCTGGGGCTTCTGACAGGGAAGCTCATCTACTCTTTGCGTGACATTCTGCATTCCGCAGTTCAGCTGGACTAATGGCCCCGCCGTGGCTTTCTGTGTTGGAGGCCTGGTTTTGTGCGTGGTTTTATGTAATGAACAGTCTCCAAGCCTCTCCATGTCCACATGCCCTGGCAGCTCCCATATCTGCCAGTTCTCCCAAATTCCGCTCTTTGACTGTCAAGTTGTGAGAGGTGTCATTGTTGAGGGCAGCAGGAAAAGTTTCTCATGCAGCTTATTTAACTTATTGCAATGAATGCAGTTTATTGTGATGGATATGTACAGGACATGAATGTTGTCATATGACTTTTAAACTTAAGTAACCCCTGCAGTGGGATCTGTGTATGTATAACTTTCTGCCTGGTTGCGAAATCCACTCCTGTGGCACAAGGGAGACTGTTCGGGACAAATATGATCTAATTAATGGTTATAAAACAGAGATGAGGAGAAGCCAGGGAGGCAGCTGTTTCAGATTGGCCTTTAGCTTTGAGGAAACGTCTGACAGAGAAACATGCGGAGTATGAAACAGTGTAGAATGTGGCGTGCTTTTGTTGTATAAAACGCCTGCGTCTGTCCCCTCCTGTTGCCCGTCAGTGCCTTTGCAACTCTGGAGGAGGAGGCTTGCACTGAGCTGGTGCCCTACCTCGCCTACATCCTGGACACCCTCGTCTTTGCCTTCAGCAAGTACCAGCACAAGAACCTGCTCATCCTATACGACGCCATTGGGACCCTGGCCGACTCCGTCGGGCATCACCTCAACAAACCGGTAACGGCATCACACCGAAGCTCCCTCCGCGTCCGACAGTAGATTAATATAACAGAACGGTGGTGTTTTGCAAAATTCAGAACACATCGCAGAACCCACATTCACGAGGCCGGCCCATGTTTTGTCTGGTGGGAAACGAAGAAATGAGTGAAGTGTTTGGCTGGAGCTGAAGGAGACCTCAATTAAACAATGAGCGTCTTTCACTGACACAGCATACAAACCTGCATAACTTTGCAGTTTTATTGGAAACAGATACTGGATTAAATGAACAATCTAGGAAGCTCTCCCACGAACAGTTTGTGTTTCAGGGTTTGATTAGGTTCAGTGCTGTGTGTACTGATGCTCTCCCCCCATGTTAAAATCCAGACCTAACTCTTGATCGTGGCATCCATTTCAGTTTTGGAGCAAAAAGGATCTTAATGTGGTTACCAGGAAACAACAGAGCATAGAAATACTTGCTATCCATTAGCTAGCAGTTAGTTTTGTTACATTGGTACTGGATACTCAAAAACAATGTGATCAGACTTGAATAAAAAAAAATTATCATATAGGTATCTTGCAAAGGCGAGGAAGTATTTTATATAAAAAACTTGATAAAGTAATGTACATGGCTTGAGTCCCTGATGTGTAAAGAAACGTTTCTGGAATGATAATATGCATACTTGACTTGCTTCCTTCTGTCTTCAGTGCTAAGGCTTCCTGCAGTATTTCTAAGTTATCGGAAAAAAAGACTCACACCATGAACGCCACATTAGCCTTAAAATGGAAAAATCATCCGATGTAGATCTTACGCAGCGATTTCTCGCGGGCTCAATGGCTCTTAAACGCTGATTAACAGCTTGAGTTTTACACAGAGCAGGGCTGATCTCTCTTAACGTCCCGTTTCATAGGAAGATAATTGCGCGGAATGGGGTAATCGCTTTGAGAGGAGCTGTATGTATAAGTAATGCGTTTGGTGCTTTTGTCCGCAGGAGTATATCCAGATGCTGATGCCTCCTCTGATACAGAAATGGAACCAGCTGAAGGATGAAGACAAGGATCTGTTCCCCTTACTCGAGGTGATTCCTCGCTGATCTCACTGCCTAGCGGTGGCTGGGGAGGCAGGAGATAATGCCGGGATAAATGGTCAGAGCACCGCTTTTTAGCGCAGATGTTTGGCTGGTGCGTACCTAGTCACCGATTGGAGTTGCGCAACAAATCTCAGCTGTAGTACACCGCAGGGAGGAGAAGGTTGTTTGCACAAACCATGAAGACGGAGCAGAGTGGTGTGCACCTTTTCCCAGAGACAAAAAAAAATTGTTGAACAAATAAAGAAAACAGCGGTGATGTGATTTTTCTCATAGGCTGCCCGAGATGTAACTAGCTGTCAGCTGCTTAGCTCATTTGTAGCACTGCACAGAGCAGGCATGTTACTGTATGTTGTTTTAACCTTGTTTTATTGAATTCTGTGTTTGGGGCGGAGTCCGCCGCCCCGGTGGCCGACCGCACCGTAACATGCCGTTGTTTCTCCCCACCAGTGCCTATCCTCCGTGGCCACTGCCCTGCAGTCTGGCTTTCTCCCATACTGTGAGCCCGTGTACCAGCGTTGCGTTAACCTGGTGCAGAAGACCCTCGCCCAGGCCATGGCAAGTACCCCTACGGAACACCTTTTAACGTTGCTCTTTTTGTTTTGTGTGTGCAATGTCTTATTTTACTCGTTTGGTGTGGTGCCCTGCAGCCCCTCTGTATTTTAAATGTGAGGCAAATGTTTGGGCAGAGACCAAATCAGCCCAATTCAGCGGTTACATAAATGCAGTCGTCCTTTTGTTCTGTTGTTTTGTTTTTTTTGTCCCCCTACTGGTAAACAACCCCCGGGGCTGTGCCAAGCGGCTGTATCAGCCGGCGGGGGGTGGGGGGTGGTGAGTGTGTGTGTGTTCGCGGGGGGTGGGTGGGGGGGGGGGTGTCGTGGAGGCTGCCAGCGGATGGCAGGCTCGCGTTCGCACGCAGGGACGGCCTGCAAATCCGGGGAGGGGTCACGGCAGGCAGATGTCGCCCTTAAATGTTTTACGACTGTGATTTAACCTCTCCACACCCCCCCCCCCCCCCTTCATTCGCTCTCGCAGCTCCATAACTCGCAGCCCGACCAATACGAAGCGCCAGACAAAGATTTCATGATTGTAGCCCTGGACCTGCTGAGCGGCCTGGCGGAAGGGCTGGGAGGGAACATCGAGCAGCTGGTGGCGCGCAGCAACATCCTCACGCTAATGTACCAGTGCATGCAGGTAAGCGGGGACCCGGGCCGGTCCACCCTCACTGGAACGCTTCCCTGTCTTCCCGCGTCAGGCAGCAGCAGCTCTCCAAAGAGCCTTTCTCCTCTGTACCGTGTCAGCGTACGATGTGGAGATCAGCAGATTATTTGCAGAGTAATTTATACCCGCACATTCTTCAGGGTTTGGTGAGACAGAATTCCGTGTTCATCCCTCCTGGTTATGATGAGTAGGGAAATAATTTTAAAATAAATTCCAATTTGGTCGTCAAGGTACACGCTTATACACTCCTCGCTGGTGTAGCGGGTATATTCTTTGTGATCAGTACAAGACCTGTACAAGATCTGAATGGACAATAAAAAGACAACTGGGACAGGGGGAAAATCCTCTAGAGAATGAGGATTGACGGCTCCTGTGTAGCAGAACAAACTGGCTTTGTTCCTCCAGGGATAGGGATGGGTATATCAGCAGGGGTTGTCTTGCCACTCTAAAGCTCCCTGTAACCCATCAGGCGCCAGCAGGTTTTTTGGGTGATGTCAGTGAAGCTCTGCTCCACTTCCAATTGGTGTTTAGCTCATCTGCTGTGCGCAGGGCAGCTTGCAGTGTGAACAATAGTCACTGCTGGTGTGTGAGTATATTGGAAGATTGCATTTGATACACCACGGCACTCCTGCATTGGTAAAGTGGCTGTCACGGTGAGATGAACATAACATATCTAACTGGTGATTCCAAATAGGGCTGCACAAAGAGGGGAAAAAGAAAATTAAGATGAAGGAAACTGACTTGAGCTTGCTCACTGGATTTCCATTCATTTAAATGAAATAGAATTAATAACATGAACCGTGCCTGAAAAACAAATGCCATGTCCCCGCCAAAATAAGCGCACAGAACAGGTGGTGCACAAGCTCCCCTTCCATTGGCTGAGAGAGAGAGAGCAGGCGTCAGGAGACACCCCACCCCTTACACACCTAGTCTAATTACAGACACCAGCAGGAGCGATTGAAGTGTTAAAAAAACTGTGAACTGCTGAGCCCCTGAATGCTGAACAGCAGTGTGATATGTGGTTGAGGTCTATGCTTGGCTTCCTGGATTTAATATGCTAGTGTGCTAATGTGACACTATTTCAGTGGCAATTAGGGAGGGTGAAGTAGGACGTGATTGCTCTTGTGTCAACATCTCGCTGTATTGGCGAGACAGGTACATCACTTACATTGAAAGTACAATGACAGTACCCTCTACATCACACCCCTCCCATTGTTTCCATGCAGTCTAATCTAGTCTTTTGTCTAGGAAGAACTGGGATATAAAATGTACAGGGAGAGAAGCTGACGGCAGTTTTTTTTTTTCCTCCCTCCTAAGCCCTAATTCTTACAGACAGTCCCTTTGAGTGAGATTTAGTTACTGTCTGTCTGCCTCCAAAGATCGCACCTGGTTGTGACAGCTAGTCAATATGCTGTGTGGGGTAAACGAAGCCTTGCAAGCGCTCAATACTGCCGTACGCCCGGCGTCTTTAACCTCCTGTGATACAGTTACAAACCTGTCATACAGTTAAGATAACCCCCGAAATGGATTTGTGCTGTGTATTGAGCTGCGCGGTTGAACCGCTGACCCCTCACATCATTGCAACTGCAGTCACAGAGTATGGCATCGCTCTGCTGAGTTCTGTCTGTGACAGTAAGGGATAAGCACACGTTTCCCTCCGCTTTCTTTCAGGACAAAATGCCGGAGGTGCGGCAGAGTTCATTTGCCTTGCTGGGTGATTTAACCAAGGCATGCTTTCAGCACGTAAAGCCATGTATCGGTACGTACCCCCACCTGTATCGATAGCATCTGCAAAAGAATGAAACTGAAGCCTTTGGCTATTAAAACCCGTATTGATTTCAGGTCATCAGTTGCAGATTAAAGAAATGTTTTCTGTTTTTCCACAGCGGATTTTATGCCTATCCTGGGTACTAATCTCAACCCAGAATTAATTTCAGTGTGCAACAATGCAACATGGGCAATTGGAGAGATATCTATTCAAATGGGTGAGTCCTTTTAAATATGGGCCAAGTCTATTTTGTTGGGGGGGGGGAAGTACAAAATTACAGTAAGATACTCATCTCTGACAGGTCCCACGTGGAGCCTGGGTGTGTCTCAAATGTTGTTCCTTGACCAGCACTGTGTAGAATACTTTGCGCTATGTACTGTTGGTTATACTGAAGAGACTTGGGGGTATAGACATTGAGAGAGATTTATAGCTAAGAGCATGGTGTGACCCAACCAGATTCTTTTCCACAGATACTGCCGTGTCACACAGTATTTATAAACTGCTATAAGAAAGTGACCCTGCCGGTCTGCGAAATCTGTCCTACTCCTTTGTCCGTAGAACGCGCAAGGATTGGTTTCAATGGCGTTTTCTCCCCCCCCCCGCAGGCGCTGAAATGCAGCCCTACATAGCCATGGTGTTGCACCAGCTGGTGGAGATCATTAACAGACCAAATACTCCCAAGACATTGTTGGAAAACACAGGTACCACACGGTGGCGAGTGTTACGCTAGGCAGCCCTGAGGGAGGTGCTCACTGCCAGAGTGGGGGAAATCACAACCCGGAGTGCCTATTAATCTCACCTTAACTCCCCAAGAAGTGCTTACAAGCTTTGGTGGTTTCACTCAGTCTTCACTACATTGCGGCCATGTCACAGGAGGGACCGTTGCAGTCCGTTTTTTTGATGAAAGAGGAAACGAGAACTTGACCCGATTGGCCATTGTTTTAAATTATTGAAACCCAACAAAGCTTGTAATTGTACAGTCTTGGCATTAACAGAGATGGATTGATTCTGTAAACCTTTGCTAGACTTCCTATATCCAAACTGATTTTACTGAATGAAGTCCCAGAGATTCAACATCAGAGAGGAGGCCTCTATCGTGAAAGTGCAGATTGTGATCCATAGCTCTAAACCTTGATTGGCAAAGTAGTTTTCCTCTCCTATTAAACCATGAATGTTTACAGAACATTTAAATTAAACGATAAATACGACTGTTTGAAGATGCTAATCCAACCAAGTATATAGCACCTGTATCTAGAAACAATGTCCCATTTACACTCTGCTCTTATTACAAAACTTTTAAGTGGAAACTGTGCTCAATTGATCCAAAATGGCCGCCTTTGTAATGCTGAAGTGCAGTGTCCAAACAATAAGGGTGAAGTGTAATCCTTTTGACTAACTCCTAGGGAAATTGTAGAGCATTCTAGATGTGTTCCTGTTTGTTTGTCAATTTATTTATTTGTTGTTTAAGTTACTGTTTTAAATGTGAATGCATATCTGCAAATAGATGTTGAATGTTGTTTAGTTAAGGATGGCAAATGTTTAATGCAGGATATCTGATCTTTGATTACAATTAAAACATGGAGTGTAATACATTCCAACCAGAGGAGAGAGATTTCTGAATACGTTCTGTTAAAACACTTTATGCATGCATAGTTTGGCATTGGTCTTATCTATATAAACATACATGTGCCTGCCAACTTGAAAGTATATTGGTTTATCTTTGAACCAGGTAACTCACCAGTTTGACTGTCATAAGTGGTAAATGAAATCCTGTGATAAGGCAGGTTGAATTGAACTCAAAGTGTTCCAGGCAGCGAAATGCGAAGCAGCAGTTTGAATTGCTGCAGTTAATCAGCGTATCCTGCAGTGAACCCGTTTCTAATGAGCATTCATCTGCTTTCTGCATGTTTCATTGGATTGTTCATAAATGCCTGTTTTAATGAGAATGTTGCATAGTTTGTGTCTCTTAAACTTAGGTCTCCCTCCTCTGCTTCATAAGAATCTGCTGGAATCTAGTGTTCTCCATGTAGTTGGCTTGGAGTAATCTTTAAACCATTTCTTTTTTCTTAAGTAAGATTAACCTTTTTGTGAGTTTAAGGGAGAAAACTCAGAAAGCTCAATAGCAGTGCTCGGATCAGGCTTGCCATGTCAGCGTGTGCTTTTTTATTGCTCTATTTTCACTTGACAGTATATAATGTTGAACTGAAGAACATTTAGATACGTAATCAAAAGGAACAAAAAAGAGGATAGTTAGTTTTTAACATTTTGTGTTCCAAGCATTTTTAGTTTACAACAAAATGAAAATAAAATGGACGTAGGCATTTGCCTTTGGCTACATTGCGTTTTCAGGTGTTCTCCCTTAAATGTTTTGTTTGTTTTTAGAGTATCATATTTTACATGCCCCTTAGCCTGGGGTAATGATGATCAGCACTAGTGAAATCTTATGTTTATTATCATACACAGATTCTGTTGATTTCTGTTTCTGAGTTATTTGTTGTTTTTTCTTTATTTTTTCTCCTCCCCCTCATTTGCTCATGTCTTGGTTGGCGTTTGGTGGTGTATAACCGTGATTGCGTTACCTTAGCAATAACAATTGGTCGTCTTGGTTACGTTTGTCCTCAAGAGGTGGCTCCCATGCTACAGCAGTTTATAAGACCCTGGTGTGTATTATTCAATCTTTTATTTAATTCATTTCCTCTTCACTCTCTGTTCTCTTTTTCTCTCTCTCTCTCTCTGTCTCTCTCTCTCTCTCTCTCTTTCTCCCTGCCTCTCTCTTTCACTCTGAAAGAACTATTTTCTGTTTCTTAAAATCACAGTCCTTAATCATTGCCAACCATGTGACTAATCCTGTCCTTTTTAGGTCTTGTGATTTTCCACAGTAGCACCTTCATGTATTATATATTGATTTATTTATTTTCATTTTTGTCGTCGTTTATTGTCGCTAACAACTAATTAGTGCATGGGATAAGATTGTCACATGCTTGCTGGTTCGAAAAAAAAGGCTTGTTAATATGCCAAAAAGAGCATTACCAGTCCACCAGAAAAGTCTACCCAAATGCATGCCTCTATTCCAGAATGTTCCAAACCTCCTTATGGTAATATTAAAAAAATTGGTTTATATGAGGTGCTATTAGTAAATATCTGTTAAAATTGTGTATGGTAGAGGTTAATAATTATGTAAGAGGATAATAACCTATGCTCTCATTCTGTAGGCTTAGTCAGCTTTGAACTGAATTTAGCAGTATTTTGCCTTTGACTATTTATTGTGCATGTGTTCAAATGTATGATGGGTACTGTTGTAGCCAACCAGAATTAATGCATTTTTCTCCCTACATATGTAAGACTGTTTCTTTGACTTATGAACTAATAATCTGTAAAGTAAGACCGCACAGACATTAGCTGTTATTTATCAAGTAGTGCTAAATCATGATTCAATGAATGAAAATATCACTTTACTTTAGTCTAAAGCTCTTTAACATGTTAGTTGTCACTGGTTTTATGTAGTCTAATTGATATACACTTGGAATGGCCAACAATGTTTCAAACAAAATTTAGATATACCATGTGTAAAACATTATAGTTTTGTAGACACTACATTTCAGTAACAATTCATGGTATTATTAAAATGGTTAATGTAGTGATTCATGAAATGAGTAATGCTTTGCCTTTAAGAGTGTGAATTATTATTACATTTCAATATTTTAACTATAATAGACTTTAACTGATATGTAAAGTAAATTCATTGCGTTAGGCCAAAACATACAAGATATTTGTGGGTTGTTATTTCATTAGAGCTAAAATCCAAATCTTGACTAATTTACATACAATCCATGACAACCACAAATTGCCTTACTGTATTAATAATTATTGTAATGTGTGGAATTTTATGGTGGCCGTCAAGTAGTAGAGGATGTCAGTGTAAGACTGGGGTTTCGCCAGCGTAAATATGTGTTGTTTTCCAACCGACAGGTGCACCTCTCTACGTAACATAAGAGACAATGAGGAGAAAGATTCTGCATTTCGAGGAATCTGCACAATGATCAGTGTCAATCCAGGAGGAGTGGTACAGGTGATGCTCCCATTCATCCTCTTCAGTGTGCGCGCCTGCCCCCTAGACCATGGTGTGTCACTACATTACCCATAGATCAATGGGCAGTCACGGGAAAATCAAACTATGCACAACACCATGGCGGCTTTGGCACTGAGTGAGAGGCAGGCTTTTCCAAAGAAACGAATGAAAAAGAATCGGACGATTATATTGTTCCAGCTCACACACGTTTTCTTTTTTCCTCTAGGACTTTATATTTTTCTGTGATGCAGTCGCCTCTTGGGTGAATCCAAAGGATGATCTACGAGACATGTTCTGTAAGGTAAGGACAGTCCCATGAAACGCATCTGCTATGGTGCACAGCTGCTTGAAATCCTGTCACAAACAAGGGCTGTAACGTGTTCTCCTGAGCTTTTCTTTATTATAAAAAAGGAGGATGGAATTATATTTGAACCTAAACCCAGACACTGGAAAAATATCAGATGAGTCATTTTAGGCCTATTAACCCAGGAAGAGGAAGCAGAGAAGATGAAAGTACACTAATTCTGGACTAAAGTGGATACACACATCTTTTGAGCCTGAATCATGCTCTGCAGATTTCAGTGCTCTGTGTGTGTGTGTGTGTGTGTCTGTCTGTCTGTCTGTTTGTGTAAAGGGTGGTGATTCTGAATTTGTGTGTGGCATTTCAGATCCTCCATGGATTTAAGAACCAGGTGGGAGATGAGAACTGGAGGAGATTCTCAGACCAGTTCCCCCTGCCCTTGAAGGAGCGTCTGGCAGCCTTTTATGGAGTGTAAGCACTCAGTCAGTGGGAGCAGGTCTGTCCTGGGGGTAAGTCTGTCACTCCGTGTATGCTTCACCGTTATTCACCATCAAACAACAGCGTACCCTTGTAATGGTGTGCGGGCCTTTGGCAGATCTAATCCCTGAATGGCAAATAAAGTGCTGATAAAAAGAACTTTAGACCGCACTGCACCTTGGACCCTGGTAGTGTCAATTTTTTTCACAAAGCCCTAATGTCAACCCTGTCCTCATTCTACCCTGCTGATCAGTTTTGGTTTCTCTGATTGAAGCTACATGCAATGCAGCCGTTATTTTGATGTGGGCTGACAGGGTTTCCTGCCCCCAAATGTTTGGCGCATTACGAACAGGTCTCTGCTAAGCAGAATTCCAGTCAGGACAGAATGAAAAGAATGTCTGACATTGACCACTCCCAGTACTCTTTCCACCAAAGTTCCCTTATTGAGTCCATGTGTTGGAGACACTTCAAAGCAGTATGAAATGTTTCTGCTGTCGGTTCCAGGTGTGTAAATAGTCTTTATTCACCAGATGAGATAGGGGGAGAGCAGAAGTAAGCTGCTATGTGCTTTGTTTATGGAGTTGGTAGTGGGCTATTCATGCAAAGCAGGTAGAACACATTTTCCTGGGCCTATCAGTGTTAGTGTTGTGGGTTACATTACATTACACTACATTGTTGTCATTTAGTGGACGCTCTTATCTGGAGAAACTTACATAGGTTAATGTTTTTAAATGTTATCCATTTATACAGCTGGATATTTACTGAG
Organism: Megalops cyprinoides; assembly: GCF_013368585.1. Taxonomy (NCBI): domain Eukaryota; kingdom Metazoa; phylum Chordata; class Actinopteri; order Elopiformes; family Megalopidae; genus Megalops; species Megalops cyprinoides. The sequence continues at coordinate 15,601,696 of NC_050587.1, read as the reverse complement.
GCAGTTCTGGGTTAAGTACCTTGCCCAAGGGTACAGCAGCAGGATCCTAGCAGGGAATCAAATCAGCAACCTAGCTATGCTATGCTGCCGCCCCATTTCTGATGGGTTCTGATGTGATTGTGTCTTTTCCTTCTCTTTTCAGGTTATTCACTGTGGGAGACAACGGGGAGCCTCTAGACCCAGGGAAAACGTTACCCTTTACTGGGGGGAAGGGTAGACCAGTGGGGGTGGGGGGACTCAGTGCCGTCCCCACCCCTCTGGGCGGGGTGGGAGGGAGGTGTTGGCCGTGGTGCTGTTCACATAGACAGGTGAACAACAACCGCCCGGCCAAATTTCGAGGGAGGATAATTTGATCTTTTCACAACTCAAATCAGAAATGAAGAGGCAAACACAGATTTTTTTTTCATCCAGTTATAATGCAAATCTGTGCATCAATCATGAAAGGAAGAAAAAAAAAAACGACAAACCTCTGGGAAACCTTTTAATTTTGTTAGTAGTAAAATACTGGGTTTAAAATTAATAGGGGGTGCAGAGAAAGACAATTTTAGCACAGTGAAAGAGGTTTAAGATGGGGCTTCGAAATCTATAAGAGTCAGAGCATACAGTACGTAAGGACATAGGCATGGAGTAAAACTAGACAATTGCATGATAAATGAAGAATACACAATGAAGCAATGGTCTCTCAAGTAACCTTATGTGTCTTCAGCAGACAGCTGCTAGAAGATGAAGAGCAGTAGATGGTGGTTAAGCAAATGCTAGAACTATCATATTCAAGACAGACAGTCTAACCAACAGCCTGAGTAGTCAGTCAGTTCTCCACTTCTGCATATCACGGGAATAAAACCCATCTTCATATCTTCACTAACCAAATCGAATAATGGAAACTGGGTTTCAGACAGCGCGTTCTGAATATTTCTTGTAGCGGGTCGGAGGCTGTAGGCACGTACAGCTTGACAAATGTCACGCAAGTGCATTTGGTTTTATTTGTTGTGGTGGAAAGTCGTCTTAAAGAAAAGTAGCATGCTTGCATCAAAGTGGGGATGGAATACATCTACAGTAATGTGTTGCACCAGGTTTTGTGTTTCATAGCCCTGTATTAAGATACTACAACTTTTTTTTTTCTTTTGCAGTAGAACTCCTGATTTCTGTTAAGGATAGGTTTAAGTACAGTAGTTCCGGTAAGGCCTTGAGATATCTGTAGGAATTAGCCTAGGACTAAGGTTGATAATAGTGTCTGTAAACCTGCACATTGTGGGAAGCCGATATACCTGTGCAAACTTTGCTTCTGTGCTGTCAATGTGATGTGCTTTCTGCATGGACATATACTAGTGAATATACCAGACTTTCTGAGACTATACAAGCCGTGTGGTAAGGAGATCTGCAAAGGGCTTTGTTGAGCATTAGGCGGCACCTAAGGGCAATGGTCAAAGTCTGTTTGCTGTTCTTGGTGGTCAATCCCCACTCAACGTTATTTTCATTTTCTTATTATTTTTCTTGTTCAAAGCATGATCTTAAGGATGCTTATAATTATTTTTTTATGGATGTAATAAGCAGGGTACTCCGAAACTTGATCCGCGCATGTTGGTGGCCCTTACTACCCTAAGTAGATGAATGGGTACTGTGTAGAAGAAGGCGGACTGTGATCCTCCATTACCTACCTATTTGGCTTATTGACTTCTCAACTCTTTCAAGTCTATGTTGTGAGAGTAACCCCTCCCCTACCCCCTTGTTTATTTAACCTTTTCCCCTCTCCCTAATGTGTATTTTGCTACATTGTTTAATACTGTGAACTTGGGACAAAATAGATCTGGTACTCTTGATGTGTTTTGTTTTGATTCTTCAAAGTGCGAGTCTTGGATTCTTAGATTGTCTGACTGTATCCCATGATGAATAAGGGTTGGGCTTTTTTTTCCCAACCAATGAAATCGCTCTGCTGGTCAGAGTGTGGCCTGCAGTTTTGTCCCCCTCAAGGCACACGGACATGTACAAAAAAAAAGAGGCATACATAAAACGCATACACCTCTGAAGCCATAGCAGCCTCCTGCAAACCGATAGGTGTCCCGTGCTAACGCTTGAGTCCGATTCCACTAATCTGACGGATCTTTGCATGTTCCTGTTCTGTGTGTTACTGGTGAATGGCATAACATGTTGCACTGACTATATTAACTGCACGTGAGGAGTGTGTGTGTCTGTGTCTGTGTCTGTGCGCGCGTGTGTGTCTGTGTGTGACCTCTTTAGGGAATATTTTACATTTTCTTTTTTAAGAAAGATGCTTTTGAATGCATGAGAGCATGCTCTTTTTTCCACATTCCTCATTTTTCTCATCTTGCAAGACATTATGCCTTCACCGACCACTGGTGCATACTGTACTTCACATATATTGAGGCGAAACCTGATACAGAAACATACTTGTGCCTCTCTAATAGATATACACCTGACTGTTGTATGTGGCTACAGCTTTCATTACTTGTATGTCACCTCTTTTAAGTGACAATTTCAACATCATTTGTCTTTTCCCCGAGAAATGGCTTACTGCAGTCTAATAATCACTCACCATTGGAATCGGATGACAAACTTTAAACCTTCATTCCCTCTTTGTACATTAGTCGAAGTGTAAGCAACCACTTAAAAGGAGGGTTTTCATGACTGAATAAGTGCAATCAATACCTTGGTAAATTTAAAGGATTACAGACTATATTGTAATTGACTTCCAAAAGGGGAAGAAAATCAAAGAGGAAAAAAATGACGCATTGCTCAATGCGAAATTCAGTGTATTTGAGACTAAAATTAGTCGACTTAAGTATTTATTGTTATTTATTTTAAAACCGACGTTTTGTTTATCTGCCTTAGGTAACGAATCACTTGAAAGAATGGACAGTACAATGGCAAAAACTGAAAAATATTGACATCATGGGATATATGAAGCACCCCGTCTCTGTGGTTTTCATGTTTTATGTGCTGCGTGAATGTCTCTGAAGTTGTGATACTTTTGTCTTGTCACATTCCAGCTGTTTGGCATGCTAAAAGCACGGCTTAATTTGTCTGCTACTATCACACTGAATAAATTGCTGTTGGTGTCCTGTCTTACAGATATGGCCGCTGCTAAGTGATCATGTAGTTTTCTACTTGAATATTTTTTTTTTTGTTGTAGAAACCTCAGGAGGTCCGTGTTTACTGTTATTTTTATATGTATGCCTTTTTCCATTTGAGCTTCCCTTCTGAAGGACTCTAACAATAATAGACTAAAAGCAACTCCTGTTCAACCCTGAAAGAACTTTTACTCAGATGTTCATTTTGGTAACTTTCCTGTCACAGGGAAAGGCAAGTGTAGCATCCAGATAAACATATGTAACTGGCTTTATTGGGCAGGAAAATGCCAGGCGGCAGTAAAGAGGTGAACACTCTTGATGTTTTAGTGTCAAGATTACGCGTAATTACTCACGCCCAAATCATAACTTAAAAATCAGCTGAATAAATCTGGCATGAATTAGCAGGGGGGAATGTGACTTTGACTCATTGTTATAAAAAAAAGTGCAGTATTTACTTTGATGCCTTGAAAATCAGCTGGGTACTTCAACTGGCAATGGTATTGGCTGGTTAAAAGAAAACAATGCACATTGCACACCGGGCACATTTGCTCTAGCCCGATTAGAACTGGGGTTGAAGAAGAGGCTTTTCTTAGGAAAAAGAGATTGAATAATTAAAAAAAAAAGCTTTATGAAACTCATACAAGTTTCCTAATACAGCACCAACTACTGTAATGTTAGAATGTTTCCTTCAAAAAACATCCTCCAGCAATCTTCTCTAGCTGTGTATACTTGACTAGTATTTCTTGAAGTCTGCCTTCACACTTTCGCTAACATGAGAGAACTTCATTTTGAATAGTAATATGGTTTTAATTTTTTGATAAGCTGCTGAATTTTAAGGAAAAAAAATTTTGGGGCCACCAAATATTTTGGATCATGCAAAGAATATATATTGTACTGTAGTAATTTTGTAATGACATTTGTATGATGTAGTGATAGATGTGAATGTTAATCACTGCTTGGATATGTACATTGTTGAAAATAAATTGTTTACATAAACCTGTGATTTTCTTTCTTTACCTCCACCAACAATTAGTGCAGCAGAGGTCACGTGACAGTAGCTGTCTGTTAGCATTAATAACTAATTAATTGACTAATAAATTTGTGGGTAGATTTGGATTATAGGAAATATGCTTTGATATTAGGCCTAATCCAATTATTTATGGACAGCAGAGGTATGAACTCTACTGCCAGCCTAGTTTTACATGGGTCTATGAAACTACATTTTCTGATGTGATACCATTCAGCACACCCTTATTAGGAGAACCTTTATGCATGCAGTTTTTCCTCCAAGGGTAAAACTGCAGCATCCCACAGCTTTGAGCCACCAACCCTCAAGCCCAGAGTCCACTGCAGTCACCAACAGATCATTGACACAGGGAATGCTACCATTGACACATGAAGTGTTATCCTTTCTTAAGAAGGTGGTGTTAACTTCCTCTGCATTGCAGGCAAGAAACTAGGTCTAAACATTATTGTGGGACTAACGGCACACTCTGATATGTTTGTGCTTTGGTTAGTAAAATTATTTATATCTAACATAAGACCTTGCCTCAACTGCAATGACACAAAAGAGTGATGTGTAAAACCCAAAATTTGTTTTGTATCGCGTGTGGTCTTTGGCTCTTTGGCCAGTGTTTTTTTTTATTGGCTGTTCTTTATGACCTCTTTGGAGTCTGCCCACCCCCTCCTGAAAAGAGACAAGAAGAGAGTGGATTTTCACGTGGTCATGACTTCCTGACTCGTCTTCCCATGACACTGTAGCTCAGCTCGCGTCTTATTTCAGGTCATTTCAGGAAATGACAATATAAACTCAACAGTAGAAGCTCCATATTGCACAAGAAAACTTTTGTGGTAGTTGCTTCATGTCCCTGATAAATTACAGGCTACTGATTAAACCAGAATGTACATACCTCCTCACTCATTCTCTAGAAATCTTTTACTTTTTTACAGATTATCTAGAGAAATACGTCAGAACTGAGAAGCAATAAAAAAAAAAAGTATGCACCGCAAGGAAATAAATGCAGCGTTACGGTGACTCAGTCCTCCATTTGCAGACTATGAGGAGACAAAGCATGTGGACACAATTTCAATCACAGAACACACTTTGGACACATTCACAGGGTATAATCTTACTGATTGTGCCTGCACTGTCTTGCAAATACAGGAACCTGTACCAAAAAGCCTACAGAATAAAAAAAGTGCTTTCTCAACTAAGGGAAGTCTGTTGTGATTTCTGATTCCATAGGACTCAGTTGGGGATATGTCGTTCTTGGCAAATCTACCAAGTGTGCTGTGTGCTACTGATTAATTCCGCAGACTTGCTGGGTATTTGGGCAGTGTACTCATATACAGTATGCTCCCTAGATTTTTTTTTTGTTAGAATGAGGGATACCATTTTACAAGGGAATGGTGGATGTCATTCATCACCAACACTTTAAATCCATAATCAGTAGGGACAGGATGCAGTCAAAAGAAGAGAGCGTATTCATGCATGTCACACTGAGCACTGGCTGTAAGGGAGTAAGCTTTCAGCTTTTCATGCCAGTCATTGCTGGTTCTATTAGAGGTTCAAAATAAAGGGAGGCTTATTTTCCTGCTGGTACAAGAAATGGGCAACCATGTTATTTTCCAGGAAGGAGTTGGAGCTGCCTTTTGTTGGTGCTCTCTTGGAGCAAGCAACAGGAAGCTCATGTCTGAAAGCTCTTTTGAAAATTGAATCAATCATTTTAACATTTTTGAATTTATGTGTTAGGAAATAATTTACTGTGGATAGACTTCAAACTTAACACCATTATCACATTTTCAATAAGCCATTATTGCTTCCTGATTTATGTTGAGAATGCAAGTAAATGATGAGTCACTGCCATATGAATTCTTAAATATTTTATGCTGTGCCTTCCAAAGCCAAGAGTGAATGATTCTAAATGTTTTTCTTTTCCTTTTTATTTATATTTACGGTTTTTACTTGAATTACCTTTTGAATTGAATTGCCTGTTTTATAATTCTGTAAGTCTGTCTTATGTTTTTAATTCCTCTCTTACGTCCTGAAACGTCATCATCCACTGGAGAAAGCTCTATTCATCTCGCTTATAAATCTTTCCTGTACTCCCCCAGATAGGATTTTACACACACACACACACACCATTTTAGTAACGTGGACTTACACCGAATGTCTCATGACGCCATCATGCCAAGATACAAGTATGTCACAGTCGTAACAATGAATCAAGCTGAAGCCACTGCTGTTTACTTACAGTACAGAATAACCCAAAAAATATCATTACCTTGGATCGCGCTAACATATTAATATTTATAACATTATTGTATAACATAATTGTCGTGAGTTACAATCATGACAAATGAAATAACTGCATATGCATGTACCTGTGCAGTTATAACCATATGAAAGCAGTGCCTTTATGACAAGGCGTGGATTTTACGGTTGCTTTGACGACTAGAGAGGGTGGCAAGCCGTAACGTTCCGCACTCTACATACTGAGTGCCACTCTGGCTATATTAATGTTTTTATTTTATCAGAAAAAGCAATGTTTCAATCTGTGTCTGTATCATTATATATTACGTTATAGTAGTGAGTGAGAGAGAATGGTTTAAACAGAACAAAACCATAAAAAATGGAAAACGTCCCCGGGTAACTTTTGCGCCACGCGGTGGACAGTACATTTCCCCGGTGGTGATGGCTAGCCGGCTAGTTTAGCCAGTGAAGGAAAACGGAATCGGTCGCTGCGCAGTTTCAAATCAGAACACCGTTCTGAGCTGTTATTGTACTCGCCATGGGTGGCGCCATTTCCTTTCTTGCCTCACGCTGAGTTTTGGAGGAGAACCGACAGTGGAGCTGAACTCGTAAGGACTGAAGGAGGTGGAGTCTGAAGGTGGGGAGGGAGGAAGGGAGAGAGGAGGAAAAAAAAGAGAAAAAAGCAGACACAACAGAAACGGGGGGAGGACGACGGACCAACTGTGTCAACTGAAATTAAATTAATAATAAGAGACTCTTTGCTTCAGCGACTGAGAAGAAGCCAAGATGATAACGGCCTATTTCGTTGAAAATTTCTGGGTATGTTTTTTCGCGTTTACTCATTGTCATTAAGAGAGAACACTATTTGTTAGGTAGCACAAATCTCCTCCCATTTCAACGGACTGAATGTGACAAGCAGGTTTGCGGTAATCATTTTTATTTCTTTTCTTTGGGAAGGGGGAGGGGAAGTATTAACACTTACCGGCAAGGAAAAGAGGGAACTCGACGTATTACACCGTAACCCACGCTACTTTTTTCGGCAAATACCATTATGCTACCCTGGGGATTGGGCCTCAGTGAACTCTATCTAACATGAGTATCCAAAGGGAAACCTCCTTTCCCCCGTTAATTGGCTGTCATGGAGTGTCTTGGAATGTTTCTGGTCTTATCTGCGAACCGCATTGGCCGTATTTGTTGTCACTCACGGACTTGTGTGCGTCACTTTCTTCCGTAATTAAGTTAGAATGAGACACCAGATACGTAAAATCGTTTATGAGTTCGAAGGGGACATACAACAAATGTTAGCCGAGTGAATGTTTGCGACAATACGACAGTCATTACCCTTTTATATTATGGATTCTTTTGCTCATTTCTGTGATTTCCTGATATCTGTATTGTAGAAGGGCGGAATGTTCTGTCTCCATAGGCCAGCTCGGTCCAGACGTGGCTGTTCTTTAAGTATTGTTTTGGTAGCTGGCTAATGCAGCTGGCTAGCCTGAATTAGGAAAAGTTGGCTAGCTGGCAACCACCCATTACAAATAGTTTCATTAATTTCAACAAATAGGTTGCCAATCAAGAACTGTCATATCAGGATGCTTTGAAAACATAATTAATAAGTTACAGTGAGTGCCTTCTCAGCTGTCAGACCATTCATAGCGCAATGGTCAGCACCGTGTTTCTTTTCCACTGGTAACTTGCATTTGTGCAACTGTGTAGCTCATTCAAGTGAATTGAGAAATGTTTCCGTTCCTGAGAATTGCACAAGTCCTACACCTACTGCTCCTACTAACTTATTATTATTATTATTATTATATTGGTAGTATTAACAATAGTAGTCGTAGTATTGAAATCATAATCAGTTAAACCCGAAAAACCCAAATGAAGGGATGATTGACAGTGTTGGTAGCGGTATTTTCAGTTATACTGCATTCTGTGGAATTAAGTAAGTAACATTGTAGTAATAACTGGATGATCAAAAAGAGGTCATCAGAGTCAATGTAATGGGCTCAGTAATTAGACTTCCAGGTGTCAGGCCAAGCCAGCAGCATCTGCCTGAAAGTTTGGGAAAGGGTAGGCACTTAAAAATCATGTTAGTAATTGTAGCTTCAGTAACTGCAGACAATATGAATGAGTGATTTCCCATCTCCACAAATGTCAGGCTAGTTAACACTCTGTAAACCTCAGGCCATATATATATATATTTTTTTTTATGGAGAAGCAGTGTAGCTTTTAGCATTTTATTCACACTTTTCTTATGTCTGTAAATTAATCCATATATTTTGGTCTGCCTCATGTACCAATATAAGTAAGTCTGATGGTTTAAAAATATATACTTTTAAATATTTGCATTGTAGTTGTTAGTTATTTGTTTATTTTAAAATGCTGATCCTCCAGCAGTCTCGATTGCATGGCTGTTTCTGTACAGTGTGGAGAATCACCTTTTAGTCATGTGACATTATGAATATAAACTTGATTGCAACCATAAGTAGACTTTTTATTTTCAAATTAGGGATTGATAGTTAAATAAGCTTAAATAAAGTTATTATAACATCCCAGCCATAACAATATTTTATTACAATCTTATATCAGGCTTTAAAACCCTTATATTTTCCTTTGGGAATGTCATATATAAGATGGGATAAGATTGTTCTCTGGAAACAAAAATCTTGAAATTATGCAGGCAAATTACAGATGTATGAGCCTTTCATTATTATCTTTGTAGCTGAAAAGGTCTAGGCATAATTAATCAATCAAAATAACTTACTGGTGTCATGATATTGACAGGGTTTGAGCCAAGGGTTGTGTTACACTTATTCTGTGTCATTACAATGTCACATGCTTTTTGACCAGCAAATGGACAAAATTAAATTTGCTGTTGCTGAATTCATAATATATTTGCCCTTATTTGCAGGGAAAGAAATTATTGTAAAGGATGGAGTTTGTTGACTTACCGCACAGGAAATAAACAAGTAAAACTGGGAGTTTTTTTTATTTGCTTTTTTGACAGAGAAAATACAATGTGAAAACGGACGATTCAGGACTAGTTGTCATCACCAGTACCTCTGTCAGATGTAAGGAAATATTCGGTGTATTTGTTTTTGTGTCTGTTTTCTTCGCTAGGTAACATGACAGATATTTCTCATTTTGAGTGACCCATGGTGGCATTGCATTGCATGTAGCCTTTACCCCATGTACTTTGGCCTCTGAAGTTTCATCGTAAGACTAGATTACATTTTCTGTAGATGTGTTATGTTTAATAACGTGGTCTGTGCAATTGGTGCTCTTCCTCACTCAATGTTTGTGAAAACCGGTCGTGTTTGTGATAACCAGGTTTCCTCAACAGGCAAAAGTGGCATTATTGAAGGAGGCATAGCAGATAACTCTGGGCGCTGAAACGAATACAAAGGCGATGAGCAGAGATGTGAGTGTCTGGGGCTCTGAGAGCATCGCTCTGAAATGACTCTTTGTGGCCCGCTGGCCAGAGTGGCCGGTGACTGCGACTGTTGTTGAGACCCCTGGTCAGCTGTGTGCTTTAGATGCACGGCACACTCTGGCTCTAACTCACAACGTCAAACATTGACAGCCTTCTCTCTCAGCTGAGCAAACAAGCCTAGTGGTTTGAGAGTCGGTGCTGTATCCACGCATTTAATCATTTACTTTCCGTTTTTATTGTGGTCATTATAGGCCTCGTTTTTGAACTACATGCTGCATTTCATGTGTTTGATTTCATCTGCTGCTAGCATCAAGGTATTACAGAAGCTTTTTAGCTGAATATTGGCATATGTTGGCATGGTTATGGTGATTTAGAGGTCTAGTGCAGTACAGTGTAGAACACCAGTCGTGGGGGTCTTTTTTGTGTTATGCTTCCTGTATTGTGCTTCCTCTGAGTTAACACATTTAGGCTTCAGGGCATTGAATCATATGTTGTCTCCTAGTCCTGATCATAGGGACCCACTGTGGGTACTTGTTTGCATTTCACTGAACAGGTGCTTAGTGCATCAGGTTTGACTGAGCAGTCTAATGGGTGCTGGTGTGGATCTTTTCTCAGTAATCTTCTATAAGATGTTTATGAAGTAAAGGTGCTTGCCATTGGAGCTGTGTGTGTGCTAATCAGATAAAGAGGAGGTATTTCTTGGTTTATTTCCTCAGTCTTTTTGCCAAGCCACATCTTTAATACAGATTAGTGCTAAATTTAAAGTAATTGTTAATAATCCATCGCTTCCGCTCCTAGAACAATTGGACGACTGATTAAGGTTTGCATGAGCTGCTCCTTTTAGAGTGCTTATTTTCAGAATTGATATGAACATTGTTTCTTTTGATTGGTTTATTATTGTCTCCACGGCCCCGTTCTTAACATGCATCTCAAGACCCACCAGTGGGTCAACCCCACAGCTTGGGAACAGTTGATATGTTGCCTTACTTTGTTCAGCAAAAGCAGAATAAGGCAAACAATATGGTTTCGCCCCGTTTCCTTTCACCAACGACAAAGTGTGTTTGTAAAGATATTGTCTTGATTGCATTGAAATAATGTCAACATTCTTTCTATGAAGTTTGAATGAAAGATATGGCTTTGTGTTTGGATATTTTGTAACCCAGGCCATTCCTGTTCACTATTCAGAATAGCTTTGCGTGTTGCATAGACTTGTTTGTAACAGAAGGGCGGCAAGCCCTCTTCTTTTGATATCAGTAATATTGATACGCCACGTTATGGGCAAGGGCCTGCCGAAGGGTGGTTACGCCAGATAGGGTGGTCCTCTTTAGTAGCGGTGCTGGTCAGCGGTGTTGCCAGCAGCGTGGAGCAACACTCCGGCTGCATCTGATATCACTGCTTAACAGCTGCATTTTGTCATCTGCGAGCTGATTCAATTGTGCTCTTGTCAGCTGTAATGATGTAAGCAGATCCCTTCGCTTTCTCTTTCCACCAAAGTCATGAGGCAGAGGAAAACAAAGAACAGCAACTAATAGGACCTCCTTTGTTGCCTCTGGCAAACTGAGGCTAACCTTAATTTTCAAGTTACTTCACTGCCGATGTTTTACTTTTTAAGCCTTGCTTTGAGTCTGTGAAGTGTACTTTAGGAAACATGAAAATACTTCTGCATTAGAAAATAGGCAGGAGGAAGTTTAAAATATACTTTTGCAAGAGGAAGTGTAAAATATACTTATGGGTGTACACATTGTGTCATGAAACCTAGGTCTACACTGTAAACACTGTAAAGCATTACGGATATCAACATTGTGGCATATCTAAACTACTTTTACAGCCTGTTCTGTGCTGTGTGCAGTAGAAATCCCACAAAAATAACAGTTTGGTGGCATGAGCAGGGCAGAGTTTATAGAGGGCCACTGGAGCAGGTTTCGCATCAGATGTTCTTCTGCTGCTGTAATGTTGCCTGTGATAACACTGCAGTTCAGACAGATTGACTCAAGGCTGAATCTGAGAGAAGACAGAGGCTTCACTTCTGACAAAAGCCAGAGGCTTATTTCTGAGATGGACTGTTACTGTAAAAAGGACTCAACAGGGTTACAGTATTCTTTAAGATTTAAGCATGTTCCTTTGACCAAGTGAGTTCTATTTCTTATTGGTCCAGAGGCGTAAGTCACTTGTCCAAACACTATATCAGATTTAGGCTGGTTAAAATTTGAAATTATTGCATGAAGTAAGTCACTTGACAGAAAAAAAACGTGCATTTTTTACATTCACTGAAGCTAGTTAGCAGATTGAATACAGATTGAATGGAATGGCAGCTAACAGTTGGCTATGCAATACACTTTTTCATGTTAGGCATTTTCATGCTGGACAGTTATTGAATATTAAAACAACTTGTCTTAACTCCCTTTCTCATGAAGGGTTCAATTTAAGGGGGCTTCTGCAAAGGTCAAAATCATCTTTAAAACTATGTTGATACCATTCACTTTGTTAGTTAGATTTTTTTTATTAGAACTTTTATGCCATAGCTGTGTAGGTACATAGCTGGCACGATACAGCTTTATGAATAATTTATTCATGTAAATAAGAGCAATCTAGCTAACCAGCTGTACCTCTATGGAAGCTACAAGTACCTAGCTACCTTTATGCTAGTTAGAACCAGAAATAGAGCAAGTAGCTAGGTAGCAATGGTTTCTTGCACTGTTTATAGTCTCAGCTTCTCACTTTGATCTAGTGAAGATGGCCTGCTGTTACCCAGCCATGCCATGGCAGTGATGGCTGTTTGGTAATCATATGCTACATGCTAATCATATGAAAACCTGATGAAAACATTTTCAGTGCCCATGGCATCAGGATAACAGTGATAAAGACAAAGCTAGCTCACAACCTGCGGTTAGCTCTCTCGCACCCCTGGGTATTGGCACGTCACAACATTTTTGACTTCATTTAGACTGCACACCTTTTTTCACATATGTTCTGCTTTGTCTCATATCGGGATACGGGATGTTTCATACCTGCCTCAGGTGGATCAAATACCAATTTTGAGCTGCCGCTACTTAGTTAGTGGTGAGAGGTAGCTAGCTAATGTACTGTAGCCTCTTCGTTGTCTTAATGGTTTCATGTGTAAGGGCTGTTAACTGACTTGATTTTTGCTGTCAGACTCACTGGTATGAGTTTTGTATCGGGGCTTCATTGTGGTAGTTATTATTATGACATATTGCTAGCTTGCTACCTGACAACAAAGTGTGTATGACTTGTGGCTAGCTAAGCACTTTGTTAAGCACTTCTTGTGCGCTGTGAATAAAGAAGAAAGAGTCCGCGCACTGCTCTAATGATTCCAAATAGGTTTATTTGGACAATAAAATGGGGAGTGAAGGCATCAAAATCTTCTGTGGCTATGCTGTGCAAATGAAACAGTTTGGGAGCATTAGAGTAGTGTGTGAACTCTTTATGTCGGTTTTATTCAGATACATTCTATTTTTGCACCTGCCACCAATAGAAGCGTGCACGTGTGATTAATCATTGTGTTTAATATGCATAGTTCACAGCTTTTTGCTGTGCTTTCCCAATACGCCCAGCACAATGAATAATTACTTTTGATTTTACCCACGTCGTGCCGTAAACAGGTTTGCTCAGTATGCATTATTATGTCCTTTCCTCCTTGCAATCTGGAACCAGTTTGATCCACATTGGCCTCATTCAGTCCCACTGTTAAAACATTAACTTAGGTCTTAAGCTGTTTTGCGGCAGGGCTGTGGAGAAACGTATCATAATGGATCTGCGCCTGTATGTGTCATTATATCTTCATTTTTTGGTCTGCATTTGCTGAGCTGGTCCACATGTGAATGAGGATATTGTCTGACAGTGTGAAGACAAACCTGTTTTATTTCATGTTTCACTTCTTATCTTGCTAGGCTAAATCAAGACAGCATTTTTGAGAAGAATGCGTGTTAGTTGAGATAAACCTGGCAGGGCATAATGCGTTTTCCACAAATTTAGGTTAATACTTAAAATATTAAATCAAACAAAACCCAATGCACCAGTGTTTTGAGTGCTCATTACAGTATTTAGTCCAGAAGGGAAGGGTATGGAAAGGCTTTGATATAAAACATGCATGATGACAAGAATTTTTAATCAGGTTTAATCACATAAGGGATTGTAATATTTTTTTTTCCGGCAGTGCTTTCCAAGCCTCGACTGGCATGCAGACCATTGTGGAAGGATTACAGTGTGCCAGCCAAAACCATTTGCCTGTGGCTGCCCGCTGAAGTGAGGAAACAAGGAATGGGCGGATTCAAATGGCATGTAGTTGATTCAGCCGTGACAGGGAACGTCACCAGGAAATACTTGACAAGTGGCATTGCTGCCGTACAGTATTATACCGTCGTCGTCCTGGTCATGGAAGGGTGTTTTATCGGTGCTTCAAGTTAATCTGTGTCACTGATGCCGTTTGTTTTGTTGTTGTTTGTTGCCCTGAGCTCTGTGTCTCTCTGATCTGAAAAGGTTAGATATTTAAGATTAACCTCTAGTGGACTTACTTTGCATTGGCTGTATACTTTTGTCATGGTTTAATTTGGAAAAATAGACACAGCCTTATTATCATCCTTAACATAATTTGTTGGTATATAGTTGTTGACAGCTTCATGCACGTTTCATACAAATCCTAGTAGATGTAGGCCTAATGCCCATAAATCAAGAGCTGGATTTAATATGCTGGTCCTTGAAAGATGTGCTTCTTTGTTACGTGATCGTTTTAGCATGATCTCAGTTTGAGGTCCTGTGGGAGAAGGTGGAGAAGTGAGCAAGACAGGACATATGGAAGAAAACTCACCCAGACAAGCTCAGTCTGACTGCGCGTATTGGATTTTCCGCCTCCGGAAAGCGGTCGCCTTTAGCATCTTTTAATTGCGACTCCCGGTTGACAGACAGATCTAAAATCGAAGGGCATTCCTGCCGCACGGCAGGGGAGAGGTTGCGTGACTCGGCGGCACTGAAAGTAAGGCCGGCTTATATGGGGAAATGATGGCGCTTTGAATTCCACAGCCCTTGCATGCTACACTTTTATTAAGTTGTTTGACTAAGTGGGTCAGAAAATGCCAGCGGTCCGGGATGTGTGCAGTGTGTACGCAGGGGACTTTGTGTGTATTTTTGCAGTGCTGCTAAGTGACACACCTGTGCCTCTTACGCCAGCAGCAAAAATGCAAACCACTGCAGAGCCTGGCCCTTTTGTCACATTGTACTATTGGCTGGCACAGGATGAAGCAGTTTACTCTGCAGAGAGGTGTCAGTTTCATACAGATCACAAATGAATGTCATTTCTTATTTGGCTATATATATTTCTTATTTTTTTCAGATGTTTTTTTAATACAGATCAGGAACTCTGCAAAACAGCCAGCAGTCCTAGGTTCAAATGAATTTACAGTTTCAGTAATGCTAATTAAATGTTATTTTATCTGTGTGTTCTACTATAACGTGTGAATCATATGGTCCTCTGACCTTTCAGATTTTATTCCAAAAGATAGGGAGTTCAGAGTTTTCCAGCTGATCATCACAGTAAAGAAGGCATGTGAAAACAAGAGAGACCTCACTCGTTTTCAGAAAGTGAGCCCAGTGTTGCCAGCCGTGCTGATGTCATAGGCAAGAGGACACCGGGGGTTGTTTTGTTCGAACCGAGGAGAGCTTGTTATTTCAGCGCCTCCTTCCCAAATGATTGTTTTCCTAAATGCAATTAGTGTTTATTTGCCTCAGCGTGGCCTCATATCACGATGGAAATTCTGCCACAATTGGCATTCGGTCATGGATGGCGTGTGCATTTGTCGAAATCCAACCTGGCTATCGGTGTGCCCAGGACAGAGCCCTGAATTGAGCTTTGCTGGCACATTATTGCAGTGCATGGTACTCAAGGAACCGGTTCAGAACGGCTAGCTGGAGTTAGCCAAGGTGTGTCAGACATGAGGAAGATGTAGTGTCTTTCCATCCTCCGGGTTGTTGCTGCAGACATCTCTGTTCTTTGGCAGCTGAGATAACCCCAGGCCTCACCTCATTTCACCTCATATCCTGCTGAACTTGGGAACGGCGGCGTTCTCCGCTGTGCTTAGGACACAGATTACACTTCTCTGAATGCTGATTTCTGCAAGGCGGGGGGAGGGAGAGAAGGGCCACATTTATTAACCAGGCATAGGAGCCCTCGCAGTGTGGGTCCTCATTCAGGCCAGAACAGCTGGGCCGTTCCCACTGAATCACACGTTGTAAGGGCCGCAGCCACACAAAAGCGCCGATTGATGAGGAGTAAATCCGTCAGTCTTTGCAATTCCAACAACTGATCTTTTCCATTTTTCTATAAAATGGTGGCCTTCCCTGGGAAAAAAAAATGTTCAGACCTGTTTAATTGTGTTTCTGTGCTCACTGAAATTTTGCAATAAGATGTGTAAGATAGGCTGCATGCGTTTACAATTCACTTTTTAGTACTGCAGCACAAGCAGAATTTTTTTTTTTCAACAACAGGACTTTAAACAGTACTGTCATCACAAAACCCTGTTTCCTGTTCATTCAGCTACGTGAAATCATTCCACAGCGAGATGTGCTGAACAGTGCCTTTCCATCCGAACGTTTCCCCTTTATTGTTCACCATGTCCTTTTTCTTATGTGGAAAATAAATAAACGTCGAATGGTGGAATTCAGGCTATGTGTTGGTCTGCTCTGCACCGTCTGCTGTGCTGACTATGGGACTGTATGTGTACACAGCTGATCTTAACCACAAACCACAAACGAAGACAAGCTCTTTTTTAGAACGACACACTTAACAAACAAACAGGAAGGATGGTTTTGAATATTGACCCCTCTCGATATTTTTGGAAACCGATACCACACTGTGCGAACAGTGCTGTGCTCAGGCAGTTCGGTTTGTGCTGCTTTGCAGATATACCTGAAGCATACTGAGAGCAGAGAATTGTCTGCCTTGGCAGAACGGGGCTTTTTGGCTGGAGGAGGTTATCCACTACTGCTACGCTCCGGACTCCCTATTCACTCTGAGCAAATTATCAGCACAGACAGCAAATAGCCCCCACCGTAGCCCACGCTCGCTCCTCTGTTTGTGTGTTTGTTCAGAGATCTCCAGATAGTGGAAATATTGGTTACTCTTGGACAATAGGCTGTTTCTTCAGGCTATTTCCTGTTTTGAACCAGAAGAGCGAAAGCTCACTTCTCTTTTGGCCGTCTGGGCAAGGGCTTCCGCCAAACTGAACTAACGCACTGTACGGCTAGCATCCTCCCTTGTTTAAAAAAACAAAGCTATTTTGACGGAGATTAATTGAGGTCAGGCAAGCTTTTGAATGTTTTTTTTTCGTTCAGTGACAGTCAAGTGACATCTGAGTCATTGACAGGCTAAAAAAAAAAACAACAACAGAAGGCAGTTTTGGGTGATATTTGAAACGTGTTTGTACAGTATGTCCTCTGCCCTCTTTAATATTTAAGGTTGCAATAGCAGTTTTTTACGTCTATGAATTTGATAAAGGTTCAGCCCTGTGAAATATGAGGTAGTAAGTATGTAAAGCATTGCATGAAATTCTGCATTCTCTGGATCAGTTCAAAGCAAAATGTTACTTTATCGCAGAGATGAAGGGTAGTTGTTTCTTTATCTCAGAGTAGAGGCCTTTGGTTGTGTTCTTCTCAATGAATTATTAAATGTGTCTATGCATTTTTAAATACTGTGGAACGTGAGACCTCAGCTAGTTTGTGGTTTGGTTGCTCCTTTGCCTAGAATCATTCCATTCCCTACTGCACGAGTATTACAGACAGGGCGTCGGGAACCTGACAACATGGCCCGAATGAAGATGGTTGATCAGAGGCTTCTGAAAATGCAGCTGACAGCTATACAAACCATGAGAATGCTTGTCACTGAGAGAGCCAGCATGGTAATGAGTGGTTAAAATGGGACAGCGTTTGACTGGGCTTTGTCATTCTGGAAGAGGTGGAAAGAACGTCTCCCTTTCGAACTGAAACGTTTCTTTTCCCTTCCTTCCTCCGCTCCAGGGTGACAAGAACAATGGATTTGATGTGCTTTACCATAACATGAAGCATGGCCAGATGTCAACAAAGGAGCTGTCTGAATTCATCAGAGAGAGGTAAGGCAATCTTTTGCGTTTGTACCCCTCTCCGTTTTCCATCCTGCCTCTCAGCTCTGAATTGGCTGTTTCTGTCTTTATGGCTGATGTCATTGTGGAAGGCCTTGCTTTTTAGCAGTGCCGCCACTGGATGCTTCTCTAAATAGAGGAGAGGAGATGGATTTTGTCTGGCAGGTGTGGACATACTTCTCTTTTTGTCTTGCTAATGGGTATTTAAGTCATCATCAAGGCATTATAAACAATGTGCCTTGAAATGTCAACCCTACTTTTTAAGCAGGTCGAATACATTTCCAATAGGTTTTGGACACAAGTTATTTCCCCTTCCTCAATAATAGTACGTGCTCTGAATCTTGATGAGCTTTATGCATATTCAGTATATCTGACTGGGAAAACTGAAACTGAATCGGCTAAAAATTGTAATCAAAATTCAAACAATATTGGAATGTGTTTGATTGAGTGCGTTGATTTTAAACACAAATCAACTGCTTGTGTCATCCGGCCATCCCCGCTAAAGTCAGAGAGCTCATTTTGCTTTGGAGTGAATGAAAATTGGGTGGAGTAGAAAACCTTCACTCTGGGACACAGTCCAGCATTACCAGTGAAATAATTATCTTACGCAATTCATACCAAGCTAGCCATCTGGCAGCACAACAAACATACTTGTACTTAGTTTGCTAGCTTTCTCTAACAGAACTTTGGATTTTAACAGAAACTCATCTGTAATATGGAAAGTGGACCCACGGTCTTTTGCAAATGCATCTTTTTCAACAGAGGATCTTGTAATTTACCACCTGTTATGAATGAGGGTTATCCTACATCTTCATCCGTGTGTTTACTTCAAAGTTGGTTTGCCTACTGACCTTGCCGGGAGAGGGGGAAAATCCGGATCCCCCCAATTCACTCTGGTTTTACATCCACCCCATTGTCTGCAAATGGAAGTGCAGTCAAATTCTGATGTGATACGTAACAGGAGTCACCTCACTTGGAAATAGGGCTTGCTAATACTAAAGCCCTTTCACATTTTGCATTCAAATTCTAGCCTGTTGCCCAGAATATCAGTGTGACACTACGTGAGAAATTTGTTTGATTTCACACATGTTGTAGTACATAGGTCTGTATGTAAAATGCAGTGGGTATTTCCTGGCCTAGAAGCATCGTCTGTCTATTTCTTGCCTTTCCTCTAACCCCTTTTCACTAATTGGTGATCACTATCAATTATTCCTTTAAAGGCTTGATGTATGAAATGCTGACGAAATGGGGTTAATTTGAGTCAGCCTATTTCAGGCAAGAGAGTTACTTTGAATTAATCCTGACTTATTTAAGCCTTGCAGAAATGGGCACAACCTTTCAGAATAAAGCTGGCCCTCTTTATTAATTTTTATCCATGTGGCTATACATACAAACCAGATTTAGGAACTGCTTTAGTTTTTGTAACTACTTTAGCTGTTGGAAGTATTGCAATTTGGCTAGTCAGCCAGACAGGTATAGTACCTAGTTTTCCACATCTTATGTTAGCAAGCAATCTGCTTAAGAGAGTGAGAGCTGGCCTTCTTTGGGGTTATGGGCAGTTTAAAAATAGCCTAGATAAAATAGTCCAGTTTATTGATCTACAAGCGCGTTTATTTTATTAACCAACTTGCAGCCTGATGGCTAATGTTATGAGAGAAGGCAGAGTGGTGCAGTACCCCCTTCTTTGTTCTTTTAAGATTTTCATCCAATGGCATTAGACAACATATAGTAAGAAAATGAACATTTGGATGAATGTTCTTCTGTTTTTGAGGTTTTGGGATTTAACCCTGACCCTGGACTCATAGAAGCCCAGACAGGGCAGGAGTTAAAATACAGGCTGCCTCCAAATGGCCTCAAGTCTTGGGGCCAGTGCTGTTGTGGAGCCCTACCTACAAAATCATTTCCAAATCTTAACGCGTTGGCATGGTGGAAGTGACCGGGGGAAGTGGAGCGGTGGGAGTGTGGCCAGGCCTCGTTTTTCCTGTGGCTTTATTGGATCATCTCGCGTCTCGAATGTAACTCGCCACCTACCCCGAGGACCATAGATGGCAGAACTTCCTGCCCAGAATGCATTTGCTACATAATGCTCCGGAGAGGGCCGAGCTATCGAGTGCCTCCGATTCACTCTGAGTATTGCGTATCACATTAACGCCGGGGCCTGCATTCTGAGTGCAAACCGATGTTCCTTCCAATGCTGTGTGTGTATGTGAGAGCTCTCTAATACTTGAGAAAACTGCCTCGTAAACACATTAAATGATTGATAACAGGGATCCCGGCTGTTGTTAATGTTGGAGGAATTTACTGTCAGCTGCAGCTGAAGAGCATGCAAATTAAAATAAACATTTAGTGTTCTGTTTTTTGCTTTCAGTGTGAGCATATGTAGCCACTGGTTTTTATTTAAGAAACCAGCGTGTTCACATGCTGTCATGTCAGCTGCGTGTGGCAGCCTGTAAGATTAATATTGGCAGCTACAGGACCTGTCCAGGCACACAGATGTTCGTTGAAAATAGATTTGCTTTTTAATCCCTGGGAAAGGTTTGCCATTGACTTTACACCATTCTAATGGCTACAAAGCAGTGATTAGCAAATCTCTCTGAAGTAAATTAGTGCTTAGTTGTACCCACATACCATTGAACAGCTGAAGCACAGTTTTCACCAAAAAGAACCCCAGTCACCTGTAGGTTAGCGTAGCATCGCCCCTTCAGTTGTAGCTCTTATCATGAAGCGAATGTAAGTTGTCGTGGTTTTGGATTTTGCCGTCTTGCAGATTTGTCAAAATGACCTGTGACTTGTTGAGACATGAGTGTAATGGGAGGATATGCGGAGTAGGCCTCTATGTAGAGTACATGCAGGTGAATTGCACTGAGTGCGACAGGTGACAGCAAGTGAAACCTCCTTCCCTTCGCTAAGCTTTGGACACCCTTTGAAATGGCATGTTAAGAAGGTGTGGCTGTGACGCAGCGATCAGAGGAGTGCTTTGGCACACAGCCACCGGGATGCACAGCTTATCAGTTACACAGAACGAGGGTTCATCCGGGTCTTATTCCCCAACACCACTGTTAACATCCTCTGGAACAGCATATATACACTACGTTATATGCTCTAGCTTCCGCCTGCACACATCCTTGTCTTATTTTCCATTCTAGACTGACTTTCCAAAATTGCAATCAGGCTCCAGGAAGAACTGTGTCACTGTGCCGACCGTGATTTCATCTGACAGGAAGTTAATTGAAGCCACAGAGGTCACCAGTTCCTCCTCTTTGGATTTACACTGTCTAATGCGGGGCCTTTTAAGGGACACAGAAAGGCTTGCAAGACCATTTTGGCCTTCCCACTAAAGGACTGTGTGTGATGGAGCTGAACGGCTGCTCAAGCGTGGTCCTCAGGGGCTGCCATGCCTGCAGGCCTCCATTACAGACGGGCACTTTGCCGCCTTATGCAGCTTATCATTGTCTCAACTGAAACAATTTAGCTCACCCAAGTACTGAGAGTGGTAGTGGCTTCAGACAGAGCTGAAAAAAAACTGTACTTCTCTGGGTCCACAGCTGAGTTGTCCTGTGGTAGTGACAGTTGGCGGGACATTCTAAAATGGGGACTAGGCCTAATTAACAGTCATTGCTCATATTCTCAGCAGGTGGTCAGTCAGCTGTTTCCGGACTCCATTGTGATCATTTCCTCTTTCTCGTTCACGGTGGGAGAACATACTTCACTATGTCTCTTTGTGGTCATGTAAAATACTTCATTGAGCCAGGGCAGCACATTCACGTCAATACCTGATGTTGAGTTATTGAGAATTCCTGTGCTTCCAGGATATACAGACATTTCAGCTGCACTTACTTTTTCTGCCACAGGGTGGAGCTGCAGTGTCTCCTAAGGGTACTCAGGGAAAAGACTTCCTGGTCGTTTAACTTAAGACTGACCTAGACGTAAAGGACAAATATTTTCAAAAACAGAGTTGTTTTGTTACAGTATATCCTTATAGTGCTGACATTTTTGAAAATGTTAATTTTCTTCTATAATTAGTGAAACATAAACAGATTTGATATATCTATCTAAGATATATGGTCTTAATTTTAAATGCATCCCGAGCAAGCAGTGCCTCACACGGAAGTACAGTACTCAATGAAATCTGACAGAGTGAAAGTCAGGAAGGGTGTGGATTTCACACAGATTGACATTATATGCTATTGTAAAAAAAATATGACAATGCATTTCAATCCTAAAACCTCGACTCTCCCAGTGCTGAATGTTTTGCTTTCCTCTTGTATTCTGTGAAAAAGCTCCACAGAGTAAACGTCTGTTTTCTTTTTTGTGTGCATTTCTATAGTATCCAAAAATAACTGGAGGTTATTTCTGTGAGTACCCTTTCTCCTGCTATAAACCATGAGGGTTTGATAGGTGAGGGTTCAGGTTACCGCCCCACCCGCAGGCACCTGCGAGACGCAGCTAAAGTTCCACAGGCGGAGGGCTGCCGCCTGTGTGAAAGTGCGCTCGCAGGTTTGGAGGGCAGCGCGGGCTGCTACCCACACAGCCAGACATGCAAAGCTCTCATTGTTAAAATGCCTTCAATGCCTCGGTGGGGACGGGACACTCGCACAGCTGCTGCCTGAGATGGTCAGACTGGGTATCAGGTGCTTTGGGGGTTTGAGATTGAGTTAGAGATTGAAGTCTCGCACCTAGTTTCCCTTACATGTCTGCACACCTCCACACAACAGGAAGAAGACAAGGGTCAGGTCTGAACTCATTTCCTCTTGTAAGGTAATGTTGTATAATAAATAACCAATTTTAACAAACTTGACACTGCATTATATACAAAGAATAGAAACTATTTAAGCTAATGCCAGTCTCGTCTATCTAACTAGCTATCATAAAATGTGTAGCATTACTGTCATTTCCTCTCAGCATGATAAAATTGTTCAAACATGTCAGAAGTATTGTAAGAATTTGTTCCCTGTGATAGCTGCTGCTCCAGATTTGCACTGTACTTTATTCACACTGCACTTTAGCGCCCTCTGGTGAAAGAAAGGAAAAAAACTCAAGACAATCAAATGTAACATGATACAGTGCCGTTTGAGAGATTTGCCCAGTAATATATTTCATACAAACATATGATATTGAGGCAGAAAATCTGGGACACAAGATAGCATACGTGTAGACTGTTTTAGGATACCCCCAAAATTTCGAAAGGTCCATCAGATGGTATTTACTATTAAACAATAACACCAGCGATAATGGATGAATAAATAGGTCACAATGGAAATGACGTGTAGAAGAAATAAAATACAGGCGAAAAGTCACACATTTAAATTTACAGAACATGACTGCACACATGAATTCAGAAGGAGCAGGTTGTTGGCTTCTCGCGTGTTTACACACCTGGTGCGCATATTCTTTGTGGAGTCACGGCGAGATGCCTTTTAAGTGGTGTTCTCACCGAAACATGTGCGAGAGCCGGCCCCCCCTCGCTATTGGAAAAGGTTTCTTCAGATTGTTATTACTGCAGTGCCACAGATAGAGTGTGGGTGATGACTCATGGCGAGCCGTCAAGAAAAACCCTCTCTGATTATAGCCCCGGCCACAGCCCCTCGCACTTTACTCATTACCCCCACTGCAATGCAAGGGGAGAGATTTTACAATTTAAGTTAAACAATTACACGCGAGACGTGGAAAGTGTCAAGGGGAGATGAGAAGCAGGCGGCTATTTTACAAGAGCCGCACACCAACTTATGCGGCCTAGCCCGTACAGAGCTTCTTATGCAGTTACTGCGTTACTCCAGACTGCCTTCATTCAGTCTAATCTGCAAACAAACATTGACTGAGACAATTCTTTTTGTTTCATTTGGCCACTTCTCCGCAATACTTCAGCGATTCTCTGACCTCACAAGGGGCTTTTTTTTTTTTCACTCCCAGAGATTTGTGAATTAAGGTAATGGCCGCTCTGCCCACTTTTACCAGAACCATCTGTGTTTCCAGGAGCATTATTATTTAAATGTGTCTGTCGATGGTTTTTGCATACATTCACTTGACATAATTCACCACAGACACTCCTCATAAATTGAATAATCATAAATGTAGCTCATGCCAGAAATTTTGAGGTGTTTTTTTTTTTTTTTAATGGTTGCCCTCCCTTCACAAATGAGGAATGCAGTTAGGACTACAGTCCAGTTACTATGTAGGCGAGGGTGCTGTGGCTTTGGGGTGCAGAAGCCGCATGAATTTAAGAACTGTGTGAGTTTGTGCCCTTAACACACACCTACCAAAACATGCAGAGTGCATCTGCATTTAGCCATGTAACTGTTCCGATGCAGTGCGAGGCAGTCCTAGAGCAGTAATAATGATTATTACTATTGCCGCAGAACTCTGATTTTTTGTCGTCTTGCCATAATTTTTTCTTCTCGCTTGTGTCAAGTATAGCTGGTTCCCTCAATCAATGGCTTACAGATGTACAATAAACAGCACAAAGAAATCCCTGTTAGTGTCCCGTTCTCCTTCCGTGATGAAAAGGCTGCAGCGAAACTTCAGATGTGTCTGACATGAATTATTCACAGTCTTAAGTAAAACAATGTTTTAAGTTTTTAGTTCTGTCGGGTCCATTCAGGATAATCGGGGAGGTGATGAGGCAGGCCAAGCCTATTTTAATGTGGATTGTTTTGGATCAAAATGGGTCTGGAAAAACCAGGTCTGTGAAGGAGAGTGCTTTGTGCCTGTAGACATTTTGGGGAATTTGTTTATTTTATTTTTTTGTGGCTGGCAAAAGCATTGGTTCAAATGTTTTTATTGTATTAAGCACTCTGATAGAATTAAGCTCTGAATAAAGAAAATGATAGCCTGATATTGATTGTGTTTCTCTTCCACAGGGCTACCATTGAAGAAGCATATGCAAGATCAATGACCAAACTGGCCAAATCAGCTAGCAATTTCTCACAGTTAGGGTAAGTGACAGGGATTCCTCTCTTCGATTACTAAAAAAAAAAATCTGTGTCTGTCTGTCTCTGTCTAGACAAAAATGTTACAAATCCCACATCGAAATCCCCACCATTTAAGATCACAGGCTCCTACAAAGATTCATAAATTTAAAGTTTGCCATTACTTGTACAGCTACGTAATTGTTTTTTCTTAATTCACAGTCCCTGCTCTTATTCCATACTATACAGACGGGTGCCCATCCACCCGCCAAGAGTCGCCTCAGGGTGGCGAGAGCCGCCTCAGGGTGGCGAGAGTCACTGCGATCCACACTGCAGCGTGTCTTTCTGTCTTGTCTTTGCTCCTGCAGGACGTTCGCACCAGTGTGGGACGTTTTCAAGACCTCAACCGAAAAGCTGGCGAGCTGCCATTTAGAGTTAGTTCGGAAACTTCAGGAATTAATAAAGGAAGTTCAGAAGTACGCAGACGACCAAACAAAGGCGCACAAGAAGGTTTGAGTCTCATTGCGATTCATGTCACTGGCCAAACAGTCTGATGATGACTAACCGAACAGCTGTGTCTGCACAATGGGGGTGAAGCTGCATTTTATGGCTTTCTTGAACTTACATCATTTTGTATAAATGTATGAGGCAACTAGTTCCATTGTCACTAACAACGCATGATTTTGAATTAACAGAACTATAAATTAATGTCAGTGCACACACAGCTTTATTACCCCTATTGTCTTTCTCATCTTACTGTTCAAAAAAAACAAAGC
Organism: Megalops cyprinoides; assembly: GCF_013368585.1. Classification (NCBI taxonomy): domain Eukaryota; kingdom Metazoa; phylum Chordata; class Actinopteri; order Elopiformes; family Megalopidae; genus Megalops; species Megalops cyprinoides. The sequence goes on along the minus strand of NC_050587.1, from coordinate 15,576,114 downwards.
TTTTTAACTGTTGTGTAATGAAAATGAATATAGAAGTAAACCTCATTTCAGTCATTTGTTCTTCACATTTGGTGGATAATGAAACGGTACTTGTTTATTACTCTTAGCAGTGTGAAAAATATTATGCGTAGCACGAGTACGGTCACGCACTGCCCTTCACATAACCACTGACCGCTGCCCGCAGACATAAACACTTCTAGCCCACAGTGGATGTGTGGGTGTGAGAAAAACACCAGTCTCCACCAGTCCACCAGTCTCCCTTACTAGCAGGCCCTGTTCCCCGGTAACAGCAGGGCTCCCTTAGACCGTACTGCACTAGCCTGGAAGTGTTTTCTCCCAAGCCTGACACAGGACATCGCAGACGTGTCAGCGGAACGTGGTTACTGTAGGTTCAGTTATGGAGATCCTTTCAGCTGATGTGCTTCAGCCTGCCGCTTTATTCCGTAGTTCCCCTTTCCTCTGACGCTTGGAAGCTTCCGCGCCTCAGCGCTTGGAATTCCACTGCCCTATTGTAAGAGCACAGTGTGATGTGGTCCCAGTGACTCTTGTTGTTATTTTCCGTTTGAAATCATGAGAGGTTCATCTGAACAGCCTTCAGATACCACCCTGACAGTGTGCGGAAGTTGAACACGTACCGAGCGCTGGCCGAAGTTTCGACTGCGTGGAGTCAATTGTTTTCCTTGTTCTCATATTCTTACGGTGTTCTCAGACAAAATAATGCGACATTTTTGCACCTACTGTTGGATTTAAGCATTTCAGTTTAGCTCTAATAAAACACTCAGTGGCATTAAACTAAACACAGCTGTCACTGCAGCGGGAGAGGGAACGGAAAGGAACAGACACACAGTGAAATAAACAGAATGAATTATTGATAAGACAGCTGCTACTGCTGCTGCTATTCTTATCTAGTAATTGTATCCAAAACACTTCGCTTTCATGTTTGCTCTGCGAACGGGGAAGCTCTGTGTGCCGATAACCCCCCGGGGCGGGGGGGGGGGGGGGGCAAATCCCGGGCCGTGGTGTCATTGCCTGCCTCTGCCGCTCCGTCCCACAGACGAAGGAGGAAGTCGCCGCCACGCTGGAGGCGGTGCAGAACATCCAGAGCATCTCTCAGGCCCTGCAGAAATCCAAGGAGAACTACAACGCCAAGACGGTGGACCAGGAGCGGCTTCGCAAGGAGGGGGCGGCGCCCAGGGATGTGGAGAAGGTGGGGGGTGCGCCTCGCTGTCCCGGTCCTCAAATCTCACATCTTCTTTTGTCAAGACTGTCTCAGGGCCATAATACGAGCTTTTGTAAAGCTACTGTCTTTGACTTGTGTTGTTTGCGCTCACTGTGAGACCCTCAAAAACGTGAGGTTTACTTCAGTCTGATTTTGCTCGCTTTAACAGAGCTTTTGTAAATCCTGGACTTGTTCTGGAATGCGAACAGCCTAAATGAGTTCTAGGCCTCTCTGGTGGCCCAGTGTCACTGCACTAATCAGCGGTGCTCTGCTTTGGCTAATCGGGGATCAATATGTGTAGCTAATGAAGTATGTGGAAAAAGAAATGCTTGCATGTTTTTTTTAATGATTGTATAAGTCGTTTTGTCTGCTTTTATTCCCGCACAGGCTGGAGTGAAGGCCAAGAAAGCCACAGAGTCCTACAAGTCCTATGTTGAAAAGTACGCCACAGCAAAGTCTGAGTTTGAGCAGAAGATGGCTGAAACCGCTCAGGTAAATCTAGGTGTCTCATAAAGAGACTTTACACTGTCTTACATTGACCTTACACTGTCTTACATTTCTTAATGTAACGCATCGCAGTCCCAACAGAGGAAATGTGTTCCAGCTCTTTAGCATTCCCATAATTCAGCTGGGAAGCACGAGGGACTGTAAGCCAGACCATTCGCCTGTCTGCACGTCCTCAAGGCAGCGATGACAACGAACATTAAATCAATATTTCAGTGACGGTGGTTAGCTCCATCAAAAACAAAAAAGAAAAACAGGCGGGCAAAAAAAAAAAAAAAAAAATCATAAACACATGAGCCCTCCATGTCTTGTTAAAACATGGGGGCCTAAGTGTTTACAGTGGGGTCTGGGCACTGTTTGAAGTTATCTCCTCAGATTTACGGTGCCTTCTGATCCCGAGCAGCACCGTCACACTGAGCGCGCGGGAGCAAACCGGTACCATAGTAAACAAGCGGGGTTACATAATTGCAGAGGAGCACAATGTTTGGCATTTGCCTCATTAAAAATCCATCTGTGCTTCGGAGGCAGTGAAAGTAAAAGGAAGACGAGTTTCCTTTCCGGCGCTGCGGTCCTACTGGCTGCGTGGGGAAGCCGGTTACTGTTTACTCCTCACGTTATTAAAAAAAATCACAAAAAGCAAGAAAACAGAAAAAAAAACCTTTTTAGAGATGCCTCAGACTCCCTTGGGTCCTCTCAGCAACTCTACTGTCACAGGTACGCTCGCCAAGTCACAGCATCAATGGCTGTTATTGTGCCTTATTTTGAGGATTTCTTCTGTTTTGCTTGAACAAGTAGGTGTCTAGCTTTGAGTCAGTGAATCAGAGCCATGATGGAGAGAGGAGATCGCTGGTGTGTATCAGCTTTTTTCCGTTAATGATTTAGTGGTAGACTGCGCAAACCACATGTTTTGCACACTCCACACTACGTTCATAAAAATCAGTACAGCTGCCATCGTAAAAGAAACGTTATGTCTTTTTTTTTTGACTGGTTTTGAGTTTGGAGTGTTGGGAGGATGTTCATGTACTCCAAATCCAGCTCAGTGTGCAATTTTAAAACATTCCATTCCGTGTTCTGTAATATCTCTGTCCCATTTTTCCCCTTTTAATGGAATCGCTCTGTGAAAATCTGATTAGAAACATATGAGACTGATTGGATAAACTACAAATTAAAATCAGATCAACAACAATTGGACTCAGTATCCACTTCTGCCACAGGAAAACCAGATAGATACAATGTTTTTTAGGTTTTGGAAGCATCGTTCCCAAGAGAAAACAAAATCACGTGGATATATCCTAAAATCAAGAAATCAATGGTTCGTCTTGGGTTTTTCGCTCAAGGAGTTATAAACAGTACATGCATATGTGTCCGCTTGAGTGCGTTTGTTCATATGCCTGTGTGTGTGACAGTGTGTGTTTTGAGAGTGTGTGTGTGAGAGAGTGTATGTGAGTGAGTGTGTGTGTATGTGTATGTGTATGTGTGTGAGTGTGAGTGTGATTGTGTGAGTGTGAGTGTGAGAGTGCGTGTGTGTGTGCGTGAGTGTATGTGTGAGTGTGTGTGTGTGTGTGTGTGTGTGTGTGTATGTGTGATGCGTGTGTGTGTTTATGCGGACACCATCATCTTTCAATTTACATGCACACTGTGATTTTCAAGTTTATGCTTATTTATAGCCATTTCCTTGGTTTACCAAAATTTTGTCCAGCAAAGTGATGCTAACAGCTGGAAGTAAACACCGCCATTAAAGTTGTTTTCCTCCGTAACCCCCTGTTTTCGAAACCAGAGATAATACCATCTCCGTGTATCTCGTGTACGGGCCACCCCAAATAATTGACATCTTCTGCTGGGATGCGTGCCGGTGGCGTCCTCGCTCGGACCACCCAGAGAGAAGACGCAAGATGTGCCTGAACCGGGTCTGAACGCGCTGTTCCCCAGCGCCTAAACCCTGCACTTTCCATCGATCACATAAAGAGCCTTTCAATTTGAGCTGGAACGGCTTTCTCCTCAACGCCTTTCATTTAACCTCACTAAAGTCTCTAACACGCCTGTGAAGCACAAATGAACTGTTGCCGTTTATGACCCTTAAAGACACAACATACGCTGAACGCAGACTAAACACATCTGTGTTATTTGCTTAAAGATCGACAAACAGCAGATCGGAGCTTGTAATCCGTTTGCCATTTTAATATGGCGTGATTATCACGCCGTTGTGCGCGGCGCTCATTTTAATGCCGTTTCCTTTCCCCCCTCGTTTACAGAAATTCCAGGACATTGAAGAGAAACACATTCTCCACATGAAGGAGATCATCCAGTCATACTCCCAGTCCATAGAGGAGACGCACGTTCAGATAGGAGAGGTGGGTGCACTTAATCAGGAAGCACACTTTCACGGATAGTCCTATTGCAGTAAGTGGTGGCCAGCATTGTGTTTGTAAGGGGCACACATCAGTATCCGTCTATGCTGATGCGCTTTATGTTGCGAGGGGGGGTAGGATCTGAGCCTTAATCACCCTGAGAGCAGGGGGCACAGCTTATGTGGATACTGTAGCCCTTACGCTGGTTTAGGGCTACGGTGTATTGACAGTATGCCAGATCAATTAGCGAGAGCTTTGATCCCTTTAATTGTTTAACTGAGAACCAGGAAACGTTCTACACAGGCATTTATTTGAACCAATTAAAATACTAATCAAAAGCATATTCAGAATGCACAAAAGGGCTGTTCATATGTATTTTATGAGTAGAGAAATGGAAATAATAAGACTTCTCCCAGACGTTTCCCCCAGGAGGGCTGAGAGGCCTGATTTAGGACGAGGAGCTTGCGTTTAATGATACAGACTGCCCGGTTGGTAATAAATTTATCAGAAGGCGGAAAGCCTCTCATTATTTAATATGAAGAAGCCTTCTGTATTTTAAGCTCTCTTCGAAATTTAAGAGATGAAAGGTGTATTTTTTTTTGTTAAGGATGCACTGAGACAGCAGGAATGTCGCACCGGCTGCTGACCTGCTTTCTCTGCGCTAAAGCTTTTCCTGAGAGACACAGGGAGCAGACCGCTTCACGCTACCTTTCTCAGACAAAACATGAACACTACCCAGGGTCAAAGACACAACTTAGGAGTTTTTGGTTGCACAAAAAAAAACCAAACAAAATGGCCACAACTCTTCCTCTGTCTGTCATGTGTTACCGGTTTCCTCTCTCCAAACAAAAAAAAAACAACCTCAATCTGCAAAAGAAAATGCACTCACATGAGTGAAAGGAAGCCTGCTCTCCCCCAAATAGGATTTGCTTTATCACTTGCACGCAAAGGGGGCTGCAATTTCAGCTGCAGTCATGGGGGGGCGCCACATCTACACAGATAACGATGCGCTGCAATGTGGCGGCAGCTAATTAAAAAGCAGCCTGGAGGTGAGGAGCGCATTTTCAAACAGCTGGAAAATGAAGTGCAGTAATGTAATTGTGATTTCGTGATGAATAGCCTGTGCCGCCGCCACCGCCGCTGCCAGTGAGCCCTGTGTGTAGCTCAGAGTGCCGCTCCCCCATGACGGTGGGGCTTTTGCCATGCTCCGCGTGCCGGATGCTGCTCTTCGTGAGAGCGGAGCCGATCTCTGACACACACACACACACACACACACACACACACACACGCACAGCCCCGCACCCGAAAGTGCTCTTCCACATTACACGCACCCTTCCGCAATTACATCCAATCATTCACTTTGTTACACGGACTCAAGTGGCTTCTCACGTCGCACGCTTCGGACCGCCGCGCCGCGCTGGTATGAAATTAAAGCAGACGTCAGCGACGTTTTCCCGTTCTATTTACGCGCGAAACCATGGAGAAGTTATTTTACCACCCTGCTGAAGGTGTGATTCACTGGTTTTCTCAGTTGTATTGAAATGGCAGGCTTCACTGCAATTTGCGGGGCTGTTAAAATAATACAAGAGTAATGACGCTGTGATAGTCATCCCTTGAGTTCGGTTTCCTCTGTCAGTGCTTCACTTCCCCGATGTTAGTAAAGTCAACAGCGTTTTGCTACCCTGACAGCGGTTGCCCAAGGCTCTGTCAGACAGCATGAGCTGTACGTGGTGCTGCATGAGCTCAGACGTGAAGCTTGAATGAGCGATTAGCCTTGAAGAGAGAGACACTGATATTTTGCCATTCTATGTTTACATTTCTATTTTACCTTGCCTGCTAATGTTTTTACTGATCAGTAAACAATAGAATATGGAGAGTACTGTTAGTGTTGAATTAATACAGTTTTGTCCTCTAAACCCGTGTTTCCCAACCCTGCTCCTGGAGGCACACTGTCCTGCATATCTTCTATGTATCCTTCCTGCTTGACTAAATCAGGTGTGCTCAGCTAATCAAAAGTGCCACTGATGAGTTCAGTCAGGTAGGTAGAGCAGGGATAGATAGAAGATATGCAGGACGGTGTGCCTTCAGGAGCAGGGTTGGGAAACGCTGCTCTAAACCTATTCTGGACTTGTGATGGAGAATTTATAGGTTTATGTGTTTTTGCGAGCAAGTATGTGCGAGTCTGTTCAAAATTGGCCCGCTCACATTCACAGCTATGCGGTGCTACGATGCCGTGCAAAGTGAAGGTGGGGGGTGATCCGTTGTGTTTGGGGGGGGGGGGGGGTGGGGGAGGTGCCCTTGATGGTGCCGTTTCCGTGCGCGTGCGAAAAAGGCGAGCGTCGGCGGCAACACGCAGGCGATGACATCACGGCCCTCTCCTTTGACAGCGGCGGCGGCGGCGGCAGCACCTGACAGATTGCGTGTGCCGGAGTGAGCATTTTCCCCGCCGTGTCTCCACTCCCCCCGCGGAGGCGCAGCGGGTTAATGCACTCCGCTGTGCCAGTGGGCACACGGGGGAGCGGGGAGGGGGGGCAAGGGGAAGGGGGGAGCGTGCTCTGTTGTGCTGGCAGAAACACGAACGTCTTAATCGCTAGGTGAGACGAACACGGTCTGTCCGCCCCCTTCCATCTTATCACGCTTCCCCCCCCGCCCCCGCCCCAAAGAAAACACACAAAGATTTCCCTGTTAGGCTCTATGGCCAAAGGTGCATACTGAAGCACAGCGATGAATAATAAATACATAAACAAGGCAGAAATGCATGTACCTCACAAGCAGAGGTCAGTACAGGCTGCAGATGCAAGGGGAAATAAAGCTAAACGCAGAGAAAACAACAAGGGCACTGGGGAATCCTCACATTTAAAAAAAAAGGAGGGAAAAATGGCACCAGACATATTGCTTTTGTCACCGCTTTTGAGTGTTCCATAAAAACAAGCACGCGGAGCACGGCCCCCAAGGAGGCCGGCTGTCACTTCGCCTGTCCTTCCATCACCCCCGCGCTCCGCAGCGCACGGCTGCCCGTCCTCTGACGGACAGGCGGTTTCACAGCTCGCCCCGCGAAGACGCGCGGGAATAAATGATTCAGGCTGTTATTGCGAGTGCCTCGCGTGCTGTTCCTCGCGTCTCAGCTTCTCTTTGTTTTTCAGGTTCACAAGGAGTTTGTAAACAACATGGAGAACACTACAGTGGAGAGCTTGATACAGAAGTTTGCGGAGAGCAAGGGAACTGGGAAGGAGAGGCCCGGTAAGAGCCCGAGCCCTTTTAGTGCTCTTTAAAAGCATTCCCTACAATCCAGTCGGACACACACGACAAAGCTTTCAAACGTGCCAGCGTCACCTTCCACAGCACACCTTGGGGAGAGCTTCCAGTAACGCCACATTCGCCTGTCCGAGAGGCTCTCAATGAGCTGCCGGCTATCGGAACATCTCCCAAAGCCAAACAGCGAAGAGCCCTAGAGTTCCCTTGATTACTGTAGCATAGCGTAGTTTACACAAGAGTAATTGTTGAGCCATGACCCCATAAAAGCCAGTTTTGACCGCTTGGTCCAGAAGTTAAGCAAAGCCGTACTACTTGTCACATGCTAACTGGAATGTCAAGGCTGCCTCCCTTTTCAGGAGATTAAATCTATTGACTCTGATAGGTTCTCTGGGTCCTAATTACCTCTCTCTTTTCTCCTCTTTCCCTCTTTTGCCCTCTCTTCTGAACACTCTCTCTCTCTCTCTCATGTGTCGTGCAATGGCTGCTTTCCCTTTCCTCAGAATCTGTTGCAGTCAGGAAGAAATTTAGCTCCAACCCACCCGCCAGTATATCAAGCAATTACTTCAATTTGATCTGCAAGGGACATTTTTGTGGTGTTCCCGGGGGGGGGGATGTCTTTTATTCTTATTTACATAAGAAGCGTTGGTTCCCATTTGATTAGAAAAGTGTTGTTGGAATGTCTGCCATTTTCGCCAGCACTGCATTGTGCTGTGATCAGTGGTTGATACTGCGCCTCACATACACTGTTTGAGTAACTCTGAAAGTACTGCTTTCCTCAAGCTGCTTTTAGGGGTTGTTAACTAAACGAGATGCCCAGTACATGAAATGGACAGCCCCGATAATTCACATTAAGCATTTTTTCCCAGCGCTTGTGCTACATTACATCAGATACTGAAAACAAAAGGGGCTTCTTAAGTGTGTTTGTGTGTACACACAAGTTGACCTCTGTGTCCAGACACAGCATCCAAGCATCAGGAGTGATCATTTGTTTTGACAGCAGAATTAATTGAGGCTAAAACAGGCGAAATTCCACTTGTATCAAGCTGTTCATTAGAAATTGCACTCCGGCTTCAGTGCTGTCAGAAAAATAACCTGTCCCCCTCTGATTAAATAGGAGAATGATGGTCGGTCCAGTGCTTTTGAGAGAGAGGTTGAATAAACTTTCTACTGCGGAAACAATTCCGAAGTGACACGCGGCGAGGGGGGTCAGAGTGTGCATTGATATCCAGCTGAGCTGTCAACTGGCTCAGAGCCAGGCACGCAAACCCTCTGCCGCTCCGAGCGCCATGTGAAGCATATGCAATTTAAAAAACCATCCTTCTTTCATGCGTGAGCTCATGCCTCCGACAAAAAAAAAAAAACAGAAGAGAAACATCTCCCTTTATATAAACCAAGTCGTCTGTCTGCTTACAAAACGTTTAAACAATGCCTAATGGCTCCCTGATTTAGGTAAGGCTGGCGTGTTTGTTGCTTGGACTTTTGTATTTTTTTTTTTTTTTTATCTCAGCGTGTGTAAATATTGTCAGATGGAATCGAGCAGCGGCGTCATCGAGCCTTTCTGATTCTACGTTTGTCATTTCCCCTCCCCCCCCCCTTCCATTTTTCTCCGTGGCCCTCCCGCGATTCGCGGATGAGCCGAGTCATGCAACGCGGGAGTGAGCGCGTGCGGCTCAGGGAGGCTTTAAGGGCAAAACGTGCAGATCTGGCCTTAATGATGCAGAGCTCGGGCGCCTGCCCGCGCCGAGCCCTCCCCGTTTGGGGGGGGAGGGTTGTTCGGGGAACCAAACGGGATGCCCCCAATAAACGGCCAGATCCTTCGCCGTTGCCGATGTCGTTATCAAAATCAGTCGGCCATCTACCTGCAGCGGGCCCGAGCGGCGGAGGCTCAGAGAGCACAGTTAAGGGGTGGGGTTGGGTAGGAACGGAGGGGAAAGGGGGGGGGGGGGGGTCTTTCCCCATGAACTAGTTTCAGACGAGCGTGGCGTTTTGTTTTGATTGGAGCTAAGCGCACACAGTAGTCACGTCAGTGTGTTGGCCGGGGGTAGAGAGCAAACAGAGAAGCCCGATATTGCACAGTAGAGTAGATCAGTTATTGGTGTACTTTATCCACTTCACTTGCTGATGCGTGCCTCTCGTGACTCCTGTCCTCACACAGCGCACTGAACAATGCATCAATTCTGCCTCTGACGGCCGTTCTCAAGGGAATCTAGATTGAACCACCACCATATTTATTTGACTTAAATATCATTAGGTTTGTTTTTTCAGGTCAAGGCATTTTGCGCTGTAAAATACTGCTCCAGGCTCCTGTGTGGTCTGGTAGTAAACATTGTTTTCCATTTCCTAGATGTGCATTAGCTTTTGCTCAGATAAATACAAAGGAAAGATTAAAAAAGGCACGTAGGCCAGAGCCGTTTCTGAGGATTATTTTTCTTCCTACGTAACTAACAGATGTAATTTAGAAACCAGTAAACCATTTTTATCATGTGAATCTAAGCGTAAGAGTTTAATTTAAGCCACTGATAAAATAAGCTGATTTTGAGGAATGCATTTCTTAGCCTTTTGTGCTGATTTTACAAATATGTGCATGCATTATACTGAATTATGCTGTGTAGTATGTTTTTCTATGTACACATATGTCTGATTAGTATGTAAGTATTTATACGTGGATTAATACCTACCTTTGTTTGTAGTGTACAATATATTCAATGTGTAGTGCATTATTAAGATTAGTATAATACAGTGTGTGTGCGTGTATGTGTGTATATAGGCTACATGTTTTATAGGCTATTCTTCTGTGATGAATCTCATATATGTCATCTCTGTAATCTGACAGATTTATTAAGTAAAAGTATTTTTATATCAAAACGAGAAGCCATTAAGCATGGCCGCTTTGCATATGTTAAAGATGGGAGTCCCCCAGTCCCACCATTATGAGGGCTGCATTATTTATGGGCCCCTCTCTGGCATTTATTGGTTAAAGCACGCATCAGAGAATGTCAGAAAAGCTAAATGAATATTCATTGTGAGTGTAGCCCCCGCTGTTCCCCTATCACCGTCAACTTTTTTCCACTCTTCAAATCTTCCGCCCATCGAAAATGCTTGCGATCGCGTTCTCAAAGATAAGCTAGAAACCTGACATTTCAAGTGGAGCGCTGGAAGGTAAATATGTAAAATTGATGAACATGAAATGAAGCGTGGCCTTTGTTGTTCTTCTCTGGGTGTTTTTGTTTACACACGTATGAGTGAATTTCACCATAAACACCCGCACATCTGTTTTTATTACAAAATAAGATTTTGGTCCTCCATTGCTGAAGCCAAATCCTTTTTTTTTTCTTCTTCTTCTTTTTAAATCATTCACCAAACTTAAATAGCGCTGACACACTGACTGACTTCATAGCTCGCACATTCGCAGAGGAATGCACTGTTTGGGCACTGGGATTTGCATTTGTTTTCCTTCGACGCCGGTTGTTTGTAAACAGCGGAGGTTGAGCGGCACTCTGTGCGTGTCTGCATGCCTGGTGTAGATTCGGGCCAGTGCTTGCTTTGATTTGTATGGGGTATCGGATCTCGCTGATGGTCACCAGACGCGGCGTCGGCTCCGCTGTTGAAGCTGCCCTCTGGGTCTCCCCGGCTCTTCCTGTGCTCCGCCATTGCGCTTTGCTTCCTGTGTGTGTGTGTGTGCGCGTGTGTGTGTGTGTGTGTTTGTGTGCATGTGCGTGCGTGTGCATGTGTGTGCGTGCATATATATGTGTGTGTGTGTGTGTGTGTGTGTGTGTGTGTGCGCGTATGTGAGTGTGTGTGTGTCTGTGTGCATGTGCGTGCGTGTGCGTATGTGTGTGTGCATATATATGTGTGTGTGTGTGTGTGTGTGTGTGTGTGTGTGTGTGTGTGTGTGTGTGTGTGTGAGAGACGCTCAGGCCCTCTGGAGCAAAATGTGGCTCCCTCTGTGAGGAGACAAATGGCAGAATAAAGTTTTATTTTTTTTTCTTTCTTATTAGGACCCATTGAGTTTGAAGAATGCAACACTGCTGTTGCCACTGAAGGTTAGTAGTCCTACATTACAAACACACACAACTATGTCATATATTATATACTTGCTATAAATTCACTTTCATTTAGTAATTTGATCACACATCCCAGATTGTATTTGTCATTATTATTTTGAAAATGCAGTTTTAGATTTCTGTATTTTTACCAGAATATTTAGTCATGGTTTGAATAATGATTCTCACAATGAAAATGCTAAACCAAACAGTATTATACTGTATTATATATTCTGTGTTTTTATTTTTGTTTTTTATACATACTGTAGTTTTTGCAGGGGATGGGGGTTACAGCATCTTTTTTCTTTTTTTGAAGTTTTTTGATTTATTTAAGAAGTTTGAAAAACATTTTATGTTTTGCATGTGGAATGTGGAACGTTTGGCATTTCTGTGTGCATTACCTTTATGTTTACTGACGGCTCTCTGTAGGAGCAAAGCCACGGAAGAGAAAACCATTTGCAATACCAGGGCGCAGGAAAGACAAGGACACAGACTCAACGTAGGTGTTTTTCCGGTCTTTCATTGCAGAATTATTTGGAATAGTTTTGAAAACCTTCTGTGCAAATTTCAGTGTCTTAAATAAAATGACATAATGTAAGGTTATGTGAAATACTCTCTGGAATTTTGTGTAAAATTGAACTTTCATAATAGATTAATGTTTTGCATTGTTAAAAAGCATGTTTGTGTCTGTGTTTCTTTGTGATTGTTGAGAAAGTATGCTGAAAATAGATTTTGTTCAAAATATGCTATTGTTGTGGATATTGTCAACATAAAATAATATTCTCTTTCTACCTCCTCTTTTGCTCTACATACTTCTTCAGGGAATCTACAGAGGCTGAATCTGTTGTGAGTACATAATCTTTGGTAACTTCAGTACATCTACCAACCTGATGGAATGTGGTCTATAAGTGTCCTATCAGAACCAAATATAGAAAATATTGACTTTTTAATTTTTTTTTTATTAAACTACATTTTGCACACAAATGCATTTTCCAATTGTCTTCTTGCATATTTTTCTATATTAAGTAGAGCCAATACAGTCACTTTCTTACCCTATCAAAATCCATTATCTTGCTTATATGATTCCAAATTAATTTTCCTCAGAAAAGAGATACTCTCATTCAGATTTTCCTCTGCAATTACAGTCTGTTTAAACAATCTCTCTTTGTCTATGCTCCGTATGTACATTATTCAAGAAGACATCCAATGGAGCTCCCCCTGGCTATTATGGGACAATAGATTTTCAGAATGCTGTAAGTAAACTGCTGCAGGCGCAATCCATTACCACACATGAATGACACTTGGCATTGTTATTTTAGTGGAATCCCTGCTCTAAAGTGGGCCACGAGTGGGCCTGTATTAGACTTGATATCTGTTTGATGGGTGCAAATGCTCCTGGCCTGTTTGGTTAGCTCTGATGTTGGCGTGTGAGATTGCTCGCATTCTACACTGTAGACCTGGGGCATCTCCTCGTCTTCAAATACTAGCAGCATCCTCTGTTCTGTGAAATGCTGAGTGCTTTCGACTTTGTGGCACGATTTGATATTTACCCTGTCTTTCGATTACTCGGCCCTATAAAAATATGAACTTAAAAGGAATTCCATCACATGGTTTGTTGGGCTTTGCTTGACAGCCTGCTCTGTATATTCCATAATCTAGTCATTATTACTAGTGATTATTTGTCGTTCCATTTATGGAATAACCTTGTTCGGCATTTCATCCACAATAAGTTGTTCTGAAGATGTACGATATGCTAATAACATGTCTGGATATGTATATAGGTTGTATACCTGTTAATATACAGTGTATGCATGTGTGTCCTTCTGATGTGTACATTTGGTCATAATGAATGTTACATTTCTCACAGAATGTCCCCCAGGTTGATGAAGAGGGCTTCTGCATCAGGCCTGAAGCAAATGAAAATGATATCCTGAGACACACTGCATAATACCTCTGCAATTTGTCCAGAACTGCACTTTTTAAATCTTTAACACATAATATAAAGCTATGGCAATAACACTCTAATGTTGGGGAGGGTGACTCTCCATATTCAGGATAAACTGACTGATGAATTTGTGTATTTAAATTTAAATTTAGATCTTGTGTTTTGTTGTAATGAATTTTACAAATTTAAACACGTTTTGTGTCTGTTTTGATGTTTAGACTAGCATGTTTTTAGTCAGCAGCGTAGCTCCTTAACTCACTCAAAACATGCCAAAGACAATTCCTTCTACTCATCGAGTGACTCCGATGATGAAGATGAACCCAGGAAGTTTCATGTGGAGATCAAACCGGTCCAGCCCAACAACAGGAACCACCAATCACGGTCCTCCATAGACGAGCTGAAGGCTTCCATCGGGAATATCACACTTTCCCCCTCTGCATTGGTACGTAAAACAATGACGTCTGTCTGACAATCAGGGCCAGCATGCTTTTTCCCTGTGAAAGGTCCATCAATGTTGCTGACGCTGTGATATTGAGGATCACAGACAACAAAGGCACTCCTCAAAATATGCACTTGGATGAGGCGGGTTGAGAAGAGTCACAACAAGCATTTTGCATCACTTTGAATCAGACTGGCTGTTGTGTCCACAGGTCGTTGCTTTCAGCAGCTCATTTACATCGCAGGCAGACAAGTTTACAGGAGAAGGAAGCTGCCATCAGTTATCCTGCGCCATATAAACAGTGACTTGGCCTGTGTGTGTGTGTGTGTGTGTGTGTGTGTTTGCCCTCTCTTCCTGTGCCCCCCAGAGGAAACCTGTCACGTGAAAGCACCAACAGCAGCCCTGACGCTGTCACACACGCCGCGGTGCGCTTGCCCACTGCACACACACCACCGCTCAGACTCATCAATAATTGACGCCTCCTTGTCTGGGCCAATGCCTGTGGACTCTGCATCAACCTGGCCCTCCATTTTAGCCCGAACCCTCTCCCTCTTGCTGTAGCTGTAGAAAGGTTTTTTTTTTCTTCTTCTTTCACGGATTATAGCGGTTGTCTGATATTTTTTTCCCCGTCTAGTGTGGAGTAGAAACACTAGGGGGCAATAGTAGATGAAAGATGTGCTGTGTGTGTATCTAGTTAGATGAGTGGGCCAAGACTTGAACTGTAAAAAAAAAAAAAAAAAAAGAAAAGATATTTGCTCCTTTTTAACAAACCAGCTACAGTATTAAAGTGACACGCAGTGGTAAATAAGCCTTCAGTAGGTTCTTCCTCCTCAGTCTCACCACTGTGATTAGAATGTTTGAAATAGTGCCACATTTAAATGCCTTATCTGGTTTTATATTGGATGAGTTGTTGCTGACAGTAGCTCTTAACAGTCAAAGTGGTTTACACTGCACTGACATTGCAGGCGTTTTGCTCTCGACTGTGAGCCTTTCATCTCCTGATGAATTACTTTGGTATAAAGTGATGTGTGGAAACTTTGGTTTACCTTTGTTAAAAATCCTAATTGTCTGCTGTCAAATGTTAGTGAAAAAAAAATATCCTCTTCATTTGCAGAGCTCCAGGATGTACCCAGCATATCCTTAATGTTATTAAATTTTGCCCGTAATGCCTTTCTTTTGATCCTACATTAGTCCAAATCTCTGGCATAAACCCTAGGATGAAACGAACTAAACAAACCAACTTTGTGGAATGATGCCCACTGTGAATTTATACTTTCTTTTCCCCGCATTGTGAACAAAAGCTCTGCCACTCAACAGAATTCCCTTGTTAGGATATCGTCCCTTTTCATGTGAACCTCTTTGCTTACTTCGGTTTTTTTCTTGTCAGTTGCCCTATCTTTCCAATCTGGCTCTTACGTGGCTGAAAATCGCTGGCCTGCAGGCCTTTGCGCCCTCTTTGGTGAATTTATTGCAGGGTCACAAATGGAGCATCGCCACCTATAGTTAGGGGTGTGAACTGCTTCCTACCAGGACTGCACGTACTACGCAGTTTGCAAGTGTTCAGGAGATTGATGGCAACTGGGTGTTGATTCTTACTCAGTATGTTCATTTAACTTCAGTGATTGCTGGTCTTGTGATGAAGGAGATGAAGATGTGAGAATTGAAAAAATATAGCGCTGAATTCAGTTCCAAACTGAAAGTGCTGTAGCCATGCAGCTGAACACCCCCCTTGAGTTTGGCTTTTCACCGCCCCGTTCAGCCATGACACAGTCTAAACGTAAGCGTCGGTATTGTGTGAATTCACGACCCGGCGCGGCGCTCTCTCTCTCTCTGTTTGCGAAGGTTGCAAATAGCCACGTCATTAAAGTTTAAACTGCAACTGCGTGTTTGGAATGGAAATGCTCAATTAAAGGCCCCTTCCGTTGTGAAAGAGGAGGAGAAGCCACGCACCGTGCGAGCGCAGCCCTTTCCAGCCAGCGGAGCCCCTTGCCAACCCGACCCGCTGTCACGAAACCCCTGCTTGGAATGGCGAAGAGAACCCGCCAAATCCGAGCCGATAAAAGCTCTATGGCGTGCCATCAACAAAGTCGACTCGTCTGATTTAGCATTCGCCGTTCTGCACCGTGACACCCATAAATTGATTACGGCACGTACACATCTTTCGCGTAGAAACAAAGTGATCTGTTCCAGCTGTATTTACATAGGGGGAATATCTCATGTTTACGCAATGGACATCGCGCGCAGACGTTTTATGGAAATTGTTGTAAACTGAATTTCCATAGCTTTGCTGTACGGAGGTGGTCAAATATGTAGCTAGTGTTATGACCGTGTGGGTTTGCGTAATTTTTTTTTTTTTTTTTATTATGAAGTATAGTTTTACAGAATTTCTCTCCACAGATTCTTTTACAGTTTATTTGGTTTATTTTGCTTCATCGCAGCTTGGTTTTGCCCATTTCAGCCTCTGCTGGAAATGATCTGTTTCCTGTCACTAATTCATGTAATGCTCCTGTGTAGATTTTCAGTCATTAAATATGATGGGATAATATAGTTCCCTGTGTGTACTGATTTTAAAAGCATTGTTCAACAACTATTTATTTTAAACAAATGTTATTTTATTGTGGATGAACTTGGACTTTGTGGTCACAGTATTTATTGGATTTTTGAACTATTAACATATAGCCTATTTCCTGGAAAACATTTGACATGTTTTGTCAAGGCTGAACTTGCTACTCGGCTTGATGCAACTCTCGTCCCTAGACGGCTGAACTTAACTTTTCAAATATTTTTGCATCCAAAAAAGTAATGCATTGTTTTTTCTTCTGGTCTTTTTACTTTCACCGTAATATTTGGAATATTTGCTCCTCGTTTCTCCCCCCCACACCCAAGTCCTTTAGCTTTTATGTTGACAGATATGTTCTGTGTTAAATGTTCTCAAGTTAAAAAATGTAGATGATGACGAATGTTATATCATCTGGAGTAAATTATTGAAAGTGTTTTTTTTTCTTTCTTTCTTTTTCTTTTTCCCTTTCTTCAGACCCTATTCTCCAACTCCCTTATGTGGAATTCTTTATTAAAATAGCAGTGGAAGTCGAGTGTGTGGCCAGAGCGCAGTAATTGAACCCATTTGCTTCTCAATGCCTGTGGGATCAACTATAGCTTTATAGGTCTCCAGTGGTTTAACGGTTTAACTGTATTTCCTATACTTTTTTGAAATGCTTTATTAAAATTGATGCGCAAAGTTTCCATCCAGTTGTACAGAAGTGCATTTCTCATGCGCGCTGCTGTGTCAGTAGTGATTTAGAGATCCATCTTTTCCAGTCATGAAAGTGTTTTCTGTGACTGTGATTGATTGTTCTACAGGGTTAAATATTGTGTTCAGTCTTGCTGCATTTTTCACCCTAGGTTTAATGTCTGGTATGTATTTTTTAAAGTTTTCAAATAATTTATTGTCATTTTTTTTCTCTTAGAAGGAAAATGCCTCACTATGGGGAATAGTTAATAATACAGTTTTCAAAATTTCCAAATAAGAATTACCCAAATTTATAACTTAAATGTTTTCTTTTTTTTCTTGCCGACGCTTTAGAGACCTAGCCCGGTGAGTATAATAGGATCTGTATTTCGAAACTCGGCTTAGCAGGGCTGGCGTGTTTTTGTTATTGTTGTCTTTAATCATCGTTGGGCACTAGTGCAGTGGAACCACAAGAAAGAGAGTCCCAGCGCTTTCACCACTAATCTAGTGAATGAAGTTCAAGCTGTTGCAAAGTAGTTTCAGAGTTATGAGAATGTGACACCCAATGACATTAGCTGAGGCCTACACAAGCTTTGAATTATAAATGCATATTTGCCAGGAGCTCTTTTATGTGCGTGCCACTGGAATATGGAGTAGAGTTCATGCGTCTTAGTTTGGGTATGCCAGGCAGCAAGTCCGCAGTACATCGTGCTTCAGGTGTCTTAGCCTAACAGAAGTTAAGAATGTGCAGCTGACATTGCAGTACCATTGCCTTTAGATAAGAGCCTTTGTCCAGCATCCCACACATAATGGACTCTGCATATTAACTTTTAGTGTTGAACCTGTTCTAACCTGGTTGTGTTTGCTCTTCCTTGCGAGTGTTGACTTTTGGAATATTTGTGCATTGTGACATTAGAGGTTTAAGTTCATCAATATTTTGTGTTTGTCTTAGTTGACACTTTCAATTAATGCTTTGATTTATTTGCAGGGTCAGATGAGGAGGAATACGTCCAGTGAGTATTTCTTTCGTTTTCTTTGTGTATCAGTTTGGATGCTTTAGGGCTGCAAAGAGTTGCAATTTTGCTTTCCTAACTTACTTTTCTTGGCCCTGAGCTTGAAGGGATTCTTGTTTATTTGTTCTGTGACCTTTCCAAAACTAACATATTCCAGGGAAAAAATGGATATCATTGTATGTGTTGTATTTGTTTAGTACAGGGTTGTCTTTTATGCTCCAAGTAAGATTACTTACTTAATTACTTGTTGTTTTGCTCTAAATTTTTAACTGTTTCGGTTAGCAAATCTGTGCCTGCATTGATTGGTTCTGTTGTGTGCATGAACAAAATCTAACTGCAGCAAAACGTCACAACTTTGAGCATGGATCTCAGAAATGTGTTTTAACTAGAAGTTAAAAATTATGACAGCAAGGTGCATTTGAAATAAAAAAAAAGGTTTTTCTCACTGTTCAGACAACAGCCTTTTCTAGATTTAGCTAGATATTCCTTTGGGTTCATTTATGATGTAAGGATGCAGAGTATTGAGACCCCAGCATATTAATTTGTCTAATTTACAATCCAATTTGTAAAGCATTGCAGTTTTTGCAGACCTTACATGTCTGAATTCCCCCCAGCGGTGTACACCTAACACATTTAATCACGTTTATCATAGGTTGCAGGATATGCAATTTTATTAAGAGATGGAAGGTGACCAAAAGTTTTGAACACTACGTTGTTCAGATACCACAAAAAACTTCTCCTCACACGGCAAAAAATGGCATATCGTTTACTTCCAGCTGATGCTTCTTTATGTGGTGTCATTATTTAATCCCTTGCTGTAGAGCTGAAGACAGTGTGAATCTCAATAAGGAACATATGCTCAATATGTATTTCACATGACTTAGGGTTGTCAGGACTGTATTCACAAGCACCGTTAGACTCTCAGTCTCAGGTGTCAGGTAAGTGCCTGTTCTTCAGTGAGTCCCCATTTACAGTGGAGGTGGCTGTTTCTCAGCTTATTGGGAACATTCACCTGAAGCCATCCACTGCTGCTAACCAGCCTTCCCCAGTCACATTAACACGAGGGCTTCATTACCGTCACTATAATACAGTAAAATAACCATAAATAACACAGTGTTAGATCACATGGCACCCTGCATCTTTGTCATTATTTTGTCAGTGTAACAAAGCACATTCTGTGTGGTAACTATTGTCGGGCTGCTTTTCGGAATTTGTGAAAAAAAAAAACCCCACATCTGAATATTAGACAAAGTTGACATATGACAAGCTACCTTTGCAAAGTTGTGAAGCACCATTTTCTATAATCAGGCTGTAATGTTTCCTACTCCTGGCACCAATCAAATTGCAGCAATCACAGAATATCTGCTCCTGAGTTGAGGAAAAGAGGAAAACTACACTATAATCAGTTTCAATTTTGAGTTGTAATTGAGTAATTACAAACTATAGTAGTTGTTTGTAATTACTCAACTTAAGTATAAATTTGTCTAAATTTTATTATATAAACCGTGTTTAGGATTAACTGCTGTGAAGTCAACACACATATGTTGATATTGTTTTAACACATATTTTTTCCTAATGCCACAGTAATGTAATATTTAATATGATAGATGTTTTTATGACCTTTGTATTATGATAAATAAATGAGAAGCAGTTTAAGGTTGAGGTTGTCCTTTCTTAAATTGGCTGTAGTTTTCTCCATATGCTTTTTTGTTTGTTTTTCTCCCCACAGAGGAAAAAACATGTTGTGTTTCACAAATGACTCTCCCTCCCAAGACAGCAAATCAAAATCTTGGGGGAGAAGAGTCATATTGACTTGGCAAAAGACATAAACAACATAGATCAATTGATTTTGGACAGCGGGAAAAATATCGCCTGCCAAAAACAGGAACAGTGGTGCGACATATAAACTTATGTTAACAGGACTCAAAGTCAACGTATGATGTGTTTTATACTGAAAGAATATTTTACTTATTTGTTGAAATGTTCCATGTTTAAAGCTAAAAGGCTCACCATGTGTGTTGTTGTTTGTGGCACTCCATCTCAACGGTAGAGCGTTCTGAGAACTCCAGCAGTGTACATTGTCTACAAGTATGGTTGCAGCTGTGTTGTCTGACATTGTACAGACTGTAGATGTCGTGGTCAGTTCAGCCAGTCATCATCTCCCAGCGAATAATCCCTTGCTCCGACTATAATGCTTAGAATATAATGATTGATTGTCGTACATGTGTAGTAGTAATCATTAGCTTTGTTGTAAAATTAATTTCTGATTGATATTATGACTTATATTGTGTGACAATTACCGGTGATGTGTCTGTCAACCATAAGATTGAAAATACAAGGATTTTTATAATACTGTTTGTCATTAATGGTGCCAGGCATAGTTTTGAATGTTTAAAATATAAAATCTTTCAGATAATGTGCAGGAAACATCCCATGATAGAGAGGCACTATAGTAATAGTCATACATTTACAATATTTCAGTTATTGCAAGTCTTAGGGTGGTTGTAAATAATATGTGAAAACACGAGGCACATTCTCTGCTTCTGTCTGCTTGACAGAAGTGTGCGGGGCCCTGCTTGTCAACAGGCAACCCCCCCCCCCCCCCCCCCCCTTTTTTCCTTTTCATGCTTACTTTACTTCTCATTGTCACCTTCAGAAACTTAAAAAAGTGTCTTAAACTGAATAAAATAATGAAAGCCTTCTAAGGTCTAAACAATTCAAACTGCAGATACTACACTACAAATGTGGTTTCCGAAGGTGGGACAGCAGCAAAAAAAAAACAAAAAAAAAAACACAACTCTCATGATTTTTCTAATTCTTTCAAGTCACGCCAGGTTTCCAGTCACCAGCTGTTCTTTCTGTGGCCAAACCATTTCTAAATCCCCAATGGCCTGACAGCTTAAATCTATTACAAGGGAATGGACAGTTGCACTAATGGGTTTTTATATTATTTGTGAAAACCTTCAAATCTGATCTGGAAATAGCAGATGGTAGCGTGTTGTTCAATGCCCGCACAGACACACTCACAGAGGGAAAAGCATCTTGCTGGTGGCAACCTCTGGAACCTTTTTTTCTTTTTCTTTTTCTTTTTCTTTTTTTTTTTTTTTTACAGTTTCCAAACATGCTACTGCTTGAACGCTGGGTCTCATGCACTGGAACTGGCATATGGCAGAGATACTAACCTTCCTACTTGTTTAACCACTAAAACAATGTGTGTCCTTGTGAGTATGTGCTAATGGCACCGGTGCTCCAGATAATGTCTGGTTTTGCAGTTTGTCCTCTACCCAGTCCTGCGTTGTAATGCCCCTAGAGTTTATAGAATCCCGCTCCACCAAGCCCCATTAGGGATGAGATGGCAAAACTGTAGCAGTAGTGATCCCCCCCACCTTACTGTCCCCACATAGCAGTCTCTTAGTATTTATATAGATTTTCTTTTGTGATAATTACTGAAGCAAAACCCCCATTCCAGGTAAAGTTGTCAGTCATTAATTTTTTTTGGTGATTAACTTGGGTTTTATTTCCACCACGAAACAGGTGATGAACTTGTGAGGTCCAGGCAGCAGTCAGCCTATAATGAGTAAGTATAAAAATCCTTTGACAAAGCAGTCTCATCTCAGCATGCATGCTGTCCCTGCTCCAGTCTTTTTGTTTTATTATGCTGACTCATGTGTGATTGCATCCCAGCAGTGTTATATTGATGTTTATGTAGTTATTGAGCGAATGTGCTGGTGGAGGCCCTGCAGTGATTCCATCCTCGTTTAAAGCTCTTAGCGCTTGTTGGTGGCACTTGTCACTGCTATTATCACTATTCGTTCCTTAAGCGATGATGACATGGCTCTGTACAGTGTGTATGTACAGGTAGCTTACCTTGCAGCCTGTGATAGGACTCTCTGTCATGATATTGTTACCTGAGATGGTCTGCAGTTTGAAATGGTTCTTTTTGGGCATTTCGACATACTTTTTCTGTAGTCTCATTGCTGAAAGCATGGACATTTTTCAGGCACTGCAACAGCTGTAGCAACAGCTATAGTAGTCTTAAAGCTCCAAATTCAAGATACAACCCTTAGTTACATGCTTATCAGAAATGCAGCAAGCCCATACAGTCAATATAGCAATTTTATTTTTACATTAATTTTTGTGAAGTGAAATTGTGTCCTTATTATCACAATTACTTTCCTTATATCCAAAACCCTGTCTCTTCCAACTCCCAGTTGTTTTTCTTTTTCAAGCAGCAATGTATGCTTCCACTTAAATGTATATTTATTCAGACAAGCACCGTAGGAAGTGTAAGGGGTCAAATACTGTCAACAAAGAAATTTTGACAGAAGGCCAACCATATGTTGTCTTGTGGTTCATCACAGATGAAACACAGTTGATGGACGCACAAGAAATAGTTTTGATTTTATCCGAGCCACAGCACGCTTTAAAACTTGACAACGAGCTTACTGAGGACAGTGGCTCAGGACGTTCACTGCGAGCCTTCTATTGTCGAGGCACACAAATTCCATTGTGTAAAATGTCCCCAGGAAATGCTGATCAAAACATGAGGCTACACAAACTTATGTGTAGTAGTTTAATTGAAATAGATGTTTGCTGTCCATTTATTAAAAGGCATATAACATTTACAGTCCCACCAAGTGAAATAAATATATTGGTTGAAAACCTTTTTCACAGTAGTCATAATTTATCACATATAGATGTAGAAATGTGCAGTAGGGTTATTTGTTATTCTGCTTGTGGCAAGCAGAAGTGAAGTTATTCCTGAGCTTCAACACTGCATGTGTCAAGTAGATACAAAAGACTGCAAGACATTCAGTTTAACCATTATAGTGCTTTACACTTACCATTGAGTAAAGAATTAAAGCATGTTATTACTTTTTTGTTTTTTACACAACGGCAGCTCTTGACATTATTAAAAAAATATTGCTTAATAATCTACAAAATGTAACGCTTGATTAGCTCCATAACTGAAGGTTAAAGGCAGTGTGCTGCAGCAGTTAAATTGAATGCCCCTTTGTTATGGTATGATTGTGTTTGGCTTATTACTTTCAAAACATAAAGTAAAAAAACGCGCAAAGCTAGTCGGAGAGGTGCTGACGGAATCACTCACTGACTGAATGTCTCCTCGTTTCTGCAGCAGCAAGCTGGTCAGTAACGACCTGCTGTCCTTGGACCCCTTCGCCCCTCCCCAGGCAGGCTCCTCTTCCTCTGTGTCCTCCTCTGCAGGTAACACCTCACAGCTCGCCCCTCCTTCCTGCCCCCAGTGTTCATCACGGGTATCGCATAGAAAAAGATACGGGCATTTTCAGTTCACTACTGTCATCTTTACAGAGCATTACAGAGCATTACACAGGACCAGCTCTATTACACAAGGCAGTGTTCAGTTAATGTGGCAAAGAGTGGAAACAACCTAAGTGAACCCCATTTGGACACCATAGGACCCGTGATGACAAAACTGGTTTTGACCAACCTGCAGAAAACTGCAGGCATAAACAACTCTTCAGAATACTCAATTACTAATTCCCCTCTTCAAAAATGCCATTGTGGCTTATTTGCTCTCTTCAGCACACACACCACGTATACTTGGTTAAAACTTTCCTTTGTCTGTTTTGTGGCTATTTTAATTCACCATTGGTGTGCAGAGCTTTTGTTCAGGGATCTTGTCTTTACTTTAGTCCCTTTCTTGGGAGATTTTCAGGTCGTGTCAATTTGATTTATGTTTATGATTTATGAAGAAAATCACATTTATAAACACAGTAGAAGAAACTGAACTTTATGAAACCCTCGTTTTTGGTTGTGAAACGCCCCACCCCCTTCTTTTTTGCATCGCTGGCACATAAACAGCAACCTAGTAAATCAGGCCCATTCCTCCCACGCATTCTGCCTTTGTCACACTGAACTCCCATGGTGTCCCAGTGGGTCAGCCCTTGGCTTCTCCCTGCCTCCCGGCCGCGTCCCTCTCCCAGCATTTGCAGGCGCAGCCGCCTGGGAGTTTTTCTTTGGGGTCACAATAGATGGAGCTGTTGAACCTGACAACAGTAGTGAACCGAAGGCCCTGTTTATGGGAATACAGGAATACACCGAACCTACTGCAGTTTTGGTCATTGCAGACCGGTTGTTGACAGATTCCTGCAAGCCGTAATGTGTGATTTTTTTTTTTTAAACCTGTCTGTCTTTGTTCATGTTTGAAGTTGATGAAACTCGCTGAAAACATTATGAATGACTTCAGGGGTTAGTGACACGTGTTTACATTCATTTGCAGTCAGTTTGTCGTTTACATATTAATTCTGTTATTCTTTATTATATACATTTTACAATTTCTCGTCTGGCAGGTGCTCTCATCCAGAGCGACTTGCAAAGAATCAGTGCAAAGTGTGGCATCTGTTAAATTCACATTTTTGCACAACAAAAAAAAAATTTGAAATCTTTTCACTTTGATGCAACTCCTCTTGCAGTTTTGTTTAGTATGCATTTGGCCGTCTTCAGATGTGAGTATTACAGTGTGTAGGAGTGTTTCCTTTTTTTTCCCTCCTGTTTTCATGTGTCCTCTGGTTTCATTAGAAAACATTGTTTAGCAGGATTGGATTCTCACGGATTGCTGTATGACACCAGTGGTTAAGGAGAATTATGCTGGCAGTGACCCTTACAAGGCCTAATCTTAATCCATAGATAATTGGCACCTTATTCAGTCACAAAGGCTGCACATAATGCCACTGACATGTATATGTGGTCAAACAGTAATTCGTTGTTGTCAAGCCCCCTGGCCTCGGCCACCTTCATGTGAAAGATAAGAACTTCCACAGAGGGAGTGATGAAAACACTTGGCAAGTCCGTGCTGAAAGCGCATTACATAGAAGCCGAGCTTATCCCGTCTGTTTCTGTAAACAGTGGTGAAATTTTGATTGCTAAACATTGTGATAGTCTAATATCCGCACTGAGTTGCCCGTGTTGATTTTCTTAACGGAAGCTCTTTTTAATTTTGAGTGAAAAAGGAATCTTTAAGATGGTTTATTTACTATGACTGTCCTGTGATGTGTTCTCTTTGTGTGCAAGAACAATACTAAGTTTCTCCCTCCCTCCTTCCTTTCCTTTCCTTTGACTGCACTCCTCAGAAATTGCTTCCCTTTTCCAATCACATTTCCTTCCCTCTCTCCAAACTAAAGAACCTGAAGTTTGTACCTCTAGTGAAACAGGTAAAATACTGTAAATCAGATTGAAACTAATCCTACTCACAAATTCCATGAATTTTTAATCTCAGTCAAACTGTCTATATTATCATTTGCTTATTGTTCCATCCTTATTGTCATGTTACCAGTGCTACCATTATAAAACCTGAAGTTTGAAATGAACTATGTTATTAATCTGTGTAACCTGTGCTGAATTACAAAAAAGAATCTGCAGAAAATTTAACTGTGGAAAAAAAATCACCCTGAAAAGTCTCAGCCACATATAGAAAAATTGTCTTTGCAAACAAAATGTCCCCTCTGCAATCAGAACTTCTCAGACACAAAATTAAAAAAGAGGGAGAAAAGGCAAAGAAAAAATTCACCCAGAACAAAAAAGGAGACTTCATGTTAGAGAAATAAATTACTAATGATGTGGAAAAAACAGCAACTGGTTGCAGTCTGGACTGGTACAATCACTTATCCAATCATTGGATAAGTGATAAATGATAAAACAGAACAAACCTGACACTATAAGAGTTTTTTCCTTCATGGGTAAATTAGGAGATTTTTCTTGGTTTGTAGGGTTTTTTTGTTTGTTTGCAGAAGAGTCAAGAGTCAAGAGAGGTTTTATTGTCAGCCCATCTATATACAAGTATACAGTAGGGTTGAAATAGCATTTTCCTAGGACCCATGGTGCTAGGTGCTAGACCCAAGATTTTGTTTGCATCCTCATCTTTTTCCAAATGTGTTAATTCCAGTGGGGCAGAACCATTTTCGACATTCTGCTGCTTATTCCAGTTTTAGAGTTAAGAGTTTTTTTTTTTTTTTTTTTTTTTTTGAAAATTCTAGGTTACATATGACTCATTTGGAATCTCAACAACAAAATGTCAAACTATCTCCTTTTTTGAAAACCAGCACACAGTCTTAATTGGAGTATTATATTCTCACAGGTGTAAGCTTTTGGCTTTGATTTTCAGGTGCAAGCAAAATTAGATAAGGTTATTAATTTTGAAGAGGGATTACTCCTTACATTAATGCCTGTTGCATGGTTTGTTTGTTTTGTCATTTTTCTGAGCTTGAAAATATTGTTACCTATCTTTATTGCTTTTTGGATCTTGGCTATCAAAAATGAAAAATAATTTATCCAGTGTGCACCCTGTTTTATACAGAGAGAGTTATTAAGACTGAAGCTTTTAGTATAACAGTTTGAAATAACCCATGAGGCATAATCTGTCCATCGTGGGTGAATATAAACAGTAGTGTGGAAAAAACACTATTTTGCAACCAGTTTTCTTACTTGCTGCCAAACTTCCCAAATTGTTCTTATTCATCGTGAAACATGAAGTATGAAAGTATGCAATTTATTTTAAAAAATTTAAAAATATTCACGTGAAATTGGATGAGAAAAAGCTTAGTTTCGGCAAAAGTAGTGAAATGATTAACTACAGGGCCACCCTGTGACAATTCACCAGTTGAAGCCAGGGAGGAAAGTAATTTGTCTGTGTTGTTGAAGATTGCATCTTTATAGACTCCCATTTTCTTCAAACATATTTTTATGTTTTCACTAAAAGAGGGAAAAATGGGAATTGCTTACATCCCATGTTTAGAAAATTCATTACAAAATTAGAAAATAAGAAAACATGTTACAAATTGTTAGAATATGCTAAACGTTGGTAACAGCATGATAAAATTATATAGGATATCCTGTTCAGTCAGCATTCCAAAAATACTGATCTTTTGACTGTAACATTTTAGGACCACTTTTTGGAAGTTTTTATTATTATTATTATTATTATTATTATTTATAATTATTATTAATATTATTTATTATTTGCCTGTTCAAATCTGCAGCCAAGTCCAGATGGGCCTTTAAGCCTCACTTCCTAAAGTATAGGGACAGAAAGCTGTTACTCTGAATTCTGATGCTTTTTAACTTACTAAATATCTTAAATATTAATATCTAACGATCGTAACTAACTAGCTTTAATACCTCAAAATTTGAGTGTAACACTTTTTCCGCAACCTGTTTGCATTTTCAGCTAAACTCCCAGCTGCATGCTTTTGAATGATCCTTTGTGATTAGACTGTTGTCTTTATTTATGCATACTTAAGCGATTAAGTACTGTGGGGGTCCTGATTTTTTGGGGGTGCCTCTTTGTTGCTCTCTCCCGCTCATGTGATGTAACGGGGTTTTTTCACACTGTGCTGGTTTGGACTCTCCTCGTCTCCTTCAGCTGAGGTGCTGGTGCACCAGGAGGGCTCCCCCTTTCCCGCTTCCTCGCCCGCGTTACCCTGGAATTTAGTTGACGAGCCCGTCCTGGGACTAAAGCCGCTCCCGCGCACAGAGGGCGCCTCCCCCATGCAGCCCGACGGCACGGCGGCAGCGGCCGGGCCCTCCCAGGAGAGCGCGGATGTCTTCTCCTCCGTATCTTGGGCCCAGAGCCAGTGGATAGCCTTCAATGACGAGCTTGCGCCGTGCAGACGGCCAAATGCCAGTCCCAGGGAGCACCAAAGACCGCTGTCACTGCCGCCGGCCAAAGCCTTCAGGTTCTTCTCGGACGACCCGAACGACCCGTACAATAAAATCGCGTGCCGCGCCGGTCTGTTGTTCGAAGAGGGCGCCTTCCCCTCGAGGCTCTCTCCAGCTGCGGCGGACGAGAGCTCGAAGTCTCCCGCTAACCACGCGCACAACGGTAACCAGAGGCATGCCGCGTGTGGCCCGAATGCCTTTCATGAAGGGTTTGCTTTCAGTGTGGCTTCTATTCATCAGAGTCCTGCAAGCCTAACTTTTTTATTTATTTATCGTTTTGAGAGTGCCGGTTGATTCTTTTTTTTTTTTCGTTTGGTTGTGGCTTCTTTATTTTAATAAAACAGAATTTGAGAATGATAGTGTTTATAATGTTTCTCCTTTTACTTTTTGAAATGCTTTAGCGTTCAGTGCTTGGGCCGTTGTCGTGGTTCATCGGATATTGCAGTGATCGAGTGTGTTTGACTTTTGGTTTGATTTTTGTTTTGTTTGTCTGCATTTCATTCTTTTGCATAAAAAGAATGTTTTATGCTTCAAAATGTTTCATTTGCTCTACTGAAACTCTGAATTTATTTTTATTCCATTGGATTTGATTTGTTTGTCCATGATGTGTCCAAGCGGTTGCATGGTTGCATACTGTTTAGGTTCCCATGTTTTGTTGAAAGGAAAGATTATTTGTCACATCTCATGCTGTTTTCAGTTGCTGAAATGTCTCAGGAATTACATGAGTGTCGGCTGCAGGGAGCATGAATTCCTTGACTAATTGGTTATGAACTGAGGTTGTAGTGATTGATCTGTGAATTTGTGACTCCATGAGTATTGGGTCAGTGCATTTGTAGCATCGCAGCGTGTTCACTGCCGTGTGCTCACCCCCGCTGATGTCCCTTCAGCAGCGTCCGCGCAGGCCCGGCCCACCACCCCGCTGGCAGTCGGAACCATAGTGCCTCCGCCCCGACCGCCCTCCCGACCAAAACTGCCGTCTGGCAAACTTGCCGGCATCAATGAAATTGTAAGTAACAGTCTCGGGTATCACCTTGGCCAGAGCTTATAAAGGCGCGAGCGGTCTCCCGAAACACGGTCCTCCTTGCCTCCAGGTCAGACCCTTCAGCCCACCAAAGACGTCAAACGCCAGCCCTCCCCCGGCGGCGCCCCTGGCCCGTGCGGAGAGCTCCTCCTCCCTGTCCTCCACCGCCTCCCTGAGTGCCGGCAACACCCCCACTGTGGGTAAGGTCCTCCTCCTCCTCCTCCTCCTCCTGCATCACGTGATGGCTCCTCCATAAGCCCTTCACCTCCTACAGACCTCTCTGTTTTCTTCTATGGTTTATCCTTCTCCTGCTCTGCTTCTCCTGTCATTTTGACAGTTACATTACATACCCGCTGACATGCATTTGTAGATCAGCTGTAGATCAGAACACGGCCAGCCATTGATCAAGAATTTCAAACTTTGTCACGGACTTACTTTTCCCAGGTAATGGAAAATACCGCTTTTGAATATGGCATTGATTGGGAGCTCAGAGAACAACAAATACTGACAGAGCAAGCCAAAAGTGTGTAAATCCAATTATGATATACTCCCACTCCCTCTGCACAGGTTAATGGCACACACCTACATGTGCCACCCACTTTCCAACCCTGAAGCGTCGGATAACTTAAGCAAAAGCTTCTGTCCTCTGTAAAAACGAAGTTAATTATCATGAGTGTGCTTTTCTCTCTCTCTGACTCTCATGCCAACCCTGTGATTTGAGGATGTTGTCATCCTAGATTTTACAACACATCTATTAAACATTGTTAGAATCTGTTTAGACACTTGCATGATACAATGACATTATTAAAGAAAAGTAATAAGAAAGTAATAAATAATATAACTAAACTTGAATGTCAAGGACAACCGATAGTAAGAAAGTAAACCTTAATGTGACTATAATGTATGAAGGGTTATACAGTCAGGTCTAAGTGTATTTGTACACATAGTCTCTATATGTTAACCAACAAAAAACAGAACGTTAAGAAACTTGACATTTTTTTAGCTCCATTCCATAGACCATCGATGCCACAGAAAGTTGGGCTGTTATGAACAATTTTCCTTTGTCCCCCAAAAGTGCCTTGTGCTGCTGTCATTTTGAGAATCACCAAGCACAACAGTGAATCCTCTTCATGGGCTGAACCCACATAGACGCTCTCACATTGACACTTTCTTTTTCTAAAAATTCACAATGTGCAGTAAAGGGAGCTGTCTGTTGGCAGATTATTGAGTGTTACAGAGGCAAAATACCTCAACGCAGAAGCAACATGAAGCAGAGCAGTTGGACTTTGTGTTCTATTTAATGTCGCTCTCACCATTGTGCAACATATCCTCTAAGTAGTACAGTTCCCTTTCCATACCATTGACCCAGCCTCCTCTGGAAAAACCTCACTACAATGACACTTTGACAGGCTTAGACAAGGCATGTTTGTCTGTCCCACCAGCTGTGACTGATCTCAAACTTTTCATCTTACAAAATGATGTATAAGTTCTGCTCATTGTAAGTGTACATCAAAAGGGTTGCTTTTCCGTATATACTTATGTAATGGTGTAAGTCACAATTGAACAACTGATTATAGAGAATATGTTGACAAGCACTGTAAAATATTTTCATTTGAAGAATGTTGGATCTCTGAATATACAAAGCTTGCGCTGACCGTCTTAAGACTGTAGAGTAGCATTGCATTTGCCTGTAGTCATCTGGCAGTCTCTCTTATGCAGAGTAACTTACAAAGCCAGGGCACATAAGCACATGCAGTAAGGCCACAGGAACAGCGGTAAATGAATCAGATCCCAAAGGCTTGCAGTGTGAGTGGTGTGTGCCTGCTCACCCTCCCACCCCCTCACCCCCACCCCATCATCATGTGTGTTGTGGGCTTCTCTTTTCATTTGGCTTGGGTTTTCGCTCTGAAAGACGAGGACGCGTTCGTCGGGAAGCTGCCCACCTTCGAAAAGCGCAGCGAGACCCCCGCAGGTACAGTAAGAGTGGTGAAGCTCCTCGCTGCGTCCGCCGTACTAACGCCTCTGGACCTGCCTGCTTTGCGTCGCCCTCAACTCTAACCTTTTTTTCCCCCTCCTGAAGGCCCTTCTGTAGAGGACTCTTAAGGACCTGGAAAAACATCTGTTTCTCTGTCTGCTCTTATAACAAATGAGCAATGAAGAGTGTGACACCGATAGGGTTGTGTTTATTTATTACAGTGGTAGAGCGTCACATTTCCCTCTGCTGATGGTGGAGATTTTTCTTCGAGGCTATTTTCACGCTATTGAGATGAGAGGCAAACCAACATCTTTGCAGTTAATAAAGGCAAAGGCATCGTCTGTCACTCTGTATATTCTTTGAATTATGAACTGGCAGTTTAAGTGAGTGTGGCGGCTGGGGTCATGATGATTCCAATGGCGCTTGTGTCTGCGTGAGGTTTACGGTTACATGAATCGGGCCAGCCTCTGATGAATCGACTAGACAAGTAATGCTTCATTCACATGAGCCAAATCGGAATGTTTATGAAATAAAAAATTTTTTTCAAAGTTGAAGGAAGTCAGGAAGATGAAGGGGAATTAAATATGAAATTAAATGCCCTGTTATACCATATATATTATATATACATGCTGTAAGAAGTCAAGACCAAATTTCACTATATATGCATGTAACGTTTTGACTAATTTCCTGATGTGATTTTTTTCTACAGTTCAGCTCTTCTGTTTGACCCTTTTGTGTAATTGTAATAACTGTTTTACTTCTCTCTGCAGTGTCTAATAATATTTATTTGCATGACAATACAGGGATACCTGTTCCCTTTGTGTGCATTGTGTTTGCTCCAGTGTGCTGTGTGTTACTGTTGTCTACCTGTTTTCAAGCAAGACCGCAACTAGACACTCACTTGCTTCCTTTATATAGATACATAAAAACAAGAAGAGACTTATTGCTGAAACGATAAAAAAGTCATTTTGAATATAAAGGTCAACTCCAAACACTGCTGTCAAAATCTTTGTCGCCAGTAACCACCGGTTTCTAAAAAGCCGCATCAAACAGTCACCTCAGAAACCTCACACAGTATGAGCACTGATCAGAGGAATGGTCCGGATGCTGTGGATGCAGATTAACGAGGACCGCTCTGCTGCGTTTTTTTTTTCCTTCCCTCCTGCAGGAACATCCCGCGGGCCCAGCCCAGTCACGCTGGGGTCCCAGGACTCTCTGCCCATTGCCGTGGCCTTCACCGAATCGGTCAACGCCTACTTCAAAGGCGCTGATCCCACAAAGTAAGTCCCAGTTCCCCTAACATTACATTACATGACATTGTCGTCATTTAGCAGACGCTCTTGTCCATAGCGACTTACAGTTTCATCCGTTTATACGTTCGGATATTTACTGAAGCAATTGTACGCTAAGTACCTTCCTCAAGGGTACAGCAGCAGTTCCTCACTAGGGAATTGAGCCTTTCAGTTATGAGCCCTGCGCTTTACCACAGCACCACGCTTCTGTCCAATATCAAGAGGAAGTCCCAGAAACGGCATTTCAGATGTTCTGCGCTAAGGCAGGTGTTTCTGGGCCCAGGATAATGGCTTGCAGGAGCCCTGCCGTACGTCACAGCCCTGCGTTCAGTCTGCGCCCGCACTCACGGCGTCCGTGCCGCGTCTGGGACACATTACACTCCAGCGAGCGCCCATCAGCTCCGAGCGCCTACCGTACCGCACGTGGAAAGTTTTACTCCATTCTCCCGACACCATTCTTTCAAAGCGCATAACCCGCGCCGGGAAATGATAAGCGCGGGCAGGAAAAACATACACGCCTTTATTGGTTAATTGCTGCTGTGCAAAAGCTTATGCTTTAGAGGATTACAGAATGGAACATTTTAATGGAAACACATTAGAAACAGAGGGCTGGATGACACCGCTGCAGAGGCTCCACGTGAGTTTCATCCTCTCTCACACGGTTTGTGTCCAGAGTTTCGTCTCCATGTTCTTCATCTGTCTACATATCTGTGGATAGATCTGTGTATACATTTTTCCCATTTTTTAGTGTATCTCTAAATTTTTTATAACACAAACCTACAAGTGAAGTGGCAATTAACTGAATAATTGAATAATATGTTGGTTTGATTTACCAAAGTCAAGTAAGGCGTAAAGTGTTTTTTCTCAAGAAGGAACAGAGCCATTCCTGTTCTGTTGTTAGGGACGTGCTGCAGGGATAGTTTTCTGTGTTTTGTAAAGGATTGTAATAATATCTATATTTCAGATCGGATTTGTATCAATTTCATATTGTAAGGTTGTGTTTTTTGTTGTTGCTGTTATACACTCTGTGACCGTCGGATTTACCTGGGCTGCTTCTTCGCAGGTGCATTGTCAAAATCACCGGTGACATGACGCTGTCCTTCCCCAGTGGCATTATTAAGATCTTCACCAGCAACCCGTCTCCGGCGGTCCTCAGCTTCAGGTTGAAGAACAGCAGCAGGCTGGAGCAGATCCTGCCCAACCAGCACCTTCTCTACAGGTCTGAGTCATACAGGGCCTATCAGATCAAACACAGCATAGTAGCACCTCCCCCTGCCCAGCAAGGACCTTTTTTAGAGGTCTGAGTCTTACAGTGTCTCTCTCATCCCAGCAGCAGCAACAGCACCTATAGCAGTCAATAGTGCTGAACGAGAAAGAACGTCACTGCAGGGAAATTAGATTAGCTTACAAAAAAAAGCCATCATTACACAACAGGAGAAAAATGTTTTCCATTTCGTTCTCGCCCATTTAGCTGTAACGGGAGGTATTCTTTTCTGAGGTAGCTACAGGGTAGGAAACATCTGTAGAACAAAGTGGTGAGTAACCGCTCTCTAATGTTTCAGTCTCAGAGGCAGTTGCAACAACAGGCCAGTGTCCAATATGCATGGAGAGACCAACTGATCAAAGTGGTCTGGTCATAGCCTCCTGACATGTCCCTCAAGGAAAGGGGTTCTTTATTGTGTGACATTCGTACAAACAACCACTGTTACGAGAGACGAGGATAGTCATCGAGTGCTTTCAAGTCATCCCGTTTTTTTTTTTGTTTGTTTGTTTGTTTTTTTAGTTTTTTTTTTTTTTTTTAGGTTGTTAGTACTGACACAAAAAAAGTGCACTGGAAGGCACCATAACCTATGCAAGATGCTCTTGTAGGAAACATCGCATCCAAGCTGTTTCCTCCTACATTCATTCCACGGTTGCTCACTAAAGGAGAATCCATCTCAGCTGAATTAAATCAGCGAAGAGCATATCTCTCCATATCATGCTCTCGTTTTAGCTCCTGCTTAAACTCATGATTTAAAAAAAAAACACCTCTGTGTTTGAACAGTACAGTACCCACCACTGGCATGCATTCATAGCAAAGACCCTGTCAATATGTTCCACCGGGTAGAGCAAAGAGGACATTAAAGGGGTTTTGAATGGACCTCTTTATGTGTAAGGGACTGTGTTCCGTTGACACATTGTATCCTCTTTGAAAAGTAAATTCTGTTCTGAAGGAGTTTTGCGTGTTCTCGGCTTTCCTCTAGGCAGTTCTGCGTGGCATGCCTCATTGAATCAACAGGACTTATGATTTAATAGAAGGAGTGGCAATAAAGAGGTCACTCTTTCCGTGCTGTTGGAAGCTACGTGCAGCTGGGAGAGTGCCTAAGAATGAATTACAATGCTCGATACTCATTGTGCGTGTGCGCGTGCGTGCGTGCGTGTGTGTGTGCGTGTGTGTTTTATATACAGTGATCCCTCTCAAAGCGACTCCAGCACTAGAGACTTCTGGATGAACATGCAAGCTCTCACGGCCTACCTCAGGAAAGCATCAGAGCAGAACCCTACTGCCTCCTACTACAATGTGGACATCTTGAAATACCAGGTCAGTCCAGACTGACTGTTGCTCATCTTGAAAGAGGTGCTTTTACTAGCCTTGCTTTGTTTTCCTTTACCTTTTGAAGAATTAAGCTGTAGGGACGTCTGCAGTGCTTCAGATGGTATGTAGCTGGGGCTCCGGAGTAGCTGATTGGTTATAGAGCTGGGGCTCCGGAGTAGTTGATTGGTTAAGGCCCTCGTGTGGAGTGCAAGCTAAGCTCTAAGGCCTGGGTTCAATCCCAGACGTGTCATCAACTGATGATGACCAGGTGCCCACAGCCGCGGACCAAATCGGCTCCATTCCACGGGGCATAGTAGTGGGTAAGTCAGCAGGCGCCTGCAGTTTGCTTGGATGACATTAATGAAGCTGTGCCCATCCTCTAAAAAGAAAAAAAAAAAAGAAAATGTAGAGGTGTGTAAATGGAATTTACAAGTTACAATACAATACTGTTACATTTCAAAATAATGCATTTATAATAATACTGTTATACTAAAACAACACTATTAATACATGTCCATTCAAGCTGTGCTGCCCTGTCTGCACATTAGACTCAGCCTGTCTCCATTGCCAGGGATTTATTTCCCATTCAGCTGTGGGGTGTAAATTTGTATTCAAGCAAAACCTTATTCAGAGTGGGCGCGTCTTACGGCGCCTGGGAGAATTCCCTAAAGGGGCTCTTTATGTGAAAGCAGACGGCTTTGGCTCTGCGCGCAGTTCTTTTGCTTTGTTAGCAGACTGCAGCGGGCAGCAGGTGACCGTGCATTCTGTTACAGGTCTCCTCGAACGGGATCCAGTCCACTCCGCTGAACCTGGCTGTGTACTGGAAGTGCACCCCGACCACCACCGACCTGCGGGTGGACTACAGATACAACCCAGAGTCCATGCTGACCCCGGGCCCCCTGTCCAACGTGCAGGTGCTCGTCCCCGTGGACGGGGGCGTCACCAGCATGCAGTCCCTGCCAGCTGCCATCTGGTACGTGCGCCACTAGCCTGTGAAGGCCTCCTCTGCAGTGTGTGACATATCTAAGATGGGTCAATGAATTGATATGCATAAATGTTTTGCAAAGTCAATATTACATTACATTACATTATTGGCTTTTAGCAGACACTCTTATCCAGAGCAGGGTTACAATTGCAATTACATTTTTTTGTTAGAAATATTACCCATTTATACAGCTAGACATTTACTGTGGCAGTTCTGGATTAAGTAACTTGTCCAAGCGTACAACAGCAGTGCCCCAGCGGGGAATCAAACCGGCAACCTTTCAGTTATGAGTCCTGCTTCTTACCACTATGCTACACGGCTGCCAGTATTGTAATGGACACAAGTGTATTTGTGTATTTGTGTATTTGCTTTAGTAAGCAGCAGTGGTTCGCCTGTATCTTTACTTTTTTCGTCAAACTGTGTGAAGTGTGGGTTTTTCTTTTGGCAATCAGTAATGAACAAAAACTTACTCATGCTTTTCTTTGAGTGGCATTGGTAAGAAAAAGCTGTTAATC
Organism: Megalops cyprinoides; assembly: GCF_013368585.1. Taxonomy (NCBI): domain Eukaryota; kingdom Metazoa; phylum Chordata; class Actinopteri; order Elopiformes; family Megalopidae; genus Megalops; species Megalops cyprinoides. The sequence continues at coordinate 15,540,060 of NC_050587.1, read as the reverse complement.
ATTGTGGGCCGTTGAGCAAAGTAAACTGCAGTTCATATCACACACATTTGAACTGAAGAGTGTAATTCATCTTATATTAATACATATGAATGGCGTCTTTTCAAACAGGAATGCAGAACAGAACAAGTCCTTGTGGAAGTTGAGTGATATCTCAGAGAAGTCTGAGAATGAAGGTACGGAAAAGAAGATGTTCAAGCTGACGAAGATTCATACAGGAGATATATTGCATGAATGGCTTCGGTTGTGAGCACTTACGTGCCTCAGGGTGTGACCCGCCTAAAATGCGAAAATCTTCCACACTTTACACACTCAAACTCCGATCAGGCAAATTGTAAGCTCCTTTCAGTGGTTTACTTGTGTACATGGATATTTTTCAGTTTGATGTGCTCATCGGTCTGTCTTACTTTAGCATTAGTTTGCTTTTTGTGTTTTGCACATTTTCTTGAATGAAGCTACATTCTTACAGAAACAAATGAAGCAGGAGTGCATGTGGTTTTAACCCATGCCTGCCAGTTGTACATAAGAGGCTGGTTAGAGACTAAACCAATAAGACTGTGTAGTACTCCATGGGCCTGTTACAAAGCCAGGAAAGCACTGCATTGCTGGTGCACCGGCACCCACTGGCGTAACCACTACACCACATGCTGCTCTGTGATTGGAGCAGAAACATGCAGCGAACCAGGACGCAGGAAACAGAGAGGGTTGGGTGCACGTCAGTCAGGTGACTTGTCTTGTGTACTGTTGTACCTCAGGTTCAGGATCACTCAGGGCCAAGTTTGAACTGTCAGACGGACCTAGCAACCCCACAACACTTGCAGTGCAGTTTCTCAGCGAAGGGAGCACTCTCTCTGGAGTCGACCTGGAACTTGTTGGGACGGGCTACAGACTTTCCTTGACTAAGAAGAGATTCGCTACAGGTGAGACCTCAGTTTCTTTTTGCTTTACCCGTAACCCTTCCATAAGTGAATGGTGAAATCAACACTCGATTCAATGCTTGATTAACATCCCCTGGATATTTAAATGGTGATTAACATGAAGGGTAGAGCCTCAAGGCTCAGTGTTCAGATCATAAAAAGCAGAAAAAGTCTTTTTATTCACAATACAATGTTTTCACCCTAATTGCATAGAACTGCTGAAGTCAGGACTAGAAATGATCAAAGCAGTGGTTTAAATTCAATCTCCCCTGATCTTTTGTCTTAATGTTTGTTGTTCCTTTTCTTGTAGGACGATATATGGCAGACTGCTGATGCTGCAGAACTGTTAGTCCCACAAAGCACAATTTCACTATTGAAAGTGTCTTTTCAATATTTTACTCTTCGTCTGGTCTTTTTGTCCTATTTATGGAAGGTGGAAGCAAATCTGAAGGGTTTCATAATACCTTTTTTTCTTGACATTTTGAAACATCTTTGCATAAATTGAAATGCACCTTTTGGAAGAAATATTTTTACTACATGAAAATTAGCACTGAATTTTGAACACTGTTTAAAAAAAAATAATAAAAAATGTGGGCTGTCAGGAACTTTATGAAATTAAAATTCTTTAACCTTTGATTTATTCAGACTTTTATAAAGTCAAAACCGTAGTGTTTATTTGATATGTATAGATAACAATACTTGTAATACGAATATATCGGACTGCTAAAAATCTAAAAACCTGCACTAACAATCTTTCCTGCCATTTTACAAATGTTTATTTCTCCTGTGCATAATATTCAGCTTTAGCTCTGCCAGTAATTTTGAACTTAGACAAACCTCTAAGGCTGGAATGAGAATAACATATTAATGCATGCCTTCCTACAGTTTCCCTCAGTGTGTCTTTATCATTATATTTACCAGGAAGGCTTAACATTTTAGTATGGCAGCCAAGATTAGATTGTGATACTTTCTTTTTTTTTTTTTTTTTTTTTTAAACTTGTTTCCCGATCTTGTGCAATGACTCAATTATAAGCTGTCTTAAACTGAACGGACTCAAGTGTGGCACAGATAGATTCATGTCACCCGGACATGACTGTTGAAAACCTTCTGTCAGTTGTTCCTACAACAGCAACGTGACATCAGTGCCTCTTTTTGTTATGAAAACTACCATCAATCGAAATGTGCCTCGTTTTCTCTTTTTCCACTTTCCTATACTCTTTTTATATTTTGTAGCTCCATAAGAAAGCACAGAATTTGTGCCTACCATCTTTTGTACTATTATTACTCGGATTTTGAAGGGAAGTGCAGCTGCCTTATTTCAGTTTTAAGCAGTTGACCTTAATATCGACATTTGTCTTCCAAAATGATCAGTCACGGGAAAATAACTTTTCTTTAGGTTTCTTACTATTTATGTACGCTATCAGTATCACCTTTTTATTGTAGTTTCTGATATAGTTTTGAATCAGTCACGTGGGACCTCCCAAAAAGGAGCGAGTATTTTTCCAATTACCATTAAAGTTCAGACTTTATCCTGTACTGTAAGTCACATCCGTCACAATCATTCTGTGGGAAATGTCATCAAGGCCAAGTTTTCACTGACATCTTGGCTACAGCTGCCCACAGCTCTTCCTAACAAGCACAGTAGTCTACCACGCCAAAAAAACACCAAAAACCCTCTTCCCTGTGTGAGAAATTTGATCCACTCTGATAAATGGGGAGAAGTAGCATCATAACAGGCTAATTATAGGCCCAGTTTAAGTATTTATGTCTACATCATAATGAAGTAGGTTGCATCGATATTTCCTCAGCTTTCATAAATATACACTAATATGAAACAGCAAAGTCTCTGTATTAGCTCAAGGAAATCCACATTATTTCCTAAGTTGATACTGTATCTGCATTAAAACCTGTTGCTTTAAAAAGAATTGTGCTCACTTAGCTGTCTGTAATTTTTTGTACAGTGATTATTCTTATAAATTATATTTTAGTTTGACACAATTTCTGAGAAAACAATGTAGCATTATTCCCAAAAAAAGTCCTTTGTACAAGTAACAGTATTTAAACATGAAAAAATGAATGAAACCAAATAATTAAAACAGTGGATTTTCTCCCGTACATTTTAAGTCATGGTTACCTTTTTGAAGCATGTACAAGTGTAAACTGATTAATATGAGTACCTCTGGAAAATATTCATGTAACAGTGTGTGTATGACGCAAATAACTTGAAGATATATATACCGTATTTTCCTAACCCTGCCTAATGAGTTTAGAAACAGTACTGAATACAGATAGATGAAACTTTTTCTCCCGGATTCACTGTTTCTTACAATATCACTGAAGTTTCTAATCAAGGGCAATAGGCAACCATCTCCACCTGAGTCTTTAGTCAAAGCCACTAAAACAATTCCTTTTTTCTCTTTGTTGAGAGAGCGGAGTGTTTTTCTGTGTTTCTAGTAAACTCGAGTCGGGTCATTGAGAAAAGCTTGTGCGCATGTGTGTAATTTCACTACTCAACTTCTGGTGCTCAACTTTATTTTAATTTTATTTTTTTTTTTCTTGACCCGATGCAATATTTGTGTGATTTTTCGTCGTCTCATTCTAAAAGACCACATCTGAAAGGGATACGTTTCCTGACAGTCAGTGGTAGCAATATATTATTTAAAAAAAAAAAAAAAAATCTACAGCTATATGAATTTCAACATTTCTGATTTAACTACTTTTCGCTGAAGGAAGTATCTTTTAAAACAGTAGTCTGTGATGTATTTGCAGTGGTGGGTCACACGTTTCCATCACTTAATTACAACTCTCCATTTAATTGCCTAAGTAGTGTGTGAGGTTACTGTGTCTGATATCCACTAAAAGTAAAAGGCATCCTAGAACTCTGACTAGACCTGCTTAAAGGCCCTCAGTTGTTGTTTTGCATTTGTAGATTCCCTAAACTGTACTGTCCATGATATAGCAATACATTGCAGATTGGAAAAGTCTTTGAGTCTTTGAGGTGTGAACAAAGAAGCGTTAGGATTTGGAGAGAAAAAAAAGGTGACTGACTACGGTCGTTTATTGTTATGTGTCACCATTGAACAAGAAGTGAATCTATAGACTTTAAGGAAGAGAGGGGAACATGTAATACCAACAGCATGTTATTAATCCATTGCGGAGAGGCCTCTGTATTTGTATGAGGGTTGTTAAAACAGCATTCCCTCAAGACACACAAGGCCACAGTGATAGACACAGTTAAGGCCTTTCTGTGTGAAAAGGCTGTCCGCTTGGCTATTTTTATTTGATCACCATGACCGGGTGATGGATGGCAAAATGTGTGTTCATGGAAATAATGACAAGTTTTTCTTTTTTTTTTTTTTTTTTTTTTACGTCAACAATGAATTTATGACATAATTGATTGTACTGTAATTTGGCACCATATCAAATTTCAAATCATTATTTTAACTGTAAATTTTTAGGTACATGTCTGACATTTTTAAAATATTTGTATCCACTTAAAGAAATGGCCTAGAGCTGCAAAGATTTTGCTAAGGATGGACTCATATCAATAAATGCAAATAACACTGGTAACCCCAGGCTGTTGTAAGCACAGAGTTGAAGTGTAAGTCTACAGGAACTGAATATATATGTAATGTATATTTAGCGAGCTGGTTCTTGCTTCTCCACACAGAAATCTCTCTCTTGCTGCCTCTACAACATCAGTAATATTCTAAGGCATTTGGAGCTTTCATTATCATATTGGTCGTATGTTAAAACGTGTATTAGAAAGGAAACAATCTGTAAATGTAAATGATTTCTCATGATATGTAAATATTACAATATCTCTGCCACTTTTGTCTTTATAATTCAATGTGCCTGTAATAAATGTGTAATATATATTATATATACATATATAAAATTACAACTAAACATGGTGCCTTGTGTATTATTTCATTTTTTGCTGGATTGCCAGTTTTTGTGTCCTTTTTATGCATGTTGGTGCAATTTCATTACATTCATTGGGGCTTTTGAGAGAAAATTTGCCATGTTGATGTTGAGAATTCAGAGAATTCAAATACATAAAGCTCAAAGGTATGTCATTTGTATTCCTGCAGGTCAAATACACACCTCACATTAAAGTAACATTAAGCCCAAACAGTTTAGTCAAGGAGCCGGAAACCTTGTGACAGACAGGTTGCCTTTTTGTGGAAGCATCACAAAATCAGTGTAAACAAGTTGTCATTTTACAAGTGTGTTTTGAGGCAAACAAAAAGAACAGTTTGAATGGCAAGGCCTTAGTGATGCGTTACTTCACTTCTTTTGGCCAAAGTCACAACATATAATATAAAAGCTCTTGCTTAAATTATTTGAGTTATTTATTTGTCCTAAACAGTGCATAAGCACTACATTACCGACTTGCATGGTTGCCATATTGTGTAGCAAATATAGGGATTAATATTCTTATGTGATAAACTGTACTTGGCTTGTTTAGATTCTATACTGCAAAAGGGAGCTGCTAGAGGTCAACATAAGGACTTAATTATTTGGCAGCTTATCCAATGGATAGGCATTGATCAGGGAGAGAGCATGGTCACTACATGGTCATTTAAAATACACCGAAAAGAATGTAGGGTCTTGCGGTTCTATCTTGGGACCAGAGCATACTTGCTGAAAGAAGTACTATTGTAGAATTTACCTATTGGCCTTGCAGAGACCCTTTTACATGCAGCCAACTGACTCTGTTGTTTTTACCTCTCTGGGCAGCACTGTAAAGTCTATAAATTTACTCTTTCAGTAAGGTCAACAAATAGGAGTCAAGAAATTACTCAGATCTGATGAGGATAGGAGGGAAATCCAAAGAGTTTTCAAGAGACTTTAAAGTGTCTGGGAGAAGAGCTGTTAGATGGACTGACACTTACAGAGGATGTCCTACCGACACGCCCAGGTAATGCAAATATAAATGTCGACATCTCCGTTCATGATTTGTACAGAACCTTCAGGGGGACAGTTTCTCCTCTGAGACTGCCCTAATAAATACACAGCCAAACTATTGCACAGTCATATTATATCTTCTATACATTGTGGAATAATCAGGATAAAATGCATTTCATTACCAAAAGAGTTCAGATCTATTTCTAGATGGGGCTTTGAATGCCAAAGAAAATACTGTATCAGTGTAAAAGTGTAATGGACTGGCAATCCTGTTGTGGAAGTGTGTCAGCAATTGAGTCATTCTGAATGGTCCATATGAGTGCAAAGTATCTTGGGAGGTAGTTGCATATTCTTTAACCAAGGGAATTTTGCAACTGAAAGGAAAATATGATGACAAGCAGCACGCAGTAGTTCTCTCAGGTCAATGCATAAGATGTTTGCATGACTATGCAGGAAGGTCCCAGGAGGAAGCCGTTGCTGGATTTGTTTGGCTCTGTTGTAGAGCCCTGCTGGAGCTCTGGGCTCCAGAGTGTTCTTTGCCCTGGAGGACCGGCTTGGGAGACCGAGCCAGGAAAGTTAAAGTAATGGCGCCGAGATATGTCGCTGAGGTAACTGCTCTTCTCATGCGTTTCCTCTGTTTCTTCTCACCTGGTGAGCTATTCCTACCCCACTAATATATCCCTCTATAGTTTTAATCCCCTAAGAAGAAAAGATCACTTAAGCATACAAGAAGAGGCCCGGGACATTAATTGGGGGTTGCCTAGTGCCCAGATGTGAAGGAGGTTTGTTATTTACTCCCTGAAAAATGACTACCTGCCGAGAGGAGGGAACTCTTCATATTTTCTAAATGCTGTCATGGTGGTGTTTGTTCAAAGGCCCAACGGGGTGATAAAATTGAGTTATTTTGGCCAAGTAAATGTGTAGAACATCGGTTACGTTTATGGTCAATTTATAATAGATGTGCCTATTTGATCTCTGCTAAACTTAAGGAAAAACATCTGAAAAAATAGAGATGGTGTAAGTTTATTGCATTAAATGTGGATTTGCTGTCAAAGCCCGGAGGACCCCAGAATAAATCAAACGCTGAACTGGTCAGACTGCAATGCTGGAGACGTGAGCTGCATTCCATTCAGATCGGAGAGGGGCAGGATCACTCCTTCCACACTGATACTGAAAACAGGCCCTGGAAAAAGTATTCGCACTGGTCCGCAGTGACAAGTCAGCAACTCGAGATGTTTCGTTCCAGCATTTTAAATGTACGTCAAGTTGATAGAGATGTTTTCCACTGAGTCAAGTCCTTCCATGTCCAGCGTTTAATTATATTTTCAGGTCTTTCAGTAGTATATTAAGTCATACAGGAGATTCCTGGGGAATGAAGTTTCAGTAATTTAAATACTGGGAGCTTGGCTGGGAATCTCCGTTCCCGTGTCAAATCGTGTGTCTAAATATAATTCTGTTATTCCCAGATTTTTTTTGACAGATTGGGGTCCTGCAAGTCTTTGTTCTCAAACAATGCTTGATAGTGTGAAACAAAAGGCTACCATCTACAAATGGTGCAAGTATGGTTCTGCGTCTTGCTTGCATGAAAAAATTTCTCTTCACAATTGGAATGGATACAACTGGACATCTGCTGAGGTGGATTAACTACTGTTTCCAGTGACCAGCTGGAGTATCTGAGCAATTAGACCGCCTCCCACAGTACTTATCATATGTCATTGGTTCATAATGTGTGCCTCTGTCCCTCGAATGGTGCGTTCTGTGTTCAGTTCACAGAAGAGTGTCAGACTTCTACCTATGGAGTACTTCGCGTTTGTAGCATTGATGATGTTTTTCTGGACAAACCCCTGGCGTTCAATCTCCCCAGCAACCTGAAGCAGGCTCCAGGTGCTTGTGTGAGAAGTTCGACCGGGACGGTTGGATTAGTGGATCTGTGTAACAATCAGTCGGGCTGAAACTCATCTTGATGGTGTCCTTATTCCCACTTGACGAACCCAAAGAGGCACCACCACCACGAGCAGCATACTAATACTAGCCAGTAGTAAGTAGAGAGGCAAGCTGTGCTTGGATCCATCAGGAGATTCTGGGTCCTTTGATTGGGGGGCTGGTTTTTGTCCTGGTGAACAGCATCTGTAAACTCACCAGGACATGGACAAGTGCCCCCTCTGGTGGGAACTGGAACTACATACCTCTTTCATATTTTTTCAAAGTGGGTAAGATCCATCCGTGTACATTAGAACTGCTGGAATGCAGTACGCCTTCTGAGGAACGACTCCGCTTCTCCTGTCACTTTGTGTGGGTGTCATGTGATGATTTGCTCTTCATAGTGGGTTTAACATGGGTACTACTACTTACCTTTGGTTTCTTGTAAGAAAGTATTTAGGTGGTGACAGGAAGCTTACACAGGCTGTCCTTCTCATTACCTGCTATCTTATATAAAGACCCATGACACTACACAGAAGCAATGTTGTTTTGCAGGTGACTTGGGAATGGCATGGTGCCCCTTGCAAGCTGGGCAACTCAAAGGCAGGAGAGTTTGTGAGACCCCATGTTCCTTTAACAGCGTAGTTCAATGGTGACTGAACATGTTCTAAGATCTGATTGCTAGCACCATTATTTCTACCCACATTATACTGTCTTTCCTCAAAGGGCTGCATGTGCCGTATTTGGCAGTTCAGGACATGCTGAATTGCCACCCGTGTAGTAATCAGAAGCAGTGTTTATTGTCTGTAGTATTCTTCCATTCCTTCAGTGTGATTTGTAATGTTCATGTTTTATACTGTGGTCAACTGGAAATCTCCAAATGTGACTATGGTAAATACAGGTCTTAATGCAATTATGGGAAAAAGCACATAAATTCCTGCATGATACCACAAAGCTGGAAAAGTGACTGTCTGAGCTTCCTCATTTGCTCATTCGGGGCTTCATATATACTGAATGATAACACAGTGGCACATAGCTGTCGGGTGAGTCAGTCTGGAGGAGAGGTAACAGTTTAAATCCTGCTCATCTGGGGGTTCTCAGGTTCTGTGTGTCTTCACCGGATTCTGTAGAACTGCACGGAACCTCAGCTCACTCTTACTGGCTTTCATTGCCCTTGAGTTCTCTCTGTATGGGTATTTTTGTTTGTTTTGCTAAAAAAAAAAACCCACCTGAGCCTCCAAACAAGCCTGTGTGCTTGAGGTACTGAATGAGAGGGATCACTGCGGTAATGAACTCAAGTCTGGGCAGTGTGCGGGAACTGCTCAAACACATTCAACTCCAAAGGCAAACGCTGCCAGATCGGCAAAGAGAATTAGCTTCCGTGCCAAGCTAGCAAAGGCATGTCACACCCTATTTGTCACAAAGGGACTAAGGACGGCCACGTATTTAGTCCCACACTCTCTCCTCCTTGTCAACATTATGTCGAGTGTTTCGCAGTCAGGCTTCACTGTCCAAGGTGGTAGCCTTACCATACTGAGAGTCTCCCCCCCAAAAAAGAAGCTGTACAGTTTTTCTCATGTTCTGTAAGAAGCCATTTCTGTTCACGACCACAACAAAAGGAACAGGAAATGGCTCTTTCATTCCTGCATTATACACTAGTGTCCGAATTGTTAGTGTAATGATAGGGATGCCTTTTAAACCCGTAAAGAAAATTCCCTCTGGGTTTCCCCTTTTATCTGGAGCCTGGTGACAACACAAGAAAAGCATGGATATAAAACACATGTTGCACCAGCGGAGTAATTTTAATATCACTTGACAGTTTAAAGGAAAGGCAAAATATCGGGGCTGGAATTGTCTTCTGTAAGAGGAAATCTGTCTTGATCTGCTGTGTACGCTCGCACAGGGAATGAACCGCTGGAGCTGCGTGATGCCAATTATTCTGGGATTTATGGAAGTGGAGCATGGGGCTGGAAAAACACCTTTTTACGCTTATGCTGTTTTCGCAAACCGTCAGCTCTATTAAAAAAAGGGAGCGAGAGATAGCCCTCCGCTTGGTTCCTGTTGCCTTTGGCGGTTTGGAAGGAAAACTTTTTTGGGGTGGGGGGGGGAGGGGGGGGGTGCGGGGGTGGTGGCTGCGGTCGAAGGGGGTGACCAGTTCGACGTTGAGGCTGTTATCTTAGGTGTGTTTGGATTGGGCAGCGAGAGCCCGGCCCCCTGCTGAGATTGACTTAGCTGGAACATGCTTCAAAACCCGGTGCTCTGGAGGGACAGGGGACCCGTTATGGAGAGGATGGGCAGATTCCTGACAGCGTGCCGTGTGGACCGTTTAGCCGGCCCGGCCCTGGTCCTCCCACCGCAGGGTCTGAGGCGGGCTGTGACCGACGCCCCTGGAAACCTAGCGTGCAGCGAGAGGCTTTGTGCAATTGGCTGTTGTTAACGCGCAGTGGGGGGAGGGGGATGGGGGCGTCCGTCGCTGGTCACTGTGAAATAACAGAGATCAGCAGCATCTACAAACCTCCTCCGAGTGAGTCAATCAACGTTCACTGTTTATAAAAGCAAGATTTCGCTTTTTCCCCCTACTGTATCCATTTTCAAATTGTGAAATCTAGTGGCTTTACTTATACTGCAAGGCATTGATATAAGGTATAATCCAATCTAAGCCTGGACATAAGGCACCAGTGATATTCACAGTTGGCATTGCAGTTATGGGGTGGGGATGGGGGAGTATAGCCTACCCAGGGATCACAGAGCAAGAGATGACTAAGAAGGCTATGATGTTTATGTCATTCTTGCACTGTGAAATATGTGAAAGAGGCATTAATTGTCCAAAGTTTAGTATCAGACATTTGAATATTGACTAATACCCCTTTAGTCTATTTACTGAGGTGACTGAGCTACCTTAGAATTTTATTTTAAGGCTGAGATTTGACAAGCAGAAGCTTATGTTATTAGCAGAACTGGCTTGATCGGGGAACTTTAAAGTTTCTCTCCTGGCTTTGGATGGTATGAATCAAACAGACCGTCCCATATTCTGGTTTATGCTGATTGCCCCTTTTGTTTCTTACCCGCACCACTTACAAATACACTTCAGTTCATCATTCCACTAAGAGACATCCTAGCTCTGTAACTTTTTAGTTGTATATTGTTGTGCCATCGTCATTTTTGTTAACTTACCAATTTTAGTGTTATTTTACACGCAAGACTTGCGCAGATACACCGCAGCTGGAATGCGGTGAACCGACTTGTGGAAAAACACTGTTAGAAAAGGCAGACGTGCCGATTTCTGTTAAACCGTTGTGTAACCCTCAGAGCTAGCAGTGATCCCAGGCCGCTGCGCTGTACTTTGCCCGTTCCGTCCCTGGATCTTCAGAAGAGATCACTCGCTTGAGTGCCTTTTCATGGAGTCTCATATCTGGACCCCGTATCTCCGACAATTATTCCCCCGGCCCCGAGGGCTTGGCCGCACACCGGCCCCACACTCCTCCTCATGGTTTTAAATAAGGTAAACAGCAGGGGGCCAGGGATCTGCTGAGGGGAAATGTCCCAATTACAAATATTTGGACTTTTTTAATCAAAAGGGTCTGCAGTCCAGAAACTCCAAGATGTTCTCTAAACACATTGATTCTTTGCCTTGGACGTTTCTATATCCATCACCATCTGTACAAAAAAAGCCCTTCTGAAAGATAACGTTTCGCAAATGTCACGAAAAAATTTAATTGTGCGTAGAGGTACACCACTTGCGGCGTGTACAGTCGGTATACGCGCGGTTGTGTTGTTGCGCGGGCAAGGGGACGTCAAAGTCCCTGCAACTAATGGGCAAGCTCACAAAGAAAGAGCGGCACGACCATGTGTATTGGGATGTATAGTGAACCCGCTACACAACAGCGCTTGAGCGAATCTCAACAATTCGCCCTTTTGGTTAAATGCTTCCTGATTCTCCTCTTCCTGCAGCTGTGTAATATTGCCCCGAAAGCGCAGCATCAAAGGCCTGTCCTCTGTAGGCTAACAGGACACCGATGGGCCTCGCAGCACTTCCTGGCATTTCTCCCTCAAACGCCGTGTTTTGGCTGCGGGTCAGCATCGTTTGCGCCCTGGTCTGCATCACTTCGCACATGATGGGTGGCATGTGGCAGGTTCAGAAGACCTGGGCCTTGGTGGAGGGCTGCTTTCTCTGGGTAAGGGAAACGGACTCCCAGAAAAATCTGGGAGTCCGTGCTTTCATTTAGCTTTCCTTCAGTCAATCGCACCAGGCGGGGGCAGTGTGCTCTTAGATCAACTAAACAGCGCAATAAAAAGGGTACCGTTCTGCTGCATTTTTGCTTGATTTTCTCGTAGCTCCCACTGGTGTGCCACTCCCCTTTCATCTACTGTAAATGATCATCAGACTTAGGTTCTGGTGACATTATAAATATGTTATCCTAATGGCATTTAAGTAAAACGCTTGTTTCAATAGACCCTACTTTACAAGGGCAGTGCTGATAGAAAAGGATTTTTGAGTGTTCGGATGGAATAAAATTATTAGAAGGATGGAGCACGCACCCTATTTTAGTTTCTTTATAAACACAAAGTGAGAGTTAAGAAAAACTTTGGGGAGAGCCCTCATTTGAGCATGAAGCCTGAGTCATTTTCCCCCGGGGAAGGATGAATGGCACAAATAGCATTATTCCCTACAACTCGCAAAGGGTTATTTCAATTTCAGCTGAAGAAAACGCGTCTGCATGTGGCCATGTTTGCATGGGAAATGTATAATTTATTATTGTAGGTGTTTTACTGGGGTGGAGAAACATGCCTCCGGGTAGTACATTAGGTCACGCATGTCAGTTATAGCCTATGATAATTTAAAATGTCAAGCCGTTTGAAAACACGTTTAGGAACAACATAACGAAATATTTGCCAAGTGAGAATGTAGACATGGAGTCGCTGTGCAGCATTGTTCTTCATTATATATTTTACGTCATCTAATTTGCTCCCCATTTCTTTATGAAATTTATCAAAATGCTGCTTCTGACTTTAATTTGTTGAAAGCTTACAAGCTATAAAAAACCACGTATTTTTGCACTGCTGGTTTTACATATAACTGTAATTACCTGCTCAAAGAATAAAATTTCTAGGTTGTGTAACATCTTAGAGGAAGGCTGGCAGCTCAACCGGGGATTGTTTTAAAAGCACCGTGAAAGCAATCTAGTACAGAGCATGTGTGCCAGCTAATACACCATTCCTCATTGCATATTCTCAAAGACACGTATTGCGTGATCGCTCAGGAGCACGCAGTGTTTTATATACTTGGGAAATCTTTCACTTGAACATGCTGAAGCGATTGTTTAACTGTTGCAGTATGGGCTCGTAGTGATGAGTAATGTATAACATTGACTTCAGACACTGTAGTGTGAAATGATAGTTGACAAGGTGGATTACTGCTCTCGCCTTCCACCATCTATGCGTGCACTCGTCTTTCAGCCGTGACTCGCCTCTCGCTATCTCTTAACTCAGGAAGGCGTAATGAGCTCCCCGCTGATTTCATGAGATCAGCAATGAACCAAACGTTCCCAAATACGTTTTGTTCCCAAATACATTTATCCAAGTTTCAATTCAAATTTGCTAAAAGAAACAATACACATTTGAAGTTTTTACTAACTATTTAAGTACTACTAATTGTATTATTATTATTATTATTATTATTATTAGTAGTAGTAGCAGTAGTAGTAGTAGTAGTAGTAGTTGTTGTTTTTGTTGTTGTAACAGTAGTAGCAAGAATCGTACTTCTTTAAATGCATAGGCCTATTTATATTTTTTTCTCCCTGGAGCACTAGTAATAGTCACTATCAGAATAACTGCCAGGAAATATAGTGTATAAATAATGTAAAATGAATTTAGGGTTACGATATTACAAGAGATACGCAGACGTTGTTTTCCAAAAATCCAGTTCCATTTTTCTGCTGGATTTAACAGTTGACTGCACACCGGAATTAATGGACAAGTGAAAAACCTTGAATGGGACACAATGTCATTCAATGAGTAACTTTGAATGTCTCAGTCATTACATTAAATATTCACAGCATTTTCCACTATTCCAGGACATTTGGACTTTACTGGACAGAGTTTGGTAAGTTCCTCACACCATGTAAAGAGTCCTAGGTTGAGACAATAAAAGTTTATTCAAAATAGCTTTGACGATGGAACAACGACGTGGAACTACCTGTAGTGCAGTGAACACCTGCGACAGAAACAACAACACCGAGGATTTTTCACTAAATGTTTTCTCCGTCACTCCTTACCCTCCTACCAGACCGGATATCGAAGTGTCAGACGGGGACAAAGCTGGTGCTACGTTACTGTTCTCGGGAGTTTTTCTGGGGTTGGTTGGAATAACGTTCACGGTAATGGGATGGATAAATTATGACATCAGCAAGAGTTTCGAATGGACCCAGTTGCTCGGGCCCATCCTTCTCTCAGTCGGCGTGACGTTTGTGCTAATTGGCGTCTGCAAATTCAAGATGCTGACATGCAAGCTTTGTAAACATTGTGATGACCGACCCCAAGAGGCAGAACCTCCACAGTCCGCCCAGTCTTTTGTTTTCACCGGAATTAACCAACCCATTACATTCCACGGGGCAACAGTGGTCCAGTATATTCCACCACCTTACGCCCATGACGGAGGCGCTGCAAATAATGTTTCTTCCAGAGGGATATTACCTGGAGTGTCAAGGACAACATGCCCGCCCCAGTACTGTACCATATATCCCCTGGATAACCCATCATTCGCAGGTGATGACCATTGCACACCAAGCCTACAGGTGGACAGCAGTAATAGCAGGTATATGCGCAAAAATCGACACAAAAACAGATTTTGTGAACCTGTATGCATTTTGCACATTCAATAATAGCATGGAGTTGTTTGGTCTTTAATTTCAATAACGAACTTAATGCAGCATTACTTCCCTTGTAACTCATACGAGATCCTCTAATTGGCTGCTGACAGCCAGACGTAAAGCACTTCTGCGGTTTGATTGATTCGCACAGTAAAATTAAGCCATTTCCCCGCAGTGACGATGGGAAGCTAGCCCATATAAAGGCTACCCACGTGCAAGAGCAAAGCCGTTAAGACACTTCCATATAAACAATCTTTTTTGTCTTGTCCATAGCTGATTAAGCTGTGATTTATTTAACACCCCGTAGACTTAAACTTCTTAAAGGATTTATAGCCATTACATACCGACTGTCACACAATGCCTTACTAAATCCTTCACAGGAACCATGAGAACGAGGAGAGACCAGATGGGAAGGCGTCTACTGATGAAACCCTGGACAGTTCCGCTCCCCCAGCCTACGGAGACATCTTTCCCGTTCCACTACCGGCCGGCTCCACTTGAGCCGGCTACCTGTTTTGTTCCTATATTGACTTGACATACTGCTCATATGTTATGTCGGCACGAATACACGTTACCGTAAAATGTCAACATGTTATGAATGTTGTAACACAGGCCTATTGTAAAGCATTTTAAATCACTGCCGTATCGCAAAGTACGCCTATAGGCCTGTATTAACTGTTTTCGCAGTCGGCATTACTGAATTCCGTGATAAGCTAATTAAAAAGTCTTGAAACCACGATGGCATAAAAACGTCATTAAAGGCTACTGCAAATGACAGCTAAAATATACGCAATTTTAGATAATAACGTAGACAAACCGAGTGAGACGAAGGAGTAAACCGCACCCACTTAAGCAATTAAAACCTGTGATATAGGCCCACTGCACGTATTAAATTTAGACACGTTTAATATTGTATCGTTATTATTTCGCAATTAACCTAAAGGTCCAGTGTAGCGCTGTCCATGGTCCTGTAGAGGTGTCTGTAGCCTTGTGGACCAAACGTATTCCATAGGTATCCATTGAAGACTTTCTCTCGAGATATTGTATTTTCTGGAAAGATGAAAGCCCAGGTACCCAAGTCCTTGGTCAACATATGCGCACAGGCTCAAGTTGAAACCTAAGGGCCGTTGCATGCCAGTAATACATTAATGACATGCAATTGAATGTTATTCATATTACTTGACCACTTGGATACTCAACTGAAAATACTCAAGAACAGCAGACTCAAATGATGGAACAGTTCACAGTGAGCTGCATTACCCTGGCAACCCTCGTAGGTTTTCTTATTGCCAAGATCCACCGGCATTTTCAACAACAGGTACTCATTCAAAACTAGTTAAACTATTATAATGCTTTTGAGAGACCGTGCTGATGCAGGCTCACGTTTCAACTACACGTATATGATCATCATTTTTTTCAGAGGCGTTCTTCAAAGTAAAAAATCAGTTTGTATATTCCGTGAGACAGAATAAGGATAGTAAAACATATTTCATGCAATTGGATATGAAGTGCACACGATTTCTGCCTATAGCATGTACCCCTTTGAATGTAATTGTCAAATCAGATTATGCTAAAATTCGTGGAAAACGTAATATCATTTGAAATGAACAACTCCATTCAATCTAGCAGCAGCGCGCTCAATGTTCTCAATCTTCACTTGAGTTAAACGCGTCAAAAATATTGCTAGTTAGGCGGTCGACAAAACATTGGAAAATTGTGTGAAACACAAAAAATAATACTTATTTAAAACGCATTACTCACAGTGCATTGCGGTTAGATTGAATCTCGTCTTCAGAAGCCAAAATATTTTCATGGAATTTATACGACATTAACCCCTCGTTGTTGTAAATATTACATATTTACATTATTTCGTGCACTGACTGCTTGAGACTTGAAACAATTTTAGATATATAGCTTATAAAATCTGACTGTATCCCAGACAATGATTTGTTCGCTTCTTCACCATATTTCCAGAGTTATTACGTTTATACCATGAAATTGATGAAATATGAACATTGTGGACGAGGAAAAACTGTCAGTTCCTGCAGAATGCTCTTGGTTAATTAAAACTCTACAGTTACCTATACTAAGTTTAGGTTTGTTTGGGATGTTTGTCTATAAACTCGTGTTATGGTATTTCGTCGTTTTCCTACAACTTCTGACGCCATACATTTAACCATTTCTCTCAGGTTTAGGGGAGAAGTAACTTTCCTTTGCCCTTTACAACAACAGGGCTCAGTGACGTCCCTTGCAGTCCAGCGATCCGAGAGCTTTGCTCTTCACAAACAGATATCTGCGTTACGTTGCGAAACGTCATGTGGACAAATTATGAGGGAAGAATAGTGACAAATGACCTCAGGATACGCTCCCTGAGACTGTCGATCCCTGAGCTGTGAGAGAGTGTTTCGTGAGTTTGACTGGCACGACCCATGGCCTAAGTAAGGACATGCAAAACCAAATCCAATTCAAATTGGAGCTGTATTGCGTTAGGCGAAGGATACTTAGGATACTTCCTGCAGAGGCGTAGGGGTTAAATGGAGGATTGCGTGCAGGATAGCCATGCCTTTATGATCTGATTCGTATGTATGTGTTTACGCCAGCTCGTTTATCGAGTTCCTTTCCAGGACATTTTGTGCCTGCAGATCGTGACCCGCTAGTTCACTGACACTTTATTTAAAGGTATTCAAACTGCTAGAACGCAAGCGTGAAGGAGACCGCATGGGGGCAGAATATTATACATTCAACAGGAGCATTTGCTGTGTCCGCCGAAAAGTTTACAACAAACATACCTCAGAAAAGACTTTCTGAAAACATTCTTGACGTATTTTTTCCATATCATCACCATCGACAGCATCATCAGTAACATTACTATTGTTAGTTTGTCAGTTGTTAGTAAAAGTAATAGTTGAAGTAGTAGCACCTCTAGTTAACAACAATAGATTAGGTGAGATGGCTGAATCTCATATATGTATATACACCTTAAACCCAAAAATATGGTGACCCAGCATACACCGTCCTTTCAGACACGATCGGGTACAAATGGTCGATCAAATAGAATTGGTACGGGGCGCTTATTTAACTTAACGAAGTCTGGCAACCTCGCCATGAAAGCGTGCATGATTTCATTTGTATTTCACTGACATTATTAAAAAGGATTCCGAGGGTGATTCCGAGTATTCTAAAAAAAATTCTTAAACAAACATTTCAACTCTTTCACTACATTAGTCAATTAATGTAAAGACAAGAACAATTACATAAATGAGATGTCATGTAGCCTAAACCTTTTCAACATGCTTATTTATGCGTGTCACATTTTCCATAATGAGCAAAGAAAATTGTTTAGCCTCATCCAAACCATATAAATAAATTCCTCCTCCTAAAGAGCAATTTCATACGAGAAACCTTCTGAAGATAGCTTCCAGAATTAATAAGAAGTGCAGTCAAACTTGATTGGCACCAAACAGTTCATTCACCATACATTCTTAGAGACTATGTCAAGACTCAGAATACAGGCAGCTTTAGCACAAAATATAACAGACTGATTTACATATCAACAGTACAAAAACAAACAAACAAACAAACAAACAAAAAGTCATTGATTTTAACAGTCATTAATTTTAATACCAGAGCTTTATTAATTGTTGGTGCGTTATTGCACAGTATTTCGTACTGATTCGCAATTATCTCCATGGTCCATTAAATAAATAATTTATAGAAAAATGTCTTGATTTGTAAGTGACAAGTTTGTAGGAGAAACATTCATGTCATTCACTTCCACGATGCATTGAAGGGTGCTATTTGAAAAGAAAAACCAGGTTAATAAATATTATCAATTAATTGATATTGCATATGTATTACCTTACGACAGCACGGCATAAGCTGTACCAGTGAGCTACCGAAGGAGGGTTCTGCGCTTTCGGTTTTACATCAGTTACACTTTGACAGCGCACACTTCTCCCTTTAGCCGTGGTAAATGTTGAATGACTTCACTCTAAAGGTTATCTTGAATAGTGCTACCCATGTTAATAATTCAGACTGGTAATACCGATTGGAGTATACTTTATTTTTAATCATGTTTTGTTTGTGTCCTTTCATGACTGGTATCAAATCATCCACTGCGTTGAGCGAGTAAACAAAAATGCTGTGTCCACTATAAGTTTAAAGAACGACTGAAATAACACGTTTTCTTTCATACCACAAACACTGAGATACGACACATATATACTTTTGCCAAAAATGATGCCCCAGTTATCATTTACGATTTAAAATATTGAACTCATGCTCACATTCCTTACAAATTTGTGAGCAATATTGTGGAACTTCCCGTCAGCAACAACAAAAAACCCTTAATGTTCTTCGTATTGACTTCGTTGTATGACATTTCTTCCCAGGACACGTCTTACTTTAAGCTAGTATGTGGCAAAACCAGTAACTTTCTTGGGGTGGCTGGTTTGGATTAAGTATGAATACTTGAATACATAGAAAATTATAGAAAATTGCAATGTCAACACTTGCTTGCACCTGCATGATCCAAACAATGTTTTCATAACGACTGAATTTTACTAACAAAGCCGCTCTGCACTTCGAAGTGTGGCTATCCTGTGATTTACGTCTTGCAGGTACTGTATTATTTAGTGACTTGGTTATTATCAGTTTAGGCTAGCGAGCATTTGCTGAAGACCTCACACGGCCACATAAACAGTAACACTAACGACGGTGTTCTCTAGTCCACCTGGCGTAAAATGGAATCCTCACTCACGGTTTCCTTCTAGTTTCAGTCACAGAGTTGCATGATTATTTATTTTGGCCAGCACAGACCAAACAGTTTGTCTTTATTTTATCCTTAAACAAAGCGGGACTGGAGGGGGTTACATAAAGCCTTGCGCTTTCCACAAAAAGATCCTTACAATATGGTTTCACTAAGAAAGCGGGGTTGACAAGTGTAAATTCTTATTTCGAAAACAATTTTAAACTCCGTTCTATAAACGGAGCCTTTGTCTTTGTATTGAAACCACAGCACAATGTGATATCCATTAATTTTACTACACAATAAAATGCGGGTGGCCGAAAAAGCTCATTATTTTACCATTTTGTAGCATTTGCGCCCCTTTATGAAAGCATTAGGAACACGTCAAACGTTTAAACAACTAAAATGAAAGAGTGTTGGAAAAGTGTGCAGAACGATCAACCGCAATTCTCATGAGAATGTTCATATTGACATGCAATTAATTAGGAGACACTACTCCTAAATAGAGCGGTTAACAAAGTTGCATGATGGTTGCTGACTGATGCAAACTAAGGGAATAGTGTTCCTTGATAAAAATAAGGAAAGCGAGAAATAAGTGCAACCATCTGACAACCATCATAACTGTGAAATAATAATAATAATAATAATAATAATAATAATAATAATAATAGTGATTACTATTATTACTTAGTTGAATATATTTAAAATGTATTTCCACGGTGATAATCATTATTTCAGGGGTCTTTATTCAAAGATCTGTCAGTAGCCACAGCATATGATGAATGGTAAGAATGGCACTTTGTTATATTGCAAAATTCAATATCACTGTTTGATCTTCACTTATACATATGTTCTAGGTTCCTGGCTTTCAATGCGACACGCAGGACATACCAAGGCGTACTTGGACCATGGCTGCAGTCCCTGTGCTGCACTCTCGAGTGTCTGAGTTTACCCTGAATGTAAAACCGAGCCAAGAGCATCAAAGTACAAATAACCTGGCATCCATTAAATAATACCTTTTTGTATTTGTAAGTGTTATGTATTGGCTAGTTCACTGAGAGTGCAAGGCCTATTACTGTGGGAGTTCAGACTGGATACAAGGCTGGATTGCCACCATTTCACTATGATAGTCCTTTGTAGGACATAGAGAACGTTGAAATCAACACCACCACAACACCACAGGATAATGCCTTAAAGATGATGGGGCTGCCTTCTTAATCCTGTCTGTCTTTATAACTTTTTATTTGCCTTGATGACCTACAGTAAATCCTTTCAATTCTCGTTTGAGAAACCTAACAGTGCATGGAGGTCATGGTGGTATATACCATTCACACTTAAAAAAATCAGCACTCGCGGTGAGTAGGATATAGGATATCCAATACATCTGCGGATGCACTTCTATTGTAACGTACACTCTATTTCTAATAACTGTGCAAGTGTGTGTGCGCGCGCGCGTGTGCATGTGTGTGCTACTTCATTAAAATCAGATTGCAAGCGGCACAAAGTAGCCATCCTACCACTTCTGTAATTATCTTTCTTTCTTTCTTTGATTTATCAGGGAAAAAAAGCTGCCTTGACAGTTGACGGATATATTTTTGTCTTTGAGTCGGACAAGCTTATTTTTAGACCGGTTACCAAATGCAGGCTCTTTTAAATATGTTCCCGACATTATATCAAAGATTGCAGTCGCAGATGCGGGCTTGTGTGCCGGAGCTTGTCTCTGCTGTACGGCGTACTGTACAGCTCAGAATAAATACAGAGGAGGAAGACGGGGGACAAATGGATTCCACGTTTGCAGGAAAACATGCTGCAGGCGCATGAAAACTTTGTTGTTTATGAACAACATGTGAAAACAATCAAATCCGAATTATCTTTCGGTTGTTCCAGCTTTGTCGTTTGCAGCTCAGTCTTTTGCCAAGAGTAGCGCCATCCAATAAGAGCGTCGATACCACCACTGGGAGGGTTCGGCAGTAAACTCCGGGACGATCAGATCAATATGGCCCTGGCTCTCTGAACCCGTTGGCAGGAAATGATTCATAGATCTGCTGAGCATTAGGGCTCATTTGCATGCTGCCCCTCAGATGGAACGGAACCACTAATGATGCACACTAAAAGACGGAAAAGGGATGGCGAAGACACAATCACTATGTTCCTTTAGGTATGGTCATACTTTACTCTCCGCAGCTTCCCTACCGCAAACTGTGCGCAAATTTCTGTGGGCCCTAAGACTATCATACGCTTCACACTGGAAATGAAATTCCTTTGGGACAGTTGAAACCATGCAACAAAACATGTCCAAATGAATGTAAGCAATGGGTCACTGTCAAAGCCAGCAAGGGTTATAGAAACGTTAATGTTTTTACTCTCCAAGCCCCTCATGAGACGTTTGTTGGTTGCCTTGAATTGACGCCTGATAAAATCATTAGCTCTCTGATTCGATCTCGCCACTGTTTGAATCATCAGCGTGTTCGTTCTCATTACAATTTTACGGTTTCATTTTGGCAAATTCATTTTCTTGCTGAAATGGAGAACAGGTGTTTGAATCATTCTATGCGCAGGGGCGGAGGACGAGACATCGCTTTGCATGTGACTACTGTAAAAAAAAGTCTTATCCAAAATCGTTTTCCCCTTCTTTGGAATGTCTGCTAGTGCAATGCTGATTCACCGGTTATCCTCCACTCTTGAACTAATTAGTATAATTAGTTCTCATTGACAGCATCGCTGTGACCCACACATTCAGTTAATGTCTGGAAAAAGAACACTTACTGAGTTCAGGGAACTTACCCAACATATTTCAATACGCTCGACACTTATCTGGCCGGGCTTTTGTCTAGTCGAAGTATTTCTTCTGGTGAGTTTAAACTATTTACGATGTGCAGTAAAAGATTAATAAACGTGTCTTCAGAAACTCTACCTTGAGTTAATCTGTTAGATTTATTAAAGGTTTATTAACGAATGTGGAACAAAAATGGGCCTCTGTGACTTTAAATCACTAAAAGAAAAGTCGTTGCCGTGTAGAATTTATGCATTTGTGTCTTTTATTTAGAGGGTTTAGGCTTTCCCCAAGTCACTCTCTCTATTTATAATGGACTTCATCTCTCTGTCTTTGTGCAGTTCTTTCTGTGCCCGGTGTCTGGAATTCTCGAACAGGTAACGTGCAAGAGAAAGTCTGAACTCTTCACAGATTCACACACTAAACCATTTAAATGAAGAACGTAGTACTGCATGTAACTTTCGTAGCTTCTTCGTGGAAATTTCAGAGATGACGACAGATCCATTTTGTTGGGACTCTACCATGACGTTAAAACTCATTACAATGCAAGATACAATGTAAAACACAATAACAATCAGATTAAAAACATGAAGGCAAGCCCCTTAAGCAATTGCTCGGGAAATCACTCAAGTTAACATTACGATATGGCATGAACAATAATCCAAAGAAATGATATGTATACTGAAGAATATATAACACTATAATATGATATTTGAGGAGTTGTCTCAAATGCGTTTCATTTTATCAGCACTGTATAGTACAATACGTTTTAGCATCCATGTAACATTTCTGGTTAAAGAAATTGCATGTGAAAAGGAAAGTAAACATTCCTCTCACAGCAGGGTATTTTGGCAAGTGATTTTTGTTAGTATTAACATCTTTCCTTTGGGAAAACTTCTGTCATTGTCAATGGAATGCGAACATTGCCAAAGTTATGTCAATTTATTGTTACGTTGATATGTCTCGCTTTATTGAATTAGAGCTCCGTACGTGCGGTAGGTTGACGGTGGGGAGAAAAGCAAGAAATTATTTTTGTTTCAAATGTGTATCCTTCTTCGACATATGGTCCTGGTTTGGCCTAAAAACTGAGAATCTCATGCGTGACCTCTGGCCCCTTTTCAGACTAACATGATTTTGGTTGCCTCGTTCTGAGCTCAATTTGAACCCGGGACCCCGGGGTGAAGGGTCACCGCGACGGAGCAGCAAATTAATCCAATGCGTCAAACTTGGCATGACACCATGTTCAGCCTCATTCTTTCGTGAAATATTCTGTTTTTCAGGCCACCCGCTCTTGATGTTGATCCCCTCTCTGCTCTGCGTTTTTTCGGCCCGTTTAAAATTCGACCCTCCCGGTACTTTATGTTGCATATCCCCCCCTTTCTTTTTGGGTTGACCCCCCCCCCCCCCCCCCAACACACCCGCCCCCTTCTAGCACCACTGTCTCCCTATCCCCCCCTTTCCTCTAGTGCTCCCTTCTCTCTCCGCGTTCGTGTTTAAAGACGTTTCAGTTCAGCTGTCACGAATTATGTTCGCCTGCCCAGCTGTCAAAACAGGGGGTGTCTCTTTCATTCCACCTCACATAGTACCAAAAGGAAGGGGGCTTTAATGCTTATGTTTGGACACAAGCAATTATCTCTAATTATTGTTTTTCTTTTCAGTTTCCCTGTCCTGATGGAGGTCCAGCAGACGAACATGCAATAATCTGCCCCAGTCGGCTGATCTCAGTGGGTCTCGCCGGAGTAGCTTGGCGAGGGACTCCGCGGCTTTCATCTCAATGTGAGTTTAGAGTTGATTCAAACTCGGGGCGATGGGTGAATTAACCCCTGAGACCCAGCTTTCAATGGGCTCAGCTAAGAGATTATACGTGTTGATGGCAGGCTTTTATTTGCAAAGTGCTTCCAAAGAAACTTCAGCTGTTAATTCAAGGCACTGTAGCCGTGACCCCCTTCGATCCCTCCTCTCCCTGGCACAAAACATTAAAGATGACACTTCTTTAAGCGCCATGATGCTCCGCCGCCATAAACAGGTTCCTGTTTCCTGTTCCGTTCTGTGCCCTGAGTACAGAAAAATGACATATTGGAGGTCACTCACCTTTGTCCCACTCGGATATGCTTGACCGTCCCGCCGCCATAACATAACAGCAGATACGGCCCTGTGAAATGCCAGGCCGTAGTGGCTTTTGCACAGTCTGCCACATGAGTTCTCTGCATTTAGACGCCATCTGCCAATGTTCTGCATTACTCAAGACAGGGCTGATTGTCAAAAGAAAACGTCACTGATGAGTGTGTATATATTTAACCCCCCTCGCCAGTGGATGGCTATTGATTTGAGAGTTTGGAGCACATCTTTGGTGGTCTCGGCGGAAAATGCTTCTAAAAGCATGAAAAAACTGCTTTCGCGCAGACTAGTTCAAGATGTTGTGTAGAAATGGAGGGATAGCTTTGGCAGAACAAAAGCCCTGCTATCAGACATTTTGTAAGCACGACAGTTGAATTAGTGCTGTGTAGCTGAGGGAAAAGAACAGAGAGAGTCTTTGGAGACAAGCGTCGTGATAATGGGTTGATTATCACAGCCTCCTGTTTCTCATAACTTTGACAGCTTACCCTTCATTAGTATGTGCAAAGTAGAACATGCAGTGTACTATCTCAAATTCAGTTCTTGCACACCCTTTAATTTTTTTTACATTGTCAGAAACTTACTATGCCAATCACACCTATCACTTCTAAAGTTAGTACAAGGCCTTTTTAGTTAGTTTTCTAAAACATCTGAATGTCTGTGTAGCATTTCTGGCCTTTGTTTATAATATGTTTTATTTTGCAATTTTAATAAGAAAAAACAGGATGATGAATTACTCAGATATCTGACCCACTCTCTCAGTCAGAAACTCATGCTCCAATGAGACCACTCCTTTTTAGTCATGTGACAGAAAAAATGGCCATCACTTGATGTCAGCCCCCCTTAAGATCTGAGAAAACCTCTCTGCAGAGATAACTCATGCATTTATTTCTCCCTCATCTCATCATCAATAAAGATTTTTATCTGCAGCAGTGCAAAAAAAAATCACACCAACACTGGTACAAAATAGATTTTTTAAAATACATGATGCATTTTCATTATAGATCACTGGAAAAATAAAGAGCATAACTGAAGATCTGGGGCAGGGTGCAGGGGCAGTCTCATTTATTTGCAATCCTTCTAGTCAATAGACTAAATCCAAATTACTCCTTGCTCTTTCCAACTAGGTATTATGGGCTTTTCTAAAGAGACCATTTACCCAGGGAACAATGGGTTACTAGCAGCTTAGAGGTCTTATCTCTTAAAAAGAGAATTTGCCTCTAAGTCTCATTCTGTGATTTATGATGTGTATTTATTACTCAAGTGAATAACAATAACCACATCCAGTCTGATTTAAGACTGTCTGGCGTAAATGGGAATTATGTAATGGGGTTGATCTCTGTGTAATTTTCCTAATTTATATGGATGCTCGACTTGTCTAACAGACTGACTTATGTCTGCTTCTTTGGGTGTTATATGTCTTTCGGACCTTTTTTTGCCTGTGCTTGGTCTATGGAGTTCAAAAAACACTTTTTGCCCTATTATGGCCTATCACAAGTCCTGTGCTCATGTTGTCACCCATTTCGGTCCATCTGACCTGCAAAACAGCCCCGCTTTGTCCACTCTGTGTCCCTGACCTCTCATCATCAGGCCATCCAAAAGGTGAGACCCTTTAGTCCCTGGGCTCCCTGGCCCCTCTGGTCTGGGACTGTCCATTGTTTCGCTCTGTTGGGGGACATTAGATTGTGTGTCCCTTTTGTTTAGTACCATCTCTGTGTGTAATCTCTCCATTCCGCGACAAACCGAGGAGATTAACTCCTTAAATGCAGGGATGATAAGTTTGTCCGTCTGACCGATCCGTCGTTCGGGGGGATGTCACTGGAGCCACCCACGCTCCGTCACCTTCCACCTCCACCCCTGGCCCCTTGTCCTGTTCCCTGAACAGGTTTTGGAGATTATTAAAAAAAAAAAAACAGGTTTGTCATTCTGTCTCATTGTGCTACATAAAGCTTATCCACCCACTGTTTGGACTTTACCTATTTGGCCAATTACAGACTAGATGGGTGATCCCTGCAGTTGTGTCAGGGTGTGGCTGTGTAGTTGCTATTCCTTTTCTGAAATACAGATTTTGATACAATGATTGAAAGAACCTAAAAATAGATAATATATGGTGAAACTGCATTCTCCGAATTGCAAAGAAACAAGGTGTCAAAACAAATGGAAGTGTTTGAGATAGCATTTATGTTTGTCCATTCGTATGTTTGGACAATGAGTGCACCCTGTGTTATTTTCCCACTAAAACAGTTGAATAATTGAATCAAGACTATTTAGATTCACTCAATATATCAGTTCATTTAAATTGTACGGACTCTGCATGTACATATGATTTACATGCAACATTTACATTCCTCCCCAGAATGGGTATAAATCTCCACTTTGCTTTGTTTACACAGTGTAAACTGAAGCGATGTAAGATAATACACTTGAGATGCCCTCGAGTAAGTTATATGGTCAGTCCACCAGATGGTGCCAGTTGCTAATTAAAAATGGCATTATTATCACACGTAAACAACAAACCCACTCAACGTTTTTATTGGGTCCGCAGGTGATCTAATATTTTATCTGATTAATATCCACTTGAGCGCCGCGTGCAAAGAATTATGTTGGTGAGTTCGCAAGCACGTAAGACATAGACAGGGGATGGATGTGCATCTGTTACTGGTCTGTTTTGAAAAATAGGGATAACCGGCCTCAGTAGTTTTGTGACACAGAAGACCTTATGTTCTGTTATCTCAAGACCACCCATTCATAATATTGGTTGGACAAACAGAACATCTTGTGGCCATAATATTTAGCAGATGGGAGTCAGCCTGTAGTCCACATCAAATGTGATACTTTATTGTGCTGGTCAGTGGTCATTTATCTGGACCCATTAACCACCTGGCCTTGGTATGTTTTGGCAGTCTCGCTGGAGTCTTGAGTTACATTTACCTTCCTTTGAAACCACACACAAACCCAACGAGTATCTTCACACTAACGCTGACACACTGGCAAGAAGGAGGCGACTGTCAGTGGGGAAGACGGCAAGAAATAACAAACGGCACTTGTTATTTCTCCCCTGATTGAAAATGGGGCGCACGTTGAAAGACTGCTTGATGCATGTTTTAAATCTGAAAGGGGGCAAATCTGAATAACGGCGAAACTACACATCCAGATGTTGGACCAAAAGTAGAAATGGAGAAAAAAGAGAAAAAATATACACAATTTACATGGAAATTGGGATGGATTTTTGCAAAGAACCTCTTCGTAGGGGAATAAAAGGCTTTCAGAGTGGCCGACACAAAAAAAAAGCTTGCAATCTTAAAACAATATCACAAAAAAGACATGTAAAGTATCCGCATGTTATAAATCATTGTAGGTTCAATCACATGTTTGAGGGATGAGAGGTGAGGAAAAAACCAAGAGGACTCCCACAATGGCAGGGTTTTTCTTGTCATTAAACAGATTTCTTTTATGGTCGCTCCCTCCACCTTCCAGATTTGTTTCTGCTTGAGTCGGTGAAAACAACAGCAGGGAAACCCTCTCTCCTCCAGACCATGTGACCCGGGACTTCCAACTGTGGCTGGAATTTTCTGAGGGGTGGAGGCCAAGCGAAGACATGACTGAGGTTTTAAATCAAAGTAGGCAGTCCTCACAGGCCTCGGGATTCTTTCCCTGTTTACTCAATCGCAAAATTGATTTCCGCGGGTCCGCCGAGGCGATGTCAGCGCACTTCGCGTTCCGCGGGAGCCGTGAAAGAATTATGAAGGGTTTTTTTTTTTTCGGGCCCAGGTGCCCGAGCCCCTGACATCTGCACCCAAGATCGTCAAACTCCTAGGTGGAACTGGAAACCCCAAGAAGAAATATATGTCATTCGCAGGCATGGGGTGCTCACCGGGGGAGACCATCCATCAGAGGAGTGAGCCTCCGTAAACACATGGAGATGGGTTCACCACCTGAAAGTACAAATTTTGCCCTGATGTGTCATAACCTCATGCTTAGAACATCCATGTTGCTGTTCAGGTGTAGCAGTAAAGAATTGTCAAGTTTCCATTTGACAGGGAACATGAATGTTGAGTTTCAGTGAAAAAAATGGCAGCCTTGAGGAATGACAGCTTATTTTAGGTATGACAGCATGCACATTATCTCTAAGGGAAAGATAATCTGGGGCCTACATTAAAAAAAAACAAGACGATGCAGAGGGAAAGAGACACTCAAAGGGAGATGGAAAGCTCCTGGGTAAACATCCCTCCATCATCTGTAAGCTTGGGACATCAAAATTACAAATGGACTGACTCAGCTTCAGGTCCAGAGCTGTATATTTGATTTTCACCAGCTCTTGTGGCAACAGCTTTTAGACTTTCAGCACTGTCTGCTGTTTATGGAGATGATTTTAAGACTTTCAACAAGTGAGCTGACCACAGCCCTCATATGGCCTATGATATGATCAACACAGCCTCACCCCCGCACCAAATGGTTTACCCATTTGCGTGCAATGGAGCAGCATAGCGATCCCAGCACTGTATTTTCAGTATCTGGACATTGTTTGCTGTTCTATGAGTGGAGCATCTGAGTAATTCATTCTGATATTCACATTTTCAACTTTTAAACCGGTGCTTGACAGATAAACTAACAATGTTCATGCGCATTTTGAAGACAAGGAAGAAAGAGCACTTTATAAGTAACATAGTACTATATGTGATTATCGGTGCACACACATCTAAAAAGACCTAGGCCCTAATCAATATAATTGTAAAGCAGTATAACCTTAATTTTGAGTAGAACATTTAAGTAATTGCTATTATTTGCTGCATCACTAACATTAATTCCATGACATCTTTAAATGGACTGATCACTGATTTTTTTTGTTAAAGCAACAAAAGCACTACAATGTGTTATATCTAATGTTAGATAGTCTTTGGTCTCACACACACACACACACACACAAAGTGCCTTACTGAGGGTTTTCCCTTAGAATCATGAATACCTCCGTAGAAATATTTAAAAGGAATTAGACAGTCTGCTGTGGCAATAGCTGACAATGTGTTTGTTCTCTACATGACTGTGGTAACTAGCCACACAGGACAAAGGACATGTCATAAACATTATCTGAGTACTTGTAAAACAGAAGGCTGGGGACGAAACAGTGGCATCATTACTTTGACCGTGAGGCGTGACGCCAGGGTTTATGTGGTCCTCAACTGTTTGCATCCAAAATGGAATGACATGGGCAAGTGTAAACTACCTACCCATGCGGGCAAACAAGTGGACTGAACCAATGAAATGGCAATTGTCAGCTTGTAAAATGAGGGCTAAAGCATAATGCAAACAACATGGGCACATGTGCCATACTTGTGTTTGCGAGGCGTCCTTCAGAGAGAAGGTCAGGCGATGAACCTGTCAACAAGTGTGTGCATCTGAACATCTCTCTGTCTAGCTCCCTATTATTTACGCTGTAAAGACCAACACCACACATGTGCTTTTAACTGAAGGCTTTAAAATGCAAAAATGTTACAAAAACCATCAATAAGACCAAATGTGTTGGAAATAAAATGAATTCAGTTCCTCACAAACTGGAAGAGTTAGGAAGAGCTGAAAGATGAAGCAGGATTTTCTTCATGTTAAAGCATTGTCCTTTGACTAACTTGGGGAACTTTCGAGGGTAGGCATAGTAACCTATTCCTATTTAATATTACTCTTGTAAATGTACAGTGTCTTATTCAGCATTGCTTTTCTAAAGTTGGGGGATTACAGAACCAAAGAAGCATCAAATACTACCCTGAGAATGATACGTTTTTTATTTTCATATTATATTTTAATGGAAGCACATGCATACAATATGTGCAAAAAGACATGCAAATGACATGCAGATAGATTGTGACATGCAAATAGATTAATATACAAATAGATTGTGCTTGTTAGATTTTAAGGTTGTTTTAATCCACCATATGTTTCAATGGTATGAAAAGGTTTTGTGTTGTTATTAAATCATTATTTCTCATTTTTTATTTAATTTGATGTTATTCTACTAACAAGTCTCAGGATCAAGGTTATTTAGAAAAGTTATGGGAACTCGTAAGCTCAAAAGTTACTGAAGTTGACATATTTCTACCCTATTTATATATTTTTGTTTGGATTTATCATATTTAGTGGGTCATGGGTCTATTAAAAACAAAAAAAAACACTGAACAGTATGTTGGGAAAACCTTAAAGCATTTTTTTCTGCTCAAACACAATGCAGTTATTTTTTCAGACATACTCCTTTGAAAATGTTGAACTGATTTTCAAGTACAGCTTGAAATACTAATGAAAACAAGACAGTTGATATTACTGTCACTTCCATTTACTGCTGCTAGTGATAGGGTAATAATAACATGGATGATTAATAATGATTTAAAGGTGCCCTGAATTTTGATATAGGGGGTGTTAAGTCAATGTGTGCACCTGTCAGGAAGAAGCAGTTCACTTGCATAGTGAAATCTACAGGTCACACGTTTACTTGACATTCTGTGTCTGCTACTCACAAGGACTCTACCCAAAGCCAGACCTTCACCCCCATTACAAGCATGTAAATGTGTACTCACAATTTGGTTAAACAGTAAAGAATATTGCCGACTGTGTGACCTTGCTAGGCCTATGAAATATATTTTAGTACTTTATTTGAAGTTGCCTGCCAGCAAGTGGGTGTGCTGGCTGTGACAGGAAAGCTATAAAGGGAAATGCTAATACTTCACCTTGGTTATTTCTAATTACCTTTTTTCATTTTCTATTCACATTTTGTTCTTCAGCCAGGTACCAAAGAGGAAAATATAAAAGATTCAAATAAGACATTGATTAAATATTTTCCGCATATTAGTATATTTTTATTTACCTCTCTCTCTCTCTCTCTCTCCATACACACACACACACACACACACACACATTTTTGTAAACCATGAAGAACAGGTGCTGAATGCAGGTGCTTTATGTAGGAATATTTGAAAAAAAATAAACTGTTTATGGTAACAGTATTTAAGAGGAATTGAATGATTTTAAATTGCAAAATTGCGAAGAACATAAGGTAGCTGATAATACTGATAGCAAGACTGATAGCAAGTTGTTGGTAAATCGGTGATCTTGATGCCTTTCTCAAAACCGAGTGTAAGGGACTTTTTGCTTGAAGGAAATTCATTTGTATATTCTTTACCAAGCTTCATCGTCTTTAGAATGACCCCTTTATTCGGTAAATGGGAGAAAATTTCTGCTGACATTGCGACTGACCTCAGCTTTGTACACAAACGCTGGGGTAAATGGGAT
The DNA here is from genome assembly GCF_013368585.1 of Megalops cyprinoides. Lineage (NCBI taxonomy): Eukaryota > Metazoa > Chordata > Actinopteri > Elopiformes > Megalopidae > Megalops > Megalops cyprinoides. The sequence continues at coordinate 15,508,536 of NC_050587.1, read as the reverse complement.
AATTGCTCCTCGGTCTTCACTAAAGAGAACCTTGTTAGGATAAAAGGCACAGGCCTGTTCCTTACTGCGGACCACACCCGAAGGCCCACCCTAATTTTAACGTCTGGTCTGCTTTCTAGATAATGCCCGCAAACGTTATAAAGCAACACAACTCCAGTGCTTCAACAGATGTAGTTCACAGCAACAATCTTAACTCAAAGTGCTGTGGTTTAGGTAATCTAAACTTCTTCTGGCTTATATTATATAGGCCCAAGCTCAATGCATAAAACGTGTAATGATTAATCACACACATGTTAAGTATGACCCACAATCAAACCTTAAGAGGGCTCATTTTTAAATCCTAATATAATTGTTACAATTATTAAAAAGTAGTTGGCCGTTGCAATGGTACGGAAGAATGATTGCTGCAGTACGATTCATTTAAATCATATCTCCCACACAGTTCCATATCTCTTAAGTGTGTGAGGCAGTTAGAAAAGTCTGGCATCACTGGGTTTCATGTTAACATTTAGAATTAGTTAGTCATAGTGACAGTGAAAGTATGAGAGCAAATTCTTTTAACGTATAATTCCTGAATTCAAAGTGTGGTGGAGGCTCCACTTTTTACACGAAAGTCTTTAGTTGAAAATCTTTCGGGTTTTGTGATCGCAGAAAGACAAAAACATTGCTCAAGCTTTGCTGAGTGCCTTTGGGGAATTCACAATTCATGCAACAGACACATTTGTAGGAGTTTCCCATTGTACATCATTTAAAAATGTTATCACTCATCAATGCTAGTGTTGGTATGTATCTCACATCACAGCTGAAGTCCATATTAAACTGATCACCTTTAAGTGTAAGTTTCATCAGGTTCATTTAACCTAGAAGCGGCTTTTTAATGTATGTGCACTATGTGTTGTCCAAACAAATCAGCTGAAAAATAAATTAAATGGATTCTATTTAATATTTCATACCGAACAAGTGACTGCAAAACAAAAGAAGGTGACAAGCTTAATGGTAAGCATACGGTTATGGCTAATAGTTAACCCCTAAGCACAAGCTAATATGTGTTACGGTGCGAAGTGAAAACCTGTGTAATTCCAGCTGAAAGCCACTGTGATGTAGGGCAGAAACCACAAAATGAGAGGCAGAGAGGGGCAGACCACCCATGACTACTTTCCCAATGCAGTCCCAGCTGCAGTGTCAGAGCATGGGAATTCAGCGAAGGGGACAAATAGTATCATTTTGTTCTTTGGATACCATTGCAGTAAAACAGAACAATTAAAAACAGGCCTGCCTCCCTGCGGCAGATCAGTTATTAATAATTTGATACGAGGCTCAAATTACTCTCTGCGTACGTGCTCTATTAAAGATAGGGCAGGATCGGTTGTTTTGAAGGTTATCAGAGTTTATTCAATAAGAACTTTCTGTTCAATAAAATTTATTGGGAAAATGTGAATTCAAGATTAGTAATGGAATACCTAACAAGACTGTTCTTAGGAAAGGAAAAATCAGGGGTTTGTTGGGGGGGGGGGGGGGGGGGCAGATTTAATTTACTAATAATCTTAATACCTCAAAGATGTATTATATTTTTGATGACATTAGGGACTACAGCAAGTTACAGAACCAACTGTGACTTTTTTGGGCTAATTTGAAAAAAAGTCTAACATTCTCAGTAAACACATTGATATTTTAACAACCTTTTATGGGAATGAAAAATACAGCTAATACATTCAGACCAAATATTGTAACATCTACTGTGCATGGATGGATGCTCCATGTAACAGTGCTGTTTGGATATTTTTTGCTGAAGTTCCAAATAAGTGGAATGTTGCTCAAATGTTTCTTTGATTAACATGTCACTTATTCCATTTGTTATTTCCTACTGACAACCATAACGGTTTGTAAATGTGGACCATAAACTCCGACACCCTTGCCCCCATCAGTTTCAGCTACACATAAAGAATTTAGTTAAAAACTCTGAAACCTAAAGCCAAAGTATTCGGCTGGGATGTTTAGTTTAAGTAACCCCGTGGGTTAATAAACTAAACAAAGGTAAACCGTGCAAAACTGCTGCAATGAAAGCCAGGCTAAGTAAACGAAGCAAAGTTTACAAGAATCATTTAAGGGGAAAAAGAAGAAGGAAAAATGCGTGAAACTTTAATGCGAAGCAGGTGATGAACGTAGCTTCATTTTTTTTTTCCACCGATGCAGGGACCACAAAAAGATTAGCTGTAAAACAAAGTGGTTGTTGAAAGTGACAATCAATAATTAAAATTCTGAAAACATTATATGAAATTGTCTCAAGCAGGGGGGCACAGCCCTGCTGGCTTTCAGAAAGGACTATGAAAAAAATGCCACTCACTTTTAAAGAATTGTGATGGCCAATGGATTAAATCGTTGGTCCTAATAATGTTATTGCTGTACCAACACTATTATTATTAAATGAAACCCTGAGGGAATATCTCATTCAATATTTAATAGTGATCTTTTCCATATGGGAATCATCTATGATATAACTTTCAATGAAAGCAAATGTAAGAGAAAAAAATGTATTGCTTAAACTGCAGACTGCGGTATTTGTTTGCACAAAACATGAGTAGCCCATTGCTTCACTGTCTTCCTTCCCTCCGAAGAGATTTCTGCGAGGAGTAAAAAAGCTGTGAGTTTCTTTTCTCAAGTTCTTGGACGCGCTTTCCGCGCTGAGAACGAACTCTGCACGTGGACGAACTCCAGAGAAAACACGAAGCCCAAAAACAACAAAAGGGCTCTTTTTAACTTCTTCAAACCACATCTTCCAATAAAAGCTGAATAAACATACCCTGCCACTTGCAAGCGGCTGCTGTCCAGTGAGCTTTGCAAAAAAAAAAAAAAGGGCCAGGTTTCAAAAGGGGGGCTTACAGGCCTAATGAAACCTTCACCTTAACTAAAATAATAAAAGTACCCAGCCATGGCATTTCATTTCATTTCACTACTATTTGTGAAAACACAGGGACCAGTTCAATGGGAGCGATTCCTTGTTTATATCTTAAAAAACAATTAATGAAGGGTCTGCGCCGTTTGATTTCGCTCCTTTAAAGAGGGCATGTTTAGCCATCGGGTCGTTTGACTGGTGACATGGAACGCATCTGCTCAGATATGCAGGGGGAAATCGTTTGTGGAAAACCATGTGAAAGTAAAGATGAACAGGCTTTGAAAATGAACCTGTAAAATAGTGAACATCTATCTCTGGTCCACCCCCCCACCCCCCCCCCCCCCCTTTCCCCACGGACAAGACAAAGAGGGCTGAACGGCAGTATGAAAAGACTGGCCTGTGAATGGTTACTATTCAATTTGTATTTCATTCCCCGCTGGTCATGGAATTGAGATCAGAAGAAAAAGTGAAACCACATGGCTAGGGTCAGCAGGATCAGAGGACCACCACACACAGCAAAGGGAAGGAAAAGGCAATGGGAACTTGAGTGAAGAAATGGATTGTATAAACAGAGCCCACCATCGCCTGCACCCCATTATCCTATAATTTACACTGCATGGGAGCTTGGAAATGTATTAAACTAGTGATAGGTTTCATCGCTGCATCATGGCGTCGACCCATGCCAGTCAAAAAACCAGTGTATACTTTGAGACAAGTTTAGAATTCTTCGGCTAATGTGTTTATTTTAAATATCCCAGTGAAATTATTACATCAGCGGCAAATAATGTTTGAGGAAACGGCCCTTCCTTTGAAGTTTGCAGCAGCGAAACATGATTTTAATTACATAATAACTTTGAAATTGTATTTACACAATAAACGTTCTGGATTAGACGAGGAAGTATAGGAGTAGGTTAAAAATTGGCCATACGTTGACAAAACAAACTGCAGAAAGAAAGCACAAATGCCCCGCCATGAAGAATTAGCCTGTACTTTTGTGCGATCGTTAGCGTCAGCTTGCCTTTGAGGGTGATGAATGGCAACGCGCATAGAGTCCACCTTACTTTAATTAACGTTTTGTGAACTCAATCGCCTCCCCTCAACACAAACAAAGGCGATGACCTCAACAATAGCAAAAACATTTCTCTTGGTCGGCGCTAGCAAGTCTTGGCAGATATGTTTCCAGTAAACTCAGTCGCCTGAAACTGCATCAAGTCTTTTTTTTTCCAAATGCAACTGAGGAAACAGCAATGTGTATTTCAAAAAAGTTTCAAGAGCCGCTGCACTTTCCAAGCTTGAACTTTTACAGCCAGAAAATGACACAGTCTATCAGCTGACAAATTGTACGTATCATACATGTAGCATCATTATCTGATTAAAAAGGCATATGAAATCCAGCTTTGACTGAACTGGCTGATGAAATCCACATTGGTTTATGAGGCAACACGATAAGAAAGTTGATAGGATTACATTGTCAATGAGCACAACTGAGAAAAATGCTACAATATGCAGATTTTTCAAAACTCAAAATTAGTTTTTCTTTTCGAGGCCCAAGAACTGTCTGTTTCCAGTGGCATAAATGACACTATCACGTTAATGGCTACAAAATTAAACATCACTCAAGTGAACCAGACCTCATTGTTATTGTGGTTATTGTACATTCATTCACCATGAAATCTTATATGGTCATGACATTAAGTGTGCAATCAAGATTTTCAAAGCATATTTAAACTTGAATGTGTGGGACTGCATGCTCCAAGTTTATTTCTGGCTTGTTCACGCAACAGTGATTTGTGAAAATTATCCAAAGACCACACAAATATGAACCCCATATGAACCATCACATGTGGCCTATCAGTCACACTTTTATATTGGCAAATGTTTGTACAGACCTTCACCAATATTTTGACAGTTCAATATATTGCAGTTCTAAGTTTGACTGGACCATGTCGGCTATCTTGCACATTAGGTTGCACATTAGGCATATTTCACCATGACAACCTCTGCAGTTGTGCAGGAATGCTGAAGACACATGAATGTATGAATCCAAGTTGCCAGCTGTTTTTTGCACTACAAGTCCCACAGTGCACCACAGTAAAGTGACTGGCATTTGGAGGATAAGCATGCGGTCCTGTCATCTGAGCAGCTCACAAGTGGCTGACCACTGAGGTTCCGGAGTGAAGTGAGATGAGGAGACTTTGGCTACCTATCCCTATCCCTGGTGGAACAAAACCAATTCATTCCGCTGATGGGGGTAGTTACAAACAGCAAATGACACAGCAGGTTTTGAATGCAGTGGGTGCAGGTTTTGAAGACTCATCCTGTACTCAAGATGAGAACCTTACCAGCTGAGCCATTCAGAAGGCTCCTGAACATTTTTTTTTATCAACAAACTTGATCGAGTTTTTAAAGATCCCATCTTTCTAACACTCTAGGAATAAAGCTATATGGTAAATGCCTTACTTGAGATATAAAATGTATGTTAAAGTGAAGGGGTGACTGCTAGTGTGACTGTTTAGACCCTTTTGCATGATATGATCCATTCATCGATTTATTCCTTGGCTATTCTCTCTGGCCATCTCCCTTTCCTCCCCTTTGGGTACATCGGATGCTTTGTCCTAGCAACCCCTCATTTCATCTTGGAGGGTCATGAGTTCCTACCTAATCCAAACAAGGTTTTTGACTTATCAGTACTGATCATTGACCTGAGGCATTTACAGTGGCAAAACAAAGGTGATGTTAATTTTACTCAGGGCAAACAAAACCAGCTCAAAAGGAGGTTTATTAATCATTCACACTTTGAATTCTGTGTTTACTTGCAAGTCACTAAAAGAATAAAATTTGTACTGATTCATATCTAACAAAAATATTATTGTTGTCTCGTATATTTCTGTATTTGTACCTTATGCCAGAGACTGTAGGGATAAAAGCTGTTCCCAACAGAAGCACACAATTGTGATATGACTGCATGACGTATGAGAGGTGAGTAGGTGTAGACATCCCATTTATCACTCCCCAGTCACACAGTGCCAACACACACACCAGAAAACAACAGACTGTTACCTGGCTGGGCCTCTGGCAGATGGCTGAGTCACAGGGCCCACATTGACCAGCAGGCAGCAGGCAGCAGCAGTACTGATTGATTTGTGGGAGCCAGACACTAAGGTATAAATACCAAATGGAGAATTTACATTTCTGTTTTCCACCTCTAGAAACAAAGGACTCAGAAAGGGCTTAGAGCCATTTACTCTACACAACGTTTGTCAGATACTCCAAGATGATTCCAAGGAGACTGCTCTGTATGACACTTTGCCTCCCATAGCATGACTTTATCCTTGCAACTGTTTGGACGCCAATAAAGCTTTGTAAACTTTCCAACAACCTCAGGATAGTGGCTCATCATTTCTCACACGTTGTCAGGTTTATTGAGGCAAATGGCTTGGAGTTGGACTTGGAAGCTTTTTAGGCTACAGCAATATATTAAATATATGGAAAAAAAACATATGACAAAAATTCAGATTGCAATCTCTCTAGTCATATCAAACCACCATAATATAGGTAAGACTGAAATGTCATCACTGGTCACATGCTCAACCTTATCCTTTGTTTTTTGTGGGTTCCAAGGCCAACTGAATTATGCCACCCACTTGACAGTTTAATTTAACAAAGACACTGACCTACTGCACACACTTCGAATACATCAGATGCACTTTATCTCATAAAATGTGAATCTGACATGCTGGACATCATTTACGCATTAGGCTACATAAAATAAGTTAAAGTGAGACAGCAATGGCCCACATGTGGACTTGAGCTCCCCAGTTCATCCAAAAATGTACATGCACTAGGCTGGCCTTAGAAGTGAAGCTGCCATATCCAAGAGATGAAAAAAACAACACCTCCTGTAGCCTGTAGTACTAGTAAATGGAAGCACTCTGTAATCTCCCTCGAGGCTCCATATACAACCTGAAATGTGATGGAGGGGAGGGACACAGCACTGACCAACAGATGCTGCAGGAGAGCCGTGCTCCAGTAACAGGCCTGGACTGGCTGAGGACCGCTCAGCTCCACGCTGACCTCTCCATGGCTTCTGCACATCATTTCTGTTGTATTTCTTCCAAATACTCCAGCCGCTTAGGGTACAATAAATATGGAGCACTCGCCCCCCCCCCCCACAACGACTGCGTGGACTGCACCCCACATGCACTCCTAGAGTGCTCTTGGCCTGAAGCACCCACAGATGCCACCCATACCATCACAGGCGAGGATAACAGGAGTTACAGGGATACAACACAGTGTAAAATCATATTGACTCAGCAAACAGGGGGATGAAGGGGGTCTCTGTGCTGCTTCAATTGGTGGGCACTGATGAACATTATCCAGCCTTAAGATGCTTATTTACCAAGCAGCTGGGTAAATATCCTCAGCCTTTTTGTATTAGGACATTTAAACATTTAGAAATAATTGGAGCCAATGTTTACGCCCTGATCGGCTTGACATCTGTAGTTAATATTTGAAGAAGACTTCATGCAGCAAAAGGGCCATACCTTGTTATGACAAGGAGATATTATGAACCTTTGAGGATTAATGTGTTTGCTTTCCTCTGTGCTCCTTTCAAAACAATCTAGGAACCTAGGCTGTAAGTCACAGAATCTGGGCTAAATGAACCAATACAAGTGGATTATACAATATTTATGACCCATCTGCCTTTTGCCTGATACTGGGAGATGATATTGATACATTTTCCAGAATACTTTCTAAAGAAGAAATTTTTCTCAGGTTCAAAGAGAACCAGATTATTGATTGTTTTGTTGGTTCTTTTTTCATGCCTCTTATCTCTGATTATGATATACTCAACTGTGAAAAAGATTAAATAAAAGCTGGTTATTTTTCACTGTCCTCCGGTACTTCCCACACATGTGCACAGACTAAAAGCATTACGATACATTTTAAAAAATGTTGATTCTAAAATTCAGTCCGTATTTATTTTATGAGTCCTGAGGGACTTTACTGGTCTTCTGGTCCAACTGAAATATTTTAAAGTTTAAGGATTTCATGTACCATAATGACTTTGGAGAGATTATTTTGATACTGCTGAACAAACCACCACAGCCCCGTAAAATGTTTAAATATTTATTAAAGGACTTTTGGACATTGCTAGAGAAAGACGGACTGACATGGCATGTGATAAACACTAGTGAAAGGCATGTTTTAACACTTGTCTTGTTTTGTAAACAGGCACCCTACTCGAATTAGGACCAAGAACTCCTTCAGCAAAACTGCATGTCAAAACTGCATGAAAATTTACACGTGTATGCTGGCCCTTGCGGGTGCCTTACACAAACTGCTTTTGGAATTATTCTGTGGAAAAGAGTTAACTGTGGAGGTCCAGTAAGACCACAGTTTTGGCAGGAGAAATTATTAGGGAACATTACTGTATGTGTTTAATAGCCCACCATCACACAGAAAACTGTGGCATACAGGAAAGCATTAGTCATATGTTTGTGTCATTAACTCTAATATTTTTGATGAGCTTTATGAAGCTTTTATTTGGCTGATACTTGGGCTTATATATTTTTGCACCAGTTACAAGTTTTACATTATTTTATGTATTTGTGTGTGGATGTACAGTGCCGTATAGGGAAGATTAGCAAATGCATAACAAAGAAGCAATCATCCCATCAATGAATGTCTACCATCATATTACAATCGTATTATCATATTATTATTGCATCATGTACCATCAGATTATTTTATTTCCTTTGTGTGTGGCAACAGAAGAACAGGTGGTGAAAATATAGGTATTTCTCAAGAATCTATATCAGATTATTTGACTTGAATACACAGCAGCATATGTTTCTACCAATTTTCTTTGCCATTGGGGTAAACCCTTAAGTTATGTAGTCCTACTTTATCTGGTTAGTTAGGTAGGTTTTGAACTCTGCTTAATGTAATGCAAAACTGAATGTGTGTGTGTGTGTATACACAGACACAGACACAGACACACACACACACACAGTGTGTTGGCCCACCTTAATTGTCCCACCTTTAAAGCATAGTTGGGGTGCTTTGGCTGTACGTATAATACATCCACAGAAAAAAGTAAAGTTCACATGAGTAAGAAATCCACATGCAGAGAATCTTATTCAGCATCCTCATATGTGTTCACTGAACAAAAATTACAAACTGACAACTCAACAAACTAAAGCATAGACCCCCCCAATGGCAAAAAGTCTTTATTGCCTGTTCACACTTGCTGCTCTCCCTCTCACTTCCCTAGTCTTTCTCTTGTGTCATAAATCATAATTTGCTATTGTAGGATAATTAATAGAAACAGATATTTATTTACTTTATGTCTTCATAATTTATCAGTTCGGTATTAATCGACTGAGTGAAAAACATGTTCTTGTCATATCATCACTGATACGGTTGACTCACTATGGAAAATTTCACTTTTTCATGCCTTCAGAGAAGCCTGAAAGCTGCATTAAATGTGCAGTCCTTGAAAATCCAACTGAACTCCTGATCTGAAGACATTACCTGCATTTTCTGTATTTCATAAAAGGTATTCCTGCAATTCAGTAGAATTACAATTACTCTGAAATTGGAACCCACAAACACAAACTCAAAGGTCTGGGTGGTATTGTAACATGTCAAATGGTGGTATTTTCAAGCACAGAGCTAACAGGATTAGATGATACTTTGCATTTGTTGTTCTACACACAGAACTTGAGTCTGCACATTCTCAATGACTTTTACCAACAGCAGCACAGCACCCCAGATGGAAATAGATAATTCATAGGGAAAACATACTTCAGCCAGATTTTTAGTTAGAATAAGACATTACAATGGCCCCCCCTGTTATGCCATATGCTGATTGCTGAAACTGTTGATTGGTTTGTTTTTTGTCTGCATTCCTACATTGATTTATGCATTATGACATCACCATACATTTTGGTTATTACATCATCATAACATTCTTAATTAGGTTAAACAGGATATTTAGAGTGTGTGCACACTAACCACAAGGACATCCACTGTCAGGCGTATGTTCAATGGTCTTAATGCAATCCATAACTCTTTAAATATAACAGAATTCTACCAAAGGCCGATGGATGCTAATTAAAGCAAACCCACAGGCTTATCTTAAGCATCACGAAAACAATTACAAATGTTTCCTGGGTGAAATTATGCACGCAGCGCTATAAAAGAACAAAGGCAGGACAGACTCCTTTCCAGGCAGCATCATTACCCAATTACACGGGTCACACGTGTGGCCACATCATGCCTTAGAAACACACGACAGTAAAGAGCTGGCGGGAAGGCAAAAATGGGGGACATCTACCCGCAGATGCTATATTAGTAGAGACACTCCTTAAAACTAAAGTGAAACTGTGGAGCCACAACATAAATTACGTTTGTGTAAGGCCCGTGCACTACTGGATGGGTGTTAATTTTATCATTGCAGGCGGTGTGGTCCTGTGTGGTCCCCAACCCCCCCCCAACTCCCATAACCACACAGTGCTCTCCAGTAAGAACACTGAGACCGCAGTGCTAAGGGACCCATGTCCTCGTATGGGAGACAACACTCCTGGGAATCATTGCAAAAATGTGACAAAAAGTTAATCATTTTTTTGATACTACATTAATTGTTTATACTCTTGTGTAGTCTTTGGTATAATTGTGAAATAAATTTGACAATCTTTCAGGTCAATCATTGCATTTATTGTGGCACATTCATAATTATGATCTAATTAATCAATCTGATTAATTAATCTGATGACATTGCAAATTGCAAAAAAAAATGCATATTGTTCAGCATTGTATTTTAATACTACTAAAATAATTTTTTGCCATTCAGTTTTAGCTATAGTACATAGTGGCAAAGGATAGGAACTCGTGCCTTTTGAATGTCAATAGATGGTTGTGTGTGAAGACATGTCTGTGTGTGGATGTATGTACTTTGTTAACCACGCACCACAGTCCAGAAACCACCACTCTCTGAAGCTGTCCCTACAGGGCAGACAATAGAGGGGTGTGTGCGACAGGGTTTCAGCCTTGCGAAAAACGCCACAAGTCATCCGACACATAATTTTTCCCCCCATTGACTGAGCAACATGTGGTCCTCATAGACATCACATACAGTGCAGTATAATGGATGCATTTTAAATAGCTTTGTCATTGGCAGCTTTCTCCCTTTAAAACATTATAAAAAAAAAAAAAAAAAACGGTTTTCCTCGCTCGCAGAGCTGTAGTTGGGAGACCACCAGCGCGCACTGGCACAGCCAGTTGGGAGTATCCCAGGATGCAGCAGGCATACACATTACGAGCCACATCATAAATTAGGACACCCTCTCCTCTGGCAGACTGCACCACCAAGGGGGAAGAGAGAGGCACGGTCCCCACATGGAAGTTGTCTCCCTGCTCTTTGTGTGTAATTAGAGCTCCCCACTTCTGTTAGAGGCAGGGCTGGGAGAAAAATGGTGAGAAACAGGAAGCAAACTGTCTCCTCTGATCTACTTTTCTGAGACTATCTCATTGAAGAGACCCCCCCCCCCTCAGCATTTCTCACCGTTTTTTTTTTCCTCTGACTTTGATAGGGTTTATGTTTGGTGATCCGGACTTGATTCTGTACGCGGACAGTGATGTGCGGTCACTAAATTACAAGTTTGCGAATGTTCTGAACACAGGACAACCGGGTAGATTTGGACCTGCCACTCTGAGGAGATTTTCTGCTTACACTAGATTACATTCTACACTCCTATTCAGGGTGACTATGTTATCCATTTATGCAGCTGGATATTTACTGAAGCAATCTGGGTTAAGCACCTTACCTAAGGGTACAACAGCAGAGGCCCACCTGGGAATCTAACCAGCAACCTTTGCTTTGTGAGCCCAGCTCCTTTCTACTATACCACACTGCTGCCCTGCCCTACTCAGTGACCATTGCGCTTTTTTACATATTTTCATCTGAATGTGAATAAACCGAGGTCTGTTTATGGGAGCTTTTAGATGTTACAATGGCTCCTTACTTTGCTGTAACAGAGATCAGCTTCAGAACAATATGGTGGCTAATGTATGTCATACCCTCCGTTCTCTGCACCGCACTCTCCCGAGTTCCCCCAGTCAGAGCCATAAACAGCAACAGATTGCCCTTAAATGGTGCTTACGTTTTCAATTACGGATAATAAAAAAGTAATATTGCTTAAATTGGATTTAGTCTCTTTCTGAAATTTAAGAGGATTCAATTAATTTTGAGCAAATGAAAGACGGGTTACATTTATTTCTAGAAGTTGGACGTTCTGGGCACACAGTGAAGTGGCCTCTGTAATCAAAGGAACGGAGTGATTCATTTGTTATTTGCTGCCAGAGGCTCATGAAGTCTCCTGTTGAACTTCAACACAGACCAAGGCTTTGGCATTCCTTTTGCCTCCATTATGGTCTGTCATTTTTCCAATTTCGGAGCATACCTTGCAAGCATGTTGCTGTGCGGTCGCAATTATTCTTTTCAAACCATTTATAATATCAAGCCCTGTTTGACAAAATGGGTGGATTTCAGTAAAGGCTGACAGTTCTTACGTTCTAGTTAGTAATAGGTGTTTGTCATGTTAGTTAGGCTACTTTACAAGTGACAATGGTTCAAGGAAATTGATAAAATAACTGCAGGGCCATTCTCCGTTTTTCAGGCAGATTTTGTTACCTCAGTATTTAGTGTGTTATTCTCACAAGAGCGGGATTCAGCTTTCTTTATTTTTTTTTTGTAATAGAAAACCACAAATGAGACTATTATCAGTGTTGTGTCATTTGTGGAAATTGTTCTTAAGACCACATAATGACAAAAGTAGCTTGTATAAATAAACTGAATCCTGTTAGTATTGAGTGAAAATACTGCTACTCTCTTTAAATATTATTTATTAGTTTATCTCTATTGCTGTTTGCAAGTGGTCAGATAATTTTGTAGTTTTCCCCCTTATATTCTTTTTTATTATTCCATCTGAAAGTAGGGCACAACGCAGCGCCCTTCTACCTAATAACAATAATAATGATAAATATTGTTTAATAGTAGCTTTCTCAAACCCGTCTGAGAACATGGCTCTATGGCTTTCAGTTTCTTATAGTTAATGTGGTCACTTTTTATTTTCTTTTTTGAGCTGTTCTTGCCTATGAAACCATCAGCAATAGGATGTTTTATCAGATCAACTTATTCCTAACGGCCACGTATGAATGAGTTGTGACCAGATTCAAAGGTGAATGTTTCAACAGGCAAAACATTGTGCCAAAAATGCAAATTTACACAACTTATTTTCTAGCTCTCCTAGCCTTAGGTAATTGCATATATAGTACAGAATCCTGAATCAGAACATTTGGATTAAAAACAAGCCACATTTTCAGTTCAAAAAGGTGTGAAAATTTTTCCCCGTCACTAACATATTGAAATTCCTGACTTATTAAATTAATTTAGAGCACGAAGGATATAATTAAAGCTAACTGATTTTTTTTTTTTTTTACCTGACTGCTATTTTACAGACAAGTCGCGAGTCACCCATTCCAATCAAATGTGATCTGGATGTGTTCCAATGCTACTGCTCTGGTATTGACCCCTGAATTCCACCAACAGTTTCCCTTACTTTTTAATTTTAATGGATTTCCAGTGATTGCATAAATTTGCCAAACTGTATAAAGTAACATTTGCAATTAACTGTGAGTCAGAGTGCAGGCCAAATGTTTGATTCAATCAGGAGACACAGAAGGAAGCAACCTCCTCCACTTGTCCCATGGGCTCAACTTAGTACTCCGTGGATGTGTCTTTAGATGGGGGAAGGGGCCCGAGTCCTCACAAATCTGGAATAAAGAGAGCTCTACTCCTGGAGTCCCATCATTAACTAATGAGGGTGTGCTAGCAGAATGCAGGGACCTGCCTACCCTTGAAACTGCGGACCACTGCATCAGAACTATAGGAGAGCTGGTGGTCTTACCTCGGCAGAGGCACCTATGACAGAGGCCTCAGATCAGTAGATAAGTTTTCTCTCACTGGTGATAGGGCTTAAGTGGTACTTAGCAAGGCATTGATCAAATGCTGTCAGTGTCCTCATCACAGCAGAGATTTTCACTTGTTCAGGATGTAGCTGCTGGAAGTGGGGAGTATCGTCAGTAAGATTATATATGAATAGCTCTGGAAAAATACGGACATGTCTATATAAAGTGTAGAACAGTGCCATGCAAAGAATTATATTAAAATGTGTGTGATTTATCAACACTGCATAATATCTGTTTAAACAGTGGTGGTCTTTTTTAATGTACACACATCCTTTCACGCAAACTTCACTTATTTTGTATCTGAGGCAGAAAATGGCGTGACAACAAAATGCATAGCGCTCGTAAGTCTCTCACATTCTTCCTATGCAATCGAATTGCACAAACGGCTCTCGTGGCGACATAGACGTGTTCCTGTGTGTTCCAGCCTGCAGACACTTGCAACATTTCTGCACAGATGTCGCGAATTCTACGCAGGATAACGCGACCCGGCGTTCTCCGGCAGGCCTCTGGGAAACATGTTTTCAGCAGAGGGGAGACACCGCAAAAAATTTGCGCACAAGTTAAAAACACATTTTTTTCTGGCGGTGTAAATCTCGGGGAAGCTAATTAGGCAGCGACGGCTGGTGCAATCCCGGTGGGTAATCAGATATCTGTCACGTCACAGGCTCCCGGCGCTCTCGCTGTGTGGCAAAGCCCGCTCGGGGACACCAGCCAGGCTCGGGAGTAATTAGTTGTTGAGGCGCATTTCATCTGAGTCAGTGGACGAAATCCCTCACATCTAAAAATCAAGACTACAAGGGAAAGGGGTTGCGATGAACGATACAGTTTTTTTGAAATGTCACGTGATAATCACGCAGGCTGCTCAGGTATATTTTCAGAAGCTAAAAGTGAGTCAGCATGCTTTAAATGTGTTCTTCGGCAGATGTCGCACTGATAAAAAAAAAATGCCCGTAATACTCATATGTCATTTTGAATTCGCAGGTTTTATTTTGAGGAGGAGTAGAGGGAGGGGGAGGACGGAAGCAGTATCAACATAGCTACGAAAGACAGTGACGTCAACGCTGTGCAACCAGCGATGGTGAGTGCCACTGCGGGTAGATAAGCCCCTCTCATTTCTTGAACTGGGGGAATTAAGGAGATGGACCGTGCGTGTGTCATAAGAGAAAATAATAACAAGGTTTTGTCATGATTTGTAATGAACCTCTTTGTGAATGCTGTTGATAAGTTAAACATACTGATTGAGCAAACACCCTCATACAGACACATACACTCGCATATATACCCATGAATACTCTCTGTTAGTGCTCAGAAAAATACATGCTACCGTTTGTCCAAATATGCAAAAAGTGAAGTTTACACGATAAATAAATTTTACTTACACAATCCAAAAGCTATTTTAATATTCATTGAGAGTGTTTTATTTGCCATTTTTAAGCATTATATTATTTGTCCTTTTATGCAGCCAAAGGCAGCTGATTTGTCCCTGGTAAATTAATGGGATTTCATGCGTGTGCTTGTACACTGCTTACTGAGCTGGAAACATGCAAATCAAGTTGTGTCCCGGAGGGACTTAATGAACTGACTCTATGTGTTTAACCTCTGTAACCAGAAAGTGTTAGTGATTTTAAGGTGGCTTGGATTTGCCAAATTTATGAATTATGGGTCAGCAGGTTAAAAAGTGAAGGACACAGTCCACATTGAGCATGCAATGCATTACAAGGTCGCCACAATTGTGGATGATTAGTGTGTAATTTCCTTAAGTGTTCCTGGTATTTCTCTGGTATACAGTCTGAAGGCTAATGTTTTTGTGCACCTCTCTAAGCCCATGAGGGATGCACCTCCGTGTGTGCTTAGTGTTACAGGGATTTTTACAGTATCTGAACTGGAGGGAAATTTCATTTATTAGCCCTCGATTAATGCCGAAATACCATCTTTTTGTTTGTCCGAAATAAAAATATACCCTTTTTTTCAGTTTTGATTTTTATCAGGCGCAGCCTCTTCTACCAGCATTGGTCAGGGCTTATGTGGCACATTACCACCACTGTACAGTTATTGAAGTTCAGATAGGCATGCATGCCAGCCCCTCACTTTTGAAAATGGAAGCCAGCTGCTAAATATCAGATTCTAAAGGCAAAATCGAAATCTTGTGATGCAATCGCCACTTATATTGTTACAGTAATACTTTTATTTCATTCAAAAAATATGACCCCTTTGTATAATTTTTGTATGCATATCAAAGGAAGTCACTTGAGACAGAACATAGGGTATCCCATTTACAAATTGAATCTGGAATTCATTTTGCTGTTTCTTATTGTATTAATACCAGAACTGCTGAACTCAAAAGAAAATAATTGTATTTGGATTTTCTGTAGACATTTGGTGAAGTTTATGTTATTTTCTCACTATCAGTCTGCAGGAGTATGTCAACCTTCAAAGTGACAGTAGGTTACAAATAAAAAAGTCAGTGGTTATATTGGACTTTGAGGGGTTGCAACCTCCAAAAAATATACACAAAACAGGCATGGTGTGAACTATTTTAGTACTTTGAATAATGCAAGCTGGTCTTCTCTATAGGGACTTGGAATCAAACAGTCATGGTCAAAATAAGAATGATAGCACAACCAATGTAATTTATAGCCAAGAATTATTCAGTCCAATCTTACTATGACCAATAGTCTCGAGGGAAAATACCTTCACTGTGCAGCAATATCCTTTTTTTTTGTTTAAAATCAAGAACACTACCCTTGAATCCAAATATAGAATGCCACAGGTGATGGTACTGGAGGTCTGAAGGTATACACCAACATATACTATAATTTTGTGAATGAAAAACATTTTTTTTTCTGAAATATGCTTCTCATTTCCTCTTGTGTAGCGTTTGACTAGATTACATCAGACATTTCAGAGAGGTTCAAGCTTAAATGGTTGTTTCCGCAGTCCCTGTTTTGAAATTTGTCAAGATTTGTTTTTGATTTTTTTTAAGTGTATTTAAGTGTTGTTTGCTGAGACATCTATTGTGCCACCAGGTACAATACCAGGCAATGAAAAAATAAGTCCAGTCACTGAAGTCTGGGGGGACAAATCTGTTTTTGAAGTTTTGTCTGCAGCTGTAGCGTATCCCACTCCCCCTCCTCCTTTTCATGTCAACAAGACTTCACAGCATACTTTGTGTTCTGCAGAGAATGCATTCGTTTCCTATTGTAATGTGAAACATGCGTAAGTTCCTTAAGACAATTAAGACCACATTAGATCCTTCAAGTACTCGTAATTTCATAAGTGAGGGTTTGATAATAAAATGGTGGGGCGGGTGTGGTGGGGGGGGGGGACCCACAGTCTTACAAGAGCCACTTGGGGGAGATGGGAAACAGATATTAACCCGCGGTGACGACGCTTGAAGGGCCTGCCTCCCCACCAACAGTGTGGAGCCCACCCACAATGGCACCTGCTCTCTCTAAAGAGGTGCTTCTCGACCGCGTTGTGCGCCTCACACACTTCACATGCGGATCGCCGGGGGTGCGGGGTTCAAAAAGGAGAGGAGAGGGGAAGCGGGAGGCCTTGCGGAGAGTGCAGAGGGGCTCTGAGGAGAGGAGAAACGTTGCTGCCCCCGGGCCCTTTCATCACGCCGCTCCCGTGGCGATCCTGTCCCTGTAATGATGCTTGGGGGGGGCGCAGCCAGGAGGGTGAGGGCCAAAGCAGGATCCGGGTGAAATTCACCCCCGAAAAACACAGATCGCTCTCGTTAATCCTTGATGAGCAGGGGCAGCCTATATGGAAGAGGCAGTTTGATGGCCTCTGTGCTTTGTGCCAGTACATCCCTGTGAGGTCACCACTTTCTCTTTTTTTCGTGAAAGAAATTTTACAGCAACGTCTAAAGGAGCAATTTCTCTGTCATTTTTTCCCCCTCAAAAAAAAAAAAAATGCAGTTTAGGGAATGTGAGACAACACTCATTTATGATTATTTCCAATAAAATAGCTTTTTGAAAGCAAATAAAAGCGTGTCAGTTTCAAGCTTTGAAGAGAAGAACCATGCATAATCAAATGGTTCCTGAATCAATCACAGTTAAATAAGTAAATGGGGACCCGACTCATTTTCATTTACTTAACTGATGAGTCTGGTGCTTTACATTTCCCATGTTGACGCAAACCTGCCTCAGCCCCCGATTGTGTGAAAAAATGATATATTGTCTTCATTAGGTGGAAAAATATGAGTAATCTCCCAGAATGCGCAAGGTCTGAGCCGGTTTATTATTTTAGGTGAAGGTGCTACATTGCTTTGTTTACTTTGATCATGTATATTTGCTTCTTTGCAATCAGAGTAAAGTCGTTAGATTGTTATCACAACTGCCATTCCCTGATAGCTTGAAACAAGACTTAACCCATTTGTAATGGAGAAAGCTTTCTTCTTGAAAGGGCCTCTCGGTGAGTTTGTTTTAAAAACATATATCAGAAGAGAAGGGCTCATTACCAAAAAAACGATCAGCGGTACAGTAATTTCTTCAGAGAGCCCAGACTAAATGCTTTCAAGCGCGAGCAGGTTTGGTCTTGAATAATTAATTCTTAAAATCCCGGATTTTTTTTTTTTTAAGAGAGGGAGCGTGCGTGGTTGGACTGACCGCGGTTTACCCTCACGCAGCACGCATCCACTGCACTGTCACCAAAGCATAACCAGTCATGCGCGAGAACCAGTGGGAGTTGGGTTTTAAATTGGTCCTCATCCAGCTGTCAGAGGGGAGATCCTGTGATTCGCCGCGGTGTCCGGCCCTCGAACGCCGTGATCTCTGCAGAGACCCGAGAACCAGAACTGTGCGTCGCGCCGGGCTGATCTTTCCACCCGCCGTTGCGTGAGCACCTCTGATTTCACCTTGACCCGGCGAAAAACGACCCCAGATGACTGAGTTAAAGGTCGGCATCGCTCCTGCCAGGCCTCCGTAGGGGATGGGGGGTGGAAAGGGGGAAGGGTGGGGGGGTGCACTGCTCTGCTCTTTGCCTTCCGTGTTTTAATGCCATTACCTTGTGGTGTTGCATCACGTCTGCCACTCGCACACAATTGGCCCGCGATCGCGTGCAGAGGCTGCATTGAGAAGTTAGCGTTCTCACTCCAGGCCTTCTGCATGAGTAAGCCTGCTGAGCGGGATGGGAGCGGACGCGCATACGGTGAATGTAGGAAACAGTGAGGGAATCTCCTATTGCATTATTCAGGCCAGCAGACTGGGAGCTGAGTTAGAGGACTAGGGTCCTGTGTATGAAAGGGGAATGGGGGGGTGATTTTATGACACACTTTCTGAGGCTGTCCCCAGGGGAGGGGGGGTGGGGGGAGGAGCCTGGCCTGGCCTCGTCTCGCTCTCTGGTTTCACGGCACACAGACAGCGAGTGTACATGCGTGCTCTTTACAGTGAGACAAAGGCTCGCCCTGCCTCTGTCTGATTACGCCTATCCAGTGCACACACACACGCACTTACATGTGCTCGCACACACAGAGCACACGCACAGACACAGACACAAGCAACACAGGACACACCAACACAGGCTTGTGCTATTACTGTATTGCATGTGCACACAAACGGTTAATTCCTTAACTTATATTACCTGGGTTTCTGTGGTTTGGTCTTCATTTTAAATGTGATTTCTTAAGCAATGATTACACATGTGACTACAATCACCATCCCATTCACTGTATGGTAAAAATGTAAGACCCTTAACCCCTCTTTAATTTCCCCGGATCAAACCCTCGCATACCTTCCTCATTACACAATATATTTCAGTCTAGAGATCTTCAAATCCTACACACCGTCCCAAACTCTTGGCCCCCACGCCCCCGGCTCTCCCACCACCACCATAACTAATTCTTACACTGGCCAAATCATCAGGATCTTTTACTCGTCAGTTATTGTGATTTAAACAGGCCCTCTTAAAAGGCTCCCTCACTTCTTATCCATCCTCCTGAACTATATATTTAGAAATATTAAAAAAACATATTCCCTGGATGCCTTCAGAAATCTAGGCAACCACATCACAAGGATCTTTCTCAAATTGCACCTAGTCAGGTTCCAAGTTCTGCATGACTCATTTTTTGGTGTGTAAACACACAACCGTGGCTGAGAGCTTTAGCAAACTCTCTGCAGATTGAGGAGCATGTGAACTTTTGTCCTTTTGCGAAGCACAGCTCTGAATAACGAGGCTCTGGTAATTCATTATGCGTGTTTGGATTTTGGTTTAGTTTCAGTCGCCTCTTTGATATTTTGTAAAGATTCAGAATGGCATTAAGTTCTGCTGTTATTGTAGAAAAGTGCATAGAGGAGTGTCAGTGAAGACGTATATGCTCAAGGTGTGATTTAGTCTCACTCGGGCAAAAGTGAGGTCATTTTCACCGTGAGGTGCCAGAAACTGGCCAGGAGCAGTACATCAAGAGGAAAACTCCAGAACGTGGATGCTTAACGGGAAGAAACGGATTACCGTGACCCTAACGAAGCTTTTCGTTTTCAAAGGAAATGCCCAGCAATCACCAATGATTAATACGTAATTTGGGGTAAAGTAGGTAGAATGTGTGGTTTGTAATGGTGTCATTTTTTTTCCTTTAAACATTTTTCATTTATACCACTTTCCCCCACTGAGCAAACATTATTATCGTTAGCGTGAAGAGGGCTGCAATCATTCACAGCCTTGCTTTTCTAAAGTTAGGAAATTGCCTTGAAAATTGGCGAGGCCTGCGAAGTATTCAGCACTTAAGTCCCGCTCCTCTCTTTTGATATATGTATAAGGTTTCAAAATTCATACCAAACACCGTGTCAGATCTTAGACCGTAACATAAACCAATTTTTTCGAGAATGGGCCTCTTCATGGTATAACAAGTAACAATAACAAACATTTGAAAAATCAGACATTTATCAATTCCAAATCAAATTAGTAAATACAATACGGTAGGCAGGCACAGAAATAACAAAGCATAGACCATTTCTACATCAACCACAGACTTATGAAATGATTGTGTGTAAAACATTTAAAGGTCTGCCCCAAATGTAACCGCATTCTAGGAGTTGTCAACAAGAACTGGATATTACAGGACTTCTCCACTTTGTGAAAGGTCAATTCTCATTTGCTATCTTGGCATGATGACAAGCTGTATATGGTTGGTTGCATATGCCACAACAAAAAGCAAAGTTATGTTTTTATACCATTGTATCATGAACTTAATGAACTACCAAAAAATGTGCTTTGATAATGGAGATATGATGTCATAATAATGAAGAAAACAGATTTCAGCTTTCGAAAGGCAGAGTCACTGTAAACAGGCTTATTTTTGACCAACCTTAAAAATAAAACGCCGTTACCAAAGATGGCTTAACAATGCTGATGAGTCATGTTGCTTCGTGAAAGCAGCCGTTTACAATCTCACAGCGTCCAGAGCCCTCCGGGTCCCCCAGCTGTGTTTAGTTTTCTCTATTTGTGTTTTTTTCACTTCCTCAAAGCATCACATACAAAATGTTTTGACGTCTCCATAAAACCGAGAAAGGAAGTTGTCAGAATTGCATTGGACCACATCTTGTTTGGAGCGTCATTCTAAAGGCACCGGCCTGGCTGTGTGTGGATGTGAGAACGTTTCGCCCGCTTGGGGTGCAAGGGGGAAAAAGACCGAAGCCGGTTCTTCTTGGCTGGGGGAAACCATTTGGGTTTCATTCATAAGATTTAGTCAGACTATTTAATTCTTCAATTAACACCATAAGGAAAGCAATTTTGTCACGCACGCCACCCTCGTCGAGCAACAAAAACAAGTACAGTACCAGCGAGTTGCCATGCAGATAAATATGACTTGCAAACGTTCTCCCCCAGCTTTCTTTGAAAATGTCCTCTGGACTGTCTTGACGTACAGTAAGTAAAGTGCATGTAAGGGAAGTTTTGTCCCACTTTTCCCAAAAAATAAATTCACCCCGTGGCTTCCTGTGGCAAATGTCCAGCAGTAATATAAAAGTATATGAAAGACATATGCTTTGCAGAGGGCACCCAAAAATAACCTAACACCAAAAATCCATTTTAGCATGTTGCTGTTGGAGTATAATCACATTAACATAGTAAAGTTTCTGTTTCAGTTCATATCTGTGATTCACATAGGACTGAATGTCCATGTAAGTAGCTTTCCCATTTTGTCAACATGCACTTCTATCTTATATCTCTGCCATCACAATACATTTGTCACAGTGGCTGGGGAACCGCTTTCATTAATCAGTCATGAAGAGGGAAAAATTCTTGTTAGGGGCAATTTTCCTCAGGTCTGGAAGAGCCCTTCAGTGGGTTTGATTGGCTTTTCAGATGTAATGAGCTGGTGGGACCCAATTATTTGGTCACAGGCTGAGCCTTAATACTGGAAAATGAAGTTGCCAGTTCCTCTCATGAGCGCAGGACTTCAGTGGTGTAATCACAGGCTGATTTCTATTGAGAGAGCATGCAGGATTTAAACAGCCCTCCAGCCATATTAATGGGGCTGATGAACCTGCTGACTGGTTGAATCGTCTGTTCTCATAAGAAGAATGCAGCTACGACTGTGTTACCCACACTTTACCATGTGTACATTCAGCCGACGGGAACATTTTGTCTTGGTGAAGATTATTCACCAGACAGGGAGGCAGAACCACAAGATTTGCAGTTTGGGGGGCTCAGTGGTGTTCACTTTGAATGCAAGCTCTATGGGCTGGGTTCCACATTGCCAGAACAAATTTGTTTTGTTCTGTCGGGTATAGGGCTGGGTAACTGGGTTGCCTCATCTTACTGCTCTCAGGCACCTGCAAGTTGCTCGAATGACATCAGTGGAGTATCAGCTGTTCTGCAATGAGCGTCCACTCCACTTTAGTACGCTGTGTGACTGTGTAGTGTGAAAAAATATCCGTTGGCTGAGTGTAAGTGTATCGGAGGGCTGTATTTGTCTTGCCTCAGTGTTCTGCAGTCATTGTTGCTGTGAGATGATCCTAATATATGACTGGTTCCACAACAGGGTTGCATAAAGGGAGAAAGGCAAAACAACTGCACATTTGTTAAGGGAAATGTCAAAGTTTAATCATTGAGTGCCCCTGGTGAATTCAAAAATAAGCTGATTGTGCTATCAGAGCAAGTGTCATTCACACTAATTGTGTTCTTGCCCTGCAGTAGGTTTGTATTCATTTTCCAGGTCTTCATACTGAATTCTGTGTGAGAACTGAGTTGAACAAACTATTTACCAATAACACTGAATCAGTGCTCCATGTAGCACTATGAAGTGTTTCCCATATGGCAACAAACCAGCTTCGTTCTGAGATATCCGCCACGTCTCTTCAAACAGTAACGTAATGTCCTCACTGCCGTCTGTGTACCCTGTTAACATGAGGCACGTTTATATTGTTGGGGTGTGCACCATGACATAGTGCTGGCGGTTGCTGCTGGACTAGAGGGAGACGATGTAACTTTGCTGGGAGAGCTCCAGTGGCCGCGCTTGTCACCGTGTGTGGCCCCCTCCGTCAGAACCGGTTAAACGCTTCAAGCTGTGACACCTGACTCCGGAGCTGGGAGAAGACACGGGGACAGTCCTGTGCAGCTTGTGATTTTTGGAGAGAATGATGTGGGGGGTTGGGGGTGTGGGGGGGGGGGGAGGAATCACCCGAGGTGCTGACCTCTACTCTGATGTGGATCTGTTTATTCTTCAGTGGAGGAACAGAGCCTCATTCATATATAATGATTTCACTGGATGCAAAAACAAAAGCTCCCTCCTTGCAGAATATTACAGCGACTCATTCAAAACAAGGCGGGGTTTAGCAAAATCTTATGGTGCTGCCACCACCTAGGATAGTTTCTTAATCAGTTCTACGATTAGTGTTCAGCACTCGTTAATTGGATTTAGAAGGCACAATGATATGTTATTTAAATAGGCAAGCAATGTCACAATCATGATGTACTGCATGAGGATCAAATTAATCAAATACATTTTACACTTTCACTAAGAGGGACAGTTTGCTGTGAATCAGAAGTTCTAAGCGCACAGAAATCGGAGGCTCTCCATGTGTATTTAAACATGTGTTTTCATAACCTCAGTGCACAAAGGCCTCTCCTGTATTGATCTAAATGCCACTGCTTCTTAGGTAAACTGAATAGACCCCTGTGAGTCATGGACAAAAGCCACACAAAAGACTGTTCTTAAACTCTTTGGACATTTGTGACAACACCTGACATCAGTACCACAGGATTTGCACCTTGCCGTTTCAAAGGGGTCAGCTGTTTAACGTGGGATTAGGCCTCGGCAGTGAAATCACAACAAAGAGAGCGGACCCCGGAGCCCCTCAGCCTCTGAGAAACCCCAGAAACGAGGAGCAGCTCAGGACAGCTGGACACAACCCCAGGGACCCGGAGATGCAAAGCCCCAGTAATGATCACTAACCTACTTAGACCGAGTGATGCGTATCTCTCTGTCACTGCGGAGGTCCTGCACTGGTGCAAAAACTACAGCAAAAAAAAGATACAGGTTAGAGATCAGCTAACTCCATTATTCAGACTGGCACAAGTTAAAGCTTTTCTGCCAAAGCCAATGCTATACTTTGATAGTTTTATCCCAGCAAGTTTACATATTCTGATCTCAGTGGGTAAGCTGATGCAGTGAAATAAAATGCCCGCCTTGTGTCCAGTGTCTCTGAAAGAGGAATAATTAATTGTGAGGTCAGTGGTCACAAGTTTATTTCAGATACAAACACTAGCATTTACTTTGGCTTGAAATAGTAGAATGGGTCTTAAAATGAAAACGTGTGAAAATACACAAAAAATGAAAAGCCAAAAAAAGCAGAAACAAAGTGGTTGAGTGTGGGGTTGGTGGCACTATTTTATGGGCCTGCAGTGTTGCATCATCCACGATGCTCATGACTCTCATATGACTCATAATTTATGAGTTACATTTATTCTGTCTCTCAAGTTTTTATGCCTTGTGAACTACAGAATAACCAAAATGATCCTTACTCACTAATGTCTTTGTTGATCAATTTCAGTGTAGAGCATGTTGTTCCATGTCTTGGCTGGCAAAACCATATTGTACAAGTATTCCATACTAATACAGCGCCATTGATGAGAAAATAAATCATTTTTGATGAATCGTCTCCAGGAACAGGGGTTTGATAATTACCACCGCGGCCAGTTGTATACAAAAGGCCGACACCAGGGACGATTTTAATCAGGCCTTGTTTGCCCACCACAGACAGACCTGTTGCCCGCTGACTTGTTTGGGCCGACATCAAAAAGAGAACTTGAGTCAACTAATTAGCACTGATGGTATATTCAATGCGCGCAGAGTGAGTGATCAGGAGAAAGACACAGACCCTTTCTCTCGCGGGGTGGCTTTTATTTCCCTGGCTAGGATCAAAGGCGGAGGCTGTTTTTCTTCAGGGGAAACGAAGTGTAACAGTGGGCCTGATATAATCGACACAAGTTGTGTATGTTCCAGTCCACATTAATCACGGTGATTCCTCTGAAAAAAAAAACAAAGCAAAACAAGACGGGACTCTTTTTAAAGGTTATTCTCCCCTCTTTATGTGACCGTCCTCCATTCAGCTGGACAAAATGAATGCACGATATCGCCAGTCTCCGAATGAGCTATTGTCAAACATTCTCCCTGCAGAAATGAAAAAAAAAAAAAAAAGAGTCAGCTGAAGGCCCGTTTGGTTGCAGGCGTTTGACCGGTACAATTAGGATAGTTTAGAGCGCCGTCTGTGGAAGCTGGGGTCAAGCTGGCGTGGCGCGGCGCCAAGGCGGACGCAGCCCCTGCCAGTGATGTGGCCCAGGCTGGTCGGGTCCTCCTGTGCCTCTTCCTCAGGGCCGTGAGAAGAAGTGCCGGGAGCAGCAGCTTCTCAGCAGCCTCGCAACATGCGTCAGCCTGGTCTGCTCTGTCCAGACCCCCCCCACACACACACACACACACACCCCCCTAACCCCTAAGGCTGTGACTTCCCAGCATTCTAACCAGAGTTTGTCTTTGTTTACCTTCACATGACTCTGTGCGTGTCTTTTTGGATTAAAAAGAAAAACAGTCATTGATCAGCGCACATTCTCTGTGCGCTGCATAACCAAAATCATACCGACCACATTAAATAATGGAAACAACTCTTTAAAACCCAATATGCCAACCAGTTGCTGGCGCTGAATGCGTGTCATCCAAGATTTAAAGGGGAAGAATGATATTTTGTGAATGACTTCTTCAGCTTTTTTGTGGATACATTCTAACAGAAAATGAAGAGCAGAACACTGTAACCACCAAGACAAAAAAAAAAAATCATGTCCATTTTTTAATAGAAGCTAGAATTAGTAAGAACTTCAAGGCAGAACAATCTGTTCCCTTGTGGATACCTTGTGGGCACTCTGTCCACAAAATAGATAGCAGCAAGACTGTGGTTCTACACATCATGACTGCACACAGTCAGAGCTGCCTCAGATGTACAGTATGGGAGAAAACAAGGAACAAATTATACATGTGGTAAAGCTATGCCCTATACTTTATGGCACTGCTTCCCTTTAAGATGTTTTGGAAATGTGAGACGTTTTGAACCCCATAGGTGCAGAGAAGACATGACAGGTCTGTAGCTACTGTAGCTAAACAACTTAAATTATTTGGCTGGTTGTTGCATCAGGAAATATAATCTCCCTAGCTAACTTGCTACAATTAGTACGTAGTTTTGTTGTAAATGTTGGATGCCTTTATAAAATGTAAGGCCAAAGTCAGCTGTTTTGAGTGTTTCATTAAAGTTCCATTCTGCTGTGTGTAGCTGTATATGTCCTCATCAGTGAAAATAGGCTTTGACTATTTCCAAAAAGCTGGACACCCGTTTCCTTCACCATTTTTGTGGCAATTCTTAACACACTCGAAAAGCTGGAGCCTTTCAGCTTTCTTTGGGTCAATTCCATAGATGGGCCTTTAAATATCCCTCAAGTTTCCTTTGAGAAAAAAGGATATTTTCAGAGGCTTAAAAACACCCAGAAGAGGACCTTTCACGCCCAAAGAAGAACCTTCATCTTTTTTGGAGTGTGGATGACAAGGCCCTCTACTGCTCAAGCCCAGCTGTCCTTCCTCTGGCCCTCAGTGAGATGAATGAGTGAACCCCTCACTGCGCTCAGAACAGCCGTGAAGTGCTCCCTGTCATGCACATAGGGCATTCTTAGGTGCTATTCAAGTGCAGAAATCCCAGCCAGGTTAATGTTCCTGCACAATGATAGAACCACTGCAACAACACAATGGGGTAATAGAGTGTCCTGTGTGGTTTTCTCCCCAGAAGAAGAGCGAGTGAACCGCACAAGGGGAATCTGAAGTTATTCACAAGTCTAATAGACCCGGGTCTCAAGGTTTCTTTTGATGTGTACTTGAGGAAAGGCCTTTAGGGGAATTCTCGCGTCATAAACTCCAAGGCCGAATTAGAATAGTGTCTCTTACAGAGAATTTCTATCATCTGTTGATCATGTCCGCTGTGTTTGTTACCTGCAGTTTAGTGATAAACATCTTCAGTATTGATGCGTCTAGACTTTGGAAAGCATTGAGGCCACAATGCATCAACAATGTCTTTTTACTGTTAGGGGAATGATTAAATACAGACTTTGTAATGAATCATACTCATTTTAGTATGAGAAGATTTCTTTTTTTTTCTTCACAGAACTGCTGCCTGCTCTGTGCAATATGTCGGACAAACACAATCATTCTCATTAAAGGCAGTATTGTACTGGCCATACCATGACGTTAGCCAGTTATCTCAAAAAAGTCATTGTTCCACAATGGCAAGCATCCCACTTCTGCTATGTGCGCTCCATGTGTTTTATAAATGCAGCAGTAATCTGTGATTTCTGCTGTGATTGCTCCCAAAAACACCATCTTTCATCAGCTATTGCAATTCATTTTAAACTGACAAAATACACATTTATGATAAAGTCCCGATATAACAGTAATGGATATGTTTTTAAACATGCAAACAACATGTCCTGTGTCAGACACTACAGATCTGGTGTTCAGGCAGCAACAGCAAAATGCAAATTAGATGAATCAGTAAAATCCAAGCATTAATCACATTGAGCATATTGAAATGAGTGTATCCAAATAGAAATGCACTGTCCTAAAAGGTCATTCTTTGAGGTTTGATCGCTCTGCTGTTCTTGCAGCTGTGTACTCTTTTGTATATGCTTCCTCTTCCACTGATGGCTTGACACAGGTGTTGGCTGCACTGGGTATGTTGATAAACTATTCATGTTTTTTTGAGTGACTTTTTTGAGTGACTATTCATATTAAATGCAATACATTTTGTAGCTGAATAAACAAAGAACAATGAAGTTGAACACATTGAGACTTTAGTACTTTATTTTAGGTCTACTGTATGCTGTCACAAACACAGCATAATCATATGTATTCAGAACTGAGAGGGTCTCATACACCAAGGATGCTACCATTAAGGTCAGTGCTTACTGCTATAAATTGAATTGATGTGGCCAAGCAATAGTTAATACGAAAGGTGCTATTGTTGTTTTTATACATTTTTAAAACTTTTGAGAAATCTCTGCAAAAAAAGTAATGCTTCTTAATTAAATGTGTTTCTCAATTTATGAATTTCTCCTGACACACTTGTGCCCTTTGACCCCTGCAGTAGCCATAGGTAGGTTCCATAGCTTTATTTAGTACTGTAAGTAGGCCAATAAACTGTAGTCAAGATTTATTTTTAATTGGAATTCAAATACTCTTTCATGTTGGTATAGGGAACACATACCCCACCAAACTGAAAACTGCAAAAACCCCCATTGAGCAAGCTAGAGGCAACAGAAGTGAAGACATCTCTTGCCACTTTTTTTGTAACCAGGCTCATTTGGAGTTTATTTAGTTAAACTTGCTGCAGCCTGTGCCTAGATTTAGAAAGGACAGCACAACTATATTTAAATTCTGTTTAATGCTAGTTGGGGGTTTAGTTTGAGGTATCAGTTGGTGGCTATTAAAGACAATTCAGCCTAAATGAACAGCAGAACTTCAGTGACACATTGAGCAATGTAGAACCTGAGGGCATGAGAATAGAGCCTTATGAGACATCAAATGAAATGGGACATGGCGGGATAGATTAACCCTCTTTCATTTCTGTGTATATAAAACAATATTGACCTTTTGGTGAGGTTGAGTCAATTTATGATCTATAATACTACCACCACCTCTACTACTACTAACAATAATAATTAAAGCCAACATGAAAAACCTTGTGCATATGCATTTTTACAAAGTTAATGTATTCAAATTTTGAATGATGAACAAATGATTTTGCCATTGTTTTATCTGTCAGTCAGACTGTACGTGATCTTCTTGACTGTTGCATAAGCATTACATCATTACACCTCATTAATCTGAGAGGGACTTGGACACGGGCGATAAGGTAACCTGATGTCACGTCAGGTGAAAATAAAAAATAAAGACACAGAAACAAACCAAAAGGCCCTTCTTCTCACGAGAACAATGCCTTTGTTCATTCTCTAAATCGGCTTGACTAAGTCAGCACACCATTGCCTGCCATCTGGGGTATTCACAGCCAGCAATTTTTAATCTGTGAAAAACACTGCAGCCAAACACAATTTGTCAATGATAGGCCACAATCTGGGAGACCATGAGTCACAGCGGCTCACTAACATCAAGGCATCAACACGCTCCATCTTTGTGATCATTTTTGTGCTGCGTCATGAAAGCCAAGTCACAACCACCCATGCATTAGTAATTCAACTTTGCCTGTGAGGAGGCAGCTATGGAGACAGTATTTATGTGCCAGATGACCACAGCTGGGTCTAGTACTTATCTATGCTCACTGACAGAAGAGAATGGGGTGGTGTCTGCAGTATCGCAGGCAGACTCTACAGCCATATACCCGAGTGTTCTTTAGCCATAACTCGCAGTTTTGTGTAAATTGCAGTGATGGACATTTATGAATGTGACACTGACATGCAGAATGATATGATAACTGTGGAGGCCAACCAATAGTAAAGTCCAAGTAACAATCTATCGCTGCTCAGAACCACACTGGTGAAGTCACCCTGACTGTCTACCCCTCCAGCAGGCTCATCCTGGCGTGACAGCATACCGACTGGACAGTTTGCAACCTCATGCCGCATTTGTGGGATGAGCTGGGCTGCCCTGTGGCAGACAGGGCTCGGAGACCAGTGAATGAGCACATGCATGTCTAGACACTACAAAAGGAAAGGGATAGACTCCCACAAGATCTGCAACCTGGAGGACAGCATGTATCAGACATGTACAGCTTGTACTGATTCCAGTATGACCCAAACATGACGTGACTTTCATAGCTGACCCCCTGTTAATTATCCTGCTGATAACTGATATTGATTGTCTTAAAGAAGTTACCTTCAACTGAAGAAAATGTTGGTGCATGGGCCAGAAAAGGAAATGTTGATTCCTAACAATAGCCTTTGTTTCAGGTAAAATAAAAACTTTCAGCTCCTAAAATGATGAGCCACACCAATGGCTGAGGGTGCTGTTCTCTAGACAGTCTTGACCTGTTGTTTCCTTTCCTGTTTTCCTTCCTTCATTTCCATCAGGCTTAACATGCAACAGGTTAAAACACCTCATTCCTGTGCCTACACACCTGTCTGAATGTCTGGCATACAAAATCTTTCTCTTTATTATTTTTCAAAAACATAAAATCATAGAGTGACATGTTTATTGCTATTTTGTTATTAGTCATAATCTTGATGGTCACCATTATTGTTAGATTGAGGACTGTGACAAATGCAGCAGTGAAATCCTTATTGAAATGTTTTATCCGGTTAATTTACCAGTTTTTACTTTTCTCACATTCGTCTTGGCCCTGTGGTGACAATATATCTCACTTCCAAACTAGTAAAAGCCCTTGCGTATGTCTTTGCAAACCTTCCAAGATTACGCAATAATCAACTCAGACCAACATTCTTTTTTTTTTAACAATAAACAACAATACCATTGTCAGAAAAACTAATACTTTGGTTATTCAAATGTGATGTTTTTCAGTATTTCATATTACATGTATAATTACCATTATTGTAGGCACCAGAGGTGTAAAGTTTTAGGATGGTTAATGAAGTATGTGTAGAGATATTCTTAATTTTTTAATGTTTTTTTTTCTGTTTTTCTTTGGCGTGGTTTGCACATTTAAGAACTTATATGTAAAATCGAGCTGCACTCACTTCAACAGTGTTCATAGCAAGTCAATGGAATGATTACATTTTTTCCCATTTTTGTAAAGAATGCTTTTCTAACACAGTACTTCATCAATATGTCAGCACTTGTGCTGTCTCTGCTGTCTTCTCTACATTGATCTTCTGGTGGGAATGAACATAAACAAAATATTTTATATTTTATCAGTTATGTCATATCAACATAACAAAAATAATTCTTATAGTAACGAAAGAGTTACCTATTAATTATTTGCATTCTTTCAACTGTGTTTTTTAGCTTTCATTTACAACAGTGACGACTTCAGTCTGTTATTTTTTCCGAACTGTTTTTTGTGTTGTTAGACAACCAACAATATAGTATTGAGACATTTATGATGAAATCATTGCGTTAGACAAATAAACCAGGCATCATTCAAATTGTAGCTCTGGGAACACAGAAAGTAAGTAATTTTTGCCTGTGTTCTCCAAAAGTATCTGGAAATCTGGAAGAAAAATATTATTTTTACTCCATTGTGTGAAATATTGTTTAGGAGGACCTGTCTTTTGAACGTTTGAAGAATTTTTCCTGGCAGGGTTCCTGCCCCTACTGGGTCATGCTGCTGCGATGGTTCCTCTGCCTTAATAAACCTTGTATGATGTGCCCTAACATACGAACTATGTTTGCTAAAATAACAGAAGTTGTCGAAGTAAAAGTTGGACATTTTTAAGACTAACGGTCCTTCCGCATTTTAATGCAGAAAACCTTCCTAAGCCCAGAGCAAAGGTTGTCAAATACAGTGTATATAACATCTAGGTTAGTAAAACAAAATGTTTTGCCAAAAACAGCCTTGGTATTAGTGTTTTCAAATGACTAAACTGAGTGAGCGTTTTGTCAATTCGTACACTAGGACTACTGCGGCTGCTGCTACTAACACCTACTACTTGCCGTATCTTCAGGTGGTTCGGATGTTGCATTCATAGATCATAACATTTCAAATAACTGAATCAGTAAATATGATCCTGCTATTGTATCGAATCAGATGTGGTGAACACACACACACACACACACACACACACACACACACACACACACACACACACACACACACACATTTCAACTCCAGTTTATAAAATGTAGGTTTTCGCTTACATTTAAATTAAATTTAGACTTGGAAAAAGTTTGGGGTCTGTACATATTCTATACATAATGAAATCCGCTGCATGGGCCTAGATTATATTTATTTATTTGCAATTCTATAAATAGACCTTGAGACCTGGGGTAGACATCTGAATGTGGACCACACAAGTACGGTCTATGTAAGCGTTATTCAAATTCTCCCTTTGAACCGGAGCTGGTCCTGAAAATGGCGCCACGTGTAGATTTTGTTTTTTCTTGGTGGAAATTAGGAAAGCTTCAATTTTCAGTAGAATGTAAAGTGTACACGACGCTTAGGATATGCGTTATGGTATATTGACATCTGCTGTTAACATTTATCTAGTTAGGGTTACAATTATAATGAAAAGACCTGCGATGTTATGAAGGCTATTTCTGTTGCATGCTGCAATTAGCCTTTTTTGTGTTTCATTTGGCTACCCATGTGCAAATCGCATTAGTTTGTAACTAAACATGTACTTAAACAAAAGTGATTTAGGGGCGATTAAACCTAACTTGCAATCTTAACTAGATAATGGGTGGATGGTAATTATGAAAGAAAATAGTTTTCTTTCTTTTTTGTTTTGTTTTTCAGAAAAATCTTGTCCTCTCAACTTCTGTGATAATTCACACAACCTGTGTTTGGCAGATGGATGTAAGGCGTGGATGCATTTGGGAAGGTTTTCTCAGCGTCTCTTGGATTTTATTTGTATGCATCTCACAATCGTTGCCGCGCAAATGCCAAACAAATAACTATTTTCCTGCCACATGGAGGTTTCTCCGTTATAGCTACAGGGCTACCACTCAATGCCGTATATTTAAACTCTATAATAATTTGCCAAGTAGACACGGAGCAAATGTCTACTTTTCCTTCCGATACAGCGGAATCGGTGGGCTGCTGTTCTAAGTCAACTTTGAGAGGCGGACCCCCGCGGCTTAATTTCTTGTTTTAACTTCCAGTCGGAAACTAGACATTTAAAAGCGTATTTTTGTGA
This sequence comes from Megalops cyprinoides, assembly GCF_013368585.1. Taxonomy (NCBI): domain Eukaryota; kingdom Metazoa; phylum Chordata; class Actinopteri; order Elopiformes; family Megalopidae; genus Megalops; species Megalops cyprinoides. The sequence goes on along the minus strand of NC_050587.1, from coordinate 15,475,310 downwards.
CTGGTCAAATCGGTGCTCCTCTGTTCTTATTACGGGGTCCTCTAGGGAATTCCGGGTGAGTTCTCTGTTCCATCCAAACGGCTCTCTGAACTTGACCAGTAAGCCCACGGAAAACATTACACAGCAGGCCACGAGAGCCTGGGGCAACAATGTTTCAGTTCTGTTTGACTTGGATCTCCATTAGCGGTCTGACCGAATAAAACGAACAAACACTTCACTTATTTCATAGCACAAACAAATTGGAAAGGACTAAACAGATTTGATCATTCTGAAACATGGACTTTGAATTCAAAAGATAATAACAGTTAAATCTGTCAAATCAGTCATTAACCCCAGGCTAAAACACTATTATAGGCAGAAATAACACGAAGGTTGCCACTGCGTTACAAAAATGCCTTAGGTGGAAAAAAAATAATAGGCTATCCAAATAAAATTGTCATGGCTTCAATTCCACTCAGATTGAACACGAGATGATTTTGAATTTGTAACCTATATGCCTTTATGTAAAAGATTCCGAGACTTTTTTATACTGAAGCCCCAAATACTACTGCTCCTACTACTAATACTACTACTAATCATCGTCATCGTCGACGTTGTCGTATTAACAACACGGATGCCACAGGGTATGGCTAAACAATTGACATTTTTAACAAGAAGCGCCATCATTATAGATATACTGCCCCCATAGAATATTTCAATAATTTCTACTTGTGTTTCTTTTATGTATTTATTTTTGGCGGAGGGCGTTTTGAATTTATTGCGTTCAGAATTTCTTCAGAACCCTCAATGCTGGCGTAAAACACAAGAATATCAGGCTCAGAACAGACAGACCTCCTGGCTTTTGTCGTTTATTTTCTTTTTCAACAAGGAAGAAAATGACCCGAAGACCTATGGCAACGCCGGTGACATGGAGTGACATTTATTAATTGAAAAGGCGCTAAGGCCAACTTCACTGGATAATCTATACCCCTCATTAATTGCCACTTCCTTTATATTTCAGTTTTTAACTTATCTGTTTTAACTATCTACTTTCTAGAGCTTTATAAGTAGTATTTGGACTTTTATTATATTTTATATGACGTGGTACACAGTACCCACCAAACTGGAACAAATAATATTTTAAAAAAATCCTTCACACCTACAGTTTACATTATGTTTAAATACATCTTTCATTAATTGCTGAAACTCTTTTGCCCTCAGTGCGAGCAAACATAATTATTCACTTGCAATAACGTTGTTTCGCAACCTTGAATTTATATTCGCTCCCGCTGGCGTTGTAGTGTGAATAATCCCTTCTTCTGATGAATTATTCCATATATGTAACGCTCTCTCTGCAGTATTTCTGGGGAGCTCTAGTGGTTTTTTGTAATTTTGGGGATAGTTAACGCAAAATTAAATGACAAACCTACTGCAGTTTAACTGTCGTATATGCACAGTATCAAGAAAAGGATACACAGTGATTGAAAATTACTTAAATGGCCCTCCGAATTTTTGCAAAAGTAATACAAATGATTAAGCAATATATCATTTATTTGTGCATAATTCTTTTATGTATTTATTTGATATCATTTTATTTATTTATTTTTGTTTTGTTTTTGCAAATAAACTACCACCAGCAAACATACTACTAGGGTGCAATTAGAGAACATTCAGTCATGCTTGTCAAATGTACACGGAGTATAGACAGGTTCCCCAACACCCATGCAGTTGTGTGATCTTGCAAGACATCTTGCTGTATTTCTGACGGTGGGGACCACACTCGTTTCATACTACAACAGCACTTAATGGGGGCCATCACTGTTTGACTCAGTGAGATGAAACAGATGAATATGTGCACCCTGGCATACTCAATCAATATTTCATGCAATTATATGTTTGACTGATTACCATCAGGACCCCCAGGATGGCCCAGCAATGCAATAAATTGGATCTTCATACATTCTCTTAATTTATGGTTAGGCTGGGCAGAGCTGCTTTAGTTCTTAAGCATTTTATGTTGTGGTAGTGTCAGTCTTTGTAACGATATCATTGTACACAAGTTTTCAGTTGTGGGATATATTGCATTGGATTTTGACTTGAGAGCTAATATTGCTTTCCTCAGTTTGCACAATATGTCTGACATCTGAATGCACCTTGTATGAAGTTATGACCTCAAATGAAACAAAATTGTCAATAACCTTCATACTGCATATTCATTTGCATATCTGACTACATTATCATTGATTATGGTGAATCTGACAGGACGTAAGATGTGTTTGCAAGAAACGATGTAGAAAGCATTCTGTAGGTTATTGTCCATTTATCTGATTTGAATCATTTGAATTTTGCATGGTGATTGCTTTCTTGTAAACCTAATTTTCACTTTAGAAACATTAGAAAGTCGTAAGTATGTATTCACATACATACTTCAAACAATGCATAATAAGTAAATATAATGATTGTTAAGTATGATTATTAGTGATGTTAGCGTTGATGCTACGAAACCAATATTTATTCACTACATTTATATATATATATATATATATATATATATATATATATATATATATATATATATATATGATTATAATACATAGTAAATTCATATTTTTAATATAGTTAAGATGATATCTTAATAGTGTATCGCGATATATGTTTGTAATTCCTGGTTTGCATAGAAATATAAATAATTCTACATTGGCTGCTCTTGCAGGGCCCCCAAAATGCAAATGGATCTGTTAACGCTGTGAATTGAGGTGAGATCATCATGTCGTGATAAAAATGTGTCAAGCCGTAAATCCACAATGAATGCATTGCTTGATTTTCCCTAAGGTGGAGGCGTCCCATCTTTCAACTATCAACTCCAACAGGTGCCACTGAAGCCAGATGAAATACTTTTTCAGAACATAACTGTCAAAAAATGGTCTCTTTCGGCGACAGAAATTTCACTTGGAGTTACTTCAAGACACTTAGAACAGACTAGTCACAGAGGCTTGTAAGAGTTAAAATCCCATAAAGGCACGAGCCCCTAAACGCATCCGCCAAAACGAAAATAAGAAGATGGATTGCATAGTTAGTATTAACCACAAATTTATGTTCAGTAATTTTCGGTTAATTGGTATTTTGAAGAAGAGCGTAATATATTATGTATGGCTTATTTGAAGTAGGCGAGTCTCATTCAAAAGTTCTGTCAAATAACTTACAAGAAATACTTTATTGAAATAACTAAACTTGTTATTTAATCAAGAGTAGTTAAGGGCAACGTTTACATATGGAAATAATCAGAAAATACCCGGTGCGATATAGTGGAAAACATCTCAGATTATAATAAAAATTAGTTTTAAAAAAAGTAATAAAAAGTAGCCTACATCATATGTTTAAGAAAATATTTTGCCTATTCACCATACATGGATCGATTGATTGGCTGTTGTATAAAGGAAAATGAAAATGTCTTGTAAAACACTTGCGTTTATTGAATTAGTTTGCAGACCTTTGCAGTTTACACAACTGGTTTCCTTAAAAGGCATTTCAAGTTTAGACGAGCCGTTCCTCCTCTCTTCCATTTCAGTTACAATTGGATCTACGCTTCCAGATGATGGTAAAACTTCCACGGGTGGCTAGGGAAATAAAGAATTCAACTGAAAAACACTGCCGTAACAACATTCGTTAAGAAGAACTGCACGCAACCGTTCCATACTGTATTTAGAATATAGGAAACACTGTTGACGTTCACTTAAAATAAAATGCGTAATCCCACCTTTGATCCGACTCTTACACGTGAATCACACATCCTGAAAGAGCGCAAAGCAGACCAGAGGCAATTTATTCAAACTTCAGCGGAGAAAAAAAGTGGAAGTATTTCCTTGGCTTCAGGCAAAACAGACGCGTCTGCTTTCTTCAATCACCTCCCACAATATCGTTTTTTCTGTTGTATGCGCCACATAACACACATTTTCTCTATATTGAACAAAACAACTATTCATATCTGAACCGCAAGGAGGCTGTTATTCGTTAATATTTTACATTAAGCAGTGCAACAACTAACCATATGTTTTTGCCATTGGAATCAAATAACACGCCTAAAGAATGAATTGCTTTAACACTAAGAACTCGAGCAACATTTTATACACTACAGGGAGTCGATTTGCACCAATTTCTCCAATAACAAACTGTTGTTTTCTTTGAGACCGTCCCCCCAACGAGACCAACTCAACTGCTTCTCTGCATTCACGCATTGTTATTAGAGAAATATAGTCTGTAATTCTCCTCCCACGGCAACAAATACACTGCCTCACGCTATAAGCATGAACAAATGTAAGACTTCAACAAAAAAGTTACATAATTTGCATCATATGCACAATTCAGTCTAAAATAGATAACTATTTGTTTACTCAGTTTGAGAGAAAGGAATGATATTAATGGGTTCATTTCGTAATTCCTATTCATTTGGACCTGCAAACACTGCCCTACCTGTAGCCCACATCTGACCACCACATGCTCGCGCTCTCCGACTGTCTTGCGCCTATCCCAGTGCGGTGCAATGACCTCACACATGCATCTTCAAACATTACTATTTGACCGCAAAAATGCATTGAAAACGCAACATCTGTACTTGTCTTCAAATTAAATCCCTGTTGTTTTACAATATATATTACTTGCACCCTTGACATCTATAGTAGCTAGATATATGGTAAACAAGGGGAAAATTCCAGCGTTTCCCAAAGGGACTTAACGGGTGCCTACAACACAAAACTGATTTGCCTTAGTTTACAAGAAGAAATTCCCAAGATTTCTATCAGTGAAATTATCCATTCGGCTTCACCAGAGTTAACAGATGACTATCTGCTTGCTATCAGATAATGTACTGAAATGGCATGTCATTGTGTTCGGTTTAAAGATAAGGTTTGTTTTATAAAATGTTTGTTTCTGTGCACAATATAATCTAATCTTGACACACATAATGAATAGTCATTAACAGTACAAAGCTCGTGAAATCGTGCGCATTAGTTCAAGGGAATACTTTGGTGTCATATCGAAATTGCTGTACATGTAAACCAATTTTCTCGACAGAATGGTAAACACAGACTCGATTGAACGGCGAGATGAAAAAACACATGGAATATCACAAACATTTTCCCAAACTGCAACAGACTTCTTGGCCAATTAAGAACGGTTTGCTTTGAATGGCAAAGGAAATAGCTTTCCTTGCTGCTAAATGTCACAAAAATGCACCCAGGGCACAAAATGACCACTTTGTTTTGTTTTGTTTACTTAAACCTGTTTCACTTACCTTAATCGCAGTTTCCCAGAAGAGTATACGTATTTATCACTTCAAGAGTAGACTAAAGTAAAATGTTTCGTACACGTTTTCCTAACATTAATTTAGCCTAGTAGATGGTCATTAGTGTACTTAACTAATGATTATTTGTCCTTCACAGTGAAATAACGGAGCTGCAAAGCAGAATTTGTGGTTCCTATTTTCATGGTTGCTATTTTTATGTATGAATGCATGTACAGTATTTAGGCTACATGTCCACGCATGTATGCATTTAGAACTGAAACCTTTCGAAATATCAACTATCCAAAATTAAAACAGGACTTAACATGCAGCCGTGAGAACTGTATGATATTAAACATCATCATATCAGAACAATAACGCAACAAGTCCAGCACTGACAGAGTAATATCCTCAAACGGCATTTATTGGATCTCAAAGTGCCTTCATTAGAGCGATTTAAATTGTGGCAATAACAGAGATGTTTCTGCTTTGCACAAGAAAAGAAAACATTTCAGAAATTCAGTTAATCTATCCCAGTAGACGAGGTCGTGACAGGACCACGTGCATAAATATTGAGGGTATTATTCTCAGATTTAGACGTCAGCCCAAGAAATGCCTGAGACGGGAGGGGAGGTCTGCCGTGCTTGTCTTTTCCGATGCCAAGGTTTTGGTAAGCCCCATTTGGAACAAAGGAGTAGGAACAAGAGTGATAGGGGGCATCTCTGGATCAATAGAGGGAAAGAACGAGGGAGAGATTACATGTTTGCGCCTAACAGCGTATGAATCATTTCTGCCGAAGCTGTGCTAAAATGATTCAAAAATAGAAAAGAAAACGTTTAAAATATCAAACTCAGCTGCTACAAAGGGATCATTGCCTGCCTTTAACAATGTGAAGATTCTAACAGCAGAAAATTATGAAAAGGGCAGAAAACTTAATGGATATCAACTAGTCCTGTATCTTTGAATTACAGCTTCATATATATGTTTTCATGTAGCTGTGGGATGTTTCTCCCTTCTTACGTGGTTTGCTTCCATAATTTCTCTTGGCCTGAAGTCACATTATTTGTAGTGCTGAAAAGAGCACAGACATTGCCAAAAATCACATTATTATTTTCAGATACAGCTTTTAGGTCCTATTATCTGTATTTGGGACAAAAACTTTCATAAAACTGGGTTACTTTCTGTTTTTGGAGTGCTGTTTCCATAGAGTGCTATAGGTGTTTGTATACTTATATCTATTTCCACTCAAGGCAAATGTTCATTAGATTTTGGGCCAAAACAAATGTTCTACATCAAAATGGCAAGAGTCATAATTACAAACATGCTAACATTTTTGGATACAATTTATATCTGTATCTCCTTGGGTAGCTCAGAGTCAATTGCATGGCTAATTTTGCAAGTTAATCGCAAGCTGTCTTTTTTCCCAGCTTTTATATATATATATGAATTCCCATTCCTATATCCTGAGGAGATAAACGATATAGTATCTGCTTTGAATAGGATTTTCAATCTTTTTGCTGGGGTTATGTGCTACCTTTCTAATGGCTGACCATGTTAGTCTTGACTCTAAGCAAGATAGTCTATGCCTGTATTCTGCTCTTTGAGTAGACAACAAATTGAGCAGGATAAACTGAACTAGTTCAGATGTAGGCCATTGCTCTAAGCCCTACACCACACAATGACCTAGCATTGGGAGAGCCAGTATATGTAGTGAAACCCACTGACTCTCAGATAGCATACTGCTGACCAGAGCTGCCACACATCTTCATTGACATGTCAAAGAAAAATCTGCCACCCCAAAAGACATGATCCCTGGCAATGGGGATTGGAGCCCTCATAATGGGTTAATTTACTACCCTGCAGTAAGAGGAGTCATTGTTCCTGTATATTAGGCAAAGCTAAATGGAGTGCTCCCCTTGAGTATTCTGCTGGACCATGGCAGTAGCCGAAGCCTAAGAGGCCTCGTGTGAGTGAACAAGAGGGGAGATCCTCTGCCACAGCCATCATCAGCAGCAGATAACTCCACTTCCTTTGTCCACTGCCATTCCAGTCCTCTTGTGTTTAAGTGTTGCTACAATAGCCATGGCATCAGCTTCATCCTCATGCACTACTAAAGAGAGGGGGTGAGTTCTCCAATCCTATGGTGTTTAACACATTTTTTCTTCTTCTGGTAAATGTGAACCTGTTCACCAGGTGGCATAAGGCTTCACGTTCTTCCAGGATGATACATCAGATACAGGAGGACATCTGTTTATTATTTCTTTCAGGTTGCTTGTTGACGAGAAGGTTCCTAATTTATTGAGATGGAGTACCATGGGGTCAGCTGCAGAACATTATGAATTGACACATGGGGTAATGGACTCCAGGTTCCAGCTGTAACTGAAATCATCAGTGCTGATTCAACTGGATGACAGGATGAGTGTCAGAATTCACAGGGTTACCCTTCAACCTCCTTCTGTTTACCAATGAGCCTTAAGAAGATCCATATCAGACAGATTTGCATAGAAACTGTGTTCACTATTAACCCTTGGCCGCTACTAACAATTGCAAGAGGACAGTGAAGTCACAAAATACATTCTTACACCTTTAGCGTACACAGGCTACAGATATTATGACATGCCCACTATATTAATCAATGAATTTCATGGGGGAAAATTTAGTCACAATCCATTTTGTTACATACTATTACTGTGATGTCTTTACCAGCCTATGCAGTTTGAACTAAAGCACTCTCTCTTCTTTGTGTACTTAACTGTGCAAATTACAATTGTAATAATATGGAAACATTTTCATCAGATCACTCTTATTAAGACCTATTTAAGTTGCAGTCATGTTAGTTAGCTAGCATACCTCCAATGGTTTCTGTAATTCCTTTCAGCTTGTTTGGAGATTATTTAAATGTTTTCAAAATTCCATGGGATACATTTTAAACAAAGCAGGAGCGAAAGATATGGGGAAGAACAGAAACTCTGAAATATATAATTACTTTAAAGAAAGAGAAGAAGATGATTTGGAGCAGAGAGGGATGTCCATCATGCAGCTACAACAGACTTTGGTTCAACAGATAGGAGTACTTTCACCAGCTGCTGACAATGCAGATGGTGTAGGAAAGTGATGAGATAGGCCCTTCTATCTGGTTGTAGGTCATCAGATGATGAAGCTGCCAAATCTGCCAATCTTTTGCCAACTTGTTTGTGGCACATGTAAATTTTAAAAATATCCAGAGACATTTAGAGACACAAAATCAAATGAAATATTCCCCTTGACAAGAAATGTGAGGTGATTCAGTGGGGAGTGGTTCACCAAAAGGATCTCTGGGGAGCTTGGGAATGGCTGATTCAAATGGAAAAAAGATTCAGTATTTTTCTTTTGTTTCCACTTTACACGTGTTCAATCTGGGCCACCAATACTACTATAAAATCAGCGATGCATAAACTTGAGCGATCTAGTTTAGTTAGTTTTACATTTAAGTTTTACAGGCAACACTCATATTTACATGTTACAAGTCCAAATCCTCCCAAGAACATTCCACGATATTATTTTGTTGCTTAATAAGCCTCTTTGCATGATCTTATTCTCAATTTGGCATGAATTACAGACATGTCACACTATTTTAACACGTCAGTATAACTAATGCCAAGTCTAAAATCTTTTATTAATTGGTCAGATAGAATCTAACACATATTAAATAGGTATTATATGTTCTTGGCATTAATCTGGCATTTCCTTTTAAAATTAAATGAGATGAGCTTTATTATTTCATTTATTCTGTTTTTGCCTAATTTTATTTGTCTACCCATAAATGTAGCCAGCTAGTTAGCTTGCAAATTCATTTATTGAACGTCCTGAAACATATTATGAATAAATTAGTTGGTTGGAGCATCTGACTAACGAAGACAAAATTTACAAAAAAAGAGTATGTGGTGTTCAATGTTTGGGTGCTCTTAAGGTAACGAAAACTTGGAGCAATAATGTGGGTTATCTTCCATTTTAACTTTAACTCACTTTAAAGATTATTACAGCTTATGTCAACAGTGTTACATAGAAATAGATATGGTGGGGGAGCAAAAAAAATTGTTCTAACCAGTTTGGAATGTTAGCAGGTGCCTGCCCCACAGAAAGTATGTGGTGCTAGCTGGAACGAACCCGTAAGAAAAAAAGTTGGCTTGAGTTTTCTTCTGGCCAATGCACACACACCAGTCCCACAATCATATGGACTGTACGATTCTGATATAGAAACACAAGGCTGTAATCTCAGCTACCTTAAATAAAGGGTCACAGTTGAACTTTGGTTTGGTCAAAGTGTAGTTGTAGAGTAGTCTCAGAGGCCTAAAGTAATGGATTACAGGTGCTAACAGGTGCTAACTGTTCTCAAGTACATTTTAGCAGTATTTGTACAGTACTTTCTGAGTATTCGTAAATGACAATAATTTTACTTTTATTCATGTATCTTTTGAATTTGAAAATAAATTAGTCTACTTTCTACATCCACAAATTTTCTTAAAATTGAGTCTGTTACATGTGTGCTAGCACACAGTCTGTTACATGTTCTTGCTAGCACACAGTGCATCAAAAGCAATGCTGCACTCACTCATTGCTTTGCCAACAACTGTGCAGTTTCTTCTACTCTTACTCAAGTAGTTCCTGGGATGAAACTTTTAATTCTACTTGAGGAAATGTTTTCTGAAGTACCTGTACTTCTGCTTAAGTAGGTTAAGTAAGTTCTCTTTTTACCACTGGGGTAGACCTAAGTCAGTGTGGTGTCTTCTTTGCATTCAGTTCTTAAAGGTTTGTAAAGGTGAAAATAAATATTTTTGGATTATAAAGGGACCTTTTATGAATGATAAATGTCATTCCATCTTATGGAGATTCTGGCAAGTTTCCTATGATATATTGCATGTATTTTCTCTTTCCAATATTATTCATATGTTATTTTGCTCAGCAACCTGGTGTCTAGTTACTCCAGTGTAATATGTTCTTTAATTTGAAAACATAATGTGGTAATTCAACTGTCCTTTTTCTGTGACTCACCACTTTTTTCATTCATTTCCACAATCACAAAACCCATTTAGCTATATATAACTACCTGTATCTAGCTCTCAGAAATATTTCCTGTTACCTAAGTAACAGGGGATTTATACAAATGTATCCTTTATTTTGCAGCATACATCTTGGAGATCAACATGGCAGGACCAACAATGTAAGTAATGTAACTGAAGTTGTGTATTTAAATGACAGAGTTGACTATAAATGATGTAACACTGGTAGTAGCGCCCAGCTAAACATGTTGAAGTAAAGGAGTGTGAAAACTGTTTTACTAAACTCTTGCATGAAGACTCACCGCACTCCATGAAAAAGTAGTGCTCCAGTGCCGTTCATTGTTATTTATAATGAGACTCAGTAATGTTACTTCAAATGACCAATTTTCTTGAAAATCTACAAGCAGTAACATGCACCTCAGATTTAGATGGTGCAATTTTCCTGCCTCACTATGACATTTTGGTAACGACCCACATAATAACACTAAATGTCTAAACTATGAAGCCTCAGCCGACATCTTAGCTATTGCTTATACATATTCGACACAGACTGCTATTAAAAGTTATGTGCAGAACTGTTGTTGTTTTCTATATGCACATGTGTGTGGTTATAATGCACTGCTAATGTAATGTAAAATACCAAAAGCTTTGATCTTTTACTAAGGTCCTCTTTTAGATAAAGTTCCTATCAAGGTTATCCTGAAAGTCTCATGAAGCTGCACAGTGTCTACTTCATAAAGTCAGAAACGAGATAAAACCAGGTTTCTGGGTGAACGATTTATGCTGTGCGATTAAGGCAAGGGCTTGTGTACAGCTGTGTTTTGAGTACACCGTAGCTGCAAGGCTCAGTGCATTTCAAAAGTTCATCAATATTTTCTTTGACCTTTGACATGACCCCACATTAAACAATGGGTTTTTGGGTACACTAAATGACCACATCTTGCTGTCGTTGCCAAGTTAATGAGACCATGTCATCTTTAGTTTACAGTTCAGTCATAAAGCACCCAAGTGGAAAAATGAGTCAAGGGCCGTTGAGGAGCCTCACGCGAGGTTTCAAAGAAGGGGCACTCTGATTCCAGTGGGCTCTCTGCTATAATTTACTGCTGCATCGCTCCCTCTTGCTTCATTTTCTCTTTATTCTCTGTATGCTTTTTGGATTTGGCACAGGTATCAACAGAGGTAGCTTTAAGAATGTCGCAGCATCTCAGAGAACGCATTTTATAAAACAACAGTCATGATAACTTTATTGCATCACTGCATCTTTGGCTTGTAAATTATTATTTTTAAAATACGTCCAGTGAGTTTTAAAGAATGGTCACTTCCTGTGTGCAAGATGAAACTCTTTCGGTATTGTAACAATGGCCCCTTTTCAACAGAAATCAAAAAATATGGCGCTATGTAACAATAATAATTTCATATTTACCAAAGTCCAGTCTTAGTAGTTATCATCAGAATTTGAACCTTCATATCCCTTCACAAGAGCTCTATATTTTTTCGGAGCACATTCCATAGAGTGAACACGAGCTCTCTTTGGGGGGGAATAAAGCAACATTTGCAAAGACACCAGCTACCAGGAGACTGCAAGTCAGAGTGAAAAGCTACATAGACCCTAATGGTTTTTCCATCTACAAAAACAGTGCTTCCGTTTCTTAAGAAAACAAACCTGGATATATACCTCAATGGTAAGTACCCTGGAGGCCCCCAAATATGTCCACCAAGCTTTTCATTCTCTGCTTTCTCACCTCAGTGACCCTGCCACCCCACTCACAGAATAACTTCCACTCCGAGTTCAGTTGCTAGCATTCAGATCTCACTGCTCACTCTCAGTCTTTTTTTATGTACTTTTCAGGTTCGTTTGGTTTTTCCACCGCCCCCAAAAATATCAATCACACTTGAATTTCTTTCAGTCCTGTTTGTTTTGCCCATGTACACTGCACTGCACTGTGTTTAAGGAGATTTCTTTTCTGTGGCCTAGGGTAGATAAACATTTTTACGTACCACTCTCTTTCGGAACGTGGCCACCGTTTGATGTGTATAACATGGAAGCGGGATGCGTGGAGTCAGTGACGTGTGATCTGTTACAGGGTTTGGAACTCTGCCCCAGATAATCACCCTTATTTTGCTAATATGGGATTTTAGACTGGGGTCAGTGTTAAATACAGTACTGTACACGCGTTTATTCTGATCCATGATGTGTTAACGTCAATTTTGTGACTTAAAACTGCACTGGTGTGAAGATCACAGAAAGACAAGAGAAGTTTTGTGTTTTTATGTAAAAGTTTGTTTTTTTTTTTGGGGGGGGGGGGGGGGGGGGGGGTCCTTACAGTTAAATCATGATGTAACATTATATTATCATCTGAAGACACTATATACAAGATGCTCAACAAGCCTTTTTTTTAATCAATTCTGATTACCATGATGAAGCATGTGAACACAAAAAAATAATACTTGCCACTGAAAGGTATGTCAGAGTTAAGGACATGCGACACAATAGTGGAAAGGAATTCCACCTTTAAAGTGATTTCAGTTCAAGAATTTAGCATTTTAGAATGGTTAGATCCCTAGAATGTGTCTAAAGACCTTTTAAAATTAGTTTATATCCATAGATGAAAAACCACTCAAATAGAGTCTCATATCTCAAATGTAAAATGTAAATACTGTGGATAACCATCATAAAAATATTCACATAGCATATTCTAATATATGATCATATGTTTAAATAATAATATATTATAATGTGCCTGTGTCCTAGAAACAGTTTTGTTTTGGGTTTGTCTGTTACATTGTGACACTTGTAAGCATGGACTTTTCACTTTTGTGCTCTTTTTATTAGCTGGCGATTTTGGTCAACCAAAGGTTGGCTGGATTAGGGTTGTAGTGGTGGTCACCAGACTGTGGTGTTCATATCTTCAGGGAAAAGTTTTAGATTTGTCTCCAGACTCTTATCTCCTGTCTGTTGTCTTTCCCATGTATCTGCTTGTGGAACGGTCTGAGGTCAGATAAGAGCGGCAGTAATTACATGACATTTGTGAATGGGTTTTCGGAAGTGGCTCCCAGGAGCTCCGTCTCTGCTAACTGCTAAACGCCTCAGGCAACCTGAAACAGACAACAGAGAGAAACAAAATGAAATCAAGTGAAATGTAAAGTTCATTATGAACATGAAGTAGCATGTGCTGCATTGTATTCCTATCACTTTAAACAATTCACTAATTATAATTAATAGCAACAAAATATATGAAAAAATAATCTTTCAGATCCTATTAGGCAAGTGAAGGTGTGTGTGTGTGTGTGTGTGTGTGTGTGTGTACGTGGATGTGTGGTAGTGTTGGTTTTCATCTGCCCAGCTGGAGAAACAAGCGCCACTGCAGCACTTCCTGTTAACAGGCCAGATTGGCAGCTCCGCTTGACCGCTGACCTCTGGGGTGCACCGTATGTTTCTGACTATCCTACATCAAGGAGCTTTTCTCTCACAAATTCTCAGCTGTGCTATAGTTAAACATGTTTACACACTCCCTGAATGCTGATATATAATAAACAAGAAAACTAAGAGGTAGCAGCAAATTAAGGTTCAATTAAACATCAATGAATAAGTAGTTGCTTTTTTTTCATATGTGCTACATTAAAAGCTTCAAGGAGCTTGATTCTACTCATGTTGAAAATATTTCCTCTAGCTCATGTGACCCTCAGTTCAGATGGCTACATTTCACATCCTCATTCTAAGCTCTGTGAAGACTGATGTCCCACCCTGAAGTATCTTTCTCCAATGAGAGCCAATGAGAGAGACCAAATCTCTAAAAACCTGGCTTCTCCCAAGGGCCAACAATACGACCCAAACTTCAAATGTTTGTCATTTGGGATTTTACAATGAAAATCAGCAAGAAAGCTTCGCCCCATCATTCACCCTTTAACTTGTGTCAGGGAAACTGAGGGAAGTGTTATCTGTTGTCTGCCTCACTGTTACAGTATGTCTGCAAAGCATTGTTTCATCGAGAATTGAGCCTGAATACCATTAGAAGCCAAAACGTCTGATGTGATGATCTCTTTTTGGATACTGGTATTTTGGGAAAAGAACAGTATTTCAGTTGGAGAAAGTAAATAGATGGGAGCTTTAGCAAGAGATCTGGAGGTGCTGGCCTGTCAGATCAGTGAAGACAATCGGGGGGGGGGGGGGGGGGGGGGTGCTCTGACAACAATGTAATCATGAAGTTTAGAAAAAGAGAGAATTTCCTAGGATTGCCGTTCATCATGCACCATTTTTGTTTGTCTTCAATTTAACACATACATGCACACATATGTGCATATTTTTTCCATACAAAGGTTAATGCCAATTTCTTTTGCATTTGTCATGTGAAGATTGTTTTTGATAAAAATTAGATATGATAGGGTATTTAATGGAATGCAAAGAACCTACAAAGGAAAACATTGTTGGGATTGAAACGCATTTATTTTTAAAAGGACACACATGCAAACACAGTCCCAACAGTTCACAAACTTTGCAGTGTCCACAGCCTGAAATTACTGTTGTTTATGGACATGTGTACAAATTAAAGAGACGTATTCATAAGATTCATATGAAATGGAATGGATTAGCAAAATACAGTCTATTTCCAATGCATTTCTCTCCTTCTCAAATACTGGCAAAAACAAACCCAGCTGATAAAATATCCTCTTGTGAGATGCTTGCAAAACACACAGGAATGCTTATAAAGAACAATCCAATCACATTCAAATTAATTCTGCAGACAAAAGTCCCAACGTATATAAAATATCTTGAGACAGTGTTGTATATTTCATGAAACAAAATGAGAAAAAATGCTTACCAACTTATAACTAACCATTTCACCTGTCATCAACTATTTTTTATATATATTTTTTCTTTGTAGCAATAAAGACCACAATGAAGTGTCTCCTCACCATTAAAAAAAAAACTTTAAACTATTGTGTAATTTTCACAGAAAACACCCTTATCACGTTGCATATAGCATACATGCTCCATTTTATGTAATTGAGACCAGTAACCAGTAATGTTTAAATCTATAGCACTCTAAAACTGCATTAACTGAGGGGAAGGGAATTAACGGCACTGTGGAGATCAACAGGCTACAGAAAACAAACTTCTTTACTTAAAGCTGCCTTCATGCCCCCAACACTGATTAGAAAGTGAACAAATACTTCTGTTCATTGAAAATAATGCACTTATAGTATTCAAGCAAGTGTTTCTTATTTCATTATTTTTTAATATTTGAAATCATTTAGGCATGCATAAATCCAATATTAAAATGTAAGCAACGATGTGTGGACTCAAAATTGTTAGAAAATTTAATGATTTAACAAGTCTAAATTTGTACAAATCATGTCAGCTTTTTTCCATTACCACACACAGTGTAGATGTCTACAAGGTGCTATGGCAAAACTCTTCCTGTAATGCTAATGCTGCACTGTATTTACAGTGCATGTAATGTTTTTATACATTTGTAACTTAGCATAAATGGCATTAAGCTTGTAATTATATTGGTGAATACAATTTAATCACATTAAAACATAGATTTATCCTTTAAATCCAATGAATTTTAAGGTAGCTTTGTTTTTTCATACATTAACAATTAGCAGGTCCTTAAATTATTTGAAGTACATTAGGGTTTTTAACATTAGACTTTTTCACACAACGTTACAATGGTTAATTAACTGCTAATTTACTTAATGCTATTTACTTTTGTTAGAAGTTTCTCATTAGTTTTGTGTTGAATAGTTTAGACAAGTTCAGAACACATGTATCTGTTTTCTTTTTTTTTCATTAACTAAGCCCTGCAATCTTTCCTTAGTGCATTTTTAACCTTACGATGTAATGACCATTTTGGGTTTTTTGCCTCACCTGGTTTTGTTACACAATGGCTCAGAAATCTCAGGACCACAACAGAGAAAAACACAAGCTTCCGATTGAAACAAGTAATGGCAAATAAACATTCCCAGAGAAAAGTTTAATTTCCATGAAAGACGCTTGCAGCCACACTTTTAAATTTCTGAACAACCACTAGTTCTGCCTTTTTGAAACCCACAAGGGAAGAATTACCTTTTCATTCTGATAAATTTGCGCTTACTCAGTATGAATTCAGTTTTGCATCAGCTTCAAGGGTGGGACATCAGGCATCGAAATGTTGCAGGTCTGCTGATTTAGTGAGTCCTGCTGCTGTTTCCTCCCACACTTTCTCTAAACCTAATTAGCCCAGTGGCAATCTGGCTCTGGAATTAACCTGCTTGGCAAAGCTAATGGGGTGAGATTTACAACAGATGTAGAGCTGGGCATGCTCTTAGAAACAAACATACGTTAATAGCAAGGTAAACAAGTGAGAAGATGTTGTTTTCCTCTGTGAGGAATGGAAGCAAAGGCCCAGGGAAAGATAGCAGGAAACCACAGGGGGAATAAAGCATCTCAGGAAATATTTTCTGCCCTTTACAGTAATTTTTGAACTTGCTCCTTTGGTAGGACATAACTGTAGTCACAGTAATGTTTTCAGCTGCTTTCTCATGAACCTTATCCTGATAAGGGATAGAACCTTGTAAGTGGTTTCCCATCACTTACCTGGTAAACAAAGAGGATAAAATGTTGTGTTGTTGAATTGTTAAATTTCAGTAGAAATTCAAATACTGCTGGGCTGAGGTCAGTTTAAAAACATGGACATTCCTTTTTGTTAAGAGGTTTTGCCTTTCAGAGGGTTTGACCATTATGGAGACCCAAAGTGTGAAACGTGCTGGAGTATAGAGATCTACAGAGTTGGGACCATGCCAGGCAGTAACAGTTAAGCATCGCTGCAGCAGGGGCCCTGCCTGAGGTTCATGCTGGGATGGGAGAAGAGCAGGATGGGAGGAGGACCGCGGAGGAAGAGGGATGAGAGTTCCTGACCCTGGCTTCGAGCAGATTCACACCCAGGCACCGACGCACCAGGGTGGCGCCGGTGCGGACCGCACAGCCGGCGGAGAGGCTGTCTGGTGATGGATGGATCCATCCCTTAAAAAAACAGCTTACAGTTTTCTGGCATTTCTGTCTCATGGAAGAACATTAAAATTGTATCATTCATGCATGACACCAGCTCTGGAGGCGGGTGGGTCATCTTCCATCAGACACCGCGTTGGGATTGTCGTCCTTGAAGAATAGCCTTCTGTTCTGTCTGTAACTGTATCATGCTTTGTCAGAAAAGTGTGAGCAGGATTTAACTTCTTTTTTCTTTCCATGCCTCCAAATAATTTTTTTCATTTTAGTCGCTGTCACACTCAGCGGTGTAATGGTGTGTTTGAATACGAGAAAAGTAAGTTGTGTAAATGTATTTCCCAACTTTAAGGACAATACATATTGCATGTTCAATTGAACCGTGGCTCAAGACAGGGATTTCTAGAACACAGAACAGTGTTGATTCCCTTTACAACTGTAGAATAGTGGTCTTGACACCATACCACAGCATGCCCCCTCCTCTCTCAGAACCACTGTTAGAAAGTCAGCACTCAAATCAATCTTTCAAGTGTTTGTTTATATAACAGCCTGACCCATAGGAAGAGCTCACCAGGAGAGTTGTAGAAAAACTTTTATTGTTCAGGGCCCACTAGATCTCAATAGGGTAACAAATCTGTAAGGCAAACTGCAGAAAAAAAAAAAAACGAACATCCCCTATCATGAGTAAATATTATTGTGTATGTCTTCACTGCAGCGATATTGAAATGTATTACATATTTGCTAGCAAGGTTTCCAAGTGAAATGGACAAATAATTATTTAATTATTTGTTCCCTTTGTTCATGATGGGCAATCAATTAGAAGTACAATATGCAAGAAGAATCAACATTCTTTGCCTATGATATGTTGTCCAGTCAATATTAATGTGTACAAAGGGCACATCTCTGAAAAATGATCTTCATACTAGTTTACCCTATTATTTGTATGCTATACTGTTGTGGACGTAACTCTAAAACTTTTGAAGTTCTCTGGAAATATTTCATTATTATGCAAGGTATGAAACCAGGGTTTAGTGGATGTCCTTCACAGTTCTGATTTATTAGTGCTTGGCATGTCCAGCCCAATGTTTTTTTTTTGTTTTGTTTTTCTTTTAGAAAAGACCCCTAGGTGCCCTTTAACATAACATGCTGGAATTTTGAAAAATGTGAACATATTCCAACAAATTCTGCTTTTTTTCCGTATCTGCCATGTGCTGTCATCCAGACACAAGCAGGGAGGATCAGAAATGATGGCAAGTGGTAAACGTTGTGCGGTAGGTATTCAGAGGCCAGCCTCCTCCTGTCCCTTCTCCTATTAATCCACACTGGGATCCCATATGTGGGAGTGTGGTATGGGAAGGGGCGGACAGAAGCTCTCTGCAAACTGTGTTATATTGCCAGTGCAGGGTTAATATGGTGAACAAATTGTTGCCGTAACATTGTGTTCTATAAAAAATGAATTATTTTGGGCAAATTTGTCTGCCCCTGGCTTTGAAGCAGACCTTGATCGTCCCCGTAACCATCGGAAACCCACCTAAAGGAATAATTACCTGACAAGAGCAGTTTCCCAATCTCTGCGCTAACATACAATAAGCTCATAAATGAAAACATATGGAAGCCAGTTTATTGAAAGTTAAAATGATTGAGTACCGCTATTAGAACAGGAAATAACACGGGTCAAGAAGTGATTTTGATTTTTTTTTTTTTGTTTTTTTGGTCGTCTCTTTCATTTGCCGGTGGTAGTACTTCTAATCTTTGCTATCAAATTCTTATTCACCCTTTTTTTTGTGAAATAAAACAAAACCGTGATACCAGAATTGGAGGATAATTCTTTAGTAATTGACTAAAAGGCAACGTGAAGGCTTTTTTTTCCCCCCTCTGGAATGTCCAGTTTAGCTGCTCTTGAAAGTGTTCCAAAGGCACCACACTCACTAGGGGTGTGTAACTTGGGTCCTCCGTTTTCAGATTTCTTTAGTCCAAGAAAACAAGATTATCCACTTGAACACATAATGAATTCCTTTAGGTAACTACGGTCTCACATGGAATGAAAACCAGAAGCACGCTAGCCCTACAGCACAGCCGTTTGGAATTCTGTCCCAGTTCTTTTGCACGCGCATCTTTTTCACTCTGATCCACGCTGTTGTGGCCTGTCCCTACACGTGCTGTTGTATTAGCAGGGTACATCATATTTATTGACTGTATATCATACTTTGATGTCCCCTCAAGGCACACCTTTAAGCAGCACATCTGCATTTCCTTCACCATCTCTTGTTTTCTGCTGCTCACTTCGCATGAATGCCTCCAATTTATTGTGTCTATAAAAAAGCATCAGCGCCTCGTATCTGTTATTGAAAGTTACGGCCAAACAGATTGGAGGCAGAATTGTGTTCCACATGCAAACCATCTTGCCAGAGAGCCCAGCACAGGATATCTCATGGCAAATAAACATTTCCAGGAAAAAAAAAAGATTAGCTATGGAGATTCACTGCAATTTCACATGGTTTTCAGCACAAGGAATGGTGGGAGGTAGCAGTTCCATTAATGAGAATGATAAAAAAGGTTGAAAGACCTGAACCCTTCTCTTCTATTCAAATCTGGTTCTTGGGGACAGCTGGACACCTCTGAGGCAGTAGGTTATTCTTAAAGAGTATAAGGGGGTGCATTCTAAACAAGGATGTCTAAACAAGGATGGAGAGCTTTGACAATTACTTTTTCAGAAGATAAAATGTGACATATACCATTGCAGACTCATCTGAAATGTTAATCACTATTTGTTCCCTCATCTCAGTTATCTACCAGTTCCAGCTTTTTATGAGGTTTGGCTTGAAATCTACAGAGCCAAAGCTGTGACAGTTCATGTAAGAAATGTATTCCTATTGATATTGTCATGTATTTTATGATGTCAGGAGTTTCTATTTATGTGTGATGGATACTTCTTTCACATGAATCCACTGGCCTTCTTTATTGTAGCGATTTAGAATTGCGATTACCACAAAAGCAAACCATATGTCAGTGTATTTGCAGAAGTTAAAAAAAAAGGTCTCTCGTGTGTGAACTGTGCTGGGGAATGGTTGACTCTGTTGACCTGGCATTGGTTCCCAGCCCTTTAGGTCTCTGTGATGGAAGACAGTTGTATTCTCCCTCAGACCTGTAGCCTCACTGTGCGTGTGCGCGAGAAGCAGTGCACACCTTTGGCTCATGTCCAAAGTTCAACCTGTGCTCCACAGCCTGGATGCGTGTCCAATTTGTCCAGGCTCTGCCATGGTGGCACACATTTTGCACAGTGTCCACTCGATTGCCCTGGACTCACTATAACTCACTGATAGGTTATGTGATTCTCAAGACAGAAAAAGAGTGAACAGAAAATTACCTCAATCTGTTAGATATGTGAGTATTTTGGTAAACTAAATATTAGTAAAATTCATAAACTAAGTGACAAGCTACTACATGTAACATGGTTTCTCTCAACAGTATCCTCTTAGCCGTACTTTTTGTGTGAAACTTCGTCATGGTATCAGAGCAGAAATCATTTACAAGGGAAAAAAGTGTTTGTTAGGCACCTCCTGGAGGAGCGCATTCTCAAAGGAAAGAAAAGGGTATTTCATGCATGATGGGATGTGAGTATTGATGGATTAATTCTGTCTGTTTCTCCACATTAGGGATTGCTCCTTAACCCTAACTGTCACCTTTAGCCTAACAAGCCCAAGCTCCGTGCTTTGCTTACTGCCAATTTACTTGCGTCTTCTTAAAGGAAAGACCTTTTTCTAGGGTTTCTGAGTTCTTGTGACAATGAGAACTGAAACGATGGCCGAAGCCAGAGCAAGAGCACGAAGCGTGTCATTGTGTGTTTGCTAACATTCCACACAAACATTCAATCTGAAATTGAAATACATTGAGAAATATGTTGTTAAGCCCAAGAATATATTACAAATATTATTAAAAAATGTTACTGTGAATCAGAAATATATTACATCAAAGTGGCAATAATTTACATGTATAATAAAAACATTTTGTGTGAGGTAAAAATTATACTCTCAAAATATATTTTAAATATATTTTTTGTATGGGACACTAATACCAATTATACATTCTTAACATTATCCTTCATGGAGATTTTCTAGGGAATTTTTTTTCAGTTTTTCTAAATATATGCTTATGTGTACCATTCTCCAATGTCTTTGATGTATTATTCATATGCATTGTTTTCCTTTGCATTCATTATGATAGAACCTCATTCATTATGCAATGCTGACCTACGAATTTTGTTAACATTGCACTGTTCACTGACTTGTTAACATTACACACTACGTGTTAAGACTGACTCACTCAGAATATTGGATAAAAAGGCACAAAAGTTCCAGATGAGAACCTCCTTGAAATTCACCTACCAGCTTAAACGTCTCACTGTCATGGCCCATTTAATTCCAAAAATGCCTTCAGTCCATACTGCCATGTGTCACTGAAAAATGCACGGCAAGACTAATCTAACACTGAAAGTTTTGAGAC
Organism: Megalops cyprinoides; assembly: GCF_013368585.1. NCBI lineage: Eukaryota > Metazoa > Chordata > Actinopteri > Elopiformes > Megalopidae > Megalops > Megalops cyprinoides. Next base: position 15,453,526 of record NC_050587.1, on the reverse strand, counting down.
AGGCTTAGAGATGTGCACCAAAGAGATGGGAAATGACTGCCAAGCACAGCAAGGCTAACCAAGTGGAAAATTACTGTAAACTGTAAAAACACATTTGAGGGAATTTACACTTGTAAACCTTTATAATGGCCAGTACTTTTCAAAATTTGTTTACACATCATTAAATTTGTCTTTTTATAGCTCCCTAAAACATACCTCCTCATTTCTCAGTGGCACCCATTGCATATTTACCCAGCATTTCCACTGGCTGAGGCCTGAAGCCATGTCCACATACCATGGGCTGAAAACATAGTTTAGTGATGGTTGTTCCAAAATATTTCTCAGAGGGTCTATAGAGGATGGTATTCACTTTCAAAAAGTATTGCTGTAGCCCACATTTGCTTTAGCCTATCAAATCGTGTCTCATCTATGCTTAGATTTCTTTCTGTTTCAAAACTGTTCAGTGACTATATAGTTACAGTAGCACAATGAAGCAATAAACATTTTTATCCAATAAATATAAACTAAAGGGCTGTGACAAAGCTATCCCTTGGAAGTGCAACGTGCATGATTGTATTGGAAAGAAATGGATTATGCTGTAAAAATCTTGGAATATTCTGTACCACTGACTATGTCATCAAATGTACACAAATAGTAACTGATGATTTCGGATTTAAAAAACAACAACCTTCCAGTCAAAACTAGACTCGTCAGACCAAAGACTTGTCCATGCTGATCTACCTATAACAGCCGTATTTGCCAAAGGAGGCGTTGCGCTAGCAGTGAGAGACACTCTCTGAGACACGAGTGAACTCTCCCAGGCAATACTCAAAATATGGTTCAAAACTGGAACACATGCCTCTGTGTTATTCATATTGTGTTATGAGTTATTTAGTTAATTCTTTGAAGAACTCAGACAGGCACTATTGTCTTATCATTAAATATCACACACTTTATGGGTATAGTTATTCCTGACAGGTTTCTGTCCATTTTTACAGCCATGCTTGAACTTTGACCTCAATCTCTGGTTCCTATTTTCAGTGTATATTCATAGTAGCCATGTTGACATTTTCTAGATAAAACAGAGGAATGGTAGCATCATTTATGTACAACATGGCATAGGAATTAAAGAGACCTAAGATGTACAACAATATTGTCAGTATATGCCAGTACTGCAAGTATTTCTGATAAGCTTGTGCCTGTTCCTTTGGCTCACCATATTGAAGAGGTATAAAGTGTGACAGGATTCATTACAAGTGTTATCCTACAGTCAACTGTGCGTGAAGGAAGGCACCTCTACCCACATAAAGATCTGGAGGATAATAAATAACTTGGACTGAGAGTCTATGGGGCCTTCCCTCCCTGGGTGCTTAATTGATGAGGAGACGGATGGATTCCCTTAATACATCACTTTCTCAGACAAGCTCTGATAATTTCTCTCTGAAGAGAAGAAAACAATTATACTGACAGATTTCTAAAATGATCTAACTTTCTGACACTGGAAACTGATGGCATACCAGCTATATACAAGACGTGGGTCTCAGGTAACTGGAACCAAATCAGAATGAGTGTTGTTATATAGATGTGCTTTAGTTCTCAAGAGGGACTGATTATGAAGCTGATTGGATTGTATGTTACTGATTTTGGGACAAAATATGCAAAGACTTTTTAAAAAGACAAAGACAAATTGGCATGAATGGTGTCAGATACCAAGGCTTTGTCCATTGTTGACCCTGTTCCAAATGCTGCTTCCAGATTCTGAAGAACATGGTCTCACCCAGCAGCCCAGTCCTCCAATGCAGAACTACAGAGATGCTCTTCTGCTTTTATTTACTCATGTTTTACATGAATGCCCGGGTCACTGTGCTTGTTCTCTGGGTGCTAGGCTGTGTCCTGGACCTCTGCCAAGATACACATATAATCGAGTTACTTTTTCTGTCATCCTTAGGCTCCACTGCTCAATTGAAACTGAAATTTCACTTATGGAGATATGCATTGGACTGCCTGTTTTCATGCAAAATATCTGAGAACACTAATGTCAATTGGGTGATTTATGGAGGAAGAGAGAGAGAAGTTGTGAGTGTGTGTGAGAGAGTACTTCATATAAACCTTTTTGAAAGATATAGTTTTGTTTTATTGACAAGGAAGTAAAATGAAAAACTATGTGGACACCAAGATATCTGCAAAAGACTGTGGCCCTGACGCATGGATGCCCCTGAGGTGACAGAAAAGCATAAAGAAACCGCAAGGAAATTTGACATTAAAAATGATTTGAGAGCATTAAAAAATTACCGCACGGGTGGAGCTGGAGAATTTCGGAGGTTGGGTTCAGCTGTTTTAAACTGTTGCAGCTTTTCCGTCGATGGTTCATCGTGCCCGTCATCTCAGGAGGTCCCCACATTCTCAGAGTGCTCGCGGCGCGCTCTGAGAGCCAGGCTTCAGCTGTGCTCTGTGGGGCTGTGGGAAGGCATTCCATCATCCCGCTGCTCCCAGACATGTGAACCAGGCCCGTCAGGAAGGATTTCTGCCTCCTTATTAATGACCTGAACCTTCAAAGTAACCCTTATTTCAGCCTGTGTTAAATCACCACATATGAGAGAGATCTGCCCACAGGAATACCCCCTAGAGTGGGCAAAGAGCAGAAAGCAAAGTGAAGAAAAAAAAACATTCAGCACCCCTCTCCTAGCTCTGTGTGAAAAATGTGTCTTTTAACATACTATGTCTTTAGGCGATTGATATGGAGAAAATACAAACAAACTGTATCAGACTCTTGCAGCGTAACACATATCTTTCCAATGAGCAACAGATATATTTTTTTAAATTGGGATATCAATCAAGAGCTACAAAATAACAGAATCAATTCTGGCAAGGTTTTGGGATGTAAAAGTTATTCATTAATGATAAACTACATCTCTGACTCTGGTTTTCTTCCAAGGATGAGGACATAAGACCGTGCTAGATATTATCACATTGTGTGAAACTGTGGTAAGGTACTGAAGGTATTCATGCTCTGTGAAATCCTTAGATTCATCAGCCTTCATGGGCCTGTTAAAATAAAGCTATATAACAGTTTACATGATGGTTTAAAGATGCAATGAATAATGGTGTGACCATATGATATATATGTTGTGATATGTATATGCTATGACTCTGTTTTTTTAAGGTCGTAAAGTTAAAGAAACTTGATCAACAGAAATGATCAACAGACTTCAAACATTTCAAGGCAAACCCATGGCACTGGTATTATGAGTGATTAAAAGAGGCAATGATACACAGGAGCAGTACACCTGCTATCTTGTCCCCTCTCCATACACTTCCTGTAGTTTTTGGGTGACTGGAAGGAAGCCTCATTTGGCCTTCTGTAAAGCAGGCATTGAAGTTACACCATCCGAAGAGATGATAACTCTCACCTACAGCAAATCAATTTGTCTTATGGTCACAGAAAATTCATGGAAAAGATTGTCTGTTATCCTCTGAGAGTGACTGAAGAAATGTTATTGATCTCTTCTTGATCTCTTATTGATCTGACTTTTATTTGCACAAAGCTCAAGCTTATCTGGGAAACTGTGTCAAATGTAAGGTAGCCACATCACAATGTTACTTGAAATAAATAATTATGTAAACAGAATCAGTCTGTAGGTTAGGCAGTTCTTACTTTAGTTTTATTTGGTAATCCAAAAATGACTAAATAATTAAATATTTTTTTTAAATAAAAGAGAGATTGAGAGAGGGCGAGAGAGAGAGAGAGAGAGAGAGAAATCATAGGCAAATTTATGAGACATATTAGCAGCTTAATATCGTTATAATACAAGTACTGCTAAACTGCTAAACCGTATCTAACCAAAACAACTTTTACAACATAATTCCCTGCAGAAATCTTTCCAATGTATAACAATCGACGAATAGTTTAAAACTTTATAGATTTCACAGAAAAAAGTGAACATTTAGATTTAATTGATTTCAGACTTCTATTCGTGTACACGTATATGTACGATTGGTGCAGTAAACCCACATGACCTCAAGCGTGTATCTTAAAAATTAATTATACCGAGGTAACACCTATTTTTCGATTAAAAATAACGACACTCAAATTAAATTGAAACTTAGAAAAATGCAAAGCGTCTGTCGGCTTTTTTACGTGTCATATACATCTTAAAAACATTTTTGTCGAACAAAAAAGCAGATCGTTTAACAAACAGCGAGAGAAGCAGTAGTGGCAACAAGAGTAACACAGCTATTATCATTAGCATAAATTATCTGTAGTAGCATTACTGGATTGATAATTGCGCACGCTTTACGAATATTGACACTATTTGTGTAAGACGGAGCAATAAAAACTTGAACATGTAATAGAGGCAGTAACCGTATTACAGTTAAGGCTGCTGCATTTGCACTTTTTGAGGAGGGCGCGCGAGGCCAGAGGGGAGCTAGTTAAAACTTTGACTTCCCATTCGCATCCTCCAGCCGCCGGGGAAGCTCGAGTTGTAACAGCTTCCTCTTTCACTCCAGGTCCATAAAATTGCAGTTGATAGCAGTTGTCCCAGTAGAGGATACTAAGAAAAACAAAAGCATGAATAGCTCACATTGATTTCGGCAAGTAGGGAATTGCAGGGTCATAGCCGTGCCCCTCCTTATAGAAAAGGTCACTTCACTGAACAACTATTCAAGAGTTGCTGGAGAAAGTCCAAGAAAACGAATATGAATTCCCTTGTATCCTTCTTGTTGTTCTTATATCTCCATGCATCTTTACTCAACCACAGTACAGAGACACTGTTTGTTTTAGCCTAGTAATATCATGCACAGAAATTACTCAGTGATTTGGAACTTTTCATTAATGAGCGTGCGTTCTGCTAATTTTTATTATGACGTATTTTAATGTATATGGTTTTGCATGTATTTGCTTAAACCTTGTTAGGGGAAACTTTCAAACTTGCGTTTGAAAATAATTTTTCTCCTAGTGCCCCTTACTATATGAATTATTTCAAATATAAACACATCCTTAATGTGCAATAAAACTTTTCATTTTTAATTATCTATACAAAAAAGTGGCGAATTATATCATTTAACCATCCTGTATAAGAATTTCGTAAGTCAATTGCACCTAAAAATCTGTATTCATCAAATGATTTATATATTTATTTTTATTAACTATGAGCGTAGTGGGAGATAGAAAAGTTGAGTTTTACAGCTATAAAATCATTTAATCAATCTTTTGTTGGTTGTTTTCCCCACAGTTCATTGTAAATCAGATGTGTATTTTAAATAGCCTTATAGGGTAAATGTTACGTTGTTTCGAGTTCACGTGCTCAACAAAAACGCCAAAACCAACAAAGACTGTATTTGGATGTGTAGATTTATGGCTGCGATCTATTACATCCTACTTCCATTCGACCAGGGCTACATTTCGCTTAATTTCCTCGTGGACTTAGAAATCCTATCCCTACTTTGCGCAGAGCGGGTCAGCCAAAACATGATAATCTGTGTAGCATATGTGCTGAAGATAGACCACCACGGTGCACTTCCTTGGCGTTCCAACTAGAGGAGAGGTGTCAGAGATGGGGACTCTGAGGTCGAAGAGAGGGGAAGGAAAAGCACACATATATTAGAATTTTAGGACACGTTGCCGGTTAGAAATAATGAAAAATGCGTTTACATTTAGCCTGTGCATGAGTGGTACATTTAGAACTACTGCTAATACTCTTAAATATGTTAACAATAATAACAGCAATAAACGGCCCACCATTATGTTTGTCATACATTTCAGAAATATTAATGATGGTGTACATTTCACTACGTACAATATAAAACGTTTATTATTTTATTTGTCCAGGAAATACAACGAAAATGGCATGAAAAATAAGTAACAGCTCCTTATGCCAGTTGAAAGTTACAACTAAATTACTTTATGAACGGACTGAGTAACACATTGCGTTTTAAATATTTGGTTAATTCTATGTTGTCTTAATAAATAAAAACGTCAGACACCTAAGATGTGTGAGGGATTTTATCTTATTTTTCATACTAAAGTTTCTGTGAGCTTTGTGAGCTGTGCAGGGGGAAAAAAGCAACTGTCGTAAATAAACCGTCCTAAAATCGCATGATGAATCGGGGCCCAGTGTCCTCACAGGAACACGCAGCCCTTGAGACTGCAATTCAACGTATGCAGCGCTGGTCTATTCAAAAACAAATAAAACCTCGCTGGAGCAGGAAACTAAAAGCTGAGGAGGCCGCTATTCATATCCAGCGGCTTTCGGGTTTCAGTGGAACTTCATAAGCGTCTTGTGACGGTCTGGCGACGGCTTTGAGCTAATGAGTAGGATGTATGGCATTCTTCATCCGCACTGCTCTTTTATAACATGGGTAACCACAAGTACCTGAACCTTTATTGTCATTCTGTCGAGCTTTGAAAGTGCACGTGTTAAGTACCTTGGCGTATATTTCTTTCCAAGATAATTATATTGTAGGGGTTTCCTTTGTGGTCTAGTTTTACTTCCTAAATCTGGACAACATGTTGCAATTTTACGCTTTTATATGTCTTTGTACTCCTTTATATATCTGAGCATGTGTGTGTGTGTGTGTGTGTGTGTGTGTGTGTGTGTGTGTGTTTTGATATGAGAATCCAACATAAGTTAAAAATAGATGACTCAGATTCAAGTATTTTAAAAACTGAAATCAAGAAAAACATGCTGTCCCTTGACTGTCTTTGTTTAATATTTTTGAAACTATAATTCCATTTGTTTTATTTGGCCACCTCAAATGGACACATGAAGAGAAGTGAAAACAGAAATTGAAGTCCCTCCCAGAATTTCATGAATTATGCAAAGATTAACCGATTATCCTGCTAAAATAACAAATAAAATGTATAAACAAATTTAGGGAATGTTATTGTAAGGTTCAACCACACTACTGTTACTGTAAAAAACGTACATTATATGTCAGGGGAATTAATTAAAAAAGTGTCACAAATTAGAGATAGAGGCAAAAAGAGCATAGCCTACATTGTGGATGCTTCCGTTGGTCTCAGCTGCTTTCTCTTCGGTTGTGTGACGAGAAGCAACAGGGCCGATGTGTAACAGGAAGTGTGCACAAGCTTGTCCAAACACAATTCCAGGGGATAAAAAGCAAAAGACACTTTGTAGGGTCATTAAACTGGAGTTATAGAAACCAGCCTGGATTAGACAGCCTGGACCTTCACACTGGATTCACTTTATAATCACCTTTGTCCGATGAAAAAGGTCTGTTCTTTCTGCTGAATCTCTGGGTGAGATTATGTGGTGTGTAAAGTCTAAATGGGAATCTACTGTTAAAGACTACTGTACAATTCTGACTTAAACAGCAACATCAACAGTAATGGTATGCATATCCTGTATACTCACTCATTCATTTTCATATATTAATATATTCAAATAAGGGCAATTTGGAAGAAAATGGATCATTTATTTGGTGGTTGGGACTACTAATTTGTACCCACCAGGAGTCTGAATAGGAAATGAGATCCATTCAGTTTATGGGCATCACTGTAAAATGTGGTATATTTTCATATTTGCTTTGTTTTGTTTTCCCCCAGTAGTATTTTGAATTGATTTGGACCTTAATAATATGATCTCTGCAATATGAGAGCTCTGAGGAAAACACAAACTTCCCTCAAAGCATATTTTCTCTGTGTTTTCGTGATTACCAAACTATGTAAGGATATTTGGCTAATGTCTAAACGTTTTGGCCAGGCAGTTTTTTATATGCATCAGGTTTAATGATATACCCTTCCCTTCATGTAGATGGAAGCTGACAAAGCAGTCGTGTTAATTGTGGTTATCAGGTGGTTATCACTGCTTGTACGTGAGGTAAAGAATGTCTGTGGGGGTGGCTGTCCAGCAGGTGTCAGTCCTACCAGAGAGGGCCATGGTAACACACTCTAATGAGACCTTTATACTCAATCATAGCTGCTCCTGAAAGAGCGCAAACATGAGCTAATGAAATATTTTTGGTCTGTGTATCTGGCGACATGATAACTTTTCATTTTTCCAATGAATATGCCAATGGATTTAGAATGTGATGTTTTATCTGTCTGTGTGTGAGCCAGTCACACATCTCTCATGGGGCACAGTAGAAGCCATTGCAGCTTTATGCTGTATGATTGGCTGTTTGCATGTTGCTCTTGCTCGCTGAAAGATGCAAACCTAAGGATCGGGTGTCGTATATAACAGAGGAAAAAATCATTTATTTTACAAACATTGCGTTGCATTGGCACATCTGAAACCAGAGTAACTCAGCACGACCCTGATGGGAAATGAAAAGATATCAAACAGTGCAGCGTTCAGCAAAAGACCAATGCATTAAATTAACCAGCCAGAGTAATTAGTGGCTTCCAGCTCTTCAAATTAAAGCACAGCTGAAAATAACTAGCAGTGAGTGCTCTGTACCGCAGGAAAAAGGTGTCCCAGAGATGCGTGCCTAAATGGTTGTACGCCTGTGAAAAAGCCACTATAGAGAGCTGAAAGTGAGGCTGAAAAGGGTCCAGTGGGAAAATTAAATGATAAGTGAACCACTAGAGAGAGGAAAAAGCTACCGTGGATGGTCAGATGAGTCGAAACTGAATCTTTTCAGTTAATAACAGTTTGTTACGGGTAAGGTATGGGAACCCTTGACTGGTAACTGTGTTAAAGAACAGTTAAACATTGGGGCAGCGTGTGATGACTGTGGATCAAATTTGGCATCTTCACAGGCAGCAGATCCCACTGTGAAGAGAGCAGCTTGGGACGGTGCAGGGACTCACAAAGATGGGTTGAAGTGTCAATCAAAGGGAGCCCTGAAAATAGTGCCACATTAAAAGTGTAATAAGGTGTTTTACAGGGACCATTACCGCATCTTCAGATTCTCATTGGTTCGTTTTGCTGTAAATATTACAAAATGTCTGATAACTCTCAGCACAATCTATCTCTGCATATCTACATAATGTAATTAGAAACTTAAAATGCAGTTTTTTAACAATACCATGTGATAAAAATGATAATGACTTTGTGCTCTTTATTGTGTTAAAATTAAAACTATATGTGCATATTCATTACAGGCTCTCAGAATCTTCCAGTGAAATTTACTTGCAGTGGAAAAAAAATAAATTGCAATATGAAGCACGATCCAACTTCTATTTTATGGATTTCTCTCTCTGAAACATCGAATAATAACAAAATAAAGTCTGGTCAGACCAAAAAAGTCTGTAACACACTGTATAAACCTACACCTGAGATTCTGGTCATGAACCCAGCCATAGAAACACCTTGATCTCCAACTGGGATCAGTTCCTCGTCTCCTTTCCTGACCACCCTGAAGAACAGACCTCCAGACTATAGCCAAATCTAAACTAGGCTGGACTCCAAAATGTTGTGACTGGACAGAGGAACTTCTTGCTGCTAAGGGAGGAAGTATCAAATAAAAGTGCATCTTTTTCCAGTTTGTGGAAGTTCCTCTGGTTAAACACATCCACTGACATTTATTGCTCCCCACATATTGGGGATGAGTTGCGTGCTTATGACAAAGGGTATATTCATTCGCCGCTCCGTTGGAAAAATAGTATTTTTTTCACCCTTTGAAATAGTCACTGTTGATGTTGCAAAATGAGCGAAAGATTTTTCTCCCCAACCGCTTGTGCATGGCCTTGGTTTTAATGATCTTCTGGATTCCAGTGTGCGGGGACATAGCTGTTGGCCACATGACTCTGTCACTGCGACACCAGATGCACCCACACACGATGCCGAGTGGAACTTTTCTCATCCGCACATGACGCAGTGGAGATTAGATCTGCGGCACACAGGAAGTTGCTCCAGCTTTGCATAATAAATCAGATCAGTAACTATACCTGAAGCAATAACGTTTCCTATTCTTTCACAGACCTGACAGCTTGGTTTTGCTTTGGTTGAAATTTTTTGGTTAATGATCAACTATGATATTTTCAAGCGCTACTCTTCTTAGAAGTACATCAGGTATGTCATCTCCAATTCATCATAAACATATACCTACTCAAATTTTGTATTCATAGCATTCATACCTGTCTCAAATTTCTTTACATTGAAATGACTATTTTCTAAAATAGTAAACCAAAATAATTTAAAATGGCACATTTTTTGCTCTGTTATTCTATGAAAATGCAATATTAATACCCATTATTCCCCCATATTGCATCTCTTTTTTCCGCAAATCATATGCCAAGTACAGCCTAATGTTTTCATTTGGGCTGAATCAGATACAGCACACATCATTACCACAATTCCATGCTTTCCAAACTCATTTCAGTAAATTAGGGTCCCTGAAATTAAGTTTGTCGCAACTCTTCTGAGAAGTCTGACATCTGCTGGCTGGCTATCAACTCTAGTACCATTGAGTTCATTTATTATCATAGAGTCAAATTTCAGCTATTCCCAGATATTTAAATATTCAAGTCACATTCATTTGTTAAACTAGACACCTGTGCTCAATACAAGTTAATGCTAATTTGCCAGATAAATTTGAGAGGAGGCACCTCTGCAAAACTGATGAGGAAGATAATTTTATCATTATCATTATAAATACAATTTTTGAAGAAGTCTGTATTGACAGTGTTATGGGGCTAATAGGTTATTTTTTTCTATTCTTCTGGCTGGAAGCTGGCACAATTTCTATATTTCTAAAAAGACGTTTTTTTTTTATTTAGTTACAACTGTTTAGCCTTGAATTGGTATGCCATGAAAGTATTTCTGACATTAGCTATGGTTTTGTTTGTGCTTGAAACAAAATCAGGCTTCTCACTGTACTTACTACATACATTAAAAGTTACATAATTACATATTGTGTATATACGCTAAAAATCTTACCAATCACAATCCAGTTTGACTTCTTATAAATATAGCCCCTGATATAAAAAGCATTTTGCAATAGCTCAAAGCCTAAACTAAGAGTGTGAGGGAAAATAGAGGCAGTCCTGTGATGTGGCAAGTGTTTGCTATGACAAAGACAGGGCTGGTACAGAACACCATTTCTGGATCTCATTTTCAACGAGATCTGCGGCGTATGAATTCACTGTCAGCCAAAACGCACTGCGAGGGCTTTGTGGGCGCTGTTCCAGGCGGACTGGTAATGTTTTCAGACGCTAAGGGCAACGTCAAACCCCTTTGAGCAGCGCGCCTTTTGGGTCACCATTCATGAGGCAAATGTTTGATTTTGGAGCTCCGGTTTCTGAAACTGACACTTGCGGCAGTGTCTACAGAGGGATCATCTTCCTGGGTGGCTTCAGCGTTTTCATGTGATTGACAGGGGTGTCACCATCCTCAAAGAACGAATGGATGACATAGCTTACAACGGCCCCTGGTTCACATTTCCAGGACACGGGAGAACTCCAAATCTCCCTTAGCCAGCCCTAGCTGGAATTAGCTTGCTAGGTTGTGCAAGCTGCATTCTGGTAGCTACCATCTATATCTCAGTTCCTTGAGAACTTATCAACACTCCAGACTTCAATGTCCTTGTTAGTTTTTTTCACAATGGCTTTGTATTTCATATTTCTTCAGCTAAGAAGGTCACATCTAAGTTTTATCATCAGTTGATGTAAGTTACTGGTAAAGGGGAAACCTGCAACAAAAAGTCATATAGCGTGCTTTTTCATACATTTAGCATCCTCTCCATCCATGTTCTCATGTCTTAAAATGATCTGATTTGGTTTTCATGTAATGTACTATATGGAGCCGCTTTTTTGAATTAAGAACAAAGCTTTCTTGGCTTTGTGATGAGGTAGAGGAGACACTGATTGTTATCAGAACAAAGGTTTCTCTGTCTTACCCTGAGTACAGAATGGTTACTTTGGTGAGCGGCGTGAATGTTAAAAGCTGAATTTGAAAATAAACTGAAGCAAACCAAATGTACTTTAAAAGCACCTTGGGAGGTTTCATGAGAGGATGAAACCCAAGGGAGAGTGTTTGACTGGACATGCCGTACAGTCAAGGACTGGGCAAAGCTTCTTTCCCCAGGTCAGTTTCTGAAGACTCACTGGCTTATTCCTGAAAACTTGGATATGCATGTAAACTTGAAGTGAACTACTGACAATATGTCTCATAGCAGCCAAGGAATCCCTTTGGAGATGTGATTTTTGACCAATTGACAAGTTAACTTGGTATGGGTTACTTGGAAAAAAAAATATCTGTAAACATGAGAAGGCCTTGGATCCTTCTGGTGTCCGAGCTTAACCACACACATCACAGAACCAGATATTACATATAACCTATGAAGGTGCAGTTGGAAATATAGCTGAATGGCAAGTGCAAGCCAAAGTCAATAAAATCCACAGACCTCTGTATTTAATTATTTCTCAGAATTTTTTTGAAACTGTTCAGTATTTTCTTTTGCACGAATACTTGCGGTGATAACAGTTGGTTAAAAAAGCGTCTGTCAAGTAAGACACCACTCCCCCTCCTATGCATATAATTCCATTGTGGGGGTTTTGTCACTTTCGTCAAGGTAATAAGCCTTTATTGGTTAGTTTTTTAACATCAGTGTAGATGGACAATAGTGTTAGAAACCGCACAAGAACCCAACCAAACATATTACTAGACTTCATCTATCTAGCTGACTACATGGCATGTGTGCACAATATTTTGACGAAAAATACAATTCTTAGATCATAAAAAGTGTTTACTCATTTCTAATGTTTTTGAATATAACAGAAAAACATTGTGAAAAGACATAGCATTGCGCAAATAATTATACAGTCACCATCCATATCATACTGTCATGTAACTACCGTTTTACATAATATATGTGCTTACCAGGGTGACAAATATCATCTTACATTTTACAGTTACAGCGGGATCATAGCTAAGACACATCAGAAGACTCAGGGGTCCAGCGCCCACATCACAAATGGGCTTCAAGGCTGCGACCTGCTGGTTACGAGTCTGCCTCCCCAACCACTGTCGCACTGCTGAGCCATGAAATACAGACAATTACAAAGGTGAACTCTTGGCATTAATCATGTTTCTTTCATAAATGGCATATTCAGGCAATTGCAATATCGGGGCTATTTGGAGCCAAGAAATTAGTTGTGATTGGCTTAGATGTTGTGTCAAAAAAGGTGGATTTGAACTTGCCTGGGTGAAGCAGTTAAAATTAGGATTTTTTGTACAATACCTTTACAGGTATATCAGTTAACATGGTATGTGTTAACCACACATTCATTATGTTGCTGTATTTTGTTTATTCTACTTTTCCTGGGAAATTTATATTTTCATTCCATGACTGACAACGTTTGCACTCCTTTGATGAGTATATTTTTGGTATGTGTAACCCTTATTGTCTGTATATGACTGTAAAATTTCAATTCACACCACTGTAATTATTTATGGTGTAGGTCGTTTGTCTATGACAACCAGGTGGTAAGACACACCTTGGGAAAACGGCCGAGTGTGTTTCGCCATGAGGGAGTAAACCGATTCAGAACTAGAGGCAAACAGCAGAAGATGTGGACATTTCTTCACCTTAGATATTCAAGAATAAATTCATCATCCAAAAAAGTTCATTTTGTCCTGTTATTCTTCACCTGAAATTCCTTTTTCTATTGACCATCCCAGTCTCTCTCATGCACATCCTGGTTTGCCTTGCCCGCTTACAGCTGCACAACATTACTGCATTGGTCATGTCAGAAGGGCAATGCATAATTCCAGAATGAAATTTGCGAGTTGTGGGAATGTGTTTGTCTATGTAATGAAAATAAGTACATGGACACAATATACCCTGGCATTGCCTTTATAGCATGTCCAAAATAAAAATCCCAGTTTTGATCAGCAATTACGAAAATGCATCAATTTCAATGCGTCTCAGTGATGTTTTATGCATTCCATAACACCAGTGTGGATTACCCGCCAGTGTCACCAAGATGAATGTTCTGCTCATAGCCGATGAAGTGTTTATGAGACACGGGTGCTGTTGCATATAACTAGCCAGTCAGACTGGAAGCCCTAAGCAAAACTGCTGGAGCCCTGCTGAAACTTTCTGCTGAATGCTGTCGCGCTTTTTTATCTGGGCCTATCTAAAGGATTTGTAGGTTCCCAAACATCAGGAAACACGGTTAGCTTCTGCCCAGATGAACTACCCTCTAAACAAACACTCGGACTTAAGGCCGGGACTCCACCGCAAGTGGCATCGAGTGTAAGTTGACTTTGCTCTATTTATTATTGTAGCTCAAGTGGAAGATGCGGCGGTAAAGCTCCACGCACCGTTTCAAGTCAGACAGAATAATAAATCTGCAGCTATAACAAATGGTTTGTTTCAACTGGGTGTTATTTTATCATCACATTCTGCATATTCCTATTTGGGTGCAAGTGTGATTGATAACTCCGGGGCCAATTGTTTGTAGGGGCAGCGAACATGCCAAAGCAAACAAGCAGAGGGAGAAGTGTGGCCAGGGAGAGGGGGGATAAGCCTGCCGAGGATCTGGGTTTGGGGAGTTCACCTCGAGGTGAGACAGCTAGCTGCAGAACAAATAAAAACACCCCCAGCACTTCATCTAAATAAATTATGGAGGAAAAAAAAATGGTTTTTTGGATTATGTGAGTGTGTGTGTGTGTGTGTGTGTGTGTGTGTGTGTGTGTGTGTGGTGGTGGGGGGGGGGGGGGGGTCATGTCTTTTTCCCCTGTGCCTCTTTACAAACTTGGCTTAATTCCAGGAGTTTTCAGCTCATAAAGCAGTTTTTTTTATTTTTGTTGATGTTACGATAATAACTTCATTTCTTCCATATATAATGCTGTAGACGGTTAAGATCTGAAATTAATTTTCTGTGACTGGGGTGACGAGGAGCTCCTGCTTTGTCTTTAAGTGTGCTACTTTCCACAGAGATCCTCCACGGAGATGTTCATACGCAATACATGTTTCTCTCCATTCCCACTGGATTTCAATTAATGCTAAAAAATCATGAAAATTAAGTTAGATACTTTCATTGATGGAACAAATTATGCAACCGAGTCATAGATTAAAAGGCGTGCGTGTATGTGTGTGTGCATTGGTGCATCTGTGCATGTGTGTGGCAGTGTTTGTGTGGGCGCATCTGTGCTTTTTAATGGGTTTTAGGTTTAGATAATGAGGGGTGTTTCGATCAAAAGTACAAAACAGTTTGGCCTTTAGTTTTAAAAATGTGAAATGGGCAGCAATTTTTTATCACTTGCACAACAGTATTCAGCTGTATTCTATCTGAAGCGAATTTTAAAATATTGCATAACAGAAGTTTTTCCTTTATAAACAAAGTACATGGATCCGATTAAATTAGTTTCCCAGTTGTTGCTAGATAACCCTCCATAAAGCCTTAAACCGTGACCTTCCTACTCAGTGTAAAACCTGCAATGATGGCACAGACCCCAGCAACTGCTGGATTAGGACTGTAATTTGTGATTAGCAAATAGTCCTGTTGAAAACTGAAAATGGACCAAGATGACTAATAAAGAGCATACCCATGGCAATGGCCAGACAGACAAACTGTTTCCAAGTAATTTTACCTCGGATCAGAGGGATACTTCCATCCCCACTATAACCTTTGGGAGATCCCGAGTAAAGACCAATGCCTCAGATTTCCCTTCCAACACAAACATCTGCACAGCTACAGAAACTCCAGAGTTTAGAGTGTAATTGCTATCCAGATAAGACTCCAAATTTATTTTTAAAATAATTAGCTGCTCTATATTTAGGCCTTACTCCTTCCTGTGGCTGCAATAAAACTCCATAAAAAATTCAGAACATTTTCTCGTCTGTATCTTATTCAATTACATCACCTCATTCCATGGGTGTGCTTGAAATGTACAATTTGTTAGTTAGGAGAACAGATGGTTCGAGACACTGTGGTCCTCGGTTTCTTTCCGGCAACAAAAAAAAAGCTGAAAAATCATATTTCCTGTGCGGTGCACAAAATCAGTGATTATTCGGAATGATGTAACCTCAGTAACGGAGAATGCTTGTAAACAAAGCCAGGGCATGTTACGCCACCCCTTTCGTCAGTTTTGGTTGTTTCAATTTCCATTCAGGCGTTTCATAAAAGGACGGCTCCTGTTGATCCGTGCCCCCCCCCCCCAGTTACAGGGAGAACGACCGTATCGGATGGCGTAAAGTGGCCTGGTGCGATTCATATTTTCCCTCGCACGCCCGCCAGATCAAAACCGGCCCAGGTTGAAAAATCTGTTGAACTGTGGCCGAGATCCCCGCGTTCCGCCAAAGGAGGAGAGGAAGGAAAAAAGGGACCCATCCACAAAGGGACTGGCTGAATACACCGGACTGCCTTTTCTTATCTGCAGCCCAACGATTTTCGTGGTTCTCTAATTAGAGTTGTATTCAGGGTGGCATTAGTTCCCAAACTTTTAATGGAGCGTAAAGCTCAGTTCTTTTTAGAGGGAGAGGATAAGTGTAGCAACTGTTACATGGAGTGAATAGCAGATGTAAGGATTCTGCGCCTCCCATGAAGGGTATTCACCGTCCTTTTTTCCCCCTCTTTTTTCCCCCCTTACTTACAAAATCCAAGCAAATTCAGTGCGAACAGTCCACAGGCATAGCAACACTCCACATTTCTTCTAATTAGTCTAATTAGAACTGGGATTGAGATATGTTAAGAGTACAAATATATGTTAGGAAGATGCCCAATGCTGCCAATCCAAACTGAGTAATTGCTTATTCTCCGTGAATGAGAGGGCAGGAGAGGTCTTCTCACCGTAGGAGTGTTCATACTCGCCGGATGGACCGTAAATAAAGGATTTGTATCAGCTTTATAGCATAACTGTGGCATTCTTTGGAGATGGATTAAAACTAATTTCAGACATGAATATGATTTGTGTCACGGAGTGTGAGTCTATCAAGTGTGAAACAATTTTAAAGATTTTTTTGTTCAGTTTTAAAACGATAGTAAAAACAAATAGTTAGTATTCCACAACAAAGGCAGCATGGCACAGTTACAAAAAGAGCACTGATGCTGACAAGAAAAAGACAGGCCCTTCCATTTTTCACCCCACACTCCTCCGGTTGGAGTTTTCATTTCACTTCATTGTTTGTGGTTAAAACAGAAGATATTGCCATTTGGAATGAATAGAAGTCTGTGACCCACCCATCACTGGATTGTTTAAAATTTCGTGCTAATAACAGATGTTTTACTAGTCAAAGGACTGGTGAATCTGGCCAAGACACTAAACACTATTTGTGGTAGGTACTCGTTATAAGCAAAGTTTTTAAGCCAGTCTTAAGCATTGAAAAATGGCTATATGCTCTGGTACAGTGTTTTATAAAGGAAATTTCTAAATAATAATAATAATAATAATAATAATAATAATAGTATGTACATATATAACTCATTTGTTTGAGCTTAACTGAAGCATAAGCAATAAAATCATTTCCATGTATAACACATTTTATTTTTGAATGTGTTTGCCTTATTCAGTTTGTCTTTGTATTGTTTAATATTAAGTGTGACATATTGTTAAGTTTCAGGGGGAAAATTCACTGAGAGTGAGAAAGGGAAATCTTCTAAAAAAAGTGACTTGTGTGAATGGAGAACTTCAAAATAAATAAGACACATCCCACGATCAGAAACAGTAACTGTAACTGTGGTTTAGCCTTAGAAGATCTGCGGTTCACTCCGTTTCCTGAAATTAGGAAAACACACCCATTTAGGCTAAGCATTTGTATTTTTGTAATCAGCTACCAATTAAGAGTTCTCATTGTTGCTTTAAACTCATCATATGTGATGACAGAGAGGGTTTCAGCGTGGTCTACCTATCGCTGTATTGCTCTGCCAGGGCTGAGTTTTTATGGTGAAGGAGAGAGTTAGCTTACAGCACCAGAGGGAAGGGTATTTCCGGTTCATGAAGACCTTCAGACAAAAGACCCAGGTCTGTCTGTGGAGGTCTACACGGAGGCTCTCGGTCTGCACAGGTCTGCGTAGAAGCTTTCAGTCTGCGGAGGTCTGCAGAGAAGCTTTCTGCTCTCAGTCTCTGGAGGTCTGCGTGGAAGCTTTCAGTCTGCAGATGTCTGTGTGGAGGCTCAGTCTGTGAAGGTCAGTGTTGAGGCTTTCAAGCTGTGTAGGTCTATGCAGAAGATCTCAGTCTGTGTAGATCTGTGCGGCTCTTGGCTTGTACCTCCCGTGATCTTGACTGCTGTGTCGGCATCCTGTTGTGCTGTTGATTTGTTGCATTACAATCATTTCATCATTTATCTAATAATATGTACTTTGATACTACTGTGCACAGTGTCTGTTTTTCTTTAAGTGTAGTAAAATATGTAGGATGTTCAAGCATTAGCTTTCAGTGACAAAGCTTCTTTTATTTAATTTTAAGTAATGTTGTGTGAACTAAAAAAGCAAGGATTGTATGTACTGAATATTTTTTTACAATGTATTCATTAAGATATTAAGACTGAATCCCCCACAAAGTCCCTCAGGGAAACATCCTCTGCTTGATTACAATGGCGTGATGATAATAATGATAGTGCCCAATTCGGTACCACCAGATAGCTTTGACACAGAGTTTACTAAAGCAAATACTGTTGGTTTAGTATAAATACAACACAATCAGAAGCGATTGGATGTAGATACAATTAAAGAATTTACACATTCCTATGTGATTTCAATCGATCATCCATCCAACCACCCACTCACACACACACACACACACACACACATACATACATACATACACACACACACCACTACTACTGCCATATAGTCACCAACATTAGGCTACAAACAATTATGCATTCCTGGTAAATTAGGTATTTTCTATGTGAAGATGATACCACTATTAAATAAATAAATATTAAGCAAAATATTAAGCAAGATTGTCATACAGTCATACAACACTATACAACATTATATCTATTGATATAATCGATTCTCCATGGACCATTTTTAGCAGTTAGTCAAAGAGAGGAGTTCTGAGGACACATAGGCCTGGATTTAAACAGCTTATTCCAATTCCTCCCACAAATATTTTAAAGCAATAATAATTTCAGTTCATGCACAAATAGCTAAAGCATGTTATCATCTTTAAGGACACAGCCAAGAGTCCTGTGGGCAGTTACTTCAGAGTGGATTGTTTAATGGGGCAATAAATTATTAATGGTGAGTTTGATAGTGTGTGCAGGTGTAAAAACAAATCTGGAGTTTGCAGTAGGCAACGGCCCTATCAAAGCAGGCCAAAGCCCCTCTGAACTGTCACCTGGCAAGGTCAGCTACTAATAAGATCAACAAGCACACAGAAAAAAAAACAGAGAGACCGATTAATAAAGAAATGTTATCGTTATGAATTTAACCAGTGACAAAATGTAGATTCGTTGTTTAAAAAGCTGAATCAAAATAGAAAATAAATCAATAAACCAATAACCAGTACTTACCCTTTGGAACAATGTGTCTTGAGAGGTAAAATATTGGGAGTATTTGCAAAACTAAAATATCTATGAAGAGGAGAGTTGGTTGAGAGAGGTGAGCAGAAAGAGAGAGAGAGAGAGAGAGAGAGAGAGAGAGAGAGGGAGAGAGAGAGAGAGATATTAGGGAGAGGGAGAAGCAAATAAAAAAAACAATTAGTTTATTTGAAATCTGTTTTTGAAGAACGTTTTCATAATCCTGCAAATATATATATAAAAGAAGACAATAACTAATACTCCATTAGAGGCAATATCAAGTTTTAGTAAGAGGTGCCATTTTCGTATTTATAACACATTTAATTTTATCTTGAAAGTCTGTCAAAAAGTGCTATCTCTTGGCTGAAAGACAAACAGCAAGACAGGAGAAATTAATGGGAGCCTTAGGTCTGGATTCAGGCGTACATCATTGCAATTTATCCTTAATTTTTGCTAACGAATGTAAGGAAGTCTTTTTTTCTCGACGCATTGTAAACTTGGAAATGTTTGTAGCGAGCTTTAACTGAGAGAATTTTGATGGCAAGATAAAGTCTACATATTACTTACTCACTGGCAACAAAACAGATAATTAGTGATAATACTTTTCTTGTTACGTACGATAGTATCACATCTTGACCTTCATTATTTTAGTTTACGGTCGACTGTAATACACACTATCCACTTCAAACACTTTTAAACTGAAGTGATGTATACACGCCCCATTTTTAAACTCCAAATAATTAAATGCACCTGTCGCTGCTTCCATCATAATGCATTTCATTCCAACATAGAATTTTAATTTATAAATACGGTGACAAAATGTTTTTCTTAAAATGAAACCGATATCTTCCTTACATTCATTTGTAAATCGCTTTGGACAAAAGCGTCTGCCAAATGAATAAATGTAAATGTAAATATACTTTCCTTATTGTCGGATGTATAGGCTGTGTATGCAGCACTATAAACTGTTTAGGCCATGTAACTGACTATTTTAGCGAGGTAGTGTTAGGATGCATCCTGGCGTTTTCAGACTTTGTTGAGTTGAAAGAGAAAACATCGCATTATATGGCATTGTTTTTTAAAGAAAAACACCCTCTTAAAAAGCTTGCTCTCAAACTGAAATGGTATACTTAACGTTATATACAGCTGTAATCGTATTGGTAGGCCTATACAGACGCCCGTTAGCAAAATAAAGTACAGTTTTAGAAATGCTGAATATGAGATCCCTTGTGGAATGCGGTTAATCTCTTTAATTTTCGATAGATTACACACAAGTAAATTCTTGTTGATGTCGGTCCCTAGTTTCTTTTTTTTCTATCAATATAAAGAAATGGAGACATTGCCTTTCAGAAAAGGTAACGATATTTCCTTTAAAAATCCAAAAAGCCAATGTATTGATAACGATTTTACTACACGAGAAAAAAAATATATATGGACAATAAACATTAGCCCATTCTCCTAGTAGGGGTGTTTCTTTCAGAAGATAAATAGCGGTTTGTAGCATCTTTATTTCGCAAAATATATATTATCCATAACATCCATAAACGTTTTGCAGGTTTTGTAGCGTATTTTGCGTTAATTCTCAAAATTAGCCAATTGTGTTTAATAAGAAAAACAAGACGTCAATTGATTCCCTTTTCTTCTAAGTCTTAGATATTTTATTCATGGAAAGGAAACGGAGGCTTAGGTTAAATCAAGATTTATCCCGTCGCACTTGCAAGTGCCGCTGAGACCTATAGGCCTAATCTGACCCAAGGCATTAGCAGCGGTCCCACAGCATGCATTCCAAGCCCACAGAGGGCGCAAATTAAGCTTTTATTCATAAAGCATATTAGAATTACGAAATACTGACAGTTGTGTAGTTTAGCACTATAAAACGAGTGATTGCACTGCATTCAACATCTGTATATAAACCCTCCAACCAAACTCATGACGTAGGCCAATGTAACTCACACACACGTGCGCACCCACATACAAACGTTAAGACTCCTGCGGTCAGCTTTTCTGAATCAGTTTAAAATAGCTTACTTTATCATCACTGTATTTGTTATTAATACGCCTATAGCAAAATGAAATGATTACAAACTTTGCCACACTGTTAAACAGCACATTGCACCTTTCCTCAGGTCCGTTTCACCCTTAAACGTGACGGCGTTCCGTTGCAGAATGTTACAGAAGAAAAAGTCCCTGAAATGCAAATCGGCAATCAACATCATTCGACCCGGTTGACCCTTTTATGATTCTTGCTTTTCCTTTTTTTCCTGGCAAAATTTTTGACCTTGATCATCAATACGCGGGTCGCGACCTGAGTCCAAGTGCCAATGTGAAAGGGACTAGCGCGCTGTCAAAAGGACCGCGTTCCTCTGGGTTTCAGAGTTACATCATCGCTGTCCTCCTCTGGCCTAGTGAACTGTCTGCTCGAGTTTACGCATTTCCTCAGCACCAGGGGAGTCACGCTGAAACAAGCGTTCAGTGAGATGCGCGTTACACTAGCACACAAAAACTGCCATCGTTCCTCAGAACTGCTCGGCTCAAAGTGGTTGAACTCAGATAGGCTATTCTCGAAAAGTTCACATATTCAGAGTTATTTATAGCAGTCCTGAAAGAAGTTTTTAAGGATATCTTAACGCCTCAAAACAATATTTGTTAAGATATCAAATCGGAAATACTGTGTTTTAATGATATTTTTTTATTTATCTGCAGACACCGAGGGTACACAGGCCTACTGCAATATAAAGCATGGAGCAAGTATGTGCACTGTACTTACACTGCATTTGCATTAGCTATCAAATAACATACATGCTGCCTCGCCTAAAGACATAAATGCACTTGTCCAAGAAATCTTTAGACACATACGCATGCACAAATTGTATATGCATACACACCTAATATCAGCATTCTTCCATGGGCCTCTTGTGTATCTTTAAGTATTAAGCCCGTAAAGGTAACTATAAAGGGAGTAACGTCCTCATTGATACATGTTGCTATTACGTGACCAATGTGACAAACAAGTATGTGTCGTTAAAGAACACTGAAAGGGAGGATTGTTTTTCCAAGAGTCAACCCAGCTGGTTTACATCAACCAGTTAATCACCAACCTGCAGACAGCAAAATAAAGTCCCTATCACCTTTCTGACACTTTCTGTCGACCGTCCTAAATTACAAGAACGAACGTGTGAGGTGGTAGATGTCCGTAAGGGCCTGCGTTTTCTTTGACACGGTAATGTTTACTTTCTGGAAAGACGGCACATTCAAGCTAAATAGATATTAGATTACACATATTTCACACAGAATAATCAGACACGTTTGGGGCCTTCTTAGAGACAATATAACTGTTATAAACGTCAGTTTTGGGCACCAGTATTTTTAACTTACCGAATTAAATCTATTTTGTAGTATCGTCCTCTGACTCCTCTGAACTTACATGCACCAACCGAGTCAGTATCTAAGAACGTAATAGTGGTCACTGTTTCTCTTCAGACGAGCAAACGGACTGGAGTGCACTTTAAAGTAAAACATGGGCCGTCAATGAAACAAGACATTTGATATTTTCCACAGGTATCAGGACAGGAAGCCTCCGCTCAGCACGTATCTAGGTCTGAGGTGAATGCATCAGGCCTTCATTACGTGCATGATAAATTACATCCAGCAACATGATCCAAAGATTTCAGCATCAGTTAATAATAGCATAAGTGGTCTAATTAAGCTATTTGTGTGGCCTTCTTCTTTTGATGGAAGCTGCAGTCTGTAGGTCTAACTACTAAAATCAATCCAATCACCTTATTTTGTAAATAAACATTTTTTTATAATTTCAAACAGTCCTATAACAAGCTTGTCTAGTTATTTAATAGCCTTTTGGAATAGATTACCTACGCATGCTCGTGGATATTTTTTTCTGCCTGCAAGTGCGCCAGGTTTGGAATTTTTTAAAACACCAGTTGACCACGTTAAGTGCAGTAGGCATAGGGTGTGTTCTACCGTCAAATATTCCACACTGACATACAAAACATACCTGGCTTTCAGCTGTTATTTAAATAGTTTGTTATCATTTTATCAATTGGGCATAGGCTGTGTGCCATCAATGGTTGTCTGTATCCGGTATTTTATTCCTATAGGCCTATTTAAAGTCAAGCTGTAAAAATGGTGAGATATAATGTCCCACGGGGACATTATCTGTGTTTTTAAGAAAAGTGTTTAATTCTTTATGTTCAACTCTGTAGAATCAACGTTAAATATTTGTGCATGTGATTAGTACGTGTTTTTCGTCTAGGCAGGTATTTCACACAACTAGCGAGGTACAGGTACAAGTACAGGGGCAAGTACATATATACAAGGTAAATTAATAATAATAATAATAATAATACTATTGATAATAATAATAATAATAATTTGTGGGGATACTGCCCTGGTTTATACCGTTTATATATTTATATTTGTATATTTGTCATGTAAGCAGTAAACAGACGACAGCATAAGTCCGAAGAAGACTTCTTTTTGAATTGAGGATGTAGCTATAAAAACACAACACTAAGGTATTTTTACGAAAACCCCCACTTTTATCATTTGATTTGAGAGCTTCTCTATAAGCCGACTCGTTGTGAATGTCCTAAAGGCGAATGAATGACTGCATCTGCAACCAACAAATATAAAATGCAGCGTGTACAATAATACACACCTAGCACGTGCACACAGTTTATAAGTGTTGCTTATTATTATAAATATTGTTATTACTACTATTACTACTACTATAGGGGTTCAAGAGTAAAACACTGCTTCATGGTTTTACACTCGCGTGAATCTGAGGTTCTGGATATCGATTGTATATGACGTACTTAGAAGTCCCTAGATACATGCAGTCACGATACTATTCATAATTTACTTAGCCTTTTAAACCCCTTTAGCCAAATCTTGTACAAAATCCTTTGACAATAAGCTTTGTAGAATATGTTTTTCAAAAACACAACATACAAAATGATCATCATCGACTGAATAGCTTCAGCTGTCTACTTAACCAATAAGTTCATTTCCAAACAAATCTCATTTTTTGGAAAACAATATTTATTCTTATTGAAAAACAAAACGTGTAAAAAATATCACACTCCGATTATACAATACTTGCCAAAGAATTTACAATGTTTTATTACTGAAATAAGCACACACTGCATATAAATGTATTACTTTCACTTTAGTGTCTCTTCGATACAAATAACAAATTAAAACAATAAAAATGCTTCAATTTGTCAACCTAGAAAACAATGGTGTTTTGACACAAAAAAGAAATACATTGTTTTAGACACGTGACACAGTTTATATAACCTGTTAATAAAGTCGTTATCCTGAGACGCCCTAAACAGTGATTTATACGGATCACTTCAATATAACGAACAGAATGTGGGGAGAAATTAGATTCACACTAAAATGTATACATAAATATATTCTTATATATTTCACAGCATGAATATAGGCACGAATAGTGTTAATGTCCATCATTCAGCTGCTTGTAACAAAAACATACAAAAATAATCCTACCTTCAGTGAGGAGCGTTTGTGTTTTATTTTTACGCAACTAACAGCCACTAGTACCGTTGGCAATCCTGTTAGGAAAGTTCTCGACAGTGTGTATGGCAGTTCCTTGGTGTATGCTCGGCGGTAGTGAAGGCGACTGAGGAGTGAGAGACGAGGGTAACATTGGTACGACTGGAGAAGTCCGCGAGGAACAGTTCGCAGAACTCAAGGATCCCCCAATGATACTCTCTATCGAAAACGGGGAACGCTGCGCCGGGGAGCTCGACTTGGTAGGAGTCTGTATCGATGAGGGCAAGTTGGGACTGAGCTGAGGGTAAAAACGGGTTCTAGCCAGGTCAGTTGTTGTGGGCATTAAGGAAGGTGCGGGGATAATGGTTCCCGTATGCGAGTGCCTGGACTGTTGCTGCTGAAACGCGAAAAGCGCTGAATGTGTGTGGTAGGACTGCAGCTGAATCCCATATCCGCACCCGTAGGGTCCATAGCCATATGCCGAAGCGGGAATAAACCCGCTGTGATCCCGCAGCAGGTCCGGTGTCTGCTGTCGTTTGAAGCGTTTCCGTCTCCTCAGAAAGCTGCCGTTGTCGAACATATCTGCAGATTCCGGGTCTAAGGTCCAGTAGTTGCCCTTACCAGGGTTCCCGGGCTCCCTTGGTATCTTAACGAAGCAGTCGTTCAAAGACAAGTTGTGTCTGATGGAGTTCTGCCAAGCCGGGAACTTCTCCCTGTAATAAGGGAAGCGGTTGCTGATAAAATCGCAGATCTCACTCAGCGTGAGTCTCTTTTTTGGGCTTTGGAGGATGGCCATAGTAATTAAGGCTATGTAGGAATAAGGGGGTTTTACTAAGGTGTTTTTGCTTGCTGGTTTGTAAGAATCCCGGGACGAAGAGCTATCCACGCACTGCGGGGACCCAGCCAAGAGGATATCGTCATGCATCTGGGCCACCTCGTCTACATATGACCGCGTCTGGCTGTCCCCATCCTCTCCCTCGCCGACCACGTCGATGTCAGTTTCTTCCGAAAGGATGGACGCATCGGACATCTCTGAGCTCAAAGTCATGGCTCACCGTTGTCAGTTCCCGAAGCTACGGAGGAGATACAATTTATATTGCCTTCTTTTAAAATTACTCATAAGGAATCAGCGGTGGAAAAGACGGAAAGCGACGAGCAGCCCTTTTTTGCCAATGCCATGTGTTTCTGGTGTTTTTCGAAGATCAGCAACACATCATTACGCACCATCCGAAAGCAAACGTTTATTTTATGTATGAAAAGACCTTAAAAAGGCCAGGTCTGAATCCGAAAGAGGGCGGATCTTCCCTCGCTCTATATACCAGCATGATGATCACATGGGTATGGAACGTCACCAGGGCAATTGTGGAGAAGAAAAAAAAATAATAAAGAAAATGGGTCTTTGAAAAATAACCAGAGAACTGTGGAAGATAAAAAAAAATGTTCTCTTTATGGTGGTCATTTTGGTACATTCATATGGTTAGTATAAACCGTTCGTCTCAAAATGGTACTTTAAAAATACTGCCCTTAATGTAGAAGGAAAAGCACCCAGAACAAAGCAAATGTTTGCTGGCAGGAGTCTGGTACGCTTCTAATTTATAAAGGTTAACATTAGAACCGAGGAAATTTAAGTTTGTATAACTAATGAGAAAGAGACGGCATAGTTATCTTGTTTAATTTTAGTATACATAGGGTGCAATAAACAGACAATATTACTTATTTGTCATCTCAAGCATAAATTTTGCGTACATAGTAATTGTACAGGCTACATTTCCGACCCTACTTTGCGTGATATGTTATATTTGTCGAGACTATCCGCAAGACATTTGTAATGGAAATTTTCGGCTGTTAATTCACATCAATCAAGAAGAGCTAATATGCAAGAAACAGACTATCGTATGTAAACATTTATACTTAACGATGAAAATGCATGCTCTTTAACCAGAAGGATATATCATTCTAATATTTTCATTAGAAATACACATAGCACAGTTCTTTAACATTGAACTAAAAATAAACAAAACAGAAAACACTCAAGGTTCATGGTAATAAGAAAAGTTTAATTAATGTAGTTGTGGAAAAAATCCGTGTTAAAATGTATGAAAGTGTATGCATTTCAGCAATATAATATATACTCAGAATGTTTCGTGATATTTTATCATGTAACAATTCCGTGTTTACTTTGAAAACAATAATAAAGTATATTCATATCCAATTTGCATACATATCACAAAATATTTATTATAAAACAGAAAGGTTACATTATTCACAAAATATGCATAATATGTTCTTTTAATTTCCTTAATTATTGTCTCAGTGAGTTTATATGTACAGCATTATGTCATAATGTCAAAAGTGAGGTGAGGTTTAAAAACTGGGGCATCTCTTTTTTTTTACTTAACTGTACATTGCTTGCTTTGCCTCAAAATTTTGAATGTCTGTACTAATACAATTAAAGTATACGCAATAATACAACTGTTGCCTTCGCTTTTACTATAAACCAAAGTGCCGCAATTTGTGGTTTACTCCAACTTCTCCTACAGATTGGGTCTCAGAACAGGGACCTCAATAAAAGCTTTTTTAACTTAGAGGAACAACAAACTGATACGACCGGTACGATCGGGTGGGTAGACCATGTCAATGAAAACAGAATTGTTGATTTTTTTTTTGCATTATGTAAAGAGGGGGTAGTCATAATTTTATTCCCCAAACAATTCTTACATTCTGGGCACTTTTACAT
This sequence comes from Megalops cyprinoides, assembly GCF_013368585.1. Lineage (NCBI taxonomy): Eukaryota > Metazoa > Chordata > Actinopteri > Elopiformes > Megalopidae > Megalops > Megalops cyprinoides. The sequence goes on along the minus strand of NC_050587.1, from coordinate 15,425,898 downwards.
CTTTAAATGCAATGAATACAGGCTTCACGAAAACACTACCTGTAATCTGACATCACAGATTTTATTTTTTAATATTATTTCAGCAATCAGATGACTGCAATATTTTTCTCCCGTTTTTTTTTTTGTCTTACTTGGCAAAAATAATTTTTCAGTTTTGCAAGACAAAAAGTGAGAATTTCAGCAACAAAGAGGAAAAAGCGGCGCCCAGCATTCATAGAAATTACGTCGTAGTGGAACATTTACAATGCAAAATACACACTCAATATACTTTACAAATCTGACAGAACTTGTGACTAGAGTAAGTTAAATTGAACACACACACACACACACACACACACACACATTGTCGTTTTTGCGGAGAAGGAGATGCGCAAGAAAGATACACGACAGAAAACATTTCAAGTTTTATCTGGCTCTTTCGTGCCTTTTGCGACCTTTTTATTGCATAGGTAGCTCATTTACAAGATCATGATTGCTGCGCTGCCACAGTTGTTTGGCTGTGGCGCATACAGATACCCTATAGTTCCATCCCGCAAGTAAGAGGCAAAGGGGTTCAAATTAGAAATATTCAAATATTAGAAAGAAATGTTCTATTTCTTTCATTTTATCATTGACGTCGACTTGTAAATCATGTACCAAAACTTGTTTTCTCAGCTTTGATTTATTTTATTTATTTTAATAATGCTGGCAATGTTTCCGTTTGCAGAGCACCATCTCGTGGTAGAAAAATATAGTTGCCACTGAAGGTTCCTCTTCATTTATCAGTACGGTGCACCTCAACACAAATAAACATGACATAGACCGCACAATTTCACGTATAGCGGTGCTTATCTTGTATCAAACGGGCGGAGATTCCTTTAAATGTTAAATTGAAAGTGAAATTGTGCTTTATGTTTTCAAAGATCAATAGAACTCCATCACTATTTTGCAAAAAATATTTCAGGGCAATAAATAATATACGTTGTAGGTGACATTATACTACATTATACATGGCAGTGGACTTATCTTAGTCATTACTGTAATATAAAATTTAATATATCATAATAGGTAGTCAGAGACAGGCCATAAACAGTTTAGGAATATAAGATCATTCTAATAGGAAGAGTACCAAATAGCTATAATGTAGCGTTTTAAGATGCGTATGGTTGCTGGTCGTGAGTACCGCATCAAAGTGCCTGTACACTAAGCTAAAAGAGTGTGAGAAACATTTTCAATGGCATGAAAAAGGGTATAACTACACTTCTAGTCTATGTTTTTTCCTTCTAACCGTTACTGTTACTGACAATTATAATAAACGAATAGCACCGGTGATTTGGTTTTACTCAGCGACGTTGGCTGAATTTATCCTGAAAATTGAGCATATGCGTTTAGTGAACATGTGCATGCGTATGAAATGTGCATGTACTCCGTTTTTGAAATTGTTTTTGGGCTACATGCCCCCGTTAAAAGAATAAAATCGATGGTCACCAAAATAATGTAAAACTGAGCTGACTAAACGCAGGGTATTTCGAAGTAATCAACAGAAAAAACTGATTTGGCTGAACATAGCCTATTCAGAATATTTGTAATAAGAATATATTCCTCTACAACGTAGGCTATTCGTATTTCCATTGCAGCTTAACACCCAAGGAATTCATGGCCACGATGATGTGGACTTTCTGTTACCGAGCAATGTTTAACTTTTGAGTCAACTTCAAAGTATGCTTGTCTTTATCGTCTCTGGTCCATTAAATGACTAGGTATACTGCACTTTTAATCTTCGACAGCTGAATTGAACTTGAACCTCCACATTAGATGAGAAATAAATTCTCCCAAAGTATAATGAGCTACAGTAGCCCACGCCTAAACTAAGGTTTGATCGCATAGAAAGTCTCAAAAGAGCAATCGCAAATATTTTTATGAAACATTTACGTCGTCGCTGAATCGCAGCTGTATATCGAGAAAGAAAGCATCTGTTGTAGCACCACGCAGCAGAAGCCTGACAACTAATAAAAACCTGACACCAAACCCTCACAAGCTAACTCCCGGCTTCGGCTCTCATGGCCATCCGAATTGCAGACGCTGCAGATATATTCACACACCTTTGAACGGTAATAACTACTCTTTTAAAATTGTTAGCTATGATGAAGACGGCCACTATCCAGTTTAAATCATTCAATAAAGAATGGGGTTAATCATCACAGTATCGAAGAGCATTTTCTGATGTTTAAAAAATGGTGTAGTAAATGAAAACAATTGTAGTTGTATTTTGTCCACCTGGTCTGTACAGGCTATTTTCAAGAGGAAAACATCCGTAAAAACACACTGACATCATAAACGATAGTAATAAAAGCGTCAATATGACGGGTCAAGGACATATTTAGAAGTTCCCTATATTCTTTACTCTGTAGTCAGAATATCTGTTCTTCACATACTGCTTTTCTAAGGTTTTTTACTCCCTTTTATCAATTTGACACCCATCCAGTTTTGGGAAAGACAACATCCTTTTCATATCGGTCTTTGTTGTTGTGCTTGTGTTTAAATGGATCTGGAACAAAAGTTTAAAAATCAGCTCGATACTAACATTACTAAACAACTGAAACATTTGCAATATATACGTAACAGATGATTCAAGGGAAAGATTATTCAAAGCGTTATTAACAAATATAAAACTATATCTGATAAGGCATGATCAATAACGCATACAAAACATATTTTGTTTCAATTTGGACTACTGAAGCATTTTATTCAATAAACTGGACATGCTTGAATGAGCACGATTTTTTAGCTGTTTCTTAAACTAAGGTTAAGACTAATATGTGTGGTAAACCAGGTCTAAATGTTTCTAAATTCCTACTGTATGATCTGCGGGTGTTTCAGTGCCATGGAGTACCATGGAAGCACTTAGCTGCTGATTAGAATCCTTCCCTTTAACTTTGACAAATCCTAAGAATGTCACCGAAACTCCATGGTCTGGGAGATCGAGCATGTGATTAATATGTATCACATGCATAACAGGACAAACTTGTGCTCTGACATATAAAAGTATTTCCACAGGGCAAGTGTGTGTGTGTGTGTGTGTGTGTGTGTATGGGGAAGTGATATCACATACTGTCAAACAAACAGAATGAGCTCATATGATGAGGTGCCAGCTATGTATTGTACCACACTACACACAGACACATAGGTGTGTGCTCACACAAAGATGTACACACACACACACACATTATTCTAGTTCAGTGGGGTTGTTAGGTCCAATTATTTGGAGCTATAGCCCAGAATATTTTAAGCCTAGCCCTGAATATTTTTGCCCTGAAAAAGGAGGTGTTTATAGCAAACAACAGACAGACTGTGTAACAAAGCAGAACTTCACTTGCAGCATCCGAAGGTGTGATAATATTTATTTATTATAAAGGTAGATATAACCTCCCCAACCTACCAATGCCGACGTCGCTTCAAAAAAAAAAAGACAAGCCCCAGGCGAACTTGAATTAGTCCCAGATCTTTTCAATAGCTCGAAACGTCCCTGTTCTAGTTATTGATTATTTTAGTGTATTGAAGCCAAGAGAATATGCATCATCTCCACTATGACTTCTGGCTGATGAATCTAACTCTGATATGTGATAGATTATAAATATTTCAAGGGGAAGTTGTCTCAGACACCTAAGTTGTTGGGGGCTGCCATCTTGCACTTTTTATATTGAAGAAGATTTGAAGGTGACTTGAAGAAAAATGCATTCTGTTCAGTTATAAAATGTTAAGGGTGTTATTGAGGTCCAGGCACTCTAGGTCAATTTTGAATGCAGTGGTCTTTGTCTAAGCAAATTTTGTGTTGTGTTGCACTCCTTCAGAAAAATTTATAACCATTTCACTTTAATAATCAGTCAAACATACTGACTGACTGTTACTCTACCCCATGGTAACTGAATGAGGACATATTCCCCTTTGGGCTTGGTACTGTTACATAGCCAGCTGAGAGCACACAATGGAGAGAATATCTGCCTGTGTACTACTGTGTAACAGTCCATAGCTTGACTGAGAGAATCACTCCTGGGTGCAAGGCCTACTGTGAAGATTCTTTGATATTCACATCATCCACATAGTAGACACCGACTTGTACCACTCATCCACCTATTATAAACTTTCATGGGTTTTTGGTCTTTGAATTGAACAAAAGTTACAAATGGGTAAATACTCACATACGACCCCAGCAACCGATGACAACTTAGGCACTGACACGATCGGGTCGGGGTCGATTCCGAAGCTGTAATACCGGGTAATACTGGCACCTCAGCCGCCTCAGTACAAACTACTCGCATTTATAACCTCGCGTCACTTCCGTTCCTCCCTTTGACTTCCATCTTGGCCCCGCGTGTGTTCGCTCCCTGTGTGCAGGTCAGTGCGGAGTCGTAAAATACCGCTTTTCCTGCACAATCACACCCAACTCGGACGGAACAAGGTAAATAAGACCGCGATCAACGATACTAGCAAATTTCATACAAGATGAACCAAAAGAAAGGCATAAACAACTCTGGTTTATCGGAATGGGCCGGGCCGGGCCGGGATGACAGGCCGCCAAATGAGCTGAATTCAGAGTGTGTAGCTAGCCTGCTACCTACCAAGCTAGCTGTTCCTGCAACGAGCAGTATTTCTGCTACCTAGTGCCCTGGTCAACTGTATCGGCTTGCTTATAAGAAATCTATATCGATAGGTAGAACACCTTTAGACTTCACATGCCGTTGACAGTGGAGTGGATGTGGACAGTTTTGTACATTGGCAAAACCGTTTCAGTGTAACGTTAGCTACATCTAGCTGAAATGTTATCAATGTCTCAGGGACGTTTTAGAGAGAGGCTATAACAGACTAACGGCGTCCTGAACGAACTCTGTCAGCCGTCAGTTGTTAGACTAGTACCTGGTATGTTGCTTGTGCTGAGGCGAAAAATCAGAGTTTCACAGGACTCTCATTTATTTATAGCTAGTTAGAATGGCAGGCTAGCCATCTGAAGTTTGTCTTCTGGGTAGTTAGCGTACTAGCAAATTTAGCTGTCTTGCTAGTCCGGTCTGTATGTGTTACCTGTCGTTGTTGGGTAGCGAGCTAAGTCCTTTGTTTATAGTGGATAGTTGGCCAGCCAGCCATCGACATATTTACGACGTTCTACATGGCGGTAAGTTAGCTAGCCACTTACGTACACTTACTGTGACCAACAGTCTACAATTATAACATTATATGCAAGATCGGGATCGGGCTGGTTAGCTACTTCACTATGCTACCTGTTTTTTTGCAGACAGAGGTTCTAATAACGATCTACACGTGAAATGGGCTGCCAGATTGGCCAGACACTTTTAACAATGACATGTTTCTCACAAGCAAGCAGTTGTCTAGCTAGTTAGACCTAGAGAGCGCATATTGTGTCATGGAACCAGCAGCTACTTGGATGCTACTTTTACTTGGATGTATGGGTGTTAAGTCACACCGTCGTACAAGACGCAGCTAGGTGTTGTGCTAAGTTGTTGTCACTCAGTGTTTAAACAAATGCTTGACCAGCTGTGTAATAGTCGACCGCATCCGATCTGATTGTACAACTATCTGTTTCTGTTTCAGATGAAAGAAACAATTATGAACCAGGAGAAACTCGCCAAACTGCAGGCACAGGTCCGCATTGGTGGAAAGGTAAGGATTTCCTTGGTTATGCCTGGCCCACGAGCTAAAGTAAGCTTTTAGCATACATGTTAGCTACTTATGCACTTATTAAACAATCTGTGAAATATAGTCATAGCGTGCCCGCCATTATACTCTCATTGGAGTTTACTTTAAATACTGAGGGCAGCTGCGATTGTCTTCCAGACAAATTCATATTTCATTTAGATATGTCTCAAGAGAAAAATACGCAAACTTCGGACAACTTCCAAGAAATCTATGCATGACATTTGTTTTGCGTGCAGCTTGTAATGAAATTGTACCAACCCGTCACTGCGGCCTCCTGAATGTCTATGGTGCTTTTCAGGGTACAGCACGCAGAAAGAAGAAGGTGGTGCACAGAACAGCTACTGCAGATGACAAGAAGCTTCAGTTTTCCTTGAAGAAATTGGGTGTCAACAACATATCTGGCATTGAGGAGGTGACTGCTTGTTCAGTTATGTCCTGTCTGTCCATCTTGTGAATTATGCTGAGAAACAGAAAGTGGCCAAGTGGAGAGCAGTGATGAATAAGCAGTCAAACACTGCAATAAATTGAGTTTCCATCAGTTGTGCAGTACTACTGAAAAGCAACAAAACCAGGCAGAAACAACAGGAAGGACTGTTTTTTGGACAAGTTGCTTTGTTTTTTTGGACGTGAGCTTTTGCTGTCCTGAAAGCCATAGAGTTTTGCATTTGTTTAAAACTTTATAAAACCACACAATTATTGTTTCTATGGTAGAAATTAATTTGTAGCCATTTCAGACTGCGTTTAAGTGTGTTTCCAGCTGTAGCCTCTATCATCAACTGTCTCATCTTTCATGGCACAGGTGAACATGTTCACAAACCAGGGAACAGTGATCCACTTCAATAACCCAAAAGTGCAGGCGTCTCTGGCTGCCAACACCTTCACCATCACGGGGCATGCTGAGACCAAGCAGCTGACCGAGATGCTGCCCAGCATCCTCAACCAGCTGGGGGCCGACAGTCTGACCAGCCTCAGGAGACTCGCAGAGGCCCTGCCCAAGCAGTGTAAGTGCTGAGGAAGGGTTAGGATCTCTGCTGCAGTTATGTGCTGGTGGACACATTGTGGATGATGGCTTGATGCTTTGAATAAGCCTTGGAGATTGGGTATAGCCTCACTATGTTCTTTAGACAAAATGGAAAACTGATGTGTTGGAGAGGGACCTCATTTTGAACCCATTGAAAGTATGAGAGTGCTTTGATGCCATGTGAAAGAAAGTGCATGTAATGGGTTGTTTTTTTTTTTTTAACACTCCTGGGGCACCATTGACTACATCTGAAAGAGGACATGAAACATCTTTCTGAAAATGATCCAACTTAAATGTAGTGATTTTGGGTTGGGATCAGTGTATATTTTGGGTAACGTTGTTGCACACCTTTGATAGGATGGTTTAATTGAGAGACTTCTCTGAGCACTTCTAGTTTCTTTTACCCATTTCCTTTGTAGAGCTGAAACCACTCTAGCAGGTGCTTGGGCCAGAGCTGCCTGACTTGGCTCACCACAAATGCTTTTTCATAGCATTACTTACAACCAGTGTCGTAGCATGTGACTTCAAGCTAAATGCTGGTATCTGCCCGGATCAATATGACTGCCCTGACTTCATCTTCAGTCTGAGGTTTTCTAGAAATAGCATGACTCCATGAATTAGTACTTGTTTGTTGTGGTCAGCAGTTGTGGCATGCTACCAGCTGTCTTTAGCAAAGATGGAAGCAACATTGTTGCACATCTGAGTGATCATGTTGGGCTAAGCTGACACAGGTCAACGTGACAGAATCGCCTCCACCCTCAACAAAGCCAGCACCCCTGGTTCTGAAATGAGGCATTAGAGAAACCATATCACTGGAAATAATACACCTGCTGACTTTAAATTTGAAGTGTAATGCATTTAAGAACAGCTCACTTCCAGATGCCACACTGCTCTTGTGATCTCGAAGTGTGGGTCATAACAATGAGAAGCATCATAAAATCATAAAAGTTAGTGACAAAATCACTAACTTCTTTGCTGGTGGCTTTGTGTTTAGTGTCTTCTTAAATAGAAAGTTAAGTAAATACATTTGTAGCATTTAACTTTGTACCTGATCTGACCCCACAAAGCCTTTAAGGCTCTAAGGTTAAGGCCTGGGTCAGTTGCACATTTCTGCTTTATGCAAACAAAAAAGGTGTTAAGCCTGTAGGTTGTGTGCCAAGAGCACAAGTCTTAAGTAATTAGAGTGAATGTCACGTGTGATCAGTTAGTTTGCCACTAAATGAAAGTGTCTAAAACCATGCCTGATTGTACAAAGGGACAGATCTGTATGTGAGATACACCTACAAACTGCACGTTATACTAATGTTAACGAGGAGTGGTGTGTCACAACAGCCCCCCCCCCATTAAGCGTATCTCAGTCTGCCAGAATGTCAGGGCAAATATTAAGGTAATTTTAATGATCTTCCCCTCATAAGAGACGCAAAACAGATTTTATTTTGTTGGAGAAAGGGTCTACCCATAGGCTTGAATGAAATTCTGACAAGTTAGGTGTGTAACAGGTACAAATTATTTGTGGTTTCATCCTCAACAGCTGGTGATGCAAAAGCACCAATTGCTGGCGGAGAGGAAGACGATGATGAAGTTCCAGGTGAGATGTTGCCCGTCTCATCTTTTGTCTGTTTTAAACTTTCCCAAGGTGCAGTGCCATTTTAACAGTCGTGGTACACACCTTGAGTAGTTTTTTTTTTTTTTTTTGTCATAGATTTCACTGGAACGTATGTTCCTGTGTGGTCTTTGTTCTGCCATTTTTAGGGAGTGCAAAACCTCTTCATTGCAACTACATTCCAGACCTTCAAAATCAGATCAGTATTGTCAAAGTACATCTGTTTTTTGAGGTTTTACAATCACCCCCCACCCCCCGCCCTTTGCAGTTCTGCGATGAATGCCAGATTCATACAACCATCATTGAATACTAGGTTGGAAGACATCCTGAAAACCCTCTCTTGAAGAAATAATGGGTATCCTTGGGCTTGAATGTGCCTTGTTGTAAAATGTTATTGCATGCCACGCCATGACCCCTCCAGGAGACTAATCTTTTGATAATTGATGCCACTTTGAAAAACAAGGTTAGGCTTGTCTTTCAGGGCTGTTAGTGGTTAAAAATAAGCCTCTTCTCATTTTATTTGTGCAAAAAAGTTTTTCTTAAAATGAATCAAGAGTTTGGCAGCTCAAGTGCCCTTCATATTTATTCAAATTCCAAAAGAACTGACAACATTTGTAAAGCAGGACACAAAAGTCTTTAGTGACCACAAAAGCTAAATGGTACATTCAGTAGCTATTGAGGTAAACTTACACTAACACTAGTCAGTGATTTGTGGTTCTGAAGGGTCTGTGTTTCACTGTTTCACAACATTTAATTTATCCGCCATGTGTAGAACTTCTTGGATGCTTCTCAAGAAGCTATTTTAGTATTAGAAATACAATAATGACACAGATGCTTCAAAATGGATTTTGTGGATAGTGTGAAATAATGATTAGCGGATACCGTGGGGAAAAAACTAGCCGTTCACCGTTCAAATAATTTCCAATCAGTTAGATACATTGTCTGTTATGGTCGTTCTTCTCAACTGAAATGGAAGTGGCAGTTACTGTACCTGTTCAGTTTTTGACTCATCTCAGTAATTGAATTTGCATAAATCTTGACTAGCTGTGAGTGAAAGCAATGTAAGCTATGGAAGTCTGTTTTCCTACAGGTTGTTCTAGGGGGAAAAGTGCCACACACATGAGGTTGCAATTACAGTTACTCAATATCTCCTGTGGCTCTGGCCATCTGTAGCCTTATGTTTGTAACTATGTAACAAGAGATGTTTCTGTTCCTGTCAGACAAGTGTTATGGCTGGCATATGATGACTAGGGGGTTAACAATCAATGCTACCCCTATTATTCATCTAGGTAATGGCTTCTTACCAGGAATTCACTTCAGATTTCTGAGTTTCAGTTACTTTGCATTTCCATTTAAAAAAAAACCCTTAAAGTGACCTGTGGAGGGTACTAACTTATCACAGGACAATTTCATCAAACAAATATTCTTCTTGTTTGATCCTTGATGGTTCAATTTGTACAGCTGTGAAGTTTTAAATTCTGCGGTCATCTCTAACAAAATTAGGAAATGAATCCCCTTGTTAAGTGAAAGGGGAGAAGGGGATAGGAGAAATTACACAAGTGATCCTGTTACAGATAAATGCTTACATTTCTTCTAAAGCATGAACTGAGGGTTAAAAAAAAGGCAGGTCTGTCAGAGTTCATGGGAAAGATGGCAGCCCTAAAGTTGAGGCGCTAATGTAAAATGTTTTCGTTTCAGATCTTGTGGAGAATTTCGACGAGGCTTCGAAGGATGAGGCGAACTAAAAGAAACCGGGTTCAGATTTGAAATGGGGTTCACAACTTGACCTGGCAGTGTGAGGCTACTGTTTTGTATTGGCCACCTTTCTTTGTGAATGTTTTTTTTAAATGTACTGTACCCGTGTCCATTTGGAGTATCCAGATTCTCTATAATACACTGTTTTTTGGGGTCCTGCATCTTTGCTGCTATTACTGCATTAATGAATCCAACAACTTTGCAGCCTGGTTGAGATGAACACATCTGGAATAAATATTTACTTTTGACAAATGCTTATTAAAAATTCTATCCTACCATTTTCCCCTTATTCAGTATTCAGAGCAAAGCAAAACTAGAATTTCCACCAATCAAACAATAAGCCTCAAAATTGCTGAAATTGTTGTTTTGGTCTCATGTTGTTACTGGATTGTGCAGTGCACGGATCACATTCTGTGGTAAGCCTAAAACAAATACTGGCAGTGATGTACAAGAACAGCATGAAGTTTGACGTAAATTCGTTGTAAATTAGAATATAAATTCACCCAATGTATAAATACATAAATTGTTAGTATCTGGGCTGAATCATATTATGTGTATTTACCCGAAAAGCTGAGGTGTGGTATGTTGCCTAAAGCATTATATGGGACAATGGAAACATTCTGTATACCTTGGTGGTGTGACCAAAAGCTCAGACTCAGTTCAGAGGTTCCCCCCTGTACAGCTTCCCAAATGACCTCCATGTGGAAATGAGCATTTGGAGTCCTTGTTTAACAGTTCAAGTTACTTTTCGTGTCAACAGCAATGGCGCTGTTGAGGATCTAGCGTTTGTACAGAAGCATGTGGTGGCATGAAAGTCCAGAGGGAATTGTAAAGCTCTTCAATGAAAAAACAAGGCAGTCCTTATGGATTATATCAAAATGGTTTATAAGACCAAAATAACATTCAAGTGGCAGTTTCTACAAAGTGATGGGAAAGCCATAAACGTCAATGGGTGAGCAGTGGAGTTCTTCATTTTTCCTTCTGCTGACAACAAAAAAGGAGGCATGAAGGGAAGTATGTTATGACCACTATTGTTCCTGCAATTCAAATCTTGTGTTAAACTAGCCACAATATATTTTTGTTATTCATTTACTGAATTGTTTGGTTTGCCACAAGGAAACATGGGTGAAGTAATCACAAAAGTGAACCATAACACACAAAATAAAATCCTTATATCTGAAAATTGGTGAACTTTACAGCCCTCAGAAATAAGGAATGCCCAAGGTATAAGTTTTTGTCCTATTTTCCCAAAATGTATGTTGGCTTGAAAACATCCCCAAATAAGTAATTTAAAGAAGCACAGATATTTGTCAAAATTGTCTATTTACAATGAATATGAAAGTAGCACCACACAGAAAACATTAGGAAAGAGACCTATGAATGGCATGCTCAGTTTTTTGTTCTGTTTTGTTTGTTACAAAATCATCGGTCTAAGTAAACATAAAAATTATAAAGTGAGAAGGAGGGCTTTATTCACAACGCAACCTTGAAGGTTCCTAAATAAATAAATTAATAATCTTGTATAACCTACAACATTCATGACCACAGAAATAAAATATGGCAAAAATCCACACAAACCATTCACTACATATAACAGTAATTTCTGAAGTTAATACGAAAAAAACAAATTACTGTAGCGTGTCCTCAGAATAAAGCCTTTGCACACATTAAATGACACTACTGCTTTGTAAAAAACTGTTAGAAACGGTTTCTTCATGGGTGTACTGCTGTACAAAAAAGTGAACAGGTACATATTTTGCACTTAAACCAAAAATCAAGCTAAAAACAATGAGTTGTACTGGATGTAAGTGGATTTAAAAAACAGCCTCAGGTAGACATGATCCATCCGGAGCTGTACCACTAACATGCGGAAGGTTCATCAGTGTTCAACTCAAGTGCATTGTGTGCAGTCATCTTCATCCTGTCCAGTCATTCTTTAATTCCTTGTAGAAGCTTCAGTAGATGTGCTTCCATGACCTGTTGAACTGTAGAAAAAAGTGACATTTAATATATGTACTGAGTAAGTCAGCGTAGTTATATTTCAAAGAAATCATACCAAACTAAACTGAAGAAATAAATCCATTTCCAGGTACCAGAAAGTATAGTGCACTTCTAGTGCAATCAAAAAAATTAAGTCCAATAATTTTACTGTCCAACATCAATGTTTTCATGTCTGGATGAAGGTTCTAGCATGTTCTAGAGTGTCCTAGATTACACAGGCATGTTTCAGGAGTGTCACTGGCAGGAAATGACCTATGTCCTACGCAGATGAAAAGGCAATGACTCCAAATTCTTTATTTATTCAAGACGGTTATTCAGGAAAGAAGGAAAATGAGTATAGTTTGTGGCTGTTTCAAATTATTAATAAGTACAGCATATGGCTGAATACCTGGTGATGAGGTGGCTCTTTAAACGCAGAACAGAAGAGAACCTTATACACTGCTAAGTGCAAGCTCACTGGGCAGGCAAATCTATCCTTGATGCCAGTTAACTGAACAGCATCGAGACATGAAACTTAAATAACTGGATGCTAAAACACAGCAATTGATGTAAACATGGTGACCTCCATGGAATCGGATTCCACAACATATTACATCATGTCTGGGCTCCCTGCATCCTGGCCAGCTCAACTATGTTTCTGATCTTTGGCAGGTATCACAAAACTGACATTACGTTTGTCTAAACCTAGTCAGCCATGTAAGATTGTGGGAGGCCAGGACTGTGAATTCAAGCCTCTTGCAATAAACACTCACAAACTGCCTCTCAAGTCACTCACAAAACTGATACTACAGGTAGCATGCAGTCTCGCCACAGCACAATTTTGGTTTAAAGCTTAAGTTATGAGTACAATATATACTTAGGATAGTAGACATATTTACCATTCCTGTGGCCCATTGCCACTGCCATGTCCATAGCATTGAAGCCAGAGTCAGACTCAATGGTAGGATCAGCTCCACTCTCTGTGGTGGATGGAACGGGGAACTTCAGAGCACATATACAACAGTATATAAAAAAACCTCCGTTTTTGCAATGTCTTACAGTATTAATAAATTTAAGCTTTTCATTCAGGGGGGAATGAGTTTACCTAGAAGGATTTCCACACAGCGCACATGGTTCCCGTGAACTGCGTACAGCAAAGGAGCTCCGCCGTTCTGAAAGGCAGAAAGACTGTTTGGAACTCGGCTAACACAGTGGCCGATTCCACTGTAAAGCATAATGAAGGTGACACACATTGGGTGTGTCACCTGTGCACATTCACACATGTAGTGGAAAAGTCTACACGAGATAAGAAGACTTCCATGAAGACCTAATATCATTTAGATCTCAGCGCGTTTATCTTCATCTCCAGGTCACAAAGCTAAGTCCACAAGGCAACTAGGATATTAAGTGTATGTGATCCATTTTACAAGCAGTTGAAAAAAAAACACTAAATGCCTGGTAATTGTTTTCACATGGGCAGAGGCATCTATCTCAGAAAGAAATGGCTGCCAGCTGACTTCCTCAGCTCCACAGAGGTGATGATGATAATGTAAGCGAGGGGTAGATCTCTTACCCAGTCATACTCGTTGACATCCACGCCGCAGTCGATGAGCATCTTCACGATGTCAGTGTAGCCCTTACTGCAGGCCAGCGACAGCGCGCTCTCTCTCCCTTTAGCCAGGAGGTTGGGGTCTGCCCCCTACAGGGAGGAATGACCAGCCACATTTTAAAGTGAAGACAGTAATATAGGTCACTCTGAACAAAAACATAATAGTACTCATAATGTGTCATACCACATTATAACAATTATCTGAATGAAAAAAGTAATTATCTGGTATATAAGAGAATCTCACGTTCTGAAGCAGGAACTCCACCACAGCAATTTGCCCATGTGCTGCAGCCCACATCAGGGGGGTGAATCCTTCCTCATCCTGCAGGTTTATCACTGTCTCTGTTCAGGGAAACACAACAGCATATGTCCGATCCATGGCTTTGCTGGAAAGATGGTTTGCATCTGTGGTCTCTTCTACGTAAAATCGTAAATGTCTCAGAAAATAGTTTCAGTGTTGACAGTAACAGCACAAGCAACGCAATCCCATACTAGCCGAAGGTATGGGCCATGTTTCATAAGCGTAGCTGAGAAGCTGTAGGAGGCTGCAAGTGGAGTTGCAATCAGAAAATAAGATGGAATAATAAGAAAAAAACAATACGAGGAGAGTGAATTGGCTTGTTCAACTCAATTTAAACAATTAAGAGATGAGGCAGAGACAAATAAAAAATACATTTTTCATTCTAGAATTAGAATCACACTGTCCTAGAGTAGAAAAGCCTAGAGAATTACTGGCCTTCCGAAGAATGAACAGGAAAGAATTCCTGCAACAGCTCTGAGTGGATGTCCTCACCTTGCTCAATTCTGCTTGCCAAGAACACCATCTCTCCTTGAGCTGCAAGCTGATGAATGGACAGTGCTGAAAGGACAAATCCATCATTAGGTTTAACCTAACGACTCTGCTTCTAATTCTATAACAACATGCAAAAGGCAGAAACATACAAACCACACACACACACACACACACTCACATACGCACACAGGAATGTAGTCAGACACTCACAGTGCACCAAAAGCGGAGTTGAGGACACCTCATTGCCACGGTGCTTATTCGTGAGCGTAGTGGACTGCTTGATAGGGGAGAAGTGCTTGGTGGTGGACGGTGTGTAGACATGACGCACTTGGATCCCTGGCGACGGGGACGTCTGAATGTTGCACTCCGCTGAGATTGAGCAAGATGTTTGTTACAGTTTGACTAAGCGCAATAAACAGACAAAGCCGGCTTCCACAATAAAGAGAGGGACATTTTTTCCCCATACAGAAATATCTCCCATCCCACTTGCTTGTAAAAGTGGCCCTGACCACACCATGAAACATGCCAGAAAGGTTATTTTTTATGACTGTTCATCTGAGTTTGGTAACAAGGAAACACAAAATTAAGATAATTTCAACCCCATACATCTATGTAAATATTTTCAGTGCTTGGCAAAAGAGGCATTATTTATTTTATTTTTGAAGATACCTTTAAACAGGACTGATGCCACCTCCAAATCGGAGTTAACCTGGTCCTGGATATTTTTACTATCCTCCTCGTTGAGCGACTTGACGAAGCGCGAGCAGACGTTCATGTCAAAGCGATTGGGCAGGATGAACTTGATACCCATGGCGACATTCTGGGACCCGCCCTCCTCCCCTGCCACTCCCACCTGGTGCTCGGCCTTGATGGCCCCCATATCTGGCAACACGCAGATGCCCTCCATGTCCTCAGAGACCAGCTGGCACTCCGTGCTCCGTTCACCCGCAGAGGCCATGTCCATCCCTTATAACTAATCCCTGCAGAGTATTAGGTGAGCTCCTCAGTGTCCGTTCACCAGAAGAATGGGTCCATGGGCCGTACCGGTGAAATCCCTTAACAGCAGCTAAAATCCTCAGATGATCCCTGTAGAAAACAAACCCAGCCATTCACAATTTTAATTTCTCACCCAGCAATGAATCCCTTAATCAACCCAACCTAGTCCATTGTAAGCCTTACAGTCTATTTACTGTTGGAGTGAAAAACAGACTTAGACTGCTTCGCTAGCTCGTTAGCCATTTAGCCGGCTACTGTTGCAAACTGAACTGGACCCAGTGGCAGGTAATTAGCTAGGTAAAGACAGCTATATTTATTTTTCATAATATTATCAAGGGACAATTTATTAGTACTGCAGTCGTTTGACATACATTATATCTTGCTAGCTAACTTTGGACATTAGCTGGTCGTGTAACATTGCCTATGATAGCTGGCTGGATAACAAACATAGCACTAGCTAGATACTGTACCTAGCAGTAATGTTATAGCTGGCTCGCTAGCTACCTGAATATAGTTTGAATATAGTCATTAATAGCCATGGCATTTGGTGAATGCCAAAAGTAAGCTTCATGTTAGCAAGTTTGCTAGCTGACTGTTCACAGATCAAAACAGCTAGCAAGCTAGTCTAGTGGGCTAGTCAGCTCATTTGCTATTTTCCTATGTCTGCCCAAAATTCAGCCTCTTTCGTGGAGCACAAAGGCAGGAAATTCTAAGTCACACTCACCAAATTGATGATTAATGTGACATCGTTGAGATTGTATCTTGTCTTTGTGATTGTTGTTGTTTTGGATCCGCTTGCCTGTGAGACCCACTAGCGGTAGGAATAAAGGTAATGAAAATTGCCCACGTTATAAATAAAGTTATTTCAAAACGGAAGTGCAATCGAGGAAAATGGCTGCGCTCTCATCAACAACGTGCTTAACAGCGACTTAAAAAAAGTATTCGCTGTTTTGCTGTATAGGTTTGTCTGTTTGGTAACTGTCTAGTATACATCCAGTCACGTAATCACAACACCAAAAAGCAGGAAATTTGGGGAACGAAAACGTAGCTAGCTCGCTAACTATGTGTTTTTTATTTCAATCGCAAGCAAGCTGGCTAGTCTTTCATTTGCTTGGCTAGCTGGGTAGGTGGCTAGCCATCTAATTTAGTTATAGTTGTTTGACTGTCAGTCTTATCCAGAGTTCACCGAGTTATCTCGCTAGTGTACTAACAAGCGACGTTGTTTGATATGGATTGGCTTCACAGCCAGTAATACTGGCCAACCCAGCCAAAATCTAGCTGACCGGTGAACTTCATAGACACAGTTTAGCAAGTGAAATATGAAAATGTAACGATTTCCTTTAAAAAAAAATCCGTCGTTTTTCATTGCTGCTCCACACACAAAAAATCATTCATGGTCGTAATCCTCCATAGTTTGCCACATGTACCGTAGGCTTTTGTTTAAGGATTAGACAAACGAGATTTACAGACATCCGTGATCAGACTGTAACTTTTTGCTTCTTCATTGAGCCCCGCTATTTCATATTTAGCTGCCACTTTGATTGTAAATGATTTGTTTTCAAACGAGGGCTATGCAATGTTCATTGCGCGTTGTATATAGATACGTTGTTGTCTTAAAAAAATCAGGACTAACTGTACATTTGCCTTTCCCTTTTCAGGTTGTGCTTAAAAAGCCCTACAATTTAAATTCAGAGTTTACGGTAGTTTCATTTAAACCCAGAAGTATTCAGACCTACCCCAATCTTGAAATTATCCCGTGACACATTGTACCAGAGGATTTATAAAACAAAATGAGAAACTATACAGGACAGAGAATGTGCATGCGCATTGCTGTAAATTAAGATGTACCCAGGGGTCATTGTAGTTGTAAATAATATTAGATAGCTTTGTAATTTCAGACAGCATAATATGCTCATAGTATTAAGAATTGTGTAGTTAATGTATTCAACTGAATCATAGTTTGTTTAAAATCCCATAGTGTGACACCGCAATATTGATTCCATTCTATCGTAGATGTGTGACTAATTAATTTACAGCCAGTGATGTATTTGGAAATCTTAACTGATGTTGAACTGTTGCTAGTGCATTATGTTGTCCCTGCATTTCTTTTCAGTAAAGAGTAAGCAAGTATAGATTTGGATTCATCCAAAGCTTATTTTCAACAACTGTTTGATATTTACCTTTTATTTACCGTGATAACTAAAAAAAATCATTTTTATTTTGTGGACTTTTAGAACTGAATGGTATCAGGTAAATAAATATTTCCAAACATACATTAGCTGAAAAAAAAACTCCCATATTTTGCATGTTAAATATTACAGTTCAGTAACTTGTTAATGAATGTATACATTGTTAAAGATAAATTGAATCATTGACATTTTTCAGGAAGTTGTACATGGGAGGGGAAAGAAATAGGTTTCTCAGGACAATAATATACTGTGAATTACTAATGAATTAAACCTCTTACAAACACACTGCTAATTTCACTACGCTCATGTGTGTGTAGAAAAAATTGTGAGAGTGAGTTGCCTACATGGTAAAATCAATTCACAGGTTCTTCAGTGAGTGTGTTTTGCTAGTTGGGTGTTGACAGCTTAAATCATGTTCTGCAAGCTGACTTTAAGGCCTTAGTTTCACTGGGAAAGGGTTGTAGAATAGTAATGATACTGCAGATCTTAGCTGGGATGTTGTTTTTATGGTGCTGCTAACAACCCATAACACAATATCTAAACCAACAACTGTCATATTTAAAGTCAGTTAGCTTGATATGTAATGTTCCATGTAGCATGTTTTCTTCCACATGCAATAGGCATTGGCTGATGATGTTCACCCTCACCTTGGCAATGTTTGAAACTGAAAGATGATATAATGACAATTTCGGAGGTGCCCCCTGGCTATTTTTTAAAATGATTTTTCTGTTCCTTTGCATTTAAGGTTGCAAAGCTCTGCTGTATTGATGATTTTCTTCTCTCCTTACTGCAACGTCCTTATTTGCAGCAATCACAGTCATTAGGACCAGAGGGGAATGCATCAGATTGAGCAGCAGGTGCTTCTAGGTTGTCATTATTCTGCTAAACGCATAATGGTCAAGCACAGAGGGTTTTGAGGAAACAGGGTTGCTGTGTATTTTGCTGCACAGGCTCTTTGCTGAATGCTTTGAGGCTTCTGTTTCTTGCCTGAATAATCTGCAATTATGAATTCATCGTGGCACAGGTTTTCTCCTTCACTGGTCAAAGTTGCGACATGCTAATCTGATCTGATAGGATATGCCAAATATTTCTTTGTAATCTGTCCTGCCTCAGAAAGGAATGGACCCTATTCACTTTTGTTTTTACATGTGAATTGCTTCGCAGACTCCGGTCCAGATTAAGGAATTTAGGGCAGTTACTAAAATAGCCTTCTCTCTGGTCTCCCCAGTCCATTATGCAGTCACTGTATCCACTAGATTTCTTACTTGGCACGCACAAGTATGTAAGTGGCATTAACACTGATCCCTCTGTTGAAGAAATTAATCAATCCTTGTCAGCATTTTTAGATTTGCTTTTCATCAAGTTTTCTTAAATAGTTGGGTGTGAAAAGACAGAGATCACCTGCTTATTAACTGTCCAGCAAAGCTTTTGTTTGCTGTAAATAACAGTTTGCTAAAATCGCAGATTTACTCAGTTATTTGCCAAGTTATTTTGATATTAGAATTTGAGGCAACAATAATGCTTTACACTTCCAAAGCTAAACATTGGAGAACATGATGCGTTAATGGCCTGACAGTTTAATGTGTTTGTTCTTTTGCAGATCCATGTATGTGGGCCAGTGAAAATGTTCTCATGGCTCAAAGGCTCAGCACACAGTGGTGCATTCTGTGGTGAAAGGCAGCTCCAGGTGGCAGGAAGGAAAGACTCTGTGATGTCACTTTTAGGTGTACAGTATGTGGCAGAGTGGCAATGGGCAGTTTCACAGCACTGTAAATATGTTTTTAAGGCCTTGGTGAGGTTAGAGTCATATCTAACCCTTTCCAAGGATCTGAGGGGGCTTTACAGTGCAGTAACTCAACCCACCATTAATTCCAGATGGAGTGATTTACTGCTCAGAAGTCAGGTACTTTGTGGATAATGCAATTTCTGAAACTTATGTTGCCTCAGTGGAGGAATCATGAACCAAAAATGTTACCTTTACTTAAAAAGGCTGGATGTTGCCTTGATGTGTTTTGTTATGTAGTCTTGGAGGTTACAGCAACTGAGTGTGACTTCATTCATGGAATTCTCCAGTTCTCACTCCACTTGACTGCATAAGGTCAATAAACACGTTTACAAATTTGAAAAGTGGATGTAGATTTGTCACCTATCTCAGTGTCCTTTTGAGGGACTCAAAGTATTTGTCTCCTCATCTCTTTTATTCCTGTGTTCCGCAAGTGTCTGTAACAAAAATTTGATATTTCACATTCAAGGGGAATAGGAATAATCCCTTACAGCAAAAACACAAGACCCATCAGTACATGTTATTCGGAATGTTTGCGTATAAATCATTTGCAAAAGTGGAACAATACGCTATGCTTTTTCTGTGGCTGTTTTCTAACTTTGAACCCACATTGACTCAGGTGAATATGAATTGGTTAAACAGGCAGCGAGGCTTGCAAAATGCAAAGCAAGTGGTTTGTTATTTTCCTTGTTATAAGATTATTTATTTAGTTTTGAATTTGACCCCCTCCCTTTTCCACCTACTGTATAACTTCTGGAATTCAGCATTTGTACCATCTCACTACCAGTGTGAAATGAACTGTTGACTCACTGTCACTTAGACACTGTCCATTTTCCTGCCCCCTTTAATTTAGTTTGTTCCTTGTCAGAACTTGCTGCATCTGTGGCTTGCACATGCTTTTTACAGGGCATAACTGTGCACATGTATCTTATACCATTCAGATCAGATTATTTTCCTCACCCTCATCAGTCCTAGTGGTCACTCTCTCTCTTTGAGAAATGGACCACAACGTGCCGGTGGAGACAATCCTTTTCCCCACTAGGGTTATTCCAGGTATCAGATGGCAAATGCAGTCCCGTGAGCTAGACAATGTCCTCATTTAACCTTGGGGTCTGATACAGAGGCGGCCATGCTTTTGCCACTGAATTTGAATGCCTCATGTTACAGAACGGCATCCCTGAGGGTCCCTAACCATCACCCCCAACCCCCATCCCCTCACGTGAACCCACATATGGCTAGCACCTCTTTAAGTTATATTACATCACAACACATTAATTTAGCAGATGCTCGTATCCAGAGTGTCTTCCAGCGCAAAAGAACAGAAGTGTACCTCTTTGATTTGCTTGTATTTAAGACAGGGAATACTAAGTAGTGGTGTAGCCTACAATAGGAAGCACTGTGGCTTTAGCTCACTTTGGTTTGGGAGGTTTGGGATAGGGTCTCCCTACGGTCAGTCTGGGTCTCCTTCTGTTCTACACAACACTATTTGGGTCAGCTCTCCTGCAGAGGGGGCCCGTTCTGCTTGGTCCCCTCCCCTCTGTGGCCTATATCGCCTCTGCTTCAGGTACGGGGGCGTAGTCGAGAACAAAGGCAACAGAGCACGGTGTAGGGTGCCTTCTGGAGGACGGCCGCGGTTCTTACGCTTCACAAACCTCCCTAAACAGCACGCTCGGCCGCCATGGGCCAGGCAGCCATAGCCCGGGTTCTGGCCTATTGTCCGCTGCCCTTTTGTAGCACAGCCTCCTGCTGTTAGGTAGCGGACAGCACACGGCTCATGACGTGACCACACAAAACAGGCCCACAGGAATGTGTTTGTGTGGGGACACTGTTGTCCCCTTGTTTTCGGGGCTCTAATGAGGCGGAGGGTGCAGTGGTAGTTCCTGCACCCTGAACCCAGGCCACGGTTTGCAGGGCCATTGAGCACACAGAGCGCACAGGAAGAAAAGGGTTCCTTACTTTTAGGGGAAAAAAAAGCTGGCCGGCTTCCAAATAAAAGCAGTTAATGCTGGGATGTTTAGGTTTCGGGCCAGCATTGAAGCGCTTCAGCTCTCTTTCAACATAGAGGTGGGTGGCCAGGCCGGTTGGAGTTCGACCTGACCACTTGACATCCTAATTCAATTGTTTCAAATGAACCCATCTGACCTGTCAGCTCTGAGTTATTAAGAGGGCTGGGAATGGTGCTCGACTGTGACCTGGAAGGCCCAAGATTGGAGAAGCTTGCATGCTCGCACTTTGTTCTGTGTGTGCTTGTGTGTGTGTGTGGGGGTGTGTGTGCGTGTGCATGCACATGAACGTGCAGTGTGCTTCAATGCCCTTGTTTCAGCTGAAGAGTCTTCTGGTGACACTGAATGTAATGTGCAGGCTAAACCGCAGGGCGATCCTGAAGAACACCTTCATCAAAGAGCCTCTCCGTCCTGCTGGGCTTCTTCAACAGATGCAGTGGCTTCTCTGCAGGCTTCTGATCAGGCTATCACTGGGGACTGGGAGAACACAAAGAAAGACTGTGTCACTCTGATGGTATAGATCTCATGCTAACGCCAATTGCAGGAACACAACAGTAGAGACTAATTCAGATCAGGTGCAGTACCCATATATTTAGTAAGTATGTATGTGTGTGTGTGTGTCATATGTATATAGGTAGATACAGTCATAAATATGTGCATATGTTTTACTTCTAGGCTTGTAAAATTTCTTAACAACCTGAAAAAATTTTAGACATGTAAAATTCTGGATTCCAGCTTTGCCCCAAATTTAGAAGGTGTTGCAGAAGTGATGATTTTGATTGGATTTTCAAGATGATTTTAAAGATTGTTTGGAAGACAGTTGATTTCTTTATGTTTAGTATTGAACCCTGAATGGCTTTCTGTCCTGTACAAACATTCTTAATCTCAGCGTGAGGCATGGTCGCACATGGTAGTGATCAATAAGTCAGTTACGTTCGGTACTCAGAATGAACCGGTCGTCTCAGTGTGCATTAATGTTCCTAGCTCTAATCTCGTCCAGGCTTTTTGCTTGCCTGTGCGTGTGTTATGTTTGTATGTACATTTTTGCATGTGGGTTTATGTGGTCTGGCTGGTTGTGCAAAATGCAGTAGCGGACAGTGAATCTGCCGGAGCTGCTTTAGAGGGAGACTGAGTAGCAGCAGGAGCTGGTGGGGGTGCCAGGCATTCTGGGCACACTGCACGCCACCATGACCACCAGAAAGGAGGTGGCCACCCCACAGAGGAGAGCAGCCAATGGGCTGGCAGAGATGGAGGGGCAGGGCCAAATACTGAAGGCGGTTTGAAATGGCCTCCTGAAACCATTTCTGTTTACTCTGACTTGTTTCACGACAAGATCAGTAAATACTAATAACAGGGCTCTTTTCAGAGCATTTCCCCAAAATATTCATGTATGTATTCATATACATTTCACCAAAAATAAATGCTTATGTACAGCACTAAGGGAGATCTCTTCATGTGAGTACAAGCACAGTCTACTGCTGATATGGTAATGTTTCACTTGAACATAATCATTGTGTCCTAATGGGACCCAGTTCTCTTCCTGTTTGTAGAAAGATGACTTTGTGAAACATGAATATTTTTCACACACATAAAAGGGGTACGTGGGGAAGGTGCAGTGTTGTTTCCTGTCCTCTGCACTGTGCTTCTTTTTTGGTTGCCTTGTGTATTTGACAACAGTGTCTAAGTTTAATAAGGCTGTTTTGTGTGGATCAAAGTTGGTCATTATTTGCGTATAGTTTAAATATACTTATTTGTGTTGTATTGTAAATGGTTGATGTGCATTAATTATATTTTATGTTCACAAATTATTAAATTTCTATAAGATTAATGTTTTATATTAAAGATAATTGTGTTCAGGTCAAAGATGGACATATTAGTACATCAAGACTAGTACACCGCTCCACTGATATTTTTGTATTTGTGAACACCAGGGGGCAGTGTAGCTACATTTGATGTAAAATAATCCCCCCCCCCTCTCTCTCACACACACACACAGTCTGTCTGTCTGTCTCTCTCTCTCTGTTCCTACTTATCCATCTTTCTCTTTTATATATAATATAACATGGAACATTCTATAATTCTATGGCACAGTCTTTTAGGATGGTTGGAGTGTAGTAAGTTTTGTCAGTTTGCCAGGTATTTTAAATTTCAAATGAATGATAATACATTCTACAACAAAACTGGATGATGCCTGTCCTTAAATTACTGCATTATACATTATATCAATATTTGTACCCAGTTTCCTGTTAATGTGTCATGAAAATGTAGCCATGATGTTTTTCTCTCTATAATTCACAGAAGTTTTTCCCAGTGCTGTCAATTATGTACTCTCTACTGTAAATGTATATCTTATAGAATAAGCCACAGCTTTTGTATACAAGTACTTATATACAAATACCCGCATACTGTGTATGTACAGTGAATGGAATTCAAAGTAAGTTCTTTTGAGGCTCACATTAAATCATGTGCAATTCCTTGTGTTTCCTATAGGTGAGTCTGTGAACTTACTATTTATGTGTATTACTTGTGTGTAATATTTGTGTTCCTGACGTTTATGTTGTATATTTACATACAGCAACCCATTTTGAAAGAAGCAAAAAAATAAAAATAAATAACCCATTGTATTCATCCACAAGTCAGCTGTTAAGATGAATGCAGGAAATTGACTGTAACACTGCTATGTGTTTTGAAGAAGCTATGGGAAAATGTTAACAGAAATAAAGGAAAATCAGTGTTTCCCCCTGGACTGCAGAGTAAACTGAGAGAGAAAACACATCTTCTGAGTGTCTCAGAGAAACACACAGTGCTCCTACAGGGACAGTTCAACTGCGGGACACTGCTCATGAGTCATGTGTAACACTGCAGTCTGTGAGTAAGATCCCAGTCCCAGACGTATGCATTATTTAGTTGCAAAGTACATGCTAGCACCTTGGAGCCTGAGTGGGGTCATATTGCCGGCAGCAGATATTTGAATTGACTTAAAAAAAAAAAAAAAAGCTTGGCATTGCATCTAGAACAATGTTGCCTCTATCAGTTTAGAGATCATGAGGCAACACAGTCAATAGTGAAGGGGAAGATGGGTACAAAAGCTTTTTTTAAATGAGAATAACCTCAGCCTCACCTCTTATGCTAACATCTTATTACACTACATAATGTTATTAGAGATCAAAATGATCAAGTTCAAGATCATGGGATCATTAGAGACCAAGTTTAATTGCTTGCTAGAGGGCTATAGCTGGTTATTCTGTTGTGAGAAGTCACATTTTACCTATAGGTTATGGCTGAAAATGCTATACAGTTACAAGTAAATACAGTGTGTTGAGATGGTTTAGGTCACAAACATACATAATGTAGATTTTTGTGCATCTTTGTTTTGTTTGCTTAGCAAACACTAACTAGGTGCATGTGAAATGAAAATATCTTTAAATATTTAAATATCCTCTGAGCCAGGTCCCACATTTACAAGGTCTGCTTGGCACATGAGTCTGTTCACTCAAAGAAGCAGGAAGGGTGGGCACATAATTTGGCCATTCTGCTGCTTCCTGTCTTGTCGTGATTGCTCTGGATATTAGACCTTATATGGATGTGAGAGCAGTGAGCAGTGAACTTTACTACCTACATGTACCTCATAAATATTCAAAATGCCTGGACAGAGGGGTTCAGTGATGGAGGACTCTTGGAGGGATTCGTGATGTGGACTCTCAGTTCAATGTTTGCATTGATACCATGCATATCACACCCAATATCAACCTATATTATATATACATACACACACACACACACATATATATATATATATATATATATATATATATATATATACACACACCCATATGAATGAAACAAACTCAGCACGAAAGTGGTTTTATTCACCAAAGTGGATACTTATTCATCATCCTTTGCCAGTACAACAGTCTTTTTGTCTGCTGTTAAATACCTTATGTCTTCACCACTCATTAGATTTTTCTGTATGCAGATGACAGTAATGTGCTTGTTATGCCGGCACCACCCAGATAAATCCCCACCTGAAGTGTGTTTTGGCAGCAGCAAATGTCATTAGCAGGTGTGCTAGCTTTCGCAGTCCAAACCTCAAGAGCACGCATGCCCTCCTACTCTAAGCACCTTTGGATTGCTACTGCAGGATGCCAGCACCATCGTTGTCCTCTCACATACTTCCACTTAATTTCAGGTGGATTAGAGAAAGACAAACAGAAAAACAAGTGAAAGTGGAGCAGTCTGTGATGTTAGTAATGAAGAAAGTGTGTTTTATAAACAGAATTCAGTGTACAGTGCACACACAGTGCAGGTTTCAATTAACGTTTAGTGCAGAGAGCAGGCTGCATTGCAGTGATGCCACAAAAACATACGGAGATCCCAATGCAGCCGCCCAATGCCCAGTGGCAGTTAAATGGATCTGGCTTATAGCTCATCACACAGCTCCTCTAAAGATCACTGTGGGTATTTGACAGTCATATAAACTAGTGCTCAAAGCAGTGGACTCAGATAGAGCCTCCATGCAGTATTAGAAATGCCAAGCCTCTTTGCTTCAGCCAGACAACAAAAAAGCAGTATAAGGATAAAATACACATGCAACGAGTTCAAGCTTCCTAATACCTTTTTCACAGTAAGCAGTTAAGCAATGCATTTCAGTAACAAATTTACACAAATATTTTTTTCTTTTGCTTGGTTGCTTAAATGAATGCTAAAGTGCATTTGAAAGTATTAAAACTTAAGCTCAAATGAACATAAAACATGTCATGGTAATCCTTCAGATACTTTTCCAAGCAAATGTAGACTTCATTGTACAGACGTCACAATGACAAGCACCTGGCCACGTAGATTTAGGAGGTTGTTGAAGACAGAAGTGCATTGTATTCTTGTCATTGTTTGACTTGCATATCAAAGATAAATTTCTTATTTTAGTTTACATATAGACATTAGGAACACGCTATTGCTTAGCAACTTGCACAACAGCAGTGCAGTACAGCGATTAGGTCACTGGTCTACAAACTGAAAATTATGACTCTGCTAAAAGGCCATGCATACAATGCAAACAAGGCAGTGTGTCAACGATGTGGGTATATGAGTCTGCTAATCCAAAATGCAATGTAGCAAAATAGGCATGTACCGTAACAGTTCACTTTCCCCATCCCTGGGCTAATCTCATGGAAAGGATTTTTAAATCATTAGATTTGTCACATATTGAGACTTTCATTTAATTCTGACTTTTAAGAGCAAAGATTTGTAGCATAATGTGTCTCAGACCGATTGCTATTGCCCACTGGAACACATTGTCTCCAGCACCAAAGCGAGTTTTGTACTCCTCTTGTTTAATAATTCTTGGTGCAGTACTATGAGATTTCATTCACAAATGCAATTGTATTTCCCAATTGCAGTCAGTCCCTTATCTGAATTGTGTTGGGAGTGTAGTGATGAGGACACTCGCTTTGTGACTTGAGTTCTGGAAATGATACTTCTGTCGTATCCTTGAGCAAGTTTTTTTTTCAGCAAATATCCAACTTTCAATTCAGTTCAATTCAATTTTATTTGTATAGCTCTTTTTACAACATAAGTTGACACAAAGCAGCTTTACATTGTTCCCAGGCCTAAGGCAACAGTGGCAAGGAAAAACTCCCTAATTAACAGGAGGAACCCTTGAGCAGAACCCGGATCAGAGGGAGAACCCATCTGCTTCTGGCCGGCACTGGGCAGATAGAATTAGAGAGAATACTTAAAGTTGTACAATGTATTTTAAGACATTTGAGTTTGATAGACAGTAGTAATTAACAACAGTTACCTGGCATGCAGTTGGCTTGATAGGCAGGGAAACAAGGTAGCAGGACTGGACCTTTGGTAGAGGCAGTAGAGCCTGGCTCTTTGGTGTTGTGGTCAAAGCTGCACTTTGGTACCTTATAGACCTGGGTTCAAGGCCGGGTGGGGTGACTGCTCTTGCTCTTCACTACAGTGTGCAATAAGGAAAAATCCTGGCCGATAAGCACTATGGAAGCATACCTATGGGACAAGAGGCAAGGGGCCAGCATGATTATGAGGGTGACCCTAAGGCAGTCAACACCAGACCACAGCCAGATCAGCTGAACACAGAGTACCCAGGCCCTGATGTAGTGACAGCAATGACCACTTAGTCCATCAGAGACTCTATGATCAATGCCAGAACTGTGCTGTGACCCTCAACTAAAGGATTTGAAATAAAGATAAGTTTTTAGCCTAGACTTAAAGGCGGAGAGAGAGTCTGCTCCCCGAACTTCGGTGGGTAAATTGTTCCACAAAAGAGGGGCTCAGTACGAAAAGGCTCTACCACCTATAGTACTTTCACCCACTCTTGGAACAATGAGAAGTCCCATGCTTTGGGAACGTAGAGTTTGTTTTGGAGAATATAGGTGAAGAAGGTCCTTAAGGTATGGAGAGGCAAGCCCATTTAAAGCTTTAAATGGAAAGAGATGTATTTTGAAATCAATGCAGTATTTGATAGGTAGCCAGTGGAGAGAGGCTAATACTGGCTGATGTGCTCAAAGTGCTATGTTCTGGTTAGAATATGAACAGCTGCATTTTGAACCAACTCAAGGGGCTTTAGGGAGGCATATGCACATCCTGACAAGAGGGCATTACAGTAGCCCAATCTGGACGTAACAAAAGCATGGATTAACTTTTCAGCATTGTGTATTGATAGAACTTTCCTGATTTTGGCAATATTCCTCAAATGAAAGAAAGCAGTCCTGAAGGAGGAAATTATGGGCCATCCATGTCTTTATGTCTTTGAGGCAGGCTTCCATGTTTGATATTTCCAAGGAGACATCAGGTTTGGCCGATATGTATAACTGGGTATCATCCGCATAGCAGTGGAAATTAATGCCATGTTTACGAATGATATTTCCAAGAGGGACCGTGTATAACGAAAAGAGCAAAGATCCAAACACGGATCCTTGAGGTATTCCATGTCTTACTCTGGAGAGTTTTGAGGACTTATTGTTTATGAAGACAAAGTGATGTTGCTCTGAAAGACAAGACCTGAACCAGGATAGAGCCTTTCCACTTATGCCAATCAGGTTCTCAAGTCGGTCTAATAGAATTTGATGATTGATGGTATCGAAGGTTGCACTTAGGTCTAGGAGTACAAGTAGGGAGATACAGCCATTGTCAGAGGAGAGAAGTGTGTCATTAAGTACTTTTAGGAGAGCGGTTTCTGTGCTGTGATGCGGTCTAAATCCAGAGTGAAAGACTTCAGAATATTATTGGACTGTAAAAAGCAGCAAAGTTGCTTTGTTACAACTTTTTCTAAGATTTTCGAAAAGAACTGAATAAGTGTTTAATGTAAGCTATTCAAATTTGCCCTGGGTGAGAGTATTTGTTAAGCAAATCATATGACATTATGTTGATATACTTTACAAAAATCTGCTGTTCACAGTGCTGTGTCAATGATACCCAAGTAATAATCTTATGTGTAAAGCTGCTGTCATCTCATAATACAAATGACAAATGACAACAAAATAATAGAATAAAAATGATGATGATGATGATGATGATGATTTCTCTTTGGTCTCACAGGTGGTATTTTCTGAATCAGATAAATTCAGAAAATAACTCCTGTGGTTATGTATGTCCAAAAAACGCAAAAATAATTCTGTATTTCAAAGGATTCTTTATTGGCTCCTGTTTGCCAGGACCACTGTTTCTCTTAACGGGCAGGACGTTTTACATGGACATGTGCTTATGTATAATCTTGGTGGAAGTGTTTTGATGGCTTTTGAGAACAAATCTTGGAGAATACACAAGGCCCGTGTCAAAGCAGCTGCTTTCCTATATGTGTCCTGAGGAAGCGCACAACAGGAACCCAAAAGACTGAAATGAGCAACGAAGCAGCCTGAGAGTGTTGAAGGAGAGAAAGGAGAATTCAACCAGGCAGCAGAATTCAGAAGTGGCTGAAAAGCATGCAAATCACTACCATGATGAAGATGTGAAATAAATTACCAAAGTCTGTGGAGTTTGGAGATATTGTTACAAAAAAATCTAAAAATAATGCAAAAGTGAACAACAGGAGAAATATGTTTTTTTATTAACAATGTTTTTTTTTTTTTGTATTTTGAAGATGTTACCTAAGCTTTTGAACCAAAAGGGAAGACAATATTTTAAGACAGAGAAGAGGGGCTGTGGGAAAGAGAAAGTAGGAGGTCAGAGATATTTACACATACAGGGTTATGTTAAAGATGTTTAATCATCAAACCGTCATAATAATAAAAATCTAACTAACGAACCCCCTTCTACACTGTTTGTATGAAGAGGCCCTGTGCTAGGATCCATTGCCAATGGAATTAAATAATTTCTGCTAAGAATTCTATACATAGAACATACATGGATATAAATCAGCATCTGAAAACTGGTTATGGGATTCGGCCCTTGACTGGTGGAATGTGTTGAGTTGGTGGGATTGAACCATGATGGGTATTGGATAATGGATGTTTAAGATGCAAAATACAAAGCATTATAAGATGCTCTTGCCTGGGGGTTGGGGGCTGCCATAGTACTTCACATGTGCTTTCAACAAAGAGGATCCCACTAAGGCCAGTTTCAGTGGCAAACAGTTTTATATATTAAATGTGTTTTGACTATAACATTGTATAATGTCCATGACAAAAAATCAAGATGAATAAATACAGCCAGAATATTTAACATCAATGAAAGTGTTTCTCTTCTGCTCTCGTTTGAGAGTGTGCAATGTTATTTAGTGAACCAAATGGGAAAACAAGAAGTTCCAGAACAGTGCCTTGTTACTCTCTTTAAGTAGGCCTCATCATGGGCTTCTCAACACACCCTGCAGAGACACCGTCCAAAGCAAACACCAACTAATATAATTAAATGGTTTACTTTTGGTTTGGAACTCCTCCTGACAACTTCCGTGCTGGCAGAGGGGACCTCTGCTGCCCTGAAGAATACTAACATTAAGGACATTGTTAAAGAAAATGGTTTGCGATTAGCTCGGAAACTCCACACCAACGTTACACGCTACGCTTCTCATTGGGCGTGTTTGGAAAGCCAGGTCTGCCCAAAGCTCCACGTGTGAAACTGACTTAACGGGTTTGTGAAGTAAGAAAAAAAAAAAAAAGGTTCCTGATGCAAACCATGAAGATATGTCAGCACAAAATACTTCTGCCAGCTGAAACTGACAGCAGTTGCTTTTATATAGTTATGCAGGGTGCTGAAGATATGTCTCAGCACAATTAAAACAAAAAAAAGTTTCTTCTGCATGACTCAAATGGGAAGATAAGGAGAGTTTTTCTGGAATGGCTTCAGTTGAGTTACTTTTTATATGAAGTTTCGCCTTTCATACACAATGCACATTGTTACCTTTGGACAAATACACATTCTAAACACCTGAGGTACAGAAGAACTAAAACACTTTCTTGCTCCCCAGTGTAAAGAAGTATATATTAAGGACATCGAACAGTTTTCTCCATCTGTGCCTTTTCCCATGATCACTGTAATCAAAAACCGTTTATTTATTTAGCCCTTCTCTCTTTTCCCCGAGACGCACACCTGTAGAAGTCAACGGGTTAACAGCCTGTCGTCGTGCTCGCAGCCAGGTTGTGTCTGTGAACACGTGACGCTGTTATTGTGTGTCTTTCCGTGTGACTTGCCTGTAGCCGGGGAGGCGAGGCAGCCTCCTCTCCCGCAGTAAAAGAAGTGGGGAAGTCGTCAAGCGCAGCCACTCCTAAAGCACCGGCGCTTTGCAGAGATCCGCAGTCTCTGGGTTGAAACTTTGTTGGCGGTCCCTGAATCTGGCATGAAATGCGCTCAAGTTGCGGAGTATGAGTACATGCCTTTGGCCTTTGCACATTTATTTTTGCCTTTCCTACCTGACCTTATATATTGTCATCAACTCCCAAAGTTACAAGGATGTGGGAATTCTGATTGCTTGTGCTAAACGACGCATGGATTGAGGTAATGTGTTGTTTAATTATGTACCGATGCAATTGTAGCTAGGCAGCGTTTCTTGGTGAGACGACCCTTTTCTTCACGTTTTATACGATGCAGTGATCCATCCTAGCAACTGAAGTGCAGACGTTGTACTGTGTGGCTTGACACCAGCGGAGAGGTTGGTGTAGTTCTAGCTTGCTGTATGAGCGCAAATCGGCAGTACCAGATCCTCAGTAACTCATGTAATACGTGTTGACAGCTGTACCTGTGTTGTAAAACATTTGTCCATGTTCATTTGAAGTTTCAAATTGTAGGAGCGACCACTAGGTTTCCAGATGTGTTTGGAAGAAAGACACTGAGAGTAGGCTACTGAAGCCGTTACATTTCAAACCAGGACTTTCGGTTTTCCTAACAGTGCAACAAATTGCATTATTACTATCATAATTATGCCAAATTCATAACGCATCTCTGTTCTTCAGAACAACTTTTCAAATAAAGGGTTGTCATACTTTAATGATATTCTAAACAAATACATCAGATACAAAATGAATGCACCTGGAATGATATAATTCATTCAATACTCGGTGGTGATGTATGTTTAGAACGCGCGTCATTATAGCAAGCGGTTAGTATGGAGAGAGTCTGGGAATTTGACATATTCTATACAAAAATAAATAAGTGAAACGTTCTCCCCGACCTACCTATGTAGTGCCTAACCACCAAAGATATAAAAGCTGAATTACCCTATTATAGCTGTCTTCGAAAGGATTTTGGAGTTAGCGCATAATGATGAGTTATTGTACTTTGTACAGACTAACCCAACCTCTAAGCAACCGCACCAAAAAACACACCCACACAAGGAAAGGGTTACATTATCTGTTGTTGAAGCAAGGGAATGCCTGGGTGCTAAATCGAAATGGAAAGTATAACTGAATACAAATGTGTCAGTTCATCACAAGTCAAAACTGGGTGTGACATTAGAGTTATGACTCATCAGAGCTGCAACACTTAGGCTGTTAACCTGTACCATCACCTGAATGCATAGATGAAATTGGTACACAGTGCATAATGTCTTATACCATGTAGAATAGCAAGCCATACGATTACAATTGAGGCAATATTGATTGGTGTTGTCAGGGAACTGGTACATCATAGAAAAAAATGCAGAGAAATGCCCTGGCTGTGGTGGGGTTGACAGACTACAACACATGGCAGTCAGTGCACAAATGTAGCAGTTGGGAATGGGCAATGTGAGCAGGTGAGTTTTCAGAGCACTTAGAGGCCTACAGAAGAGACTGACAGACTTGACTGTAGTGTGGTGTAGAGGCTTGTCATCCAACAGTTACTGCTTAGTTTCCAAGGTGGAATGCTGCTCCCTTTGGGGAAGACACTTAACCTGAGGTCAGATGCATGTAGAAGATGCATTAGTGGTCATCCTACTGCATGGTGTGCCAGTAGACAGAATATAGTCACGGATCTGGGCTTCTTTTCGTAGGGACCTTGACCATAGATAAGGATTGATGCTTTAAAACTGAATACGTAATAATAAAGTGCTGCCTTTTCATTTTATGATATTAATTGAAAACATCAAATGCAAGCTTGCATGGAGTTCAGAGTGGCTATTTTCCAAATTCAGTTCAGGCTTGGAGGAGCAGGAGGAGAAAGAGGGGGAGGATATCAGGGCACAGCTCATGCATATTGTTCCATCTCTTAAATGAAACGTTCTCTTTGTTGTGGCATACACAGAGGTGCTTTGTATAAGAATATGGCAAATTTGTTCCAGTTGCAATGGTTTGCATCAGGAATGAAATATTAACATATAATTTGGGCAAATATTGTGAGTTTGTATACACTATACACTACAAGCCAGCTCTTCAAACTTACTGGAAGAAAACATGACATCCAGACAAAAACAGCACTGCAGTAACATTAACAATTACACACTAATGTCAGAAGAATACATCTTAGCTGGAACTAACCGTCAGATTTGTAGTCTTGTAGATATTATAAGCAGTCATTGCTCACAGCATATATAGGAGATGCTTTGCAAGTGGCAAGTGTTAGAAAGTAGACAAATGTCTTAGTTTGAAGCTGCACCCCAATGCTCCAGTAGAGAAAATGATAGAAAATAACCAGCTGTCTCAGTGATATTCTTAGATCATTTGATTACTTTTCTTCAAATGGAAGTGTGTTTAAGCCAGCACTCAGACACATCTAAGCACCCTGTCTTCAGCTTCAGCAGCAAGGACTTTCGTCTTGTTTTATAGATGAGTCAGGTCAAATTATACTGCATGCCCATTCCTAATAGGGAACCTTTCTTGCCCATGTATTATTGTAACCATGTTACAGATCAATTCTTTCCTCTGAGCTGAGCAACATATAGAGATGTTTCCTCCTTTGCAAGACTACAGACATAAGTGGTGAATAATGGTAATGGAATGTTATGTATCCTGTTCTAAAACATGAGAGAGATTCCCTTATATTGTACTAGTGCAAGCGTTAACAGATCAGATCAGTAATAGATGGAGAATTGCCTGAAGGCTGTTCTTGAACGTGAGTTATCTCAAATGATGTCGGTAATGCATCCTCTTTCGTCATTGTCACCACAAGGCCGATGGTGAAAACTGGGAGTCACACAGCCTAGCCTAAATAGTTTTAGTAGCTAAAGATGTTACACATCAAATATGTTGCCTTCCGAATTTTTTTCCCTTGAAAGTGGTTTTCAAAATCAAATTGAAAAAAAATGTTGCTGAAGGTTGAGATTAATATCACCAAGTCAAGTCAGGAAAGCTATCTTATTTTACTTCTATTTTTAGACACTTGCAAGAACATGCTCTTAAGAACATGCTGAAAGATTCGGTTTCCTTGTGCTTAGATGTCTGCCTTGTTTAATTGTCCTCATTCCAGTCTGCATCATTTCTTAAGACAGTTGAATGGCTCACTAAGGCATGAAAAGACGTTAAGCTATTCTAGAGAATGCTGCAAGCAGAAGAAGGTAATACGTTTTCTAATTATTTTGTATTCAACATCTTTCCTGGGGAGACTGCACATGGCCGAAAAGGACATGAGTTCAGAGTGACATTGGCCCATTATGATGAGGTGAGAGGACTATTGGATGGAATCTGTACTCCACTGAGATAAACTGGAAGGTACGGTTCAACTTTAACTCCTTTATAGAGGGGATTTCTACTCAAGCAGTTCATCCTTTTCAGTGATTGATGTGTAAAAAAAAAAGGAAAGAGCAAGGAATAAAAATGCTGCCTGGTGCTTTATCAGTTTTGGCAAAAGTCTGGGCTGGTTCCAAGGAGCCACGCAAAGACTTGGCCCCTCCTTGGAGCGCCTATCTCCCCTGTGTGTAATGGGGCTTGGCACTGCAGTCTGCTCAGGAAGCGAGTGTTGAGCACTGTCGGACTCGCGCTGGCTGCACAGGAAGGCTGTGTCTGCTGATGGGCAGCAGCGGTGGACGTGTTTTGCAGGGGAACGCGTACAAATGGTTTTCCTCCACGTATCCGGACCTCTGCTGACAACGCGCTGACTGAGATCATGCCTGGTGTTTTTGCAATCTCCCAGTGTGGAGCTGTCCTTGAGTACCTGAATGTGACTGTAACGCTATGGGTTTGATTTTCAGGTTAAATGCCGTGGTTAGTATGCTTGGGTAATCCTTGAACGTCACTCCATTGCAAAAAAAAAACCCTTTTGTAAAAAAATGTATTGTGCTGTTTGCAAATTTAGAAAATAGCATGATTACAGCAATCTTTTGTTCGTTTCATTGTCTAAATCACATATTCCAGTCTGTCATGCTGAAAATTTTAATTACTGTTGTCCCCTTAGCAGTAGAATTATGTAAAAACCCCTTGACAGAAGGACCTGTTGTATTTTCATTGAGCACTGGTGACAGTGATCAAGGAACAGCAACAGGAAGAGGCCTCCAGGGAACCAGGGACTATAAGTGGAGTTTCCCTAGCTGGCCCAAGGTCAGGGCAGTCCCTCTTGTGGTGGCTGATCCAGAGTACATATCTGTCACGTTTAACAATATACTAAACTTTAATACACCCCCAAGATCTTGAGGATGGTAATAGTTTAAGCGAGTGCTCCTCAATACACTTTCTGAAGTCAAGCAGCTTTGTAATTTGTAATTCAACACAGGACTTGTGGCAAAAAAGAATGTAAGGACGCTCATGGCTATGAACATAAAGATAACAGGGTGCTTTCCCAGATCAGTGTGTTCTGGGTAGGTCGTAAAATACTATTTGTATGCTTGTATCCATTTTTATTGCGCCCCACTTATGACAAATCAAGTGCCAGTTCATAAAAGAGAAAAGGGATCGAAGTCTGCTGTGAAAAGACATCAACAATGAAAGAAAAAAGGAATGGAAAAGAGAAAAACTGGCTGAGACATTTCAGTTAAAAGCTTCATGCACACTTAATCATTGACATCTGTCTTTACTTGACATTGCAAGAATTACTGCTAATATTTCCTGTTTCTGTCCTCTTTCTGTTTGTTGTATATCATAAAACTCCTTGGCAGCTAGGTGTGGGTACTGTAAAATAACAGCCCTTTCAGCGCACCTCATAATACTAATGGTTAAAACTGAAGTTGTAACGTATCAGCTTTGCAGCACGTGATAAAACGCAAGTGGCGGACTCGATGGAGCACATGAAGCAAATGCAAGTTGTGCTGCTTGTTTGGCATTTGGCCGTCTCTCCCACCAACAAGCGTAGGGCAGTGAAACATGAAAAAGTTTGGTAGAGGATGACTCGGTCTCATTAAGACGCTTTGTCCCAACTTGCAGGGGATGAAGAGATTAAGTTGTCTCTCAGGGTAAGGGGCTTTGTGATGTTTGTATCCAATTACAGGGGGAGGTTTTGTTCAGCACCGAAAATGGTTGCTGACTGGGCACATCTGCAGACGTTATCTGGGCGGGTGTGAAAGTTTACTGCCAATGTACACCAAAGGCGGTATACTCTGAGCACACTGCTATTTACAGCCCCTGACTGCCACAGGCCTTGTGGAATGAAGGCAGTTAAGACCAGGTTAGATGTTCTTTTTTGTCTGGCATTGCTGCATGCAGCCAAAATTGATTGTGAAAGTATTGTGAAAGATCTTTAACCTGAAATACGACTTTAAGTATGTTTTAAATGAACAATGTCAAAATCAATAAATTGAGATTTATTATTATTATTTTTTTGCTATTATGCAAATTTTCTGTCTGGATTGTCTGTAGTTCATATAGCTAGCTAATAACATTGTTCTTCCAATCTCTCAGCGATTAAATGATCCCAGCTGTAATGTTTTGGGGTCGTCAGAGTATCAGGATCTATCAGTGTAGCACAAGCTGAATTTGTTTGATGTCGTGGTGCAACTCTTCAACTGCATTAACTTGAGCAATAATTTAATAGCTGGGTAGCCAGGTTTTGTGAAATCAGCAAATGAAAAAAGGGTATAATTAAACACACCATACATTATATGACCAGAATACCTCTAGCAATTGTACTGTTTCACTGTAGACTTTGCTGTAGGACCGACTGTGAACTGTTGGACTGAAACATGGCATCATGCATTAAAGCTTAGTACGGTTCCTAAAATGGTAAAACTCCAGAAGATGAATAGCAATAGAAAAATGTATATTACTAATGGCTCCCTGTAACTGCCTGTGAGTTTGTGCCA
Source organism: Megalops cyprinoides (assembly GCF_013368585.1). Classification (NCBI taxonomy): domain Eukaryota; kingdom Metazoa; phylum Chordata; class Actinopteri; order Elopiformes; family Megalopidae; genus Megalops; species Megalops cyprinoides. The sequence continues at coordinate 15,388,880 of NC_050587.1, read as the reverse complement.
GCTGGTGTACTGAGGTTTGTTTTTTCTTTCTTTGTCATGTGAAAAGCTATTGGCTAACGAGGTTACTCAGAAAGGTGATTAATATGTTCCCATAACTGTGCACAAATCTGTGGTCAGACCTGTTGTGTCGATGTGACTTTCTCAGCTGCTCATGGGATTGTGCCAAACCCTCCGCCACTTTGTTTGCACTTAGAATTTCATGTGAAGAGATGATGAATGTGTCCACATCAACCCTGCATATTGGTCTCTGTCCTGCCCAGTTGTGTGGATTGGGTTTGACTAAATCTCATCCTATTGTGTGTCTCTGCAGATGCTGAGAGGATGGAGCTGAGCAAAAGAGAAGTGCCCCTATATGTAAGTAGCTCCTTTGCCTTCCCTCTCTGACTCTCTGGTTTGTCACCTCTATGAGTCACTGGTGAAAAAAGAGACTCATGGCACTCGGTGTCCTTATTCATCTATAGTAGGAGCTGCAGTATAGCCTCCCTGCTTTCCGAACAGTCCCCCAACCCTGGCTCTTCCTGCTCATTGGAAAAGGAAAAAAGGAAAAAATTAGGGAAGTGAAAAACAGTTAGCCATTAGATAGCTTTGTTCAGGGGAGATCATGTATGTTTCTTTGGGAAATTAATCACTCATGTAATGAGAGTGAATGTGGGTAAAGGGTTGTTGAGGGTGACATTTGTGATATGTGTAGTTTTGCAGAATGCGTGGAGTTTTGTCTGACTTTCCCCTGATCTGGTTGTGGTGCTCTGGCCTGAACTGGCTGAAATGGTGAATGTTTGCCCAATTCCTCATGCGCTAGCAATCTCTTTGTTTCACTGTGTAACCACCTCTGTAGATAACTGAGATTTGTTTTGAGATGTGGGTGAGAATTGTGTCCAACACTAACAGTACTGACGAAAGGCACAAGAAACATGATACTGGTTGATTTATTTTAGCAAAAGGGGGTTTGTGTTGTTATTTCCATTTTATTCAAATCATGGAGATTATGGAAATTGGCTTCTGCTATTTGCACAAAGTGTACTTCATCTGCACAGTCATAACATAGATCGACCAATGCCAGAGAGAGGGCAGCGATCATGTTATTCATGTTACAGCAATCAGCTATACTAAGATAGCGCTTCTTGCAGATGTCCACCTGGAATGAACGCAGTGATTGCGAAATAAAAGGTCACAGATCTCATGTTCAGAGGCTTACGCTCTGGCTAGCATTCAAATTCAGGACTGCGTGTGATTTCACATGAGCCTGCGAAGTGAATGCGGCTGGCATGGCTGGCAGAGACTGCGCAGAGCACAGCCCGATCTGTGGAGCGCATGAGAACCGGAGCCCGCCAGCGCAGGGCTCGCCAGGAGTGTTTGGGTGACCTGCTACCGTTGGCCAGCAATAAGTCATCACCTGCTCGGGGACTGCATGCCATTTTGTGTCTGAAATGAAAAGAATGCACGAGGTGCTGTAGCCTTGGGCCTCAGTCAGAGGAAACTGCACGGAAGTCTCAGCTTGGCTGAGGTGGAGCACAGTTTGGTGGAAAACCCTCTGTCACTAAATTGCAGCCTACGAGAAATTTTAAAGGAGAATCTGTTTTTTTTTTTTTGGAGATGGTTGAATAGAGCTCACCTGATTTGAAACTAAGATGTAATATTTACACACAGATTTACAGAGTTTTCAGTTTATCTGTTACAAAAGAAAAGGAAAATGAAAGAAAAGGAGAATTAAACAGCCACATCTTCATGAGTGAAGCTTTTCTTATTTTATAGATAAACTATTTGCGCTTCGGACAGCTGCAGAATAGATATGAACTTTTTTAGGCTTTTAATGGGATACATTACCTCATTTTACTCAGTCTGTGAATAAAAGCAATATTTAGATGCCAGATATTTGTTCTTAAAACATCTAGATGTTTGATAGGCCAGTTGGCAAATATGATCATACCCCCATAAGTGAATTTCTTTGATTTCTTGTTTATTTTTCATTCTTTGTATTTTGACCTGTTCTGTTTGTTGTTCTTTGACCTTACTGGCAATCTGTCAGGCTCTGGCATTTTAATTTGCATAGCATTCTCTCATTGTGCAACAGCACAGCCAAGGTATGCGTCTGCTTTTAAAATCCAGAGGCATTTATTTTTCTGACTAGAGAGAACAACTTTCCATGAAAGGCTTTTGTTTTGTTTTGTTTAAATGCCCACGTGTTGAGTTGGACATCCTTGTCATGCATAAATAACAGGGTACACAAGCTTTGAAATACCATGAATGTTTCATGTGCCACAACTTAGCACATATTTTAAAGCATGTTTATGTCTACATGTGAGTTAATTTGGAGCAAGAGCAAGTTTTTGTCTGACCTCATGAGAATGGGAGTTAGAAATTGCATTGCGTAGTACATTTGCATACAATGCATTTCATTTTATCAGGAATGCCAAGAAGACACTGTTTTTGCTAAACTCACATTTTTTAGATAGAGGAAGAACAAACAACCTAGAGGTGAAGGACATTAATTATAGGAAATTATATGTAAATAAAATATTGTGTATACATAAAGTATATGTAACATGGATAGATTGATATAGATAGATAGGTAGATAGAAATTAACCAGAACTTGTTTGGTCCTACTTGCAAAATAGATAGCTGAACCACAATTGGTGTAAGCAGTCTATTTTTAAATTATCTTTGATCAAAGTGGAATTAACAAATCTACAATTTGTTTAATAAGCACTCTTGTTTTTATTTCTTAAGAAGATTATATGGTGCAAGCACAGTTCAGAATCTTCAGTGGGCTTTACTGTTAACAGCATCTGAAAGGTTCCCTGCCTCTTTCCTTTTCTACTCTTTGAACATTCGGTGCCTTTAAACCCGTATCAGGTAACAGGCACAACAGAAACTGTGTGTTAATTGACAGGGACTGCATGAACATGTTCTGTCATCTGCCAAAAGGTTCATTTCTAGATAGCTGTGGTAATGCTCCCTGTGTGCAAAATGAGTATCTGTTTGGTACTTTAGGCACATTTTTCCTGTTCTAGTAGATGGTGCTTTGCATTCATGGGGGATTGAAACAGCTAAATCTTGTGTTACACCATTGTTAGGGGCACCAGTTAATGACATCACTGCAAACCTGGAGTTTTTTTTTTTTGGAAAATTGCTTTATCAAAGCAGCTGACAGTAATAAATGAATAAATAAATAAATAAATAGAATCAAAGTGCAAATTTTCGGTGACCCCCTCAAACCCTTAATTTTCATAACTTGCCTGTGAGGCTGGTATATGGGACAGGTGGCATCAGTGTGTGACCACAACACACAAAGTGAAAGGCAAGAGTTGAATAGGCAAGAGGCTACACAGGACATAATATGTAAAATTAAGTTAACTAACTAGATAAGACTTAAATGCTAAATGCTAAAAAATCAATCAAGGTGAACTTTTACAATATAGCATCCTCCTAATGTTCAGTCATGACTGTAAGCGAGAGTGGCTTGATTACAGAGCTGTGTCTGTACCTAATTATGTCTGTCATCTTTATTTACATGGCAAATTGCATGGAATAGCCTTTTCATGCCCTTTTGACACTATTATGTCACATTAGTTCTATGGATAGAGACACTGTGACATTGTCCTCTGTATCTTCTTCTGTAAGACTTGTAATATGACGATGGTGACAGAATGATGTTGGAAAGCAAGCTAATTACTACCACTGACAGCTGTCTTAATATATTGGAGATGAATTCGTAAAATGGCCATTTTCGCTGACACCTTGATGTGATCATAATTTGAGGTAGACACATCATTTAGTGGATTTAGACACATCATGACTATAAGACATTTAAATCCTGTAAAATGCCCAAAGTTTGATTGTATGTCTTAGGAAATATATATAATTGAATTAGGCCAGCTGTTTTAGTCATAATAACAAAACACAGATATGGCAGCGAGCAGTCTTTGGGAGGTAGGACATTTTAATGGATGACATGAAGCTTTTCACTGTTGTATTTGTAGAAAGAGGTCATTTACCCTCTTGAATATATGTTGTTGTTAGGAAATAGCACTTTTTACACTCAATAGATTCATAAAAAGAACAAGGATTGACCTTAAGGATTGATCCTTTAAAAAAACAAAGACTGACTTGAATTTCTGAAAGCAATAAAATCCAAAAAGACAGTTAATTATCTGCTTTGAGTAAAACAGTAGATGAGAGCAATGTAGGTTTATAGATTAACAGTTCTTTATTAATTATCACATGTACTGCTTTTGCTTGATGAAATTATTTAAATTAAGTCCTGTTGATTATTCTGATGGAGTAGGCATTATTAAGCCCTCTGAATCTGTCAAGGTTTGTAATCTTGCCTGGATTGCTGCAACTCCCTCTTTGCTGGTTTCCCTGCAAGTCGGCTCAGAAAGCTGCAGCTCGTACAGAATTCTGCTGCTTGACTGGTGCACCATCTTCCAAAATATCCCCATGTCTTATCCCTACTGATCTCCCTCCACTGGCCACTGGTAATGCCACACATTCATTATGGAACGCTGGTGTTAGCCTACCAGGTGGCAAGATGTCCATCATCAGACCAGACACACTAACCAGGTCACTCCATTACTTGCTTCCTGCCTGGCTAGCCACCCCTCCCCTTCTTTGTAATTTCACAACATGTCCCAACTCTCTGTTCTGGACCCGAAATGAATGAGTGTCCTGTAGTGGTCAGTACAGCCGATTCTCTGGCCATCCTCTACCGTAGCAGATCTGAATGGTTATCAGAATGTTGCGGAAGGGGCATGTGGATGTGGTCAGTTCAGTCCTGTATGTATCGTCTTCCATACAGCTTCATTCGAGGCACATTGCACCTACTCTTTGTAAGTCACTCTGTATAAGAGCATCTGCCAAGTAGCTAAATGTGAATGTAATTTATAACCAGGATTTTAGTGCTGTTACAACTGGCCTGTGTAAATAAACCGAAAATGAACAATTTACTTTCACAGACTTCTACGATTTGCATTTTCATGAAGTTATGTTGTGTTTATGAATGTCAGTGCCCTGTACTATTATTCTCTGAACCACACCTCTGTGTTTGACTAATTACAGTGAATTCCATACCAAGGAAACAGTGCATTAGGCCAATTCCCAGAGTGTCACCTCCTGCACGATACAGGAAATGAGTGGGGTGTGCAACAGCATGTAGTAGCCCGTGTAGGACACGCCTCACTGAACCAACGTATCTCATTTCTCATGCTCTCGACAAGGCCACTGCTGTTAGACTGTGTTACTTGGCAGATGTATGTAAATAGAGTAGATGTTTGACTCCATTATTATAAGAAGACAGCAAATCATGAAGCATCTCATTGGACAGCAAACAGTACTGACTGTCTTATTTGACATATCCTGAACATACTGTGTACAGCAGTGTCTTTTCTCCAGTAAGTGTAAGTGTTATGTCAGCATGGGCTGAGAGGCACCTGTGCAATCACGTGTCTGCACTATACAGGGGAATACAAAACAAATTGTCTGCTTTAATGACACCTGACCTCTGATATCTGAAACTCAAGAATTAGCAATGTTTTCGCTTATGCAGGCTGCCACAATCAATAAAAGATTCATTTGGATTATCAGAAATGGTATTGCAATATGTTTTTGGTTGTATCTGGAATGTAGTTGGAATTTGGTTGCAGAAGGTTTCTGCTCTTTAAAGTCTGGTTCATTCTGTGTAAATTGTTCAGTGTGGCGCTATCCAGAAGGATGGGCTCTTTAGAGTGTGTATCAGCGTGACCTAAGTCCTCTCTTCCTCTTTCCTCTCTCCACATCTGCATTCACACTTTGCCAGCTTTGAAATCACATCCTTGGCCATATTCAGTGCCAAAGAAGTAATCATAAAAAAATCAGCCTGTTTTCCATTTAATGGAGATGTATTTTCCTTGGTTCTCCTGAAAACCTCACACTGGTCAACACAATGTTAAAATTCTGACACCAGTGCCTCCTTATGAAAAGGTCACCTTTGTTGTTTATGTGGGTGTTGCTGCTGTCCTATGTAGAATGGGTGTGTTCTAATGCTCTGTCTCCTCTCTTTGGGGTCATGCAGAGGTCACAGCCTAGATAGATCCGGAATATCAATAATAGTACTTCATATCCTCTGTCTTCCCACTGCAGCAGTGACATAATTCAAAGCCAATTATGCGCCTTTCTGACTGGTCTCGGTCATTTTTGGACAGTGCGAATGATTTTCTTTCAAGGTGGGCTTGAATTCCGGCTGTAATTTGTACCCACCCTTCTCGATTTTAACAGCCTCTGCAGGCTAATTATGGCACGAAACTAAACACCCATTGTTGAGGCCCTGTCAGAATGGGAGAGAATCGCAGACGGTCATTCAGAATCCTGAGAAACAGCTTCGGCTCAAGAGGTGCAGGGGAGAGCGATGTGCGGGGTCTCACATGAAAGGTCTTCAAGGAGGATTTTTCTGCCATTGTTTCTGAAGGGTTTTCAAAGGCCGGAAGTGGAGGACATTTCTGAAAATGACTGAATGTAACTGAATAGATCTCACATGAATACTAGTGAAAAAGAACCTCACCTGAATAGTCTTCTCTGGTATGCATTTTTGGGTGGTTTTGAACATACCCCTTCGATGTTGAGAATGTTTTTATTGTTTTAAATCTACTTCTTTGAGTTTAAGAATCTTGTTGTAGTTTTGAGGAAATCAATTTTTCATCTGTTTTTTTCACTGTTTTCACTGCTGACATTGATTGAAAGGTTTTAAGACCTTATCAGTGGGGTATTTCGCCAAGAATGATGTGGTTGAAGTATTTCCATTCTTCCAGTGCTTGATTAGTTTCCCATTGTTTGTACTTCATTGATCTTTATTGAGTCTTTTTGAATGTATTTCCAGAGGCTGACATTGCTCATTATGCAGAACATAAGCATTAGCATATTTGGAAACCCTTTCAATTGACTGTTTGTGTAATATTGGGAAAGAAGGAATGTCGTTGCTTCTGAGGCAAATAGTCTTTTGTTTGTACCTGTTTATACATGTTGCACACATTTTCTGTTGCTGTCTGTGGAATATCTTACTCCCTCTTCCACCACCACCAAAACTACAGCTTTTACCACCAATACTACATCTGTTACCACTGCTGCACCTACTACTGCTATTAGTATCACTACCATTACTATGACTAGTAAAACTACCTTTACTACTACTACTTGTTGTACTACCACAAACACAGCTTGCACTTTTGAGCTGGCAGTCTCATCCGTGGCCACAGTGTTCCAGACAGCTGTTGGACAGAAGCTGTACCTACCAAGCTGTTTGTCATCTTATGCATAGTGGGAAACATGTGAAGAAGCTGCTTTCTTTGGCATGAATACATTTGCCTTCCAGGTTAATGTTTAGCGATAGGACCTCTGCATAAAAGGCTCAATATGAGGTGGAACTGATTGACTGACCCTACATGTACATACTATACAGTGTATATATTTCATAGGGGTTTATGAGACAGTTTTTTTCCCATAATAAAATTAGATGCTCTACTCATTTTCCTTATGACAGTGCTTGGAAATGCCAGTACATCTGTCAAGCAGGTCATTAGACCAGTAAAAACCCTAGTTTATATTATATTTTAGATATATGTATGTAAAAATGATTTAATTGAAATACACTGTATAGTGGGATTTGGAACTATTTTACAGATATATTTCTATCCTTACAGCTACACAGAGAATCAAGCCAAGAATAATCTCGCCTACAAGGTCATGCAAGAGGAAGTTATGCTGACCGATAGTAAGCACATGTTAACAGCTGTGAAGAAAAGAGCCCCTGTTTCTCAGTGCAAGTCACATCATCTACTGGTTTTGTCCAGTTGCCACAGTAACCACCGATCAGCCCTAAAATGCTGTGATCCCCCCTCCTTCCTAAACCCATTCCACCGCTCCTGTGGGCTATAATGAAAAAAGGATGTTACGTCAAGTTGAAGCATCTGCAATTTTTTCTTCTTTTTTGGAAAATGCTTTCACGCTTTATTATTACAAGTGGTCCAGTGTGAGATTTCCATTGTTTGACCTGAAGTTATAATGCAGTGTCACTAGTAAACACTCATTTCAAGGGATGTGCGAATGTCATTGTAATGTTCTATGTGGTATCACAACTCTGTCACATGTTCTCTTGTGTCCCTGCTGTCGGTTGTGAGATATTTGTGGCACAATGCAGGGGGAGAAGCTTGAGTTGTCCAGATTCACACCACTCAGGTTTTCTCTCCAAAATCAGAGAGGGCACTGGAATTGCTTCAGTGTTCACACAGCTTTACAGTCCTAGAAGTTCTGGCTCCGATTGCCAAAGGTGCTTATCGGCTCCATGACTCATCATTGGAGATCCACTGGAGATGCTGTTTTTATTGCGTCTAAAGCCTTTTGGTAACAAATTTCAAACCCAACTTATTATGCTGAAACTTTGTTCCTGACCTCCTGATAAATTAAAGCCTATCAAAACACTATAGTGAAACATAATCTATTTACAACATGGGTATTTCCAATATAGAGTATGGCATCTGAGGAACCTTCTGGAACTTTCTAAAATGTGATATGTTCACCTTTGTTGAATGGCATTTGTGTTTTACAGGATCATTGATATTAATTAGCCTTTGTTGGTCCTTTGTGACCTCACTACCTGTTCTCTTTTCTTTTTGACAAATAATATGTGTTTTGTTGCAAATACTGTTATTTAATACTCGGATTACAGAACATTGAGTTTAATTTCAATTTTTAAATAGTTAGCAGCCTTTGAGGAGATTGGCATGAATTCAGGAGGTTTTTGCTTTTATATTTAGTTGAAAAGACAGCATTTTCCTTCTTAGTTAATATGTTGCCAGATATTGTCTTGCATTTTGCATTTGCAGCTTGCTTTGTTAACTTTGCACATATTAACCTGAAACAGAAAACAAATAAAAATATGAGAGAAGTCTGTGTATGATCTGTAAGTGCAACTCTGTATGAGCTCAGTGTAGCAATGTAAAAAAATATTTTTAATACAGCCTCGCATGTAGTTTGCATTGTTTTTCTTTGTTTATTTTGTGATAAAATCCTTAAGTCAATTACAATGTGGTCTGTTTAACGTGAGCTCATTTTCACCTTAATACTGAGTGGGCGATTGTGAATATGAAGGTAACAAGGTATAATTGAATGAACTGGTAATTGTCCTTCCTGCTGTAACCAAATAGCTGCCTTAGGATACAGGTGTTTGCTGGTGACATATATTAGGAGACAGACACAGCTGGTTTTTGCCGGTGTTTTAAAATAACCCTGATATTTCATCCACTCCATCTCTTATTGTTTTTAAAATTCTTCTGTGATGAAGGCAACAGCCAACTGTCTCACGATTAGTATAATTTGTCAAAATCTCTTGGCAATGTGCAGCAGAGCATGGGAATGGCAAAATATTTTGACAAACAAATATTACAACATAACTTTTAAGCTTTCAAACATCTTCAAACTCTTGACAGTTGTCATTAGAAATGTTCATTGTTTATTTAGACGTGTGTTTTTAGATAATAAAGGCAGCCATAGCTGGACTTGACCGTTGACAGAAACTTGTACTCTGGCCGTGCATGATTTATATGGCAAGTGCAAATACCAGTCTGAACACAACACCGACCGAAACATCTGAATTGTATTGAAAACATGTTGAGGACTTAAAAAGAGACACATAAACCTTACAATATCGGAAAATATTTATGTTGTGAAGTTGATTTAGCAGCTTTTTTGTCACTTTAAATCATAAAAAACTGAAAGCTTATTAAATGGAAACAAAGCCATTTAGAGTGTGTATCAGTGACTCCTCCCGCTCAAAAGCTCTTATCTGTTTTGCAGCAGTCTTCATTTACACACTTTCTGCTGTGCTTTAAAGTAAGGAAATGCTTATACTGTTTGTAGATTTGGTACCATACCTGTACCCAGGGAGACCTTTGAGGCCTAGCCCTCCTTAATTTGATGAGGTCATCTGAACATTGTTTTCTTTGACTGCATATGTTTGAAAGTAGTTTTCATATATGGAAGTATTTTATTGAAGATGAGGTTGGAAAGTGTCAAATATTTTGATAAATTGCCTTCAGTGAATGGACATTGGTCTGTTGGCAGTCTTTATGTGGAGTGCTTAATGTTAAAACATCAGTACAGATAAATGATAACATGATAAAAAGGTAAGTTAATCAGAAAGGAATGTGTCATTACTATCTCTATTTTCAGGAAGACCTCAGGACTCTTTCCTTCCTACTGCATGACAGCTAATGAAAAATTAGCTTTTCCTCAGTCATGGAATACGATGCAGTGTCCGATGCCTGGTGCTTTATTTTGTTTTGCTCTGTGTCCTTCTCCAGTGCTTCAGACTGTCATGCTGATCCAGGCTGTGATATTGTGAGCACCTGCTCATCCCGCTTTATCACTTCTTCAAATTAGATTTTTGTCAATTTGGATCGCCTTGTCCATTTGTTCTGACGTAATTAAGGTTCAGAACCTTTAAAGTCTACCCCAACTGCGTCCTTTCTGCTTATCCCTCTCTCTCTCTCTCTGTGTGTGTGTACGTTGCAGGGGCAGGTGAAGGCCAGTGTGGTGCTGCAGACCCCAGAGCCTGACCCAGAGAAGGCTGAGTTCTACATTGTGCTGGAGGGGTCTGCTCTGGGCTACATCACTGCGGCTCAGAGAGAAGGGGAGGGATGCGCCCTGCACTTCACTGTCCCTGGTGAGTTGCGTGCAGTGTCACAGACAGGTCAGGGAGATGCTGAGAGATTTCTGTTGTTCCTCCACCATGGGGGGCCAATGATGAAACCCTCCATTAGCCCACACATTCACACCATACACCTCACTTAGCACAATGCCCAGAGGCATGGCCCTTTCTTGAAACATTGCTGAAACGTGTGTCATTTCACTGTTATAGACAGTTTTATGTAGCATTTAGGAGCTATAGAGAAGAATGCACAAATAATGAATTTCATTATTTTTTGTGTGCACTGATTTAAATTTTTCAATAATATTTTTAGGATATGGAATTCATTTAAAATGTAGCTAGTGCTGAACGAGTCCACTTCCAAAACCTTAAGAATGTCTTTTTGTGTATTTGCAATCGGAATGTAAGCTTGCACATATACATTTACATTTTTGAAACATAGCCCTCTCATCACTATGGATGCTGTTTACTTAATGTTCTTTTGAAGTGATTGGCACAACTTACAAGAATCTTGCTGAAGCAAACTCTGATCGCAAGTAGGGAGTACAAGCATCTCCCGGAGGTAGGGTTCAGCCTCCCGGACCTAACAGGTGTGGTCCTGCTGCCTCTGCTTGTGTCATAGTGCCATCTGATATGAGCAATGGAGGACGGCTCTGAGCTACATGCAGAGGCGTGTAGAATTGCTGAGGGTAACATGACTCCTAGCCAGATAATTGGATACTTTGAGCACTTCTGGCAAATGGCATTGCTGTATGAGAAAAAAGGTAATTTCATACAGACATGGGCAGAGCTGGAGCTGGGCTGCGGAAGAAGGCAGAGCTTTGTTGTGTCTGGGGGAAACTTGGATGTTCTCTCCCTTGCTGGGAAGGCTTGAGAAAAAATGGGCTCCCTTCCTCCGACGCAGGGAGCAAACCAAGAATCATTGTACAATTGTTGCGTGCAGCTTTTGCCTTAAATTTTTAATCAGCAACCGGTATACTGTGCCTGCATTTTGGCAATTGTAATGGACAATACTCATCTTGATTTTCCAGTGCTTTGTCCCACAAATACTATTTATCTTTTCTGTTCTTTTGCATTTATATGGAACAGGGTCACTCAGTAATATTTCATAACCAGAAAAATATCTGCTTTCCAAATGCTGCTGTGCACCTTATTTCCTTGTGTTTACTTTTGCAGTCTTATTTTAACCAACTTTATGCATGACAGAAAACCTCTTTGATAGGTTTATGCATAATGGACATCTAGTTTTTCTGGTGTAGGCTAATCCACATTAGCATTTAAGTAAAAAAGTGTCTTATAAGGAGCTGAACAATATACATTTCACTGAAAGATAAAAATATCCACAGTTAAGAAGTTTTGCCTATGTGGGTCATTAGGCCTAAGAATATTAGAGCATAAGAGCTCTATGAGATGGCACGATCTAAATTACCCCCTAGCAACATACGTCTGGGAATCGTCACATCCATTGTCATCACTCCAATTTTGTGGGATTGAGAAAGTGATTGCCACAAACAGAAGAGAGAACATGAACAATAAACCCTCTAGAAGAGAAGCTGTTTGTATTCATACCCTTGGCTCATTAAAACCTGACACATTAGAGGCTTGAATGATGATACTTGGTGATAATGATGAGTTCAAAGCATTCCTGTAGTAGGCATGCCCTTCTGAAAAGAATGATGAGATGATGAAATTTTGGGGATTTGTGGTTGTCATATTGTGGTGGGTCATTATTTGGATGCTGGGTATAATATGCTTTTTGTATGGAGTCACAATGAAAAGGATAAATCAATATTTAATAGTTAATGGAACAATGTTAGTGATTATTAAAGTTGACTGAACAATTGAAAAATTATAAAACTGTAACTTTGTCTAGGTAATTATGGCAGCCCTCATAAACTTTATGCATAAAAGGGGCTCTCATTTGTGTGTTTCCCTCGTTTGCGTTCATAGATTGAAGGGCTTGTATTATTTTTGAATACTTATTTTTATTATTTTTATTTTCCTTGCCTATTATGGGAACATTATCCTTAATTGTGCCAAATGTACCATGTTGCTTTATCTTCATGATGTTTTTACCTCCTGATGTAAAAAATGCAATTAAACCAGTTTGTGTGTTCTTCTTCAGGTCATAACACCTTGGAGATGGTCTCAGTCACAGTTTGCCTGTATATTGATGGAGGGCCCGTTTCCTGTGTTGGCCGAACATCTCTGGAGTACGTTCTGGATGATGCTCAGGAACTGGCAGACTTTTTGGTCTCCAACTCTCACTGCCTGAGGATCAGTAGCTACCAGGACATCCTCGGCAGGTTTGGACTGAGTGACGAAGCCACCCGCAGCAAGATGGATGAAAACGTCACAAAGGCCTTGGCCAACATGGCTTTGCCATGTACGTGGAATGTCCTTGGAAGCCAGCCTGGTGAAGGTGAGTGTTCAGTTTCTAAGGTTTTTCAGTTTCTAGTGTAGTCTGATCATGAGTTATGAGTTATGAGTTCAGTGCTGCCCGCTGTAGACTGCCTTTTCTTCCAGGGTGTATACTTGTACATTGAGCTCCTCTATGTCACAGAAATTGGGATAAGCCCCTATGATCCATCCAGACCCAGACATTGCTTCCAGTGCAAGGAATGGCCTAATTAGTACACATTTTGCTGATAAAAAAATTCGCAAGGTGCCCTCTGTCTATCTTGTGGTCAGTGTTTCAAGAATGAAGCTAAAGATTGTTGCCTCGACATCAGTGTGTATCTTTGTAAATGACATGTGATTTAATTTTTCTAAGAATGTATTGTTCTGGCTGGTATGAAATTATTTGATTACATTAAATCCCATGTGCCTCATTTTGGAGCTGTGCCAGGCCATAGTATGTTTCCAGTGGTTGCTTCTGACATCCTTCTGACATCTACACTTTTAAAAGGTTGCATAAATATCGCTGCCTAGACCATGTCATGTAGATTACAATTAGCAACAAGCTCTGTGTATATTACCTTAGACAACTGCCTCTCTGTGAAGCTTCTCTTCACACGACATCAACCATTAATATGCTATTGAGTAGAGCAACGATTCAAATTTGCTGAAGCATGCTTCATAAAGTTGGATTGGATTTCAAATCAGTTTTATAACATTGTTGATTTAAATTAATCAATATTATCTATTCTGATTTATTTCTGGTGTTTTTATTGAAAAAGATGCTTATTTTTTTGATATTCCAGTTTACTCTATTACAATGTGGTGTAGCTTTTATTACTGTCATACCGTAATCACACACTGTTTTCTAATGACCATGTATTTACCCATGTCTTTTCAAAAAATGGCAGTTGCACAGTTTGAGAGTGGGTAAACAGTATGGATGTTAAAAATTAATGTTTTTAGGATTGAGTTGTATCAGAAGTGTCCGCCAAAGACTACCCCCAGTCCTCCCTGAGTTGCCTTTGCTGAGTGTGGTGAAATGTTGGGCGCTGGCCCGTTGCCAGGAAGAGCAAACAGGGAATGGGGGTACTGTGGTATAAAATAAAAACATCAGATGACATGCTTTCAAGATGCAGCAGAGCAAGGAAAATGCCTCCTCAAAGATGGGGCAATTATAGCCATTAGTGTAAAGAAGATTATGAGACAGTGAGGTTTGCTGAAGGGTCTTTTAATTGCGATCCCATATGTTGTACTCTGCAATCACAATAATCACGCCGCTCACTTCTGACTGCCTGATCTTTGTAAGGTAAAAGGCAGTGGCTAATACCACATATATTTTTCATAGGTGAGATTAAGAATTCTTTTTGAAACCGTCCTCCATTTAAAGTAATCATGAGAACAATATTTTAGCTCTCTCAGCTTTATGCCTGTTCACTCTCTCTGGTTCTTGTTCTGGTTGCCCATGGTCATAAAGGCCCAGACACTTTTTGTGAAAGAGAAGGGAAAAGGCTGGAACAGGATTATAGCTGAACGGGATAAGATTAGAAAAGGACTCCACAGACTATGATGTATCCCAAGGGTATCTCCAGTGCTGAATAAGTGAGTGTGTGTTTGCCTTTTTAATGCACAGAGCAAATCTCGTTTACCTTTAAATGCAATTATGGCAGTCTGTTTCCTTGCAAGACAAATCAAATGTCTTTTTAAAGCTGTCTGGCTAAATTCTTTTAAGATGTTGAGAAATTCAATTTGAGGGATCATGCAACTATTTTTCATGCTCTTTAGGGTTACTGTCTATTAAAGAAAAAACAAACTCGATCACATCTTTGTATTTGCTGTCAAAGTCAAGTCAAACATGCATTCTCAAAATGTTTTTAGTTTTTATGACAACATATCTTCTCAGTAATATTTGGGGGCTTGCATCCCTAGTTCTGGAGATCAACAGGATTTTAAATATTTTTGTTGAAATCCATGCTTCCATAATTCAATTGATTTTTTGGTTGTGGGAGGATTACATTTTTTCTGTTTTAACATACCATCATGAGTTACGCAGTCACTGACATTAAAGAAAAACATTGTGTAAGAACCAGAAGAGTATAATGTGTGCTTGAATGTTCCAGGGAACTGTTCTAGTCAAGGATGGAGCGCCACAGGGGTTAGATTGATGGCTTCCCTTACGCCTGAGTCAAACCTGAAGGGAAAAAAAAATATTTGTGTCTCCATGACCTGAAATACTTGTGTTTTCCTTATGTGGTGTGAATGATCCCTGGCATGAGGTCAACACGCCTTTACGTATGTTTTTAAATTAGTAGCTCCTTGATAGGATTCCAGCATGATAATATCTGATGCAACTTTCCTTTGGAAATCGTGCTGCCCATCTGCACACTTAAAAAACATAGATTGAATAATGATTGAAGAGTGAAACTGAAGACAACAATAAGGTATTTTATTGTATGCTGTACGCATCGAAAAACATTTGTAATAGCATAATCATCTCATCTCTTTAGTGTATAAATAAATGTCTTTCTGACCCTGTTCACTATTTGCCACTGCTCCAGCTTCCTTGCGAAGAGCTTCCAAGTCAATCATTTAGTAAAAAGAAAATCATGAAGCTATTTCGGTACAAGGAATCTTTGAGAGAACACCTTTTCTTTTTTCTTTCTTTTTTATATTTTTGCAGGGCTTTAAGCTAAAAATAACAGAAGTACCAAGGACATGATCACATAATGAGACATTAGGGAGTAAAGTTATTCAGTTTGGAATTTGAATAGCTTATAAATAAGACACAAAATAAATCAGCCCCATTATATCTGTTCTTTTTAATCATGTGCTGGAAAGTTGAACAAATTGTTTTTAACTAAAAATTCAGTTTATTTCCAAAATGCAATCAGTTGGTCAAAAATTGTGGAATTTGCATGCAAGTGAAGAGTTCTGATATGTTATTAAATCAGCTCACATGGAGTGGAATTTTAAGTGTGAACTGGATCTCTGAGATTGCATTACCATGGAAAGTGAATATTAGGATTACTTTCACCTTTGTGTGTGCATGCAGAATGGTTCAATTATTCTTGATTTCCCTCTCAACTGAAATTCATCTAAAGACAACTTTGCCATCTGCACACTAATGTAAATCTGAAACAATTACAGGGAAAAAGAACATGGAGTTCTTCTGGGTCCCTACAAATAGAATTTAAAAATATTTTTTTAGGCTTCCTTATGAAATGGCAAGGTCTAAGGTATGACTCTGAATGTTGGCTCCGTTACATTTTGAATAAATTAATACAGTCCAACATGCTGTAAATTAAGGCTTTTACAACCTCAAATTAAATGAAATGGTCTAATTACTCTCAGAGCTACAAAAGCTGTACATCACTGTACATAATCTCAACTTCAAGCAGAAGAAAAGTTGTGCGTTGTAATCAGGTTAAGTCTGAATTCAGCGCAAGATTTCAGTCTACACTTTTGTAGAAAGCGGATCAGCCCTGCTTTGAAGAAACTATATCCAGAGGATTAAACTAATGACCCATCTTTTCTCTTTTCATTCTTTGCTTTAGAAAGCAGGTGGAAAGAAGCCTCTTTTCTCAGACAGCCGCTCAGAATGAGAATGTCTGATGTGTCACTGCTGGCAGTTTGCACCTTCTCTCCTGGCGTGCAGAGAGATGACATGTGGGATAACTATTAGCTTTTGGTATCCCTACATGGCATGTCAGTTAAGAGAAGACAATAGGCTGTTGAAGAGGGCCAAAAGACTGAGGAGAGGACTTGATTTAGGGGAGGCAGTGTATATCCAGTGACCAAGGCCGGATTCCAGCCTTTGTGTGACTCTCTACAAGAAGAGTTCAGCCAAGAAGTTCTCAAATTGCATCAAAAATTAAAAATATAGATGATTGGTTTACTTAACATTATTCCATAGCTTATTTCTTTAAAGGTTATCAAATTATACTGCTGAATGTAAAACTGAAACAATTCAGGCTAAGCAGTCATGTACCTTAGAACTTATAGATTCAGGTACAGTACCCAAACTATAGTACCAGGTTAGCTTTCTGGTAGGCCAGCCCAGATATGCTTGACAAGACCTGTATTGTTTACAGTTCTCTTCAAACGCACCTGTCTCTTAAATGCAAACAAATGTACTATACAATGCCACCACAGTTTAACACGGGGGGCGGTGCTGTGTTGTTTTGTCCTCTGACCTTTGTGCATACTACAAAAACACTGAAGTGTTCAATGAAGCTGTTCCCCTCTGAACAACTTAACCAGAAAGACTTACAGTCCAAATGAGTTTTAGCAGGATCTGGCCTCACTGGGGGAAAGACAATGCTAGCGATAGCTGAAATTCTTCCACAAGTTGTTGTGTGTGGTAAATTATGCAGCCTGATCTGTGCCAGGCACTGGGGTTGTGAATCCTCTGTGCAATTTGACGTCAGTTTGAATTAGCAGAGGGTTGCCCCATTCATTTCTTTCTTGGTTTGAGAAACTTTTCCTAGAAGGACTCACTTTTTCCATAACGTGTGGGTGGGCATTTGAGTTCCCTTTAATGACTTGTGTTCACCAGATTTTGTTTATTGATCCACGCCATTCCACCATTAACATTTATTAGCTAAGATAATGTTGCCATGGTATCCAGTCCATTTAAAAGGACATGGACACAGTAAATAATCAGGATAAATTTAAATAATGTAGGCAACAGAACTGTGCTGACAGTGTGACATCTTCACCTTCTAGCTCACAGTGTACTGTGCATTTTTACAGACAGGATGAGCTGGTTTAGAACCGTCTGAATTCCTGTGTTTCTCAGGGGCCTAGTTCTTCCTGAAACGGCTCTCTAGGAACCAACATGAGCTCTGCCAGTAGGGGCACATTCAAAGAACTAAAGAAAACAGTTCAGGGGGAAAATGTAAATTGTAAGGAAAGTTTTCACCAAAAGGAAATGAAGACTGCCCATGGGCTTATGGAAGACAAGGGGAGAAGGATTCATAGGTGAAAGGGCCTACTGATGTTGATTGATGCGTGACACTTGCACAGAATATCACAGCACACCTGGGGTGACAGGTCAATATATCTGTACTTGTGAATCTGTAGTATTCACTTGAGGACTTTGAGACAGTATGATTACCAACCAAAAACGACGTAAAATTAATGAAAAAATTTGAATGTATATGGGCAATATTGTCTTGAAAATGTAAGAAAAACAGTTACAATGTTGAACAAAGTGCATTTTTGTCCAAGAGGCCTTTGCTAGCTGTCACAAACATTTCACATTTGTGTTAGAAGACAGTCTTGATATTCTTAATCAGGTTTCTGTGGATTGGTCACATGTAGTGTCACAGGGGCACAGTTTCTGGGACTTGAACAATGAAATTAGTGAAATAAGTAATTCCACTTCAAAAAAAAAAAAGAAGACAGACTTGAGGAATATGTTTATAGAGCTACAATATGTGTGCCATTGTAGGATCCAGTAACATTGGACCATGCTCAGCTTATTCAAATGGTACAGCTTTCATTTTATCTTCACTGCCTTCAGTTAAAAGCCTGCATTATGAATGCTGTGTACAAAGAAATTAAGTGTGGACAGAGTAAGAACGGGTACATCTGAATCTCAGGCTGTCCTGTACAATTTAGCAAATTATGAGCCACTGGGATCAGTGTTTATGCCCCAGAATCATGTTGTCTTATGCGGGAAGCTGTGTGAGCCTTTTGACCTTTTCACTGCCTGTTATTTTCAGATGTAAAAAGAATTAGTGCAGACCTGAAAGATCAGCTGACCTTTAGTCTTATGTCTGGTTTCTACTGAGGGATACAGATGACACAGCTCGTGCAATGTTTTTCTATAAGCCCCTGAATAAAGGTGGACTGTGAATGCCGTCTCTGAGTTGGAGACCCAGTGCTAAGCTAGCCCTGAACCCCTGCCTGAGGGCTCCTGGCTCGAGGCCTGTTTACCAACTACTTAGCTGCTCCTCTAGGTCTTTCAGGATTCACAGTGGTGTTTAATATCTGCTCTGGTATTTGAGTTATTTATGCATATATTTCATGTTTTTTTAAATAAACTTTGACACAAATCTCTCTTTTTCTCTGTCTCCTCCTCTCTCTTCCCTCGGTCCTCTCTCTCCTCTCCAGAACTCCATCCCAGAGAAACTATGCTCCACCTGGCTGTGCGTCTGGGCCTGCCTCGCCTCTCTGAGCTCCTCCTCTGTCAGCCTGGGGGTGTGACCGCCTTGGGCTTGTCCAATGAGGAGGGCGACACGCCCCTGCAGCTGGCCAGACAGTCCGGAGAGCAGGCCATGCTGGACTGCCTTACAACGTGAGTAATTTTGATAAAGTTGTATTCACCCCATAGGGTCAGTGTGCAGTGTTCTACACTACTGCAATATTGTACAGTCCCTCTGTCATGACTAGTCTTATGGTCAAACAGTATGGTCATAGATTTAACCAAAATTAACAATAATAATGTTTCAAAATCTTTCCTTCTGTTCCTTCTGAGTTTAAGAAATGTTAAATAAAAAGATGTTAAATATTTTTAGAGAAGCTATTACATATAATATGAAAAACATGATTTATTCAGTCAAATACATAAAAAGCACTGGATTTATACATCATACAGTGCTCCCACTGGTGGTACACTTTCCCAGCACTTTTAATGTAGTTGTTTACAACATTGCAAAGTTAGAAGCAATATCTATATTTTGTAAAAGGCTGTCTTACAAGAAAACAGCTTGGCACAGTGTGTATGAAATTAGATTGAACTAGGTGAAATCTGATAAAGGTAAATTGTCTTCTGGCAAGCCTAAGGCTTGTAATGTGAACGGACATTTCCACCTCATACCAATATAGATTTTCAATATTCCCCTGCAGAAATATTTGCACCCAAAGTATATAAGAAAAGAGTGTGGATCATGACAGCACGTGGTTCTGTAACAGAGTTAGTGGAAAACAAATATCAATAGTGGTCTCTTGGACCCAGTGGTGCATCCCAGATATGTAACCCTTTCCCCTCCAAGAGATGTGTTGCCCTTTCTTTGTTATGCATATTGTTTTGGATTGCTTAATCACTAAAAAAGAGACCTCCTCCAAAAATCACAATTTAATAAGTTGTTTCATTTTAACTGGTTACATACCATTCTTTTTTGGCTCAAATACTTCCCTTATCTCTAAATTATCTCTCTGAAGAGAAATGAAAGATGTTGGATTGCCCACTTCAAAACAAGCTCTCCACACTACTCTTCAAAGATAATTTCAATTAAAAAAGAATGCTTTGTGAGAGCTCCATTGTATGAAGGCTACCTGGCTCTGAGTCATGTTCAGATTTCACGCAAAGATGTCATTTGTGCTCAGTTAAAGCCTCCTCCCTAAACATAATCCAGACAGACAAGCTACTTTCTCTCCCCTGTAAACAGGTCTAATGCTGGAGTGGCAGAGGCAATTCTCTTGTTCCACTCAATCTCTTAAATATGTTCAAAGCTGGATCAATTATTCATGGAGTTGGATCAGTTATTACACAAAATTAATACATGTGACTGCATGCTTCAAGGTCTGAGCCTTTCTCCAAATATGCATGGTCACGTTAGCATGAGAAATTAATTTAGTGTAAGATATTGTTCAGTTATGAAATTAAAACCTCAGATTAGCGCACGGGCAGTGTGACGAAAGGCCATGGGACACCAAGCTCATTTTTATGGAAGTCCTTTGGCTGCAGAACCCCAGTTGAAATCAGCAAAATGTTAAGATCTCAGCAGGTTTTTTCAGAAGGAGGTGTATCTTCTTTATCTTGAGCAATTGTATTTGTTTTGAGTTAGAATTGCAAACCTGATAAAAAATATATAAATAAACGGCTGTTTAGGAGGACCAAGGCAACAGTGTGCCATTATAGTCTGCAGCCATGGCAACCAAGGTCACAGAGGAGGCAGAAATATCAGGATTTGTGTTGGCGATAGAAGCAGATGGAGGCAAGAATTGTGTATTACCTGTGCAATGGTATCGGGGCCAGTCTACACGGCAGGTCCACAAGCTGTATGTGTTGTTCTAACCTAATTTCTGAAACATGGCGAAAAGTGAATGGTGAGAACTGTAACTGATTTGACTTCAGAAAAAGCAGCACTGAAACTGAGAGGCAAGTAAAGGTCACATAGTCACAGTTGGTTCAAAGAAAATATGCAACTGATGGTGACATTAAAGACTCGTCATTCAAAAGAGAGAACGGTCTATTGTTCCAAAGAGGAAGAAGTCAGTTTCTTCGGATTCATGGGGCAGGGAAGGTAACTTGATAAATAAACCCAACAAATAGGAGGATTTCTGAGACATGTTCTATTGTTAAATCACCTGTAGTAACACAACTGATTCTACTACATCAGAGGAGTGAATAGTATTAGAGATCCTGGAAGGAATCTGAAGAAAAGAATGAGCTCATTAGTGAGTGCCAGATATGTTATGGATCATTTAAACGTAGCAATTATGTTTTGCAACTCTACAGCACAGATATAGTGTGAATTAAATTGATGATTAGCACACTAAAAATAAATTAGAACGCTCAGTTGTGTCTGTGTCAGGGAAACATCTACTGATGTACAAGTCCAATCTATTTCTTTTAATTCATGCAAGAAATGGGCTGACAATGATTTTCAGTTTGAGGAAGTTTGTTTTTGTTTGAAATTTATAACGGCAGTTTATGGCACCATATCTAATTTAGCCTCTGAAACCATTGCCTCCATAAATCAGTCCTAATCAATATATTACCAGTACACGCCTCAGTTGATTTGTTTATGATTGTCCTATCTGTGTCAGGGTTTCTCTGTGTCTAAACTGACTGTGTTGCCTTTATATCTTAACAGGTTTACATTACATGCTATGATGCCTGGTCTCTAGACAGAAAACACAAGAGACTCAGATAATGTGCCTCATGGTTCATTTTGCAGCCCTCCCAACTCGCCAGTCGTGCCCTGTGTCAGGATGTCCCAGGTCTGGGCCAACAGCTCCAGTCTGCTGAGGTTTTGCCACAGCTCTGACACCCTGACACTGGTGTTTGGAAGGGGTTCAGATCAGAACCACGAGTCCAACATTCTTCTCTTAAGGAAACACCAAAGGGATGAGAACTCACAGAGAGAGGTGAGTGTAGACCTCAGCCCCATATAGTCGACTATGCCTATGTTACCTTTTTATATACATTTTTCTGGCCAAAATGTCCATTTGAACACAAAGGTAAACACACATTTTTTTTTTTTACCATTTCAGGGATGTAAAAAAGGTACTTTTTGTAACATTGTGGATACAGAAGCACTTCCTTAATTGTGAAATCAGACCTGAAAGTGCGTTGAATTGTTTGGCAACAAGCCAGTAACCACAACCTTCACTTTCTGGAGGCAAATTAGCACACAATTTAATTCTTATGCATTATAGAATTGCTTCTCAAGATGTTTGGTTAACAATTTTCATTAATCATTTATCTTAAAAACTCCATCATGTATTCTGGTTATTGAAAAGGAGCTATTGAGACTATGAATGTGGAGTATATTAAAATGATAATTTCATGTCATTCAATGGTGTCAAGTGTTGTGTAGTGCAAAAGTACATGGCAGATGATCACATCTGTTTTGCTGTGCTGGTTCGGAATAGTTTTAATATTCGCAGATGTACTCACACTGTGATGTAAATTGGTGTGAAATGCTTCTGACCAAGGAAGCTGTTGGTCTCAGAACTAAAGCATCTGATGTGTTTCATGAGTTTCTTATACTTCAATGTCTTTTTTGCCCCTTGTAGACCAAAGCACTTAAAAGAAGTGGACTGCTGAATGAATGTAAAAGGGAAGACAGTGAAGGAGACACAGATAACAAAGGTAGATTGTTTTTTCTATTTGTTGTGCAGGTTCATATAATTCATATTTCTAGATGAGAGTATGGTTATTGTGTGGTGTTTCTTCCCGTTAGTAACATGACAATTCAAATGTATCCTTTAGGGAGCTCCTATCAGAAAGTCATATGAATCAGTATGTGGTAAAACATGATATCTAAAATGTAAGCAATATGATTTGAAGATGTCTGTTATACAGCCATAAAATATAAAACATTAAACATTAATCATATATCAAGTACTGCAACATTTTTACATACATACTTTTACAGTTTATCTTATAATACGTGCATCAAGTCACATGTTGAGTGAGATTTAGATTTTTTTCTGCCACAGGGCAAAAGTGATTGACATTTACCTTATTTGCCAGTGCCACCTCATGTAGATGCATTGTGACTGAGGGTGGTCCATCAATGGCTGATTCCAAATGCAAACCATCCTTCCTCCGCTACTGCATCGATAATGGTGCTTATCCCATGAGTTAGGTGCTAGACTGAAAATGTAGCAGACATATCTCACATATCAGGCACTGCTTTGTGTAGCATAGTGGTTAAGGAGCAGGACTTGTAACCGAAAGGTTGCCGGTTCAATTCCCGCTGGGTCACTGCTGCTCTACCCTTGGGCAAGGTACTTAACCCACAGTTGCCTCAGTAAATATCCAGCTGTATAAAAGGATAACATTGTAAAGAACTGTAACCTATGTAAGTCGCTTTGGATAAAAGCGTCTGCTAAATGAGTAAATGTAAATGCTTTGCAAAGCAGTGCCTGATTTATGTACATGGCACCAGTCACCAGGGAGGGGCTGATTATTTTAAATGCACTGAACAACTTCCTGCTCATGGGGGAAAATCTGGAGGCTGCCCATCATTACCTCAGCCTCACGCGTTTAAAGAAACGAACACTCCCAAGTCTAAATTCTGTGAGCGTGTGTCGCATCAACGCTGGTGTTAAAGTCCCACCAACACATTCCATTTATATTGTATGTCTGTACATTGATGTTTCGTCACTGCTCCACTCGGAAGAACCATGATAAACACCGCAGCACCTTTGATGTAAGACTCAAATCCGTTTAGCATGTGTGAAAGCCGGTTTCACTGAAAGGACTGCGCAGCGTCTCCCTCTGCTGGGGGACGTGACAATGACGGCGCATTGCAGACCCTTGTTTTCCCCTGACAGTACGATAAATCAGCCGAACATATATTTCCCGAGGTATGTGGTCTGTTTGCTGTGTTCACATCAGCTGTAAGGTCAGCTGTTATCTATGTGGGGCATCAGCTCGCCTCTCAGCTTTTGATTTAGGGAGAGAGCATAGGCATATTTACTGCTGTGTTTTGCATGGCTGAAAAGCATGACATATTGTTGTCCTGAGCGTCAAGAACAATTGAGCTGTCAAAGTAACCGAGTGAACGCAGTTTGTGTGACCCCTTTCCTGCTGTTTGTTTGCACAAGTGCAGTTTTCATCACAGGTAAAATCAAAGAAAAATGTAGCCAAGAGGAAGAGTGGAAAGTATAAACAGTCATGATTGCATATTTCAGACATTTCAGATTACTTTATGTAGCCATGTCTCATCTTCTGCCTTTTATATCAAGCCTTAAATGGCAGCTGATCAGGTTTCTTGGACTAGAGTGGGAGGACAGACTTTGAGCAGCTGTAAGCTTATTCACACTGATAGAGGGTGGCGGAGACCTCTTATTCCCTTATTCTTTTGGTACAGCCTGTCACAGTTTTGTAGCCTCCATGAATAATAAATTATGAAAAAATGACGAGCTACAATAAAACAATGCAATCATGTCTTGTTTGGCTTGGCCAACACCAATGAAATTTTGGCTGGCAAAAAAAGGTTCCAATGCGCAGTGTCTCTGGAATGTTTTGCTAGCTATTTTCCAGCAAAAAAAAGGCTCATGTCTCATTTGTCTGGATGCCTCTTTGGGTAAACGGTTGAGCTGAAGTGTTGTCTGTGTCTGGCCCTGGAACACTGCCTCTGTGACTTAAACTATCAACAGGAAGCTAAAAAAGATCAACAAATCTGATAAAGTTCCAGTATTATATAGGCCCACATTGCTGATTTTGGAGATGTCAACTGAAAAGGGTGCCCATATTTTTCATGCATGTTTAGACTGAGTTTTGTTGGAAAGGGAGTTTACGTAAGTGCTTTTAAAACATATTACTCTCTTGATTTTGTATTTTTTTTTTCCGGTAGAGTCAATTGATAGTATCTAATGGTAATAATTAAAATAGTTATTATAATCAGCAAAGAAGCAAAATAGGGACTTTCTATGTGTGCAGAAAATCATCCAGTTGATTAACCATTAAGTAGTGTGTCGTGACTCTGCTATGTTTCCCTTTAATTTTGACATCTGATCCGCTCTTCGCTCCTCATTATGACCAGTTACCGGCCTGGAGACGTCTCTACCATTGACCGCGTGTACATTTCCGATGCCGCCTGCAGCGATCGGCCGGGGAGCACTTAGAGCAGGTCCCTTCCCTGTGAGCTGACGGGTCTGGCAGGGCGTGGAATACAGCCAATCAGCTTGTTTATTACATTTTGGGGAGGGGGGGGTGGCACACAAACAGACCTTTGTGAGACAGCGCAGCATTTCCCAAGTGTCTCGTGGCGGGGGAAGAGCGTATTCTCTCGCTCCTGGGTGGGCAGAAAGTGTTGCGCAAAAGATACAGTCACTCCGTTACGGATCCCAGTTGCTGTTGCAGGTAACCGTGGTAACAGGAGTTTTAATTGCAGCCCCATTAGTTGGGCCGCAGTAAGTCGATACTGTGTCTTCCGTGTCTGTAGTTGTCACAAGCTGCAGAACTGAGTAGAAAATTATTCAGCTCTCCATGTGGTGCTGTTCGGAAGTCATGATATTCTTCACAAAAGGCTGTTTGAGTTTCTGCTTGGTGGAAGCAGCTGTATCATTCAGCATGCTGTCATAAATGAGCGTGTGAAATATCAGATGTGAAATTACATGCTTTACTGAAATCATCTTTCATGATTGTTCCCAGTGGCAAAGTAGTCACTGTATTCTGAATTGCAGTCCTGTTCTAAATGTACAACTGAATGAAAACGTGAATGGACCAGGGGTTCTGCTAAGAGAACAGATAATTTAATAAAGGAATTTATCTTCTTATTTAATTCTCATTTGGCTAATGTTCTAGTCCTGGGTGATTTGTAGAGTGCTTGTGGCTGCAAAGTAGATTTGAAGTGTAGGGTCTTTTTTGCAATTCAGATACAGCATGAATTACAAAGCTTGAGTGCAGCAAATCCACAGGCCAATTTAAATTAGTAATGACCAAACAACACAATCAGTCCAAACCAATCAGTCGCCAGTGTTCAGAAAAGTAGCTATCATGTGATGAAGAAAGGTTAGAAGTTGGATGAATCCATGCAGGTACAGTGTGAAGAGGTGACCGCTCTAAATGCACAGAGGTGGTGATTGGCCTTGTGTGATAGCGGTCAGTTCATTATGTCACCACTGAGAAGCCAAAAGTGGATTGAAGTGGGCTCTTGCTTTGTGTTTGCAGAGGCAGTGAACTGTCTACCAGGTGACGAGTACAGCTGAGCAATGCTGAGTGTGGTGAACCGATGCCACGATGGACAGTATAAGATAAAGGTGTCTGGCCAGTGTATGCAGCGTTCACAGACATCATTCCTCATTCATCCTCTTCTTCTCTTGCAGATCTGTGTATGGACTTCTGTAGAGGGGACCATGCGCTTGTAGATAATGTAAGTATCTCCCACTTTAACGAAACCAGCATGACCAATTCATTACATCACATTACATCATGTCTGCTTAAAGAGTTGCTCTTATCCAGAGTGACTTACATAGCTTACATTTGTTACATGTCACCCGTTTTTGGCCCTAGATATTTACTGAGGTAATTCAGGTTAAGTACCTTGCCCAAGGGTACAACAGCAGTGGCCCACCTGGGAGTGGAACTGGCGACCTTTCTCAGCTGCAGCCAGTTGCCATGACAAAAGAAAGTGCTGGTCATTCCTGTGGGAATTTGTGATGGCGGCACTTTCTCAATTATAAACCCATCTTTATGTAAAGGTAGAACACATGGCCTTCTGTCTGTTGGTGTTCTGCTCGCCCAGCATTTGTTATTGTATTATGCACTTTGGTGAACGGCAGACTAAAACGTTGCACTTCATTTAGCTGAGTGTTACAGAAGAAAAAAAAAAAATAGTTGACCTTAATTCCAAAACGGAATTGTAAATGTAGTGTAAATGACAGCGTTTCCATCAAACACATGTACTCTTTTCGCCTCCAAATCAGGACTTTTAATTGAGGAAAGCTCTAATCTCAGGAGGCAGAACCCTTGGCTAGGCCCACCAGACTGCTGATCGGAAACAGGAATGATTAATGACCGGGCTGATTGAGTGTTCCTCCCGGAGCGTGTTGCCAGTGATAATCGCTGGCGAGGTCCTGGGTGTTGAGTTGCTCTGGATTTCAGAACACGGCCAGCAGAATCCGCTAAACAGACTCTTGACAGAGGAATTAGAAACACTCCAGAGAACCTGAGACGCGTGCAGCTGTTGCACTGAATCCGGTGTGGTTTGTGGAAAAAGAGGAAAGCCTCAACCTTGCCATGAAAAGAAAAAAAATTGTAAAAAGTAAAAGAAAAAAAAATTGTTTCAGTAAAAAAAAGTCAGTTGAATTTATTGTCGATTAAAGTGATCAGGTGGCTCTAGCATTTTGATTTAAGTTTGATCCCTCTGAGGTTAGAGTGACTATTGAAGTAACAGCAAAACAGTTATAACCAGTGTCTGTTTGACACGTAACAACATGGAGACACTGAATTTGGTTAATTGCTCTCACATGCACAGGTGTCTAGTTATGTCAGAGTAAGATCTGCCGTAACACAAGGTTAGGTGAGGTAAGATTGGATCATATTAGCCGCCCAGACTTAAAATACAGCTTTCAAATAGCATGTATAGAAACTAGGGCTGTCATTTGATTAATTTTCTTTTCAAATTGCAATAGTTTCAACAACTTCGTGCACAGTATAGCTGAAGCAGTAATAGTATGCGGTGAAATTGCTTGTCCAACAGCACATTATACTGATTATGTCAGGCAGCACAGGTTAGGACACAGTCGCAGACCCAAAAAACGCGAGGGCAGAGAAACGCACGGCAGAATCAAAAACGAGTATGCAGGCAGGGTCAAAACCAGAGAGGCAGTCCGAGGGCAAATCCAAAACGGGAAAGTCAGAACAGGCAGGGTCGGAAAACGGGAAGGCACGATCAGGCAAACAAAGTAAATCGGCAGGCAAAAACGGAGTCAGAAACAGGCAGGTCGAAAATCACAAAACAAGCAAGCAAAGAAAACGCGGGGACGAAACAGGCAAAAAAACACTGAGACGAACTAGCAAAGACTGAACAGCGAGCAGGGCATATAAAGGGACAGACCGACGAGGGGATGAGATGCAGGTGCGCAGGTAATCAGGCGGAGACGGGGCGGAGAAAGGGGCCGGGCAGAAACAAGGGAAAAAGGAAAAAAAAACCAAAAGCGCAGGGCTAGGAGGCGGGAGTACTGACAGTACCCCCCCCCCCTACGAACGCCACCAGGCGTAACAGCAGGAGCACCAGGGTGTCGGCGGTGGAAGTCCCGGATGAGGGCAGGGTCCAGGATGTCTCTGGCGGGGACCCAACATCTCTCTTCGGGGCCGTAGCCCTCCCAGTCCACCAGGTATTGGAATCCACGTCCCCGGCGCCGAACCTTAAGCAGACGGCGCACAGTGTACGCCTCCGCTCCGTCGATCAGGCGAGGTGGCGGCGGAGCCCGGGGAGCAGGGCAGAGAGGACTGCGGATGACGGGCTTGATCTTGGAGACGTGGAACGTGGGATGGATGCGACGGAGCGAGAGCGGGAGCCTGAGCCGGACCGCTGCAGGACCAATAACCTTGGCGATAGGGAAGGGGCCGATAAAACGAGGAGCCAGCTTTTGGGAGTCCACCTTCAAGGGAAGGTCCCGTGTGGAGAGCCACACTCGTTGGCCCTGGCGATAGCGAGGGGCTTTGGAGCGGTGACGATCGGCAAACCGCTTAATCCGGGCTGTGGAACGGAGCAGCGCGAGCCGAGCGCGTCTCCAGGTACGGCGGCAGCGTCGTATCAGCGCCGCCGCCGAGGGTACGCCGACCTCCTCCTCCTGGGCCGGAAACAGGGGCGGCTGGTAGCCAACACAGCACTGAAAGGGGGACAGACCCGTGGATGCAGAGGGTAGGGAGTTTATGGCGTACTCCGCCCAAGAAAGGTGTTGGCTCCACGTCGTGGGCTCCTGGGATGTCAGACAACGCAGCACCGTCTCCATTTGTTGATTTGCCCGCTCGGTCTGGCCGTTAGATTGGGGGAGGAAGCCGGACGACAGGCTGACAGTGGCGCCCAGTAGCCTGCAAAACGCCCTCCAGAAATGAGAAGTAAACTGGGGACCCCGGTCAGACACGACGTCGGTGGGCAGACCGTGTAAACGGAATACATGGTTCACCATTAGCTGGGCCGTCTCCTTGGCGGAGGGTAGTTTGGGCAGCGGAATAAGGTGAACAGCCTTGGAAAAACGGTCGACGACTGTGAGGATGGTGGTGTTACCGTCAGACAGGGGCAAACCGGTAACGAAGTCGAGGGCGATGTGAGACCAGGGTCGTCTGGGTACAGGCAGGGGTTGCAGCAGGCCGGCGGGTGGTCGGGTGGTAGTCTTATTCCGGGCACAGACCGAGCAGGCGGCTACGAAGTCCCGGATGTCTTTAGCCATGGTGGGCCACCAGAATCGTTGACTGATGAATGCCGCGGTGCGACGAGCACCGGGATGGCAGGCGAGTCTCGAGGAGTGCCCCCACTGCAGGACCTGAGAACGAACTGGCTGGGGAACAAAAAGACAGTTAGGGGGACAGGAGCTGGGGCCCGGTTCGGTCTGGAGAGCGGTGCGCACGGTGGTCTCTATGTCCCAATGCGCCGCCCCGACGATACATCGGGCGGGCAGGATGGTGCCGGGCTCCTGAGTCTCATCTGCAGGGGTGAAATGACGGGAAAGAGCGTCTGGCTTACGGTTCTTGGCTCCCGGGCGGTAAGACAGGGTGAAGTGGAATCGGGAGAAAAACAGTGACCAGCGGGCTTGTCGAGGGTTAAGGCGCTTAGCCGTCCTGATGTACTCAAGGTTTTTGTGATCCGTCCACACCAGGAACGGCAGGTTCGCCCCCTCTAGCCAGTGCCTCCACTCCTCCAGCGCCAGCTTGATAGCCAACAACTCCCGGTCGCCGATGTCGTAATTACGCTCCGTGGGCGAAAGGCGGTGGGAGTAGTAGGCGCAGGGGTGGAGCTTGTTGTCAGCCGATGAGCGTTGCGACAAGACTGCTCCCACACCCACATCCGAAGCGTCCACCTCCACCAAAAACTGCCGGGCAGGGTCAGGCTGAGTCAGGATGGGCGCCGAGGTAAAACGGGTCTTTAGATTACAAAACGCCCTTTCAGCTTCCGGGGACCAGGCGAACGCTCTGTTGACAGATGTTAGAGCCGTGAGGGGAGCTGCCACCGTGCTGTAGTCGCGAATAAAGCGCCGATAAAAGTTCGCGAATCCGAGAAAGCGTTGCAGCTCCCGACGGGAGGCGGGGCGAGGCCACTCCTCCACAGCCTGGACCTTCTGCCGGTCCATCTGCATGCTCCCTGCCGTGACGATGAAACCCAGGAAGGAGATAGTGCTACGGGCGAATTCGCACTTCTCCGCCTTGACGTACAGGTGGTTCTCCAGCAGGCGCTGGAGAACACGACGGACATGCTGGACATGTTCTGACAGGGAGCGGGAAAAAACGAGGATGTCGTCCAGGTAAACGAACACGAACCTGTTGAGCATGTCGCGAAGGACGTCGTTCACCAGGGACTGGAACACGGCGGGGGCATTAGTTAAACCGAATGGCATAACGAGATATTCATAGTGCCCCGATGGAGTGTTGAAGGCCGTTTTCCACTCATCCCCCTCTCGGATCCTAACCAGATGGTAGGCGCTGCGTAGATCCAGCTTCGTAAAAACGGTAGCCCCCTGCAACGATTCAAATGCAGAAGTCAGAAGCGGCAGGGGATAGCGGTTCCTCTCCGTAATGGCGTTGAGGCCCCGATAATCAATGCAGGGACGGAGGGAGCCGTCTTTCTTGCCCACAAAGAAAAACCCGGCCCCGGCGGGTGAGGAGGACGGACGAATAATGCCGGCTGCGAGGGATTCCCGGATGTATTTATTCATCGCCTCGGTTTCCGGTGCAGACAGGGAATACAGGCGGCCCCTAGGAGGTGACGAACCGGGCAGGAGGTTAATGGCGCAGTCGTAAGGGCGATGTGGGGGCAGCGAGGTAGCGCGGGACTTGCTGAAGACCGGTTTGAGATCCATGTATTCCGGCGGCACAGCCGACAGGTCCGGGAACTCCTCAGGGGCTGGGGCAACCGGCGATACAGGGACCAGAGCGTCGCGAAGGCAGTTGGAGTGGCAGAATTGACTCCAGCCCAGGATCTTGTTTCCCTCCCAGTCGATGTGGGGGTTGTGCTGGGCCAGCCATGGGTAACCCAGAACCACGGGAGCTTGAGGGGAGTCAATGATGTGCAGCACGATCGCCTCGCGGTGGTTGCCAGAAATGAGGAAATTCACCGGGGGAGTGGCGTGGGTGATGCGAATCAGCGGGGCTCCGGTGATGGCGTGGGCCTCCAGAGGTGAATGCAGCGGGATGCGGGGGAGACGCAGGCGGGCCGCCAGGTCGGCGTCAATGAAGCTCCCGTCGGCCCCTGAATCGATCAAAACAGAGACCGCATGAGGCTGATCCCCGACGAGCAGGGAGGCAGAGAACAGGGGGCGGATTTCAGGGGACTGGCAGATAGGGGTAACGCTCACCTGTAATCCCCTCGCTACGGGTGAGCGCCGGCTTTTACCGGACAGGTCGCCACAAAGTGACCAGCCTGCCCGCAGTACAGGCACGACCTGGTGCTGAGCCTCCTCTGACGTTCGGCTGGGGACAGACGAGTGCGGTCGACCTGCATCGGCTCCGGTGAGGCAGGAAGCGGAGGCGTGGGGCTCGGTGCTGCGAGCGCTAGCGGAAGGGCTCGAGAGGGACCAGGCAGTCCACCGAAAGCTCTCTCCTTTCGTCGCTGCGTCAGGCGCTGGTCCACACGAACGGCCAGTTCCACCAAAGCGTCGAAGCTGGGGGGTAGCTCCCGGGTGGCCAGCTCATCCTTGATGGTCTCAGCAAGACCGTGGAGGAAGGCGTCGTATTGAGCCTCGGTGTTCCAACCGCTGGTGGCAGCCAGGGTGCGGAAATCGATGGCATAGTCCGACACCGACCGGCGCCCCTGGCGGATCAGCAGCATCTCCCTGGCGGCCTCGCGCCCGTGCCTGGAGCGGTCGAACACCTTCCTCATCTCCTCGGCGAAGGCGGTGTAGACGTGGCAGAAGGGGGCATCGGCGTCCCAGACCGCAGTGCCCCACTCCCTGGCTCGGCCCGTCAACAAGGTGATGACGTACGCGATCCTCGCTCGGTCTGTAGGGAACGTGGAGGGCTGGAGCTCGAAGACCAAGGAGCACTGAGACAGAAACGATCGACAGGTTCCTGGATCACCTGCGTACGACTCCGGAGGTGGCAATCGGGGTTCCCGGCTCGGAGGCGCGGGCAGGACAGGCGGGGCGGCTGCTGCGGACGGAGGGGAAGAGGAGCGGCTACCCAGGTTGAGCTGCAGCTGCTGCAGCTGTGCAGTGACGCCAGCTAGGTTGGTCGCGAAGCTTTCCAGGGATCGACCGATGGCGTCCAACTGGTTCTGATGCCCCCCCAACAACGCACCTTGCAGCTCCAGTGCAGCCTTCAGGTGAGGTAGGTCTGCTGGGTCCATACTGGCTAGTTCGTACTGTCAGGCAGCACAGGTTAGGACACAGTCGCAGACCCAAAAAACGCGAGGGCAGAGAAACGCACGGCAGAATCAAAAACGAGTATGCAGGCAGGGTCAAAACCAGAGAGGCAGTCCGAGGGCAAATCCAAAACGGGAAAGTCAGAACAGGCAGGGTCGGAAAACGGGAAGGCACGATCAGGCAAACAAAGTAAATCGGCAGGCAAAAACGGAGTCAGAAACAGGCAGGTCGAAAATCACAAAACAAGCAAGCAAAGAAAACGCGGGGACGAAACAGGCAAAAAAACACTGAGACGAACTAGCAAAGACTGAACAGCGAGCAGGGCATATAAAGGGACAGACCGACGAGGGGATGAGATGCAGGTGCGCAGGTAATCAGGCGGAGACGGGGCGGAGAAAGGGGCCGGGCAGAAACAAGGGAAAAAGGAAAAAAAAACCAAAAGCGCAGGGCTAGGAGGCGGGAGTACTGACAGATTATGCTCAACATCCTGCTGTGTCTGAAGCCACAATATTATTGTGCATTCTTGGCTCGTACAATTCTCCCTGTGATTGTATAGGAGCTTTGAGTTACAAGGATTACCCAGATACCACCCATGGAATAATTTGCATAAAGTTAATCATTTATGTTAATTTAGAAAATGTTAAATTGTCATATATAAATGTTTATTTATCTAGCATTTCAATTCAAAAAATTGTTCTGGAGGGTTGAATATTTTTGTAAAACTGTATCACTGATCACATTCTTGATTGAACTACTTAGTGAGCTCATTCATTGATGCAACCCTTTGAAAATGATGACACGTTTTTGGTATATATGTCAGCTTGTGCGTCGGCAATCACACGATGCCATTTCTATTCTATTCTCTTTTTTTAAATTGGGACAGGGTTTATGTTGGTATTACATGTAGTTACTGACATTAACATCAAGCCAGTAAATTGGCACCTGCATTGACGGGTGAGGGGGGTGAGTAATGCACTCTCTCTGAGAGGTTTCTGAGAAGCAGGTGGTCTGCTAATGGACTAAACACCCCCACTTCATACCACTCTCCTTTATTGCTCTAAGAGGTGCTATTTCTGTTTGTGTGTGTGTGTGTGTGTGCGTGTGTGTGTGTGTGTGTGTGTGTTTGTTTAAGAGTGAGTGCGTGTGTGTGTGTGTGTGTAAGTGTGAGTGTGTGTTTGTGAGTGCGCGTGTGTGTGTGTGTGTGTGTGTGTGCGTATGTGTTTACTCTGTTAGTTGTTTTTCTCCCTCTGTGACATGCTGTGCTGGCACATCTGACTACACCTCTCTGTCGCAGGTTTTTGAAGAGGAGCTTGTGCTGTCTCTTGATGAGGAAGAGGAGGACGCTGCAGCATTCCCTTCTGGTAGGATTTCGATTTCAAATTATTCAACTCCAAATTCAGACACAGCTAAGGACAGGGGGTCTGACAGAAAGAGGGCTAGCAGTTGTTTAATGTGACATTTATCATATTTTCAGCTGTCTGTTATTTATCAGAAGTGATTAGTTCACAACTGCTTATTATGAATATTGTTCTCCAAAGTAAATAGAAGAATAGGGGAGGTGTGGAATTACAGCAGCACTCCTCAACTGACTTCTATTCTAACAACAGCGATTTCCCAGGATTGTGACAGACAGAATAGTCTTTACAGCAAAATGTGCAGTTTCTCACTCATTCATCTGAAGGGTACCATAACTGATGTAATCTGATGAGGGTGAATTGGAAGGCTATCTGTGTGTGTGTGTATGTGTGTTTGTGTAAGTGTCAGTGTGAGTGTGTGTGTGTGCGTGTCTTTGTGTAAGTGTCAGTGTGTGTGTGTGTGTGTGTGTGTCTATGTGTGGCCTACAAATTCAGGAGAGAGGGGAAATTCTGGATAAAGTGATGATGTAACTTTCTATACATATGATGGCTCTGTTACTTCAGAGTTGTTTGAGCAGACAGGGCTTGGCTGGCTGTCGTTTTTCACAGCCTGCCAGCAAATCTCAGGAATCAAAACAAGTGTGGATCTGAACCTATGCTTAAGGTGTGAGCAAAGTGGGAACTAATGCTGAAATGAAATGCTCAATATAAGATTATGCTCAATATTTGCTATATGCTAATGCTCAATATAAGATTATTCCTTTTCATTGGATATGAAAGGTTTACGCGATTTGGGGCAGCACTGGTGTTTTCCGGTCAAGCCGGATGCAGTTTGTTAGTGTGCTTTGATATGCCTTTTAAATTGTAGGCAGAATATTATGTCCTGTCCCCTTTTACCCAAACATGCCAAGACATCATGGAAGCAGCGTGTTGGTCATTATGATTTGCTGAATAATGCTGGTTTGTTTTCACCTTGCCCTGAGTTCTTTGAAAAACATTGCCAGGTCTGAAACTTTATTGAAAAGAAGATTGCATTGTTTGGCTGGTAAATGGACCGCTTTCCTTGGTGTTAATGAGGTTTGCTGATTTATCTCTATAGAATTAAATCTAGAAAGTATGTTGTGTCAAAATTAATGAAAATTATTCAAAGGAATTTTGTCCTATAGGATATAAATGCAAGAATGTAAGTCAGTTTTGTTGGCTGATGGTTACCAGTTGTTGTGTGCTTTGTGAATGACCAATAAGAAAATCTTACAAATGACTTTGATGTATGGGCATGAAAGAGTTAATGAGCGTGTAAGTGAGTGCTATTGAGGTATTGCTGCATCCTGGCCAGTCAAGCAGGAACTGATGAAGAAATGGCTAACCTACATGACCATTACTGATATTAACTTTGGAGTGTGTCACAGTTTGCAAATAAATGGACTGCCCCCACGCCTCCACTGCCCCTTCCAACACACACTAAAACCAGCTCCATCCCCTCTGCTACCTCCACTCCACCTCAATAGTTGATATGCTAATCAGCATATCAACTATTAGCTAGATTGGGCAGGTTGTGTTTCACTTTTTGAAGTTACCCAGCTGTGTAGGTATACATTTACCAAATACGTGGAAGAGAATGGAGTTTGAATTACATGCAAAATAAGTTGCCTTAACCACGGGGTTGCAGATTCCTGGGTTGCGTAAGGAGTTATATAAGCATCCAGACAGCGGAGTGACAAGCTCTTGTACAGACTATGTAAAACTGCATAAGCAAAGGTTAGGCCAGGCCCCTTGCTGAGAAGGTGCTGATCGTGAGTCGTGCCTCCTTGATGTCCTCCCGTATCAGGGCACCAGTCAGCGGGGGGGGATTCTGTTCTCATGTCCTCCCTGTGGCCCCCTGCTGAGGGGAAAGCGCACGCCCTGTCGTGATATCCAGCCCTGCTGCTAGGCCCTCATGACCCCAGGGTGGCTGCGCTCATCACCGGCCTAGCGCTCACAAGTACGCAAAGCATCTGCATTACCCAACCGTTGCAATCAGTCAGCCATTGTCCCTAACAAATGGGACGCTGTACCCGCATACCGCACCATCTTGTGCCCTTGGCCACATTCAGCTTGTATTCATTTAAAAAGCATGTATGTTGGGCTGTTATGTCAGCAGTTGAAATCCAGGGAGAGTGTCTGGTCAGACATACCAAGCGTTTGTAATTCATCCATGGAAGGGCCATTTACTTGGTGTCTGCTTGGTGTTTTCAATTAACACATTCCCTATGTAATGGCTTTTTCTGAGAAACTTGTTTTCGAGAAAGTAACTACAAGTGCTAATTATGTGGCTATGTAAGAGATAATTTGAGGAAAGATAGTGGTAATTTTTCAGAGAACAGTCCCTAAAGTCCTTTAATAACATCTATAGCAGTCTTTCTGTTATCACAGGCCAGGCTTTCACTGTAAATAAGAGACTGTACCCCTTTGGTAAACTACTGACTTAAGCTTTCTTGTGTCTATGTTATGGTGATATTTTATTCTGGTTATACTTTCCATTTCAGAAAGATTAGGCAACAGTTTGGCAGCATTTTTGCCCACATTTTTGTGAATTAAAACATGAATATAGTCATAAAATCTTTCTTTGTCTTGCATTTACTCAATATGCCTTCAGTAGTTATTTCAATGATATGTGATTATACCTAAAAGATATAATGGAATGTATATGTAGCTGAGAACTCATATTCTATTCCTGCTCCTTCAAATTGCTGATGGTTTCTTAAAGCTTTGACTGTTGCTGTCTTGATGTTTTTTAAGTTTACTCTACAATATGTACAGACGTGCTTGCAATTACACAGTTACACAGCATGGTGATTAAAGGCATCATTCAAAAAGCACATATTGTCAGATGCTCATGTAATTACATGAGTTAAGTAAAGCCTTTCCCACGCTACATGATTTTTGCTATTGGGAGGTCGTATCATCCAGAATTCACACATGAACATGAAAGCCGTTTTCATCACAGCGTTAATTCACGCACCATAAGACTTAGACCAGTCAATAATCCAATTCCAGTCAGTAATCACGTCTTATTGGGCATTCTTAGAGGTGTATGTTTTTTTTTTGTTGATGATGTATATCAATAAGAGTATGTGAATGCCGAGGTAGGTTTGTTTGGGGTCAGGACTTCATCACTAGCTGCCTCACAAGCTGGAGGAGCGCTCATATCATTGTGTAAAATGCCATCTGTGTTATCGATGATCATATAACAAAAGTTCCATCTGCTCAAAATGCCATGGGCTAATGACATTATTATGGTTATGATATTGTTACGATATTTGCTGGCAGTAATGAGACACAATAAGATACTAGAATACATATCTCTGCAATGTTGCTATAACTGCTCAGAGGTGCAGTGGTATTAACGATAGTTGTTTGCACATATCATGCTTGCAAGGCACTTGTGTTAGACACATACTGTGTCAATATATGATAGTTGCCATAAATATGTATGTCACTGGCCCGCTATTGGCCCTATCCTCTTATAACGTGTGTCATGCTCAAGATGTAATCAGTGATGTCAATCTCTTGTTGAGACTGACATCTCAAGGAAAATCAAACTAGGTGCTGTTTAGTGTATACAAAAGAGTTTATGCAGCTGGTGGCTTTTTTACACTTTTACATTCGCATTCTATTTTATGTTGTGCAAGGGGTGTGAGAATGTCATTTATTCATTTATAATTTATGAAAGATCCTCCTTTAGTTGTTAAGCTTCCCCATTTGTTCTTTTAAAACTGTCCTCTGCCAGCTGATAAAAAAAATCTGAGATGTTAGTCACTCCAGGTGATCATACAGTTACAAAGGTACTTATCAGGAGCTCCACAGGTCCCTGCATGCCGAATAAGTTGGAGCCTTTTGAGCTATGGTTACAGCCTTCTGATTAACTTGCATGGGACATGCTGAAACAATTTGTTCTTCCAAAGGAGTCAAGTATTTGGTTAAACAGTACTTAGTTATATGGCTAATGTGTAATCACAATGGTAGACAGCTCACATGATATAAAATGTGACCACAACTTCAAAAAACCTTTAAAACCACTAGCTCCCTGTGGGCATAGTTGTAGTAGGCAGTCCCTCCTTTGGTTTTCAGAACTGAAATGTTTCAAGGCATCTGATTATTGATTGTGGTATTGCCAACTCCAGCAGTCAATACTTAGTAGATGCAGGATGTCATTGATTGTGGCCCTGTAGGTTTTTGGTAGGTTTTTATGTAGTTAGAAGGAATAAAGAAAAAATAGTCATTCAAAGGACAGAGAGTAGGACATAGTCAATCATATTGTATTTTCTATTATGCATTGTGCAATTGTATCATCGATTCACAGTTGATCATCTACTGAGAAGAGTAATTGCATTACAAGTGATGGAAAGCAAAGCCACTTTTTATCTCGTGTGTCTTGCAAATTCATAAAATGACTATTCACTCAAGATCTACCATGAAGAAGGGTTACATAACCTCATATATTTGGTTTTGGCTTCATTTTTATGTAGTCTGTTTTCAAAATTATAATGAAGCTCTTGAAATTGTTTCTGATGCTCACAGTAATAAAATCCTGCTTGGACTCTTGATACCGTAGAGCATAGAAAACATCTGATTATGAGATGTGTTTGTATTTAGGAAGGAAGTAGATGGTAACTCACTGTGATGGGCATAATGTTTAATTATATTACAAATGCAGGCATGCTGAAGTAGTTGTATACATTTTTCTTTTTCAGAACTATTATCAGTCATACAGACACTGATTTATTATATGGAACATGCATGCATGTTAAAGTAGCCGTGTGCTATTGCAGCACAAAGCATTACCTAACTGATTACGAAACACCCTACCAAAAGCACACAATTCTTATTACCAGGATAAAGGGAGTCCTCAGATTAGCAGCAGGCTGCTCAGGTCTGTTGGACAGAGTTCAGATTACATATAGTGTGAAAACAAAGGAAGCCATCATCAAAAAGACATAGCACTTGTATTTCAGGGCACAAATTAAATTCTGTCTCCATGGTGAAGTGATGTAAGCAGTGGATCCAGGGGGTGCAGTTACTGAATGAAAAGGGAAGATTCTTTCCCTCCAGATTTCACCTGATAATTCACACGATTGGCGGGGTTTATAGTGGGACTCACACTCTACTAAATGTATTTGACTTCATTTATTTATGTCGCTCTATGCCAATTAACAGTAGTCATTGTTCTCATGAACCACTTGAACCCCAGGATGAAGGTAACACCCAAAATAAAGGAAACACTTGAGTAAATGAGGGATTCAGAGTATTTTGAAAGCAGGTGCTCACATACAGGTGTGATTGCTGAGTTAATTAAACAGTTGACATCCCCTCATGCTTAGGGTCATGTATGAAAATGCCGGGCAGGAACTATTGCCCATTAGTATTTTTATCATGGCTAGAAGAAGAAATCTCAGTGACTTTGAAAGAGAGGTGATCGTTGGGGTACGTTTGGCAGCACGAAGATTGCTAAACTTGATGATGTTTCACAAGGAACAGTGATTTTGTCATGGAAGTCAGAGGGAAAAACATCATCAACAAGGGGCAACTGTGGTCAAAAGTGCATACTCCTTGACTGTGATGTTCTTGCATTGGTTGGATGAGCGACTCAGATTCAATTGACTGAAAATATCAGTCTAGGGTGTGAGCAGGCAGATTCATCAACAACTTCACAGAGAGGGATGGTATGGGTTGGGTTGCAGTGCATAAAGCCCTTATTACACCAATAAAGGCATGTTTGCGAATAAAAGGGTACAAAGCACAGTCAGTGGTCTACTGAGCAATGGAAGACTCACGTCATATGGTGAAATTCATATGGTTGGATGAGTCATCTTTCAGTCTTTCTCAAGAAGCAGATGAGTGCATATGTGGCACATGACAAAAGAAACCTACAGACGGGAGTGCTTGTTTCCCATGGTAAAGGGTTGTGGTGGCTCTGTTATGGTGTGGGCTGCATTCCCCTGGCATGGTTTAGGCGCACTCAACCCCTTAGAGGGCAAGGTAAATGCCAATAAATACAAAGCCATTCTGAGTTCTCACCTTCATCCAGTTGTGAAGCATTTCTTTCCTGATGGGAGTGGTCTCTTCCAGGATGACAGTGCCCCCAGCCACAGGGCACGAGTGGTCACCGAATGGTTGATGAGTGTTAAAAGGACATAAACCATATGCCATGGCTCTCTCAGTCACCAGATCTCAAGCCAGTGTTTCCACCACCATCAACAAAAAACCAAATGATGGAATTTGTCATGGGAGAATGGTGTTGAAATCCTCTGTTAGATTTCCAGACACTTTATGTTGTTGTTTCCTGTATTTTGGTAGTTACCTGAACATTTTCATTTTCATTAATTTTGTATATTTTTCAAACAGTAAATAAAGACTATACCATACCAGTACATGGTATGCATTATCCTAAAGCTCTCATGTGTCTAGTTTTCTCTTAAGCACATACATGCCACATATAGTCAATATTTTTCCCCTGAGAATCAAATTTTAATATTATTACTTTTATCAAATATTATTAATAATGTTACAGCATCCATCAATGCATTGCAGCATTTGTTGGTCAAGGAGCATACTTTTGATATTACCTGGGTTTACAGGCTGTTTTCCTCTTAAATGTGAGGCCCATGTGGTGAAATAGTTTAGAAATGACTAAGTCCATTGTACGGATCTCAGGGACCACTCAAATTGTACACAAGAGCTCACTGGCCTTTTTTCCCTGAGGTAAACATTTGCTTTGCAATTTTGTGGATTATTGTTACCCTCGAGGACTTGCGATCATATTTCTGTGCAGTAACCACATTCCATGCTCGTCATTCCATTTCAAGGGGAAATTGTCATGAATGAATTGGAACATTTACTGGTTAATTATTCACTTACAGTAGTTTAGAAAGACCCGCTCCCCTGAAAACGGAATGCTGCGGCCGTCGGCTCGGTTTGAGAGCTCTGCGCTTGGCAGACGGCTGCTGCAATACCAGATCTCTGCGGTCGGACTTGGGCCTGTCTGTTTCAGCCATCCCTTTGCCTAACCGCTTTTCCAGCTTTTGTCTTTTCATCCGATGCCTGTGACCTCCGCCGGATCCTCTCTGCTCAAACCTCAGGTCCGACGCCGGTGGTGCGGCGGAGTCATTGAAGCACAGTTTTATGTTCTCCTGCTTTCACTCAAATGATAATCGAATGTGAAAGAACTTAGGAGAAGCAAAGCTGGGTTTTGTAGACTGTGATACAGGGTTTGCAAAGTCTGTTTGCCCTGTGAGGACAACGTCAGTGAGACCAGGTTCCTGCGGCCATAAAATGTTGCCTCCGACCCACATGGAGGTATACGAAGTTACAGCGTGTAAAGGAGGACTTGCTGTTTAAGGGTAAACTGCGTTAAAATTAGTGGGGAATGATCTGTTTATGCAAAGGAAGATGGTGCACTGTTGCATGACTTTGTTTGGCCCTCAAGATTTTATGGTACTGTAATTAGACCTGGCCAACTCTTAGCTAAATTACTCCGTAAACAACATTTCTCTTTTTTTATTTTAACTACGGTATTTATTTGCCTATTGGTTACCATAATTTTTTTTTTTCATTTGCATTGTTTCACAAATACCAACAAATAGCTCTTTTCTTAGACAAAGTTGTCTCTTGGGGATGACCATTTTTATTTCAGTGTTTCTTGTACATTATTTACAAAGTTTAACTGCAACATAACCTAATGTAAAGGCTTTTACTCAAGCTGGATGTGTTTAGTGACATGTCCTAATTGCAAAAAGTAGAGTACATGGTGCCAGCTGTATACCTGGGAAGCTTACATTAGGATGTAACAATGAGTATGGAAGACTTAAAGATAAAGCATAGTGACACTTTCATTGAAGTGGAGACCTCCTTTTCACACTGGCACTATCCTTGTTTTCTGCTGCTGCCTAGCATCTCTATGACACATTTATTTCCAGTTCACAGCTTACAGAAGTGTCTGTTCTCAGTTAAACTGTGAGTGCATGGAAATGTTGGTTTCTCAATGCAATGCTCAGCCCCGGTTAGCTCAAAAGATAACATCTCAGGTCTATCGTAACACCTCCAGGCACTGGTCATTTCATGGAGCATATTCTGACTGGTGGTGAGGAGGCTAAAAGTCACTCACATGGAAAATATTTTGTTTGCTCACCCCAATTTTACTTCATGCTGATGTCTTTCAGGTCTGTAATTCTGTCTGATTGAGGTGGCAAGTGAGTGGGCATAAGTGGGTGTGTGACATGGTGTATTGGTTATAAATGTCAGTTTGCATTGTACAGCATAATATTTCCTGGTTAGGCGCGAGGAGCTCAATCCCAAAACTCTCTATAGTGCAATTTTTATAACCCTCAACCTAGTGCCATCCAGAACTCCTTTAGTGCAAATGTGTTCCAACTGTGCTCGTAATTTAGAAATCAGTATCCCAGTGTTCTGCCTCAGTGCAGTAATGTGTTCTGTTGAGGGTTCACTTCCTGGAAAGTGCTTGCAGGCTGGAAGGCATGTGTCAGAGACGCAGATGCAAACGAGTGGCAGTGTGGCTGCGCGCGGAGATTGGCTTTCTGTGGCTGGGATGCAGGTGCTGAATGTGTCGTGTGCCTGAGAGAGAAGCCCCCTCCTGCTCCTCCACTGGTGAGACATTCTACACCATGCCTGATGCCCTCCTCCCCAGGGGGTCCACCAGATGGGGAACTCCCAGGCGCAGAAGATCGGGGAACACAGTCCCCCCCTATGCAGGAACAAACAAACACTATGTGTGTGTATGTGTGTGCTTTCAGCAATGCGTACATATGTCATC
Source organism: Megalops cyprinoides (assembly GCF_013368585.1). Classification (NCBI taxonomy): domain Eukaryota; kingdom Metazoa; phylum Chordata; class Actinopteri; order Elopiformes; family Megalopidae; genus Megalops; species Megalops cyprinoides. The sequence continues at coordinate 15,345,933 of NC_050587.1, read as the reverse complement.
AAAGGTCAATAGCTTTTGATTTGTCCATATACATGCTTACTGCCTGCATTCAATTTCTGTTCAGTGTAATGTATATAGGTTGGAATCCACTGATTGTGGTGAAATGCCCCGTGTGAATGACTGGATTAAGTATATAAGAGATACATCATTTTAGAACTTTCAGACAAATTCTTGTGGTAGTTTGAGGTTTATTCCAGGAAATAGTAATTGTAGGACCTCTATTTTAGGAATTGTAAGGAGTCTGTGGTCATGACAGATCTGAAGAACGTGATGAAAGATATAGAATGCAGAATGGATAGCTTGTACATGCGTGAGGTGAAAATATTGTGTCAAATCTTCTCAAGTTACTAGTCTGGTTTTCAAATCTAGCTCCTTTGTAGAATTATGTAACATTCAAGGCTGTGTAAACAGAAAGGCACCATCAAAGACACCATCCCGATTTCCCATGGTGAAAGACTGTTTTGACAGTAGGCACTTTTGTTTGGCTTGCAGTTGAACCATGACGAGGGGTAAAGACCTTGATGGTTTGTTGCCCTCCGGCTTTTTCGGAATGACTTCTGTGCTGTTTGGACATGTGCAAAGTATTTGGCCCTAAACACAGCCCCTGCTTGTTTGCATTTCACTGCATGCATGACTCTTCTCCTATTAAAGCTGAGGAAAACAAATTTCAGCTCAAGGAAAAGTTCAGTCAAACATCACATTAAGCTCAAGTGCACTAGGAGCCCACTCAGTGATCAAGTAACTGAGTACTGCAAGCAAGTACCTGTTCAAAAACCAGTGTAATTACAAAAAGAGTTGGAGTTGGGTGTGAAGTGTGGTTTTCAATTTGGGCTTGGGGTTGTGATTGTGGATTCAGGTGGAGATGAGGGAAGCTTTAGCATTACAGTAGGTGTGGGGTTGAGGCAATAGGTGGTGGTAGTATTCATTAATGTCATATTATATATTATTACATAAATTGAAACAATGTAGCTACTGTGTGTTTAGTTTTACTGCCAATTTATTTTAACTGTGGCTGAGTTTTATGGCTGTTATGCCCATATTTGCTAGATTACCGTATGCAAGCATTACATATGACATAATTTATACTTTTTGATAGTTTTCATGAGAGGATAGTAACATCTTTGCTGCAAAATGCATTAAAATGAGTCAAAGCTGAAGCTTTTAATCGATAATCTCCTGTTCTACTGTTAGACCCCATTTACATGTTGCATTAAAATGCATCTCCAGTTGGATCTGAGTGATCTGAGTGTCTTGTGATTTCTGGGCAGGTGTAAAGACACAGAACATGCATTAATATCTGATCATGATTGGATATACAAAACCACCTCCGGAGGTGGATGGGGCCCCCATGCCCTAAAAAGGAAAGAAAATAAGAAGTTCTAGGTGCGGCCATTTTTTTTGTATTGACTCCGTTACATTGAACCTTTTTTTCTTCCTTCAGACTACAACATTACTTTTTAAAATGGTATTAATGTTTGCTAGCTAATTAGCTAGCTAGTTATAACTGGAACATGACTAACAGCTGGTCATTTAGCTAGCTATCTATCTTTTGGTATGATTAGTATGATACTTAGTTTGCTAGCAGGCTTGGCATGTGAACTAGAAAGGCAACTTGCAGACGATTACAAGATATCTAGCTAGCAGTTAGCAATTTATCTGGATAGTTAAATGAGTTACCTGGCTAGTTACAAAGTGTCTTAGCTAAATTAGCTGTAGTTTATCTTAATATGCACAGTACACAGAATATTGAATTCTGATTACATATGCGGGCAGTGTGGACACATAGTGGAATACAGTTAATACTAGGTGTAAGTGCACCAGTTTACAATTACAGTAAGTAAACATTTTACATTGTGGCAACATACTATGGCACTTATAAACATGAGTATTAAATCCCAACAAATTTTGTTTTAAGCTTCAGCATAGCACATAGATTTCCTCCATGGCACAAAGCCATGGCATAAACTTTAGAATAGACACAATTATTATGTACTGAAGCAGAAATGCTTATGTAGCCAACATTAATTACCTTCTCAACGCTGTTACATTACAACTACAGTGCATCAATCTGCTGTGTCAGCAAGACACAGGAAGGATGGGGATCAGTACCACTACCTGAATTTAAATGGGGAGCCCCTGCAGACCTCAGCTGTAGGGCCCTCAGTACTAAAGAAATCAGGAATGTGAACAAGCTCAAATGTCACAGCCTTGTAAAAGCTGACATTTAAAAACCCACACTTTTGGGTTTTCTCTGTCTTCATTAAACCCAGCCCCTCTCGTTCCCCGGCTCTGCCCTCCCCTTCTGTCTCCTCCAACTCGCTCCCATCCTACCCACATACCCCTTCGTCCCCTCCCAAGGCTCGAAGATGGATCGCCGATGTGGAGGGGAAGCCGAGAGGGAAGTTTGAGTTTGTGAGTTGAGTGAACCTGAGGCAGAGCGGGCTTTTCTCTTCCGTGAGGCTTGCTCTCCTGTGAGCGCACATGGGCGTGCGAAGAAAGGAGTTTTGTGCGGCTGAGAAGATGCAGGGGGGAGGGGCTGCAGGGGCCAGCCTGAATGCTAATTGCCAGCGAGTCGTTCTGGGAGACTGTATAAGAATGGAGGACTTGTTGTAAAACCCGGCCGCTGGGGGTGTTGCTGCCGAGAGCAGAGGCTGTAAAACTGCCAGACCCCGACGCTGCTGAAATTAGGGGGACCCCTCAAGCCTCGCTGACCCAGCCTGGGCGATTCTGACGGGCAGTGGAAACAATCGCGCAGCGTTTAGCTGTGCCGACTCTGAGAGGAGAGCCCCCTGAAAGGAGCGTAGCGCTGCTGCACATCCCTTTTTTTCCCTCACTCCTGTCTTCTTGTGGACAGTATGGGATCTGACATTTGGTGAGAGGGTTATCTCGCTTTCTCAGCTGCCAAGTCGCGCTGCCTGCCAACGTTGTCGGCCGAGGAGGGGCTTGTGGGTGTGGGGGGGGGGGGGTGAAGAGTGAGGGGAAAATAAATAAAAAAAGATCATGGAAAGAAACCTGTGGATCTCTCCTGCAGGACTCAGAGACTCAGCAGTCAGTGTTTGCGCACGGAAAAGTGGGATGTAGCAGCTGGGTGGGAGGGAAGCCAAAGACAACAGGAGTTCTGTCGCGCATCGGGTTCAGTGCCGGAGCTGTTAGCCTGGAGACACAGACCTGGGCTCCGCGGGGGTCCCTCTCCTTGCGGTTTGTCAGGATTTTTTGCTCTTTGTGCTGCAACAGGCTGCCCCCATATGCATCCCTAGCCCCCCCCCAACCCATCCGAAGCAGCTAAGCCCCAGCAGCTTACATTTGCATGGAAATTGAAAAGGTGAGTTAATGATTCATCGGCTTTGGCTGACCTTACGAATTCTTCTGGACACCTCGTCCCGGCTCCTATTTGTCTCCCAGGAGGATTTGAGGACTGTCGTCTGGCAGGGCGGCCCCTGTTCTCTGTGTGCCTTCGGGGTTGCCCCCCTTTCATGTCCCCGGTCCTGATCCCGGATCAGCCAGTCCTGGAACATGAGCCCAGCGCTGCAGGACGATAGAGCGCAATCAGACCCTGACTTTGGAGACTGTTGAGAGCTCGGCTGTTCTGTCCCGTGAGCATGCTGGGATTCACCGCTCCAGCTGAATCGCCTGTCTGAAACACAGTGGGGATAGGCATGGATTCCGACTCGGATTCCCCCTTCAATTATTCCTGGCCTTCATTCCCTAAAATGAGGATTCGTCAGAGGACCTCAAAGCAAGGTAAAAAAAGAACGAGCCAGCAAACCCACACCAATGTGTAGATGTGTTAAACTTTGATGATAGCTGCATGTAATCAGAAAGAGCAAGAAAAAAATACAGCAAAGGCTTTGACTTGTTATGAGTCCAGTGCAATGAAGGAGGTAAAGTCTCCTGTCCTGCCAGGAGCACACTCATAGTACATTATTGCTACTCATCTTTAAAGCACCTGAGGCCGAACTTATTTACTGCTTTAATTGGGATTAAGTAGTTTTCAGTTTCTGTGCTTTTAAAAACTGGAATTTGGCATGGGCAAAACATGGGCGTCTTGTATTGCGATTGCCACGTACGGTTGTTCAGAATATTCCGATAGACATTTGTGTTTCAAGGCAGCTCTCTTTGTGTCCTTGCGTCAGTTTCCTGTTTGGTTTGATCTACTCCATGCCGCGTGGACTTGTTCGAATGTCACAAACAATCTTTTTCATAGGAATACAATACTTTCTTACTGTCTCCATGTTATGATGCAGATTTAATACACAATGAGTGATAGACTAAAAATAGTACTGACCTTTTTAAAGTTGTCTTAAGGGTTTTTTTCCAGCTAAATGTTTCTCTGCAAATGATACATTTCCAGAATGACAGCAAGTCAGCAGCTGTACAGCAGCAAAACCACAAAATGCACTGTGAAAAGTTTACTGAGGGCTACTCACGAATTGTTAGAAGAATTGCAAAACACAAATCAAGCAGTCTCCACATTGGCAGGACCCCCAAAGAAACAAACAGCAGGACATGGAGGACCTTTCATTGAATGTCATACTTCTTGGGGATCATGGACGGAGCTGTTGAATTGTGGGGTTTAACAGTTCATGATTCTGCTTTTCTCCTGAAACTGGATATTATTGAGTTACAGCCATGTTTGTATCACCGGCAGAATGCCAGTGATCTGGATGTTCTCGAGGGTGGAAGATAACAGTAACCAAATTATCTGAAATAGTTTTCATCCTATTTTGTGCAAACGTCTGCAACACTTTAAAGTTGCTTCATTGAAGGACTGGATGCCCTTTTCTTTGCGATATCAATAATTATTTTTGGTATGCATTCAAATGCGATTTGGCATACTTCAAGACAAGTGATAGTGATCACATCTGGAATATATATGAGAGTGAAGACAAGACTAAATACAAAGATGGGGAAGACAAATGAAAGACATATACCGAATGTTTTATAAACAGTATCTTCGAGATCTCTCATTTAAGGTTACAAAATTCATTCCAGAACCAATCTTGATCCCACTTAAGTGAATTATGATTTGTTTTTTACAAAGATAGTTGTTGAAAATGTTCAAAGTCTCACTTTAGGAGCACTGGTTGGGACACGGGACAGTGGGCACTAGACTCTGGACCTGAGTCTAGCACGTTCAAATCCTTAGTTGGTGAGGCTGTCAAGTCCCCTTTAAGATGCTGTAAATGAACCGTGAATATTTAAGATATAACACTGTGTGTGTGTCTTTGGCCAAGAGGTTCTGCCAAGCAAAGAAAGTGCTCTTTTTTAGGGGGGAGAGGATATTTTATCGGATATTTGTCACCCAATCAAAACATAAATGTCATCAACATAGTAAATTGTTTAAACTTCAGAACTCTTATAGTTGTCAACATCCACGTCAGTTGAACATTTGGTAATCCACTCTGTTTTTTATATATTCTGACAATTAAGATCCAGCACATAATGTGGTTGTTGTGACTCCTCATTTCCATGGGTACTGCATTTAGATGATGTCAGTAACACAATGAGACAACTTGACCTAGGCTCGGCCCCTCTTGTGTGGGGTCTGGCTAGTCCTGATGTGAATTTGCTCAGGGGCCTTTTCGCTGTTCTGAGGTCAGGGTTACGCAGAAACCTACAAACAGAAAGAGTGTTTAGAAGACAGTCTGAAGTCAGAGTGTGTAGACGCATGTGAAAGAATACAGGCTCAATCCCAGCACAGAAGAGCAAAAATTAATTAGATTTATAATGGCATTAAAGTACAGTACAATAAGTTGAAATCCTTATTTTTCAGGTATTGAATAGATTCAAGAATTTGTCTTTGACTTACACAATGGAATAAACCTTTTTTGAAGGGCAATGGGAGAATTAAAAATTGGAATTATGCTTTTGGAGGAATTATGTCAAATATAAGTGGGCTTAGCTGACATTTTGAAGCCAGCACAGTCAGTATTTTACACGGTTAGAAAGCTTTTGTCATGTACTCAGCTTTGCCTTCTTTAAAAACCCCACTCAAACACTTACGACTTAAGACCATGGCAACACAAAATAAAAGGGGAGGGTCATTACAAGCTAATCTCCACAACATTGGAGAAAAACATCTTACTTCCTCCAGTAACAGCAAAGTATAAATATATAATCTGTTACCAGCTCATGGACATTTACAAAATCAGGTTGGCTACTGTAGAGTAGATGGGAGTAGCCATCCAACTTTACACAGTTTTTGCTTTGGTTTGTCTTATGAGGAGCGTATTACTTGCATATTCAGAGCTCTCCCATAATGAGGAATCAGACAAGAAAAAAGAGACTGTTCAAATTTCCCTTTTTTCCAAGCTTTTGTGAGGGACAACAGCGGGAGCTTGGCGCGGGCCCACGTTTTGAGTGCGGCTCTGCTCCCAGAGCTGGGTGCTTTAAGCTGATTTGAGGGCTTGTTTCATTTTAAATGCCCTTGTTCTACGACCCTGGCTGTGAGTGGAGTCTTTGTGTCCCTTTGTGAATCTGGCCTTCGAGTGGTTCTAGAGACCATGGATTGGCTTCCAGTGAGAAGCCGTTTCTAAATACAGATTGCACTCGGCAAGGGTTCTCAAAACAGTGGAAAGTTGAGCGGTTTGGTGCAGCTGTTCGTGGCTTGGTGATGGCGCAAAACAGGCACAACAGCTCACTGGGCCAAATGGCTTCTTGGCATGAATATTTCAACCCTGCTGGTGAAACTGAAACATTTTAGACAGTATATAAGCAAACCCGTTTTCAGAGACCTGCATGCCTGTCATGAATCACATCTTATGTTTATTCAAAAGTAAAGTGATAGAACAAGGACATTCGAATGTGCTTAATTTAATCGATGATGTGCCAAGTGTGTCGTTTAGCATGGAGAAGAATGTTCTCATCAGGCAGTTCTCATCAGGCATCAAGACAAGATTTACATTTCAATATCTGGAATAAAATATGCAGAAGCCAATCAGAGATGATTTATCATCTGTTCAGATGGGATGGTTCTTAAGTAAAGCGTACAGAGATTAAGTTTCTCTTTTCAGATTTGATTGTGCAGCCATCATTTTGCATTTGGCTGGATGGCATTGTCTCGTATTACTGGCAATCTGTGTCTTGTCTTTTCCAAGTTGGTGATTAGAAAGCTGCTGTTCTTAGGGACACTTTGTGATCTACAGGAATGCCATTTCTTTTCTCTGTCTAGTGGATAAACATTGGTGCAGTATTACAAAAGCCAAGCTGGATGAAATTTTAAGCCTGTAGGTTTTACTATCATCTTGTAAAGCTAGTATACACAAGTATACTGTTGGGTGATTACACCATGACCTAAGTTGTTTCACAACTTTCCACTGACTGCTGAAGGAGTAAATTAATTCTATTCAAAAGCTTCATTGGCATGACACATCAGACATTTGCTTTGTACTTTGAAGATAAAAACATACGTTTATGGTCTGTTTATGGTCAGCAGACAACAAAACACTAAGAGCATCCCATACTGTATTGTGTGTGGGTTTGAATGAGTCACGGCAATGCCCACTGGAAACTCTCCCAGTTGTTGCTTTATTTATGCCGTGCAGATTCTGTTCATGTCAAAGCTATTCCAGAAATGTTTATATGCTGTTGTGTGGCCTACCACTTTAATTGGCAGTTGCTTTAAAGCTAAATTATTCTACAGCTGGGTAGTCGGTATAATATAACAAGAAGGATACTTTGGTGAATTTTTAAACTACACAAGAGATGATAGCAGTCTTAAATCAGTGATCCTTCAAATGAAAGCTTTTCTATTCTATGCGCACCTTTTCTAGGAATCCTGTTACAAAGGCACAGAACATACTGCCTTGGCTATAAAATACAAAACCAAGTATCCATGTGGTGAACAGCTGTTTCTTTTTTCTCTGGGTTGGTTCTAGATGCCTCTTCTAGATGACTGTAGGCACTGGGATGCGGGGGAAAGCGCAGTGCTGTGAAACAGTCTGGTATCCGTGCATCCGCGCTGTTAATGTGCTTCTCCCGTTGAATGAAGCCCCCCACTGTGGATAGCTAATTCCATCCGGAAGCGTGCGTAACACTAAGGAGCGCTCAGATTCTATGAAACGCGCGGGACACAGCTTTCCAGCGTCACTTCTTCATGTGCTTCTGTTCAGCGAATGACTGACCCGGAGGTGGAGCTGCTGAGATGAGCTTGTCACAGGTTTAGCTTGTTGACATGTTTTATTTTTATGGTAGGGGAGGGGGAGGTGTTTTATCCAAGCTAGTGTAGAACTTTGTCACTGATGAGAAAAAGGGCACCTGTTTTTAGAATGTCCTTAAAAACAATTTTTTAAAACATGTTTTCTACCCTGAAAGGTCACACAGCTCAATCTGTCCATATGTGCAGTGTTTGCCATGGGTTGTTGTGGTTGAATTGTCCTCAGACTAAATCACTTCAGTCCTGGTGGTCTGTTGTCCACACAAGCTACTCACATGTATGCTATTGCTTTTTAAAGGGTCCTTTTGCACCCCCCCCCAATCCAATACTTGCAGGGTAAGACATATTAAGTCATCTCTGAAGAGCACAAGTCCTCATGGGGCATTTTAGGTGACGTCCCCAGGAGCTGTTTATCTCAGCATCATTAATGTACATTGTAAAATGACACTTCGGTGTTCTGAGGTCATGCTTTTCCAGACTAACTTGGTAAACCTATGCTCTGACAATGACTGTCAAGTATATGTGGGTAAGAGAAGCTCGCATCTCAACAGCACATTTGAGCAACCACTTTCTTTGCTGCTTTATTAAGCCCAAATTTAATCAGACTGCAGTGCACTTTGCAAACTTTTGGATTCCAAAATTCCAGTGCTGTGAATTTGGTAGGAAGTCTGTCTTTGCTGTGTGTATGTCTGCCGAGAGAGAGAGTGATCTCCAGGACACCGCTTAGTTTAATTTAGTCTGATAAACACATTTTATTATCTCCTTGGCTCTTTTCACTCGCATTCATATATACAAGCTCTCACAGTACAAGCGTGCTGTAAGGCTCACCGAGGGCTAAAGAATTTGTGCTCATATATGGGATTTCCCCATTGATGACCTCATTCTTTGAGTGTGGTCTACCGTCAGAGGAAATTCCTTTCGGATTATTACAATTCTCCTATCCTTCACATGGGGTGAGTCTGGCTGTGAAATCAAACACTATGTTAATAAAGCCTGCTTCTTCAGGGAATCTGTCAAGCCCTGTTTTTGCTGGAGTGAGCACAATATCTTGTGCATTTTTACCTCTGTAGAAGGAATGCAATTGGTGAGGGAATTGCAATCAACATATAGACACAATACAAAAACATAATTTATAATACTGGTCAGTAAGTACAAGTATATTGAGTAGCATATTTATATAATAGTGGTAGGAAGTGGTCAGAATTACTTTCAAGAACAGAGACTGAAATACAGAAAATCTTTAAACAAATAGCTAGCAAATTCTTGTTTAGAATGTTTACACAAATGCAAAAATCAAAGAGTGTTCTCTAGAAATTGTTAAAAACATCCCTTTAATTGTGATAGGCAAGCCGTCATCCCGGATTTGCATCATTTCCTAGCTTAGTCAGAGAGCGCAGGTTTTCGACACTGCGAAAGAAACCAAAAGTGCCATCAGAAACAATGTCTGGCGCGGAGTCTGGCTGTTCTCATTTGACCCGACCGAGCAAACAGAAAACAGTAGCGGCATCATGTGAACTTGTCCCAGATATCTCAGTCACTTGTGTTCCTGCCTCAGCGTTAGAACTGTAGATTACCCCTGGGAAAAGCAAATATTGGTTAGCATTCAGTGACATAATTACCTTTAAATAAACTCTCTCCTTATCCACAGAAGCAGCAACGATCAAACTAGCTTGGCTTGTCTGACGCTTCATTGTTTGTGCAAGATGTGTCATTTTTGTTACTTTTTAAATTTTTTTACATGGATAGATAGCCAGTCATACTTATTAACAGCCAGTTAATAAGTATCCTGAAAAGGAGATGGGCACATAATACACTGTTTGTTACAGTGGGATTCAGGAAGTAAGGCAGTCTCTGCAGGCTTTAAAATAGCTGGCTTCACATCAACGGAAATAATGCCAGTTTTTCAAGAAGATAAAACAGTTAGCATCACACCACTGGATCTGAGGCTGATGCCACGGGAAAGCCAATGGCAATTCAAATCTGTACTTACATCACTGTATATGATGAAGTAGGGCTGCAGTGGATTGAGTGAGATGATTTATTCCTTCAGCTGTGGCCTGTATATTCTGACCTGCTATAGAATATGTTGCTGCACAGGTGAAAATTATATGAGCTATACAAAACCATTTTTAAATATTTATAAACCCAGTGTAGGAGCTCTGAGTTATTGTGGTGTAAATATTATGAGCAGATGTAACTAGTGTGGAACTCTTTGATGTGCCAGTATTTATGGCCATTTGCTTTTTCTCTGAGATTCTTTTTGGGGCACTTTTGATTGGTTACGTATTCGGTACGTTCAGTGGTAAGATAGTGCACGAACTTGCTTTTTAAAGAACCTTAGTCACATTTCATGTATGAGCAATCAAAGAATGTGACAAAGTAGGTGAATATTTAACCTAAACCTAAAGTCAGTGAATCAGAGATAACTTCTTGTTTTTGTTCCTCTTTCTAGAGAAAAGTCAGACTGCTTCCTTTGGAAGGCGTCTGCCCAGGTCCACATTCTCGGCTGCAGCCAGACTGTCCACCATGCTGAACGGGAAGGACCAGATCTACGCCAACAGCATGCTGGTGGACCAGGTACAGCACCACAGGAACACAGTTTTAATAAGATTCAGCTGCCTTGGTGAAGGCTGAGCTGGAAGGAGTTGCTCAGATGGTTTGCAGTTGAAGGAAGTTACACTGATTTTGTTTATGAAATATGGCTTTGTTTCCAGATGATACTGAAGCACTTTTGCAAAAAGTCAAAAATCTTCTTGTCAGAATGCAAAAAATAGAATTGTTAGCTCCAGTCATAACGATGTTGTCAATATTGCTTTTCTACTTAATACATGAATACATGATATGTAATACTTAATACTTATTGCAGTGATGATTTTGTAGTATAGCTGATTGTAACATCACATCCGCAGAGTACCTAAATAGCACACGGTAGCTGTCATCAGCATTAGACTGTGCTTGTGATGATGGAAACATCAGAGATTCCTCTGTGACTGTACAGTACATGTGATTTAAATCCATGCTAATATTAGTGTGTATAATTTGGAAAATACTTTTGGAACGTTTAGTATATTGTCCCTATTATTCACTGGCCAGTATATAGATGGAATTATCTTTTTATAATTCATAATTTTACCTCTTGACACACTTAACTCTCCTGTGGGCAATACTGTGGTAGCACACTGAATTTGTCAAGCCCAGTGCCTCACCTCAGATCCAGCAGGTAGTGCATTGTAGGTCTGACCGGCCTTGTTCCTCCCGATGCAGGTGACTGACATGGACATCAAGTACAGTATCGCAGGGGTGACGGGCGACAGCACGCAGACGGAAAGCGGGGACCCAGCGGCCCAGTTGTGGGAGGCAGGGGTGCCCCGCGTACGCCTCTCCCCGCTCCAGGCAGAGGGAAGCGGGACAGGGGAAGAGTTTACCCCCACCTCCCAGTCCCCTGGGCGGTCCCCCGCTGACCTGGCGCTGGCGCGGCTCATCCGATCCTCCCGGACCAGCACGTCCGTTCAGGCGGCGAGCCCACCTCGGGAGTCCTGCACTCTGAGGTAGGAGAACGGACTCGGTCCTCTCAATCCCCTCACTCACTACTCATTGGTGCATCACCACAGCAACACTGCTTTAATCTCAGCTCATAACGTGATTGTCATGATTTCGCCTGCTCTGTTTGATCTTTTCACTGTATAGGAGAGTTTTTTGGGCGCGATTGTTGTGTGATATTATCAGTATCTAGACCAGATCATTGGATTTTTTTCCAGCTTATTTTCTTGCAACATTTTTTTCCACTCTTGACTTAATGAGTTTATGCATGCACCTTAAACTTCTATTCTAAGTGTTTCCATCATTTATTTCTTCTATATTTGTCCTTTGATCTCTTCTTCTATACTTTACACTTTTGTTTGATCTGCTTCTCCAAGTCTACAGCAGAACCCAGTGTGTGGGGGTTGGGCTTTATTATGGACTGTGCTGTTCCCACAGCCCTAGTCTGGTAGCTCTGGAGGTGGACAGTGAAGAGGATGACCTTTTGGAAAAGTCGCCCCTCTCCCAGCACTCCACATCGCCCCGGTCAGGGGGTGTCCTGCAGGCCAGCAGCGGGGATGAGCGGGACTCCTTCAACACCTCCCCTGACCTCAGCGGCAGTCGCACACACTCCACCTCCTCCTCCTGCAGCCAGGCCCCCGCAAAGGTACTGCACACCCTCTCATTCACACACATTTTCCCTCTTCTTTCCTAGACGTATTTAGGGATGGGATAGCTCCTTTAGTATCTTTTCATACAGTTTGCAAATGCCATCAGCGGCAGCCATACCACCTTGCAACTCTCTCTTGCCTGACTGTCTGTGATTAGTAAGGATCCCAAGGCACTTTCAGCAAAGAATAGGGGGCTCCCTGGTGTCCTGGCTAAATTCCCAACCAGGTTCTTGCAGTCTGGCTATCAGATAATCCTCTGATGTAATTGGCTAAATATTTCCTTCCCTCTACACCACACCTAATGTGTGGTGAGTGTTCTGGTGCAAAATTGGCTGCCATGCATTACCTACACATTGTGTGTGGCTGAGGTTTGATCCCCCTCTCACAGGAAAGCACTTTGAGAATCTTCACTGCAAAGGTGCTATATGAAAGTATTGCATAATAATGATAATGATTCTTCTTCTTATTCCTCACCTTAGTTTTGCATTTATGCAAATATGCAAATTTCAAGGAATTAGTTTTTTTGTTCATGGTCAGTCAGCGGTAGCAAAATCCGAAGTGCAGCCCCAACTGGCTGGTAAAGTTGTGTTTCTCTCAGGGGAACACACACAGTAATTTAGTTCTACATTTTGAGAAGTTTCTGGTCCTGACTTGGTGGAATCTCCTCAGGATTTGGCTGATTCCGGAATCCGCCTGCGGTCTTACTCCTATTCTTCGCCCAAGATCAGTCTGGTGCGCCCACGCTTTGCCCGCGACGCCGCCATCTCTGACCTCAGCGAAGGTCGGTATTTTTAATGCGGGTCCTCTCTCCCTGGGAAATTCAAATTCAGACTTCTCTTTGATAAACCTGTGACTTTTCAGGTGGGGCTCATTAAGACAACCTTTCATGTGAATGGGTTAGCCATGTTGTCCTTTATGTCAGAATTCTTGTACGATGAGAAGTAGGATTAGAGTGTATTGTTCTGTCTGAAATGTACGACCTGGTATTTTATTCTCTTCCTTTGAGCCAGCTTTCATTGAAAGAAATGACTGTCTTTGCATGAGAGGATATCTAACTTCTCTCTGTCCATTTGCAGAGCATGCAGTGTGTCTTGTAGTTATGACAGAGAAGGTGGTATTCTCGTAACCACTCTTGTGTTAGTTGCATTTTGCCTCAATGGATTGTGTGTATCTTATGCATGAGAAAGCATCCATTGAACCAACAAAGCTGGAGAGGAATTTACAGCAACTTTGCATATCTGCAACCTGCAACTCATGGAATCATCAGTGTTACAGTTATATCTAATTACACATTTGTGCTCATAATTGCAGAAATTATGACCTGCCTCTTTTGATCATTTTACTCATAATACAATATACAACTAAAATAATGAATATCGTTGATGGATGCAGCACCCCAATCCAAGTACACTGTTAATATGTGCACTTTAATAATAACATGTGTAAGTGTAATTTTTTTGTGATTAAACTAACAGTGTGGTGCACTCTTCTGCATGTTTATTTCAGTTGGGACACATACATACTTGTGTGTCTATATATGACTTATACAGGAGGTAGACAAAATAATGGAAACACCGACCATTTGCCTTCAAACAGTCCTTCTTGGAATGCTGTTTTACAAGTTTTGAACTGTTTCCACTAGGATATTAGACTATTTTTCAAAACGATGATGCATCAAATCATGTTACTTTCTTCCATTGCTTAGAAGTCCATGCTTTGTGCTCATTACACCAAAAAAAGGTTATGTGTTGTTGCCCACTAGCCTTCATTACAAGACATTTGTATTTGTGTAGAGTCTGGTCATTTTTTAGGCCATTGTTTTACCATTTCTGTTAATGGACCTCGATGTCTGTTACATCAATTGTGTTGTTTTAGAAATTTACATATTAAAATGACCATTTCAAAATGTCTGTTATAGCAGAAACATATTTGTAAATAGTATTATTTAACAATTATTTGAATTATTGGAAATTAGTATGAAACATGTGAAACTCTTATTAAATTGCATCTTAGTTACATCAAATTGCTAGACCCTTTTTCATGTGGTGTTTCCGTGATTTTGTCTACCCCCTGTATATATATGTCTATCCTCATTTTAAGTATGGACCCAAATCATGACCACAGGTTTGGTGTAACCATCTGAAATGTGGGAGTGGCTTATAAGCCCTGCAAGCCTCACCACTGGTCAGGTGAAATCCTGGCAGAAAGAGAGTGTGGGACAGAATGCCTCCTGATTGCTCTCCCAGTGAGCACTGTGTCCTTGCCCTGTAGATGGTGTGTTCGGCAGCAGCGGCCGCTCCCTCCTTCAGGCTCTCTCTCTGTCTAAATCACTGTCTCTGCTCAATCCAGTTAGTAAGTACACCTCGCACAATCGAGCGCTGAAGCCACCTCATTAACAGCATGCAGCTCAGACCGCAGGCCGTGTCGGGGTGGGGGGGGGGGGGGGGGGGGGGGGGTGGGGAAGACCGAAATCATGCAACTGGCCTGGCCTTGCTTTGCCGTGGTGGAGGCAGCACGCCTTTCCATAACGCTCCGCCGTGACATCATAGCAGTGGGGCAGTCATGCGGTGTGGTGAAAGAAGGCTACAAAATGCATGATCTTGTTTTAATGCCAACTAACAGAAGTGTGTGAAAGCCAGCCCGTGGTGTCGAAGGAAGCGAGGCCACGGGTGAATTTTGCACGCATGCATTTTGTACCTCGGGGCAGTCGTTGTGGTCTTGTGTGTGGTCGTCGTGCCGAAGACGTCACTGTTTGCTTGTTTGTTTTCATGCTCACATCTGGCTAATCACTCTTCTGAGAGCTTCTGTTGTCACTGCTTTTCTCCCCCTGTGATACCCTGCCAGTGTAAATACATTTTTTTCCTCTCATTTTTAAGTGAAATGCTTCCTGTGAACTTTTCATTTTCACTTTCCATTGCAGCCCTGAGGTATTGATTCTCTAATGTATTGATCTGAAGCTCTTGTTATGTTTATTTTTGGGATAACTGGGTAGAAAAAAAGAAAAAAGGTTCAACACTTGCCCTAATGTGTGAAAATGGATGTTTTGAGGATTTTTTTAATTGACGCTGATCCAAAAGAAAACCATATGTTTTATACTGATGCT
The DNA here is from genome assembly GCF_013368585.1 of Megalops cyprinoides. Taxonomy (NCBI): domain Eukaryota; kingdom Metazoa; phylum Chordata; class Actinopteri; order Elopiformes; family Megalopidae; genus Megalops; species Megalops cyprinoides. Next base: position 15,330,485 of record NC_050587.1, on the reverse strand, counting down.
GCATTTGCTGCGTTCTTTCTGCAGAGCAGCGTGCTTTCAGCTTGCCCGAACCTCCACAAGAGAAAAGGTATTTACTTCCAGCATTGTGTTTACTGTGCACTATATACTAGAGTGTCATATAAACCTTTTCCTCTAGCGAAAAGCCATGCGATCAGAACGAAGCTGTATATTTTGAAGCTTTCTGTGGTATTTGTGGGTGCTTTTAACGTGGTGACCACCCACTGAGGTGAACAGAATGACCTTCAGTTCATTCATACTTAAAAAAGATAATGCGTTATTGTTTGTACTTTTTCTGTGGTGAGAGCAAAAACTGGGCACTTAATGGGGGGCCTGTGTGACACCAGAGTGCTCATGTTTTCCTGCCTCAATTTCTGTTTCCAGCTGGGTTTTTTTTTTTTTTAGAAAAGTAGTGTGTTGTTTTTTCTCTCTTCGATTATTGAGCAACTTCAGTTACGGCTGTTTCAAGGTCCATACTGAGCTGTACAAGTTCCTACAGCCACAGACCTCACAATGCAAACACCTGTGAATTCTAATGATTTATTATTGAAGCATTCAGTGTATCGTACTGAGTTAGACACACACAAACACTCACACACATCTTTTTCTATAATGAAGGATTTTCTGACAGTAGTGCACCTTATTCTGAAATAATAGATTGATTGATTTGCTGTTGTTACAGGTATTATATTGCTATTATAGATATTATATTGCTGATGGTTTTCAGAATATTGAAAAAAAATGGTTTTCTAAACAAAATGATGTTAACAGAAAGAGTACTAACCATTTAAACACAATTTCATGTTTAACTCTTGAAAGTTACCAACATGTCAGTGTTCAGTCCCACTAACTATTGTGAAATGTAACACATTCACAATTTCCAAAAGTTTATTGAAGTGGCTTACTTAAAATTATATTAATAAATGGAATTACATTGGAAAATGAGAGCAGAATACGACTGAGATAAGCAAATAAGTAATAATATTCAATGAAAATGAAACAAAGAAACATTTCCCTGAGTAATTCCCTGCTTCCTATCCAAAGCTTGAAATTTCAGATCAGGGCTACTGATTTTTTTTTACCTGCTGATTAGCATCTATGTTCTACACAAGGTATGGGTTACAGTGTAATTTATTCAAAGCCCAAAGTTTGTGTCAATGGATTATTGAATCAACATCATTTTGCATTGATTGATACACCGAGTCAGAGTTCACCCACTTAGAGAAATTAATATTAGTGTCCCCAAAACAAAGCCCGAGAGTAGGTCAGACTCATCCTCATTCAGTTAGTTCCAATTTGTAATCAATTTTCCATGACACACAATTTCAAACATACAGTAGTTTTTCTTACTATTGCCTTCGTCTTGGGATAGTGATGTTTGTTTGTTGTTTGAGGTAGAAGAGGTGTAGAGGTTGGAATTTATGGACAGTAGCTGTAAATTATGGTTTTTCTGCTCTAGCTAAAATCATCGCTTTGAAACATTGCTAACTTTAATGATGAGCAAAAGTAGTTAGGAAAGTGTAGCCTTGGCTTATGCTCAGCCCGTTTCTCCCATTCCCATTACCGTCCAAAGCCAATGTTGTGCAAATGAGCGTGCTTCCCCCCCCTCCATGACCCTAGCATGTTTGGAGACCTCTGCTGTTTCCTGTAGGGAGCTAAGTTTCCGCAAAAGGGCGCAATCAGCCGAGGATGAGGGCAGCGTGGCGTTGGCAGACTCCCTTCAGCACCTCACCCTCTCCGAGTTTCTCAAAGAGTACGTGGGCGAGCCCCTGCCCCCCACCCACCCCGTGCCACGCATGCTTAGGGCCAGCCTGGCATGACTTATTAACCATTAATGCATCCCTGCTAGCCTGTTCCCGTGTCCGCACTTAACATCCCCACACCCTACTGGCTACCAGTAACAAAGCTTCATTTACCAGCCTCGTTACCTTGCGCTACCTGTAACAAGCGTGAATATTTCCAATGTAACAATCCCCTGGTGCCGCTGACCAGAAGACCTCCTCTAGCTATACCATACAACTGCAGTGATGTCTCAGACAGGATCCTGCATCCTTTTGGGGCTTATATAAAAGACCCTTTTTGGCATTTGTGTCATTAAGGAAGAAAGACTGGATTGTTTGTTATAGCTTAGTGGGCCTTTCATGGTTTTGCTTGATGTTGCACGTAATGTATCACGTTACATTACATTACATTCGTTTAGCAGACACTCTTTATCCAGAGTGACTTCCAGCACAAAAGAACAGAGGTCTAACCATTCAAGTTGAATGCTCTGTCTCAGTATTAACTCCACTGTCCAATGGTTGTAACCAGCTAACAGTAATTCTAACAGTCTGAACTAACCAACAAACATTTTGAAGGCACTGGAGCTATGACAAAGATGCTGAAAGGTACTGGGTTTCTTTAATACAAGATGAAACAACTGGATGTGGAAAGTTTGATTACTGTACGATTTCACTTTACTCAAAAACAGTGCATGATTTTCTGAGGTATCTCTGTTGTGCACAAACTAACAAAAAACATAACATGCAATAATTTGTTATAATTTATAGCTATAATCAATCAAAAGAATACAGATTTTTATGAACTAGTTTGGTTATAATACCAAAGTCTCTCAGAGACTATCGTGCCTATTCTGAGACTGTTCTCTTTTTAATCCTTCCATTTGTCTGCAAGCAGAATTGAAGAAGAAGAGTGGGATAGATATATTATCCCTTCCAAGGCAGAGTCTGAAAAGTATAAAGTGAGCCGCACCTTCAGCTTCCTGAAAAGCAGGATGTCCAGCACTCGTAACAAGAACAAGGTAAAGAACATGTCAAGAGTCCAAACTATGATGTTTCTTCACATTAGTCTTGTTAAACATTTTATTGACTGCTGTTGAATTAAAACAAATTAAAGTTTAAAATGGAATATTTTTATGCAATATTTACAAGACAAATACAAAGGATGACCACTGAGCAAGCAGGTTCACATCTGTAATGATTAACCCTTGTTAGCCTGTTAAAATCAACCCAGCTTAAAGCATGAATGCCCCCGCAGTGGACATTAACAAACAGTGTTGGAGGTGACAGAGATGAATAGTGCTGATGCTGATATATAATGTAATGATACCGGTACACCTGTCTAATCTCTCGTTACCCGTTTGGTTCTCCAAGGGGAAGGGGAAGGATAAAGAAGGGAAGGAGAAGACAATGAACGGACACCAGTTCACGGCTGGCTCTGGCACAGCTCTGATGCTGTGTATAGTCTGTGACAAGCCAGCAGTGGCCAAGGACTTACTCCACTGCTCTAGTGAGTATTGTCTTCATTTCTGTCTGTGAGCAGTCTGCTGGCCATTCTCCTTTCAGAACCTGGAGTGAGTCGGCAGTGTTAATCCTACTGGACTTGCAGACAGGGAGTATATGGTTCTATAGGGCTCAAAAGGTCAAAATTCTGTCTCTTTTCATTTAGCTACTTATTTTCCCATTAATAATTAAAATTAAATTATTATTTGTGGTTGTGATTAAGTAACATATATTATATGAATAAATATGGTGGATGTTGAAAAAATCAGTTCAGAAAGTTAGTTATTAGCGTAGCTCAGTTTACAAGGAGTCAGGTCTTTTTTTATTATTTAAAAGCATTTTATTTAGATGTGCTAACTGTATGCAGACATGTCATGTGGTGTGATGTCACTTCCTTCCCAGACTGCACCATGCACGTTCATAAAGGCTGCCGCGATTCTGCCACGCCATGTATGAAGGTAGTGTGTCGTTAAACTGTTACTGAGTTCAGTGAAACAACTGACTGCAAGACTGGATATAAGGGTTCTGCACTCATGTTAGACAAACCAATGTATCCTCCATACTTAACAGCAATAACAAGTGTTTTGCCATAACTGAAAAGTATGAAAATCATTATGCTTGTGTAAAAATTGTACAGTCCAAAGTGTACCTGCAGTACTTTGGTCTTGTACACTGTTGCTAGTGAGTGGTGATAAGAATGTGTTCAGTTAACTAGCTAACTGTACAGTACAGTTAGTATTGTTAAAGTATAATCTGCTTGCGAAGTATTGATAACTAGCCAGCTATTTCTGATGAAGTACATGTGACAGAGTTGGAATTTATTGTTGCAGTCAATAAGCAGTTGTTGGTAGACCTTCTTTCTTCAGCAGGAAATCAACAAAATAATGTCATTTGGGTTCTCGCTTGTGAACCACGCACACAACTGTGATGTGCCTCAATTTTTGTAACTGCAACAGGCATTGTATGTACTGTACATATCATGGACTCTCAGTCTGCACTATCGCATGCAATGGGACACATTCCAAAATGGCCATTTAGCATGGCAGACACTTTTGTGGTAACCACAGGTGCAGAACCTTGACATGATCCACTTATAAATGGCTGCTGTTGAACTTTCAACTTTTCTATTAATAAAGGATATTCTACTGGAAGACTTGTGCAAATGGTTAAAAAGACAAGAAATATATCTGAATAAAACTTAATCCAGTTACAGTTTTTCAGCCATATTTTGTCTTGCAGTCAAGAAATACAGTACCTCTGAAATACATGTGTATATAATGTTTATTTATTTGTAGTCCCCACATTTCTTATCAGCCTGCCTTTTTTCTACACAGAAACTTCAGGACAAGTATGCAGTGATGACAAAGAGCAGGGCCGCATCCCTCCCGCAGAGTAAGTTAAAGCATTAAAGATTCCCTGGTGTTAATGATTAGCGCACCACACAGAGACTCATGAGTGAGTCAGCTCTGTGGGGATAATAACGGTACATGAATTTCTCCCTTGCCCTTCGAAGCATGTGATGTAGACCACTGACGGTGTTATTGTGATAAAAATAGCAGAAATGGGTTTCCGCACATTTCAGACACAAGGCAAGAATGCCAACATTTCCCATAATATTTCCCACTGACCTGAACTTGTGTATACCGCTGAGCAAACACTACCAGTGCAGGGATATTAAAGGGGAAACAAGTCCTGGAGTTTGTGGAAAACAGATGAATGTTCAGAATGGACACAGACTATAATTTTTTTTTCCTTTTCAGTTACTTTCCTTTGAATGATGGTACAATGTATATGGAAAGAAACCACAGGCTGTAAGTCAGTGTGTCCGCCGTGACCCATATCCACCTCATCTCTCCTCCAGGTACGACTGTGCGGGAGAGTCCCACAGGCTTTCCCATCCCAACCTCCGCTTCCCTTCCTGTCATGACGTCTCGGGAAAGGAGGGAGCAGGCATGCCTCCCAAACTCCCTCTCCAAAAGCGTGCCTGCAGTCTCTGAACGGTGGGTCAGGGCCTCTCCACACAGTCTTTCACGAGTCACTGTGGAGGAGGTCATGGAAGTTCATGACAAATGCTAGCTTTGTAGTGTATGGAACATTATTCAAAGTCAGACTTGTATGTGTATATACTATACCGCAAGTCCATAGATTCACCACACACTCACACGCACACAAGCAATAAGCATGCTTTTAATGCATTGTTTCCCATTGTCTTAATCAGGTGTATCCAAAATTTTGACTGCTACTGTATATACATACTTTAACACTAAACCTCACACACACACATACATGAAACATATATGAAATGATTGCAAATACATGTATAATGTATATGTTAACCAGCAATATTGTTTCGTCTCCACTACTGTTCAGTATCTAGGAATAACATGCTTGATAGTTGAGTTTAAATAATGTGCTGTATCGAGCATCACAGTGGTGCTTGCATAGTACATTTTGAACGTATTGCCCACAGTCAAAGGAAACCCATATTTCTTATTGTGTATTTTGGTCCCAATGTGAATTTTTGCTTTGAGTTTTCCATGGGGAGAGGGTCATAGTTTGGTCGGTGTTGCCCCTCTCTAGGAGGTTCAGCGAGGGCCTGGGGGTGGACCCTGAAGCCAATGTCTGGAGGAACCGCTCTCATTCTGAGGAACTGCTGCAGGTGATGGAGTCCTCACCCTCTACTGACTCCTCCATCAATGAAGGTCAGGGTCATTACATCACCAGACAGGTCTTTCTAAAATGACTGTAGCATGAAGGATTATTACATCATAGTAAAAATGAATGCACTATAACATATTCTTGAGTGTTTTATTTAGCTGAAGGAAATGTAGAAGTACTGTTTCCTATGGTTAAAGGGTATATTCAAAAAAAGGATTGCATTATGTGGTACCGGTTGGACTAATGGACTTGGTGAATTGGTAAAAAGCTGCCATTCCATAAATAACTATGAGTATTGCACTTTCTCTTGGAATGACGATTACATAATCTCTGTCCAAATTTAGACCTATTTTCAGATTTTCCGTGAGTCTTGTGAATCTGCCTAACACCTAGTGTGACACCTGACTGTATTCTCCTGCTCACTGTACTACAGGTGTCTAGTGCTGTGAACGGTTGAAGTTTTGCGATCGTGATTCTTGTGTGTGTCATGGCTGCTAGAGTGTTCCCTGTTTCTCCTCAGACGCCGTGGACGCACCATTGAGGAACGACCTCAGTGCTGATTTCCTGGATTACGAGGCGGAGTCCTGGAGCCTGGCCGTGGACGACAAGTTCTGCAAGAACCAGGAGAAGCGGGTGATCAAAAGGCAGGATGTGATCTACGGTGAGTTCTGCTGGCTAAATGTGTGCTGTGAGCCGCCTCCCCTTCCTTCCTCTGTCCTGTCATTGAAAGAGCACCGCAGCTGCATTAAAGCTCACATGACTATCCTCTTCTGCTATGCTAGGTAAAGGTTACAACCGATGTAGCTACAGGTTAAAAAGAGAAAAGGTTAAATAGAGAAATAATACATGGCATTTGCCATTGATACATCTTTTTTACTGTGCACAATTTGTTCTAATTTTCTGAAATATATGAAGGGCTTCAAAGCAAGATGTCTAATGTCAACTCCCTCCTAATACTTTGAACAACTTACAACAACAATTGGGCAAGTTATTACTCCAAAAGAATCTTGTTTTGACACAAAACTAGGTCAATCATAACTTACTGTGTATCAGTAATTGCATGAAACATTTTTTCAACTTTTATTTTCCTGACTGCCTCTTCTACTTTATGTCTTTTATGACTTAAGTGTTTTTGCAATATCAGTATCAGGAGGCACGTATTTTATGTCTGTGATTGTAGAAAACGTGGGGCCTACTTTGCACCCAAGAGTCAAAAATGTAACTGATTATTGAAATTTAGAAGTATGATAAACTCAGGTAAATTGTTTCTTACATGTGCCCTGTTTTGTGTTGCCCCAAAAATAAAACCTGTCCGCTCACAACTAGCAATGTTAGGAAGCAATCAAACAAAATGGATTTCACAATAATACGCTTGTCAAGATTTGTTAGATAAGTGAGAAAAACACACCAAATTAAATGGAATTAACTTATGACACAAGAAAGGATACAAACATGCCCTGGGCTTTTGCAGGTATGCTCATGTATCTGTTGTAAAGCCTGTTGTATGTATCAGTCCCGAGCCCTTGTGACAGAGCTGTGCTGTGCTTCAATGTCTCAGAGCTGATGCAGACGGAGATGCACCACATCCAGACCCTGACCATCATGGCGGAGATCTTCCGTAAGGGCATGAAGGAGGAGCTGCTGCTAGACCAGGACACGGTGGACAAGGTCTTCCCCTGCCTGGACGAGCTCTTCGACTTCCACAAGAGCTTCTTCTGCAGCATGAAGGAGCGCCGGCAGAGCTGCACCCAGGAGGACAACGACAGGAACTTCCTCATCGACAGGATCGGGGACATCCTCGTGCAGCAGGTGGGCGAAGGATTGACCTGCAGGTCCTTGTGTAATGATGCACAGAATCCAGGGCCATGCTCATTTTCTAGCTGGTAGCAATGTGGATGTTTGACATGTGGTGACAATATCATTACTTCTGTGATGTTTCAAAGTGTTTCAGAGTTTGCTAGGCTAAGTTCTGAGGTAATGTGCCAGTAGATGTTACAGTATATAGATGTGGTGTTTGAACCTTCACAGGTCCATTAATGTCTCATTTTCTTCCAGTTTTCCAATGAAAATGCAGAGAAGATGAAGCAGGTGTATGGGGAGTTCTGCAGTCACCACACAGAGGCTGTGAACTTCTTCAAGGAGCTCCAGCAGCAGAACAAGAAGTTCCAAGTCTTTATCAAAGTAAGTTCTTTTATTAGAGAGTTGAAGCTCGTCAGTAGATAGCTTTTGCTTAATTGTGTTGATTTCATTATCTGCTCTATGAATATTTTCCCAGCAACAAAGTAATAACTCTTTGGTCCGGAGGAGGGAGATCCCAGAATGCATCTTGCTGGTGACACAGCGCATCACTAAATATCCAGTGTTGCTGGAGAGGATCCTGCAACACTCACAGGGTTAGTTTGACTCTCTGCTGTCCTCTAGTGTTGCTGTGCACATCACACAGCTTTTTCTACTCTGAAGAACTTGGAAAGTTCTGCTTGTCATCCTCTGTGCTCTGTTAAACAGCATTACTTAGAATAGTTTTTTTTTGACAGTTATACAGTTAAGGTATACCCAGACTTTGTCATTTGTTGTTGGAAACTGTATATTCTGTCAAAAGGACAGATGTGAAATCATTAAGTTTGAACTCTAATCACAAAATATTTTGAGAGAATTATTCAGCTTTAATGCTTCACCATTAACAGATGACATCATTGTACCAAATTAAATTCCCTGCACCGAGCTAATGCCAGGAGTGATCAGGACTGATTATTTTGACAAAAATGAAATTAATCTTGATGTAAAGTGAGGCAAATTTGCTCCTTCCTTCCACAGAAATGGTCAAAACTGATTTCCCCTTTACAACTAAATAAAATATGTTTTAACCAAGTTTTTGATCTTTGTTAATTGAGAAATGGCCTAAGCTGATTTCACCAGACATTAAACAAAATTAATTTTGTCACAATTCATAACAATAAAATAAAATTAACATGACTGATTAACTAACATGACATGTTAATTATTTGAAAGCACAGAGCAAACTGCTGCTACTCTCCAAACTACGGTGCCATAGTGCAATCAATGTACTCAACTACATTAAAACATAAAGTCAGAGAGTGACTCCATAATAATTGTGGCTGTTGTGTTGTTTGTGAGTAGAGAGTGTAGACTGTTTAGGGCCCAGTTTCTCAGATGTATTTCTCACATTGGTCTTGAGACTATAAGACTTGAGGAGTCTAAGGAGGCCGCGTTTTCTTTTGTGGAAAGTGTCTTTAGTATTCCTGTCATGTCAGCTGGCATCCAGGCACTTAGCCAAACTACACTTAAAAAAATTACTTGCTACGTGGGTTGGTAATTAGAGTGAAATAAGAAGCCAACTATTTGAATACTAATTGCATTTTCTTTAATCATGTGGTATTGCGCTCCAGTGAGTACCATATTGCATGTTGTAAGTGAACTAAATTTGATTCTTATAAGAGGTCAGCTTGATGAGTTCAGTTTTTAAGTGTCAGCTTAGGAATGATTCTGTTCCTGCGGTTTTGATCATATGCTGTTGATTCTCATATTGCTTATAAGCAAGATGTACTGTATTATATTTGGAATGCTATGATAATAGAATCACTCACTCAAATAAAAGAATGTTAAACAAATATTCAGTTCAGTCTTTGAGATATTTGAAATCTGTGTACCTTCTCCCTGGTGTCTATTGTATAGTATTTTTTCTCTGAACATTTTTCAAACAAGTCAATGCATACTCATCGGAAAAAGCATGTTTTGGTGAATTGGTGATAGCTGTACAGTTGATATTCTCTGTGGTTCTGATGTCCTCATATTGTGATGTTCCCCCTGCTCAGAGGGCACGGAGGAGCATGCGGACCTCTCCCGAGCCTTGGTGCTGATCCGGGACGTGATCGCCGCCGTGGACCTGAGGGTCAGCGAGTACGAGAAGGAGCAGAAGCTGATGGACATCCTCAACCGCATGGAGAACAAGAGCTTCGCCAAGCTGAAGAGCGGCCACACCTTCCGCAAGAAGGACCTGCTGAGCCGGGCCAGGACGCTGAAGCATGAGGGCCTGGTGTACTGGAAGACAGCCACGGGGAGGCTGAAGGGTAAGCCGCCAAGCCAGGACCAATGCAGAGTTACTGAGCCTCATTGCTGTCGCTCACCTCTTGGTTTAACTCTGTCTTTGCTTTCTCTTTTCACAGACATACTGGCACTTCTCCTCACAGACACTTTGATCTTCCTTCAAGAAAAAGACCAGAAATATATATTTGCTGCGGTGGTAGGTGTCTTAAAGCAGAGGCTGAAATGTCAAAAGATTCTCATGCAAATGAATAATTGCTGCTCTAGCCTGAAGCTTAGAGTTACTCGAAAACAAAGGCTTATTTCACAATAAGTTAAAAAAAGGTTTTTCTTTCATGTTCACAGAATAGGCAGTGCTGGCTACTGTTATCTTTGTAAAATTTTCTGGTGGCTTAGGGACCAGATTTAAACTGAATTGAAATTATATGGTAAGTGGAGGGAGTTAAACTACAATTGTAAGTGTTGCGAGCTTTGGAACTTACTGACGTTGTTTTATATGTTTTAGTAACACTGTTAATAAAATAGGAGTTTTAGTTACCTATAATGACCATGCTTGTGTCATTTAGGAGCAAAAACGAAAATTCAAAAACAATCCATTTCTAATTTAAAATGAATTTCTCTTTTGATTTGCTTGGTATTGGAAATTCAGTGGAGTCAAAGAAGCTGACATTAAATGAATGGGAACTGAGAGTGATTGAACTGGAAATGAGATGTAACTGAAAATAATTTGAATACAACTGAAGTTGAAAGCAAAAAAATATTGAAATATGCTTTGATGTCTTTGTCCCTCACCAGGACCAGAAGCCCCCGGTGATCTCCCTGCAGAAGCTGATCGTGAGGGAGGTAGCCAATGAGGAGCGTGGGATGTTCCTGATCAGTGCGTCTGTGGCAGGCCCAGAGATGTATGAGGTTCACACCGCCTCCAAGGAAGAGCGCAACAGCTGGATGAGGCTGATCCGGGAGGCGGTGGAGAGGTGCGGTGGGGTTTCCCCTGAGTGGGGACAGGGGAAGGGAAAAGGGAGGGGCTTTCCCTGAGCTAGAGCATATGAGGAAAAAAGGCAGGGCTCCACCTGGTCAGGGTAAGGGGTGAAATTCAGACAAAGACTACGATGTTATACCTTTGTTGTATTATAGTGATATATGAAATAGTGGCATCAGCACATGTACATTTTTCCTTGCGCTGTCCCATAACAGTCCTTGTGCATGTGGCTCTGACCCAGCCAACAGGACCTGAGCTAACTGCGGTTTAAAAAGACAGGGTCTGTTGATGGATTGGGCACAAGACTGATGTAAGAAAGGCTGAAGTATGTACGTGTGTGTGGTTGTGTATGTGAGTGTGTATTTTTGTGTTTTTCTACACACCGCTGACTCCCTCTTCCTCCTTCAGCTGTCCTGAGGAAGAGGAGGAGAATGCCAGCGAGTCAGAAGAGGACCGGCGAGCAGCTGAGGCCCGGGCCCAGAGGATCCAGAAAGCACAGGGTGAGAGACAGAGAGAGAGAGGATCCTTGGCTCATTTGAGGCTCCTCTGGAGATCCGAAGCTCATCATCCAACGATGGTCTTCCCATTCACTTTGTAATCCACTCACTGACATGTTTTTTTATAATCATACCAGCATCATTTGTATCATCATGTATAATCATGTATAATCATGTATCACGTATAATCATACATAATCATGTATCATGTATAATCATACCAGCATCATTAAGTGCAAGTGTAGGGTATTAAACTGTAGTCCACAGTGTATGAGTCTGTACCCAAGTAATACTCCTGAGTGTAAGTGGTGTACTGTCTGTCTGCAGAGACGCTGAACGTGCAAGATCAGCAGATCTGCTCCAGCCTGGAGGAGAAGCTGAAGATCTACGCCCAGCTAGCGGGGCTGACCGGGAGGGAGGAGCCTACCCCTGAGCCCCGCCTACTGGTCCGGCCCAATCCGGACGAGGTGCCCCAGGCCGCGGTGCTGCTCGCCGCGGCGCTCAGGGAAGGTGAGGGTCCCCCGTCCCGCTTCCTGCCCCTCTTCCTGTACCCCTGTGGAGGAAATGGCCCCATATGCTGGGTGGGCCTCTAGCCATTAAACAGCCCTTCCTTGAGGAAGTGACGGCCACCTTGTGACAAAGAGATAACATCTAAGATTGTTTCATATGCTCTGTGAATAAAGGTTGCAGTGGCTCATATTCATTTGAAAAAAAAACTGAGGATTGGCGTGTTCATTATATGTTCAGTGTAGCACTGAAAAATGAATCCTGATCACTTTTTCTCCCACCAGCGGAGAAGCTCACCACCACTCTGACGTCACAGTCCTATCCCTATCCCTGCGTGTCCCAGGAGAGCCTTGGAGAGCCAAGTTCCCCTGTCAAACCCACCGACACTGGCAGCTTCAGCTCCGTTCAAGGGTCTCCTACTGACTGTGAGTGAAACTGTAGACCTTGTCTTAAGCTTCACCACCATCCCCACGCATCTGTGTGCAGCCATCAAAACATCACATTAGTTTAGTTTGTTATGTAGCTTTCTACAGTCCATGTCAGTGGCCATGATCCAGCTGAGCTTTGAGCTTGTCACTGTAAAACACTATGCTATGAAGGGCCACTGTTTTTAACGATGCAAAGCTTCGGGGCAGTTCAATGCAAACCAGTATGACACGCAAATCTACAGCTGCTTGTGTTAGAGGAATAAAACCATGTTGAGCAAATGGGATTCTGATTAGCAGATTTCACAGCGCTGTGGTTACCAATGAGTTGTTTCTCAAAATAATTTCAAATGGAATGTTTGTAGACTGCATTTCGGCTTGTAAATACCAAGCTACATTCAGTCAGAGAGGGTTGTGCCTCACTTCTCAGGCTCTTTAAGCCTCATTAGTAATTATTTTCTTACGATTAACTAACTCCAGTCATTGCATGTCTAATTGTACTGTGTGCCAGCTGAGTCATGGATTTAAAGCTTTATACTGTACTAGCAATGCTATTTCAACCCCTCATTTTTTTCAGCCAACTACTTGAATACCCAAAGTTCGAGCTCAGCGGTGGTAACGTCAGACTTAGAGACCGGACAAGAGGAGCCGATGGGGACTGATGCTCTTATGCTGGAATCACTCACTGAGCTAAGAAGCGGAGATGCCAGCAGTATTAACCTGAAGGTAAAGCATGTGATTCACTGTGTTTGGCTACCCAGTATCACAGACATTTACACTCTGTATGTAGAATGAGCATAATTCCTGTTTGTTAAGTATGCAGTGATGTTGTCCTTGTCAATTTACATCCTAAAAGTGAATGTAAGGATTACACCACAGAGAATTTGTTCTAAACAATGCTATTGCAGTTATTAATCAAATAAATCAGCGAGTGAACCTATCGTAGACAATGTTCTGACATGTGAGACAGCTGGCAGCTTAATATGCTTAACCAATTGGTACATGTAACTTATTTCTCACCTTTTATGTTTTTTATGGATGCTTCAGTCAATCATTCTATAAAATACATGTTTTTTTTTCCCATTTATTAGTTTTGCACTAAGAGAAAGGCTTATGCACTTGTTTTGTCTGATCTGGTTTTGCCTCAGTTTCTTATGTTTGTTCTGGACATGAGGACAGTTTTTGAAACCGTTTTAGGGTTCCTGACTATGTCTGTTTTTCACTAAAAACCAATTTAATCAGGGCATTCACTCCTAATGTCACGTAGGGTGTTGCATAACAAGGCAATTTGGTATCGTTGTGTAATAGGAATTGTAATGGAAGTGTTGCTGTGAAAATGGGCTCGACTAAGGTAACGTGGGCAGCTCCCACAGTCAAAATTGAATAGCTTGGGAGGTAAATCACCAGGTTCTTTGAACAGAAGTGGAGGTTAGATAATGGTGAAAAATGGCTCAGATCTGAGCCAAGCGAGTCATTCATTCAGAAGGCTGCTTCAGATGCCTCAAATGGCTAAAACAGGATTTCAGCAGATTTTTGTTGTTGAAAAGTTTATTGGTGTGTGAATGTGTTCAATTTCAGTTTTTCCTGGAATAAATTTGAGGGAAAAGTCCTGTGGAATTGTTTCAGTTCCTGACCTAGTTATATTCATTTTGATAATGTCAAAAAATAAACACATAAAATAACTGATGTTTGACTCATGTAACACTGCATCTTGAATTGTCATTATATTGCTTTATTATTTTGAATTTGATTATGTAGTGCCCACATTTTACCATGCAAAGATGTAGAAAATCTGCCACTCTAGATTGTTAAAGACCAGTCCAGACTGTAGGCAGAATGGCAAGCCTAATGGCTGGGTCTCATCGTTAAACTTACCTTCTTTTGTAAAATCATCCGTCTTAGAGTAATTCTAAATTGTTAATTGCTGATTGTGAAGTGTTAGTCATTTTATCTTCAGCCTCAGTACATTTGCTTATATTGCTGGAGACAATCAAGTCTTTTATATTTATTTCATATTTTGGGATGTATTTTAGAATGGGGGAATAAAATCTTTTTCTTTTTCTACCTATGCATCCACTATGATATTTTGCAGTGTTGGGTTCAGCTGCAGTCCTGGCTAAATTGCTCTACTGTTTTCTAATGTATGAGTGTGGTTCAGTTTTTTCTATTCCCCAAAGACAGGTTTTGAAAAATTTCCAACATTTGCATTAATTATTCATGGAACCTATTAAAATCACTCACAAGCGTAAAGTAGTAAATTATGCATGCGTGCATAAGAAGCCTGTTCTCTTCTATTCGCTTGAAAATTTTATATATATATATATATATATATATATATATATATATATATATATATATATATATATAATAGAAATTCCTGACAATAACAAAAAGCAGGTGTATTAGACAATAAACTGTGCTTGATGAATTGGTCACAAGGGGGTGCCAAAAATACATCTTGCCATAAATTTCACAGTAGGAGGGGAGGATAATCGAAAGATAATTCTATTTGATAATCCTGTTTGCACCAAGATGATGACAAATGAGTGCATTGTAGTAATTAAGCCAATAAATAAAGAATGCAAAGCAAGGCATTCAGCAGCCATTCCACCAAATTGCTCCCTGCTGGGAGATTGCAGAAACTAAACATTGCTTGACTACACCATTTCTTGTGTGGGAGACGGTAAAGGAAAATGTGGCAGCTGCTGATGGGGTTAGTCAGCCAGAAGGGCGCACTATGACCTCCTCACCAGCTTAAATCATGAGCCTACTAGTGCCTTCACATTGAGCTTTGTGAAGTGCAATCTTTTAGCTAGGAAATTGAAAATGAGGTTCCGACTCACTTTTGGCATCATGGGTCTTATTACAGAGAATAGGGTTAACCTGGTTTTAATTTAAGAAATACAATTCTTCCTTGCAGCTGGCCACAAAATGAGGCTCTGTTATTGCACCATAAATCTTAGTTCTTGTAGTCAACTGCCGCCTTGAGTCCCCTTGCTGTCATTGTGCAGTAAATGACCTTCATGCTTAAATAAGGGCACTTTAATTGATATTGTTGTGTTTATTTGAATGCATGCACACATGCACACACTATCACAGTCTGTCATTATGCTCTCTCTTTGCCATTTGCAGTTGGCAGAGGGGTTGACTGTGCTGTCAATGACATGTCTTCATTCATTCATGAATGAGTGTCTCAGCTTCTCACTCTGTGTCTGATTTGCCATGGCAGGTGTTTCAGAGCGTGCAGAGCCTGACCCAGTTGCTCTACAGTCTGCAGGTGAGAAAATCCCATAACATTGAGCACATCTTTTCCATGGCTCTCAAAGGTGCTATTGTTGTGTTGGTCAAACAGACCATAATTTAGCATTGTGCTTAAACAGAAATACAACCTAAACAGAAATACAACAATCAGGTTCATTGTTACAGAGAATAGGTGATTGGCTATAGTGACAGAGGGTTGTAATTATCTTTTTTTTTCCAAGCCTGAGTAATTTCTCGCTCTGTGTATGTGTATGTGTATGTGTGTGTGTGTGTGTGTGTGTGTGTGTGTGTATGTGTGTGTGTGTGTGTGTGTATGCATATGCTGCTTGCTTCATATTTTGTTTTTCTTTGGGCAGGTCCATAATTTCATGCCTCATTAGCTGGTTGTATGAACTGTTAATCCTCATAAGAGCCCGATGAATTACGCTGTGAAAATAGAAAAAAATAAGCTAGGAACTGTCTGAGTCTGTTCTGGAGAAAATGTGAATGACTGAAATGAGATGCTTAAAATGAAGAGGGTCTCTGATATTATGGGTTTTCATCTTTCATGACAGTAGTAGAACATTTATATTATACAGTGCAGAAATCTGAGACTTGTTCAAGAATTACAATGTATGGATGCATATTCCTTTTTATATAAAGAAGATTACTACAGAGTATTTCTTCAGTAGGTAAAACATTGAGTGGAATTGTGCACAATGTGATTAGTGTTGTATTCAATCATAATCAATTTCAACAAGTACAGACAAACATCATCTGTATTTCACAAAACCAGGGCTGGAAAACCCGAAAACATGTGTTTGAATGAGCAGTACACATCACAGATTTCCACACCATGCAGTATATTCCGTTTTGTACTATGGTCTTCATGACCTTGACTTCATGGTTCTTGAATTATGGTTCCAGCTTTTTACAATATTCTTTTAAATATGTCCTTTACCTTTGTGGAGTCTGTCACAGAATACTGCAGAGTCTACTCCCAGGGTTACAATGATGATTGCAGCTCATTTCCATGCCTGCAATCTGTTTACTTTTTTGGTGAAGTGGCATTTTAGAAAATTGATCTTCACAATTGGTTGACATTGCCAGGGATTATTGGTGGGAACGGTCTGACCATGTCAGTGTGCGTCCGCAGGCAGTACTGATCAGTGACCGTGCCTGTGTGTGTCCGCAGGCGGCAGTGACCATCCAGGACAGCTGCTACGAGGTGCAGCGGCTGCTCCTCCAGAAGAGCGAGCGGCAGCCTCGCCCGCCGTGCCCGCGCGCCAACGCCCTCCAGGAGCAGGAGAAGCAGCGCAACCTGGAGAAGCGGCGGGAGGAGCTGGCGGGCGTGCTCCGCCTGCAGGGCCAGCTGCGGCAGGAGCAGCAGCGCTGGGAGCGGGAGTGCGGCGCCCGGCAGCGCCAGCAGGGGGAGCTGGAGGGCCGGCTGGAGCGGCGCGAGCGCGAGTGCCGGCTGGAGGCGCAGCGGCTGCGGCGCGAGCGCGAGGAGCTGGACGGTCAGCTGCGCGAGTACCAGCAGAGCCTGGAGCGGCTGCGCGAGGGCCAGCGGCTGGTGGAGCGGGAGCGCCAGCGGCTGGAGACCCAGCAGAGGCTGCTGCAGAGCTGGAGGCACAGCCGGCAGAGGAGCCTGCCCGTCATGATGATCCCGCTGGGCAGAACCCAGGTGCAGATGCGCAGGCCACAGGGGATGGGGGGGTCACTCTGTCTGCGCAGACAGGAGCTGGGTATCTCCTCTGCAGAGAAGGGTCCTGCTCAAACAGGCTCACTGTCCACACCCTCTCTTGTTTTTGAGCATCAGTGTTGCATAATGGTTAAGGAGCAGGACTCGTAACCAAAAGGTTGCCGGTTTGATTCCCCACGGGGGCACTGCTGCTGTACCCTGGGGCATGCTACTTAACTTATAATTGCCTCAGTAAATATCCAGCTGTATAAATGGATAACATTGTAAAACCCTGTAATTGATGTAAGTTGCTCTGGATAAGAGGGTGTGTTAAATGCCAATAATGTAATGTAGAGTTGTGCAGTCGGTTGCCTTTTAATCTCCTTTCAAGATAAGCCCTGCCTCTATTTTCTGCCCTAACTGGACGTCATACGGGTGCTCAACATGAAAATGTAAAGAGATCTGAGAGACATACCTGTAATATTGATATGGAGCCCGTGTGTGAGATGCCATCTGGGGCTGACTCACCTCCCAGCGCAGGGCATCAGGGCACTGCAGTCCTGCTCTCTCAGATTTACTCCTTTTGCTCTGTTTCCAAAATGCCCAGGGAGTGATCTCAGAGATGGTGCCTGGAATTCTCCTCTGTTTGCTCATAACAAGGGGTAAAAGTGTCAGGGAGGAATGCTTGGCATCAAATCCCCTTCTTTTTTGGGTGCCGAGGAGTCACCCATTGGTCCTGTCACAGAATTTAAAATGTATGTAAATACAGTACATGCTACTGTATGTATTATGTTTACGGAACAGTCATCAGTTCAAACCTGGTTTGTCTGTGTTATGTACAGTCATTTTACATTATGAATTTTCATGAGTATGACTCAGACTCACAGATTACATGTCGGTCTGTTAGTTTGCACAGTTGGATTGTTATAGAAGCCATTCAGGGTCGTATACAAGTTTACACCAGCAGAGCCCACCTGGGGTTCAAGCCTACAACCGTCTGGTTGTGACTCCAATTCCTAAACTTCACAAAAACTCCAGAGGGTCTGTGGATTTTGGAACTGGTTTAGGAATCCCCTGTTCTCTCAGAGAGAACAATGCAGTGGTTGTGCTGGCTCCTCACAAAGAGTAGCTTAATTGAAATTCTGACTCATGGCGCAGGATAATGAGTGCAATTTAAAAATCATTTGTCTTAATGTTGAGCCACTCACCCTCTAATAAACAAGGCAGTGATTGATATTAATTAAACTATATGGAAGAAAACGTGCACATAATAATTGCAGCAGCACCCGTTCAATTCCTTGATATCCTTGAGAAGGCTTTGATTAGTCATATTCAAGCCTGAGAAGAAATTGAATTAAGATGGGATGCAGAAACCAGCTGAAAGAGATTTCACTATGTGCTGATTTCTTCTATGACTGTTGTATCCATGCCTGTCTAAGTCGATAAAAGCCTGCTCACAGATCTACTTGACAAAGAGTTTGCCTAATAGTACTTCTATCAGGAGATAATGCATTGAAACACTGCATGCACTTTTCCAGTGTGATTAACATTGCTTTGATTTTTACACATAATCTAGTTGTACGGCTGGCCAATTACTCAGGCTGTTCAGGTTGAGCATGTTGTACAGTGATACCACAGCAGTGTCCCCAGCTGCTCCAGACTGCTGTCGTACACTAATTTGATTATACTTACACACCATGGCTGCTGACTGCGCGGTTTCTGACATTTAGGAGGGATTAGCAGGGACATGAGGCCCTACTGCTGCTGGGTAAATTAATTTTGCTGCTTACATCCCAGCCCTTGTCATTAAAACAAGTGCGGAGAAGGTAGTGTCGCATAGTGGAGGGGGCAGAGGGGGGAAAGTCACAGACAAGATGAGTTGTGAAAGATTAGTGATTGCATTATACCAGGAGCCTCATGTGGGGGAAAGAGACATCACTGATCTGAGATCACCCCAATTAACAGGATGTGCTGGGCTGAGCACTCAGAAGCAGACCTCTGAATTTGACTCCTTTCACACAATGCATGAGAGGAATATGGCCATGGTGTGTGTTTCTCATGTGCCCTCATTAAGAAGTAAAGCATTTCAGTATAGTGTACGAGTTTTGTGCACAATACCTTGTGTCTCTTGATTAAATATATAGTAGACCTACTTTGCCACACTGTATTGTGCACTGTCTGCATTCTTCAAATTTTAGTGTTTTGCATATTTCATGCACTTTATTCAGATATGTGTTCAAAAGCTGATTGAATTGAGAGGCAGCAAAGCATGTAGAACAGAATTTATATCATACTGAAATGTTTTCCAGGTGTGGTGTTGCTATTTTTGTATACTGCGAGGTTTGCAATGTGGTCACGCAACGCTGTCATCTCCAGGACTCCAGTCAGGGTCGATCCGGCAGCTTGGAGGAGGACGGGTCCGTTTACATCAACGAGGCGGCGCTCCAGACATCCCGGAACAACCGTCACCTTCACCAGCACCAGCACCACCGCTCCGGGTCGCTGGCGCTGTACCCCGACACGCCCAGTGCTCACAACAGCCTCAACGCCCTCATGGCCCGCGGCGAGGGCAAGCAGCCGTCCCACCTCCTCCCAACGCAAAACCACAGCCGCCAGACGGGGACCTCCGCCCTCCCGCTCTCCGAGGACATGGGAGGGAGAGCGGGCGGGCACGGATGGGACCAAACAAAAAACGGTGAGAACGGCCGCCGCTGCAGGCTACAGAGGGCAAGCACTCCGTGGAGAAGTTGAGGGGCTGTTGAGAGGCCAGAGCTCTGTAGGAGGTTTTGCCAAGATCCTGATGGGAAGTGAAGTCCATTACATGATCAGATTTACTTGACAACCTCGAGCTCTGGACTTCATCTCCCATCAGTACCTCGTATAAATATTTTGTAGCATGCTGACTGTTATTGGGCCTGGCCCTTCTTTTGTCCTCCGCATTATGTCTCCTCCCAACAAAGTGCCAGCACACATTAGGTGTAATTTATTACTGCGGTTGGCATGGAAATTGGAGGCCAGTTGATTCAGCATCAGGTCTGACAGTGCTGCTTTGTATAGAACATGACCGAAATATCAGAAGTGACATTGGTGTGAATGCAGCCTTACATCAGGCTGTGTTCATTAAAAGCCCTTCTAGACAGCAAAGTACAAGGTTTTATGGGACGTGCTGCTACAGTGAATGGGTATAAACAGCAGCAGATCCTACAGTAAAGGTCCCTCAAGAGTCTGCTCCTACCCTTGCTCTCCTACTTAATCAGTGTCACCTGACAAAACAACAGTCTTCCCTCTCACCCCAGAATCAATCCATCTTTATTTTTTGAGCACTAGGGCATGGTGTGGTGATGTGTGAATCACTGGTGGGACAGCGATCGCTGACCGATTGGAGCATCGATTGGAAAATCTTTACTGAACTCATTACAGCTCGACTTGTCACCATGGGAAGATGGAATGATGGGGCAGGCGAACATTTAGCCATACGTTAGATACCAGGCTGATGTTAGTTGGCTGGCTGCATTTTGACCGGCATCATACAAACACTCTTCTTATTTGGAAGGCAAAGAATACAGTATGCAAATTGCAAAGTAAAGGATGAAAATGTGTGATTTCACTCACAGAAACAGAATGTGCACTCTGAAGGCACCATACCGTCAAAAATGTGTCATAAGATCCAGTTTGTGTCCAGCCAATTAAAGGAAGATCATCTTGCACTGCAGTGGACTGTATTTTTTGATGCATTCTGTTGTGAAGGACAAGAAGGCAGTAGCAGTAGCTCAGCCTTTTATGTTGGTGCAGTGGTTCGTCTATCTCATGCTGCAATGTTTAGAAACAGAATGCTCAAAGGTTGTAGCTGATACAGTTCTCCGTTACTGTAACAATTCGTTGATTGGCAGCAGTTGTAGTGTAGAGTAGAGGTTTGGGAGTAGGGGACTGAAGGTTGAAATGCCTGCTGGTATTGCTGTCATACATTTGAGCTAGGTATTTAACCTGCATTGCAACAGTGAATATCTAACTATATATATATATAGCTATATGTGTGGATAATTTGCTCTGGAACAGGGGCTCTTCAAACAAAATGAATTATTTGCTAATATTGTTAACCTTTTACAATATGGATGCCTCATAGGCAGCAATTTAGCAACATTCAGTAATAATTTGGAATCTTGGTCTGCAGGAGTATAATTCCTGCCCTGCTCCATTTGTGGGAGTATACTCCAGGGCAGGTTCTCACTAGCGTGACTCACATGTTCCCAGCTGCTTTGATCACTACAGTTGACAGTGGTATTAATCAAAACTTCTAGTTAGTGCTGTCCAGCAACCAAAATGGTGAAGATTTTTTTTTACATCCATTCACAAAGGATTGTTCTGGGTTGCTTTTGTTTCGCAATACAAATATTGTTTTCATGTGGTAATCATCTAGTTTCCTTTTGACTTGAAAAGGAAAGCGTCACATTAAGCTTCACATTAACTTGTCTCTTACCAGTAGCCTTTTGCAGCTCTCAGAGCAAGACAAGCTATCCACAGAGAATGGGGGTTAACACGCTGCTCAGATTGATTGTGCATAAATAAAAGGATGATGAACGCTGTCTTCAAAGGTCATAATCCACAGATGAGCTGCCATTGTGTTTTACTGTGTACTTATCAAAATGGTAGAAAAGGTCAATCCAAAGAAGTCAAGGGCGAAGCATGCAGTTATGTAGTTCCAATCTAAACCCGGTGCTTTCCTCACCCCAATCACAGCAGTGTAAATAGCTGGAGAGAGGAGCGGGCGTTCGATGACAGGTGTTATCTCTTGGCTAATGCCGCGTGTCCTGTGGCCTGTGCCGGGGGTATGAAGGGAGCTTTGTTATTGCCCCGCGATCGTTTATCAAGGCGGCCGCAGCAGTCCGCCTCTGCGGCGCGCTAATGAAGCACTGCGCAATTAATCACGCGGAGACGCATTCCTGGTGGGCCACAATGAGGCGATTCATAGCTGAATCAATTACCGCGGGCCAACGGCACAGCACCTGTCCCCGGTCTGTCCTCACGCCGCCCCACGGTCACCAGGCCCTGAGGGAGGGGAAGGGTATGTCTGGGTCACCCCCCCCCCCCCCCCCCCCGCACTCCGGTAACGAGGTGTCATGGGAAGGGCAGCCGGACGGCCGCGGCGACAGCTCAGGCGAGGCCGGAGCCTCTGTAGCTCAGTCGCCCGCAGGGGCTTGTTGCCCATCGCTAACCCCTATTGATCTGCGCCAGGAAGTCTGAGGCCTCACACAGAATGAGCTGTGGACTGTCCTAACCCGGAAGCCAAACTCATTAGGACGAGAGGCGAAGACCCCTCCTGCTCGCTCAAGGATAATTAGTCGGACCTTTTAACTGAGTCAAAAAGACACGCAATAGGACACATGTGCTGAGTTTCTGTGCTGGAGTTTGACAGCCCCATTCCAAGACATTCCAAGGGGCAGATGTTGTTGCCAAACTTTCCATTGGAGACATGATGGACAAATACTGTCATAACAAATGACCCCTGTACAAAAATGCAATGCGTATGAGAGGCATGACAAAAATGTGCCTGTGCTTTAATGCATTTCACTGTGAGCACTACAACATTACTGCCGGTGGTGGCAAAGACAAAGAGGTGCAGCCATTAGAACAGAGCAGCATTTACAGTAGAGGAGAATTGACTCATTATGTGAAAAATAATCATGCCAATAGCACTGATCACCCAGCACAAGACTCTGCTCTCCTCTAATTGGGTCTCTGTCTCAGAAAATGCAGTGCCCTCTGGATAGACCAATTTTGGTCAAGAGTTCTTCCAACAGCCGCTATGCATGCTGCATGTGTATTTGGAGGATGCTTCGGATAGAGACTGTTAGCTGGATTTGGGTGGGAAATGTATCCTCTTGTCACAGCTGCAGAAGTAGGGCACTGTGCATAAGATATTTGACATGTGACTAGAGTAGTTTAAGGTGAAGCGCCATGTGCACCGTTGGCCGCATGCCCTTGAGAAAGCTTTTCCTAGACCTGGCTAGCAGAAATCCACATCTGTGGATGCTAATTGCAGAAATTGTCTGCTGTAATTAATTGAGGACAAGAGCGTCTACTCAGCAAAACTGCAGCAACGATGAATGGTATGACTTGTTGTTTTTCAATGCAGATGTGAACACGCACGACTACAAACCCGACAAGTGGTCACTCGGAGCGGCAATGAGCAGGGCGGAGTCCTATCGGGGGTTCACCCAATCTCCTGCCGGAAGCCCCCTCCTCCACCCTCAGACTTACATCTCCATGGAGACGGAGAACGGGGAAGATGGGGGAGAGGAGAACATCGTGTACCTCTGAGTCACATCTTAAGGAGAGCGAAACCAGAACCACAAACTAAACTGTCCCTCCTTTCAGCTTTACTGTGGAAGTCTGTGGAGCTTTTGTGCATATGTGTCAGTATAAAGATGTGTGTGTGTGCGTGTGTATATGTATATACGCGTACGTAGATACAGACACACACACATATACCTCTGTATGTAATTGTATGTTAGGTGTCCTGTGTAAGTCAGGTATGATGATTGTTTCAGGTAGTAAATTTGTGCCTTGAGTCATGTTTAGAAGCTGGATTCATAGCCTGTTGTTTTCAGAGGTAGATATCACAGATACTCCAGTTGGCTGCCTCTCACACGCGTGCCTGCCGTTCTCTGTAAGAGTTCTGCTGTGCTCCTTGCACACTCGGAGGGCCCCACTCTCCTTCTGCCTCATTCTGTCTCGCTGTCCTCCTCGTTCAGGGGTCCCAAGGAGCGGCCACTGTGCTCCTCATTACCGCAGGCCCTCGCGGGTCCCTCATCTCCTCTGCGCCCGCAGCTTTTCCCCCCTTAGCTCAGCGTCACCTCTCCTCCCTCCGGCGTCGCCCACAGGGCTTTTGATCCATCCATCCCTTCCGCTTCTGCGCCTCTTCAGTCCGACAGCCGATGCCTCAGAGCTCACAGCCTCCAGTGACAGAATAAGGTTGCTCAATTCCCCCGCCCCGTGCCATTTATTACCCCCATTGCAAATGATCAGAACACTACAGCCGGGGGACGGGATCGGGCTGATATCATGGAAGTCGGGCGACCGGCTGATTGGCTGGAAAAAAGCACAGCACCGCCATACATCACACTAGCTCTGTTTGTTAGGCTGGTGGGACCCAGGAAAGGCATTAGTAATGAAAGATGAGGACAATCAGCCCCACAGTGAGGTGTTTGTCCTTTGTTTGCACCCGGTCTGCTGAAATGCCTCTGAGCAAAACTTTCATTTATTTTTCATGTTTCTGTTTTGTGGAGGAAAGTCAGTCACAGGTTTGGACTCAGTGTGTCATACTCCAGTTTGTTTTGGCCTGAATGTTGTACTCTTTACGCAGTAAGTTTATACCTGTTTGTTTACTTTTTGGACCAACTTACCCTCATGGGTTTCCTTTTTAACTGTTAACATGTGAATGCACCAACAATATATGGAAGCATGTCTTCGCACATGCAAGCCTGAATGCACAATGTCAACAAACTGTTTAACATCACTGTACATGCCCACTATTCTTTTTAGTTACATGGCGACTTTGTTATGGCCCGGAGGTTTTCCTCCGAACTTGAGCACAGCAATCCAATGAATATTCTTGCACTTGACCTGGAGGAGTTCTGTCATCCATGTGATTAAGGCACCTTTAATCTAACCAATGTCACACGCTGCTCTAAGAAATATGACAGCGTCTCGCAGGTAACATCAATCGGCAGAAAACACAGGTAAGGGAGTGTTGCTGTGGAATGGAATGTTGATGTACTTTAAAAGAATTGTGCATTTTCATCACCAGTATATGTGCAGTGATGCTGGGAAAGAGAGAGGAGGATATTGGTAACACTGACATTTTGAGGTGAAAAAATAAGTGGTTTTGCTATGCATCTGTGAGTGCACTGGCTGTGCATACTTCTAACATTGGCATTTCTCAACAAAGAATTAAACTAACAGGTTCCGCTCTACTCACCATTTCCAACAAACTGATCTTAATCATTTGCACTTTAAAGTTAATTTGATATCTTAAGTAAACCAACGTCAACATTTTACATTAACGCTAAAGTGTGGTTGTCTTGCTAGTGGTTTGCTTTAGCCATTTCACAACCATGATAGAACAGTGTAAAAATGTTTGAACTTTTCAATAGCTCTTACTCCAGCTGTGCAGACTTTTGCATCAAATGCAACTTCTCTCAACATGGCATATATATATTTGTATCAATGGGAGCATGACCGTAAGCATTTGTTACCGCTTATTGTATCTTTGAATAGCCATCCCCCTACACACAAAATTATTTCCATTCTCTACCATATCACCACAAACTGTCTGTAAAGGTGAGAGCCTAAATTATCTAGGGAGAAAGAAATGTGGCAATGAGAGCTGTCATACGTATTGTTCAAAGACCCTTTGTGCATTGGGATATAATTATACAATTTTTTTAGAAAAATGATATTCACAAACACATTTACATTAATATTGTATGGTAAATGCAGTATTTAGACTGGCATGCATATATGAGAGAACAACTTGCATTCCACTGCAATATTCAGTTCAAATAGTAGCAGTAAAATGGGAACAAAAAACCTGCTATATACCATATTGGGTTGTTTTCCACAAAATGATGCTTATCCATCTATGTTTAGCAAGTTATTGTGGCCTTGTACAGTTTTGTGAAAATTGATATTGGTGATATTTTGTGAAAAAGCTGTTGTTCAGTTGTGTTTTTCAAGAATGTTTTTATTTATTGCCGATACCTTTTTGTTTTATGTAAATGGAATGTGTCAAAATGTTCTCTTTTTTTGTATTCCGTCTTGTGCTGAGACAGGCTGACCAGAATATATTATTGCGAACCCTGTACCATATACCCATGTAAAGCACTGCATTATAATCATCCCATAAAGTTAATTGTGCCTCTTATTCCAGTCCTTTCTCCCTTTGTTGACAGCAGCCGGATTTGTATGAAATATTGATAACCTCGGATGGATGGGTGAAGAAAAATTCCACATAAGCAATGCACTCCGGTGCCCTCATTTGTCTTTGTTTTCCACAGTGAAGAGGACAGTGCTCACTACATTGTTAATGAATTGTAATGGCAGTTTGCCCATGATGGAAAGTCTAGCCCATTATGTTTATGGACATCATTTGCTGACTGCAGTGGTAGTTTATGCCTCCCTCTTCCAAAATGTCTAAATTGCACCAGCTGGGAGATTTCAAGGACAGAGCACTGAACGTATGGAAATGTTAGTGTGTCCCTTCCAACAGACATGAGTACAACTTTCTTTTCACACACTATGGTTTCTGAAGAACTCTTAATAAGCTCAGCCTTCAGTCAGTCAGTAGACCTTCTTCAGAGCTCCAAGCATGTAATGCAGTCATACACAATATATAAGGGAGGTGGCAGAGTCACAGTTAGTTACAATTAGAACAATTAGTTATCTAAAGCCACATGGGCCAAAACATAGAGTATCCACAAAGATGAGGCAATACTATAATAAGGTTTTTAGGCACTGCCAGATTGATTATGTGAAATCATCCTTAGAGAATCATTTATACTTAATTACATTTTTTGAATTATTTGATGATTTCTGGAAAACAATCAGTATGTATTTTCAAATGAAACACAATGAATGCATTAAGCTATAGGTATGTCACATATCAACAAATCAACAACCCATGCACGACTCGGAACTTTTCCTGGTTTTTTTTCTCTTTCTCAGAGTAACACCAATGTCTATTAAATGTCTTGTCGTATACTGAATATAACTACAGCATAGCAGTGCTTAGTATGCTTATGGTCCTGTCCGAGGTCACCTTGTTGAAACTGCTGTCCACTTTGTGGTAGTGAGCTCATCAATGATTTAGTGAATCAGACGAAGCAAAAGACAGTGACGGCTTCGAAATGAGTGTAGAAACCTCCTGGAAGTGCAGAAAGTGCATGGCATCTCACAGCAAGCCCGCATGTGTCCCTGTCCTCTTTCACAGATGCAGTAAGCCACATGGCAGCACTAACTGCTGTCAATGTGATCGCTGTCATCGTCAGGGAGTCTGCAACCTGTGCTCTCTCAGAACATCATGAGCACAGAAGCACAGAGGACCATGATGTCACATGTTTTGATTGTAACACTCTTACATCTCAGTAAAGCTAACCAGCCTTGACATACCAATGCAGCAACATAAATATCCTCTTGTGTTGATGGTAACGTGCTGCACTGTATGAACTGCTTTCTTTGAAATGGTGAACATCACCTGAACAGTCAATATCAAAGCACTGGCGTACAAAGCACTAGCGTAACTTTTTTTTTTAGGATGCTACAGTAGACAAAGGACTTACTTCCGGGTGTAACCATGGCAACCTCCCAGGATTCCGTGAGTTTAAAAAAATGGGAACAGATGCTGAAGTGTGTGCTCCCGTGTACTCTGTGTGACTATAATGAAGATGTTCAGCAGTGCTACACACAGCCCGGCATACTAATAAGTCTTTCACAGGAGATGTGGCTGAGGCTTAGCGCTGGTGCCAACTTCTCTGGTGTTAGTCACACTTCAGAGTGATGCTCTGCTTGCTACATTTTTGGTGCTGCCTTTTCTGGAGCAGGTGTGTCTCCCATCATTATTCAGGTCAGCCTGTTACACAGTGTCACACTGATAGCTTACCTCTTTTTATTTATGCGCATATTTGATCTTTCATCTTATGTACCCTTAGCATTGTAATACTGGCTTGCAAACTGTTGGTCTCTGCATAAGTGCTAGCTTGTATATGCTGATAGCATGCAGCAAGTCAAGAAACCTATGTTCAGAATAAGCTATTGTAACTTTCCACATATGTTGTATATATGTTTGCATGCCTAAGTGCTTTATATGAACCTTACAGCTGTGCTTGGGTCAGAACTGTAAGGGAATAGCTTATGTAAATACTGCAACAGTCCATCCGTTGTAGAGGGCATTTAAACTTAAGCGTATTGTTTTGAATATGGAGCTTTAGCGTGAAAGTACATGTATTAAGACCAAATGGAGGCACCGCAGTGCGTTTCAGTGCTACTCAGCATTTTCCAAACAAAGCCGTTGAGTGTCTCCATTGTTTGGCATAGTGAAGTCACAGCAGGCGTGGCACCTGCAGCTCCAGTGCTCCATGGTAACAGCTCAGGAGGGGGACGGGCTGCTTAAGCAGATCTCTCTCCCTCTGAGAGTCGGTGTACGCCTGCCCTTATCCCTGTATTTACAACCCCCGTAATGACAAAATGTACTTTCGTGCTGCGCAAGTCATTGTCCCTCGTTGCATGTCACCTAATACGGTGTTTAATATGTCATGTTGTTCTGTTTATGAACTCGCTGTCACCCCTCCTGGTCTTTGGGGAATCGGTCGTCCCGCACGCACATAAGCCACCCCCGGCTGCCACAAAAGGTCGCTTTCGGTGAGGCGATCCTCGTGCGCTGTAACGCTGGGGACTCCAGAAAGGTCACCAGAGCTCAGGCGTTAAAGTCAATCACGCCGAACAGAAACTTGTTCCCCAACCTGTCAAAGTAAGAGACGTTTTTCCAGGGGAGTCATGACGTCTTGGATCAAGTGTACAGTGACGTTCTTTTTAAGTTCACAGAACTGGAGTCTTACAGTGAAATGAAATCTAAGTCCTGGAGCATGAACTTCAGGAGCTGTTGTCTGGAAAAGGGGCAGACAGCACTGCAGAGTTTAGAGCTTGGGCCCCTGTTTTTTCATCACATTGAAAGCACTTGCACCACTGTGGCTGATCTCCCATTGCGGGGTCTCACGGTCGGAAGCGTCTGGCACTGTGAAGATTACGCAGTGACGCATGGCCCTTAAAGCTGAACAAAACTGTCTTCTTGGTAATGGGCTGTACGCACACAGACACAATATATTACATTATATTACATTACATTCCCTGAACATCAGAACATGTTTCAGCCCTTACAGTAATGAATGAGACAGTGCTGTTCTCCGCCGTATGTGATGTCAGAGATATAATATGAAATATTCTGGTATGATGGGATGTAAATTTATGTTAGTATATGGTTGCTATTTAGTATGTTGTTTCTATTGACATTCATATAAATAAGTTTATTTTATTATTTTAGCTTACATTGGCTACCAGAGGGTACAAATACACTGTGGCAATAATGAAGGGAAAATGTGTGTGCTTTATTGACACTGTCTGAATCATCAGGGTGCTGCAGGAAGCTGTAATTTGGCAGGCTTATTGGATATATCCTCCTGCCAAATATATCAATAAAAAGTATTACATATATCCTGCATCAGTGCATTTTTTATTAGAACTGTCAGCAATACGTACAAGTTATTGGATCTGCCTCTCCCTTAAATGGAGGAGTAGGCTTTTTTCTAGTATATTCGTTTTTGCAAAAAAAAAACTGCTATGAAGAGTTTGCCAAGGTGGGAAACTCATCTGCAAACTATTCTCCCTGTAGCTACAGACGCGTGTCCCCTGTGGATGAAAAATGTTTGCGTAAGAAGTGTGCAGCTGAGTATTTTGAGGTAAGCGCTGTTTACTGCTCGGAATCTGGCTGTGAGGGTAGTCTGGGACATAGGGGCACTGAGATGAACTCATGTATTTACACCATTGGCAAAGGAGGGCAGAACTGTGTCCATCAGCAGACTTACCATCACTGTTTGTTTTGGCTATCAAAGAACAGTCCTTTCTCGAGTACTAAGCGGGGGAGGGGAGGGGCTGTTGTTTGCAATGCCAGCATGAAGCTGTAGTGGCTTAATGAGGCAAAAGGCCTGCTTGATATCTATTTTTCATCTCTTTAATTATGAGACTATTTTGATGGATATTTTCATTTGAATGCATGAAAAGACATACATCATTTTTTCCCTTACAAGCTTACTGTATGCATGTCATAGTATATCACTTACTACCTGTAATTATGAATTATGTTATCCCTTCGTAATATCTGCTTAATAACTGAAGATTCTGAATCTCCCGTGGGAAAGAGTTTTGGAATGTGTCTTGCACAGTCTCAGGGGATGAGTAATTATTTAGCATTATTAAGTGTTATTTAGCTAAACCTTCCTTGGAATACATTAATTTGGCTTCATTGATTATTGTTACTACTTCAATGCAATATTTGACCATACTTGATATAATTATATGACAGGGATATGACATCGTGTTTATATTGTACTGTATGTCTATATGTAGTTACACTGGAGCATCATATGAGCCTTGAAAGCCTATACTGAAGGGGTTGTGTGTCTCAGTTTATGTAGGATACATCACAACATGCATCTCTGTGATGGTGATGGCCAAGTAGAGGCAAAAGGGGTACTATTTTCAGTCTATGCTAGGACTCAGCTGGGAATACAGGAATACCGCATGAGCATCTGAACAGATCTTCTCCTCTGTGACACGAAGTGGACCCTTGACGGCCTCAAAGTATAAGCTGCAGTGTGGGGAGGAGTGATGAGACCCTGTCGCCAGGCTGATCGCTGTAGCCTGACAGCCGGGGTGATTCTTCCCTTATGTTTTGGAAACTGTTTTGAAACTGACAGAAGGCAACAGGGGTAAGTATTCTACAAGGAGTGCTGAGTGAAAATGAGCTGAACTGAAGGATGATAACGGAATATTTCACTAGGAAAAAAATAGGAAATGGAAGTTAATTCCATATTTTTCCTATTAAAGTTTCAAAAATTATGTTTTTACATCAAAGGAGACTATGAAGGAATTTATACATGCAGCAGTCTTATTTGCTGAATAGTGTGACTTTGAGTAATAGCTTCTGAATATACCTTCCTATAAGCTGTGCTCACTAAAATTACTCTAAAATATGCTTCTCATTTTATTATTGCTCCAAAAACCTGCCTGATGGTTGTATCAGCACAAAAACAATTCCACAATGTTGTGCTTCTTTTAAAACATATTAAATTGTATCTAAGTTGTAGAATAGGTTGAATGTAGCTTCTGCTTTCACTTAAATAAAAAATGTCCATCTTTGCCTTAAGTGTTTCTTAAGGTGTGCATTAAGATATAGGGTCAAAGCAGAAACATCAAATATTGTTGTGATGAAAGTACCCACTTTGTAGAGCTTTGGTGGAGAATGCATCTGCCAATGCTACAAACTCTAGCCACCTAGAAACCATTACTGCAATTATGTATAGAGTTTACTGTAGGAATCTTATATAACACTCCTGCGCTATACAGGGGTTTAAGAACATCACCCCTTGTTGCATCCTATGCAAGTATATAGGTACAAACGTGTCCACGCAGGTGCATTGACGCAGATTAACTTTAAGCTTCAAAGTGGATAATGGGAAAGCCTTTTAAATTGAATGGAGATGTGTGTTATTTCAGGTTGAGATGACAAGGTGTCTGAATGTTGAAAAGGCAAAGTTAATCCGTAGCTTCAAACACATTTGCACCACCTGATGTTGAAACGTTGAGATGAGTCACCTCAGATTGTACTACATTATCGCTGTGAACACCCAGTGATTGCCCTGCTCCTTTTTGATGTTCTCACATCTTGGGACACACTCTTCCCCAGGCAAGTCCTTAGGCCATCATATTCAGCTGTTCTAGCTTTTGAATGATTAATTATCTGCATCAAGGTATAGTTAGCTTATTCAGTCAATAATTAAATAAAATTAATCCTTAAAATAAGGACAAGTGTGAAGCCTATAAAAAGCATTAGTGTTGTTTAAACTAAATTATAAAACCCCAAATGATAACCTCAAAACAATATTCCAATAAGTGAAATGGGCCATTGTTCAAAACAGTTCTAAATTATAGGACATCATGGCTACATCTACTTGGCTGTTTTTAACAACATGTTTGTTGTCCTTTTGTGGCCGCACAGACCGAAGCTAAGGAGACCTTAGTCTAGCTCACGTAAGCTTTTTCAGCATACAGCAGATGCAACAGCAGTTACATTTGCTCAGATAATACAGTAATGAGTTTAAATCCCTGTTGAAGCTGTCACCTGCAAAAACATGTTGAACATTTACTGTAGCAAACCCCTTTTATCTCGGTGGTTAACAAAGTTAAAGTCAGCTGTGTTGCGTAAGTTTTTCAGACAAGACGTTTCTTATCTTGACATGAAACAGGTGCATGCTGTCACATTGGTTAAGGTAGGTGTTTTACTGATACTTTACTCATGGTGAAAATCATTTGGTCATTTCCTCAATGTAGAAAGCTCAAATCTAAATACCATGGGAAGCGTTGGACAGTTGCACATCACGGAGTAGGCCAAACAACCACAAAGCCTTACTAACCTGGGTTTGCGACTTGTGTCCAATCTGATCCAACTGTGACACAACTGGTTGCCCTAGACCCTGTTGCCTGTGTGCCCACGGCAACAACTCACCAAAGCACATGTTGTGACGTGGCTTTAAAAAGAGCGTTACTCTTTCACAAGAGGTCAGCATTCATGCTGAGTCACGCTTGGGTTCCCACATAAGAGCCACAATTTTACCTGAAGCAGCCACCACTTCTCTCTTCATCGTGTATGTACAGAGCTATTTCTGACTGAAGAGGCCTGGCTACATTTAAGTATTGTTGGATTTGGGGCTTAAACCAGCATTTTCCGAAGTCTTAATATTAATGTGTGTGCAGAAAATGTTGGACATGTTGCACGTTGCTCAATAAGCATGAAGCATAATCCACTAATAATGAGCTTTTCAAATTATGATGTATCATCATCAGAAAATGTTTAGGTTTCCACTGCACATGACTGGACGAAATAATTAGAAAACGCATGTTACATTAATCATCACATGTTTACTGTATTATCCCTGCCACCACCACTTTTCTTAATCATCACATATGTATTATGTAGAAGGCAAAAGTTCAAAAGATCTGTTCTTATGCTGCAGTGGTGCACAGATGTCCCCCAGATTGACTAATTACCCAATGAATGTAAACACATGCATGTGTAAACTACCCATGATGCTTTGCTCCCGAGTGCATGCATGGACCCTATCCCTTGCCTCGACAGGATTTTTGCCCTTGTCTGATGTTAGCTGTATTGCAATACTTATTTCATAGTTGTACATATTTGAGTTTGGGTTTTTATTACATTTGCTCCCAAGGACCAGGGTCAATATTACCCATACTTTTCAATATCCAAATCAAAGCTTTTTCTTGAAGCTGTAAGTCTCTCGATTGCTGTGCTGTTTCTTCATATCAACGAAATTAGAGGACTTTGGTCCAGGAGCTGCATCGGCTGTGGATCCTTTAGTTTCCCCTGGAATTGTTTACTTGCTCTCTGTTCCAGATGGCTGGAATGCCAAAAGATGTTTGAATGTTTACAGAGACAGTGAGGTGATAGGGGTGGTATGCCTGTCATACCTTTGCCATGAGGTAACTTTCCAGACATAAGTGTGATATCATTCCTGACTTTGACACTGAGAAACTGTTGTGATGCCACTCCAGAGATTCCTACTGACTTTGGAAGTCACTTTTAGTCAGTTTTTATTATAGTCCTGGCCATTAGTCTTTAATTCTAGGAAACAGGTATGATGTGATTTTTAGTTTCACAATATATGTTACTGTCCTTGGTGATTCTGAGTTTCAGATACACTGCTTCTTTTCCTGTTTGAGTCCAGCTGCCTTTGCACCTATGCCTTTGCAACTATACCTTAAACTACAAATATTTTACTAGTCAGTCACAATAAAATTAATAAAATGTTAAGCTCTTTATTGTGCTTTGGCAGTATTCATCTGCTATGTTATGTGCCAGCTGGGTGTGTAACTCAAAGGTTGCTGGTTCTTGTAGGACTAGCACTTCATTGGTCCCCAACATGGAAAATGGCTTTATCATTAAGTACAATATTACATTTACACAAATAACAGGCAAAAAATAAAATGGCTGGATAGGAAGGATACAGACAGTACAGTGATGTGCACCATACCATGCAAGAACAAGAAGTGCTCTGATTACTGTAGGGAGGTGCACAGATGTCATGTGTCACTAAATCAACATATACTATATGGACAAAAGTAT
Source organism: Megalops cyprinoides (assembly GCF_013368585.1). NCBI lineage: Eukaryota > Metazoa > Chordata > Actinopteri > Elopiformes > Megalopidae > Megalops > Megalops cyprinoides. The sequence continues at coordinate 15,296,186 of NC_050587.1, read as the reverse complement.
TTGGCCAAACCTGTTTTTCAGGGTTTGGGCTAGGCCCCTTATCTCCAGTGAAGGGCAATCTTAATGCTTCAGCATACCAAGACATTTTAGCCAGTGCTATGCTTCCAACTTTGTGGCAACAGTTTGGGGAAGGCCCTTTTCTATTCTAACATGACTGTGCCCCAGTGCACAAAGCAAGGACTATGAAGAAATGGTTTGATGAGTTTGGTGTGGAAGAACTTGACTGGCCCCGCACAGAGCCCTGACCTCAACCCCATCCAGCACCTTTGGGATGAACTGGAACAGAGATTGCGAGCCAGGCCTTCTCGTCCAACATCAGTGCCTGACCTCATAAATGCTCTACAGAATGAATGGGCACACATTCCCACAGAAACACTCCAAAATCTTGTGGGAAGCCTTCCAAGAAGAGTGGAAGCTGTTATAGCTGCAAAAGGGGGACCAACTCCATATGAAAGTATATGTATTTTAATACAATGTCATTACAATGTAATGGTGAGGCGTCCGAATACTTTTGTCCATATAGCGTTTTTAGTCATTGGTAGAAATGAACAGCTATATCCCTCAGCTGAATACTTTGGCTATGTGAACCTTTTACTAACAGGTATTGTATTGTATTAGGGAATTGTAAATTGGGTGTGATTACTTACAAATAATCATGTGGGTTTTTGCTTCTATCCTTGAATTGAAAATTGAATCAAATGAATTGACAATTACCAACTGGGCAGATTTTTTAACTGTTGTCATCTTAGTGTGGTTTTGTTTGTTTATGTAGACATGTAGCTACCATAAGCATAGACCATGCTTATGGTAGGAAGCACCAATATTATTGTAAAATACTTTAAAGAATCCACTTGAGACCACTTCTGTATGTCTAACTGATTCATCAGTATGTTATTTAGGAAGTGCGTTATCTCAAACTGTGTCAGACTAGATTGTTAATCTGTTAAAATTGTCCTACAGTATATATGTGTGACAGTATGTTTGCAGCATGATCTTGACGCACTTTGATGTATTTGAGGTGCACAATCATCATATTTCTGTGTATGAACAGGAAAAATCAATTTGCATTTAAATGACTTAAACCTATGTGATTGAACAGCAGTTTTTCTGCACATATGTCATGTCTTCTTTGTTACATGGAAAGATCTTGCGCTAAATGAAGAGACGAAAGCAGTTTGTTTCTGAATCATCTTTCCATAACACCACAGTATGCTTATGCACTTCCCTTTAAGTGAATGAATTGTGCTTGTCATCATCCCTTTTTGTCTGCTGATTGGCTCCTGGGAACAGAACAATGTTCCAGGCAGGTTGAGGAGGGGAAAGCCTTGAGACACAGATGTTCTGATGACAGAGAGGAATTTAATCATGTAGGGCAAATTGTCCTTTTAATCTATCATCAAGGGCAAAAGCTTGATAGCTAACAATAGAGGAAATGTGTCTGTGTGTCAACACGGTGCTCCTCTGAAAGACTTTTCAAATGCTGGTGGCTGCATCAGGAGAAGAAGTGGGTCAGAGGTAGATCCTGTCCAGATTCGGCAATAGCAGGAGGTACCCTAAACCCGTGTTTCCCAACCCTGCTCCTGGAGGCACACTGTCCTGCATATCTTCTATGTATCCTTCCTGCTTGACTAAATCAGGTGTGCTCAGCTAATCAAAAGTGCCACTGATGAGTTCAGTCAGGTAGGTAGAGCAGGGATAGATAGAAGATATGCAGGACGGTGTGCCTTCAGGAGCAGGGTTGGGAAACGCTGCCCTAAACAACCACCACCCTCATTAACTGAACGGACCAGCAAGCTTCTAATCAGCTCCAAGAGGAGGCCAGCTTTTGTCCTCCAAACCCCAATGTTTGTCTGTGGTGAGCCCTCTCCATTTAAGACGGTTGGATATTTGAGACATCACACCGGCCAGAGTTCACAAATCCTTTGTTGGCTGTCTTACCAGGACATTAATTAGGAATGGTGAGTGCCCCCAGTCTCAAGGAACCAAGGATAATTGAAAAGGGAACAGGCAATTATAGTTCAGAGGTCACTCCTTATTACTCATGAAAGCCACCCTTTGTTTTGAAATATCTTGGAAATGATTCTCTCTTAATAACAGTGTGTCATGCTTAGGATTACTTGGGCTAGTCTGTTTGTAGTGTATTACAGTTTGCAGCTCTTTTTTCACATGATCCCTGGTTAAAACAACAAGAATGTCAATCATCAGAAGATACCCATCTGTATTTGAAAATATATTGCTCAGTCCAGTCCATTTTCTCCCAGTTTTCCTTTATTTTTCTGGTTGTGCAATGTATGTTGTGTGTGTGCATGTGTGTGTGTGTATGTGTGCGTGTGTGTGTGTGTGTGCGTGTGTGTGTGTGTGTGTGTGTGTGTGTGTGTGTGTGTGTGTGCATATGTATGTATGTGTGTGTGTGTGTGTCCGTGCATATGTGTGTGTGTGTGTGGAAAAGCAGTCAGTTGTAAATGACAGACCCACATTTTGTGTCACATGTCAATGCCACATTTTATACTTCTATCAGTAAAAGTGGGAGCAGGTGGTAAAGATACATCAATGGGCAAGAGTGTGCTTGTTTCAAAAAGCCTGTATATTCCAAACCATTTTGTTATTACGATCACTGCTTCATTACACAGATATTTGCATACTTTAAATTAGACTAACCTCATTATCTCAGTGTCCTCAAATGTATTTTACCGGGCTCAGGCTGGCTTTATCTTATTAAGATTTCTTACAAAACCAACTGATAAAAAGCATGATACACGCTGGTTCACAGGCTTCACCAATAATGAAAACTCACAGTTTCATTATTGGTGTATCAGCATATTCCCCAGAAGAAAGACCGATAAAATTATGCAGTAAACATCAGTATCTTGAAATGGTATGTTAAAAATGATGCATAGCAGATGGTATCACGGGTTGCACAGCGCATCTGTTATTTTCCATCAGCATACGGGCAGCTCGGTGGAAGGCCACAGAGTGTTCATATTCAGGAGGAGTGACCCTCACAGAAGGTGAGCGTTCAGGTCGCACAGAGGTCACCGTTTCAATATCGCACCGACTGAACCGAACTGCAGCACGGATCAGCGGGTCATGCATGTGACTGTGTTGTTTCCATCAGAAGACTGTTAGTATTGGTACCAGTACTGTATGCGACTCACACGTAATGGCATGCTGCATTTCACGCCTGTTATGTAAGCCGTAGATGTTTTCCTGAAAAATACCCCCCCCCCCCCCCCCCCCCCCGAAAAATGAAACGGCATTTTTGGTGAGAACGGCCTGAAACCAAACCCCAGGCTGCCCTTTTCCTCTGTTCCCTGGTCTGGCGCTGTCGCTAAAGGGCTTTCTTAAGGGCTTTCTTTGCTTGTTGCCACACATCCCGCGAATCAGCACGGCACACTGCAAGAGCCCCACCTGCACAGATGAATTCATGTGAGGCATTTACTCTCCGCAGTTCATAATAACATGATATCTTTTACAATTTCTATCATTCCTTTTCAATTTGTTTTGAATTGCTACCAACTATAATGAAATGGGAGTTGTCTGCACAGAGCACTTTGGTGTCCAGTATACTTATGCAGTCATTTTCCTGAACCAGAGAGTTAGACAATACTATAATATGACTTGCTTACCATTACCTCAGGATGTCAAGAGAAAGTTCTACACTCAAGTTGTTAAGTAGTACAAGACTAAACCTTTTCATCGGTTTTGTTCTTCCTTTATCATTTTATAACAGTTTACTCCCCATGAGAGAGAGAGCTCTACAATAGCATCAATCGCTCGATAGGTCTTCCACATGCCATCAAGTAAACTGGCCTTCATAATGACTCCAATGACAGGATGTCTTTCATTCTATTGGGAAGCAAAGCTGGATCTGTTTCAAGCTTATACAGAGGAGAACGGCACCGTAGCTGGTGACTTTGTGTAGTGTAGGATATTCAGGATTTGACCAACTATTACCTACTGCACCACCCCCAACTGTTTGTTCATGTAGTCTATTGGAGGCAAATAGCAGGTGGGAAACTTTGCAGAAAGACTGAAAAACAAAGCCATATCTCTTTTCATTGACACGTTTCGAGCTGGTGCAGTTCAATTGACTGAGGTGTCTGTTTTGAAGGTAAAAGATCCACGCTGTTCAGTTCAACAGCATGATTTAGGAAACTCTCACAGTTAAAATTCAGCCAAGCGCTCCTCACCTTAAAATCTGCACTGTGTATGTTTTTTGCCCTGGGGTGTGCTCTGTTATCTAAGTCTGAGATGTGTGGTGCTTTCGGCTTAATTCCCTCCAATATTTGAACATTTTTGTGAAGTGCCCCCGCAGACATCAAATACACCGAGCTTACTTCCCCTCAGGTTGTCACAGCTCATGCCTGCCTTGGAACAAACCCCACAAAGGATTTCAGCACATTAAAATTTGACGATGGTTTCAGGAAGAATTTCTATTTGTTAGCTAGGAGATAAGGAGTAGCATCCAAGCCTCGGTATTACATTCCACTGCGGTATCTATCTTATAGCATCCTCAAACAGCTTGATTTATTGATTGTAATGATTTATGTAGGCAGGTACTACCAGCTGCATTAATCATAAGTTAATTCATAATAGGCCATAACTAATGAATAACCTTTAGGCCTCCATTAATCAGAAATGTAGATCAATATAGGTTTTACACAAACACTGCTGAGAGACAGAAAAAAGAGAAAAATGACTCAGTAATATGGAATTGATTTCCTCCAGATTACTTCAAGAGAGCAAACTATTGGAAAGGCAATGTAAATGATTTACCTAACAATTGTTTATAAACAAATCAACTGTTGAAATATTATGCATATTTCGTCCGTAATCTAAGGCATGCTCATTTGTTATATAGAAAAAGGCCTACAGCCCTTTAAGTGTGGAGTAAAGTAAATTTATCTATAGAAAAGTGTTCATTATTGGATTGCGTAGCACACAAGTGCAGGGTCACCCACTAAGCTATTTACTGCAATCGACCCACCCTGCAACACAACCGTTTAGGAGGTTTGAATAAACGTGTGTGTTGGCTGCTTGTACTCACAACGGATTCTGGAGCCACAGCACTATATGAGATAGCAGTTCTAGAAGAACCACCATGGGTATCATAGTTCCTTATCAATCACAACAAATATTTACACAGATATGTTTCTGAGAAGGCACTGTCACAGAATTGTTTCTTTTTGTTGTTGTGAAAAAAATGGTCTTGTTTTTTCAGCCAGGTATTGACCCATTCTATGATGGGCAAGAGTGAGCACTCCCTGTAAAGTGTAGCTACAGACAAGAATGAAATTATTCTGTGTAGCCTTGTTTCACACAGATGAAGAGCCATATTAAATATTGATTACAGGTATTAGCCAATAGGATGGACAGTTGCACCTCCAGCAGAGACCTGAAAGATGGACTCTATAAGTTGAACACTGATTTGGCCAGAGATCTGGGAAATGGCACTGCCCCTATTGCTATTGGTACAAAAAACGAATCAAATGGAGAAAGGAAGGTGCTTGGTCACAGTCTGCCATCGTCCATTTGACAAGGAGTCAAATCAAAATGGCATGTTTGGAAAAGTCCTGATATAATACAGCAAGAAGGCTTATATGGCCTGAAGCTATTGACCTGGTCATCCGAGTGTAGCTTAGGTTAGGTTTGTGCCTTTCACTCAGATATATTGGTTGCACCGGCATAGACCTTTGAGGATTAATTGAAAACACAGTAGTGATCAAACCTGTCCAAAATGGTTTTGATCACCTTAAGTGATTCAACAGCAGATGACCTTTATTTCTTTAATGGGACCAGGTCCAAGTGTGTGTGCTTGCTAAGCGGATGGCTTGGGCCCAAGTCTGTTCTAACAGATATAATGACTGCAGTGTTTTTGGTTTAGCCACAAAAGTCTATGGTATCACAAGCATACCTGAGGTAAATGCACAGACCTTACCTTAATGAGTGGGTAAGGATTTGCTCAGGTAAGGACAGACACAGTGTAATAATCAGTTCAGTATAATAATCAATCAGTGCAGTGAGGTGACTGAATGTCAGTAACACCAAATACTACCTTGTTAGGAAAGAAACCATTTGCGTTTTGGAAGTGCAGCTTCTCAAGAGGGGTGGTCTGCCATAGTTCCAACCCCCTTTTTGTTACAACAGCCAAGATTTCCTGATTGCTGGCAATGTCAGTTGTTTCATATGAACGAAGCCAAAACCAGACATTCAAAGACCTTAAACCTGCCCAAATACAACAAACACTGGAAGAATGTTTGGCTTTAATATTAGAATGAACGTTAATTTTCCTGTCATACCCCATGCTATCTGATATCTTTACTTCCATTCATCAACTACCATCTGCTAGAAGAGAGAAATAATTAAGAAGGTTTGATTTTAAAACAAACATACTATTCATTCTGTATGAGTAACTGGAATAGCAACAGCACCCATTTAAAATGTTACATTCCAAAAGTTTTTTTTTTTTGGTGAGGATACTGTGGTGGGTTCAAAGCTGATACTTCAGCACAAGTATATGTGACTGAAAGCTGTACTCTTGGGTGCAAAACTAGCTGTCTGCTGGGGCAGTGTTTTACTGTACTGATACACAGGCCCAGATTCAATTTAGCCAAAATGAGCTTTGTTCTTGACTTCAAGTGATGAATTGAGACAAGGGTTATATTACATACACACATACACACACAACACACACACAAAACATTATCTGTTCATGGATGCTGGAATTAAAGAGCAGTGTAGCTACTCTGAAAGCATTATCGAGTGTTCTTAACAGTCCTTTATTTGGTTGCTGTGCAGGGATCTAACAGTAGGTACATTCTCGGTAACACAAAGCCTTGCTCAATTAATCACACTTTGTGGCTGCTACATTACAGGTCCCACAAGCATACATGCAGAGACTTTGGGAGGCACAGACATGCCAGCTCCCTTTCATTTTACAGCACCTCAGGACATCTTTACTTTATTTTTTCATGGCTTTGCTTCAATTCGGCAATCCTGCCATCGTTATTCATAGCCAGTGAATGGTCTTCCTCATTACTCCAACAAATCAAGAATGAAAGAGGGGTCTGTGTTTTTTGGGAATCCCCCAATATAAGGTCTGCAAAGAGCCCATTAGGAGCAGGGGCCGCCTGGCTGGCCTCTCATTTGATTACGGCGACAGGGTCTTGTTATTTCTGTACCATGGCATAGAGGGCACTCGCTGCACCGTGTGGACCTGTCCCCGCTGTTCCCGACAACCCCTCTGCTGCTCTGATGATTTTTAATTACAGACCTCAGTAACCAGCGGAGTGCAAATTTTAGAAGAACTGCCTGGCAATTACTCCGCAGCCCGACTCGGGTCCTAATTAAAAGTGCACTGGAATTAGAGCTCCCTGCAGCCACCCGTCACAAAAGGAGAACCTTCGCTCCGCTTGTCATTTCCAAAAGGTCTCACCATGACTTTGTGCCTGTAGAGTGTCATTATGGGGTGGTATTTAGGTTCACCCTTGCCCTCAACAAATAACCCTCATTTAATATAGAGAAGGATCAGTAGAGCCAATGGACAAGAGAGAAGCAACTGCCAGTGCACAGTGATAATTAGATTAATACTGTATGCACATTATAATATGTAAATTATTTTTTAAATGATGGCAAATATGTGTAATTGTACATTATTGCCATTTTAATCAATACCAGCATTTAGCCTGCATTTAATGTTTCGCACTTTGGAAATCACTCAAGAGCAGCTACTAAACAACAATATATAGGTGTAAATGTAATATTTATACTAAACCTGTTTCCTCACTATCAATTTTTCCAGGTTTTTCAAGGGATCACCCTGATGACTCCTTTACATTTGTGCCTAAATTTCATGCATACACATCCTAGAGTAGGACTTTACTTGGCACATTTTACTATTAGGCCTATTTGATATGAAAAACAAGGACAGAAACAATCCTTTGATATTATTGAACAGCCGATTTTTTTGGTGTTGTTACATCAGAATACTATGGTTTAATCATTAAAGTCCATCAAGCAAAATGTTATTTTCACCCATCAATACAATTTTTTAGATGTACGATACAGTACGATATAGAAACCTGAGTTGCTAAAACCACACCAAGGTGATCCTTATTTCCAGTTTACAAAAATAGCTTTCTGAAATTGTTTAACAATACATACAAGCACAATCCATAAGACCGTGGCAGACCACACCAGTTCAGCTGAGATGTTGATGATATTTTGATCATTGGATATGTCATTTATCAGAACACAAATGCTGCAGTATCTAGACTTTGTGAGTCTGAGATTTTGTGGTACACAGTATTTGTCAGAAATCCCACAAAAGATTTTACTGTACTTCAGGATATTATTCACTTGTGGACAATAAAGTTAAACATTTCTGTGATTTTGTGTTTCAAAAAAAGATTAATTGCAGCCCAGGTGGATAATGCCACAAGTTATTTCACTGCTAGCAATAAAACTATTCTGGTGTCAGGAAGTACTGAGCAACACTCTAGCAAAGTACAGAGTGAAATTAATGCAGATTTTATTGTGGAAAGTATGAGGAGGTGTTTTACAGCATGAAGTGAAAAATAAAGAATTTAGTCATATTTCTCACTGTCTTTTATGGGAAAAACATTTAATACCTACTGGATTTCTTCAAAATACAATAAAAACAAACTTTGATGGTTTATTTTGTGAGCTGTTATATAGTATTTCTTGCATGCTCAAATGTTTCTATCCAAAGGGTTTTCTCTGTTGTGGGTCTGTTTTTTAAATTTGTGGTTGCGAGTGCCGTTTGTTAAAATTCAAAGGCACTCGTCCCCCAGGCAAGTATTGACTGGAATACTGTATGGTAATTCCGAAATGACCAAGAGGTTTATGTTTCAAAGATTGTGACCAAGCGCTGAATAACAAATCGATTCTGTTATTCAGATTAACTCATGCTCTTTTATTCCATGAGAAATGTGGATGCTTGGTTTGCATTCTGCTCCTGGTGGAAACAAACATGTTATGAATATGGTCTCAGATACTCCTTTGTATGTTCTTTTCTCTGTTGGAATTCCAAACAGCGGTGCTCAGAAGATCAAAATCCAGCCCTTTGAATTGACCACCCTTGAGCCACGGAGGAAGAATATGAGCAACATAAGTGATGGGGCCCCTCTAAAGATTAAGCTTATGGTGATCTAAGTGGGAAAGGTCACGGCCCTCTACTGCTTTGTGGGTAATACCAGAAGTGGCCCTGTAATGCTACACCGTTGCAATTCAACTCGCAGGTTTAGTGAAAGGCAAGGAAAGAATACTAAAGTGAGATTGTTTATTTTAACGGCATTTTTACACAGTCCATCTTATAGAAATGATGAAGCATTAGAAAAATGAGGTCAAGGCCTCCTTTAAGAGAAGACGTATTATTATTATGAGACGCTTGCTTATAATGCTTAAAAAGGTGATGATCATTCCATTGAGCTTAAAAATGATATGCGCTCAAACAGAATGAATTTTTTGAAGGGCTCTTCCTCACATGTAAGTACACCTGCTTTAAGCTTGTGTGATATTGATACAGTAGCTACACCTTGTCTGTAATAAAACCAGAGACGAGCTGACATTTGTGATCGATGCAAACGTTTTTTCAAGTGCAGCACTGAGGTGTATTGACGTCTGCCGGAGTGCGTCATCAACTGGACAGTGTGAATCCCCACTTCAGTGGTGTGGGAAAGGGGCATGAGCAGACTCTGTGCTCACCCGCGGGGCATTCGAAGGCGTGATAGACTCCTCCCGGACTGCATGCACGACCTTGGCAAATAACACAGCTCCGCAATTTGGGTGATGGAATAATGTCCGCTGTGGCGGCGAGGAGGCAGCCGCGGCGGGAGTGACAGGTCTTTTCCTCATCTAATTGATGCTCTCGGGCCGTCTCCCGCTGGTGACCTCAGCGATCACTCGCAGGCCATCGAGGAGGCAGGGGTGGGGCCTGACACATCAATTGTCACTCACGGCCTTGTCTCGATCAGTCGTTCATTACAGAGTCCGGAGAGCAGCGCTTGCCCGCGGTAATGCGGCTGATGGGTAATGAATACACAGGAGGTGTGTGTGTCACACTAAGATTTCCCCCAGGCTTTTGTTTTTTTTTTGCTGTGTTTTTTTGTCTATTTCAGTCTCACAGCTCATGCAGAGGGAAGGAGGCTCCCCTGTAATTGTGGGTGAAGAGACCTCTGATCTGTCATTCCATGCATTTATCACCTCGTCAGTCAGTCACGAGAGGCATGAGGGCATGCGTGACTCGGAATCGGCAGCCTCTTTGGAAACACTGTGCAAGCAGCAAGGCTGAATTTCCCCTCCACCCACTCTTCAACGCCATTGTATTCATTGTATATCCTGACATTTTAACCAACATCTTGGTTTTGGAATAACACTTAAAAAATCACATGACCTGTTTGAGTGACGGGCCAATGGGAGCAAATGACCACTGCGAGCATCTTAATGTGAGGAAGCTGTTATGAAAATTGACACAGCCTCCAGTGGAAAATGGAATCATCCGGAGTGATTGTCAATCAACAAACCACAAATGTGCTGTTTGTAAAATGGGATGCGGCACACTCAAATGGCAGTCAGTTTGAATAAGACGACTGTGTATAATGGTGAAATTGAGGATGTGTTGATGGATGGATATTGTCTCAGTCCATCACCAGATGGTGTTTCACTGTACTCAATTACCACTGCATGCCATCCTTCCCTTACTATAATGCTGTCCTGGGGATATCCTTTCAGGACATAGCATCATAGAGGTTTCTTAGAACTGGGGGAGCACATCATGCTGTGTAACCAAGAGAATAGCTAACTGCTTTATAAGGGGTTATAGTATAACAACAGGTGCACAAAAGACATTGTCTGAGCCAATACTAGTTTAAATGGATTTTTTAACAGCAAACGGGACTACATGGGGTAAACGGATGTAAAAACGGAAGATGATTCAGACTTTGCAGATTTTATACATTTAATTGTTGATGTAATTTAACTGCTAATTTAATGTGGTATAAAAAAGCAGCACTTAAAGCAAGATATTCAGTGGGGTGATGTTCTGTCAGATTGCTTATCATTTTTGTTGAATTAATGACTGATTTTAGCTTTAATGCAACAGACCTCATTAGGAGCGCTGATTGAAAAGGGAATTGTATCGTGTCTCTGTTGAAATGGAAATTTTAGGTTAAGATAAATTGGAATTAACGTGAGCAAAATTGTCTGAAGTATGTGTTTACGTAGTATTGTCTGTTCCAGTCACAGTGTTGCAGACCTTTTTCCACTTTATTTGTTCTTTTTATTTTGGCTGAAGGTGAAAACAAACCACTACCTTGTTATAACTAGGGGCGTATACGTATCGGTATCGACACCGGCTCAAAAGAATCAAAATGGCTTAAGGGCTATCGACAGATACTATTTCTTATTTATGATGTTCAAGAATAGTGATGTAAGACTCAAACATACAACAAACTTTGAATATGTTGAAACTGCAAGGCAAATGTCAGTGCTATAGAAATGAGAGAAAGGAACAGTCAGCTGCATTTACCATTTGCCTGACTGAAACTCTCACTTAGAGGAAAAAACTTTAAGTTCTTTTCACATTTAAGATGGTTGGAGGCTTCCCCTGGGTCACACAAGGACACCAAATCACTTGCCATGCCTTATCTCCGGATAAGAATAGCTTGTGTGTTCATCATCATTCATTCCACATTATCTGCCTCCCTCTCAGTCTCAGGAGAATGAAAATCAGTTTTCAGGGATTGTCAGGATAAGAGCGTCACAGATACATACTGAAAGTGCAATATCAGGGCGAATGACTTTCAGCTTTTGTTTTGAAGTGCAGATGTTCAGATGCAACAGCCTACATGAGATTGATCGGCTTTCCATTTCTGTGGTTTGTTTATTGATGAGCTCTGTATCTTGCTTGTGTAACAGTCAGCAGAAGGCTATGAAAAGGGGCCACAAAAGTGAAAACTGACCTAGCCTATCGTTAGCAAGGATTTTATTTCCGTAATGTAATTCGGGTGGTCCTCACATCACACTCTGAGAAACTTCAGAAACTTCTGAGAAATCATTTTGAATCAATTGCAGGCATATGTTCTTCCAAAAGGACTTGAGAACACAGCAGCTTGGATTATTGATATGATATTATTATTTATATTATTGACATTATATGTATGCTCTTTACATCAGCGCAAGTTTATAATCTCTAGGCAATCTCTCAGGGTTCACACAAAATTACCACATCATGACATATTAAAACATTAAAAATTGTGTGCTTATGTTGGGCTGAGGATTGCATACCTGTTTGACCTGTTTAATCATATTATGCACAGAGCATAAATTGTAATAATTAATGATATCATCATCCATATCATCATCACTTAGGATGCATTCAGTTTAAATGATGCACATCAAAGGTGACTGCGGTTTTCTCCTAATCTCAGTACAATTTAATAAGACATGTAATGCATAGAAATTATGAACTGTAAACAACTAGCTTTGAAAGGTGAAAAGGTGATGGTATGGTTGACCAGAATGGGAAATACATCTAACTTTCTCAACCACTTCCAAGAAAATCACTTCATGTCTTCAATGGTTTTTGCATTGTAATTATGTTATTTTGTCCTGTATTTTCTTAAGTTTTATACTTTGCTTTTGTTTACTAGCATTCTGTAATTCTGGTACCTTGTTTGTTTTATTGTGCATTTGTGTGTATTCTAATGTATGTTTGTAAGGAATTCTTAAATGAATACACAATGTCTATTGTACAAATTCTGACAGAGGAGGCTATTTATGGCAAAGGGCTACAAACTGACTACAAACTGAAAACGAATACAACCAATACATAACACAAAAACCAGATCAAACTGAACAGCAAATAAATGACAATAAACATGCATTTCCCCTTTGATTTCAAAAGGCGGATGTAACTGCTTTCTCCCGCAATGTCTTTGCTTTGAATCTAGAAAGACCCATGTTGCCATCAACCAGTACCACAGACTAACCAATAGGCCTACAGGTTGCATGTGCACAAGTGGTGGCCTCATACATTCAAACAGAGAAACCATACAATTGGTCTATAACAAAATCACATCTCACATTTGTCTTAGCCAGATCCTACCGCTGTACACACAGACATGTCCCCAGTATCTTCACCTGGATAAGATGGTTTTTCAGTTCTCACAGCTGTTTTTATAGAGGCTCAATGCTGAGACAGTGCCTGATAAAGGGTAGGATTTTGAATACTGCTCACGTTATACAGAAAGTAGCTTACAGGAGGGTAAACCTAGATTGGGCTGCAATGCCTTAAACTCAGGCTAAATCATATGGGGTTTTTAGGGGAGAACATAGACATAGACACTGTTGGTGGGGATGTCAAACCAAGTTAAAGTGTTTTCAGACTTCAAAGGGCACAGTGCAGAAGCTGTTCAGTATGCCATCTGTCCCAGCCTTGCGACATGTGGTACAGGAATGGAGCTCAGAAAAAAAAACTGAGTTCATGTCAGTTGTTATTTGTTTTCAGCCAACTTCAATTGATGACATTCATTTTTGTGCTTACACCCTGGGGTCAGTCATGAACTCCACTCTGTTCAGATTTACTTTGAAGTGTCTTGTGATAAAATATCCTGCCAAATGGCGCTTCGTTTGTATTTGTTCATATGAATTTTTCACAGGCTATAAACAGTTTATAGCGTATTATATGCAGCGTATCTTTGATTGGCTCAAGCCCCTTTCGTGCTATTTTGTTCCCTGTTCATTTTTTTTACAAGTTGAAATACTACACGTGTACTCTTAAGGGAAGAGCCGAAATCCAAAATCCATCTTGTGGCCTTGTGAAACTTTTACAACTTCCTTACCATGCAAAAGATGTTTCATCAAGGCAATCTGGATAATATTCAAGATTGTTGAGGCGATTTGGGAGTAATTCACAGCCTGTTCTCAAGAACTATATATACCTCTTAATGTAGATGTATGTAACATGCATGGGAACAGAAAGAAGTGTTTTAAGAAAGAACTTTAAGATGATAATGATGCAGAACTGCAACAATCAGATGTCAAGAGGTTTTACCTGGTGCTTGTGAACACGCCATCCCCTGCATGTTAAGATTTTTTGATACCTTGTTTGACAAAGAAAATACCTAGTGACTTATGTAGGCTATATATTGCAAATCTGTATAAACATCACCTGGTTTCACTAGCTACATGTCTAGATCTGGTGTGAAAATCGCTGAGTTGGCATGACTGGATGCAATTTTAACTTTCGCAAGATGAACAGAGATGTGATCCACCTCTTTTCCACACAAGATCTGCTGTTTTTTTCTATTTGATTTTTGGTTCACTGACTTTTGACTGGGCAGTCAGCTGCTTTGTGGCACTTAAGTAAAACTGTGTCTGTGATTTGGGAGGTAAATGCTCACATGGCCATATTTACTGTTTCAATGACACTTATCCAGCAACCTTAAATAAAGTCATGCCCCACCCCTTACACACACAGCACACACTATAATTGATAATTCAAAAACTTACACCCAGCAACTCACCCCATCCTAACTATACCCACCACCCAAAAACATCTTGTGTCTTAAAAATGAATTACACATGTAAAGTATTGTTTGTGGTTATGCAGGATCTCAGGGTTATAATTCAGGTGGAAATGACAGAAATTTTCCAAAAGAAACTAAGCAAGGGGAAGTCAGTGATCCTCTCTGATGCTCCTAACTGAGATGACAAGGATCACAGAAATGAGCAGAGACCTCAGACCTGAGAAAGGATGATGGAGATTAATAAGGAGTTGATCAAAGCCCTGATGTACTTTCCTCTGTTTCCTCTCACAGGAAGGGGAATCTGTATACTTATCTCAAATGCCTGCTTATATGATAAACAATTAATAAATGTGTAAGTACTTATAAAACAATGACTTCAGAAACCTTGAATTTTTGAAACAGTAAATGAGAACTAAGCATATAATAACATTTTTGTCAACATACCACTTCAGTCAGGAAGACACTAAACTCTTTTCAATTTTTAATACCAGTGTTAAAATGTCACATCAATTCAGAATAAATGATTAAGTCCTCCAGTTTTAAATCCATGGCCAATCGTAGTGACCTGTGCTAAATTCTAATTCTATGTCTGGGCCAGAGTCTCAGAAGCATTACAGAACACACAAACACACCCATGAATAGATTCAGCAACACATCACATACAGCACAATATTTGCACCTCCTTGAAAATTCACTTCAAAATGGACCAGCCTTCCTTATTGTGGAAGAGGCGCCTTTGGCTGTCTGGCCCCCTCAACCCCTTCGCCCCCTCAACTTTGAAGTCCCTTTTATTTCTGAGTTAATCGCTTTGAATTCTCCACTAACCCCCAGCTCCATTTACTGTAAATACACCTTAACCTCAAAGCTCACGGTAGGTGAGTACAGGGATCATACCTTCCAATGTGTTAAGAATGAAGCCCGTTTCCAATTCGCTTAGCAGAGCAATGTGTACTGGTGCTGTCATGAATTACAAAAGAATGGTCTGCTACACTCATCAATTCTTTGTGAACGTGTGGACTAAATTTCCAGATTTTTAATCAGCAATAGGTTGTTGCAAAAGTATTACAATTATAATGTTGGTCGCTGTTGGTTTGTGTTCACTGTGCAAATGGGGCGTTTAGCAACAAGCAAGGGGAGAGTTAAAAAAAGTCAGGCTAATGATTCAGACCAGCACTGATGTGGTTTCACTTAGGGCTCTGAACATCTGATATCCCAGCACCTTGCCACCCCTGGCTGTTTTTTGCTTGTTTTCCCAGCTTGGAATTAATTATTAATCAGGTTAGGGGGAGCAAGTTATAGGTATTCTGAATGCGTTCCCATGCACTTTGGCTGTGAGCAGAGAGGCGGGAAGTTAGTCCAGAGGGGACTGTTGAAAACAACACATGGTACCGGCCAGCATAACATCAAGGCCTCAGCCACAGAGCACAAGCCTCAATAAAACATCCAGACCTCCACTTATCAAAATGCCTTCATTTCAGAACCCTGGAGCCTCCTTAATGCCAGGGCTTCCTGTGACCTGCTTGGGATAATGAATATTTCTTTGGAGAAAATGCTGTTGGAAACACATCTCCCACAAAGCCCCCTGTTATGTTATTTCATGCAATGGAACCTTAAGGGAGGTATTGTGTTGTGAAGGTCACTGCCTTTGAGCTCCATTTTTTTCAATATTTTCACGAGAGCACCACAGTGCGACACCAACTGAAATTCAAATCTCCCAAGTCAGCCTTGAGGCAGAGGTCTTTCAGGAGAAGAATTATGCGAGATGAGTTTGCATATCAAAACCACATTTCCACATTCCCTCCATTCATGAGATCACTGTACCAAAGCAGTCTCACAAGGTGGTACATAGCAGATTACTATAGCATAGCCATGAGGTATGTGCCCTCTTGGATAACCTTGAGGGACTATGCCAAATACTGTGACGAACTAACTCTCTTAAGTTACAGTTAATGAAAAGGAGTTATACCATATGTAAAAACACATGTTTGATAATGCTGTTAAAATAGGTAAAACTTCATTTATGTACTTCAGGGGCTTTTTGTGATTATTTTAATCATCAGTTTTCTGATGGTCAATCATATTGTCCATGATATCTAGGGTATACAACATTGGATTTTTGTCTTGTAAGATCTTTGGTACATGTCCTAGCTGGATTCTTTCAGTCAAACATGAAGGATCCATCTTTCCATATGGCCTAGATCAAAAGCTCTGCTGGAATCCATAGTCTTGCTTTTATTTTGAGGGATTACATTTCTCACCTTTTGAGGTATCTTTTGAGGCCACACACACACACACACACACACACACACACACACACACACACACAATGCATATACGTTCTGTATATGACAGCTCCTAATTCATATTTCTTGATTAAATATTAGAGCTAAATTGTTTTTATATCAGTCAATATGATGTGTAGTTCATGGTAATTGCTGAAATAACCAGATGGTCGAAAATGTTCTGCTAAAAAACGGGCTCGAGTTGATTAACATACAATAGATGCACATTACTACTTTGAACATGTTTTGAACATGTTTTTAAGGCAAAGAGAGAATGGGTAAGTCATTCACCGGGCATCAAGAACCTGCATTTTTCTGATTGCTCCCACTTGGCTACAAAATAAAGGGACACTGCAGTTTAAATTCAAAATTCCAACTGCACAGCCAGAAGCATATTCAAATTAGCAGCAACTAATGGCACTAACAACTACCACATGCCTGTGTCACCAGGGCACAGAGGGAAGAACGGTATATTATTCCAGTTTGTGGCTTTGTATGGAGTTCCTGATACACAGTCTAGCACATGCCACATACTACCTCCAGTATCCCTGAAGAAATCTGACAATATTTTCATCTTACTTAATTTATCATTCATGATGTGAAAATAAAAACTGGTGTGGTGGGGGAATAAGTGAAACCTGTCAGTAAAGAATAAAAAAGGAGGATTGTTTGGCTCACTGGTGCAGAGGCAGCTACGTTAAACAGCTAATGAACATGGTGGTTTCTCAGAGAGGGTTTAGTCCTGGACTCTGGGTGGTAGGCTGCAGGCCACTGTGGGACTCAGCTTCTGATCCACATCACCGCAGGTCATTTGCCATGTTCTCTCCCTTACCCCAGTGATTAAAACCAGGGGCATTAGGCACAGGAGAACACACATCGATGCAGACACAAGATTAATCAAATATAAGCTGAAAACCAGCCTCGGAGTTGTAAAACTCTAGACACAAGGAATTAATCAAAGCAGAGTAGATGGATTTTCTATGCAGTCCGGGGAGAGAGTCAGGTTTTATCTTATATTAATTTATTTATTTGTATGTTTTGCTTTGATTCACACAACCTACCCCCAAGGGTTTTGACTGAGCTGTGGTTAGTTTTTGGTCTTCTTTTCTTGTCTGCTATATTTGGTGGTCCAGTCGTATTGCTGATCTTGGTCCAAAAAACCCTTGTACATATATAAACTTACCCATAAAGTGGAGCGCGATTAGAAAGAGTAGCGCACACCGAACTCTTTACTACTACTACCCTTTTACTACCAAGAGCAGTCATCCGATGCTGTAGCAGGGAGAAATTCTCCCTGCGCAGCTTATCTTAAGTGTGCTCTCATGTCCGAGGCGAACATAAATCTCAACTGTGTGTTCAGATCTCACAGACTGCTCTCCTCGTTTGTACTCCTCTTACCAGACAAACGCTCAGGACCGGGTTGGTCCTGGAGTTTAGGCCCTGTCGTATGGCGGGCGCTCTCTGGGCCCATTACACTGATCCCTTGATAAGTGTGTCATCGACCACACAAAGATCCCTTTCAGCGTGAGGCCGCGCAGGTAACACAGGGCTCTCTGTTGACCTGCAGGCAACCCCCTCCCTCCTCGGCGCCCCCCAAGGTGGGTTGCTACCAGTGGCGTAATCGTGGCCATTAGGAATCCATTGGGTGAGGCTCGCCCGAGCCTTTGAAGTTCAGCTGAGACAGCTGAAAGATTTATGGCTTTAATTCGCAAACTGCGCCTCCGACAAGTTAACTCTATCCCAAGGAGAAAGAGCTTAACGATCCAGAGTGCACCGAATCTCGGTAAAGTTGGTTTTAATGCAGTGTTTCAAATTATTTATTTATCTGTCTGTTTTTTACTGAAACTGCAACCGAAAACCTTGTTTAATCACCGTGTGAGTAATGGGCTTAATTTTAAAGCCAGAGGATTTTGAAAGGATGTTTGGATGTAGTGAGCTCGTTGATCATGTGAGTTCTTCCTGAATATTGAGCAAACACTTGAGGAAAATGAGATAAAGAACATCCTTTCTTAAGACTGGCTGGAAAACTATGAAACGATTGTTATTTTTGTTTTGTTTTTTTCTGTTGAGACACTGGATAAAGTGCTTTACTCAGTGGAGTTTTTTGCATGCATGACTCATGCATAAATACACCTGTGACTTTGCTGTATAATTATGTTTCACTTATTTTATTGACAGAGATTGTCATCTTTGCAGAAACATGAAGGTATTTATGCGCTGTGTTAAAAAGTGCTATAGTAAAAAGGCAAATAAAAAGTAGGCCTAATAAATGTAGCATTTTTCCAGTGGTCCTAAACCTATTCCTTATTTATGAGAAAACACTCATGTCCATTACCTGGCCAAAATAATGGTGTGTGACTCTTTTTTTCCTATTTTCCAAAGTACATTTTGTGAGAATTGCATTTGCAAAGTGATATGTAGGTGACCTACCGTGTCCATTTGTCTAATTATCTTGGATTGTACCAAAAGCCCTGTTGGTGAATTGGTATAATGAGAAATAATACTCTTTAAATTATATGTTATAAATTATTTCAGGCTGTTCCTCTACTGCTTTTCACTCAGCTTTGCCTGCAGTCAGAGCAAAAGAAGTGGACATGGTAGTGCTCAGTTGATGCTTAATATTTCTTGGAATATATATTGGAATATATGTAGCAAATGTCATGTATTTACTACATACACTATGTATTAATATTACAAAATACGATGGCTTTGTCAAATGTGATGAAGTCTTTCTGTACAATTTTAATTGATCAATTGGACAGCAGATGGCAAATGTGGTCAATGATGGAGACTGCTTTCACAGAGCAAGTGCTGGTGGTTGAAATGACTATATCAGATCATGCTGAGAGGTGGAGTCTGCTGGAATCACTGGAGAATAAATGCTTGGAAGAAATGTTACACTACCAATGACATCATTGTATGAAATAATAATTGCATCAACTGTAAGCCCTTTTTCAAGTAATTTAATCATGCAGCTGGTGCATCGGTCTGGTCATAAGACAACATTGCATGGTTTTTCTCTTGGGTAACACCATTTTTCCGCTGTTTCGTCAAAGCAAACTTTAAAGCATATTTCTTAGTTGACTACACCTTTGTATTTCATGGATGAAAGTGGTTAGGAGAGTTTATTGCTGCAGCGGAAACTCCACCCACAGCATAAAAAACATTATTTTAATCAGAAGTCTCCATCGAGCACTGCAACACTATCTTTTGTCCTTTGGTCTGTACATTTGGAATTCATTTCAAGGAGTGTTCCTCATTAAAGCCTGTGAGCTCTTCCTCCATAGCTCATGCAGAACCAGGTGCACATTCTAACTAATTCTGGCTGTTGAAGGTAAGAGGCAACAGGAAACAAATTAATCTTTTTTTTCATCATGTTATAGTCATAAAATCATAAATATTTGGTCGCATGGCACAATGCATTACATAATTTGCTTAGCAAACACTCTTATCCAGAGTGGTGAAGTTTTACATCTCACTCGTTTATACAGCAGAATAATCAATAACTTGTGTTTCAAATCAGCAACCTTTGAATTACAAGCCCTGCTTCTTACCACTCTCATAACCTGCTGCCTCAACAAAATGT
Source organism: Megalops cyprinoides (assembly GCF_013368585.1). Classification (NCBI taxonomy): domain Eukaryota; kingdom Metazoa; phylum Chordata; class Actinopteri; order Elopiformes; family Megalopidae; genus Megalops; species Megalops cyprinoides. Next base: position 15,275,769 of record NC_050587.1, on the reverse strand, counting down.
AAGCCCCTTAATATGTAAATGCCCAAACAATTGTGGGTACCAACAAATGCATGCCAGCTTTGGCATGGGACAACAAATGAAAACAGTTAAACGAGGAGAATTATACTGAAAACATGGTCAGAGTTATTTTACCGTTTTCCTTACACAGCCACAAACTGGGTCAAGAGAAATTGTGTTCCTTTTTGTTTTCACAAAACCAAAGTTCCATGCATGTGGTTGTGTCATAGGTCTGCAATGAAAACTACAGAGGTAGCTCACAACCCATTGTCCATGTCTTTCACTGCCCACTAACTGCATTCCCAAAGACCCACAAAGCAGGTAACAAAAGCTACAGCAGAGCCCATGGGGCTGGCTCTGCTATCCGCTAAGCTCTGCTATCTAACCCTCTGCTCCAAACCTAAATCTCCAAGAACCAATCCTACATACCAAGCATCTATAACAATCACTTGCTAACCTGCAGGGCCTCAACAAAAGCCTCTCCCCGAACCTCCTTTGACCCCACTCTGAGTTATGCTTTTGGCCCTCACATACAGTAGCAAATGATTCAGGTGATAACCAGTGCTGCGCCTCTGGAAGTGACCTCACAGCCCGGCAGATGAGAATGCTGTAATAAACCCTCCTGTGTGCTGAATGCCTCTCATGAATTGACATTGAATTGGCTTCAACAATGAATTGAATTGGCTTCAACAATGCGCCTTTTGTTGCAGACTCAATTGACGTGTATCCCGCATCAAGCGCTGATTATGAAAGGAGGCTGACAGGATTATGGGAAGAGGTTTGTAGTGAATCCTGTTGTCAATGAGACTTGAAGGCAAGAGAAATGAAAATGAATTTGATGTTGCAAACAAAATGTGATGCAATGTGTTGGTGAGCCATCATCGAGCCATCATCTGGGAGAAGCTGTCAAAAGTGCAAAGACATGCAGAACAGTGACAAAGTGTGTTGCTGAGCGATTCGCCCCGGAGGCCTATCGGATGACTTTCACACGGCCAGGTTGCACTTGTGGTTAGGCAGCTATTCCTTGTCAATACACTTGTTAATCTTATCTGCATGGTTGCTATTCTTGAGAACCAGTGGATTTCCTTGTCATCTTGTTTGTCCTGTTTTATCAATAAGAAAAAAAAAAAACACTTTTCTGGTCAAACAGGCCATCCAGTTCATCTTGCCAAGTTCCTTATACTGTGCTATGCTGGCAGAAGGCTGAAAGACTTCCAGTAATGTTTAAAGAGTGTTTTATGGGGTCCTTATGGGAGTACTGTGTAACATATATAAACTATCAAAAGAATATCATGAACCATGTTGCCAGCTTGCTGTGCTATAGGTGATTTTAACTTTTTCTTCCTAGTGTAAGTAATCTAAAAGTAGTGTGCAGAGTATCACATTTCTGTACTCAGTCAGCACTAAATATTATCTCATCTGAGTTTTCAGGTATTTGAAAAAAGCGACGCCTTTCCATTTCAACAGACTAAAGTAAGCGTATCACTGACAATTAATTCCTGTTATTAGAAATACATTTATCGTAAAATTCCATTTGGGATGACTGCAGAGATTCAACTATTTGAAAAAACCTAGCGTGCACCTCTTGCCATGCTGATGCTGTGGACATGATGGATTGTGAGCCATGTACAGACTGACAGAGTGGGCGGGGCCCATGCTTGGGGTAATTGTAATACTGCTGAGACTGTCACAGACAACCCATTACACAGACCTGTGAAAAGAAGTGAAAAGTCCATTCTGCTGAACTTCAGTCCCACAAACACATACATGCTCCCACATTTTTTTTCAGCTCCCGGTTTTTCAAACATATCCAGTTCAGACATGTATGCTGTGTTTATAACACATGTGTATACTGTATGATTTTGAATAGCCATCATACCTTTAGCCTCCGGTTGGATAATTAAATAGCTTCAGAGTATTTAATAGTGTTCAGAGAGTTTACATCAAACACATGTACATAATTTAATGCATATTTGTTTTGTGTATGAGGTAGACAAATGGAAAGTGTTTTTTTCTGTTGCAAAATAAAGGTAACCATGCACTCCTCTTTCACCACCATAACAATTTTGAACTATGAGGTGTGCACAAGGTGTGAAAATTGCATTGAACCCCTTACACCTCTAACACAGTTGCCACATGGACACTGTTATGTTTGCCACACGTGCATTTCAATGATGAATGAACCATGGTGAGAATTTACGAGCATGAGCCTGAAACAAAACACCACTTCTGGGTATCGAGTGCCATGTTTACATTTCAAGGCGAGTTCCCTGACCATTAAAGCATGCACATTCTAACTCCATCATGTTTATATTCATCTGAGAGTTGTGGCCTTTTTTTTTTTTTTTTACTTTTTTCTCAGGTAATAAAAGATCTTTTGTTTTCATGTGGTACCTCAAGGCTGGCACATATTGAGACCTCTACATAAATCAGGACCGGGTCAAAAAAAAACACATCCGGATTTAAACATGCTCTCTTGGCAATGCACACAATTCAATGCATATTTGACTGATTATGGTGTGGTCCGAGTCCTTTCCGGCAGGCAACACAGCTCCCTGGGATCAAGTCGAACGTCACCTCTGTGCCCTGACCTCACGTTCTGAAAGCTATCTTCCAAGTTGTTTATTGTTTTAAGGACTTGAACAGTGGCTCGTTAATGTGAAATCTTTTCCCGACAGTCATAGTCCATTAAAACTTGATAGTTTCCAGTCTACCAGTGAAAGGTTTTTAAAGTGATGTGGATGTGTTTGCCACTGCAGAAGAACTATATGTTTTAGGTCTGTTCCTCTGACAGGCTGGAGTTGACAATTGGTGTTGTCTCATGTAGTACCTTCTGTCCTCTAAACTTCTAAAATAAAAAGACTGTCCCACAGATTAGCATTTTATGACATTTAACTGTCAATATTTTTTAAACTGGGTTGCAGTGACAGGAGTAATCCTTTCTTGAATGAGTCGGTTCATGTAAGGTCAAACTATGAATTCAACTTATCAGATGTGTTCTGCTGTCTCATCGATTGTACTTATTCAACTGTTCTAAGCTGTCATAAGCTTCGCCACATAATTTTGATTCAGTGACAAATGTAAGTGCTACTTGTGCCAGGTGAAGTGCTGCTAGCCAGCTGTACGAATTTGATATATGGAGTGATTCCCACACTTATTTTAACTGCTTGGTTTGAAATAGTAGTCTGGTCTTTGGAAACGGGCTGTTTAAATTAGCCTTGTGATCTAACATTTTACAGAGGGTGACGGCAGCCGTTTAGTGGTTATTACAATAGAGAATAACTTTAACACACAGCTGAAGATCACAGGCACATGCTTGGTTATTTGTAATTGGCACTTGTGTGCTACACTAAGCCCAACCTTGCACGCAAACGTTTATGTAGTTCTAGGGTACCTCTTATTAGAACCCTTCTCTGTGCGCATTAAAATAGACCAAAATATAAGGCGTGGTGGGAGCAGATTCTTTTGTTTTATGGTTGTGTGCAGATAATTGCCCAACCTTTCCCCAGCTTCTTCTGTTAATTTAAAGTCTAATTCAGGCTGAAGTGACAAAACTGTATGTACTGTGCAGCTGTGTGTGTGTGTGTGTGCGCGCGTGTGTGTGTGTGTGTGTGTGTGTTTGAGAGAGAGAGATAGGCAGAGAGTGAGAGAGAAAGGTTGCCATCCCTGGAGCTGATGCAGAAGAGAGGGAAGAAAAGAAAATTTCAGTAACTAATGGGAGATTTTGCAGTGCATCTGGCAACAGCTGTAGACGCAAATATATGGCAAGGAAAAACAGAAATTGGTTATACTGTGTGGTAAAAAAAAAACATAATTTCCCTTTCTGCTTCATTTACACCAGTCTGTGTGTTTGTGCACAGAAACCACATTAAATGGCTTCATGAATCCAAATACTAGCAGATAAAAATCTATGTTGCACCAATTATTGTGTTAATTATTCTGCTAACATCTTTTAGCAGTTTTCATCACAACATAGCAATCCACAGCGCAAGGTATTAATTACAATGGATTAAGAGGATACATTTCCAATGACCTAATACAGTCTGGTGAAGATCCTACATTATAATTCACAACTGCTATATTGGTTGGACACACATACACACACTAAGAGCTATGAGCATGTAAAAGCACAGAAGAAAGCACAGCCAGCTCTCTTTTGAAATTCCATTACAGCAATTCCCAGTTGTTTCCCCTCTAACTTCTGTTTAAGTCCTATTTATCTCTCTGTGCCTCTCAGCTTGCCTTCTTCTGTACCAGGCCAACGGCTCTCCAAGGAGGACCATTCTCTCCCCATGAAAGCCATCTACTTATACTGAAGCTCAGGTCAGATAATTATAGCATCATCTTGTGAACAAAGTCGGCCAGACAATATTAATTCACAAAAAGATAGTCGTTGCTTAAAACCTTTTAATTAAGCCACAGTTCAAACGATTAAACCATATTTTGGCTTCTTTTACACATTCCTATGTGAGTTTTCTTCTGATTAGCTCATCAGAGTAGATGGCTTTGTTTTTATTTTTGTAAAGGTAAATCCTCCTCATGATTGGTGAGTAGGATTGATTTATAAATCTATCTAGGTTCCAACTTTTGCAAATCCTAATAAACTGAAGTGTTTTATACCTTTGGAGGTCCCTATGAATGATGAAGAGTGGCCATGGTGTTTTCCAGAACATAGTTTTATAGAATAAAGTTCCTCTAATTCTTTAAAGGATTTGCTGGTCCTCTCAGACACAGACAAATCCAGGGGAACAATTGTTTCTGAGGAGGCATACAAGAAGTTGGAAGACCAATACATGGTGATGGTATGTGTGAATATTCAAATAAATAAATCCCATGAATTTTCTGATAATCGCTGTGATCTGTTGTTTTTATTGGTACTGTTTCCTTCCGATTTTATTAGCAAATGCTAACGCCTGTCCTTGGTTGGGGTGTAACCACAGCAGATGCTGCTGAGCAACTCTCACTACCCTGAAGACTTTCTGCAGCATTTTGATTAACTGCTTCATTACTTGTGAGCTAACAGGCTCACAAGTAATATGCCATGCACACAGAAGTGTCAGGGCTCAGGCAGGGACTCGGGCGCGGACCACGGGAGCTTCGGGTTCCAAGCGTCTTTGACAGAATCGTGAGGCAGAATCGTTAATCGGAAAACGGGCAGGGTCGAAAACCGGAAGGCAGTCCGTGGACAGAGCGAGGATCGGGAAACGGGAGCAGGCAAGGTCGGGAACCGGACAGGCAGGCAATCAGGCGAACGAGACAAGGAGGCAGGCAAAAACGAGGTCTGGGGAAAAAGCAGGGTCAAAAAGCGAGAAACCGGCAGACAGAAGCAAAAAGCAAACGCGGAGGCGGAAAACACTGTGACGAACTAGCAACAGGACAGGGAAAAGCAGGGAAGATATAGGGCAGGGCAGACGAGGGAATGGGAAGCAGGTGTGCAGGCAATCAGGCGGGCGGAGACCGGGCGGGGAGCGGGGCAGGACCAAAACACAAGGAAAACAAAAGCACATGGCCAAAGGAAAAAACAAAAACACAACAGCTAAGGAGGCGGAGCACTGACAAGAAGTTTAAATCATTACAGCACATTGGAAAACCATTTTAACAGACTTTAATAATGATTAATAACCATATCAAACTAAAGGCTTGCCCTAAACAATACAATCCATCACTGATACGAAAATGAATACAGCATTGATCAGGGTTGCAATGTCCATGAATGTAAACATGAGGCTTACATTTCTTTCAGTGATATGGACTCTTCTCATTTGCACTAATTGACGAGGGCATCCTGCATCGTGAACATGCAGTACTGCAGGCCTGCCAGCTGCCATCTATAGCGTGCGCTGTCAGGAACACAAGAGGAGATGTTGTAATGAGTGTGGCAGAGCCTGTCCCAATGAAATGCAGCGCTAGAATGAGGCGGAGCGCTGTGTTTCCAGGCGGGAGCCAGACGAGCCAGACGGGATCGTGTGCGGAACACATGCTCTTGACGTCCCCCCCCCCCGGTCCAGACTTGGGAGCGCGCTGATCTCATCCCATCTGCGCTGCCTGGAGCGCCGTCTGGGAGATCCCGGCAATTACAGCCCGGGACCGGCGAGTGTCGAAATCCAAGATTATCCCATCTCAGCCCCTTGTTTATTCAGAATCAAGGCAACCAGCGGAGCTCAACCCGAGCAACACTCTCGACGTGCCCCTGAGCGGAATGGCAGTCGGTTGAACGCTCGGGTTACAAAGGCACCCCATTGCTTTGGGGCGGCAGTTAGGAGCAGGACTCGTAACGGAAAGGTTGTTGGTTTGATTCCCTGCTGGGGCACTGCTGCTGTATCCTTGGCCAGATAAATATCCATCAGTACAGCTAGATATTTACAATTGCCTCAGAAAATATCCAGCTATATAGATGGATAACATTGTAAAAAAACTGTAACTAACGTAAATCACTCTGGATAAGAGCGTGTGCTAATGCCAATAATGTAATAATACAATGTAACTTGTTCACACGCTTGGGGAGCATGCACCTCCGGATGTGTGCTCTGCGTCGGTGGATGTGTGATGATGAAGGACTCAGCATTTTGGTATGAGGCAGCAGGACGGGGTGGGAGTGGAGGGGTATTGTCATGGTCATCGCACTGATTTCACACATCTGGATATTAGTAAAAGACAGAGGAGCTGCTGTCAGTGAGCAAAGATCAGGGTCGCCGTCACGACAGCAGTGTTTTAGTTTCAGGTTAAAAAGCAAAACCGGTCGTCTGTATGCCTGTTTGTGTATGTGTGCATGCAGCCCACAACATTGTGCCCAAAACCCCTCTACCATTCGCCAGAACTAATAAGTTCTCTACCGCCATTGATTGTCCAAAAGCAGAAAGTAGGTGCCTAGGTGGGTGTGATATCAGCTGTCTCTTTTAGCAAATCCCACTGCTTTACAGTTTCTAGAGGAGTCCATTGCTTTAGACACATGGACATCTTTCATTTAGGGTCTCTGTAGTATATAAGGCTCAGTGTGGTTGAGCCAGTCAGGATAGACACTTAATGCTACTATAAATATTGGTTCCCTAGGACAGTTAGGGTGAAGGGAAGTCAAAGCCTCTTCCTTCAGCCCTTTTGTGGCTGTCCATATTATTAACCCTTAACAACAAGATGGTCACCAACTGTGACGTCAGTTCTCTCCAATTGGCTCATTTGGCAGCAGACCTAAGTTGCCATGCCACCTGTTCACCCATCCAAATCAAGAGCTTCAAGTGTTCTTGTGCAATTTCAGTAGGAAGAGGGTGACAACGTGGAGCCCCTGGTGTCTATAATTCACTGAAAATATTATATTACTTGGATACAGCAATTGGCAGTATGGAAACGCAGCAGCTCAGATAGAACAATCCAGATTACATAGGAAAAGTGATTCATTGTGTTGGAGATGGGAGTGTGTTTCTGCCTTCCAGGATAGCTGATATCTCTTTTGATAGTTGACTGGCCTTGCAGCATAGAACACTGTGTCCTTGAAGCACATTCAAGGGAGTTCTATGTCCACCACTATTCAAACACAACCACTGGAAAAAAACTTACATAAGTGAAAATAACACACACACTCAAAGAGGAAACACATAACCACAAGGATACACAGCATTGTGTGATTTTACAATCGTTATTTTTGTGGAATACATAGCAAGATTCACATAAAAAAGTGCAGCATCATCATTATGTGCTTTTGATGTTTTGTGAAGCAAATTAATCCTCCCTATGAGCATTGTTTGACTGTTTTTCTTTCATTTCCAGTGCTTGACATGAACGCTTTGTGCTTCACTGCCAGCTTGCAAAATGTCACACCCCCGTTCAAAATTCAGGAACTCCATCAAATGCAGGCATCAGGAACGTGATAATGGACAGTGGGAGCACACCATGCTCCGGTGTGCACACGTGTGTGTGAACAAGTGCGAGTTGGAGGGAACCCACCTGTCTCTATAGACACAGAGCTCACGAGGACATTCCTGCCAGCCACTGCCCGGTGTCAGATGGCGACTCCTAAACCCTCAAAACAGAGCTTTTGCCAGCATTTTTGTTTTGCCAGAGTTTGTTTGACGGACCACTAGGAAAGACTCTTCTCAGCTTCCCACTGCTTTTGACACCTACTTGGGACTTTGCTGAATCACCCCACAGCAGCTGAAATAGCCATTCACACATTCATTTATGGTCAGGGAGTGAATGGTTTGTTTACACTTTAATGTAATTATGATGGCTTAAAGTGCAGCTGGCATACTTTCTCAAAATGAAGAACTTCAGTCCAGAGTTTCTATACTTTATAGGGTTTCTATAGTCTTTGTGAAATCAGTTCATTTAATTTAAATTTATCTGCTTTAAAATTAGAATCCTTTCACATATGGCATTCAGATGAGCTGCTCAGATGTGGAAAAAATAGTTTGGTTCCATCTTGATTAAATGCTATCCATTTGTTTCCCACAGCTGTAATGTCCATGTTGAGCTACAGTTCCCAGTGCAAGTACGCTGTTTGCTTGTTTTGTTGAAAAATAGGTGGAACAAGCTCCAAAAACAGAACAATCACAACTAGGTCATGACTTTTTTATGTTGCAAGGTTGAGTTAAAGCCTGTGTACTCACTGATGAACTTCTGGAATTATACTGTGGTGTTCAAGTACAAATATATGTGTGTGCTATATTAACAGTTGAACAACATGAAAATAATTCTCATCACACTATTGAAGATTGTAGCAATCACCTATCGCTCAGGCCCACGCTGTTTCTAAGGCATTTTTTTTACAGGAACTCATCGGTACTGTGGAGCCAGAGAAGTGCGTTCCATGACAATGCCTTTTGTTTCCAGTGGAGTTTTTGGAGGATCTGAAATGCAACTCTCCACCTACCACAAGGAGCATTGACAAGTACCTCCTGCCCAGAATATGACTGCAACAGAACTCATTTGCAAACCCATCTGATGTGACAGGGCTATGATCTGAGTGCTTTCCAATCGCTCTCCTTTCTCATTAGCGCAGGCATCTGCATTCAGAGTGCAAGAAATTCAAATTCGAATGATGAATTTGAAAGTACTTGTTTATACATCATACTTGATATTTAACTACTTCATCAATGGCTATCAAAACCATGTTGATTCGCTTCACAACAGTCAAAAGTGATGTTGTAGTGGGGTGTAACAAGTGGGACTGGGAGTTCCCTAACACGTCTCCTATATGTGTGGTCAGTCAGGTCCAATTCACGCTGAGGCCAGCTTTCCCAAAGGCAAACATCTGGAAACTCTGAATACCGCATACATAATGTTCATGTTCAATCCACCGTAAAACATGACCACCTTTAAGCACGGCTATTAAAAAACAGAGAGCCCTGCGGGGTGGGCCTGTCTCTCCTCTAGGTAATGGTCTGGTTGTTGTGCGTTCACACAGCAAGGATTGTGGAAGCGTGATGTTACTCCCTTAGTAACGGCCATAAACCTGGGCGTGTATGGGTAAAACCTCTGTTATGTGTTCAGGTCAGTTGTAAAAGCTAAAACTATAATGCATGTTGCCAGTTTGTTTGGTTTGTTTCCATAGGAATGATGTGATTATTTCGGATAGCATTTAACTTGGGAAACACATGCTTTTTTCCAGACATGATTGTCTGCAGACAGAAAGGATAACGGAGCAAGCTGCTCTGAGAAAAGATGACAGAGAAAAGATGGAATTACTTTAGCCTCATTCCCATGAATGGGAGAGATGTATCACAATGGAAAACATTCTTACTTCCAATACACAAAAAATACTCCTGCAGTCCATCTGGACTAGAATCTACACGGGTACTTGTCTCCTCAAAGACCTGATTCATGCACTGTATTCTGCAGAAAATCTAGTTGCGGTCCTACAATGTGCAAAAATAGTTGATTTCGTGACTGTTTCAAATATAATGACACATAACAATGGATGTCCATGGCTCTGATCATCATAAACAAACATGTGTTTGACAAAGCATTGCGATTCCAATTTTTTTGTTGTAGCGCCCCATGTTCCTATTTAAATGGCTTATGGCATGAATGGTTATACAAGTAATGTTTTTCTATGGGAATTAAAATCACTGGTGATGATTTTAATGAGTTCAGTGAAGGTTCTGTTTTAATGAGTTCTCAATGTGAATGTCATTTCTTTAATCATATTGAATAAAGTGGCAAATTCAGATGGATAAATTAAAAATCAGTACCTGACTACTGTATTCGTATTCAGGCGTTAATTTAACCACTGAAGACCATAATAAATTCAAAATAATAAAATCCATATTAATGCCAGTTTTTCACTGTTTAAACAGCTTAGCTCTGCTCTGTTGTATTTAATATAACATTGAAGATTCTGACTTGATGATAGAATGTATCAGAATGGAAGGCAGAAAAAAGGCTTACATTTTCAACTGAGCATAAAATAAAGTTACCTTCCTTGGCTGTCACTCAAAAAATTTATACACAAAGTGATTCTAATAACAATGTGCACATTGTTTTTATTTTTGGAAGTATGACACCTTATGCATTTGTTTTACCTCCAAAGTAATCAGTAACAGTAATCCAGTATGCTGGGAATGCTGTAAAGAACTGAGGATCAATGTGTAGCAACAAGCTGTGGTATTAATCACAGTACTAAACATTTTTTCCAGTATCAGCAGCCAGCCACAATAGAAGTTCTCCTTAATATTGAGTAGAAAATGTATGCAAATAGAATTTTTTGTTTGTTTTCAGATAAAACACTTTAAATTGCTTTTAAAATTGAGCGAGAAATGAAAAAAAAAATCAAACTCGTGTAAATCTGCTATGCATTGCTTGAGATAATGTACATTGCATTCAATCTAGGCATAGGTTCACAGTAAACGTTAGATCCAAGACTTCCCAAATCAGCCTGGATCTCATGGCCTGTGTTAATGTTTTCACTGCTGTGAATTTACAGTACAGTGAGTGTTATTTTTTGAAAGACAGCAGCATGAAACCCTTGTGTACTGTTTAAATACAGCCATTTTACAGACTCCTACTCTTAAAGTTCTGAAAGAATATTAAATAACAAGTATGGTTGTGTGTACATTTGTGAAACTGGTATGTAAACCGCCAGGGTTATAGGCACTTTGACCGGATGTGGTTAAAGGGATGTGTAAGACCCGTCCAAACAAAAGTAAGTTGTCCACATAAAACTGCTGCTGAAGAGTATTACGTCACTACTATCCAGATGAAGAGTGTTACATTAGTGTGACAAATGGTAAACTAGCCCAGATGAACACAGACAGTCACTGATTATACACAGTTCAAAACAGGAAACCGGGATGCAGTCTGAGAAAGATGAAAAAAATGTAGACATCTGTGTGGAGAGACTCACTTGTGGGCAGTATGAGACATAATGGAGAATACCCAGAATACACTTGCCTTAGAGAATCACATCTGAAATGAACCTTGTAAATGAACAGAATAAATTAACGGTGCAGAGCAAAGGCAAAGGCAAACTAGCAGCAGTGGAGAGTTTAATTCTGTAGGGGAAACAGTAAAGCAGCACTTTTGAAGCTAATGTACTAATGACACTGGGATGCAGTTTTAGAATAGTCAAACACTCCTTTGAAAACACTAGTCTTCCAAGATGCTACTTGGTTAAAAGTTGTTTTAATATACTTTGTTGTGTTTCCATTTTTATTTGCTACTTTCTACTTTTAAAAGGCTGTCACGAATTGTATTTTTGAAGCATTTGAATGAAAAAGCATTGAAACATTTTCACAGGACCACTTAATAAAAATGAAAAAAAAAAAAAAACACAGACATCTCATGTCTATTTCAATTTCAATTTTAACGAAGAATACAAAATTCATTTTTGGTCTTGATGGTGATGTTTTATGACTAGTCCTGAATCACTGAACTCAGAAAACACAGAGACGCTTCATATTAAAGCAAATGTTATCATAATTTTTAGTAAACTCTATAACTTTTTAACTTTATCACTAAAGTAAATGAAAAGTTTATTTCGCCCCAGAGGCAAATTTTGCATTGGCAGTTTCCTGTGTCCTTTGTCTATCTGCAGTGAGGGTGCTGTAGTGACTCATTCTGTAAAGAAACACCCGATGCACAAGGAGCAGGGTGAAATCAATATGTAATTATCCAGCACATCTTCCCTGTGAGATCAGGGTGGTTTTTTTTTAACATTTTGCTGTCAAAAAAAGAAAAAAATGTTGATATGACAAATTCAAAAGAGCTGCCATGGCGTTTGCAAAGCATGCAGGCAACTGAATATTTAATGAGGTGATGGGCAATTTTGTGATAAAATTTTAAACAGGTCATATTATTTTGATTGGATGAGTTCCTCCTCTGGAATAATTTACTACCGGTGCATCTAAGGAGGTGAAATGAGATTTTTAATGGGATTGTAAATTATCATTCAGCAATCGGGGGCTATAAACAAATTACATTTAAATGAGGTGACATCTGGTGCTTTTCTCGGCTGAGAGGCAAGCCGGACACCTGCGCCAGGGGTCGGCCTCGTGCTAATGAGGGGGATGTCACCTTCAGAGTCCAGGTTCACGTGTCTGTTACAGGTCAGATCGAGATAGTTCATCCCTCATACCCAAAGCGGGGAGCGAGCTCATCACTGCCAAGGTTGCAGTCAAGGGCTGAGGAACATTTGAAAGCAGATGTTGCAATATTTAAAAGCTGGCTCCGCTAACTACCCTGGTGATGCGCGCCCTGTCACAGAGAGCAGGTCTCCACTCAGACCTCTCCGTCTGCTTCTTCTCTTCATTATCTCAGAAGGCATATGGATGCCTACGCATCTCATTTTGAAAAACGAATCACTCATGAATGGCAAAAAATAGCAAAGCCTTCCTCTGTCCAAGCTGACAGCAATGTTTTTATTTCCTGTCTGCAGTGAGACAGCATGTGTCTTATCACTTTAGATGAGCGACCAGCTGGAGGAAAAGGCCACTGAAGCTGAAGCGCAGTTCTCACGGCAGTGAAAACACTCACACATAAGTGATCCCCCCCCCCACTAATTTTCTTGGTGGGAACGTGACGTGAGAAAAACAACAAACTGGGAAGTCTGTGGCCTTGACCACATCAGGCCAATCGCAGCCACTGATTATTGTTTTAAGATAAAGGAAAGGGAACTCTAGATGTTTGATTAAGTTATCATCCTGGTCCGAACGCTGTGTGATTGCATGGCGTCCAACTCTTCATGCTTCCTGTTTCACAAATTTGTCTTACATGAATATTGTTGCATGATTGCATTGGTGCTTCCCACTTGAACAAGGAAAATTCATCTGAAGAATTATTGCTCAAAACAGGTGTCATTAAACCGTTATAGAAATTGTAGTGGTTCTGTATGAAACTGCAACAGAACTGCACTTGTTAGCTGTAATAAACATTTTTTCAGCAGCCCTCCGTTCCTCTCGCCCATCTCTCCTCTTAAGGGAATGTTCCCAGATGTTTTGGAATGTTATGCAGGACACGTGAAACCAAGGTTTGCTCTGCCCAACAATCCCCTCCTATCTAGCAAAACCCATGCAGCATGGCTTAAAATAAATAAATATAACTCATCCCCTTCCAATCCTGTAAAATTAACTTTTATGAAAGGCCTACTGAGCACCTCCTTTCTTTACAAGTTAATTAAAATTCATTTGCTCCTAGAAAACCTTTAACAAAATTCTCTTGTCCAGGTATTAAGTGAATTAAAAGCTGGAGCAGAAATCTGTTAAACACAATTACATAATTCTTGTTCTTGTTTTATGCAGTTTTAAAAAAGTGACACCAGCTCTATTGTATACCTATACTTACAAACCAATACTCCAAATTATAAACAGGAAATACTGAAAGCACAGACTGTATAATATTCCTTGTTTGTTACTGTGCTACGCTGAGGTCAAGTCAATTCATGGCTGTTTGAATTGAATCACCTTTAAACACCCACAATGTCACAGAATTACTGTACAGCAGCAAATCTTGAGTGGACTATTTTAATCCAGCAAAAATAGTGCACAGCACAAGCTTCGTCAGAAGTACCTGTTGTGGCGGGAGGCTCATAATGGGATCCACTGTGACTAAATTGAGGCTTGAGGCATGACATCCATGCTTTATTTACAGTGCACAATGCCAGAGTTAGCCCATGAGGCCCACTGTAGAGGACGGGGGGATAAAGCCAGCCTTGCCTTTTAAGTTCCTTGCGTGACCGCTTGCGTGACAGTCTCTCAATATCACCCTAAAGGGATACTGTAGGTAAAAGACAATCAGGTGAAGACTGGTAGAGCCCTGATGATCTTAAGACTATTAAGACTCAAGACTATTAAACCAGGCTGGCAGGGGAATGGAATGTTTTCATTTGTAAAGAAGGATCTGCCACAGCACCCAATATCATTGACAGACAAAGGCGATATGGATACTGTATCAGTGGTGGCCCATGTGCAAGCAACAGTGGGGCCAGAGAATTTATTTTTAAATGCATAACTGTTTGTTTTAACCATCTTTGTGTGATTTTAGTAAAGACCACCTACAAGTAGCTGATTCCTTTTTTTTGCTTAATTGCACTGTAGCACATACATATAGGCTAATGTTGCAAATTTGTAATCTGAAGGAGTCTGACTGGAGTTCAGGCTTTGATTCTGACCAGGGAATGCAAGATGGGAAGGTTCTGACTGTTCATGGAACCAATCAAATTCCAGAATTCGATAATAAGTATCGTATTTGACTTCATGTGTGTTTCTATACCACACAATTGAAATATTTGACATTTTACATGACATAGTACTTTTTATTGTCAAACCTGGAAGGTGTTGCAAAAGTTTATATACTCCCATACAACAAAGAATGCTGTGTGACATTCTTCAAGGTTCATAGAGTTCCCTTTTGTCCACTGGATCTAATGTTGAGTGTTCCACAAACAGACAGTTGTGGAGTAAGCAGGGTCAGTCGACAAAGAAAGGGACAAGGTAATGTTTATGTGTGAACTGTACTTGTTAATGTCACTTGTTGACCAGTAGAACAAAAATATTTGTTTTTCCCACAGGAATGGGTCACTTGTTGTTACACTGTTGGTAACAGCTGCAAAGTTGTTGCACAGCAAATGATGTGTAAGACAAGAAAGCACTTACATTTCAAAGACAATGTAGAGTTCTATCATCAATCTGACATGTTGATACCAAGGGTAAAGAACAAAGCAAAAAAAATTATAAAGTGCATGTACATGATCTACTGTACAGGTGCTTGGTTTTTCCTTTATGTATATTTGCCAGCATTACCTTTCCGATCCAGTGAGCAAATTACAGCGGAGGACATAAGGACTCGAAGCCACAGTTGTTGTAATGATTTTATTTCTTGATCAGGAGAAAGCAGTTGTAGAGCAATATTCAACAGTGGAAGAGACAGTGGCTGGTTCCAGGGAGCAGGGAGCTGAATGCAGTTTTAATGCGCCATGTCCGGTGCTGCGATACCTGAAGTGACGTCTTCATTCATTTGGGGTGACCTGTCGTCACTTCCAGCATGCGGGGACCGTGATGACAGGCCTTCGGTTGGAAGAAAAGGGTGCTGAGCACTCATGACAGATTACTCCGGTGTGGACACTATAAGACTTCTACATGTATTTTTCCCTCTAACATTCAATGTAATAAACTGTAGGGGCTCCCTCCCACAGAGCCCTATATTTCCGTGTGCTCTTCATGAACAGAAGGTAAAAATGGGACATCTGCCACAGTGTGGATCATTAGAGTTCCAGACAATCTCATCAGTAGGCTGAATACAAATCACTCCACATAATTTGTTAAAGGGATACCGATTGGAAAATTAAAACATACAAAGAAACATATTTGCTTTTACTCTCACCAGGAGAAACATGATTCCCATAACGTGCTTTTCTTCACAAAGGACTTAATCCAGAAAGCTGCCAAGACACTAAAATTCATGATGGCGTGAAAACAACCGTACAATGTGAGTCATCGAGACCAATGTTGAAAGGCCCTGCCTTGGATAACAGCTGAATGTGGTACGGTGTGGTGTGAATGGTAATGAGTAGCTATGTTTACTTGGAATTCCGTGTTCAAGTTTTTTGGCTCCATCCCTGGTGCTCTATGGTCAGTACGGTGTGAAAACAGATTAAAAATAGTGAGGACAACATGTGAAGGAATGACTCCAGGGGAGAAGAAAAACTACAGCCTAGAAAATAGGGGAAAACTATGTATAGATGAAATCTCTATTTTTTTCATCCTACCATCATACAAACACATATGAGAAAATATATTTATCAATGAAGTTTTTTTATGAATCATACTTCTTCTGGTAATAGTGTATACGTATTAATCCTTAAAAGCCTTATCTCCTATCATTCAGATCAGTCTCCTTTATTTTCAGATCAGTTGCGGTCATGCTTGCTGAAATGATAAAGCCAGTGCTCCCTGCAGTTCCCAAACTATAACCCTAACCATACGTCCTTGCTCCTCCTAAATGATCTCGGGTCCTACTCATGGCCAGTTGCTCCCACTGACATGAGAGGTTAAACAGCCTGCAGTCCATGAGAATAACAGATCATGTTTTTTGGCAGCATTTTTGTTTGGCAGTATTTTCATACCTGACGAAGAACAAAATGATTTTGAATTCTGTTATGTAGCCCTCTTTAGCACAGACACACACAAGAATATAAGCAGTGTGATGGCATTCCTTTCACTCTTTCAATAATCCCAACAGTTTCACAAAACAGGTAAACA
Organism: Megalops cyprinoides; assembly: GCF_013368585.1. Taxonomy (NCBI): domain Eukaryota; kingdom Metazoa; phylum Chordata; class Actinopteri; order Elopiformes; family Megalopidae; genus Megalops; species Megalops cyprinoides. The sequence continues at coordinate 15,259,087 of NC_050587.1, read as the reverse complement.
GAACAGATTATGTATAACCCATAGCAACAGGACAGAGCAACAGCTGAACAAGGAAAATCTCTTGTAGAAATTTCTATCAACGAAATTGTACTATTTGTGTCAATGAGGTTATGACATGCAATTGAAAGAGTAGTGGATCTCTGCTTTTCATCTTGTCTCCTCTTTAATTCCTTATGCAAACAATACAGCTGGCCAGTTTTGCGGGAGCCCTATCTGTTTCCAGTATATCTGACCAATCTGCCATTTCTGCATCCCAGGCTGGCTTGGAATGTTGGTGCCTCGTGACGGAAGTCAGGTGGATTGGGGCGAAAGCTGTAATGACACATCCAGCCACGGCCTTTTCCGGTTCAGTTCCACTGGAGATTAGATTATAGTGTCGGAGTGTTCTGCACCATGCACTCACAACCTTGAGGAAGCAGCAATAACTCACAAACCCAGTGGTAAAGGTATCTGTATTATTTTCATACAAAGCTTTTTTATACTTAGCTTTAGTGTGATGATGTAGCTATGGCCATTGACTGATTTTACCTGTTTTTTTTTTTACATCACAAGATGGTTTTATCTAACGAGTTCCCTCATTTCTGTTAATTAACTTTTAAAATGATAGTGGACACTGGATCCAATATGAGGCATCCTGTTTATGGATGAAAATAAATTTTAAAAAGTGATCCCTTTCACCTTGTAGCCTGTCACCTTTAGCATTATTCGTGATAATTTATACATTTTCTATGTTGAACCTTCACTACAGGTGCATGGCACTTTTCAATCTCCAAACTCCACCCCTGAAGTCTGAAGTACAGTATCTCTTTGTAATCTGTGGAAATTAACTTCTTGCAGGTGTAGGGATGTATATGAATAACTGAGACCACAAAGTTTAATAAGATGACTTGGCCTCACTTATATTAAAAGTTACTAAGTGACATACATGAGGAGGTTCAGATGTTGGAAAAGAATGAAGTCATGAGCAAAAGAAGCCATTGAGGTGAAACACACCTGTATCAATTGGTTCTGGTAACCAGGCAACAAGAGCATGGAAAGTTTTAAAATGCCACACAATGAACATTTAATTTATTATATGTACAATACACTAGTGAGTGAATGTGTCCTTGGATGTAAAGTTATTCTAGATTTTTAACTAAACTCGGCAGGTATTGCGTCATGTCACAAATGACCAGTAATTTTATATTTTTGTCATCATTGTCATATTTTGTTATATTTGTAATGGTTTATTTTGTACATCAGTACATAGTTATTAATTAATTTAGTTTATTTAATCTATCTGTATAGTTATTAATTAATTTAGTTTATTTAATCTATCTGTATATTTATTTATTTAGTTTATCTGTAACCCCTCAGTGTGATGAGAGACCAGGGGCTGACTTGGGTCATTGGTGTAAGTCGCTTAGATAGTTTGACTGTACAAAGAATGGATTATTGAAATATATATCGATTTTGGATTAAGGCTTAATGGTTCCTTTACACCATTGCATTAATGGATCAAGGTTACCTAGATAAGGTTTTGAATTAGTACCATAACATATAAAGCAGAAATTCTGTTAGATTAAGCACCCCACAAAATGCCAATATATGGGCTGTGGGGGTGGGGGTGGCTAAGTAATCACCATTAGTGGCTGTGACCCACACTCTGTCAGGCTGCTGGATTTTGAACAAGGGGACTACACTGCAAAACTGCAATGAATGATGTGCCTTAACAGCATGTGCAGAGGTAAATAGAGTAATTGGTCATGCTCAAGCCATTTGCATTTCAGCAAACACTAACAACTCTCAGAATATTCAAGAGAGAAAAAAAACAGCCTCTGCCTTTCAAAACATAAATATATAATCACCAAAGTGAGAAAATTATGTCACAAGGTTTACTTCTGCGTTGCCACGGTTATCTGCTTTTAATGTGTAAATTTTCATGAGAGCTTTGAAGTCATGCCCATAATATGTTTTTAGCACAAGCCCTGTCCTTGTAATGGTAATTATAGTACTCTGTTTGCCTCTTACAATTCCAGAGCTCCTGGGGACTATTACCAGGGCGTATCCATTTGATTTTGCTGTTTAAGAGGATAGCCCAACAGTTTAATGGAAGGAAAACGGGAGCTGTTTTTTGATTTTTTGAAAAACACAGGACACATGTGAAAATGTTAACTGTCTTCAGTGGCTGCTTTTGATCAGTGCATTTGATACCAAACATCTAAGGTACACGCTCATGTTTGTTGGAATGGTTTTCCTTGTACTAGACTTGTTAAGGGCTGAGTTTCTAATTATGTTGAAAGGCAAGTTTCGCAGCTGAGAGCTGACTTTTTTCGCTTCAGCTACTGTGCGGGTATGATCACAGAGAATTGCTGACTGGATCGTAATGAAGTAATCTAGCCTGTATCATAGCCAATTGTTGTGTAGGCTATAAATTGTCCAGCTGGTCAAGGATGGTATGATGGTAATTGCAAATTAATTTCATTATACATAGCACATTGTATGAGAAAACAAATAATCACAGACTGCACATGGTGCATGAACACAACTGAAAACATCTCTTTTTGTAATCATTTTGAATTATGGTACCATCCATTTTTCGCCATGTGTAGATTGTGCTTTCTCTCTTTATGTTCACCCCCTCACTTACGGTGTGAGCCATTCAAGTAACTGACTTAAACTGAGCCAATACTGCTAAACCTAAATACAGGCACACAGCTTGCCTAAAGATTGTGCCCTGCAAAAGACAGTAAAGAAGAGGTATGTAGGGTAAGACTTTTCAGACAGAGCATGTTTAGTAAACCCATTCATGGTGTGTTTGGGACCCAGGGAGGTGGAGAGAGTTTGAATAAAGAGGAAAGGGAGAGGGGCTACTGCAGACCCCCTCTCGGCCCTTACCTCCATTCCTTGGCCTCTCTTTTCAGACAGAGGAGAGCAACAGCTGGCTTGCAGCGATAAGACTTCTCTTCACTCACTGACAAACAAATTAGCTTCACACACACAGCCCTGATTCAGGGCTAAGACAGAGATAAAACCACCGTCCTGCACAGGAGTGAATCTCACTGTCTGTATTGAACTCTCAGACAGATTAGATAAAGATTTATTAACCTTACACAGAAAAAACAGTCATTCTCAAACCATATAGCTCTCTGCTCTGGTGTGCCGGTAATGTCTGAATAGAAACAGATGCAAATAAAACAAGCCCCTCCTCTTGAACCTGGCAGGATGTTTCTGTATGCTCAGACCAGAGAGGGGAAATCCATTGAATTCTTTCACTGTGGTGTGACTCAACTGAGAAACAATTTAATCTTAGCACTCTTTAATATCTGATTTGACTGCCCTGTGGAAAGATAATATCTCTGATTGCATGCCTGTGTCATGGGAACAAATGCTTGTTGACAAGTGAAGACTCAGGTTTCTGTGTGTTACAAAATGTTTTAATGCTGCTTCTTTGTAATGGACCAAGAAAATCCATTTTTTGACATAACACTAGAACCATAGACATATTCCTTATGCCTAACAAATAAATTTAAGTGTTTAATTACCTACTCAACAATAAACATTTTGTCACTATATGAATTTTGAAGGATGTTGTTTGAACCAATGGTCTATATTCACATTTCCCTGCTTAAATTCAGAGAGGATTTCCATGATTAAATAAGTAAGCTGAGTAAACCGTCCAGGTAACCCATGAAAAAACAAACCAGTTTTATCTGCCTTGTGCATTGGTGTCACATTGGACAAAGGAGTAGCTTTGAAATGATGTCATGACCTTTTACTCAGAGAGAATAGAAAACATAAAGTTGTTAAGCATTATAATCTTTGCTTTGTGCATTATGAGGCGTGTACACAGGTGATCTTAGGCTTGTATGAGGAATGCCAACTATTCTCTGCAGAAACCATTGATGGAATCCTGCCTTTTCACACACCCAACCATTGACAGTTTCTGAGCTCAGAACAAAATTAATTGTTTAGGGCCTGCTGTACATACCATAATCAACAATAGTATGTCTTATGCCTTATGTAGTTTTAGCATCAGGAAAATGGAATGTCACCAGCTAAGCCTTTTCCTGCTGCAGGACATAAGCCAGATAATAATTAAAGGAACAAAAGATGGACCTACCTACCATTAGGTACATGCTTTACACATAAGCAGCTGAAACTCACGGAAACATTTTCATATCGCAGTTTGCTAAATCAAACAGGTTGATTACAAACGAAGTTATGACTTTCTTTGATTACCTTTTTCATCTGTTTTCCCTTACTGCATTGACACTGATTTTATTTTCTACATGAAAAGATGGTGGACAACTGGTGGACAAATTTTTTTGTCAAACGTTATTAAAGCTCAACAAGAACTTTCCAAAGTTCAACAATTTAATATGAGAGTCATTGACTTAATATTCAAGGACTGTTGGATACAACAAAACAAGAGTAAGATGTTGGATCCAAACACCTGATTCGTGCAGCCTGTCTCTTGGAGCTATGACGGCTTATGGTACATGCTGCGCAGTATGCAAATTACCTGACTGGGAACCAAGTGCACAACAGAGGGCACAGCTCAAAGTTACCGCCATTCGTCTTACATGCTGGAGAACTGCCTCTCAGCTGAGTAAACGCCTCACTTGCAATGAAAATATGGAGCTGGGTTAGTCTCATGTCATTTGTTAATGTCCAATTATGTTTTTGGTTTCTCAAATCCATTTGAAAACATTTCAACATTTCAATCCTCCTTTAAACAACTAAGAAAACCATTTTCTGTTTAGTTAATTGCATCTAGCTTGCAGGTTTTTAAAGGCTGTAGATTTCTCTGGTTAAATTATTGAGTTAACAACCAGGATGTGTCCATTTAAAACTAAAACAATTATTTGATTAGTAAAATGCTGCAGATGTCCCTGTTTCCATGCCTCATTTTTTGAACAAGGCAATGTGATGCTGGACCAGATGCTGATTTCCTGCTCAAGGCAAATCAATCTTATTTAAGAAGATTTTATTAAATACAAATGGCTGAAATACTGTAGACTGTTTAATATTGTGTGAGGATGGTTTCTGCAGTTTTTTGCTGATGTTTTCCGGTCTGTGGTCTAGTAGTTTAGTAAATTTAACATCAAACTTATGGAGATATTTAACACTTTTATGGACATTGACAATTGTAGTTTTGTCAATATAGTTTTCTTTTCCTCTCTAAGTAATATATGCCAAGTCAGACAAGATTTTTGACCTAAAATGTAAATATTTGGACATGCTATCCAAAATCATTTAAAGTGAATCCACCACCCTACAAGTAATATATATTGTTCTGTCCTTGTTCATAAAGTCTTTATGACATGCCCATGAGTACCTTTTCACTTTTATTTCAAAGTAATATGTATGTGTGTGTTCTTCTATTCTCTGTTTTTTTTCCATTTCATTTCCATTTTCATGTTACAATTCTGTTACATGTTGCTCACACAGGACATTTATCAGACAAAGTTACTCTGGCAAAAAATGATGGAATAACTGGACTCTGCAAAAGGGTGGCCCCTGCCTTCATTTACCTTCAGTGCCTTTTGTGTAAATCAGCCAGTGGGAATTCCCACATACACAATTTAGTTTAAGCAGGAATTTAATATGATATAGCGCTTTTGCATCTTCTGCCAGAATAATATCAGTCATAATGCTGCCTTCTTAATAAAGCCTCGTAAGCCTTCCAGGATCAGGGACAATTAGATTAGGCCTAGTTAAGACATCCTTATTCTGTAAATTGTTGGGTATGCACTATAGATTTTAGAGGGGCTTGTGTCAGGCGAGGTCACCAAGAGAAGCCAGCATGTCCAGGACAGGCAGACCTTTGTGAATCCTTTTCAGAGCTTTTTCAATTTTGCTGTCAATGCCTATTATCTCCTGCATAATGTGCTATTAAATGCAATTATTCATATAAGGAAACTGTCTATCAAAGGCTATATTCTTTTAGTCGATTCCTACACAAACACGGACTGTTGCCTTCTTTTTTTCCATGAAGTGAAGTCCATTATATTAAATGTCATCCCAAAACCCTGAAAGAATTTTATCTCATCAAATCTCGAAAGAAAAAAGAGAACAGAACAGGAAGTATTCTTTTCCTGGACTCCTCGAGTTGTCTCTGAATTCACTTTGCCATGTTTTCATTCACTCTGAAGGTTACATATGGAGATGAAATTATCTTATCAAATAAACTCAGCAGATTGAAATTCCTCTCCTTGCTTCCTGCCAGAAACAGAATCCAAGGTTTCCGTCACCCTGGTTTTGTACATTGGGGAGGTGCTTATCTGCCTGTTTTGCTTAACTTTTTTTTTTGCCTTGCTTTTTGCTTGATTTTGCTTTGTCTGTAAAGTGAAAAAGATGGTAAGGGAGTGACAGCAGGAATTCAGTGAAATGTTTGCACAAAATAGGTTTATGCCTCATTTTGTCTTTGAAAAGACATTGCTGACTGAAGTCTGTTTACTTCTTTTCACACAGACTGCACAGAAACATGTTGTGAGGCCAAGGAAGACAATATCTTTCATGCCATGAAATTGTGTTATTTAATATATGTGTGTGTGTGTGTGCGCGCTCATATAAAACATATATGTATACACATATATATGCTTCAAGGTGATTCAAAGTTACCAGCAGAAAGTGAAAACATCTTGGAATTCAGTCCTGCTGGGAGCATGCATCAAGGGACACATGCTGTCCACATCAGTGCAAGTTGATGAAGCACTGGTGAAGCCTCCATGCTCGTTGGTGAATTTTCTGTTATTAATAACAAGGGATTTTTGTTCATACGCATATGAACCGCCTAAAATTTGTGATAATTCAGACAGTTCCTTTTTGCAAAACCTTTTCATTAGCAATTCAGTTGGTAATATCCAGAGGAGTGGTCAGGCTATAACAGACCATGAGCCAAACTTTTGTCATAAGCTCTGCAAAGGACCACATATATACAAGATGAAGGATTTTGTGAAATTAATTTTTTGGAGGAAGAGTTTGTACAATTTAATACTGAGAATGACATTGTTAATTTAACCCCTAGAACCTGAAAGCTGCAAATTGCAGCCATATGAGCTTACCTCATTCTCTGCTGAATAAGTTCATTTTTCCACAAACTTCCCACTTGTTTTGCTGTACACAGGAGGCTTGTCACTTTCAATGTGTCATTTGTAAATGCCAAATTGGCCTCACAATAGCTGGGCAAAGTCTGCCAATATTTTTCCATCACCAACAGTTCTCTTGTGTACTTCAAATTGAACAAAATGCAGAATCGCACTTTCCTTTCTTAACTATGCTTTTATGCTTTTAGCAGACGTCCTGCAGATCTGTTGTTGTGAGTTCATAGTGTCATCAGAATGGTTCCTTCTTTTGAAAGGGAATAATGTAGGTAGGTTTCAAGAAATCATACTATGCATGGTCCTGCAGGTTTCACATTTCCCCCTGTAAGCAATACCCAGTGTGACAATAGTATGGTCCACTAAGTGCAGATTCTTTTGAATTATTTCAATTTAATATTGAGTAGAGTATTACTGAGGAAATGCATTCTTTCATTCAAGTATGAGAGTGTGAAAGGAGTCATTTGGTCCAAGTCTATTTGAAATATACCTCAAATGAAAACAAAGCTTACAATAGCTTTGCCTTCCCCTTCCAAGGCAAAGCTGTTGTACTCACTCACGTCCATATGATGACTGTGAGTGCACACTATTAGCAAGTGCTCCATAGTCTTGTCCATACTTTGAGACCGCTGGACTAATACAGTTTGTGAGTTTGGTGACTTCTGTGGAGGAAAAGGGTTGCAAATAAATGCAGCTACCTCTTCCAAAATGTCAAACTCCTAAAAACATCATCTGACCTCTGATGCCAATTTGTCCAGGTGGGGACAGAAATGCTCAGGGTGAAAAGCAACGTTGCCTCTGATTATTTTTGACTTGTTCTCAAGGTCTGGGAAGTGAGCCAGCCTCTCTTTCTTTAGCTGGGAGGTCTAGACACCTATTTTGGCTTTGAATGCATTCACAGCACTCAACGTGTGTGACAGGTCCCAGGAGCTCGTATTTAGACCCATTCAGCTTGGCTATTAGATTGGGAAGAAAGGCCAAATCCAAGACCCAGACATCACTAGATAGTTCCTCAAGCTTCTCATTTGTGGACATCAGAAATGACCTGGTTACATGGTACTTTACCATGACGTAACCATCTTACAGCCATGTGAAGTATCAAATCATCACAGGCAGCATCGGTCTCGCCTAATAATGGATGAGGTCAGTAGAGTAGTGAGTAGATGAGTAGGTCACTCGCTTGTTTGAAATGTGTCAGTTTCCCCTTTTGCCTTTGTGTCTCAAACAACTGTAGTTTGTTCATGAACGCGAGTTCACCCTGCACCAGATTGGAGAGTAATTTCAGTTTCCCTGGTAAATTAGATTGGTAAAAATGGTGCATCATGTCCACCATGAAAGGCTAAATCCAAAACCCATTGAGGGTCTGACATACACTATCTCAAGACAATGTATGTATTTCTTCTCCAGGAACAGTTCAACAGCATCCAACAGCTTTAAAAAACACAACATCAATTTCCCTCTTGGGAGCCACCACAGAGTACAATGCAGCAGCAGGTCATTGGGTGGATCCCTCCTAGGCTCATCAATGATATGTTGTGTTGTATTGTACCTCACTTGTAAGTCGCTTTGGATAAAAGCATCTGCCAAATGAATAATGTAAATGTAATCTTTGGACTGTCTATAATGAGGTGCATTTGTGTGGATGAAATTGATGAATTCTAGTATGGGCTTCATGACGTGTTCAAAAATCACATCATGTTCTCAAGTTGAATGAGGCCTTGGTTGATGTTAAACTGATTACAGTTGGAATGCCACTTCAGATCTGAAGACTTGGCCATCTTCAATTAGGTCTAGAATATCAGCCACAAGGGTCTGTTTTCATCCACATATTTTGTCTTAACTTTATATTTCCCTTATCCATCTTTGTAGATACAGATGAGCCTGAGGTAGTTATTAAGGGGTAGCTATGTTTGCTCCTTCAAGTGCAAATGCAGGGTCCTTCTTTAGCTTAATTACCTGAATTATGATTGGCTCTGTTGAATAAAAGTTAACCTGGCATATTGACCTATTCCATTGATTGGCTGCTTTGAATTAACAGTAGGTTACCAATCTACTCAGCATATCTGAAAATACTGTAGCCTACACTTGTTGTGAGAATCATCAGAGTTGCATGTGACCTCAGACCCATGTGTTAGCCATCCTTTATCTAATCACAACATCGGGACACTAGGCATGCAACTGGGAGCTAGGCAAAGCTATGCTCCAATTCCGACACAGAAGATGAATTAGAGACAATAGGCCTCCATTATTATAAAACTGTTATGCAGCGGCAAATTACACATGAGTACAGGGTCTATTCAGAGCAATTTGCATAAGGCATCAATCAAGGCAGATATGGCCCATTAAAACTGGCAGACATGCTGAAATAGAGCGATGACAGGTGTTTCTTGTTTTTGCTGCCCCTTCCTCCTCTTACCCAGATGTTTCAGCTGCAAAATAGGCTCATAAATAGCTTAGTTTGGTAGCACTGTGGACTTCACCTGTGGTGGTAGGAATTAAGTTTCCTATTCCAGCCTTTTCATGTTTGTTCATGTTCTAACAGACGAAAATGATGCAAACCCATGTTTTTCAGAGATGCCATTCAAAGTTCCTCATTGGGGTGGGGGTGTGTTTAGTCTTTCTAAGATCACATGTGGGAACTGGCAAAGCAGGAACTCCCCAACAGTAACATTTTCTGGGATTTTGATCACTTTTTAATTTTCTTTTATTTTTATTTTTATAAAATAGATTTTTTTTTAGAAAATATTTGTATGTATTCATTCCTCATGAAATGAGGTTGCGATGTTATTGGCTGTTCTGATATCATGGAACACTGTAATTTAAAATCTCACTTACTAATATCTCATTTGTTAATGTCTTATCTCATTTAATATATATATTCACAGTCATCCTGTATGTAGATACTGTTTTGAAACAGTACCGTACAATTACATTATGAGCTAATTCCAAGGATCCTGTAGAAATAAAATGCAACAGTCAGCATATCCTTCACTTTTAAGCTGCGATGATTTGAAGCATACAGCACATATCCTCAGGAAAAAAATAGAAAGCGTCCTATCCACAAACTGAAATGATCATAACACAAGGTTTATTTGCAATCATTTTGCCTTTATGTGTTAATGATATGTTATCTGCTTTTTTGTTCAGAATTGTAAGGTCAACAGTTCATCTTTCATTATACTCAAATGCAAACATTTGACCTTTTTACTTAAATATTAAAAATGCCATTGTATTGATTGCATTGGGCCTCTATTTAATTCTGCAGTTGAATGCCATTATCTTTACTAATCAAATCAAAATAATTCTAAAGGAGCACAAGTGTGTGGCAGTTTCTTTCTGTATACCTTCACATGTACTGTAAATGAGCGATTAATAAAAAAGGAAGGAAGATGATGCACCAAACCTGCAACAGGGCAGCAGCAGTGATAAGGAGCAGGGCTTGTAACTAACAGGTTTGACTGAGTCGATTCCCCTCTAGGGCGCTGCTGTTGTATGCTTGGGCAAGGTACTTAACCCACATTTCCCTCAGTAAATATCCCAGTTGTGGAAATCGCTATGGACAAGAACATCTGCTAAATGACAATAATGTAAATGTTCTGGCTTAAAAGGTTTGGTATAGCAGAGGTAGCCTTTCAAACAGCTGAAGTCCATTGCTGTCTCAGGGACTGCCTTGTGCCCATTCCAATGAGAAGGCAGAAAGCTGCAATACAGAAATTTACTTCTTATTTACTCTAATTTGACTAATTTACTTATTCACCAACAAGGCCACCATGGTCAGATACACATTTAAGCTTATAAGAGCTGCAAAAACAAGAGCCTGAGCACAGTTCAGAAAATAACACATTAGTGATAAAGCAGCATGGGAACAACAATGGCAATGCAAGTATGCAGCCAAGTGCAACCATAAGCTTGAATCTTCTTTTACATCATACAGATCTGAAACCATTTGAAAGAAAATGAAAACTACTGTATGAAAAAAACCTTGGGGAAATTAACAAAAGTAAGGTCAGATCTTTGAGGTGATAGCCAGAAAGGTTTTTTACTATGCGTTTTATAAATGAGAACAGTAAACAACTGCACTTTTTTGGCTTGCTGAAAAGTTTGGGGTTAATTTCTATCATGGCAAAGAAGTGATGTAATCTCATAGCAGGTGCGGACTTGAAATAAGTAAAATGAGCCTTTGAGTTCAAAGGAACTGTTTATTTTGGAGGCAAACATTGCGATGACAGATAGGAGTTAGCTGAATACTTTGTGGCCACACACCTTTGCTGCGTGCATCGTAAGAATGCTCTTTCATGTAGGGTGAGGTGAGGCTTTTATTTATTTATTTGCACCTTCTGTTGTCTATGCGAGTGCTCTTTCCCAGCTGTGAAAGTTCTGGGGGAATTTCCTTCAGGCTTAGGTAAGTGCAAACTAGGACATCTTGTCCGTACCTGCTCCAGCGTAGCATCGGTCAAATTCTTATCCCATAACACTAAGCGTCCAAACACTCAATCATCTGGACTGCCAAACATGTCACTCAGCCTTAATTTGTAATTTGTCATTGTCAAAATAAAGCTAAACATTTTCTATGCTGATATTGTCAATCGCAGTGTTATTTATTTTTTTAATTTCAATAACATATAGTCTTGAAATATAATGAAATATAATGATAATAGTGTTTTTTTCAATCTAATGAATGAACTTTATCTTATTATTTATCTCTTATATATCTCTTATATCTTATCTTTGTCTCATCATGCAGTCCTGCAGAATGGCATCCATATAAAACCATATATACAGTATATACTGTGTTACTTTGTAACCCTCTGTGCAAGCAAATCCTTGTTCAGATTGATCCTGCTTGAACTAAAGCAACTGTTTTATTCTCTCCCGCTGCTCTTTACTGTCTATTCTTCAACTTCAGTTTAGCAATAGACATTTTTTCTAGTGAAAATGTAGCATGACAGCTCTTGTATTTTCTGGTATCTTAAAAATGGTGCATTAAGAAGGCACAGCTGTTTTGAAAAGACACAGATACCATTTAGAACTGCACACATGAGGTTCTGAAGGGGAGGAAGAAATTCAGAGGGACCCATTGTAAACAGATGGAGGAGGGAGCTGTGTGCAGTAGGGTGGTTGATATGAGCAGTATTAATCACAAGCAATAAAGGAGCAGCGGGACGTTTGGGGGCAGCTCTCCAAACTGATGTTGGTTTACGATATTGAGTACGCACGTTCCTCCTCAACAACAGGGTCGGAGGTTTTCCACAACAATGTTAACGGGGGCCCGAGAGAGCAGAGTTATTGCAGTGCGCAACAGAACACATCAGTACATTTCCAAGCAGCTGCTAGTGATTTCTGTTTTTACTGGCAGGTATTTCTTGTATGTCTTCTAAGCACTCAGAAACTAAGCAATTTGTTCATTAGGCACACCTTAATAATGTGCTCATTTGGCAGTTGTTCACAGGTAATATTATTATTTATGTATTGATATCCTGTAGTTTTATTGTGTGCAGCTGCTATGCACATTTTAGACATACATTCTCAAGCTCAGGCATCATTTCAACTATTGTGAAGCCCAAGCCACCTGGACTGTGTTAGAGATCCCTCACTAATATGATTCTTCCCGACTCTGTATATGAAGCCTTCAGATTGCTATGGCAGTTTGTTAATGTAGGAGCATTTTATTGGAAAGGTATACATCACACCCAAATGTGCGTTCCTTCGTTTCAATTGTTGTTTTGAGAAAACCATGATTCCCCATGGTTCTAATGCAGTTGATGAGCGATCCACAAATCCAGACATTTGTTTAAGCCAACCACTGACAAATGGCTTCTTGGTTCTCTGTGGTGCAATAGACCTCCTCTATCCCTGTAAATGTTTACATGAGATAGAGCATGCAGTGAGTTTCAACTACGCAGCTTAACAAGAAATGTGTGTCTGCCCTGCAAAATCGCCTTGCAAAAAACGTATTATTATTATTGTGATTCATCCACCTATAAACGAAACAAAAGGTTTGCTTATTGTGATATTTATGGTATTACAGTGATATATGGTGAAATGTTGCTTCATGTGCTGTAAACTGAACAGTACATGCTACTCTGACTACACGTCCTCTGGAACTATGTTAAATATTTGATGCTCATATACCTTCTGTAAATAATATCGCTGCCATATTCAAACACCAGTGCAATAAGAACAGGGCATAACCATAACTAAATGCTCTGTTATAATGAAGTCCAAATGCAGACATGTATTTACTGCTGGTGAACTAAATTCGGCTGTAAGAAATGTTTGTGCATGAGTATGACCCCTCACCTTTGCACCCAGCTCAACAGGGAGCCAATGTGCTGTCGCTGAATTGGCCGTTTCTCAGAGGGTGATAGCTGGGGAGGGCTGGGAGTCCCGTGTGTTTAACACTGAAGCTGGCTTATCTCTAGCCGGGCCGACAGGCAGCTGGCCTGGCTGCAAAGACACAGGATCCTTGTATGACTTTCCCGACTCTGAATGCTGCAACTCAGAAGACTCGGCGACCTGCGTCAGAGGACTTTTCTTCTATCACCAAAGCTGTCATCGCGTAATTTCCCAGTAGATTCCAAGTGAGACCGAGGAATCTACTGTAATATAGACCAGAGACACTGACGCGTCACTGCAAAGGATCAGCACAAGGACAGAATTTTATTTTAAACAGGATTCCAGGTAGAATTGTGTTGCTGTGTCGTAAGACATAAAGTTGTGATTTTATGATAAAACCAAAAGTGTATGATTTGATACCTGAAGGAAACCACTGTTTCCACAGGGATGATCACTTAAAAGGTATAAAGTATGCAGCTATTGGTATCTATTCATCCATTTTTAGAAGATAATATCAGTAGTTTATCTCAACCAAATATTCTTAAGCTTGTTACAATTACAAGCGTGAAACAAAGATGAACATTAAGCTGAGAATGTGGTTTCAGTGGAAAGAGCACAGTTGTTTGATTTATTTCTACTTAATTGCTTTAACACAGGATTAAGCTAAACAAAAAATTGAAGATCTGTGTCTTCCAATGACGAACAGGGTTCCCAAAACCAGCAGATTTCAGGGTTCACCACTTCCCTAAGGGACCTGTTGATAAATTTGTTATGTAATGGAATGGTTGCTCAAATACATATTTTCATGTTGACTCACTCCCATACATGCTTTCTGTGAGAAATAACAGTACTCTGCATACAAACAATGCTATGCTTCACAGGTATGAATATCAATGACATATCTAGTCAGACATCACATACCAGTTGAATCAAATACAAATGGTAATAATTGTTTTGCACCCTTTGTAATAAAAAGGGTAACAACACCCACTTTTCTCAACAGTCACTCCAGGTCTACATTGATAAGCACATCCATACACAGTAAACTGTAAGCCTTTGTTAGATCAGATATCTCCTTATCTGCCTCGTGCATTCATCTCAGTGAGTGCATGCCCTTGACGGTGATCTTGGCAGCTGTTGGCATTTTCAAGTGAAGCAGACCTAAAAATGGGCCTAAAATACAGTATTTGAAGTTGCTCAGCAGCCCCCATCTTAAGAGGCGCACCCAAGGGGCAACGGAATTTATCTGCATCCGCCGAGAGTGAAAAGTCCCTTTGTGTTTTGAAGTGAAACAAAACATTTACCTCTATTCATATCTGCGCTGAGTCCCTGGCTGTGCTCGCATGTCATTTCCATATGTAGCATGAAGGCCGTAACTGAATGAATTCACCTGTTTGCTATGGGGTGTTTTTGCCATTTGAGCTGGAGGAAGTCTATTCCAAACAGTCCCTGGAAGGGGCCTTCCCCATGAGACAGGATCCAGGAATCTCGGTGCTTCCTTCATTGCTTAATGTTGCCTAATGCACAAAGCAGTCTCCATGTAGCTGGCTTTAATTACTGTAGTGTCTTCATAAGGTTATCTACAAAGATAGGGATTTGTCAAGGCAGGTGTTGCATCTTAGTTGACACGTCAGGAATTCCAGGTATGTCCATGTTTTTTTTTTTTTTTGGCAGAGGGAGTTTCAGAAAAACATGACAACATGGTTCAACCTGCATAGAAACATTACAGCATCCCATCTGCAGGTGAAGAATGCTCGTTAAACAGCGGCAAACACTTTCTCTCCTGCTCTGCTCCAGTTCCTGTGTGTGTCTGTCAAGAGACATCTCATGCATCTTTAAAGCACAAGGAATGCCCTAGGCTTTGAACTAGTGGAAAGCCTTCGTAACTGTCGAAAGGCCTGTGTGAGTGATCATGTCAGCCTGTGTTTCCTCTTAAAAAATCTGAAGCAGACAGCAAGAGAATATTGGACAACGACACAATGTAGCTACAATGTACATGTACATAACAATCCCTTAGTTAGTGAACATATTACTTTAGGTATCCTTAGTTCTTACTGATGAATATCTGATTAAGTTCTCATTTTAGTAAATAACTGAATACTACTTTCTGTTTGTAAATTTCCAGTGTATTTATTATGTTCCTACTCCAAAAGTATAGGTGACACAAAGCCTACTACTTCTGGAATGATATCAATTCAGAATATTCTTTTCCTCACCACAAAGACGTGTGTGTGTGTGTGTGTACTCATATGCCAGTGTATGTGTGCATGACTGCCTCAGACCATTATGATGTGTGTATGA
The DNA here is from genome assembly GCF_013368585.1 of Megalops cyprinoides. Classification (NCBI taxonomy): domain Eukaryota; kingdom Metazoa; phylum Chordata; class Actinopteri; order Elopiformes; family Megalopidae; genus Megalops; species Megalops cyprinoides. The sequence goes on along the minus strand of NC_050587.1, from coordinate 15,243,365 downwards.
ATGTGTATTCATGTGTCCATGCTTTTGTGTGTGTATATGTGAATGTGAGTGCGTGTCTGAATATGCGCGTGTTGCGGTCGTGCTGTGTGGTCATGTGCGTGAGTTTTGGAATGAATGATTATATACATGACCTCAGACGGTCCATGTCTCTGGGGCCTTGCCGGAGCCCTGCCGGGACTGAGTGATGGTTATCCAGCACTTCCTGGTGGGTGGGAGGCCCAGTCCTTTGATTCTTTCCATCTAATTGCAGAGGAAGTGATTTTCCCTGGAACTTCTAGTGAAAGATAGCTACTTGAGTTAAGCCACCTGTCAACCAGCAGTGTTGCAGTAGAAACTATGTGTCACTTTGTTGCACACTAATAAAATGTCACACAAGAGGAGAACATATAAAAGGACAGACATATACAAAGCTAAGAGAAACAAACGCATTGTTCAAAGATGTACAGCGTTGACATATTTGACAAGTCTGTTTGTTTTGTAATTCTAATGCAATTAGCCTATCTTGGGCTATATTGTATATTACGATATTTTGCTCTCAATGGTTTTTCCATGCTTTTTAAAATGTCTTCTTGTCATGGTCAATTTATTTTGTTTCACTTATGCTGGCATGCAAAACCATGCTAAGACAACTTTCTTTTAACCTCTTTTGTGCCTTTGACTAATTGTACATCTCCCGCTTAATGTTACGCTGAAAGCCAGCTTCCTTGAATTTTTAATGCATACTCTAAATTGCAGATAAAACAAGGTCATGTCCTCTGTGTATTGAGGGACTAACAGCAGAATACTAAAAGAACTTTGAATGCAAGGGCTGTTTCCTTCTTCCCTTCAGGAGCACACAACATTCAGGCAAACATGTTCCATCAACCGATCCCAGGGTACTCCTCCTGCAACAACAGTGAGACTGTTCACTCAAAGAGCCCCAGTTCAACTGCCTAAGCCTCCATAACCCATTTAATCCCACCCCATTCAAGACAACCACAGGAGGCAATCCTTCCATTTTTAGATTTACATTCACTATTACCATCCTTAGTAATATGCATGCATTTTTGCTGGGTCTTGATGCACATAGCTATTATGTAGGGCAGTGTTCTTGTTTAGTTTGTTTTTTTTCCTGGAGTGACTGTGAACTCTATTCATCTGAATCATTCTGAAAATGCTCAGTGTGCCATGCACCTGTGAATTGCAAATGTAAATGAAAGCCTCAAGCCATAGGAGAAGGCTACATCTCTCGATTTCCATATCTCCTAATATGCAAATTCAAAACAAACAGAGCCAGGCTTCTGTCTTGTGTAAAGTGCACAGTGCCATAGTTTTTCCAGTGTCTGTATGAGGTTGAGGCAGTTATTTAAAACACCTCATTCCATTTGTCATTGGAAAAGTAAACACTCAAACATTGAAGGCTGGGTACACTGCTTGCTTTGGTAAATATATTTTTTCATATTATCATTACTATTACATTCATTTAGCAGACACACTTATTCAGAGCAACTTCCAACACAAGAAAACATAAGTGCATCCATCTAAACTAAATGAGCAAAAGTGTCAGACAAGGGTAGTAACAGACCTAGACCAGAGAGCATGAGCACAGCACCATTCAAGCGCTACCACAAGTTGACTTGTTCTAATCTTAAATTTGGCAGCCTAGAAAACTAATGTAAGTCAAGTATGTACACTACGATACATCTCAATGTCACTAAACATAAACTGGTTTCAGACATATGAATGTATAAATAAATATGTGTATGCATGCGTGTGTGTGTGTGTGTGTGTGTGTGTGTGTGTGTGTGTGTATGTGTGTGTGTGTGTGTGTGTGTGTGTGTGTGTGTATGTGTGTGTGTGTGTATGTGTGTGTGTGGGGAACAAATGCTGCTAAGCCGTGGTTACATACACATGCCAAAGCAAACGCTCAGGCCAGAGACACCTACAGAAATGCACATATAGAGAAAGCACCACTTCAAGTGCTTTATTCCTTTAATACCATACTTAGGTAAAACAATAAACTTTTCGAATCACCAACAAGTAAAAATGATTATGTTGTATTAAGTATACCTCTGCCATATTATACAGCTCTCTGGCTCCGTCTGCGAAGAAGGCTGCTACACAGGGGCATTGCCACCAAGAATGTAAGTGGAAGCAAGGTGTTAACAGTGTCAGCCTGTCTGCCAAGGTCAGTTAAAAATAGCAATCAATGTCTAACCAAATGATTTCATGAGATAATGACTGGCTATCCAGCTATAAACAAATGGGCTAGCTAACTATTATTACCATGTCTGGCATACGAGTTGCTAGTTGTCTAATTAGCAAGTAGTTACTGTGATATATGATGTGTGTCTTTTTATACATGTGCATATATAATTGCATTATGTACGGATTTGAGATCATTGCAGTGCTTGAGTCTTCTTTCCAGTAATTTACAGGTGTGGAGTTGTTTGACGAGCACATGAACAGATAAAAAGAAACTAAATATGCCATTTGTGTAGTTAACAGTTATATTTTGCATGTTCAATAGGTCAGTGGAAGCTCTGGTTTTCTTCCTATTTGGCCCTCGTCCGACACACATGTCAGTGCATTGTTTCCATATAAACACTTACATCATAGTACATTTTGCACTGGCCTCTTTGGTACGTCTCAGATTCATCCTTTAACAGGCAACTCAGCCTCAACCTTTCTCTCGTTATTTGTATGTCTTTCTCTTTCTAGGTTTATAGTTTTTCTTTAACTGTTAATCTGATAAGACACATTTGTCTTATGTAGCTTTTTACATGAACCTATTGGTATGTAATTAGTGATTATATGTAATATATTATATACTGGATGTATGTGTGTAGTTAGCTGTCTGTAAAAAAAAAAAAAACATGAAGCATAAAGACAGTAAATGGCTTGTTCAAGTATATTTGTTCAAAAATGAAGATCCAAAGATTTCATCTAGGGTTTATGTTTTAGTAGAAAGCCACTGTAAACACACATTGCCCTTTAGATGAGTATGAATCTTTTCTTCTGGGGCATGAATTATGGATATCAGTAAGACGCTTTATATTTCCACGGAAAAAGACAAAGGTCTGTGGCACATGTGAGATTTACTATTTACTATTAAACAATGGGTGTTGGTACCACAGCAGACAGAACCCACAACTATATTTACTGTACCACAGCTCCTGAGGGCAAGTCAGATGCTAGCGCACACGCTCCACTCTCCTGTCAGGGCCAGAGAGCCGTCACTGTCAGCTCACAGCCCACAGTGTCACCACAAAGCCTTAGGGACATACCAGCTCTTCCAGAGTCTCACAGGTCTCACAGAGCCAGAGACTAATCCACATTTTCTCTCTACCCAAGGGGCAGAAGTGATTGCAACTGATCTGGCATTCTCTGAGGTGATCTGTGTTTTTTTAAAAAAAAACACCACCACCTCAGACTAGACTGCTTCAGGCCAAGATTATTTGTTCTGTTTGACTAATGAAATTCAGAACAGAGAAATGAGCTTAGGCAACATAAATGAAGGCCCAGTAGGAGAAAGAAGAGGCTACTGGCAAGACAAGGTGGGCAGATTTTACCCCAAAAAAATGATCATGTATCAGTCTCGGCTTTCCTCAATTGGCTTGGATGAGAATCAGCATTTGAGTAAAATAATTCTGCATTGGTTGTTTGGGGTCAGAGTGCAATATACCTGGAGACAGAAGTCCAGTACCCGGTGTTTCTGTTCGTATAGGTCAGGGTTGATGGGACAGATGCTCAGAGGTGACACATGGGGACACAAGGCATGTGGGTGTGACAGACATGGGGGCTCTCTGCAGTTGACAGACAAAGGTTGAAGGAGCCCCCATGAAGCTGACCTCTCCACCAGTTTTCATCTGATAACAATGTATACCTCCTGGTGTATCTCATTGATGTCAAACAACACAAAACATGTTACCCCCCCCCCCCCCCCCCCCCCCCCCCCTTCCTGCCTGGTGTTTATATTAGAAATAAGGTAGAGTGACCACCCAGGGACCAACTTACTCTCTAAATGTATGAGGGAACTTTTTTGTTTTGTCTGATGGCCAAATGCATCAGTCAGGAATCTTGAAATAAGCATCTTGACAGATTACCCTGATTATCTAAATTATAAAAGCTGCCCTTTTAATGGCTTTTATTACTGTTCATATGCAGCTTTACCAATGCTCATGAAGAGTTAAACATCACGAATGAAAGTATTTTTGACTGCGTTTCCGCCATTTTCCACCAAGACATGCCAATATCCCTTTAGGTTCCATTATAACCAAGGGAAATGTATAATTACTAAAAGATACAATTGAAAAGGACTAGTGGGAAAAGCATATGAGAAAAAGACAGTCCAGAGTGTTAACAGTGCTGTCACTGTTATACTCTCCAAATATAATCTCACTCAGTATGAAGCACTCATTTTGACATTTTCTTTATTTCTGTTTAATTCTCACATTTTCTGATCATGTGGAAAGAAGAGGAACCAAAGAATGAAATTGAGTAAAGTGCTGGGTCACTAAGCATACACATCAAAATAAACTTCACATGATATATCACAACATGTACAGAGAACGTGACAAGTATAAATGGTAGGCTAAAGATAAACTAAACTTGGCAAATGTGGCACATATCCTCTATGGCTCATTTAAAATCACTCTAATCCTCACAGTGAACAAAAATTGAAAGGCTCAGTGTCGTAATAACTCTAAATAGATCTGTCTTTGTCAATAACATTCAAACACTGTCTGATCTCTTGAACCGAGCACTAGTGGCTCCTGTTCAGACGGTGTGTGGGAGAGAAATCTACAATTCCAGCAGAGATGCCTTATACACCTCCACAAACACAGACTGTGGCCCTAATGAGAACACAGTCACCAGCATCCTGTCTGGAGGTCTTCTCCAGGGGGAGACAGCAGGAACTCAGATGCTGTGTCTGATGCTCCAAATCTGAAGGTCAGAACATTGCATACCGTGACTCCTCTGGCCCACCAGAGTGTTGGAATCTCTCAGTAACTTTGATTTCCTTTTTCCACTGCCGTGCTGGCAACAGGCTTGCTGGTCCAGCTCAGGGTTTCCACTGTTTTTTTTTTTTTTTTTAAATTTTGTAAGCATGAGCAAGAGAAAACCATACAGCCCAATGATTAACCTGGCTGCAAAGAGGCCAAGACCAGGACTTCTGAGATGAATGACTGCATTTTGTCAATTTGCTCAGTCATATTCAAGAGCAGGCTAAATAGCATAGCAAAAAAAGGCACATTCATTGCACATGCCTACACTATGAGGTAGACAGCGTTTGTCCTGTGACCACTTTTTTCAAGACAAAATCACCATTGATGGATTTTTTGACTGCAGTATTACAATTGTTGCCAACATGTACATTTACAGTTGGTGTAAACCTGTCAATACACCCACAGGGAGAAAGCAAAGAGGGCAATACCACTGTTACCAGTACAGAAAGACAAATGGAGTGCATGGGCAAAATTCTTATAACTATTTTGCTTACAGAGGTATTAATATTGAAGACATTTCAAACATCTAGCTATCTATATATAGATCACTTATGTTTTTCAACAACAAGGTCTTATTAAGTTGAATTACTAATGTAAAGTTCACAGGACATGTGATTGTGTCCACCACTGTCCAAATCACTTCCACAATCCACATCAGCAAGATGGCTAAATCATACTTTGAGAATTAGTTAGTGTACAGCAGTGGCTAGCAAGGTAGCCAGTAAATTTGGTTAGCTAGATAGCTAACGTTACTTGTCCAGCCACTTTAATGTTATATGTTGTCATTGCTCCTGCCCCCTAGCTGTTGTTGTTGTTTTCCCCCTGTCTGTCTATGTGTGTCCATGTGCTTTTGTTTTCCTTTGCGCTCCAGCCCTGCCCTGCTCTCCGCCCGGTCCCCGCCCACCTGATTGCCAGATCGCCACCACCTGCCTGCCTGCCCACCTGCTTCCCATCATCTCGTCAGCCCAGCCCTATATCTTCCCTGCTTGTCGCTGTCTTGTTGCTAGTTTGTAGCAGTGTTTCTTGCCTGTTTTGTCCCCGACGTTTTTCTGTCTGTGCCTTGGCTTCGTTTCTGCCTGCCGCCTTGCCCAGTTTGCCTGATTGCATGCCTGCTTTGTTTCTGACCCTGCCTGCTCCTGTTCCTGACACTGGTTTTGCCCACAGACTGCCTTCCTAGTTTCGACCCTGCCTGTTTTGACTTCGCTATTTTGTCTGGCCTTGTCTGGCAATAAACCCGATTGGAACCCGAAGCTCCCGTGGTCCGTGTCTGAGTCCTTGCCTGACAGTGACAGTATGTGTCCCCAATAGTTTTGATATGAGAACTACACCCTGGTCTGAATCAGATTTGCCAACAAGATCTTAAGGACACCAAAAACAAGCGTGGAAGGAGTGAGGGCATTATGGAGAAAGGAAAGACAGGCATATGCAGCCAGTATTTCACTTAATGAAAAAAGTACCTGAGGAAAAGCTTGACTAACATATTGGATAATTTGTTACTGAGGGGTACAAAATTTCCATTCAGTGGAGACGTGTTATATTTTATAATGGAAGAGGACAAGTTACGTACCATTTCTCTAAGATGCTCTGTTCAGGTGACATGGATGCAGCGTGGTGCTCTGTAGGAGATTCTGAAGGGGGTGTGAATGTTAGAATTCCATCTCCGTCCACACAAGCTGCTCTACTCTGAACGAACATGAAAATAGGCATCAAAGGTACCTGGAACACTGACTTTCACTGCCTGCTTCAAATAAGACTTTAATAGCGGTTCAAAGGCCAAGGGGAAGCCATTTCTTGCCAAAATGGATGGAGTATTGGGGGCAGGAGTCATAGTAAGCTAGGAACGGTCCGGACTAGAATTCACATCAAGCATGTCTTCTCTCTGCATCAGCCTTATGTCACTTTCACACAAAGAGGTTTTTCATTCCCTGGATTTGTGTTTATTGAACTGCCTGTTTTTAAACTCTGACTTTCACACATGGGGGTTCATTCTACGCCCTCCAAGTTCAGCTTATATAAGACCATTGAGAGGAGAATGGATATCTCTGTGTCCCCAAACAATCTTGTAAAACAAGCTGGAACTTCGGCAATGTGTTTTAAGAGCTGGTAGATGTTGGAAGATATGTGAAGTGTTTTCACACAGTCATGGGTGTGTTGCCACTCTTGCATAACAGAAGACATTATAATACTCTACAATGCATACAAAGAGTGCAACGAGGAGTGCAACATACAGTATGCAGCAATTGTGTAGTATCATACACAAAGGTAATGACCTGCTTTGACCTTTTTAACACGCATTACCACACACTTCACAACTACCGCTGCATTATGATACGGTATGTACCTTACGTGAGAGCATAATAACACCGTTTCTACAGATCTGATTGTAGCCATGGGCATCCTCCGTTGTGCTCGGTATTTGCTGAGCTTTTCCAGAAATGTTTTGCTCCCTGCGTGGCTCTCACACTAACAAATCATTTCGGCTCTCGGTTCATTTTCAGCACGGCAGTAAACTTACGTAACACAATGGTAACAGTTATCCAGAGGCTCAGATTTCACGGGAAGGTGTTTGAAAAGGGCCCGTTTCATTAATGTAGATGATCCATCAGCAGGAGGGCATTATTGCTTCCACAGGTGCAGAAGCTCAATGTTTGTTCAGCTTCCTTCGGGGGACAGTGGGGTAATTACACTTCTAAAGACCCCTCCATATTTCACAACAGCCTCCTCATTGTGCTGTCCAAAAAAAGTCTCCCAGGTTCAAATGGTTGGGTTTTACTGGGAACTGGGTATATTTCTAAGCAGCTGAGATGCTGATTGCTGTGCCACATTCGTTCATTGTCCGGTCAAACCGGCACAAGATCCCTTTGTATGCCGCTGGCCTGGAATAACCAATTTCATTCGAAATTCTAACAAAGTAGATGAGCTTGCCAGATACAGACATTTGTTTGTATGAAGTTAGACAGTACTGATAACAGGATATCAGCACCATGTTTTTTTTTTGACCATGCTCTTTAGTACGCAAGGTGTTTATTTCATGGAGACATGTTTATACCACAGCTCCTTTGTCTGCTGTATCTGCACAGAAGGGATGGGAAGTGCAAAAGAAACGGTGTTAAGTGTCACAATAACAGCCTCTGTGGAATTTGGCTTGTCATGTTGCCCTTTTGTGGCACTGTTTATAAAGCGTGTCTCCTTTCACAGATTGACCAAAGGAGAACACACTACAAATACCTGTAACAATGACCCTCAGAAAACAGCTCATTCTAACTTTCACTTCATGAAAGGGGTGGAATAAGAGGATTTATGTTTCTAAGTCCAGCAAGCGTTTTGTGTTTAACTAAAAACTACTTTTTCTTGTCACTGAACATAATGCATGTCCTTGATTTTATGTGCTTGGATTTGCATACTGGATTTTGCAAACTCAGGAACGGGGCAGTATCTTCAGTGGAAAACAAAAACCTCTACTGACAGCACATTATCATTTTATAATGATTTGAGCTGTGGGACAGAGTTCATTTATAGGCATTGGTCATGAGTGTAGGAAAATCCCTTTGAACTTCCACTGCATAGAGTTGATATGGCTTATCTCTTTACAATTGTATCACTGGAGACAGGATGGACAGTTGCTCAATATGCATGACATCGACTAGCAATGTCTGTTCAAAACCCGCTACATTGAGTGTGTGATGCGGGTACTCAGCAGAGGGGGTGAGGTACAACTGTGAGTGGGAAGTCCTCATCGTTAATGGGCTGAAATGAGGAATAATTACATAAGCGAAACATCCCCTATCCCCAATTCCTCATCTCCAAACTAACTATAGCCTTCTGTGCTGACAGTAACTGATCATTCACATTATGTAATTAACAGTGGATTTTGCCCTCATAAACTGACAGCAAGAGTCATTTTATAAAGTGTAATTCTTCCATTTAATACTAATGCGAAAAATGATACCTTGGTTGTGTTATTGGGTCTGAACTTAGGACACCATAGAAAACCAAGAGTTTGTATATCAAAAAACACAATACGTCACATTATTTATTTCAACAAGGTAAATTATTGTACAAAACATTTCTCATTCAAACCAAACAAACGGCACAGTATAAACTGATATGGTCATTATTATTTGTGGGGATTGCTTTTTCAAAAGCAGTTGAACAAAAAGCACATGTAGTTTAACACGTAACAGCTCCCATTTACTGTACAGGGCAACAAAAAAAAAAAAGAAAATAAACCACCACACAGTCAAATAATGGGAGAATGGAAGAATTCCCTTCATAACAAAGTGTTAATGTGCAACAGCAAGCCCAAACAAGCGCAAATATAAGCCATAATGGTTGCCTATTATAGAGGAACAGGTGCAGACATGGGCTACATATGCATGAGTAATAGATTAAAAAGCAGCTCTGGCAGCTCTGTCTCTGCTACAAAAATACAGCTTTTAACAGGAAGTACTGTAGAAGTGGAAATATGTCAGCAACATAAAATGGGTCATATGTGGGAAGTGAAAATGGTTGCATTGTCCTCTCTGATTGCATAATTTAAGTAGGCTCTTGGTGATGTATTGCTCATTTTTTAACACTGCTGCTGCTGTTAAAAATGCTCTTACAGTTATGCAAAACGCATGTGTGTAATGTACTGCATGTAAACATACAGTGAATTATTAAAACCCCACCCCCGCAACACCAATAACAATTGTTAGACTGGAGAGGTGCAGGTTTGAATTTTATGATAGACAACAGTTACCTTGCAGCACACTGTAGAATCGAGATTTTATTTGTAGAGGACTTGTACCAGAGTCAAAATGGAATGATGAATTGGTGATCTGGAAAATTGGTTAGATTTTTTGACATAGCTTGTCTGTTGTCTGTTCTTTGCCACTCAGCCCAGATGAATAAATATAAAAACTTTGGCCTAATCGAATGAGGACCATCCTGCAAGTGGAGCAGTCACAAACCCCCATTCCCTCACCTTCCACTCATAGTCTTCAAGGAGAAATATGGCTTCACTTATTCAAATGTTATGTTAGATACCTATGCTTAAATGCTAAACTATTGATCACAGGTGTACACAGAAGAAACCATTTGCATTTGGCCAATCAGCAGTACTTAATCAGTTTTGTTATTCTGATTTCATAGAATTTCATTCCGATGAAGTGCAAGAGTTTCTTCCCCTTCATCTTTGAAACTGCCACATTTCCTTATTGGTTTGGACACAGACAAGCCCCAGAAGGACACTGCCTTTCTTCTTCAATTAACTGAGACATGTTTACACCCATCTCAACTGTGGCAGCAGGGCCTAAGGCTAAAATCCAATGAAGAGTAACATTCATTTTCTTATTTTTAGTAAATCTGCATTACCAGGTAAAGATGACATGTTCATAAACACATTTTACTACTGTGTATATTCTGAATCAGGAAAAGATAATTCCCTGTTCAAATTTGAAAACTGTTGTGTTCTCACAGAGAGGAGTACACAGCAGATGATAACACCGCTTACCTAACTGTCATCAGGTGATTTAATCTAGATACATTAAATATGCTGTGCAATTTACTGTATCCACCACTTCTATGCCAGTCCTGGTGGAAAGCATTGTGAGCATATGAGGATTACACATGACGGGTTTCACACTATTACGGGTAGATCAGCTGGGGCTCTGTGCTTTTCCCCTCCACATTGCCCAGGACGGCACAGTGTTATTAATGAGAGCTCCCTCAGCCACCCCTGCAATGGAACCTGCAGGAAATGATGATGGATGACTGGTCTCACACCAGGGAGCGGCAGACAGCTGCGGTGGTGGAGATGATCTGAAAAAGCACTGGGTAAAAAACGGTTGGGTTATTACCTGGATTTATACTCCCCCTTACAGTCCCCTCACAAAAGCTTGCAGGGCCAAAAGCTCAGCCCACACAACCAAGTGATATCATCTGAAGTGTCATCACAAATAAAATGACTATATGCACAAACAGTAGATGTAGAGTAGCTGTACAGACACAGAAAATCAGTGAACCCTGATATCAAATTGGTGTCTCTGAAGTGGATTGTTATTTTATTGGGAGACAGCTGAAGCGGTCTTTGTAGGAACACTCAATATCAGTGACTACTGTTCATACAGCCCCATGTCTCAGAGCCCAGGGTTTTATACTATTATGCTACCTTTAGGCAAAAACACACAGGGATGTGGGTTTCATACACAGACTGTAACAGGTGGTTCTCGCATAAGACCTGCTGAATGAACTGCTTGAGGGAGATTAATAGCTTGATAGTGTTATAATGGGTGCAGAGACCGTCTTGGAAATATGCCAAAGGAATGTCAACAACACATAGATTAGAGGTGATATGTTATCATGACGATAAAACATTACGCGCATTGGCTCCTGCTTTTGCTAGCCTGCTCCAGGCTGTGGTGGTGCTAATTTCTAGTTGTGGTAAAATTGTATATCCTTGGGATTGTAAAGCTCATAATGTTAAAACCACTGTTTAGAAAACAACTCTCATGGTTTAAAAATGGCTTTTAAGTTTCTCCATTTTAAAAGAAATATGTAAATATAAAACCACTTTGGACCACATGGTGTTTCTTTACTAAATGCTTAGATTAAACTCAAACAAAGCACAAACATTATAAGCCAACTATCTAACTTAAAAGCTGTTCTAAAACCTTCTAATATTAGGGTATATTGACACATACACACATTCAGTTCTGAATAAAGAGCCATTACATTCCCATCTTTTAACTCTGTGACATATGTTGAATTATTCTACATTATGTCACACTTTTTAGTGTGTCAAGTGTTATAAGAATTTGATAAGGTTTGGGATTCACAACAGCACGCAAGATGCATTTTTGAAACAGCATTCCAGCTCTCTATAACAGAAACTCAAAATAGTAAATCCTATCAGTGAGAATTACCTGCATTCGATGCCTTTTCCAGATATGGTACACAGAATGAAACATCTTAGAATTGTCCTCTACTCTCTGCGTTATCATCTTTTTTTTTAGTGGGTGACTGCAAAAATGTCTCATTCTCCAATAATGATTTTTGACTTGTTTTGGTTACAAAGAAAGTGTAATTTTCTTTTTAAATGAAAAGTGGAAAGACAGTACAACTGATAATGGTGCAAACACTGCATCAAACAATTGTTGCAAGTATTTATAGAATCTTTTCAAGTCAGTCTGAAGAAGCCAATCATGTTGCCAGAACATTTGAGTGATGGTACTCCTTTGAAGACCAGGTAAGAATACTTGCATTTTAATAACTATGACTATTGTGGCATTTGTATTTGTGAAACTTAAGGTGAATATTGGTGAACAGTGGCAGTAGTCCTACAAGCTGAGGGGTTTTTTAATTGTGTTTATTGAGTATCAGGCCTTTCTGTCCTTTCCTCTGGAGAGATGCCATTTTCATCACAAGCTTTGTTTCCCAGTGATGACATTGCATTTATTGGGGTTCATGCATAAAAGTGTATCGTGACAGTAAACCTGAGGGAAGCACAGATACAGTTGTTCAGCAATGCATGAAGGTGTGTAACAAACGGCTTTCCAAACACTTCAGCATTTTCCGTTAAAGATAGCAAGACCGATCAAAAGGCCTTTATCCCTGTTTTACGTGGTAGTTAAGTGGTGCATAAAAGGGAATCGCCCAACACAGCTGTGATATGGGTGTTTAAATATAGCACTTGGACATGTCAGGTCTTACTGGTGGCAAGTGCTGTGCAATGAGAGAACAATGGATTAGATCTGGAGCTGATCTGGAGCTGTGGCAGCCGTTACAGATTGTATATTGTAGTGTCTCTTCATTGAATAACTTCAACATTCTTTGACTCCCCTTCACTCTGGTGTCGTTATTTGGGCGTTGTTACCAGAATAATGTGATTCATGACCAATCATGTCATTTGCATATTCAAATTCATTGAATACATTACTAAGGCCAGCACTGGTCTATTTTTGGTCCAACAGAGTCCCTTCTGCTAAGGGCCAGGGTCTTATTTTTTATAAATCATTTGCATTAAAACATAAATTATTAGTATTATGCACAACAAACTTGCTCATTATGGAAAGCAACTACCCCTTAGGCTTACAATCTATGCCCATAAGATATTGCTGTGTATGTTTAGGGTATGCAAAATGTCAGTTAAATAGCGATTTAATTCTTTACCTTCAGATGGTAGCCGTATTAGTTGTGGCCCACGGATTAAAACTTGCTTCTGTGAAACAATGACCCAAAGCCAATGGCTGTGAGCATCTGTGTTGATCGTCAATGACGAAAAACGGATTCCATCATGTTGCGCCTCACCACATGTTACAGCAAGGAGAAAGAGCAGGCCTCTTTCCGTCCCACTCATCTCAGCCCCAAATCCCACACCGTCCCCAGAATTGCTGACAGATGTGGGGATAGGGCATGAGGAGGATCTCTACTCTGCAGGCCAAGAAAAAAAACACACACAGGCATCTTTCCAAGCAAAATAAGTAAAGATTCACATCCTCTGCTCAACAGCAGCAACGAATGTCCGTAGGAAGCAATTTCCATAAGTAAAGGGTTTCCCTATGCCATTTTTATTCACACATGAAGGGAAAAATATGTATCTGGGGAGTGTTTCACCAGTCTTGTTGTAGCGTGTGAGCTGCAAAGGCTATGTTATGGAATTATCCTGGCCCTCAAACACTAAATCCTGTGTGCCTGAAAAGGTTATCACTTTTAAAATACACATTTTAAAGTATCCTAGAATCTCCCCAATGCTCAGTGGATGAAATTATATCCCTTGCATAGCACAGCATTCCAACTTTCTTTCAGAATTTACATTTTGATATTTTGCAGAGCTGCTTAGCTCACTAAGATGTGACTCAGAGTTTAATGACTGTTTTGGATACTGGAAGATGTTGCAATGGCCAGACGATCACCTTGTGAAAACACGTTCCAGTGGTTATTAAAAAAAAAAAAAACAGAGAAAAGTGACAAGGCGTTGGTGACAATCTTTTATTTTGAAAAAGATGTTGTTACCAATGTCTGTTGTAGAAACGTAGAAACAACCACAACTGAGATCACAATTATCCATATAGTGATGGCAGGTGTTGTAATTAACACAGTTTGATTAAGTTAGGGTTAGGCTTAGAACAGGTTGCTGCAATAACCAAGGTTTCCAAAATACAAATGAGCAGAAATATTGGTCTATAAAACTATGGTCTAAGCTTATTCACACTAATTAGGTACATTTTTCCCAATTATAGAAAGTCATTCAGATTTGGACAAAACAGCCTCCATTCTTTTGTAACGGCAAATAGTCTTTCAAATTTAGAACAGTACTGCATAACTGGAATTGTTTTGCATTTCTGAAAATAAACTTCGTTCTCAAAATATTTTAGAGCATTTATAGTAGGTTTGTAGTATTCTCCAAGAATTTGGAATGCTCATAAAAAAATAAAAAAGTGAAGGTTATCACTTTGGTTGATATGAAAATGTGTGATTTCTATAACTATTGTTGCTGTCATTGGCTCCACAACATTTTTAATTTATTTGTTAGGTACAGTACAGTACATGCCATTTATATCATAATGCTTTTCCAGCTGAGGTAGGTGGGCTAAGTACATACATGACACTACTCTCATAATTCTTATTTCTAATGTCAAGCATTCCATTGAAGAAAAAAAAAAGTTTAGTTCATATGCTCTTAATAAAATGAAAGCCTCAAGAGATTGAGATCTTGAGTGATAGAAAATGAGACATAAGCATCCTCCCTCCTAATAAATCCGGGAACATTCCCTCTTTGATGTTCAAAGCTGTATGTCACAGATCAGCAAATAATTACTGGCTTTGTGGCAGGCCTTGGAAATTGAATGTAAAGCACTTGAAATATGTTGATGGACAGATTCCCATAATGAAATCTACTTAATCACTTTTCCCCCGCAGCAAATTTTGTTCAAGCTGAACACAAACCACCTAGAAATGGCATGCCGTGGAACATCTCAGCGAGTTCTTTTTTTTTTTTTTTATTGCTCACTGGCTTAATCCAGTTTTATTTTTGGAATGTTATTTAAGATCTTTTTTTCTTTCGTTTGTAAACCCTTGTTGTTCTCTACAGTTCACCCAACATCCGGAAGAAAGGACGCAAATATTAAAACGCACCAAATGCATTTTCCATTCAGTTGAATAAAATTTCCATTGAATCAAATAATGCAGACTGCACTATAGCATACTTGCCTTTTTTAATTATATGCGCAGGAGGGCACTCTGGTCCCCTCTCATGGCATCCTGACCCTGGTCAGAAGGTTCTAGAGTGAGCATGTGATCCATTACTAACGAGCCAAGCAAACTGTTAACACTTGTTTTACCTTGGCTGCCTGTGTGGAGTCTGTGGCCCTCTGTTCAAGAATTAAAAGTGTTATGTTTCTTTTAAGCTTTCAGAGAAGATCAAAGCAGTCCATGATCTCCTTAGCATGACACCCATAGACATACCCACCACTTCAACCAAATTGCTTGCCGCATTGAAGTGCTTCAGCTAGGGCTCCATCCTACGCAATCAAGTCCCTAAGTGTTTAAAGCCCAAACAAAACGTGTGTAGCGAACAGTGGCGTGTGAATTCAGACGAGCCGTGCCTTCCCTGTCAGGACCAATTTGAAATGACAGGGCTGGCCTCTTTCAAGTGGTTAGGCAGAAGAATAGGCAGGAAGAAGGAAACACGCAGTTTGATCGGCAGATATTAGATTAATTTTTTTTTTCCCAGGCCAAGCTTCACTGATCAAACCCATTTGAGCTTCTTCATCATCTCTTTCGGAACTAATCTGTCCACTAATTACGCTGAAAAGTACCTGGAATGTGATCCGAGCTTGCAGTGTTTCAAAGGCTGTTACTAAAGTCAATTACAGGCTGTGGCCTAAAGTGTCTGCTCCTCAACGAACAGCCCAGAGCGTGGGGGTGGGGGGTGGGAGGTTTGGGGGGTTCCATCAGGCAGCGCAGCAGATGTCAAGGCCAGATAAATGAGAAGAGCAGACTGAGTTACACATCCTGTGGGACTCCTTTATGTATATTTTATCAGTGACAATATGGCGTTACTGTCCTTTTTTATATCTCGCACACATCATTCATTACAGCTGCATACTCCTTTCAAGGTTATGTTATTAAAATAGGATTTACTCTCGCATCAGCATGAGCATGATGTAATAATATCACTTAAACATGATTGTCTACCTGCAGTCTGTGTTCCCGAGGGCTGTATTTTCAGGTAAAGTTCTTGCCCCATGTCTTTGGAGACTTGTGGTTGTAGTGCTCAGCTTTTCTCTGACTTGGAAGGAAGTCACACGAGTGTTTTCGATGCCTTTGTGAAGTGTTGCCCAATTTAATGTTGTAAATTGTTAATTTCAACATTGGAAAGCATGAATAAGGAGGAGAAGACAACAAAAATGCTCGACACACCAGTTTCACCAAAAATCTGTGGTTATTAATAATGACAAAATCGGTCCTACTCCTGACAATTCAACATTAATTAAGTGCATGCATGCAACCCAAAAATTGGCAAGAGATGCCAGACACATAGAGTATTTGTTTAGCTTCTTGTGCTATGTGTGCTAAAACATATTCTGACATTCAAATTTTCCACAGTCCCTGTAAGTTGAAGGCATGCTTGACCTGGTTCACCTTGCTTTAATGTCCACAATGTAGTAATAATCATTTAAAAATGTTTTGTCGGTTTGCCTTACAATACAGATGACCAATTTCAGATGACACAACCAGGTCAGGAAGAGTCTAATTCAAAACTGCAGGCTGCCGGCTACAATGCAGTGGGCAGGGAGAATACCATGAGATAAGATGACTTATACAAATATCAAAGCTTATCCAGATGTACAACTGCACCTCCACTGTCAGGGCTGCTCCATAACAAATCTTTACCAACAATACATACAAACCTCTCAATATTTCATTTTCAAGACTTGCAGTTATCACTGCTTAGGAATATTAAGAAATCTTACCAGCGATCTGTTGAACAAACTTTCTCCTGCATTTCTAAACTGCTAAAAGACACCTAGGGTGTTTTTATGGAAAAATAAAACCCATGAAATGTGCCCAGTTGGACACACCAGACATCTGTAAAAAGGATTCTTAAGGGGCATTAACCTGGGTTTCACTTTCCATGTTTTTTTTTTTTTCCACAGTTGTCACCTGTTTTAAACATCGTTATTCCTTCAACGTGTCCCGACCTAAAGCATACAAAACAGTGTCTCGACTGTAAAAATATGAGAAATGACCAAACATGAGTATCTGAATATTGATCTTCCTATTGATCTTCTATTGATCAAAAGAGATGCACATGCCCCCCCCCCCCCCCCCCCCCCCCTACGATGCTTTAGATGCAAAGCAGCTGCAGCTCTCTTTTGGCGAAGCCCCTCCCTTGCCTGGTGAGGTGTGGACTTCACGCAGCCCTCTGGGCTCCACCTGACAGGCCCTCTCACCATGATGTTGCACTCTGTTTTGCTGTCAGTGCCATAAAAAGAACCCATCTGGCACACCACTAGGAGGGCACCATTCAGACATGACTTTGCAGGGAAGAGGTGGATGAAATGCCCTCGGTCCACACACCTGTTCTTTTAATCTGCAAGTCAAAAGCTGAGTCACAAGGAAAATACACCAACAATTTGCATAAAAACCTTGATCTTGTTATCTTCTCTGCTGCTGGCCTTGCATGAAAAAAGAAACATGGATAAATTCTATATATTCTATGTTTTTGTTTTTTGCAACACTGTGTTCAGCAGTGTTTGTGTGAATCTACACAATGCATAGCCTAAATAACATTATCATAATGTCATTTAATAACATAATGTCATTTTCCTGGCATTGCCTTTCAAAGGAAAGGAAATTTCTAAAAAAAATATGTGCATCTGAAAAGACTGACCTTCCAGGGAGTCCCACCACACTGCTGACGCCTTTGATCTGATCATCTTTCCATCACCACTCCATAAAACATTCTTCTATCAATAGCCTGATATTACGTGTTGCCTTACCACCCTCACAGCGCAGTTTCAGGAGTGAGATGAAACAAGACTTGTCATGCAACAGACTTATGAATCTTCTAATGCAGTGTCATTTTATAAAGGCATACAGTCCTACACGCTCTAAGGAGGACTCCTATCAAGGAGATAGGAATCCAATGTATTATACTGCCGCAGAGAAGACTATATTGGGACCATAAATCACAGCTCTCCCACAGCACATACATATTCTCCAATTCTGGTGTGCAATCCACAAACGTCCTTGACGTTAAATAGGTTTTTCTACCACTTTCGTTCATTACACTTGTTATGTAGAAATGATTTATGTAGCCATTGCAATGCACAAAACGGCAATTTCAAGGGATTTGGAGATTAAAAAATATCTTTTTTTTTCTGGGCAGGCCTGAGAAAGGCTTCCAGTGCCATATTCTACGGCTTTGAGAAATCCATTTGTGTCATTTTGACCTATGGAGGGTAAACACGCCTCCCTAGATTGAGCTTGCACCTCAAAAGCAGATTAGCTCCTCTGAGCCACAGACCTAAATCCCTGCCATGTCTCAGTACAGAAAATGGGTTAATTACCATTAGTGCTGTTTTGCCTCACACTTCTCTGAACCTAAATGTAATAAAGGTGCTTTCACAATAAAATCCTTTCTCTAGCGTGGTGCCCTAGATCAGTTCCAGAGGTGACAAACTTTTCAACATTTTGCTTTCAGAGCAGAAAATCCAGCCTTGCTACAGGTCTGGTACACTCAGTGTGATTTGTGATGTTATTTCTTTTTCATATATAGAGCTACCAGATTTCCAAAGGACGTTATGCACAAGGAAATGTCTGTTCTGTGGCTGAAATGTATTTTATTTTGCTCTGCAGTGTTAATGTCTCCTCTGACATTTGCCTGAGGTTGGACACTTCCCAATCTATGCCTCTGTGGAAACTAGTACGGTGAAGATATCTTGTGATCTAAACGGCCAAAACGATCGGAAATTAACAACCTCGTTCAGCCTCAAACCGTGTCAGGTCGCAGCTGAACTGATTAATCTGTATGTCCATTAGAAAAAGCCATAGACCTTGCACCAGTTGAAATCATTCGGAAGGTGGCACACATTAATTTGAATAATTGAATTATAAGCTTAAGTAACACACTGGTTAAAGCTGTAAACCTGCTGTAGCTTTTGATGTTACTGGCTATTTATAATAATGAAACCAAGAGGGCCCCAACTGGCTACCAACAGTAAACATTACTTATCATATTACAAAGAAAAGTGGAATATGTGGTAGTCTTTTTTAAAATGATGTAGCTGTTTATATTGTACAACGCATTTTCAGTAGCTAAAACACAGATCAGTCCTTGCTAAAGAAATTTTGTGATAAATATACACATTGATTTAATCATCTGTAAAATTACTGTTTTTTATGAATTTTATTAAAAGAAATATTATAGTTACAGTAACACAGTAAGATAAATGTAGCATATTACGGCAGTAGTAATATGAACTTAATATGAGGCTGATTTGGATTAACTCGTTATAATATCCTACATTTCCTATATATCCTATATGTCCTTTTTTATCAACATATGTTTAGGAAGACATCACTTAGTTGCTCTAAACCTTACTGATTGCCAAAATGGATTTTTATCTGCAATTTGATACAACGGCACAGAACACACCAAAAAACTGAATAGCCATTATTTGTTTTCCATTGGGAATGATACTATTTGTTAATAAATAAATAAATTAATGAATAATGAATCCCTTTAACATTTTTTCTGCTTGCCTTATAAAGGGTTGTGCACATGCTTTAAGGGACATTTTCCTTCCTGAATGTACAGAGTACACTCCTCTTTTCTTATAGACTCTTATTTTTTTGTATGTATGAGCTATGAATGAAGGCCTCAAGCCATATCTCAGAGGTCACAACCTTTTGAGTGGCTACAGGGCACAGCTAATGTAAGAGGCTTTCAGCACTTTGCCTTTGGAAGAATCCAAGGATGACAGGACAAAAACACTTTGTTGTGATGGCAGGCATCAGGCATTTTGCTGAACTATTTTCATGTTGCTGAAAGTGGTGTAGAATGTTGCCGAGGAGAAATTGAAAATGTGGGTGTAGAGATGGATGATCTTTAAAAGATTTCATTATTAAGTAAAAAACAAATTTCAACAGTAGCCTGAATCAGGGTTTCTTTTTGTCTCACTCTCTCTCATGCAACCTTGGCAGAAATATAAGGCAACGCTAGCATTTCCTTTGTTCTTCAGAACAAAATGCAAACAAGTGTGTGGGATTAAAATAAAATGAAGACAAAGATGGAGCATCTTTTCAACTTGAAAACTGAATTTTGGTTCCTTTTGTTTTGTGTGTAAACTGTTGAAAAACACAGGGCCACATATACATGTAGATCATATTAATATTATTAATAGCTCGGGTGGAATTCATTAAATTTGAAATATGTAAAGCAATGAAATCTAACAAATTATCTTCACTTATAAGAACCAGGGTGGGAATTGTGGGAGGGAACATGTATTTGCGGCAGGGTAAATAAAGCTTTTTGCCATAACCTTGCAAGTGACAAAGTTGTGTTTGTGGTTGTCCTGTTATTACAAATCCCTCTTTAAGATGGCTACTATTGCTAAAGCACATTGAGAAAACAGGTTTGCGTAATTACCACAAAAAGGCTAATGTCATCATTGTGGTAGCATCTGACTCGGAGGGTGTGACTGCTCCTCACCCAAAAGACAGGCGTCCATTTGGGAGGTGGAAAAAGTTGTGGCCTCAGTCGGACAGCTGAAGGAAATTATCTTCAATCACAACATTTTTTTCAAAACTTGCCGTGCTGCACTGACAAAATGTAGAAAATGTCTTAATAGAGATTCACCTGGAGGCATTTTTGTATTTTAATTTCGTTTTACTCAATTAGGCATCATGTAGGCACGTTCTACAAAAAGTTGTATCAGAATCGATGTAAGGTCAGTTTTGTCTGGTCCCACAGAAAATATGAAATGTGTAGCTTCAAGATGACGTGACCATGACTCTAAACCTCATCGTTATTCAATGATTTCCAAATATTTCAAACAAATCATACAAATATGTTCATAGTTTCCAAAATATATGTTCTTGGCCTTTACAATTCATAAGGGGAGAATGCAAGATGACACACACACACACGCAAATCTCTCTAATCCCAATAATTACAATTTAAGACCTTTCATATATTTAAATCAGAAACATTTATCAAAGTCATATATCACTGAATTGCCTCATTGTTCAGGTTTAAAGACATCATTGTTTTTCATTGACCTCAGAAAGTCTGTCCTCTCCTTTGGATTAAGTCAAGTTGCTCCACTCTGGGCTTGCTCCAGGGAAGGTCAGACATCTTAATCCTATAAAAACAACCACAGCCCTCTGGATTCTTCCTCTTCCAGGAGATTTTTCATGAATCATTCAATCTGTTTAACTTAATTTTGGGGTGAGGTAAGCCGACGGGTATCTTTAAAGTTATTCGCGTATAATTTATAATTGAAATATTTAATGAGAAGCACATTTGCGACAATGAGTTACTTCGGCATGGAAGCATATCTATGCAGTTCTGTGTGACTCGGTTCAAGCTCTCTGAGATCCTTATCTTCAGTAATTTAGTTCCACTTAGCTTTAATTAATGATCTCACCCACCCTTCCCATTATTTCTGCCTGCTCCTCTATCAGATCAGATATGCTTCCAGGGGCCTGATCTTATGAAAACTGTATGAAGTTCAAACTCCTGCAACCAACTGCAAATTCCTGCAGAAAGCATTTTCCTTCTCATCTGAGCAAACATCTGACCTCATTCCCAAGTGATTACTCCACATTCTGTTCATTGTAGAGTGAAAATGCAAATTAGACTGATTTGATTTTAGATATGATTTTCGCCATTTGCGAGCAGCGGTCTTATTTACCATCTTGTATGCTTGGCATGCCTCGAATGCTTAAAAGCAAGCAAAAGACAGCTCCCTGCACATGACTGGAATCCAGTGCCTTTCAGAATTGGTTATTTCCGCATGCAAACTGCCAGAAAAATAAAGACTGTGGAAGTCTGAGAGATTATATTTAAACAGCAGGAGATGTTTGATGCAGAACCTGATCAGCATTCGGTTTAGCAGGTAAACACCCCCACAGCTGCAGAGCTGCTCTTTGATAAGGCTGTCATTAGCATAGACAGGTGTGCGACTACCCAAGCTTCTTCTTTTTATGATACATTAGATTGACCTTTGGAAAGGGAAGTTGACTAACTCCCATGAACACACTCATCGACAACTACGTGCACATTTTTTTTCTTCAGTGTAAACACACTTATCTGACAGCTCTTACATTCAACTTTATTATGCATCCCCTCTGAAATTTACTGCTGCAATAACGGGGATTAAATTAACAGAAACACGGAGATCTCCCTCGTCTAATCAGCACGCTGCCATGTTTTATGCATGCACCCTCCGCATCCCAACTCTAGGAGCTCAGTGGCATTGTGTCATTTTTATGGCATGATTTTTCTCTCGCTTGCCTGTGCCACAGAAATCATTCCCATGATATTTCAGTTTCTCTCTTCCACTCTTTCTTTCTTCCCCGTGTCTAGTTTTATGAATGAGCTCTCGTTAACACATAACACCTCTGGTCCCAGATGAACTGGGGAACCGTGAAAGCTTTTTTTGCCCTTCGCGCTAGCACAGAAGCTATCGGGCGACAGCGGCGCGGAACGAAATAACCACGTCTCCACTCCGTCTTGTTCATTTTAATTGATTCTACATAACAAGTTCGGCCCACTCATTGCGAGCACCCTTGTCACCTTTACAGTAAAGAGGAGAACTGAGTCATAATCCATCGAGATGGAATCAAAAGAGGAGCATCAGCGTGGGCCGCACCATTCCAATCATCGCCACCCACACACTTTTACCACCACAAGTAAACAATGGCCCATTTCCGTGAGTTATTCAGAAGTGACCTGCGACACTGGAGATTTTGCTCCAAGACAATGGTTCTCCTTTGCCGCAATGCGTCACGAAGGGGAAGGCATCTGCAGAGACAAGCCTTCGTGTTTCTGCAAGTCAAACTCAAGAAGAAAACTCGGCTGGGTGTTTTCAACAAGGGAACAAGCCATGTTTAAATATTGACCTGGCGTAATTCATTCCGTGCATTGAGTGCATGACAAAAAAGGAAAGAAAGAAAACACATTTAAATCAGGAAGGTTTTTCTTGACAATCTTAATTAAAGCTGCTGACCTGAAATAAAACCTAATGGCGTACACAGATGTAGCATGCTTCCCCGGCCCCGATAATGAGAACTTGATTCATCCGCAGCGCTCAGCTTTATTGCCCTTCAGAGAACAGCAATACTGAGCCATCGTAAAGCCTGCCAGAGGAAGGAGAAGTCTAACGCTATCCCAGCGGAGCTGCACCGAACGAGGTGGCTTCCCTATAAATCGGGTGAGTTCCAGTCCATGGAGATTTTTATGGGGTGTTTGTACCCAGCTGGGATTTCAGATAGCCCTGTTGAAGAGGAACTTCGGGAGAGGAAATCGATAACAACAAAAAGAAAAAAAGTAGACACGTGATTTACAAGAACTCTCATTATAGAATGAAAGTTTGTCAAATTCTAAACAAAACAACCAAAACAACATTTTTGACTGATTTGACATAACGTTGCTGGTCAGACAAAGTAGTGTCTGCTGTAGACTATTGCACTTTTTCTCTGTGATTGTCAATGGGATTTTCATCAAAGACGATTGTGTAATTGCTTGCTTGCTCCCCAACTGTGCCATAGATTGACCTCTCTGGGAGGGCTCAGTTTCATCTCCTCACAGATTTATGTTTGGTGGCGTCTAATCTATTCTAAATTAATATTACCTTACATTGCATTGCATTACATTAATGCCATTGTTCTGCTGAGTGGAGCCATTTCCTCCTACATTATGATGAGGCTGTAAATAGCCTACTGTAAGTGTAGGACTTGACAAAACGTCGGAGGTGTACCAGGATGGCCTTTTCTCAGGCCGTGTCAGATGGCTAATGCTGTGAAACTTGACTCTACTGCCTCTCAGGCCGAAAAATCAATCTGAACTGAAGACATATGGACCTACAAGCAGATATCAAGCTGGTATGTTCAATTACAGCAAAGAATGAGGTTAAAAACGAGTCCTGAATTTGGACACCCCAAAAATGTTTGGATGTCTGTTTTTCTCATTTTTTATTATTCCCACCATTGATGGACTCACATCTGTTCTCGGCCACCACATACAGGGCCACAGCTTTAACAAAATTATATTTGTGGTAGAACATTTCCTGAATATTGTTGATGTCTGAAAAATAACGATAAAACATGATATAGAGTATTACTAAAGTGCTTTACAGAGAGAAGGATCTCAGCTAGCATTGAAATATAGCGCCCGGCTGCCTGATGCGCAGTAGCCATTATGTGCTTGTACTTGTTTACACCTCTTTCTACATCACAAGTGAGGTCCATTGAAGTTTTTCTATCGCTTGCTAACTGAACTTCAGGACGACCGCAGCTATTTTGGACAGTGTCAACAACTCGCATAGCAACAAGCATTAGCAACAAGTTGTGTAACACGTATCCTGATGTGTCTAATTAGCTGTCTTTAGTGCCTGCAATAAGTCATTGAAAACGTGAAAACATGAACATTCTCAGATACTGTGGAATCTGCAAAAATACAGACAACACTTAGAAATCCACAGTAAAATAAATAATGAAAATAAAGATGGACTTTGAAAACATGCTATTTTTTCAATTTTAGGCAATGACATAACACAATTAATGTCATAATTTTCAAGCTGTAGATTTCAAGAATGTAAAGAAATGGAATTAAAAATTGACTTTGTACTTGCTTTCAATAACTTTTTAAAAAATTGTTCCACAGCAATTTATAGATTTATAGATTTCAATTATAATCTACCAAATAATATATGATACAGTATGTGATAATTTGATAATTTGATAATATGTCCAAAAAAAATGTTCCTGGGAATGTTCTGATACACTTATCAGACTGTGTGTTGGCACTGCAACGGAAGAAATACAACTTCTCATCTTTTTGGATTCTGAATGGCATGGCAATGTCAGAACACTGTAGAGACACTTTTGCAGAGACAGTTAAAGAGAAGAATTACCAGGAAAAAAACATCTGAAGAAGTAATAATTGTGAAACTAAGTAAGTCATTTCCAAAATACAATATATGCACAAATGGCACCTTGTTGAGGCAGACTGAAATGTGTCAGTTGTAAACAAGAAAGTAATGCAACTGGCAGGAATCCTATTCAAAAATACAAAGCAATTGCAAATGGCCAATTTGGAAGAGTTGGTTACCACGGCATTTAGGCAAGAGCAAGTTTTCAAATGTCATTAATTCTTTACAAGGAAATTATCTTGAATCTGTGAAATGACTTCGCTCTCATGCTATTCCTGCGCACATTTTTATTAACCCCTGACCTTCTGTCCACAGGCATCTTTCATCAGGAGCTTGCAGACAGGTTGGGGATGTCACAACTCTCTTTGCAGTGCCGCTTCCTTCATAGCATGGGTCAGAAATATGGGATCCTTATGGAGACAGAGCACATGAGGGATGACCAGCTGCCAGAGTAGCCACCACGACAGCCTCCGAATAAGACCGCAATTCAATTAAGACGTGACATTATAAGGCACCTGTGATATATTACAGGTGCAATTCCAATTCATCAGATTATATATTGGATCATTCCGTTGTTACTTTGTTATTACATGTAGAATGCTAACCATGTCTGTAGTTGCCATTTTAGGACATGAACACCACACAGATCCACATCAGGCCAATATTTTTCAATAAGGTGTGTTTTTACAAGGACCCTTATGATGACATGCATTTCAACTGAGACTGTGTAAATATCCCCAAAATGAGCTTTCGTTACATGTTTGTTCACACATACAGCATTTATGGGAGCTACCAATCGGCATTTTTACCTCAGTTTTCCTCTGAGAACTAGAACAGCCCTTTATTTTTAATTAAACTTCCAGTATTGAAATGTCTTGGTATCAAATGTTTCTGTCACTGTGAGGCCATTGATTACCACACAGGATTTCAAATTTGTATCTTATACATAAAGGGGAATCAGCTATACCTAACGTAGTGTAGTGCATTACTTTCAAACCCGTGCAGATGTAAGAGAATGTAAATTTATCAACAATATTACCCAAATGTGTACATATGTTCCATATGCATGGTTGAAAAATCAAGCATACATTCATTCTACAGTTTGTGCATGAATACAAACTCAGTAGTAGTCAACAAACAAATTGCTGCTTTAGGATCCTTATGAACTGGAACAATTTTCCATCAAACACAATTCTGTAAATAATCTACTAGCTCAGAAAATCATTATTAGTTACAGAAGATCAATACCTATTTTTTATATTTCAAATGCTACTAAATGGAAATTATGTGACATTTTTTGAAGGGAAAGAAATATAAATCAAGGGAAACCGTCATTTTCTTATCAAAACGCCATGCAATCTGTATTCATGTATGTAACAAATGGGATTTTTGGTCCAATATGGCTATCATCATAGGATTTAGACGACCTGAAAATGCTAATGGAAGGCCTTGAATCTAATATGTGTTTAATCAATCACCTGTGAAATTGATGAAATGCACATATTAACGCATGAGGTTTAAAAAAGGAATACGTAGTAAGAGGTTACAACAGGGTTGAAAAACCAAGTACACGCTCACATTACCAGAGAGCTCAGATAATATTTTCAGACTGTCTGGCCTTTGTAGACGGGGGGGCAGTAAGCTGTACAATAAACAACTGTTAATACCACTGGTTTAGGCTACAGAGTCAGCCAAGTCTGTCTAATACTCTAAATAGCATTTATCGCTGGCTTTCATTCCTCAAGATATTTATGACAAACAGATTTTTTATATGTCCTCCCAGGGTTTCTGTAATTCTGGTGTTCCTTTCATTACTTGATGTCAAATGCTACAATGTTTTTTTTTTTGACATCTGACATCATAATCATGCTGTTCATTCATTTGTTGTTATTGAAGTGTGCTCAGTTCTTTAATTGTATAAAATACAATAGATTTGCATGTATAGGCAGAATTTACCTTGGTGAAACTGACTTAGTATTCCAGATACAGCAAAATTGTATGTAGATACTGTATGTAGAAAACAACATGTGGATTGTTGCTGTCTGAATGATTGGGTTGACATGGCACTGTTGTGTTTTCCAAAGAGAAAGCAATGGCGTGTGAGTGAATCTCCACCAAGGCTCCACTATGCTGCTCCTCTGACTGCTTTGCCTTCAGCCGCAGAACTGAGACGCAAGGAAACAACACGAAACTGCTGAAACAGCAAGTGGGAGGCAAGCTTCTCTGAGGGGAATATTCCGGAGCTCACACTGCCACGCTACAGTAAGTAGCATGTCTTGCAAGATGGAAAGTGGATCACTGTATTACCAGCATCTTTATTGTCTGTATTGAAATGCAAAGGTAAAGGGTGTTCTTTTTTTAAAAAAAAATCTATAAACCTCAGACTCTCCCTGGACACCGTGTTTGTTCAATAAGCCACAGAGTGTTGGGAAGAGCAATGAGGCTGTACAAAAAAATCATAAAATGTCTATATTTACTGTAAACACCTTCAGCCCATTTTCAGAATCAATGGCATTGCAGTTAAATGTTTTGCAATAGATATATTACTGGCACAGACCATGGAAGAGGTGTGTGGGAGGGGAACACGATAGGCTGACAGATACAGTAACTTTGTAAAGTTTTTTTGGCAATAATATGCCAGGGTATTACACATATCAACAAAATGTTTCTGGGTAGACCCAGCCCCATGTTGTCTCCCCACTGCACTTCTACTTGTCCACTGTCTACATCAACTGACACAGCACACAAACTGCTGGACAGAATGCATTTATAAAGTGTTCACAATTGCCACATGATTGTGTTACAATGCTGGAGTCATACGAAAGTGAACCATTTCGGGCTGAGTCCATAAGATCTATGAATCCTCTTGAACCTGCTCAGTTACCCTTGTAGAGAAGAAATTTGCACATGGCACCACAGAAACCAAACTGATCTGGCCAGTCGCCGAAATGCTTGATTGGCTTACCAGCACATTATTTTTCATTTTTGTTTTTCAGTTGGAGTAACTTCATAACCCGAACTGTCATGTGGTATGCCACAAAAGACATTATCAGTTGGCTGAGCTCAAATGAGGTGATAAACCCTCTAGGGTACAACTTCAACCGCTGCATTCTGTTGACTCCCCAGAAGATGAATGATGCATTTTTGGTGTTCATATACCTGATGTGAATGTGCTCCTGCTCTATCATGTTGTCATTACAGCAAGCTCCAGTATTCTGCTGCTGTTGAGTAGGATTGTGTGTGACCGTTTTTGTTGTGGAAAGACACTGGAAAAGTATCAGGCCTTCCTGGTCCACTGTTCTTGGTTCAACACATTTAGTAGAAGATAACTCAAATAAGCCCAGAGATCTTTTTTAGTATAACAGATTCTGATTTTGTATTATGTTTAGTCTGAAAATAAGAATGGACACAATTATTTATTTTTTCTTTGATGTTCATAACATGTACGCCTGTGTCTGCTGTAAAAAAAAAAAAAAAAAAAAAAATCACGTATTACTTCAGTTATGTAATGCCACAGGCCACAATAATTAACAGGCAAATTGATTGAAAATGGGCAATATATGCTACGGCTAAAAGACTTAATACATTATGCAAAGTTCAAATCAATTTTTGTCCCAAAAGTGTTAACAACAATTAAACATATCAGGAAAAATAGGCTGTCAATACCATGTACACAAAATGAGTACATCATGTTTATGTCATCATATTTATCTCAGTGAAGAAACTTGATCTTCATTCACATGAAGGAAAAATATATTTCCAAACATCTTTTTTACAGAAATTCTATTTCCATGTATTAAGTTTTCATTTCAGAGTGTATCAGTCCCATTATCTCAGTTTAAATAGTAGATCGTGAACAACTCTTTATCATTTTGTGGATGGCCACATGATTTAAAGGCTTTCCATTAGCAAGGCAATGTAGATATCTGTGCATACAGTAGCATCTATAAGGGCATGAAATATATTTATGTCTTTTTCAAAGAACACTGCCATGTTTTATGAACAAATACATTTTGCTTTTACAACTTAATCTATATTATACATTTCAGGGTTGTTTTTTTTCTGTCTACCCCGCAATAGATTTTGTTTCAGATCGCTGGCTAAATGCTTTTTTGATATAGCACAGGGGGCAATTTCATTCCTGTCATAACAAAACACTATTTCTCTGGGAACTCTAGCTAGATTGGATCATATGGTGAATAACAGCCTGACAGGGATTGACCCTGAGTACATTTGATACCGCGAGCTTGGCGAACCATTGGATTTGGCTCAGACAAGGTTGAACGGACTGTAGAAATGGAATAATCCCGTTGCTGCAGAGCCAACCTCAGTGGGTCCTGTGCGCTAACTGGAGCTCATGTTTATCCGTGGACTTTGGTTTGAACCCTAATTCAAAGAGAAACGCTTCCATAAATCCCACTGTCAATTTATAAACCTCACTAGAAAAGTCTCTGTCTGGGTTTGTGTGTTGTTGACAAGCACATAAGAATACTGAACAGGATTCAAACACATGCTTTTGACATAAGTGGCACTCCAAACAATGACAGACTATAGTAAGGAGGTCAAAAACTAAAAGAAATGTGTCTGCTTTATGAGTTTCACATTTGGTATTTAGCCAAGCCATTAAATTACCATAGATTACATAGATTTAATATCTTAAAAGGTAATGGTTTTCAGTTCTGCTTTTTTACCAAGAGCCCTCAGGATGATATTTTACAGGTTTGCCAATAATACTGTATATTGACAAAATACCATTTAAGATCACATCTTCTTTGTGCTCCCTGGTTGCATGTATAATTCATGCAGAATTCCCTCTTGGTCTCACCGAGTCATATTCATCACTCTCTTGTGATCGAGACCTGAGGAAGGTGGGTTTTGGAGGAGAAGGTGAAAGGAAATGCAGCATATTTAAAATTGCCAATATTTCATAGTAGGACACTTAAGAGGACTTTATGGATCCCATAAATCTAGTTGTTTAGGCCCTTTTAATGGCTTCTTCTGGAGGCCAACACAACCTCCAGGGGTCAACGTACTAGATTCTGGACCATGAGTGCGTACACTACAGAGGTGAACCAGAGCAAATGGAAATGAAGGAAGAAGAAAATAATATCAGTTATATATAATTGTACAATTGTAAATTAAGATCACAAGAACAAATTTATTAAATGAATCAAGGTTATTTCCTGTCATCCAATTAAACTACACTGTGACCATTTGGTGAAGTAATAGGATTTGTTTAACATCATCACATTGATTTCCTAACCTTTCCATCGCTATGGAAGTGTTGCTGCAGCTACCATGGTTCCAAATCCCAAGGCAATAGATATTTAAACGTAAATCCCAAAGGCACATTTCTTTAAAGTTCATTGGCCTGTTTCACGTTCTCATCTACATTGAATTATTTAAAGACACATCTTAAATTAACCATAGGGTTTAATGCGTGAAATATTGAATGATTTCTCAATATGGCATCATTGCAGTTTGACGGATATCACCGCAGCATATCAAAGTAATAAAATACCATCTGTCTGGGAAGAGGATTAGTCTAGGTTTAATGTAGGTAAACATGAACTGAAGACCTTTGCCCTTTTGGAATTGCATTAAGCCCACCCACCAATCACACTTCCCCTCTGCGTGTCAGAGGGGGCCATCAGAGCTGGGAGACCAGGGATTTGGACTCTGAGGAACTGTTTTCCTGAGGGCCAGAGCTAAAGTGCTGGGACGACACACTGATAGGAGGAGCGCAATGGGCTCATTTGCAGGGATTTACTTTTATGGTGGCATTGATCCCCCATAAATCACTCCTGAGTGGCAGACAGGACGTTTAAACATCTGTGGATGAGATGAGAGAG
This sequence comes from Megalops cyprinoides, assembly GCF_013368585.1. Taxonomy (NCBI): domain Eukaryota; kingdom Metazoa; phylum Chordata; class Actinopteri; order Elopiformes; family Megalopidae; genus Megalops; species Megalops cyprinoides. The sequence continues at coordinate 15,212,381 of NC_050587.1, read as the reverse complement.
CGAGGCGAGGGATGATATGAGCGATAATTAACCGCCCACCAACCTGTAATTTCTCAGGAGTTTTATGCAAAGCAGAGGAGACTGTTTCACGCAACACGGTCTTGTGTTTTTTCTAGAGTGGGAAGGAAAATTAATTATAAGGTTCTCACCATCTATGGCTATAATTTGCCATATACAACTGTTGTATATCTGTATCAAGATATGATGTCAATCAAAACATCAGTTTTTTAAAAATATGTGCATACTGAGGCCGTTTAATTCATGGGCAGTAGGTCTCTTTTTGTCTTGTGTGTGTAATCCTTTCTTTATTCTAAGTGCCAACAAAGGCTTTTTAAACTGTTACCAGCTGTTAAGCAGGCCTGGATTGTTTTGTGATGAATAATCTCCTTTACATTTCAATTTGAATTTACATGTCTCAACCCTTCTTTTTATGTATTCACTTGAATGCAATGACTACCTTATCCCTAGAGCTGGAGAATCATCGAGTTTCAATTTCCCCTCTAGAGATCTCTCACTGTTCTTGTCATAATGTGTATAATTTATTTAAATGTGTCCAAGCTAAAAATGACAATAAGCTTGTGAATTTTGGCAAATGATGCACCATGGATATACCTTAATTGCAACAAGTGGCCATACTAAAGCAAAGGAATGGCACAAAAGCATACTGGAAATGAAACTACCATATGTATAATGTCTACATTTAAATATGTATTTTACATCATATATCATATACAGTTTGTCTTGAATAGACAACACAAGTGAAAAACAAACTACTGACCACTTCTTATGTAATCTAAAATGTCAATTCTACGTAGGAAATATATATTTCCTCTTAAGACCTGCAGTCCCAGTAGCACAATTCCTTTTGTTACAGCCCTTCTGTGTCAGTTGTGGCTTCTCTAAATGAGAGGAGCATATTTTCTAGCTCCCATTGTTCAGACATTTCAACAAGGGCATTGAGGAAAACTACAGTTCAAATTAAAAGGTATGAACCTCACAATTACAGTAATTACAAGTAATCTGAAAAGATGAGTTCAAGCCAAAAGTTGTGCACCTATAGGTTATTAAGTATAATTACAAGTGTATGAGGAACATTCGTGACAGGAATGCATTCTGTTTTGTTTATTTGATGTGATCAAAATGTTATTATAAACTGTCATTCCTGTCTCCCCTTTGGGTATCAAACATGTTTTGATCAAAATTGTCCACCAAGCACCCACTTCTGAACACATAATGTTACATAAAAAACTAATATGTAAAATGGAGGGTAAACATCAAGAAAAGAAAATGCCTACAGAGAAATGAAAATATACTTTGCATGTTCATTTTGCTGGAGATGCAATTTCCATATAATTCTTTCCTGTCCCTTTCCCATTACCTGCCTCATGTCACCACATGCCTCTTTCTGTATTACATTTTATTCTCTTATCTTTAATGGAATAGGCGTCGAGACAATCAAAATCAAAACAAGCTACATTTTCAAAAATGTAACTCTGAGTTAGAGATAAAGTCTTTGAATATACAATTTCATATGCAGCCAGAGGTACGGGAAATAAAAGTGTATGGAATTGTGATAAAATTAGTAACCTTTATAGATGCGCCGATCTGATTTGCAGTGTGATAAAAGCTAATCAGTTTAGATCAGTCTGCAAACTGCACAAGGCAAAATAGGAGGAAAGTAACAAAGGCCATATGTCAAACTCATTGATTGGAAAACAGAGGTCCTAATGAACTTGAATCAGGATCAAAAGGAAATACCAGAGTGCAGTAGCTTAAAAGCTGTTTTTTTTCTTTGCCATTTACCCTAACCAAACGTTCTTTTTGTTTATTTAATTACAGCAAAATCCTGAAAGACTTGATGGAAGTGGGTCTACTATTTAATCTGTTTTCTTGTGATGTGAAATCCAAGTGCACACAGTGAGCTCTCTACCACGGACTGTTTTAGATATTTGCAGTGGGGGCAACACATTCAACCTCTGTGAAATTACCAGCAGATACAATCCTTTTCAAAGAGCGCTTTCACTGTGAAAAGCAGCAACACCACACAACCTTCCTGACCTCTGATGTCATTAAATGTATAGAGGAGAAATACTGAGAATGTATTGCATTGGATGGCAGATTCTTCCATTAAGTGTTCTCAGGTGAATCTAAGAATGGCGAATTGTGAGGAGAATGGGTCCAACTTTACCTTTTCCTTTAACTTTACCTTCATCCACAACACAGAAGTCTCCCCTTGGGTTAGTGACTTTCAAATGAGTGCTTAACCAATGGGCCTATGCGAATTAAACTCCCATCAAGTAAGCAGCAAGAGTCATTTAAATGTCTAAAGATAAATATTGTATCCTGTTTCCAGGGCAACTTGGGGTGTTGGCTTGTCCATAAATTCTGTTGAAGAATGGAAATTGCATCAACACCAGATCATAGAACTTCAGTAAGGAGCAGGCTACAAATATGGCTACGAAACTGTCCATGCATGGCCATCAGTGTAGTAATATGGTTAAGAGCAGGACTTGTAAACGAAAGGTTGCCGGTTCGAGTCCCCATTGAGGCACTGCTGTTGTACCCTTGGGCAAGGTGCTTAACCCACAATTGCCTCAATAAATATCCAGCTGTGTAAACGCGTAACATGTAAAAATTGTGACCTCTGGTAAGTCGCTCTGGATATGAGTGTCTACTAAATTCCAATAATGTATTTCAACCAACACAAAAATAGCAAAGTCAGAACTGGATGGTCAAATCACAAACTGCATGTAGAATTCCATGAAATCTCATTCTAATGTTGTCAGCTCTGAGAATGTTTAAGAGCTGGAGAGCAAAGCAGCTGGAAGCGAAACAATCAGCTGAAACCTCCCGGGCCTTGCCGGCTTCCATTGACTCCAGGACAAGCATCCTAGAGCGCTGGTGAGCAGGTCCAGCCTGTGTTGGCTCCATGAGAGAGTCGAAGACAACATGAGAGAGTTGCAGACTCATCCTACAGAAGGCCAGCACATGCTGGGCACAGGCCAGGAGTTTGGCAGCAGTCCCAGCAAGGGTCTCCCCCACAGCACTCTGAGCGGCCCTTAATGAGATAACTGCCTCTGCCCGGACCATTTGCATGCTTTTCATCAGTTTTCTCTCTGTACTGTCATTTTCCCTCTTTGTGCTCAGGCGCTTTTTTTCTTCTCTTTTTTTTTTGCTTAGTCTCCCATCCTGTCTGTCATACTCATCTGCAGGTCTCTTTTGATCTGTGCTGCCATTAACACACTCTAACAAGGCCCATACCACATCAAAACATTCGCTTTATTGAGCAGCAGCTTCTTTTGTGGTTTGAAGCGGATTTAACGGAATTATTAAAGGAAAACCTGTTGCCATGTGGTGGATTTTTTTTTTAAATGATGAGTTTTCATTTTGCTCATGCCTGTAGGAAGATTGGATTGTGCTTTAATATATGGAAATAAAACTTTAAAATAAGTTTTAGAATTTTATTAGAATATCTCAGAGCACAATGGAGAAATTGAATCTTACATACTGAAATTTATGTAATAATGATAACAACAACACCACACCACCCTCAAAAAGAAGAATATTAGCAGTGTTAGTTGTAGCGGTGGTAGTATATTATTATTGCTGCTCTTAGCATTAGCATTGGCATTACAGAGTGCATTGAGCTGAGTGCTCTGTTGTCATACTGTGAACTTACAATACCAACATTGTCAGCAGGCATATTACCACTACAGTAGCCAAAGGATAAAGGCTCCTTTGTGGGATGACAGTTGATAGGTTACACAGGGGAGCGAGAGATGATGAGCGTGAGACCTATTCATTAACTATGACTGTTTTCTTTTTCCTTTCACATTATTTCAGTTGCTTGTTTAAGATATTCAAATACAGAAATATGACCAAATGGATAATTATGGGAACTGTAGATTAAAAGGTAACAATCCTTTAATTTGATGCATGCAATTTAAGTGTTGCTTAAGCCAATTTGAACAGGCTACTTATAGCCCACAGCTATCATAATGCAATAAAAAAGTGTTTGGTTATGCAACGTTTTCAATCAATGTCTTGAGTTTAATTTAAATAGTACAGTGCATGATACAATTTTCTTGCTTAACGTGTGCCAGTATCCAGGGTAACTCATGTAGTTAACGTTATTACTCATTTAAATGGCAGAATATCATATTACTGACTGAAGCAACCCACGTTAAGGCATCCTGTTCATGTCTTCAACTGTAGCACTCCCTAAGGTACTTGAAACTACAACCTCCTAGGCATAATTACAGTAATTTAACAATATAAGAATAAGGATTCCATGAGATGGGTTGTATTGATGCTTACATTTAGTAGTTGAATGAAAGGCAACTATTAGATAACCGATCCTGAATCTTAATAAAGCCACACTACTTCATGACAAAATGCACTGTAGACAAAAGTGCATACTTATGATTCAAAGGTGTTCAATTCAAAGTAACAATAAAGTTATAATCCTCATCTTAATGATCCACAATTTACGCATGTGTCCTCGTTTCAGTTGTATCAACAAACTGTAATCCAACAGAGCTATTTTGTTTCATCACAGTAAAGATCAAAGGTTTGTGTGCAGCGTAATACTCTGTATAATGAACTACCTCATTAAATACGTCTGAAATGTGAACGTGCTCTGTAATTACTGAACCAAATATTTGCAGAAAAGACCTGAAGAAATGCGGTGAGTTTTAAAACTGAACGGAACACCCTTTAAACTAGAAATCCTGTGACATTTTATCCCCCATTGATTAGGTAAAAACATTACAACTGAGTTTTTTAATCATTATTATTATTATTTATTTATTTATTTTATACGGGTTCTTGTCGATACACGATTACATTGCTTTATTACAAAAGCTTAGATCTTTCGAGACTTTGATATCAGAATATCCATTCTGAGTAAATATTCATTAGTTAACCTGGGAATAAATTCTGATGCCGGAGGTCCTGTTACCGAGGTTGTCATAGCAACAACTCCAGAGACGGGAGCAACAGCGTGACAGACATAGACAGGAAACCACTAAAATTCAATTTTGAATACTATCCTCACCGTGGGATTTTAGTTATTATTTTCTCTTTAGTATTCAAGCTTGTTTTGTTAAGAGAAGCTGTAATAGCAAGTGGCCAAAGTTTTTGTTAGTATTTTGATTTAGACGTTAAAGGGTTGTGATGCCTGTTATTTTCTGAAAAGCTTGTTTCAGCTGCCCTCAGAAATATATGACTTTAATGTTCTTTCTACAGATTGTCCCCTAAATAATCATATAATAAGCCCACTATTACATTCTTACATATAACATGTAAGGCCATGGGTATGCAACTGGCTTTCAGAGGTTGAGCAGCATGGAGAGGGTCACAATGAGAGTTACTGCAGAATTCAGAGGCGTAAAGTGAACTCAGGTTTATTGTCAAGGCTGTTCTTGACATTACACAAGTATGTCAAAATAATAAAAGGGACACTTTTTGGCACTCCTTCTCTTTTCCCATAGCCCCCTCAACATCCTCAACAAAAGACTGCAAAATCAGATACATTAAAAATACACCAATATCCAATAGGCTGTGTCAAAATAAAAGTTCTTCAGTAAAAGTCACACACATAAATTTATGCAACCCTGTTTCGGAATAGCTAATTGTACATTAGGTTTGTCTCACTGTCGAACAACACAGCAGGAAGCACTGAAGTGAAACAAATGAAATTCTCCCTCACACACACCTTTTTCACACTACAAGTCAGCAGTAAAATAGGGAAGTGAACGCTCATTGAGGGGTAGGCGCTACTTCATGTGAGTAACTCGTAGACACCTGACAATTCGCAGTGAGCTTTAAAGTGATGTGGCCTGTATTTAATGTATTTAACAGGATTACCCAATCTAATCAAACAGCGGATCAGGTCAAACTATATGATTTTCAGTTTAAGATTTAATTCATTGAATAGGAAATAAATTTGAAAGTCTCAAGACATGAGAGCTCATTGTACTATAATTCAGGACTTCATATTGCAGATCAGTTATCTGTTTTGAATATGAGACTAACTTGTGTAAAAAATGGTAATGCAGCCACGTAGCACATGTTGCCCACAGATGTGTACGGCTGACCTGAAATGACATCTATGGGGGTTCGTCAGATCTGCTATCTCATTAATCTGATTAATGTCCTTGAAAGATGGACGTGTCAGCGATATTTATCAACACCGCAGAAAGTTGATCAAATATTAATGCAGAGAACCGTGTACTTTTCCACCTATGTTTATTACATTCAACCATGTGAATAACTGGGGCCTTACAGTAATGATTGAACATTCTTGATTAATGGTACAAATTAAGTGTGGATTCAGCTGTGCACCTGAATTTAAGAGTGCAGGTTCCTCTCAGCACAGAACTCAAGGGCAAACATCCCACCATGCTCAACATAAAATATTTGCCTTCTTCTGCTGTATGGACACCCATCGGTCAGGCAAATGTTGTTATTATTCCTCACATAGAGTCCTATAATGAGTTTGTTAAGCCACTGAAAGCAGACCTAATGAATAATAAATTCCAGGAACAGGCGACTCAATAGCGTCCATTCGCATAAAAGTGAGCCTCCCCCCACCTCCCCTCCAGCTGCTTCAAGGTCCTAATGACAGAAGAGGTCTGTCACCGGGCCCTTTGTCATTCTGGCTATTGTTTGGAAGAATGAAGGCTTTCTATAACAGTGCTTGGAAATCCCTTTATGTTCGCCCCCCCCTCTCTTCTCTGCATAGTACAACTTCAGAGGGGGGTTAAAGCCATCACAAACGAGGAGGTTGGCCAGCCAGTGGGAGGTTAACAAGCAGATGACAATTTCTATCGCCGGGCGGCATGCGGAGTGGCTTGAGGTGGTGTCGCAGCAGGCGTCAGAACCCTTGCCCCACCGAATTACGGCACAATGGGAAGACATGTCAGGCGTCCATGTTCCGAGCCCATCTCAAGGGAATTATCCCACAAAAGGGCCAGGGACAAGCATCGCCTCCCCAACCGAGGAGTGTGAGTCCCACAGGCCTCTCGCTCTGTCCGCACGGTTAGTTAGAGATTTCTGTCACGTCGCGCGGCATACTTCTCAGAGAACACTGCACACAGAGATTGTGAAGAATGTCAGTGCTATGTTGCTATGGTTTTTCACTTTGCCATTTGCACAGAAGAACATGCCAACTCGTTTCTTTATGGCTTAGGGACTCAATTCAAATCCACCTGTGCATGTGTGATAATCGGTCCATTAAATAATATTTTTTCTCCATTCAATCCATGAGCATACTGCTTATAAAATACCATATCACACATACTCACTAAGCTGGGCATTATCACAAACAGACTTCTATTTTAGAGGCTTTTCTCTGGAAAAGGTGAAAAATCTTTATTTTAAACTAGCTATCTAAACTAGAACTGTAGAACAGAAAATCATTTGCCAAAATAAATAACGAAATGTAATGAATTACAATACTGATAACAGTTGTCAAATAAGACCTTTCTTAGAAAAACAGATATGTGGAGTATTCATACAGTAGCAAGTGGGACATAAAGTATGAAATCTGGCTTGCTTGCTGTCATGGTTAGCATGCGCATCAAGACAGAACTGGTGAAAGATGCAGTTAGGAAATTAATATAGGTAGTTACTTGTAACTGTAATTGTAACTGACTTATTCTCCATTTATACAGCTGAATATTTACTGAAGCAATTAGGGTTAGCTACCTCATGCTCACTAGCACAAAAATAGCACTACACAAAGACTCTAATTTTAATAACTTTTATTTTATGGTCATTTTACTGTTTAAAACGTCTTTCAAAGCATAGAATCAAATGGCCAGATAGTGCCTTCAGTATGAGGGCTAGAATCCAACATCAAAGTTATCAATTCCGTTACAGTAAAACCAACAAAAAAAGATGTGTAACACATTTTTTTCTGCACACTTCTCATTAAGGTGGAATTTAGTGGCTTCAGGCAAGTCTCCATAATCCAACCACCAATGAAACTCATGAGATGAGAATGTGTGTGCGTGTGTGTGTGTGTGTGTGTGTGTGTGCGTGTGTCCGACAACAAGGAATCCAATTAAAAACTGCAAAGCAGAGTAAAGGCTTTGCCTGGAATGGTTGGATTCTCTGATGTGGGTTTTGGGTTCTCCCTCCTTTTTCCAGAACAATTATGCTAATCTTAATCACTACAAAAAAACACACACACACAAAGCTGGTCCTTCCCTCCTATGTAATTAAGCCTCTCCCTGTCATTGCCACCATGCAAATGTCGCCCCAGATGAGATGCAAGTAGGAGGCCCCATTTGCAGTCATCTACCCCTATGGTCAGTGAGGCAACCCACTGTGCACATGGAGCAGAGACGAAAGGTTTGCCCTCGACTCACAGTTTCACCACAGTTTCATCAGAATTACCACACACTTAAAAACAGAATACTCTATACATTTCATTTGAAAGAAGTCCCGTCATCCTGTCTGACATTCTTGTCATATTAATGTTGCCAAATTAAAATCAGTAGGCTATGAAATATTTATGTTCTGGCAATTGCAACAGTGTAAGTGTACTTATTAATAGTTTACCCATATGGAACAGAAAACTGCAAACTCAGAAAATTGGTTCAACGGGGTTAAATAAATATATTAAAAGATCTTGCAGAAATGCATACATCAGCGTAAGGGAGGAACCACACAGTGATAATAAGAACAATTGGTCAGTACCAAGCTATGCAGATTACATTTTAAACTGTTTTTACCAAGACAGATCTTTGACTTTTTTTCATGTGTTTGCAAAAGGCAGGTTGGCAGGATAAGGGTAATAGGTCATCATAAAATGGAAGTAGATAAACCTTATATTGAATTGCCCATTAGAATGTCCATGGGAGCAAAGGGCACATTTGAGTGTGATGTGCAACACTGCACTTAAATGAACAAAATCTATGAATGCTCACAGTGTTCCTAAATGTGTTTAGACAAGCCTTATCAGCAACCAATGTAGCCCTGATCAAATGAATATGGCAGTAGAAGGGTCTTAGAAGCAGAAGGTGTATGTTTTGTGTGTGTGTGTGTGTGCACAAATGTGTGTGTGTGCACGTGTGTATAAGTGTTGACATTTTGTATGGAACTTGTTTAATATCCATAATGATCTTGGAATCCATTTCATAGTGGTCTTAAAGTGATGTTGCCGAAATCCAACAAATATCATGCTTCAAAAAAATTATGATTCTGCTCTCCTTATTCTCCTAAGAAATTATATAGAGTGCATGTGATGTCTTCTCTTCCTTAGTTTTGCTGAAGCATATGTATGTCATCCTTAAGATCAGTTAGTTTGATTGTCATACATATTATGACGATCAGCTTGCAATAAAAGGTCGGGCAGAAGTTTTATTTTCATAGCTGAGCACATATGCTATCAAAGAGTATCGGTTTACACACGGTATGATTTAGTATTAATCTTAACACTGGTTTGTTTTTGTCTCTTAAATGTATAGCCCAAGGCATTTCCTAAACATACGAGAGTGATTAGCCGAGCTCTATTACGTCAAGCCCAACTAGAAGAAACTCAACAGACTCCCAGTTTATCACAGTTAATTAGCATTTTGGTATAATGTAGGACTGACAGTATTTCTACCAAAACAGTCCTCACACTGATAAATATTACTGATAAAATTCAATAAAGTTATTCTGGTTTTGCTTCCAATCATTTTTAGTTGTTTTTGAATGCACAGACTTTAAAAAATAACTTTGTTGTATTTTGTAATATGGGCTTTTCCTGTAACGTCTGTTTTAAAAAGATTGGCAGTCCTAGTGGTGGCTCCTGCCTGCCACCACTCCAATATGGCGTCTCGTGCCCAAAAGGTTGTCCTGTCCATATGCTATAGTTGGAAAACTGTCAAGTTCTACAATGAAAGTGTAATGATAACACTCCAGATGCTCTCTGAAAGATAATATGCACGTGCATGCCTCATTACAGTGCTGTTGTGTGTTCTACTTCTGTTACACTCACTTCCTGGTGCCAAGACCTCCCACTGCAAAGATTGGTACCCTGTCACTCAAAGGGAGCAGCTGAGGGCAAGTGGTACCTCATTGCTCAAAGGGTGCAACTGAGGGCGAGGGAAAGTTTCTCTTCTGTGTTGGGATAACCTTGACCACATGACTCGGTACCATTTTGAGGAGATGTGTTTGAGGCGAGTGAGAAAAATGTGGGTTTTTCCCACACACCTCTGGCTTAAAATTGTAGAATCTACTGGAGACTGGTCTCGTAATCTCCTGACAGGTCCTGTTTACTCCAAGCTACCCACTACACACTAACCGGACAGGTTCTGACGGGAGCCATTAGCTTGAACTGGCCTTTAAAGGGAATGGAGGGGATGTGGCTGCCCTGGTGTCAGATTTCACAGCCTGGCGTGACAGAAGGGGAAGGTCCCCCCGTGGTAGAGATAGCCCTCACTTCCTTTATTTGTATAGCTTCAGTTTCAGGATGTATGAAGCATCTGCTGTTAACAAAGCAAGTCAATGCTGGATCACTGGCCCTGTTTCTCCAGGGGTGCCTGAGTTACTCTTAATGAGGAAACAAACTGTTGCTTAGCTGTTTTCAGGGCTGTGGAGCACTTCCTCTGACCTTACCAAAACACACCAAGTCTGTTAGCTCCTCTGAAGCACTCGCTGAAGCCAAGGCTATTATCCCATGAGAAACGTGACACATTGAGCTTGTGGTCATGTAACGTTAGCAGCAGTCCTGTTGCATAGGTTTGCGGTGCAAGTCATATAGGAGCAATTCAATACCACTGTTTCTGTTGTGTCCTTAGCAACAAGAATGGCAACTACTTATAGGATTCTGCTTAGCAACTGCTTATAGGATTCTTAACAAATTAACCCAAACAAGGGTCTTCCATTCATTTACTAAGGCAGCAAATACTGTTTACATAGAAACTAAAATTAAACAAATTTAATGTAAATATTTGTGATGTACATATCCCTTACTTTGTTATAATGTTTAAGATATTAATTTGTTTGAAATTGATACAGACAGCATTAAGTTAAATCATTTTGTTTTATTAATGTAATTTTATTATTCATAAATGTAAAAAAAAACTATGAACATTAATCCATTAATAAATAGTTATGACTTTGCTGGATTTTTATTTTTTATTATTTCAAAAACACTAATATTCCCTGATGTTCAATGTGCCTTGAATTTATATACAGAAGAACTAATGTAATCCTCTGGAAAGGCTAGCTATTGCCAGATATATCATTCAGCTTTACTTCTGTTTCTGAAAACTTTTCAGCAGAATATAAAACAAAATGTTTTTCCATGCGATGAGTCAGCTATAGCTGAAATAGAGAAAGAAACAATAGAAGGAAATGAAATGTCAGAGAGTGTTTCAGGCTCACATACAGTATGATGACTGCCCTATAAATCTTTAAAAGTTGTGTTACCCTGGCAGGACTTTTTAGATCAGAAGACATATTGTTCTTGAGACAGTGTTTTTAGATTCATCATGAATAATTACGCGCACATGACAAACATTCACTGTTACCAGTCCTTTTCTGTAGTAAACATGTCTGTGTTGTTTTTGCCTTCACATACACTATGTGGCCAAAAGTATGTGGACACCCCTCCTAATTATTGAGCTCAGGAGTTTCAGCCACACCGATTGTTAACAGGTGCATAAAATCAAGCACATAGCCATGCAATCTCCCTCGACAAACCTTGGAAGTAGAATGGGTCGTACTGGAGAGCTCAGTGACTTTAAATTTGTGCCACAAGTCATTTTGTGAAATTTCTGCCCTGCTAGATCTGCCCCGGTCAACTGTAAGTGCTATTATTATCAAGTGGAAGCGTCTAGGAGCAACAACAGCTCAGCCATGAAGCGGTAGACCATGCAAACTTACAAAGCAGGGCCACTGAGTGCTGAAGCGCGTAGCACGTAAAAAACTGCCTATCCTCTGTTGAATCATTCACTACAGAGTTCCAAACTGTCTCTGGCTGCAACATCTCATCTCTGGCTGAACTGTGCATTGGGAGCTTCATGAAATGGGTTTCCATGGCTGAGCAGCTGCACACAAGTCTAACATCACTATGCGCAATGCCAAGCGACTGCTGGAGCATGCCGCCACTGGACTCTGGAGCAGTGGAAACACCTTCTCTGGACTGATGAATCACGCTTTGCTATCTGGCAGTCTGATGGATGAATCTTGGTTTGGCGGACACTAGGAGAGCGCTACCTACCGGAACACACAGTGCCTACTGCAAAGTTTGGTGGAGGACGGATAATGGTCTAGGGCTGTTTTTCAGGGTTTGGGCTAGGCCCTTAGTTCCAGTGAAGGGTAATATTAATGCTACAGCATACAAAGACATTTTAGACAATTGTATGCTTCCAACTTTGTGGCAACAGTTTGGCTGTTATAGCTGCAAGGGGGGGGGGTACTCCATATTAATGCCCATGTTTCTGGAATGGAATGTCCAATAAGGTGATATAGGTGTGATGGTCAGGTGTCCACATACTTTTGGTCATATAATGTATAACATTTCCACTACTGTTAGAAACAGCAGATTGAAGCATTTAAGCTTGTCTAAGTGTGTTAGCATCCTCATTCTATGGGTAAATTAACAGCTTGTGTCTCATTTTGTGTAGCATCTATGACACTATATCCAGTCTGACAATGGAAAAAAACACCAATGGAGTTCTGTGACAAAGTGGGTTAAAGGTTATTCATCTCATAGAAGAACAAGCTCTAATTAAGCCCTGTGACTGAGTGGGTGCATTCAGATCTCTGCCATTCACGCGCGTGCGACTGCATTGGGTCAGGGGTTATTCATCTCATAGCGGAATGTGGAATAATAAGTTCCTGATGAAAAGTGAGTGCTTCACTGTTCCCAAAGCAAACCTTCAGAGCTGACTCTTCCCAAAAGACAGTAAATGATACTCCTGATGAACTGTTGCATTTCTGGCAGCCATCGCTAAAAAAATGGAGTTTATTCATTTAATTTAGTGTTGACAAGAGAATTGAAAGAGCTGCATGAAATGCAAAACATTGCATTGGGTTTATCAGCCAGAAACTGTCACGGTGTGCTGTGCTTCAGCTTCTCACTTCTAGCTGAGACACTGCAGCATCATTGTTTGACCAGTCATAATTCATACATAAAATATATATATACATTTTTTGTAGGTATTTTTTCATCCCAAATGAACAAACTAGGGAGAAGAAAATAGAGTAAATAGAGCCTAAATTTATCAGATTGAGAAACTGGGAACTTTTATGGGTTAGAACTGGAAAACTTTATTCAGGGAAGAAATACAGAGGTCATTGCTCAGTGAGTTTTCAGCATAAATCAATGTGAAACAGACAGATTGGAGCTGACAGGGACATAGCCAGAGAAGGCACGAGTTCATTAAAACCAGAGAACTGCAGTGAATTGTTGAAACAACCTATATTTCAAAGTCAAGTGTCATGTTCCAAGCCTGAATTGGAATAAGGAAAGAAAATGCCTGATATGGAAGCCTCTCTCTTGCAATTGTGTTTCATGACTCCAGACTAGCTTTTGTATCTCAATATTTCCAAAGGGACCCTGTGCATGGTACGTCTTGTCACAAAATCACACTGAACTCACGGGCTATGTTTGGAATGTTTTTTAGGAGCTAATGGAATTACAATCGGTATATCCGCATTCAGTCAACAAAACTGGACTTAAGAGAAGTATCTAATAATTGTTCTGGAGGATATATTTGTTATGGGAACAATTGGCTTTAGTTTGTGATCATGTGTGCTTCAGTGTTTTCTCCAATTGATTGATTAATTAGCTTGGTTGTTCGTGAGTTTGTGCTTGACACTTCCACTATGTAATGTGAGGTGTATCTGAGGATGTCCAATGAGGTCTATCAGGATGACGTAGTCTGATGATAACTCATCTCAGGCCTATTGAGCAGACAGGGTCATCTGTGCAAGTCCTGCCTACCTCCACTTACAGCCATAATTCATTTGGTATGACAACAAGGGATTGATTTCATCAGTTAGCCTTGAACCCTTGAGCGGTGGTGACAGAAGCACATACCATAAATAGCAGAGCATTTGTTCATAATACTTCCAACTTTTGCTTGTGATAGAACCAAGACTGATTGTTCATGGCACACACACCTCTACAGTTCCACAGTGAGAAAATAAATACCCAGGAAAATCTTGGCCTTACATACACCTGTCATTAACAGGGGTCTGTGTTTGGATGAAGAAGATTCCCATCTTACCTGAACCTTCACACACACTTTGCATGACTTTAAATGTCGTGATTACTATTTGCATCTCTTCAATCGTGTGCATGCTCTGGTTTGAGGACAGTGCCCATGAAAAAAATCACCACTATGAAAATCTGCTATACAAAAACCACATTTCTTTGAGCAGGGTTGAGAGAAACTACAGATCCAGGTCTGCTCCAGGTATGGAGAGAGCAAATAGTATTGTGTGGGTTAAAGTGATAATAAGTATTCAGAAGTTTAACAGTGTTCCTTCAGTCTCTTAGACTCTATATTGGATTATTTCAGCTGGAAGAACACATCATATTATGTATAAGAGTCTCTCTCCTATCCTTTATTTACTAATCTACTTATCAGGTGCCCTTTTGTTAATTTGTGTATCATACTATGCCGATTAAGATGCAAGATGAGAAATATCCTCCTCAAATGACGTGTTTGATCATTTAGTGGAGGACCCTCAAAATAATTAACATTCTTCCTGTGTGTGTACTGCATTGCAATCTGTGGGTGGGATCTTGAACTGAAATGATCATTGTGAAACAAATAACCATTTTGACTAGCATAAGATCACTGGAAGAGTCATAAAGCACATGACCGAAGCAGGAAATGTAAAAGTAGAGCTGACCCAAAAATGTCAGGAGGAATGTGGAGCCCATCCTTCCTGGAAAGAGGCCATGGTGACTCACTCAGGGGTCACAGAAGTAATCATCACTAATGTGAAAGGGAGAGCTACTCTGCTGATCTCCTTTTAGGGACCATATGAGGGGATAAAGAGATAGGCCAGAAAGTGACAGAGGGAAGGAGAGTAGATGGATGGGTCTACTCAGGTAATGTCAATGTAATGCATATCATAATGATTCATTTGAGCTTTTGAAATGCCTTGGTTGGGGGAGGGGCAGAGGAAAGCTTGTGCGACTGTCTTTTAGGATGCGTTGGCTTCTGAGGAGGTGTTAGTCAGGGGGTGGAACAGTGAAGCCCGTGAGAGCTTGCAAGTCCAGCAAGAAGGATTCAAAATATAAGGGGCACCAGACTGTATGTGTCCATAGGACCTAGCATTCAAAAGGAAGTCTGTTGGAGAGACGTTTCGGTCCCTGACAGGTTGAAAGTGATTGCTTACAGGATCTCTGGGGGTGCCTGTAGTGTGGGGCTGCTAATGGAGCATGAGCTCTCAGCTCAGCGTGGTGTCAGAATGAGCTCACAGTAATGTTAATGTCTACATCAATCACCCTTCTTTCGGGTCACATGATGTAAGCCAAAAAGAAAGGCGTGACTTTCTCAAGTGACCGCAACATGCACTTGAACTGTTCCCATACCAACAAGTTCTAAGAATCTAAGTTCTAAATGGAGAAATGGGGGTATGGTTTTGTGTTTTGGTTTAAAATGTGGTAATGAAAGTTTAGCACTTCATTCTGTCAGCCCAAATGGATTGTTTCATAAGAGCAATTTTATATCACAAATCAATGTTTATTTCTAGGCTACTGGTAGACCCAAAGAAATCAGAAGCGTCTAATTCCAGTCTTCTGGATTAGCACAGGAATTCTGAAGCAGGAGCATTCTGTGCAGGTAGCACTGTAGTCCACACTCATTTCAGTGGTCAAAGAGTAACATTTGAGATCCTTGATTGATTTATCATAAAAATAAATAGCTACAGGACACATTCCTACATTCTCCCAACGCCACAACACCTATGCATCACTGTTAAAATATAAATGTTTGCGTGAGAAACAAGAGGTAACTGCCACTATCCTGCCCTGGATTATTTTATGACTGTAAGAATTACATGACTCTTGCATACTGGAAACCCTAGTTCAATATCGAAACAATATTATTTATTGTGATATCTGGAAGGTACCTAGAACTGATGTCAAACCAAAAAAATTTTTCACAACTTTATTTACACCCTAACTGAACTCAAATGCCACATGTGAAAGGCCTGAATGAGCTGCCATTCTACCATGAACGTTTTCTCAGCTGGGCTGGACGCCTTTAGAGGGTACAAGGTCTTTGCAGCTGGAGCAACAGAGGTGCATTCAACAGGAAGCTACACTACACTTGAAATCTAATGGTCTGGACTGTGGGGATAGCTCTGCTCTGTTTGCTAATTTTTTTTTAAAGAAATTATAAAATGCAGAACTGTTCTACAATGAAGTTCCTTTAGAATTACAAAGTACAGTCAGTTCCTCTTTATTCTTGTTATAAATGGATTTATTTGGTTTTTATTACTGTGCGTGCTTCCATCTAACCTGGATACTCATATAAAATGTGTTTCATTGTCCCTATATCACACCTTTATCACTTTATGAATAAACATGGTCTTTCATTATCACCCAAACATTGTTTGTGTTGAGTTGTTCTCTGTTTTACAGTATGTGGTCACAGTTACCTAACTCTCAGTCACCATGAGGTTGTCCTTACATTCACAAAACAAATGTCTGTTTTTGTCCAGGGATCACTGAGGGGTTTCAAACATGGCTGACATTTATCCCCCTCTCTTTGAGATTGCCCTTAACGAAGGCATAAGCCTGTGAGTCAAACGTGAAAGAAAATATCAATAGTCTTTGCAATGGCAGTGCAGGGATTAGCACCGGATCAAAAGAGGCCTCACACTTGGTTCAAAATGGCTCTGCCACAAACAAACCACATGTTTAAGGCCCTCAGTAAAATTGCACTGCCATGCTTTTGAATGTAATTGCAGGGTTACTGAGGACAACTACAGGCCCAAGGATAATGAGAATGCAGTGTGTTTAATGACCCCAGTAAAGTTCTTCTCACTTTCAGCACAATGTCCTGTTAAATGGCATAATATGTTATGATATTGCTGATATCAGTTCAGCTGAATAAAACATACAGATAAACGGTGATTGAAGAGATTATGTGGAGCTGATGAGTGTGAAGTCTGAATAGACTTGATATGTCTTTACAGAACATCACACATTTTGTCTTCCTGCAGTGTGAATTTTTGGAACCGAATGACGCAGATTTATTGAACCGGAAGTATTTTTAGCATGCATGCAAATAGCTTGCTTCATTAGTGCAGTATTTAGTCCTCTGTAATAAGAGGAAAAGATAGATTTTCACTCCCACCTCACAGAAAACCACGGAAAAAACAGCTTATCTTTGGGAGGAAGGGTATGACGGCTGATAAACCTATTAGGGAGGATGGTCATCCACTCTGCTGCACATTGACTTTGATGCAGGGCTGACAAGGAAGAGGAAGTTTCCCTGAGCAAAGAAAGGGTATTTAATCTAAAAGGGGTGACCTATTTGTTTTACTGCTGTGTTATAAATCTCATGACCTGAGGCAAAAATGGTAACCCTTTCTGCATCGCTGACCCACATCAGCCAAGGCATACCTATGTCCCACACAACTGGGTCCTCCTGTGAAGATGACACAGGAAATATACTCCCAGCATGTAGGCCAATAAAAAGGGTAATTGTGCATTTAATAGCTAACATCCTTGCGATGTGCTCGAAGCTTCCTTCTGGGGAGGAGTTTTAGCAACATATTGTTGATAGACAGCAGGTTTAGTCCAGTTCCTTCCACTTCACAATTAGCAGCACGGTTATGTTTTCAACAGCTTTTTTTCCCTCAGTTTGGCCCTCAATTTGCAGTTTATCTGAGCAAGAGGAGAGTGAACTGCTAACCAGCAATTAAAGGAATACATTTTTTTTCTTCCAAGGCGGGGCTAATTTCAGCTGCTATGATTCACACCGCCTCATGTGCTGTTAAAAGGAAATAATGTGACAGAGGCACAGATGCAACTGGGTTCCGTCAGAGTAACTGACACGAGCAGCTTTCACTACAGAAACAGAGGTCATTCTTAGGCGCGGTCCCTTTCACATTACACAATGTCATAACGAATCACTATAATTTGGATGTCATGTCAGAGCATGACATTTTAATATTATAACTGTATTATTCACTATTATTTTGTCATTGTATATTGTGATAGGTGAAAGGGTCATTTTGATGTGTTCTCTTTTCCATGATTGGAAAGGCTGCTGTTGAGAGAGTTGTTCTTGGCCCTTCATCACAATACATCACTGAAGTAAGTCTCTCCATGCCGAATTTTGTAATAATGTCCATTCTAAATGGAGGACAGTAATGAAAACACATGCTATCTATTTTGATGTACAGTATGTACTGTTCATTTATTCTGTGGTAGAATGGCTTCTTCTTTTGTAGGTTCTTTTGTGAAAGCAGTCTATCAAAATAAATCTACCAGAACATCTAAGGAAGCAGAAGAGTCTATTTAAGGAGGTGTTACTCTTCCCTTCATCATGAGGCTAATGATACCAGGAAATTTAATGTGTCTGTGTGGGTAGAAACATAAAAAAAACTATTCCTGGACTACAGCTGGTTTGCTGGTTTGAGAAACAATGCCTGCTCTCAGTTTAAATTCAGTTAGGCAGGAAATTTACAGGTATGTGTTAGCAGTGTTGTAATGTTTATACTGCAATTGCTGTTGCTTTGATGGCAGGGCCTCAAGGGAAAACTATACCTGCTTGACACAGACACTGAAATTTTAGTCTATTATAAACACATATAGGCTCAATTTATAAAGCTCCAATAGCCCTTCCGCTCCAATACATTCACCCATGGAGTTATTCAATTGCTTAGACATGTTCTGTTTTCAATGGACATGACCAATGGATCTACAGCCCGAGCCCAACCCACTTATCACCTCTCATCCTTTACTGCCTTTCTCCTTCTGTTTCCAGCAATAACAGTGCATCTATTACATAGATTTATTGTAAAAGAACAGGAGCACCCTGGTTGGGTGTTGGAAAAAATCCCCAGACAAAGAATATTGCAAACAGGTTGCATTTAAGGATGTCGGACATAACTGAATAACTGAACATGTGGTTTCACTGACCACTTTTATGAATGTGTGCCTCTATGGGCTATCAATCAATACCAGCTTTGGGTGTCAAAATGTTTAAAATGCAGCTCCAGTCCTTCATTTGGAAGACATGCTGACATTTTTAACGGGACAAGAATGTAACCTGTACACTTAAATGTGAGATGCTTTCAATCACGCAAACCAGCCCCCGGGTCCACCCCTCAGTCATCCAGCATTCCTGGTGTAGTTGCAGCATTACAGACGCATAGAGGAGGTGCATCTGATGAATGGATTTCGAGAGGGTAGATTGAGGGGCCTGTTCGATTTTATCATGTCCTAAATGCAGACTCATAAAAAACTCATCAAAAACGGCTGACTAAATACTCGGGTCATTTCAGAGGAACGGAGGATGTCTATCATCCATGTGAGTCAGAATCCCACAATTGCAGATTTAGCTCAAAAGGGAACATGCCAAGAGTGGAGATCTCTCACTGAAAACAATCATGTAAATCAGCTCTGGTGTACATGTTGGAATAGAATGATAGGCATTAATCTTTCAGTGCAGATTGGGGTATAGTGTGTGTGTGAGGAAGTAGTCTGAGAAGAATATTGAAGTGCTGAGAAAGGAAAAAATTCCCTCTTATATACCCAGCCCCATTATTCTGTGTAATGATGATGAAAAACAGCAAAAGAACATCACGATACGCATTAGTTAATGTGCATGGTTATTACTTTTTATTACTAATTCTTATCAAAATGAATATGTGGGCTTTTGCCACGGTTGCATACATTATGTATAACATCTCTCCCGGCAATTAGACTTTATGATTAACTCACACTTCACCTTTGCAACCCTCAGGTGTGTTATGATCATGATAGCCCTTACCTTAAATCTTGAACCTGTGAAGCAGATATCAATTCATAAAATGGCTGTACGTGACAAGTGTGAGACCATTGGAAAGGTTCACTCCCTTGGTCCTTCCTGAAGCAAATTAGCGAGAGGAGGAGTTAACACCTGTGTTTCCGAGTTCAGTCAGAACATTGTGCCCGTCAGTGCTAGCAAAAGGGCTGACAGCATTGGCGCCCATATTTGTTCAAATTGAATGCCATGTTAAAAAAATCACCTATTGTTCTTGCAAAACAAGTCTCAAGAAATATGATTTTACAGCTGAAGTGCTACATAACCCCCAGAGTATCATATCTACTACAAACCATCTCCTCTCTTCTCCTATCCTATCATATCCTATCATAAAGGTTGCCATCAACAAGGGGTTCATTTCATGACCGCACAACCATTTCACTTTCGTGACCTTCCACTCTGACCCCACACCACAGATGACGTCATGAATTCCACGCATTCATCTTTGCTTTTGTTCACCTTTCACACAACTATGCAAATTGATCAATATTCTTAAAATGCATGCAGGAATTTCCTGTTTGGTGAATACCGTAAACAATGATATGCTGAGGTTGCCCGTGACCCTGTGAGGGGAAAATGTGGTATTACTTTTTCACTATTTGTCAAAAGTTTTGAGAGGATAACGAGCAGAATGTCCTCCTCTTCCCTGGTAAATTACCCAATTTTAGCCTTACAGCAAGTGTCAGGACTTTGGTCCCAACTGAATGGGCTCAGCGACTTTGTGGAAGGGCAGAGTCATTTTCTGTGTAATTGGAATACTTTGTCATTCAGGGCCATTGTATCTGGGGCTGAACTGGAAAGATTAAGGCTGGGAATATCTTTCTGCGGCTGTAGGCCGCCAAGGCAACAGTCACGTTTCATCCTAAAAGCAGACAGACGGGCTCGTCCGAGGACAGTCTAATGCGTTTATTTCTCACCGCTAATTTACCCCCATGTAGAAAGAAGCCTGTATGAAAACGATGGAGATGTGCTCCGTGGGTCTCCTTAGCGACGCCTGACGGACAGCGCTTACAGAGATACAAGACAGGGCTTATCTGATTAATGTGACAAGGGGACCTGGAAGAATGCATTATCTGCATGGCGGGTCCCATTAAAAGGCTAGGAAAGGCTTCCCGGGGATGGCGTAGCCGCGGGATCCCGCTCCTCTTGAGCATTCTTGGCGGTCCCTCTGTATCTCAGGGCGCACAATGAAATAAACCTTCGCCATGCAATTACCATGTGAATTACAGCTGTCTTCATCTCGAGTGGGCCATCAGCGTCGCATCGTGATGCGGCATGCTCCCGCCGCCTGTTTTTCACCCAGCCCGGCACAGTGGGCAGACACCCTCAGACAGAGGCTGCAGCAAGGATGGCTCTGTATCTTTACAACAGTTCAACTTCACACATATGTCCTATGTTTCCTTAAGTAAATACTTCAAGCTCAAAGGAATGTTAAATCAGGAAAGATTGTCACACTCCATACGCCATATTCGCTTCTCTCCAAGCACAATGTGATTGTGTCTGATTTTTGAAGTGACTTACTGGTCTGATTACGTGGGAAGAAATATGTCCACCTTATTTTATTGCAATTTTAATGTAAATCAATCATTTTAACACCTCATATACTATTCCATTGCAAGTATATTCTACCAAATAATCAAAAAGCCCAACTGTTATATAGGGGATCCTATGTGATACTAAAGAGCTAACACAGCTTCACAAAGCATAGCTAATAAGCACATATGACCACAGCCAGCTGGCTACATTCCTCTCAGTAACCCTTCGGTCACCCTTTCAGCAACACTGTAGCCAGAGTCAGGGTCAATTCCACTTCAATTCAGTCAGTTCAGAAGGTGAAGTGCCTTTGAATGTATTTTATCTATTTATTAATTTATTAATTGAATAAACCTAATAAAAATAATGATTGATTTCCAATTTGTGAATTAAATTTCTATAAATCCCCTGAGCTTCCTGAATTGACCTCAGCTCAGAACACAGCATCATTTCTGTTCTTATTTAAAAATTGTTATACCCAAATATTGCAAAATAATTTGCTGCAATACATTTTTGCTATCAGCAGTTGCATTTCTGTAATTATTGGGGGGAGTTGTAGTTTAGGCATTATTGTCTATGTTTTGTAGAGGTTAATTGAGTAAATAACAATGTGAACTGGGCAGCTGCCAAAAATTATGACATCCCATGAAGCAACCAAATGGTCAGGGAAAACGATTTTGTAGGTGCTATTGCTAGATCCAGGGGTATACAAAATGATGCTATCTTTTTTATAATACATTTGAGTTGATTTGATAGCTCCTCAACATTGTTGTGTGGCATTTAGCAGTGTGCTGTGGTGGTAAGAAGCAGGCCTTATAACCCAAACATTGCCAGTTTGACTTCCCTTGGGCAAGGTATTTAAAATAACTGGCTAATATCCAGCTGTAAAAATGATCGATTCATAAACTACATAAGTCTCAAGGTAAGAGTGCCTGCAACGCAAATGTAAATGTAATTGTGAACAATGCACTTCTGTTCAAATGGGTACTTCTATTCAATGAATTCCTTCTGTTCAAATGGGTATTTCTCACATATTTCAAATTTTCAGAAATTTTCAGTCTCAACTGTGTTTCCAATGTCACTTCACCACAAGCTACCCTGACTTCCATGGCCACTGAGTATCTGCAGCCTTGCAGGCTAAACCCTCTGCTAATATC
This sequence comes from Megalops cyprinoides, assembly GCF_013368585.1. NCBI lineage: Eukaryota > Metazoa > Chordata > Actinopteri > Elopiformes > Megalopidae > Megalops > Megalops cyprinoides. The sequence continues at coordinate 15,189,688 of NC_050587.1, read as the reverse complement.
CAGTTAAAATAGTGATCAATGCTGTGTTAAATGCTATGTTGGCATTATCTTTTAAATATGGTATGGGAGAGAAAAGACACATGGAAATATTGCTTAACATGGTTGAAAATCACAAAAGGATTGGCCTACATTGAAATCATTCAGAGAGAAGTCTCAGCTGACATGAGGGAATTACTGGTGATTAAGGGTTGAGCTCTAAGTCTAAACAGGCATGAAGAAGTTGAGGCTTATTATAATTATTGCCCCACAAAAGTCAACTGTATTTAATTCCATGGTAGCAAATGTGTCACCCTTGAGTCCATTGTCATTTTCTACCATACGAGTGTGTGCCATACTCGTAATCCACCCCTACTGTGTTACAGTGCCATAGTGTTTGTGTGTTTTGATATGTTTAAATCCTTTACACCAAAGCAAACATGCAAATAGCTGAATAACAGAGTCTATTTAAAGCTGAAGTTGAACAGTCTAATTAAACCCATTTTGACTTGATTTGACTTGAAAACTACATTCAGAGTGACAATCTGCATAGAGTGCTACCAAGAAACCTTGTAACTGAGTTCTCGTGAGAATGAATATTTGTTTTTTGTTTCAGTTTTTCCCCCTTATGTACCTCTCTTTGTTTGGAATTGGCAACTGGACCAATTGATCAGTTAGTTAATGCAGTATGGTGGAGTGTAGCGTATGGATACAATCCTTCGATACACTGACACAACAACAGCAGTTGTTCTTCACGCTGCAAGTGGCCCAGCATACCACATTGAGTGCAGTGCCTATTGGAGGATTGGTGTGGCTCACTGATTTCATCCAAGCAGCCTGCAGGTGCCTGAAGGGGTACAGGGTGCCTGAGAGCAGCGAGACAGGCAACCCCTATTAATATACCTCCCCTATCCCTCGCAGAACAAAGCCAATTTGTTCCACTGCTGTGGACTGCCAGTCATTTCTTTTTCTAATTATTAATCCCATCTACCACCACCCCAGACTGGGGACCAATGTTTGCTTTATTTCGTCTAGGACATCAAAAAATGTATCATAAATATTTACATAAATTATATTAGATAAATGATATATTTTAAACAGGAAATAAAGAAAAATAAACTAATGGCTGTAATAAAATACACATAAATCACTTATAAAGAGTTTTTTGCCAACCCATCTTGCACTTATGGCAAGCACACATAGCTACTCAGGACACTGAGAATGCCACTTTGTAATTACACTCCATCTAGTGTGTGAATTTCCCAACTCTCACCTGTCACACTTAAAGTCGGCAAAGGTGAAGAAACACTAAATGTGCTACATGCATATTGGAAATTAAGCGCTTCATATACACATACAAATCAGCTCTGAGTAGACACCATGGAATCATGTCAAAATGAGAACAAGAAATTTTGTTTCTACAGAGTGATCGTGTTGGAGCAAAGTTATGACCACCTGAAATAGCTCAGCAGACATTCTATTCAGGCCCTCTGGAGACCAGAGAGGCTTGCTAATAAATCAATACTCAGTCAAAAACGCACAGGTCACAGTGCAATGGGGGCAAAATGATAGATGTGTTTTGCAAACATACTTGTTTCAAAAGGAACTTTCAGGTAGCTTGGAGCTTAAGGTTAAGCAAAGGAAAGAGCACACTGATGAGAGAGAGTATCCTTTGTGCTAGGCAATGACAAAAAAAAAGAAGGTTAAGCATTTCTCCCCTCTCCAAACGAGACGTGAATTCGTCAGCAGAGCTTAAGGCTATTGACTCTGAGGCAGCAGAGATTTACAGAGCAGTGTTTCATAGCCACGACCATTATGTGCTCCTGTTTTTTATCTGTCCTCCTCATTTCCAAGAAGCCATCTTATGAAATCCTGTAAAGTTTTCAATTTATGAGATTTGCAGTCACAGCGATTGCTGGATCAGGGAGAAGTTACACAAATCTTATCTTGTCTGTAACACCCTTATCACCCATATGTTTACCAGCTGAGAGAACAAGAATCTAGACCAAAAAAAAAAAAATAATATGCAGTCACCCAGTTGCCTTGTAAATGTGAGAGCTTGAGTTCACATGAAATGCATACACAGATATTGCGATGGGTCAGCTGCTATTAAGAAACATATTATTCCATTCATCAGTTAACGATTCATGCTATACACAGTTCAACAGCACATTGTTGTAAATGTGCCTACCTAATCTCCTCTCACAAGCTACAGTAGGCTATTCTTTATGAATGACAGTGAGATCTACCATCATTTGACTGATGCTGTGAGCAACCAGCTTAGAATTTCCTGATTGTATCTATCACTGGGGATTGATCGGAAAGCACACATTATGCTCCGCCCCGCGACCCTCGCCGCAAACATAACAGCGCAGTCCTGATTACAGGAACGATTTTTGCTTCAGAAGCGCCGCGTTTGAAGATGCCGCTCTCGCCCCGGGGCGAGGGCGGGGCCTTTGGAGATGCGGGGGATTAGGATTGGCTGCCTCTGGCGGGGTGCCGAGGCGCTGGCGGCCCCCTGTCATCTGGGCACGGTCGTGTTTTAGCGGCGCGTTTACTGGAGCCCCCCGCTGGGGCAGGCTTGGCGCTTCCTGCTCACATGTGCTGAAAACATGCCCCTCAGTCTGTGAGTGGAGGGGTGGGGAGGGGCACCGTATCGCCGCGGGCATTCTCTGCCTTTAATCATCTCCTGCAGCCCCAACATCACAAAGGGAAGGCCGGCTCCCACTGATCATTCACCTCCCCTTAAAACCATGGCCCTACAAGTCTGTGAGAAGGACAAATAGGGTCCAGCTCAGGTCAGCGAAAGAACGGCTCATTATGGAGTAATCTTAACTGTCCTCTGTGCAGTTATTTCAATGCTGACTGCAGTGGAAAACAACTATGCAGTTTTCATAGTTTACAAGATATATTTGATCTTTTATACGTTTTCTGTTATCGATAAAAAGAAGGACCACTTGTATACTTCTCCGTGTGCACATGTACCATTTGCAAATCAATAGATTTCTGACTGATTGAGGATGCATATCTGCTAATCACTGGTGTGTTAGCATAATGGTAGGCAAATTTAGCATTCATTTTCACTTAACTGATGTTGTCCAAATATGTGAAAGAGTGTAAGAAAACCATGAATTTGTACGAGTTGATAGGTAATATTGCTTTGGGTCATTTTCATTATGCTTCATTCTTTCATTAAGGTTTACTCAAAATGAACAGAAAATTATTATCCATAATTAAGGCAAGTAAAAGAATGACCAATGATATGTGAGTCAGCACGGACTTGGAACACATTTTAAGGTTGTCTTGGCGTTATTTTTTGGCTGATATTGGGAAGCCAGTTTTGGTTTCAATAATATGACAGCATGTCATAGTGAAGCCATGTAATATGCCCATTATTATGTCATTATCTTAATATGTAATCATTTCTCTGCTTTTTTCATCATCTGATTTAAGTCTTAAAAGGAACTTTCTGCAACTCTCCAACGCAGCTCGACCTCTCCATCTTTGGTCTTTTGTTTTCTTGAGCTGGTGCAAAATTCATTCAGGGTCTTTTACGACTTCAATTCATCCGTGTCTCTTCACTACCTCGGTGCAGTGTTTTCGGGTCAAGATCAAAAACATTTGACTTGTACTTTGATACAATCAATAGCATGTTTGAGGACTGGTGCAATTAGTCTCTTATCAAAGACACCATTTTGTCATCTTTGCTGAAAGCACATTACGTGGTCTCAGATCACAGAAGCCTGCAAAGCAGAATAGTTCGTGTTCATTTGGCTTCCACAGACTTCTGGGTTCATCCTTCACGAACAGGCTTTCATCTTGGCCTACATCCATTGACACCCTGTGCAGACACATATGGTCGGATTGTTTTTGATTAATGTTAAAGTTATGCTTGCTCGGGTTCAGGTTTTGTCCTTTGAGATTCATCTTGCAACAAAACATAAGAATCGGGTCAGTACCAGGGTCAGTTTCAGTGGTCTCTCCCTCGGCAGCACTGTTATAAAAAAGTTTCACAGGGGGGAGAAAAAAAAAGACACAAAGTCAAAATCGGAAACAGCTGTTGGATGTCCTGCTTAACTCTGCTAATTATAAACTCAGTGGGCTTCCCCCCGCTCCATCTGGTCGTGTGCCACTTAATTAGGGGCTCTTTTAATTGATGGAAGTATGTGCATAACAAACTCAAAACCAAACACAGAAGCAGTAGTGATCCTAGTGAGTTTCCTCTGGACTCATTCCAGTTCCATGACTTGGAGCTACACAGTTTTAATCTTATTAAGCCACATTAACTTATCAGTGTCATTGTAACAATTCTATTTGGGTAAACACTGCCTTTGTCTATGGTGACCTCAATTTTACAACATTTTGAGAACTTAGGCATTCTGGAAGAACCTTCCTTTGCCTGCCTATATACTTTCAGAAATGATTGTAGCATGATTCACATACATCTGTATATCTTCATGTGTATCTATATAAGTCAAATATTTTAATAACAAAAAATGCACAGTTGTGAGTTATGTTCAGAAATAGGGGAACTGAGAGAATCAAATTCTGTAGCTACAGACTTTCAGGGGTTCCTTCAATGGATATGCACAAGAAGTCTGAAAGCTGCTCCAGGTATGTTAATATTGCTCTGGTTTTCCACATTTAAAGTTGATAAAATGTTAAGAGGCCTCCAGTTGAATCCACCCCCAGTGAGTGAATTTAAAGCCTCTTTGTGCAAGTACTCAGATCTCTGTTCAATGGTTTTCCACTACCCTTGTCAAACAAATATTTCAATTTGTTGAAATTCTTAGGAACTGCAAAGTTGGGCAGAAAAGTCACTTGAGACCAAAACACAGAGGAACTGTGTTCAAATTGAAAGAAATGTGCTTACAGCTTGTTTTTTTGGGGGAGAAGGTACTGCTATTATTACCACTTTTATTACCACTTTTATGCCATATATTATTTTCAGAATTTCACATTGGTGATGATGAGGTATTATGAAGATAGTGATATTAAAACGGGGCTACATCCTGATTGTCTGTAGCTATCCTTATGTTTTGCTGTAATGATTATTATTCTAATTTCCATATATTTGCATTCTATTGCAACATCATTACCTTTCTTAGTGCAGCATCATTTTTATTCTATTCATATTCTTTCTTGTAATCACCATTCTAAGTTCTCATCATAATCCGAGCAGCATTTTTTTTTTCATTATTGACATCATCATCCACTTTATCATCATCATCATCATTGTCCTCACAAAAGTATTGTAATCTAGCAGAATTAACTGGAATTTTATGGATTCACTAAGCTATCAGTGAACTATTATTGGTTTGTATATTCAGGCAAATCACAAATACTGTAACTAAAGAGGAATCATATTGTGCATGCTTGGGAAAATGGCAAAGTTAAAGGTATACGTAAGAAAACATGCAGGGAGCACATTTCCAGTGAGTAAGATTGACCTAAAAACTAGATTAATTGTACATCTATTATCCATAAGCTCATAAGCTCATAGAGCTCATAGGCAGAGTGCTGATAGAGAGGGATGAGGTAATGTTTTAGGTCTTGGTGTTTCCCCACACGTCATGTGCTCAAAATCTGGGAGCCAGTAAAAATGGGTGGGCTACTTCCCACAGAAACCCCACAGTGCATGGCATTTCTCCTAAGGACGCCCTGCTCAGAGGTCATCAGCTTCCCAGCTGAGGGTCCCTCTAGAGTCCGTGGGCCACTGAGCTCAGTCAAATGGTTTAAAAAGGGAGGGGCCACTGACCTTTGGCGTGGCGTGGGGATAGATCGGACACTCCCTGGCTCAATGGCTCAGCGATTACAAAGCATTGATCAGGTCAGCAGACACAGAGCTGGTCTCAAACGTGTCGACATTGACAACTCGCCACAGGTTTCATTCCACTTAATTACATTTCCAGTTCATTTAGAGAGGCTGATGAGAAATCACAGTTGCTGATAATTGAAAGCAGAAGGCATGTTTGATGAGTGAATCTTTTCTCTCCTTAGAGAGTTACAGATCTTTTTTTTGTACCTGCTGGCTTCAGTAGATAAATAATGTTTGGTGTCAGGATTTTAGGTTTAAGTCAACTTTGCAGTTATTTTGAAGTGAATTTGTGATCCTCCTCTCCCCCAGATGAAAAACTATACAAGGAAATTGTGAGGTAAATGCCTTGGTTATCTTTGATTAAAAGCTCCAGCAGTATTTCAAAAAGAAGGTAAACAGTTTATATGGCAGCCGCAATGACATAGGTTGTAATTAGGTCTGCTTGCTGAAAGATCATTGACGTTTTATCTTCCTATTTTACCTTAAAGATAGGCTCCTGCATTCCTGAAGATGATAAGTGGTGCAAAAAATAACACTTACACAGTTAATAATTACAATTTGACAACTCAAATAGGCATTATCTGAATAGAGCTGTCTGGCAGACCCTTATCATGCATAAATGTAATAAGGGTTTTGGATTTATCGCTATGAAAGATCATTTTAAAACTCCACCCACCATAAAATATATACTGCAAAACTGTAAGGTTTTTTTTTTTCAGAAAATATTTTGTGTGTACTTGCATTTCTTCAAATAGGAGTGACTCAGTTTCTTTCAGCTGGAACATCAATTAAAAACACACGTAACACAATGAGGTTTACTCCTTTTGGCATTCTAAAATTTAATGCTTTCGACGATATATCCGGACGGATCGATTAATCCAACATTGAACATTGATCACCAGGCTAAAGTGCTGTGTGGTTTAAGATAAGTATGACACAAAAAACCTGTTGGGTGTCCACATTGATGTTTCTTTCACCAAAATTGGAGGTATTTTACTTGCAGGGCTGTAATTTCCATCCCTTTTATCAACAACAAAACAGCAATATTCTACCACAGTGGTGGTCCCTAATCTAGAAAGGCCATTATTATTGGTGTATATTAGCCCCAAAAAGTGTTGTAAGTTTGTGTACCAGAGTCAGCAATTGTACCAGTTTGTGTCCATCGTGGGGCTGAAATTAGATGAAGGGAGATCTTGTTAAACTAATCCTAAAGACCCAAAGAGCTGAACTAAATCATTTCTGAATATAACGCCCTGTAGTCATACAGTGTTTATTTTGAAAGGAATGATGCACAGTAACAGCAGCATTTTGATTCTATTCCTTCCTTCTGTGTTTGGTACATTGATGTACAGGGGAAGCGGTCACATTGAACAAGCCTTTAGATTGATATTCTGTGGCAGGCACATAAGATCCAATAGAGTGCATGGTTTATTGACTCAAGTCTGATTATGTACATTTTTTATCATTGGATATCAAAGGGCACTTACAGCTATCCAATCCTATAGATTCTCAGTGCACATGGTAAAGAATGTCAATTTATTAAAACGGTTGGTGTGCATTGCTTTGTCCTTTTTCTGTCCCTGTGTAGTAAAATGAAAAACCACTGCAGCGTCTTACACTTTGATTCAAAGGCATCAAAACTAATTCTACTTTTTAAATTATGAAATAAGCCTGATTCTTAATTAATTAATGAGGGCTGTACTATAAATGTGATTTTATGAATTTTGCTATTTTTAACACGTATTGCCTCTTGAGATTTTAAACTCATTACCAAAGTGCAACATGGTGAGGACAGACAGGGCAGTCTTCCCTGACAAAGATCCACAAATCCAAAACTCACAATGAATACTGACTAAAATGTTTACAGTAAATTGTATGTGTAACCTGCATAGTGGCTCTCTGGAACTCTGTGGTTTGTGACTTTCTGTTGAAGGTTGAAAAACAGCCTAGGGTCATATTATGGATAGAATGGGCACAGCTTTTTTACTTTTAATGTGCTTATTAAGCAAACATATAGTAATAACTAATCTTAATGTTGTCTACCTGTGTTGTAGATGGCACTAGGGTAGAATGCCTGAGGAAGCTGTGAACTCTGATGAACAGGAAATATGCTTCAGAATAAACCTGATCATCAGAGCTTAAACATTAAGCATTAAGTGTTGTGCCAAAGCACTGATTAAGAGAAGGAAAGGAACTCCTATGCATCAGGTGATTCCTTGTGTTATGTTTCAGGAAGCTGGCAAATTCCTGACTGGGGAACACCGTGGGAGATGTAGACAGGGCGGGGGAGTATCCTAGTTCTTATCCAGGAGATACAGCCTGCAAACTCTCATCCTGACAATCGGTGCCAGTGAGACTTAATTCTGTTTTTCCAGACCTGAGTTACTTCATGCTATGCCACTGGCCAGATCAGTCAGTGAATCCGTACCACTCTCCTCATGGATTCCCCATATTACAGCCTTTTAAGGTGTTCATTTATATCTCCTTTATACTATGTACATTACTAATTTATATATTATATAAATATATATATTAAATAAATATAATATTTTGTGATTGTGCTGAAATATATTGCAACAGGATGTTTTCCCCCAAGTATAACTACAAGAAAAAAATATTAAAAATGCCTGAATATAAACTACCCATGAGCAGATAATTCAACAGGAAAGAGATTTTTGCTGTGTTACAACCAGAAGTCCTTTTAGGCCAAAAGCACAACGTGACCTATGTTCCAACAAAGGAACTCTTTACTTGTTTTTTATCTAGTAACATAATAAGCTGGTAATGGGTTAGGCTGCTGTGAGATGCAGTCACCAAGTTGTGCCAGCTCAGTGGAGCAGGATGGGGGCAATGCCACTACCACCACAGCACCACCTCAGCCAATGAAGGGAGAAGTCTGAAACCATTCAGAGGGCATGTTACATATACAGGCACATAGTTGCTGAATTTCTGGCCTGTTTTGTAGTCAGCCGGTCTAGGTCTGGAGTCAGAGACTAAGACTGCCTCTGAAAGTGTGCTGGCCTCGAATCCAATCATCACCTCTCTGACGGCCCAGTGAACTGTGTTTCCACCAGAAAGACTTCAGAGAAACTGGACCCCTTGTCTACAGTTTAGGGGCAGTGAAAGAAGTCCTTGTTTGGGCAGGATTAAGGCCCTCTTCGTTATCAGCTGCTGTTTGCATGGCTTCATTCTTTCCTCTTAGTTATTTTTTTTTTGTCTGCTATCTTCTTAAGTCCAGCAGGTGGTCTTGGGAACCCCTCCAGCTCCCTCTGAGGCATGTGGATGGGAGAGGGACTCCCAGCAGGTAGGAGATGGATGTTGAGGGATAGGCAATCTGGGAGGGGGGTTGCAGTGACCCCCACACGCACATGGTCAGGGCAGGCACTGTGAAATCATCTAGCCGTAACCCCACCCCATTTTCCTTAGCCCTCTAATTCACCCCCTGAATTCCAGACATTCAGCAACCCATTGAAAACTCTGCAGGGAATGTGGGTATCCAATTAAACACCAAAGAAAAAGCAGCAAAGGCCACATTTCACCACAGACCTTTTTGATCAATATTCCATCATGCTCTGCAAGTCCCATAAGATGATATTTGTGAGGCATCTTCTAAACAGACTGCAATATAGGGGTCATTTATTACAGCTAACAAAATGAAGACTGTTATGGCCTGCATCAGACTCATCCCTCAACCTTCTTTTCACACTGAATCCTAATTACACAGGGCTATCAAAGGACTATACTGTATGATATATTATTGCTTGGCAAGTTTGCACTTTGATTTGATTATCTACTTCAGCAAGATTTGCTTTTTTCTTTCACAGACCTCTTTCCTGAAACTTAAGCAAGTGCTGAATTTATTATATGAACCTAATGATTAAAGCTATACTCAAAAGTGTCAAAACCTTTACAAAGGACAGGAAAACAAAAATATTCATTAATCAAGTTCATTTATCCATCACATGAAAAATAGGACCTCAGATCAGATCTTTTTGATGTGATTATGACTATTCTTGGGAAGATTGATTGAATTCATTGGAGATTGTAATTTGTACACTTGTTTCTTTACAGTTGTGCTTGTTCTGTTCATTTAAAATGCAATCTTAAAAATTTAAAACTACCTTATAAAACCAGAGCCTTACTGAAGTTCTAGTGGAATTGCAGAAACAGAGGTGGAAGATTTTCCTTCCTTTGAATTTTAGAATATAAACTTCTGGCAAACTTCTTAAACCCTACGTCTGTGTTGTGTTGGTACATAATTCTGTTTGCACAATAATCTGTTTACACAATAAGGCGTGCATCTTGCAATCCCATTACACAGCGTAACTCCCTCATTTGTACACATTGTGTTATTTTTTCGCTCCTGGTAACCTGATCCAGAGGAACTGCGTCACTGACCGTGTTTAATCTGGAGGAAGCTTTATTACAGTGTGTGCCGCACTCTAAGTGCCGGGCGTGCGGCAGGCTCCAGGACTCTCTAATCATCTCGCGCTGGGAGACTGTAGCCCGAGGCCTGGGGATAAGGGAAGGGACCTGAGAAGACTGTACGTGTGTGCGCAGTCATTATCAGCCCAGGGGAAAAAAAAAAAAAAACTCCAGCAATTTACAGCCCCCTTACATCAGCTTTCCCATACAATAAAGGCCCCTTAAATCTGAAATTCAAATGACCCCGTTCTCACAAAGGTGCAATTTCGCTCCTGAACACCCGGGGTTATGTGGATTCTTCCAGTATCCAGACAATTTTTCATTTCATTTCAAGTTTCCGTGAAGCTCCTGTCCTCATTGGTAATGTGACAACAACAAGAGGAAGTGTAAGGAGATATTTAGAGCTGCCTCATTCAGCTGAATGTATAGCATGTGTTGCTAAATTGGGGCTCAGCAACAGCAACTTGTGTCCTGTGACCAGAGAGGCGTCGTCGCGCACAGGAGAGCTTGGGATGCAGTTCACAGATCCATGTTGCTGTGGGCTGCGGTCCTCCATACTGAAACTGTTTTGTTCTTGCAACAGGTCAAATTAGCTGGTAGCAAAGACTGTGGGACACGCTTCCCAGAATGCCATAAATGTAAAGGACGTGCCTGGGGATTGTTAACATACCAGGCGTGCAGGAAATTCCACTTCTGGAAAACTCCATTAGCTGACATTTGACTCGATAATAAAAGCACACCTGGTCTAATTAAGAGGACTTTAAAATGAAATGACTGAGCACATGGTTCACCTCAAAGCAGCATGGAGGCATTTACTGGTAGCTGAAAGGTGACACAGCCGTTTCTGCAAACATAACTGACATAGTAACAGTATTGTGGGCTAGAGGTTAGGGAAAAGGACATGTGACCAGAAGTTTGGAGATTAGAATATCACATGGGACATCGCTGATGCAACCTTGAGCAAGGTAGTGAACCTAAATTACGGCAATACATTCTAGCTGTACAAATGATTAATGGGAAATAAGACAAATGTGAAAGCCCTGCAAAAAGGCATCTGTCAAGTCAATAAATGCATGTTATCAAAACTCAGGTGGAAATTTCAACACATAACCACAAAATTGTTAGGAATTTACAGAATACTGAATAGATATCGAAACAAAAGTTATCAATAATAAGCCTGATTTAAAAAAAAATAATAATTTATGCACTGAGACAAGACTATGTGCAGAAGAAACATGTCTAAAGTGCATTTGCTTGGTCTTGTGTTTGGTCTTTTTTATAACAGTTTAAAAAATACAGTAGTTGCCAGCTGGGAGCTAATTTTCTTTGTGAAAGCTAAGTACATCCCCAACACTTTGGCTTAGATAGTAATTAGTGTTGCTTTAATGAATGTGATCCATGCTGTTTCAACAGTTATTTCCTTATTTCCCAAAGCTTATTTCCCAAGGTTCCCATGGGCTGTTTTAGGAATCCATTATAATTTACAAAGCATGTGTGCACAATATTAAATGTACACTAGAGCATTTTCTTTAAATAATGTGCCATTAAATCACTTTACCTTTTATTTATTTTGGTACCTAATATTTACGTTCTGGGGTCAAATATTATAAAATACAAGGGGATGTCCTTCTCTTCTCGTCAATGAAAAAGCTAAACCAAGGACAGAAGCAGGAATGGGGCCTGTTTGATAGGTAAATCTACTTTAAATTTGTAATTTTAATTGCACAGTTATTTTACTCCACGGTTTCCTCTGTGGTTCCATACGTAAAATTCAATCTATTCTCTATTGTATCCATCAAAAGCAGAGTCCCTTTGTTAATAAAACCGATCCTTTGAAGAGGGACACTTTCAAGCAAGGCATTCTGTTCAAATACTGCAGCACATACTACATGAGTCATTGGTGATGGTTCAGTTGTGAAACAGGCAAATGACTCTCGAACCTTGCAATCGAATACATTACGTACTATATGAAGCCTGCTTTCTGCGCAGTACTGAATTCCCAGTAGGGACTGGTTTCTGTAACCTACTTTGTTTTACCTCCACCCATCGCTGGTATGTAAGATGAGGTTAACCAGTTAAATCAGCCCTTGGACCATACGTTACCTCATAATGCATGTGACAGATCTATTTCCTGTAACACCGTGGCATTTTGCCAGTAAGCTGCGGTGCATTCTGCAGAGATGGAAAATAGAGGCAGAGAAAAACAAGCAGGTACAGAGCATACCTACTGTAACCCAATCCTGATTTCTAGTTCCCATTCTATCTGAAGCATCAAACTGCGCTTCAAAAGTCAGTGCGGGTCGGGTTAAAGGCTGTCAGGCAAATCTGTCACCCGTTTCACCGCTCCTGTACCGAGGACTGTTTCTCCCCACGCTGCCCAGGTGGGAGGCGCCTTCTTTGTTGAGCTGCAGCGACACTCAGAAGCCAGTAAAACTGGTGTTTCTCAACCTGCCTCTGGGAGTCATTTTAGACAGGAATGTAAATATTCACTCTGCTTAAGTCCCAGCGCTCAGATGGGTGCAGGGAATGGTTCAGCACAAACTTGGGTTTATGAGACACTAAAAGCTACTGGGGAAAATAGACAAATACATAAATAATACTAACATGTACCTGGCTGCAGTTTTAGAAATGACCCGAGGATTCGTTAATGGTGTGCGTTCTTTTATGAGATTAAATGTGTAAAAATTGGAATGGAAAGTTAAGACTTGAGGCAAAAAAAGACATCCTCTTGTGTTTATCAAGGGAAAAGGAAAAAAGTCCAATAAAGGCCTTCACAGTTGGTTGATGATGTAGTTTTCCTCCAAAAAAAAAAAAGAATAAAGAAGGGACTTTATAAAATTTCATGTTCTCCCTCAGCCCCCACGGTTTGCAGATAAAGGTCATGGTTGCCAAGGTGACTGGCTCAATCTCCCTTGTTCCTGAGTGCCATGCCTGACTAAAGTCGGGGCGTAGATAAAATGATTTCAGTTTCTCCATTACACAACATAAGTCTTAATAATGCACTGGGATTAATAAGGGACAATAAAAGTCTTCTAAAGCTGCCTAAAAATGTGAAAAATGCGGTAATGACTTGGGATAGGATTCGTTTTCCTCATTCCATAAAACTGCATGTGATAAATGTCAAAATATTTTTAGTGCACTGGGTTTCAAGAGAAAAGGGCTTGGAAATGTGCAGACTGTATGGGATACGTGTCTAGTCAAAATGGAAATTCACACAATACAAAATCATTGTGATCCGACTGTTAGCTTAAAACAAGTAGCTGAATCCTTCCAAGTGAATAGTGTGTGTAAAATGTACAGCCACGGAAATAGCAGGCTCAACGAATGAAGGACAGTCAAACATCATTTAAAGTAAAGAGAAAAACTCTTTGATCTTTATTAGCCATGAATTTCACATTGTGAAAAAAAATCACTTGTACAAAGTAATGTTAAACTGCAGTAGTCCAAAAAAATCTGAGCAAAACCAAAACTGACATTGAACCAATTTAAAATCTGAGGGGAGGTTTACATATTGTTGGTAATGCATACAGACTGTCAGCCAGTGAAAGGATATCTCCAATTGGTCTTATTCAAGCAGGTGTTCGACTCAAGAAAAAAAAAAACACTCAACAATTAAGCAAAAAAAAAATGGAGGGGCACTCATTGTTGACTGTTGCTACAGCAACCTCAGGACTAAATGGGTGGAACCCTCTTATCTGATGGTGAGGATTTGAAGTGCCGTGTGCTGTGAATGGCTTTTAGGGTTTAAAATGGGGGACTGTGCAGATTTGGAATAGCTGAAGGGTACACCAGAACTCCAAAATCAACTCTGCTAGGCAGGGGTCCCTTACAATCATTGAGAGAAGCCAGGACTTCCCTTTTTTGAAGCAATGTGGCAAATCTGCACGCTGCACAGCGCCGTCAGTAGAAATGCCTGCAGAATTTACAAAAAGCCACTTCTCACTGCATCAGGTGATGTATCTAACCTAAATGAGGTTGGCCAGCGTTGGTATATTTACAAAGGGTCACCTGACATCCAACAGAATCATTCAACCATTTTGTTGCTGTTTTTACAGTTATTTGTTAAACAAATAGGCAATGCCATAGACACCGAGTTCTAAGTCAGGGTCAAGCAATTCAGCATCAGAAAATTTACTAATATATATTCCTCACTTAGTTTGATGTGTTATTTACTGAGCATATATGTTATACCTGCACATCTAATTCCAGAAACCATACCACACCAGCCTTACTGAGGCTGACAAAACCCAAACTGCTGTATGTGATACAATTTTTTTCTTTGAAACACAGCTTTGTACATTAATGATACACTGAGGCGGCGATTAATGCCCTCCCTAAATAAGACACCACAGTCGGGTTTGACAGGCTAAGGGCCGTGCTCACTGACACACAAGCAGCCGTAGAACACGCAACTTGGTTTAAACTACGGTGACACCCAGGCAAACACAGCCATAACACATTACAGCTGTTTGCTGAGACATCTGCTTCTTTACATTCCTCATGTTACAAATGGATATGGCCTTTTTTCGGAGGGGGGCATGTATCCTTTTTCGAGGCTCCCTCTAACTGGCCAACTATTTTAGTCAGCATGTGTATACTGTAGCCATTTGTAAGACCTATTTTTGTTTTTATTGAATTTTATTGAATCCCGAAAATTTATGTGACGAGGTTGAGAGTTTGGGCCTGATTTTTTTTTTGGCATTGCTGATCAACAATATTACGACATGATAAGCTGTGGTAGGGTAAGCACTTATCCTGGGAGGCCAGACCCCGACCCGTGTTTCATTTAAAGGCAGTCCATTTCTCATTAGCTCCCACTCGAGAACGGCCTGGCAACCCGCTGAGCTGGCCACTCACGTCCAGGGCAATCTGATCACATGACCCTCCTATTGGATCACTCCTGAGCTGCCCTGGCAACCTGTCACTGACCCTCGCACGGCATGCAAGAGCAGGGGGAGAGTAGCTGATTCACACATCACCCCCACTGCCCCCCCCCCCCATAGAAAAAGGGTTTCCACTTCAGAGAAACTCAAAATGTGCAAAACAGAAGCCCAATCAGAACAGACCAAGGTGGGCCATGCATGGTAAAAAAAAACAAAAAAAAAACATAAAGTGTGGACTTCGGAATAAGAATACAAGTTGTGAAAAAATAAATAAAAGTTTCATCCAAAAAAGTAAACATATGTTCTTAAAATATAGACCAAGGCAAAAAAAAACAATTTTCTTATAAATAAAGACTAGAACATACATTAAAGCCAGGTCTTAAGACAAGCATTCTTTTTTTCTGCATTAATGAAAACTTCAGCAAGTTCTTTTTTAAGTGTTGCTTGGGAGACAGGTTCCTCTCTTTTTCTAAGTGTCTCTCACCTCTGGAGTCTTGCCTACTGTGACCATATGTTCCCCCCCCCCCCCCCCCCCCCCCCCCCCCCCAAGCCCACAGAAAAGCAGTTTTCTCAAGGGGATCAGCTGCATCTCTGCTCATGCAGACCTGTCAAGACATGAATCCATTCTTCCCCAACACAGCTGGTGCTGGCACTTCAAACTGCCTCATGACGCGACAGCCATTCCGTATTTCACACCAAACAGGAAGGTTCCCCCTCGACGGCAATTCAGGAAGGCCTGTCCGTTTAAAGTCTTGTCTTTCACGGGGAAGCCGTGTCTACTTTTCAATGCTGCCGTCTTTTTCCTTGTGGGGAGAATGAATGCTTGATGCTTGTCCTTGGGTTAAACGGCTTTAACTCAGACACAGTATGAGTTGCTGATGTTAAGGATAATGCTGACGTCGCTTAAATGGCAAGAACAAAGTCAAAGCGCAGAAGGGAGGGGCTGGCCCTTTGTCGTGTCCAGTTTGTCGTCCTGAAGAGTCTGCTACCTCTGCCGTTGCAGGCCCTCACCCCTGACTTCTGTCATTTATCCTTCATGCTAAATGCTCAAGTCCCTGTGCAGGTAATTATTGTGATTTGACAGTACAGTAAGAGGTGCATAAAATGATCTACACAGATATTGTGCAGTGCATGAAAGCACAGGCTTAAAATGCACTGGGTAATCACCATGATGCTCCTCATCAACATTAACATTTTAAATGTGAGGTTAATAGGCAGAATGTATAGGCCTTAGTTTGGTTATGTAGAGGAAAAGAAAAGATTATGACATCATTCTCTGCTGAAGATCTGCCATCAAGCTGTTAACACAGGAAGTGACTTTAAAGCTTATTTTTTTTTATACCGTTAGTTGCCACGTAAGATCCACCTGCTGTATAACTATTGTGGAAAATGGAAAGGCATATTTTTGACTGCACAGGGACTTTAAAGTGTGCATCTTCACAGTTGAAATCCAGTAGATGTGTTGCAGAAACAGGAAAACCTATGGAAAGAGAAAACAAATGTCAGAGGGGGAGGTTCGACGCTACTGTAGCTGAAAGAAAGGAGAAGGGGGTTATGGGGAATATACAAACGGTAGACATGTGCATCCAGCCTGACTCCATTCACCTCGCACTATAATTTCGGCCCTTGAACATGAAGTTAAGTTGCTCCGCAGACACAGCATGTGGATCTTTTGTGTGGAGTAAAGTGCAAACTGAAATCTGAAATGGCACAATGCTCTTGTGTTCGTTGTGCACGCTTGCACTGCTACACATGCTCAACCTTTTCAGAGCACAGATGAGTCTGCAGCACTTGCAACTGTTGAGCTAGAGACGTGTTAGAGATATTAAACATACACTCGTGGGGCCTTTGTGCACTTCACTGTCTTGATTTGTTTCCGGGATATCTTTTTACTGTTTGCAATCAGATTACTGCGTCCCACTTTAAATTGTAACATTCTGCAAACAATGGCATCCACAGCAACTCGGGCATTGTGTTCGATTCTCACCTCCACTTTAAATCCCTTCCGAGGCAGCTTTTATGGCCTCGGAAAGTCGATAGGTAATGCAAGTCTAATATCCATTTTAAAGATGTATTCTCCTCCCCTGTGGTCCGCTTTACAACGGGCCCTCTGCCGCAGCATCTTTAAGTGCACACAATGGGGACTACTACAATTCAGCTTCCTCTGTGCACCGCCCCCTCAGCCTCCCTGAAGCATTCTTTAATTTGGGGGGTTATAAAAATGATTTGTCATCTCTGGAAGAGGACTGCTCTGTCCCTAAGTCACAGCGGAAGAAAAGCAATTAGCAAATGATTGCCATCGCTATCCTCCGTAGAGCGTGCAAAATAAAAAAAATAAACTCCCCCCACCCCCACCCGCTCGCCCTCCCCTCTCCCTTCCCTCTCTCCCACCCGCCCACCTCCTGCTCCCACGAACTGATGCCTTATAAATAAAGATACTGCACACTCGCCTCAAAACAAAGCTCTCTGCACAATAATCCACTTGAGGTGGGGGAAGATTCAACTTGTGTATTTTGTGGCAAGGAGAAAAAAAAAAAAGACCACACTCATTAGTCACCAATCAGGAACTTGGTAACGACAAGGAGCCACCCCGTTTCAACACGTTTGGAGTGCTCTTGGTTTTGATCTGTGATTAGCGCAGGCGGGTCGTGGTCGTGATCCGAACGGACCCCTTGTCGCTGATCCGAGGTGAAACCTCGGACAACAAAACAAATATGTTCCTGCCCTCCTCTCCCCTCACATAGGTTGAGAGTGTGTTTCCTTTGTGTCAACAGGGCTCTGTAACAGAGGTAGTGAAGGGGCGGGGGGGGGGGGGGGGGGGGGGGTGTGGAGTCAACAGTGTTCTCAGGGGCAGAGAGCAGCCCGAATCGGTGTGAAAACAGAAAGCACTCGGGGCGATTTCCCTTTCCTCTCCCCTCCCACCGGCCTGACCGCTGGGGGACAATAACACCGCTCCTGGGCCCCACTGAAAAGTGCTCATGACTGTTTTAAATGCATTAATAGACCGTCACAAAGGGACCACCACTTTGAAATTTACTGCCCAACCTAGGTGGGCAGCATTCCGTATGAAAACAAAGGTGGCAATGGAATTCCTGACAGAGGCTCACAATACCCCCGCATTTGAAAAGAAGTCCGCGGGGGTCCATGCCAGACTGGTTACTAATGGTTTGCATTTATTAGAAGCCTGCGTTAATCTATTCCATCCCTGCATTCCCTTTGTCGAGTCATTCTTCAGTTCAGACCATATATGAGCAAAGGTTTGTACTATACTTATGTTTTTTGAGAAGCCAATAATTAGAGCCTGTTAGAGTAAAATATGAGGAATTTTCAGTTTCTAAAATATTGTCACTTCATTACTGCTATCATTTTCATTCTTTACATTTTATGGAGACGGGACACACGTAAATATCCACCTCACTGTGTTTTCTGTAGCAGCTGCAGAATCACTCGGCATCCATCAGAATGAAAACAGCAAACCTACAGCCATTGGAGTTATGCATGAAAATTAAAAGGCTCCCATCATGTCTGTTTATCATTATGTAATGGGCTTAATATACAGTTGTGCAGACAAGGGGAAGCAGGAAGTCACAGAGACTACCTCGTCTAGAGCCCTTCCAGGCAGGACGAGACTCTGCTCCTTTTTTCCTCCCCCAGTGTGGACATTTGGAGCACCTCTGTAGTAGTCCCTCAGAGTGCCCCAATCCTCACCCCCCCCCCCCACCCCCACCTCCAGTTACTCCACCTCCTGCCTGTAGTTCATGAATAGCAAACCGCTGATCAGACTTCAAACTGAGCCTGTCTACAGCCCAAGCTCACACCAGAAACAAATCAAATAGAGGCGACTGAGATTGCATTAGCCCTGCTGGGGTGTTGCTGCCTGCATTTAGCTTGTCTAATTGCCATTAGCCCCTAGACAAATTTCTCCAGCAGGGACAATTATGGCATTCTGATCTATTATTTTCTCATCTACTTCACCATTCCATTTCAGCTACACATTGTCTGATGCTGACGTCTCATAATTCAATGAACCATCTGTCCTTTCAGTCTGTACTGAAAATCAGAGCACTGATGTATATTGTGCATTTTGCTCTTTTACATCAGAAGGATGTTTAGGTTTAGAGAGAGAGAGCAAATGTAGCATACATACCGTGCATAATTGTCAAACAATTTAAGGTTATAGAGAATCGCATAGGCTTTAGAAGACAATGCATGCAGCATGGGAGAATGTAGCCAGCTCATTTACATTTCCCTATAGATTTTACAGAAGTTGTTAGTGACAATCTCTTTCTCATAAAATTGCATGAAGCTGAGAGCAGCAGTAGACAGCAAGCTGTCCAGTTTGATGATTGCTGAGCTGCCAACCGGACAGATAACAATGACTAGAGCTATTCATATTCATGGAACACGATCTGCTCAACCCGAATGAAATCCGAATTGCATTACTTTATCAATACTCAATTTCAGTGTAACTCAATAAGGAGCTTTGTCCTTGTAAACAATAGAATGGGGAAGATCTATAATTTAATGCCACCACTAGCTGTTATAAGCTCTTGAGAAAAGCGATCTGAACTGCATAGTACAGTATCTTCTAATTACCATACGTACTGAGGTGGATGAAATATATTTTAGTAGCAGTGCTGAAAGATGTAATGTCTCTGCAAGCATCAAGTGAAGGAGGTTTTAGTTTGATACCTTGAGGTGCTTAAGCTGGAAGATGCTTCCACGTGCTGACGAAGGCAGTGGGGATAAGGGAGTATGGCACAGTGGTAATACTATTCCAGGTGTCCAGTGTGGGGTCGTAGCAGTCCAGAGTTTTACACCGCTGTGTGCCAAAGTAGCCGCCCACCACGTAGAGTTTATTCCCAGAGGCCACCGCCTGGCAGCTCATGCGCTTGGCTGTGACGTCCCCCACCTTAGTCCACTGGTAGGTCTCACTGCTGAACTTGTAAGCGGAGCACGCCGAAAACTCGGTGTCGCCTCCCATGACGAAAATCTGGTTGCCGAGCACAGCGGCGGCCGTGTAGCGCCAGGGCTGGGGGCAGGTGGCGGGCACGGTCCAGCGGTTCTCCAGCGGGTCGTAGCACTGCACCTTGGGCAGCTTGTCATGGCTCACGCTGGTGCCTCCGAAGGCGAAGAGCTTGAGCTTGACGCTCACCACCGCCGCGTTGCTCACGCCCTCCCGGAGCGGCGCCACCATGGTCCACTTGTTGGCGGCGGGGTCGTACTGCTCCACCTGCTTGAGGGACACCGAGGGCGAGGCCGGCAGGCAGCCGGTGGCGGCCGTGTGCCCGCCCACCACGTAGAGGCAGTGCTTCAGCTCGGCCGAGCCGTGGCCGAAGCGGGCGATGAGCATGGGCGCCGCCTTGGACCACTCCTCATGCAGGGTGTCGTAGACCCACACGTCCTTGGACACGCCGTTCTCCGAGCCCCGGCCGCCCGTGACATAGACCTTGCAGCCGATGGCGCAGGCGCTGAACTCCTTGCGCGGGCTGGGGATGTCCGCCTTGGGGATGATCTCCTTTGCCTTCTGGTCCACCAGGTAGAGCTTGTCGCACATGAAGGTCTGGCCGCCCAGGAGGAAGAGGGCGTGACTGGTCTTCCTGGGCCGGGCGCACAGGCTGGTGACCACGCCGTCGTTCTGCAGGATCTTCAGCTTGCAGCGGATGGCCTCATCCACCAGCTCCTTGCTCTTGGCCTGCTTGTTGATGAGCTCCTCGGTGGAGACGTTCTCCATGAGGAAGATGGCGGGCAGGAGGGCGAGGCGGACGGTGCGCAGCAGCTCCGGGAGGTGGCAGTGCCGCCTCTCCAGGTCATAGTTGACCCAGTTGAGGGCCGACTCGTACACCAGCCTCTCGTCCTCCGTCTCCAGCTCCTCGTGGGACAGGAGCTGCACCAGCATGTCTTTGGGCAGCTGCAGGAAGTCCTCCGTCTTGCAGATGGTGGGGAAGTTGTTCAGGCACATGCCCCAGGAGAGCTCCGACAGCTTGGTGCACTGGTGGGCGTCCGACAGCAGCAGCATGCCCAGGCAGTTGGTGGGGTGCAGGTTCTTCTCCAGGAACTCGGCGCAGGCGTCCCGGATGTCCTGGAACTCCAGCATGTCCCCGGCCTCCAGCAGGGACTCGGCGTTCTCCTCGTTGATGATGACCCGGGAGGAGTAGGCGTAGTCCAGCAGCAGCTCCAGCACCTCGGGGTGGATGGAGTCGTGGAAGTTGACCTCATCGGCCTGGCTCTCGCGCAGACCGCCGCTGAACATGGCCTCGAAGTAGCGGCTGCAGGCGGCCAGCACGGCGCGGTGGCAGGGGAAGGAGCGGTTGCCGGCATGCAGCAGCACGTCAGTGAACAGCCTCTGATGGCGCAGCGTGTTCAGGTGCATCAGCACGCTGTCGGCATAGGACGACTTGTGGAACAGGTAGATGTTCATAGAGCCCGTGCTGGCTCGGGACTTGCGGTTCTCATGGACGCAGATGGACATTTTCATTGAATCCTACAGGGGGGGAAGGAATTTGATTTACATTACATTACATGCATTTAGCAGACACTCTTATCCAGAACGAGTTCCAGCATAATAGAACCTAAGTCCATTCAAGTTAAATGAGCGACAGTGTAAGACCAAGCTAACAACACTCACAGACCAGTGAGTGTGAGCATAACACTATTCAAGCCCTACCACAAGTTAACTTGTGCAACCTGACTAGGATTTAAACGATTAATAAACTGAAGCAAGGGTTTTCTGGTCTTTAAAAGATATCCTTTGAAATAAATGTAAAAACTGTAGAAAGCACTGTTTTCAAACAGAGCCACAGGCAACTGTGAAATATGATTGATATCATCAGGACTGACATAGTGAATAGTCATAGTGGCAAAGCAAAGCCCAGCACACAGTAAAAGAAAAGGCATGATGATATGCTGCAAGCAAACCCCATCTGCTCAGGCGTCTAATCATTGCCAGGTGTTCAAAGCAGAAGGAAATACGGAAAAAAAAAACTTTGAAAGTAAACATCCTATAACGGGGCTGTCACATTTTCCAGCCATTATTTCTTTCTGAACGTCCACATTGAGTGTCAGCATCAATTATGTAGCACCTGCTACTCCGTAAATTAATATCTCAATTTAACAATTATCCTAATTTTCATGCAATCGATACCCGCCTCTGTTCAGTCCTGCTGCCATTCCTCCTTTCAAACAAAATCGTATTGTGTCTACACTAACGGTCCAAATGTAACCCCCCGCCCCAATTTGATACATTAGGAATATACCAGCAACTTTTACCTACTGCATTTGATGCTCTAGCGTATCCATTTATTCAGTCTATGACAAAGTAGTCTATACTACCTCCAAAATTGTCTAAACGTCATATTAAGAAATCTCACCTGCTATCATTTTTAGTTGACAGTTTATTATCACAACTCAAGAGTCCGATGCAAAAATATCGCTACCTTGGATTGGCCACACACATTGCAGCGCAAGACAATGCTCACCGCAACTTTAATTTTGTCTTCTTGCACAGTCTGATCTTCAAAAACAAATATAAGTACGACAGCTATGCACCAAGGGGCTCTTAATAACAAGTTGCAAATTCAGTAAAACACTAACAAGCGGGTCTTTTAAAAAACTTGCTCCAGTCCGCAGGCTCTCAAACAATCATACGAAAAGTATCCCAATATTAAGACACATATTACAAATAACCTACCTCTTTGGGTTAAAGTAGGAGTTCAAATCGATCGGTTTGATCCCTCGTTCATGCCACTCCGGGAAAAGCCACGATGCTCCGAAAACGGAATATTCGGAATCCAGTTTCTAGCGTGGCTTGACGAACTACTGAGTTTGGAGAGGGCTGTTTCTCTTGATTTCTTTCGTTTCTTCCCACTGGGCTACTTATGTTCTGAACAACATTCGTATTAGTGTGGCGGTCTGCGGTCGTATTTTCCAGGTTGTATCCAGTTGTTAGTCAATTGAGGTCTACGTACAATAAAAGAACTCAGGCTGTTTTACGCTCCGCTACCGTCTGCTATCAGCAGGGCGACTCGTGCGGATCTCTTCGCTTGAGTCAATGGGTGTGTTTTTAAAATTGTGAAGGAGGAACGTTCACCGTGTAGAGGAAGAAAAATGGGAGGAGTATGTAAAGTAGCTAGTAGGGCAAGGAGGAAAAACAGTAGATCAGCTTGGCGAAAAGGAAACGGGTAATAAAACAGGGACAGCGTGACAAGTACTAAAGCTTACTGAACATTCCTGAATTTATTGAGAGCAGGATCGAAATGTTTACACATCGGCATTGTGTGATCAAGGTTACCCATTGGATTTTTATGACATATTAACACGTAGTGGTCATTTCATTTAGGAAGTTCATCATCATTCTGCTGCGATTATAGGCATGCATTCAGGAAATAATTATGTAATTGAACTGGTAATCAATTGAATCCTATTTAATTAATCGTAATTGTACTGAAACTAATCCGTAGGACAATGTCCATGCATAACCTACTCTGGAATGGAAATACACTGAATATTAATATGGCAGCAAGACTGTATTGATGAGTTTATTGGATTTACTGCAGGGACACCTAGTCTGTTCAAGACGTAACACCCTGCAAATGTTTTGAGAACAAATGGCAAGTAGTCTTCGTACTATGGTTATTCATTTTCGTAATTCATTATTTGAAAAAGGGAAGTGCATATGGTCGTATCGTAATCACCTAAGGAGCACAGTAATTACTGTATATTGAAAACATTGTACGAAAACCTTGTTTCAAAAATTTCTGAAATATAATCGTATTTTTATTCTATAAGAAAAAAACACATAAAACACCCCAGAAAAGAACATCGAAGGACGCTTTCACGCTGCTCTTGTGCTTGGTTGGGTCAGCTGTTCATCAGATTCTCAACCGTCCTTCTGCACACGAAAAATAACTCCCCCCGGGCAACACTGGCCCCTGTACAACCCAAAGCGTGGATAATTATGTTATCGAAAATGAATAGATACTTCGTGTCTGTGTCCGTCCTAAAGGGAAAGAGGAATATTGAATTAATTGCTTGATTATCACTTGCTGGTTTTGTGATTAGTCATGTGCGATTCGTTTTTGCTTGTTTGTTGCAGACTATATTGATGTCATTTTAATTAATTACATCGCTGTAAGACTGTATTCTGTATTTAATTGCAGAATACGTGAGTTCTTGTAGACTGAATCACTTGCCGTTTTTTAATGCCTTTCACCACCCTTAATGTTCTCCAACATTATGCCCATCTGCTGTAAAATAGTTTAATTTTGAAAAATGCGTTTTTGTCTTTAGACATTGACCGCAAGTAACAAAAAGGAATATAAATACTCACTTCAAAACCTCTGTTTACTCTGAATGAATGGATTTTCTACAAGTATTTCAAAGAGTAAAAAAAAAACGCCTCTCCTGGTGCAAAATGTATCGAACGGAAACTTTCATTATGTAGTGAGCAATGAGAAGTTGTTGTTAACTTGATAATAGTGCCACCTAGTGACAAATGTTATTATCATCATCATCATCATCATCATCATCATTTTCTTTTTTGCATCTTATAATAATCTATAGAACCGGGTCCAAATAATGGTCCTTGGGTGCTATAGGATAGATTGTCTTTTATGTAATGGAGAGCACCCTCCGCAAAATGTGCGCCGTTCCTAGGAATTATTATTATTATTATTATTATTATTATTACTATTACTATTACTGTTATTATTATTATTATCAATCAGAAGCAGCAGAAGAAGAGGTAGAAGTAGCAAAAGATGCAGTTTAACTCGGAACGTTTATTCCCTTTTTGACCTACATAAATCGTGTTACGTGACCTAAATACAATCGTCAACAGTCTAAATAAAACGGGTAAGTATGTAAATATAACTGGAAAGAGTTTAGATAGTGTCATCATGAAAATTTTGTATACCTTGTATGCCTATATCATCTATCATATCTAGAGTATGACGATTTGATGGTCAAATAAAACACATTCATTTACTGACCTTCACTAAAACACCTTAATTTCCCACAGAGGCAGACAGCACTGGACTCTCATGTGGTGTTCAGTGGACCGTTCCACGTTGTTCATAGCTGACTGCAACTGGAAAATACTTTGATTTGGTGGTTTGGGCAGTCAACCAAATGACAGGAGGTTTGGGCAGGAATGTAGAATCAAGGCTGTCATACCAATCAGAATCACCCGTCTGGAGCTCATATCTCTCTGCTACTCTTGTTGTTGGCAAAAATTGGAGTTAAAAGAAATATGTATACCTATTGGAACAAAGCCACAGACCATGAAACTGAAACTGGGCACTCAAACCTCCTGTCCAGGACTGAAGTGGTGTCAAGATCTGCAGTTCCCCAAAACACCATAGCACAGACTTTGTGATATATGAACATAACCTTGGGGTGAGAAGGTCACATAAATGACTGTGTTGAAACACAGCATTAAACTATACAGTTATGATAGGGAGACATATTCCCTACTGAAAAAAAACACATTAAATGAAACATTTACAGGGCAAACTGCATTAACTGACTTCATTAGATAGAGATTAATTGACACACATAGCATTCACAAAGTATTTTGGAACTCTTGACTGATTAGCAGTTTGAGATATAAAATATAAATGTAAAATACTCATTCTTTATGTCTTTGTTTTGGCATACACATGCCTTATAAATACAGCCAACAGCAGACGTAGATGTATTAACTAGAAATGGAATTGGGTCTATGAGGGTGCAGAAGGTGCAGATTTCCAGACTGCATTTTATTATTCAGAGCTTTATACTTCTTTAACCAGTCAGCTAAAAAAGCAATTGCTATTTCAAGACTTAACAGATTATTCAAATTCACAGCGGACAGACAGAAAACAGGCAATACCTCTTCAGTTTAAGGGTGTGAAATATTTCGAGATACATGTATTTTAAATGTACTTCTGGCTTTTTCAGATTTGTTGTTTTCGATGCCTAAAACATGTAATGACTTCCTGACCAAAGGGGTATACCAACAAGCAGAGCTGAAATCAATTTACATCACATTTACTTAGTATTTATGAAAAAGGTCACACTTAGTTAAAAAACAGTATCATGTTTATTAAATGTTTTAGAAATAGGAAAGTGCAAACTTCAGATTATTTAATCATTCATCCATGTGATGACAGGTTAGATCAGCAGAAATAAAGAGATTATTTTAACAAGACAGTCTCTCCCTAATGGTTCTCTGTGCCCACGATCTGTGTCCAAGAATGTGTGTAATACATTTGAACCCTGATACAGTTAAGTAGGCCTTGTTACACTTATTGCAGGTTTCCTATATTCATTGGTCTCATAACAGACTTGTATCACAATTATAACACTTTTCAATAAAACTCAAAATCTGTTTTTTTTTTTCATAAAACTTAATAATGACACCTTTTTCCATTGATAAATGGGGTGCAACTAAAGGTTTCTATTAAAATTAATTAATAAACCTAGAAATTCAAAACTGTTTTGCACTGCCCCCTGGTGTATGTTCTGAAATACACACTAGACCCCTCCACCAAAAGGTCCCGAATTGGACGTTAGAGCACAAATATAAAATAGTACTGACGTAAATTGAGGATTTTTTCTGCTGATATACTCAACTATGCTACTTCACTTATGTGATTCAAAGCAACGTTGGGACAAAGCTGAATAGTTATTTGGACATTTCAAGTTCATAGCTGTCAGTAATAACATTTTTATAATGGATTGTGCCACTCGGAATTTATCACTAAATGTCACTAAAATCACTAAATCAGATCATGTTAGCAAAATTATATTCATTTTCCTGTCCAGGCATTACACAATTAATTGCAAATTTACTGCAAAATCAGCTATCACATTGCTTCCTGTTTGAGGGACCACCTCTCCTGGAGAGGTACCAACACTGCGGTGGGAGTTCAGCCTTTGGCCCATTGCCCTTCTCTTCACAAGACCCATGGTCCCCATCACAGCCTCTCAGACAACACGAAAATGTCTTTTTCCCTCTCCCTGCAATGCAGAGCCTTGCTGATATCATCAAAATCACTCATCCCAACTTCTCCAGGGCATGTTGTGTGCATATATCTTCCATTTTACATCCAACTAAGAGGAACAAATAATTTAGTTTTTATTGCTTTAAAAATAATGGTTGAAACAATGAAACATGAATTGCAATTGAAACATTTATTATGGTTTACAAATACACACTTTGCGTCTACCAATGATTGTTGTGACTCAGATTGACAATGACATTTAGGTAAGTAAACTCTTCAAGGTATTATTGAATGCCTGGGAATGCCTGAAATCCAGCGTCCACGAGAGATGTATCTATGATTTCTCCTTCCTCCAGTTCAACCAACAGATGAATCGTTATGACCCGTAGGTCATGTATTACCTGATTAAAATTAAAGAGACCAAAAAATACTCACGGCACAGGGACTTGAAGGACAGTCCTGTGTCTTTCTGGGATTTCTATCCGTCATTTCATTACCTCTTATCTTTGAGAGCAAGCACGATTGCCTTTATCGTAATTAATAAGCCTATTACACGCCACCAAAGGGACTGCTGTAGGTATAAGTAATATACAGCGATGACAACATCTATTCGTCAGATGGCAACAAGAGGACTTATTTGATTTGGCTTGTTTTGTTTGCTAATCATTCACTTTTTTTTTACATGCTCGAACCTTTCAAACCGGTCTTGGGAAGATCAACGCGTACACTTCCTCACTAACTCGTGCTTTCTAATCAGGCCCACCTACTTCCTTTCTTGACAACAGCAGTTGAAGCACTTATCCTGTGTGCAGTCAGCTGACCAGGCACAGTGAATGCAGCTGAGTTAGACGCATCATGGACGCTCTGCTCAAGTTCGCAGCGCTGTTGTTCTTGGTTACCGCTTGTCAGGGGCGGCACGAAAGCCTGTACAGCACTCCTAACCTTATAGATTCTGCATATGGTTCACTATGGCCGCTGCCGCAAAAAGTGCAGACATCACCCGCGGTGTTCAGTCTCAGCGGCGCAAGTTTCCAGATAGTGCACTCTTCGGAGTCCTCAGCCGGTCCGAACTGCCACCTTCTACAAAATGCGTTCCGCAGGTAAGATGAGCATTCATGTGCTAATTCAGAGCCTTCAAGTTATTCATTTAGGTAATAATCTGAAATTTGAAAAATGATGTTAAAGTCTCAATGCGTAGTGGGTATGTAGCCAAGTAGCTAGCTAGCCACCAAATCATGTCCTAGGTATACTAGCTAGCTCGCCAATAATCGGCAAATTCTTTCGTTCAGGGAGAAACGGCTTGCTTGTAAAAATAAGCGTAACTAAGTTAGTTGCCTTAGCTAGCCAGCTAGATAACGGCATTTATCCCTCTTTGATTTCCGCCATCCTCTTATTTACCGAGCTAGCTAAGTAGCTAACTACAACAAGAGCACTGCTTGCCAAGTGGTGGAACCGGTCTGTGTTGCCCTTGTCACACAGGTACTTCGAGTACATGTTTGGGTTCATGAAAAAGCAGGGGAGGTATAAGAGCGCGCTGGCCTCGGAAGTGTCGGAGCTGCAGGTGTGGATCACATCGACTGATTCGGAGTGTGACGATTATCCTACTGTATCATCTGATGAGTCATGTGAGTTAACGTAGGCAAGCTCTTCCTCATTGCCACTGGCACACCATGTAGTCGGGGATTAGGAGTTTTGTTTGTTTTGGTCGTTAGTTATCAATCAGTTGGTAGTGGTATTCTAACCGACTGAGTATTTCACTTACATAACAACTTTACGATAACAATATTAAAAGCAACGCGAGGTTTTGAATAAGCAGTCACACTCCACATATAACCATATATCCCCGTGTCCAGAACAGACTTAACGTTTCTGTCCTAATGGTTCTGATTACTTTTGCAAACAGCAACACCATATTTGAAGTAATTCAGTTATATACTTAAAACAGGGTTTAGTCACTCTGCCTTGTTTAATGAATAACAGATATTAAACTTTTTTAAGGGATATATTTTCAGTTTGAGTCTGAGTCTACTTGAATTGTGTTGGCTGGTGTTAACATGGGTTGCTGTGCTATGAAAACACCTTGGGTTTTGATGTATTTTTCATTCTTTTCCTCAGATGAACTCAGTGTTGACCAGCCCATTGCTGTACTGAAAGCTGCAAAGGTGTGGGGAGCTCTTAGAGGTACAGATGACAGCAATATGATACACTGCTTTGTTATTTGACCTTCTGATAAGAGATATGATGAAACACGTGATAATGTCATTATCTAAACTGTCTCATTACCAATCAATAAAACTGTTACTATACCTGGTATTTATTGCTAGCAATTCATGGTATTTTATAAATCTTTTATTGCAAGGACTTGAGACTTTCAGCCAGTTGGTGTATGAAGATGCCTATGGAGCAGTAAGTATAGAATCACTTCAGGTTAAAAGGTTGTTTGCAGGTAGCATTTAAACTGTTTGAATTTAAACGCACATGCATTTCAAGGGGACCGATACTGGCTTATAGTGCAGTGCAAACAACAAACCAAACATTACATTCCCAAGCAGCAATGATCATAAAGTCATACACAGTAATCAACTAAGCCCATTTAAATCTGTGAATCAACAAATCTGCTCTCACTGTTGGACAACAAAAAGGGGATTTAGAAGAAGTAAATTACAGGAGGTGTGTGGTTGACATTTCACTGATATTACTGTCTTATT
Source organism: Megalops cyprinoides (assembly GCF_013368585.1). Classification (NCBI taxonomy): domain Eukaryota; kingdom Metazoa; phylum Chordata; class Actinopteri; order Elopiformes; family Megalopidae; genus Megalops; species Megalops cyprinoides. Next base: position 15,159,894 of record NC_050587.1, on the reverse strand, counting down.
TTTCTGTTCCTTTAAAACAGAAGAGCATCAACAAAACTGAGATAGCAGACTTCCCCAGGTTTGCCCATCGTGGCATCTTACTGGACTCCTCCCGTCACTTTCTGCCAGTCAAAGTCATTCTGGCAAATCTGGTGAGTCTGATATCTGTGAGGGTGATGCATAAGTGAACAGATACTAAATAGAAACAAAATTAAAACATTTCTCCTTTGGACTGCAAGGAAGTGCAGCTGATAAGCATTGACTTCCTCTTTAAAGCTTGCTCTAAATGTTTGACTAATTCCCATTTTCATGTCTTCACATCAGGAAATTAAGACATAAAATTGCCACCTATCCTTTAGTTGCCGTCTAGTTTTTAAATAGCTATTCACCTTTATCTTGGATATAAAAGTGCTTTTGGTCCTTCCATAAGGAGAATATATCTATAAGCACACTTGTGCTTCAGTATTGATGTACATTTTCTGATTGTTTGACTGCTACAGCATGAAATGGTGTCATCCATTCTTACAGGAAGCCATGGCGATGAACAAGTATAATGTTTTCCACTGGCACATTGTAGACGACCACTCCTTTCCCTACCAGAGTCCTACATTCCCTGACCTCAGCCAAAAGGTATATGTGACTTTGTCAGGAAAAAAAAAAACTGTTGGTCGCTCAGGGTATTTGAGGGTTAGGTATAGTGACACAAGCTATTTGACTGTCTGGAATGAGAGCGACTGTGTGTGGACTGGAAGGCGCTATTGTTTGTCAGCTAGTGTCACTTCTGTACCTCTGACCAGAGAAGTAGTCCCAACTGCACCATTTTTGACAACAAAAAGGGAAGCTTGGCATAAAAAAAAACTTTATAGGAAAATATTGAAGGAAAAAAATTGGTAAAAAACATTTCCTGTGTCACGTTGTCTTTACAGGGGGCCTACCATCCATACACACACATTTATACACCCACAGATGTGAAGATGGTGATCGAGTTTGCACGGATGAGGGGTATTCGTGTGGTCTCGGAGTTTGACACTCCAGGGCACACACTATCATGGGGCAAAGGTGAGGCTAAGGGCACAGTAGTCACAGTGTAGTAAATGAGTGCAGATTTTCTTAGGATTAAATGAAGCATTACAAAGATGTGAATTTAACACAGGGACTGATGTAATGCGGTGTTAAGGAATTTATTACAGTAATAAAGTACTTAAATGGCAGAACTCACTAGTGTGCACATTATATAAAAATGGGTCTAGAGATTAAGTAGTTTTTTTGATGTTTATGTTGTCTCCCTTGTGTTATCTCAGTGGCCTGACTGCAGTTGCAGCAGCTAGTGTACATGTGGTGGTGCAAAGCCCAAAAGGTATTATGTTCAGTGGGCCTTGCATTGCTGCTTGGCTCTGAATAAATTCTGCTTAGGCAGTACAACTGCCCTCAGCATGCTGTAATATATGAAGCTCTAGTTCACTGCTGACTTTTCAGAGTTCAGTTATTCTAGAAGAGCACCCGTTGAAGGTACACAATGTGAACACCAGTTCACATTTTACCATTTGGTTGGAGTGAGACATCTTTTGTTTGTTCTGACCCACACAGGTCAGATGGGGCTCCTGACCCCTTGTTATAGTGGGGACACGCCCACGGGAACCTTTGGGCCTGTCAACCCCATCCTGAACTCCACCTATGAGTTCATGACCCAGTTCTTCAAGGAGGTCAGCAGTGTCTTCCCCGATGCCTACGTCCACTTGGGTGGAGATGAGGTGGATTTTACCTGCTGGTGAGTAACTTCATTCACCGCTTGATTTATTAGGGATGCAGCTGATCAGAAGGTAATAATAGATAATAAGATAATAAAAAATAATCCATTGTTTTTGTTTGTGCCTTTTTATTTGGGATTCATGTGACTGTGTAAATTATGGTCTTTCACAATGTTGGTGGGTAAAAATGTTAGAGATTGGAATTTATAGAAAATGGGCCTATGCGCTGGTTCTTAATGTAGGGATGGTGATCAGTCCATAGGACGTTTATGCATAGAATATTACTTTTTACAGTGGTAAGAAATTCTTATTGTTTAACAGGAAATCAAACCCTGATATTCAAAAATTCATGAGTCAACAAGGGTTTGGCCAGGACTACAGCAAACTGGAGTCTTATTACATCCAGAAGTAAGTAACTGCTGTTTATTGTTAATGTCTGTTATATACATCAGCATAAAGATGAGTTTGGCAGCAACATTTTATCAATGGAAAAAACAAAGAGCAGCTTAATTTGTCTTTAATCTTTAGTAGGACGTGTAAGCAGGACAAGGGATGAATGAATCGATGTTCCCCATCCCTTTTCCATGTGGGCAGCCCTACATCAGTATGTGAACACTGTTTTACAGAATTCTGGACATTGTCGCTGCAACCAACAAGGGCTACATGGTTTGGCAAGAAGTGTTTGACAACGGGGTTAAGGTGAGAGTTACAAAAAAGGAAGAGAATGCTTTGCCTTTTATTACGATCATGGTTGGATACTGTGCTGTTTCAGCCATGAGCATTGCGAGTTCTGTTATAGTGCCATGCACGTGACAATTGATCATTATGCTTGGCCTGCACTACGCTTCACGCTGAAATGTATGTATGGAAGGCATGTGCATGCTAGGATATTTCAAGGGTGACAGTGGGGTACGCTTAACTGGCTTTGGTCTAATTGCAAATCTGGCTCTTGTCTAATCTCAAATCTAAATTAATACAATCTAACACCTAAAAGGCTATTTAATAAAGACTTTTCAAAGGTAAATGAAAACAACCATGATGCTATAGTACATATCTGCACTGGGCCAATGGTGATTCACTGTATCATACATGCATAACTTGACAGTAGCTCCTTTACGTTAATGTTAATTCAAAGGCAATAAACCATTTTACCTTTTGCTTATTGCAGCTGAGGCCAGACACAGTAGTGGAGGTATGGATGGGCTATAATGTTGAAGAGGAGCTCCAAAATGTTACTGCTGCTGGGTACACAACCATCTTGTCAGCCCCCTGGTACCTAGATTACATTAGCTATGGACAGGACTGGCAGAAGTACTACAAGGTTGAGCCGCTCAGCTTCAAGGGTTAGTTAAGGTTTCACTCTTTCACCCCCTGCAACCCACCAGCAGTTCTGATTTATAATACTGTAAAATGTATTCTAAATGAGGAAAATGGCTGAGATATGAAGTATTTAGCCAGTGGTGCCAAATCAAGTAGTTTTCTTGTTACCAAGCGGACTAAGAGGTTTCCTAGTAGAGTTCCATTCGTCCATTTCGTTAACTTGTCAGAAATTTCTTTTGGAGAAATGCGAGGCAAAACGTCTTAAGATTAGTGCACAAATATTGCGAACATCAGTCTTAAGTGTCCATTCAAAATGAAGTACTACAGATTGCCACAAAACCCTAAACCCCTGAACACAATTATTTTGAGTTTGAGGACTGAATTACACATCGCCTTGCGTACATACATGAACAATAAATGCCTCAAAGCCTAATTTTATCGCTGCCCACCGTAGCGTACCTTCAGCGTACTAACAATTAACGAAGTAAAGCCTTCCCCCTCAGCAGTTAGCTAACGGCTAACTCGCACCCAGTTAACTGCACGAGTAAACGCGGCATGGCGCTTCCTTCCGCGGGCTTGGCGAGGGTTCCGTTGCCAAACATGCGGTTTCCATGACGCGGTGTGTCCCCGCTCTGTGTGTCCAGATCAAGCCAGATGCACTCATTCAGGTGTGGAAGGGAAACGAGGAGAAGTACAAGAAGGAGCTGGCCTCCATCACAGCAGCGGGCTTCCAAACCCTACTCTCCAGCCCCTGGTACCTCAACCGCATCTCCTACGGGCAGGACTGGCAGCAGATTTACAAAGCTGACCCCCACAATTTCGATGGTGTGTGTGTGTCACCTGTCTCGCAAACAGATGATCTACCGCTTCCACTTGAAGTGGAAGAAATTGGGTCAAAATGACCCGATTCTGACAAAATCCATTTACTACTTTATCTATTGAAAAGACTAGCTGGTAAACAGGTGGCCAATAATCTACGAATCGCCTATTTGTTTTTAATTGTCTGCTGTAAAAAAAAGTCCAGTCACAGTTCCTGGAATATTTTCAAGTGATTCCGTGATTCATTTAGTCTAGTGCGTATGCTTGGAATTTGCCCACCAAGCTACAGTAAGATGTGCCAGCAGTTCTCATTGGACTGTCGTTGGGAAAGGGAATTGCGAGAAACTCGTGGAAGTACCTCATTAGCCTTAAATATTTTCTCGTCCGCATCAGGAATTCAGAACATTTATGACTCTTACGCGGTATTTTCAATGCCTGTACTACTACATTGACATTTTGATTTGAATAAAAATGTCAAGTGATTAGACAATGCTTTTCTGTAGAGAAGTGGAAGCTTATAGATTGAGATAACCAAACATAGCTAAACATTGTGCAGAATGCGGGAGGAAAGCAAGTCTTCTGAGTGTGGTCACACAAGGAAACTCCAAAGTGGTGGACAACAGCAGTAAATGGATTTGGCACCCAGTATACATCGTTTCCTCACTGCAGCATTCACTCTTGGCCCTTGTATCACACAAGCTGCAGGGCGCTGTCCTCTGGCTAACTTTCTTGCTGTGTGCGTCTTACCCAGGCACTGAGGAACAGAAGAAAAAGGTTGTAGGTGGAGAGGCCTGTCTATGGGGTGAATATGTAGATGCCACCAACCTCACACCCAGACTCTGGTATGGAAACATGACCTCTGACAGAGCTAAGCAGCAACACATCCAAACAAATGAGTATTCTGTGTCTTGCTCAGTCTTGCACTGTATACAGTAATCTTCGTATAAATGTACTCTCACACTGATATTCATATAGTTAGTCTTGCACTGCATGCAGTAATCTTCATTACATATTCAGGGTGGAGCATCAACATTTGGACCTGAATCCATGCCGGTGATGACTGTAGATAATAAAAGTGTATCTGGTTATCAAAGACAGAGAAACAAAAGCGGTATCCAGGTGACGGTGTTTGTGTCCTTGCCAGGCCGAGGGCGAGTGCTGTGGCCGAACGGCTATGGAGTGACAAAGACGTGACAAACATCGACGACGCCTACAGTCGCCTCACCCAGCACCGCTGCCGCATGGTCCAGTAAGTGCGGGAAACCAGTGACCTCATGCAACGGTGTCCTCCCTACCCCGAACTGTGTATCGCTGTGAAAGCTGTGCTCTGCATTTTCAGTGACTGTGGGGTCTGAAATGCGGGGCCTTTGAGGGCTTGTTGAGGCATACACAGCGCGTGGCGGAAGCTTGAACTTAATCTCTGAAACGGAGTCGATCAAGCCACTAAAATCAATCGGATCTGTTCTTGCGCAATATACTTACATGTCTCTTCCTGTTTGCTTTCTCACTCCAGGCGAGGAATCCCCGCTGAGCCCTTGTTCGTGGGGCACTGCGATCACGAGTACAAAGGCTTGTGATGACTCACTATCAGTGGAAGCTGAAACGCAGAGCCGTGTAAACATGAAGAGTCCACAATCGCATTCTGAGCTTTGTCCTTTTTAAAGCAATAGCCTAATCGAAGGGGATCACCTTCCATTGCTACTTTCTAACCGAAAAACTCATCACTTGAAAAACTAAATGGAGATTTGTTTTTGTGCAATATTCTGCTTCAATGAACAATGATTTTGAGCCACCTTTTTTATAAGTGTTTGTATGGACTGGGGGAAAAAAAATAAATTTTTTGGAGTGTTTCTCTATGTACATTTTTAAAGTCTTTATTTCTGTGAGCATTATGGAGCAAAGCCTTCCCACCATTCTACAGTTTTTATGTTAAGTTCTTGTTGACACATATGCAGAAACATGATCACGGCTTAGACATCTTCACTTGGCACCAACACTAATATGATCCTTTAACAAGCCCTACGTCAGGGAGGAGCCATTCAGTATACTTAAGAATACCAAAGCGTGTACTTTTGCACTTCAGCAATGGGTTCCATATATACTGCACTTAGGTCTTCCCACTGTGCACACTGTACATCTGAATAAATGAAACCACGTGATCCATGTAATCCGGGAAAGGCTTGGAATGCGAAGGTTTCCTATGCCATGAAGGAATGGTTCTTTTTCCATTCTACTTACTGCACGTTTAGGGCAATAAATATTTCTCATACAAAAGCTCATGTGCCCGTAATGCACAGTTCTTTGGAATTGTCCCTTAGCAGTCTGGTGAGGTGACTCAAGCTTGTCCAGGTATGATGTTCACCAGCTTCCACTGCTGAGGTATGTACTGCAAAGCCTTGTACCTCCAGGGGCGTGTCACACCAGCCCTCCCATTTTCCTGAGGAGGGTATTTTGGTCCTGGGAGCTCATGGCCTCATAACTGGACAGCTGCAGGGAGAAGGTGCCATTCCCTGAGGTCAAAGTGCGTAGGACGGTGGAGTAGCCCTGTGTCGAAAGCAAAATTCATTTTAGAACAATGAAGATGCAAGGTTGCAAACTCTTGTTTGTACAGTACGCTTCACATATCTGATTCATATTGATCCACGATCCAATCTGATCTTCTAAGAGGTTTATTTTTAAGAGCGGAGTTCCAAATAAAGGGATTAAATGGACATTTACATTTTCTTTTTATTGACAAATAGCCTTAGCCAAGTTCTTCAAACATGGAATGCATCTGAAGTGTTGGTACTCTCATGTTATACTCATGTTAACGTTAATGAATGTTACCCTCCAGGAGAATTTTGCCATTTGAGGCAGAATGCCATCAGTGCTTTTAAATTAAAACAAAATTATAGTTTGACACGTTATACTTGAGCGTCAAGGCAACATTTTTCAACTGGGAAAACCAACTTTGTAATTTCTGTAATTTCAAATCACATCCAAGCATTTAGCTAAACCGCACAACAACAAAAAAAAATGCTGAAATCACAGTTCTAAGAACCACACCCAACATTCCATTTTTCTGTTAACCAGTAACTCCTATGACTGTGGCTGGCACATGCCCAGGTTATACAGCCTCTCAGGATCGGGGCTAAATGTGCCTGTGGAGATGCCCTCGGTTGCCACACCCACCATCATTTCTGCCAGGGGCACGGAGGCCAGCACCACCTTGTTGTCGTGCCGGGTCTGGATGTCGTGGATGGCCCCACGTCTCTGCGCCAGGTCCGCCAGCACAGGGCTCAGGTGCTCCTCCCCGAGGGTGATCTCCAGGCTCATCAGGGGCTCCAGCAGCTGCCCGCCCGCCAGCTTCAGAGCCTGAGGGTAAACAGAGGGCACAGTGCCACACTCTCGCGGGAGCCGCGCTGCTCACAGCGCTGCCGCCAGCACGGGCTTTCGTGATGAAAGTGTTCACGCAGAACTAGGAATGTAATTGTTCGGTTATGGTTGTGGTTGCCAACAAAAACAAATTATACCTGTGGTTTCCAACTAAGCAGGCTATAATTTCTATGTTGCTATGTTCATTTGTGTTTCTTAGATTAACAATACAGATTGCATTTAGGGTAACTGCTCACAATTAATTAGTTGTTCTAGTGATTGTTATATGGTCTTCAACAAACAAACAACTAATTGGGTATAATCAGCTAAAACCACTGCTCTGCAAATATCAAAAAAAAATCTTCACCTATGTTAACCATCTACTACCATCATACATTGTGGCCCAACAGACCCAGGAATGAGAAAATATCAGAATCTGCAGAATCTGGTTTGCTCTGCACTGAATTGTCTAGCATTAAATAGAAAATTTCTTTCATGTTATTAACCATTGTGTTACAATGCAGATTTGAGTTATTCCACATGAAATTAACATGTAATTTACATGACCCTTTACAATTGCCCTGCAGCTAGGCATAAAGAAACCTCCCACAGAGGAAGGCTGATTGGCAAAATTGGCAAAACAAAGTCTAAAATAGCTGTTGAGATATGACTGAATAAAGTAGGACTGGTTATACGTTTTTGAACCTACCAAGGTTACCTAAAAGACACAAACTTCTGATCCATACATGCTACAGACACCGTCATGTCAAGTGAATTTCACTGAAACTCAAAACTGGAACAGCAGTCTTAAAAAAAGGGGCTACATTCCATAGACAGTATTCTGCTGAACTCACACACTCATACACGTGTCTGAGACTTCTTCTATGTCTTCTTTTGACATATGATAAACTCTTCCTGGTGTGGTTAAACTGTCAGAGTTAGTCAAACCTTGGTCTTAAGACATCACTAGAATGTCCCCAACTCTTGGATATGAGAATGAGTGAGCTGGCCCATCTGGATGGGTCCATTTTACATGGTGGGGCCACCACGGATTTATATCCCTGCATACTGTAGGTAGTGTCCATTTCGGAAATAAGCCATCGTGCTCACGCGTGAGACTAAACGGAGCATCGCGGTAGCCCACGACGACGCAGACCTCACCTTCAGCATGCAGCGCGACACACACGCAGACACCATGGCCAGGGAGGTTCCGGGCTGGACGCTGACGAACTGGACAGTGGTCATCACCCCCAGCACGGGGAAGCCGAGCAGTGGACCTGTAACGGGTACATGCGATCACTGTGACTGCAGCACTCACACACTTAAACCCGGTTCATTCCCATCCTCCCATGACTAAATCTTGGACCATCTCACTACACTTTCGGAGTGTGAAAGCTCTGTGTTCCAAAACATGGACCAAGTGGGTATTTTCATTTAGTACTGTATGTTTTACTGTTTAGAACGTGTACAACGTATGATCAAATATAGGGGTATTGACGTAGTTAATAATGTGTGTTGGTAACAGTTCGTAAAAGTTCATACAAACCACCGCTGTGAAAAATAGAATGACTGCATGTAATTTTCAACAGGATGGACCACATATTATGAATTCCAGTAACACCTGAGTCAGTATGACTTTGATCTAATGCAAGTCATGGCTTTGTCACATGGTGTATTAGTGGTAATGCACTTTACCTTGGAGATACGAGCTGTGTACTCCGTTCTCCACAGCCTCTCTGACATCAGGAGAGAGCTGACCCTCCACACTGTCCTCATAGGTGATGTCACAGGAAGTGCTGGAACTCGTCTCTGCCCACGGGCTCACAGCCAGCTCCACTGTCACCACGTGTCTCCTGTCCCCTAGCGTCCGGTCCAGAGTGTCTGCGCGCAACCACACAGGCAGAGACATAGTGTGTTTCATTCACTTACTCATTCACACACACTCACACATTCACTCACTCGCTCACTCGCTCACTTACACACAACTACACATGCACAAAGACACTTGCACACACACAAGCACGCTCACACACACAAGCACACACATACCCGTTGTGGACACGGCCTCAAGGACGGTTTCCCTGTATGCCACTTGCAGGGGACCCAGGTGAGTCTCAATGCCGTACTCTCTTCTGATCCGGTCATGAATGATCTCAATATGGAGTTCACCCATTCCACAAAGAATAGTCTAGGAATCAATCAGGAAAAAATATTAATACCTTACTTTTTTAATACACAGTTCAGTTATGTGTTTTGCTCCTGTAAACACAGTCCTATTACTGATACTCATCTGCCACCTTACCACAATGACCACAATGTTGATATTAAGACCCTATAAATAGCCATTTCTAAACAGCTCCATTAGGCAAGTTTTAAAATAATAAATTACATCTGGTATGAGCTTTATTGTTCATATATTGTTTATATATATATTTTATTATTATAATTTTGCATCCTAATGGTGACCATATTTTTTAAGGTCAGATAATAGTAAAACTGTGCTTTACGTGGGACTGTCTATCAATGGCTAGGTGTTTGCTGCAAGATCATCACCTGTCCTGAGTCTGGGTCTGTCTTTACTTTCAGGCTGGGGTCCTCCCTCTGCAGACATGTCAGAGCATGCTCCAAGTCTTAACCAATCAGAGAGAAGAGGACTGCAGTTCAGTTACTCAAAGCGCACCACCATAACCTTGTAACCTTTACCCATGAAAATTCCTCTAAATATAGTGCATCCAATTAATTATAATGACGATCTTCTCCATTCAGTGGGTAGTAACCCAATACCAGGAGCAAAGCAGTGCTCGTGAGGTCCTCACCGCTTTGCTTGGCCATGGAGGGGGGTTCGATGGTGCAGAAGAAGACAGGCTCTGGGACTTCCACCCCAGCCAGGACAAGGCTGCCTGCCTCCCTGTCTAAGCCCCCCTTCCTCCCACCCTCCTTCAGGGCCCGGCGGGCAGCAGCTGCAGCAGACGACTTGGAGGAAACAATGGTGTCCCCTGTCACCGTCTAGGACAGAATCAAACACAAGGTCATCCAGAATCAGAGAGAGCGGATGGGTGAGAAAGATAAGGGGGGCGAATGAGAGAGAGAGAGGGTGGGTGAGAAATAGAGAGGGAGGGAGGGCAAGAGAGAGAGAGGGTTGGCCAGAAAGGGGGTGTGAGAAAGAAAGAGGATGGGTGAGAAAAAGAAAGAGGGGAGGGTAAGAGAGAGAGAAGGAGGGTGAGAAAGAGATAGAGGGTGCGAGAGAGGGTGAAAGGGTGAGAAAGAGAGAGGGAGGGGTAAAAGAGAGAAGGAGAGAGGGAGAAAGGGGGGACGGGGTGAGAGAAAGGGAGGGAGGGTGAGAAAGACAGATAAAGAGTGACGGAGCTAAAAAGAGAGACAGACAGAGGATAAGAGACAGAAAAGAGAGAGTGGAGGAGTTTATGGAGGGGCCCACCTGTTTCAGGCCCACGGTGAGGGCGATGTTTCCCGCCGTCAGCGATGGGATCTCGACATGCTGGTCGGCAAACGGCAGCAGCAGGCGGCTCATCCTCTCCCTGCGGAGGCCCAGAAACGCACAATGAGACCAGTGCCGCGGCAGGCGGCTCCGCCTCCGGGCGGCCGGCAGCCGGCGTCCGGCAGACCTACGTGGTGTTCCTGTTGATGTTGTGGACGGCCGACTGCGGCTTCATGGTCCCCGAGTAGATGCGCACGAACACCAGAGGCCCCCGCTGCTTGTCATGCACAACTTTGAACGCCAGGGCGCACAGGTCGTCCTTGTACCACCTCCTGCGTGACAAGCAGTGGAGGAAAAGGGGAGGAGCTAAGAGGTCTGCGCGACAGAGCGCCTAACATCGGCGCACAGATAGCGATGCACTCACACCATGTCGTGGTGGCGTTCATGGGGGGCCGGCAGGTATGCGGTGATGGCGTCCAGCAGGGGCTGCACCCCTTTATTCCTCAGAGCGCTCCCGCACAGCACGGGAACCCCCTTACGCGCCAGAGTCACCCTACGCACCGCCGCCTGGAGCTGAGCACGACAACAGAGACAACAGAGAGTGCATGCTTAAAACGGGCTGTCCCACAGTGAGCGCATAGGCCAACACGGACGCGTACGCTGCCTGCAAGATTCTGTCCTGCAGCTGAACACAGAGAAGGCATACCGCCTGCTGTATTCGGTCCCAAAGCTGAACACAAACAAGGCGCACAGCTAGCAAAATTCTTTCCTACAGCTGAACACTGGGCAATGTTTATACAGGCACACTGACGCTTGCTACATTCTTTTTTGACAGGAGCATGTGGCTCTGAATTGGTCTATAGCTGTATTTTTTCTCATGTTCTGAAACACAGAGACACATTTAAGGTAAATTTCACATTCAAACAAGAAGACCAGCAAACTTAATAACTGAATGTCACGCCCAGTTTTATGCCCACATAAGAATAATATTCTGCCGCAAGAATTGTTTTCTTCCTTCTTCATGGGGGGGGGGCTGGAATAAACCGCACACCCTTTGGCCAAACTGTACATCACGTGCAGCATGCTGGCCTTGCGTAATGCGTTAAGGTGTGCTATCACTCCTCACCTGCTCAGAAGGCACGGCGTCAAAGTTCTCCCCGAACTCCCCCAGCAACAGCTCTGCAAACTCATCATCCAGATCAGCCACCTGTAAACAGCAGTCATGTGATCCTCACTTCTGTCAACCCCTGTTACACTTTTACCTCGGTTACTTCAGGCGTAGGCAATTATTTATTACGCAACCTTATTTATTAAACAACAAACTATTTATAATAGGTGCTTTCCAGGATTTCTGCTTTAATTACTTCTCACCATAAACAGCAACGGATACATGGCTTCAACAGAAATTCAGTACCTTTTAAAGAACTTATTTCTCCAACAGACTGTTTAGCTGAGACATGGTAAAGTACAGAGAGCTTCACAGCTCAATAAAGAGATGAGTCAGGACCCCTCTATCTGATGAAAGAGGAACTGGATACTGATGTTGTTTGACAATTAACGTTTGTCGTTTGTTAAACATAAAAAATCTTTTCAAATGTAATCCAAAAAGTCCCTGTGGGGGTGGTAGTTTTGCTGTGTGTTCTCCTTACCTGCTCTATCAGGCTGCTCCTGGCCTCTTTGGCCTCTTGCAGGAGTTCCGTGCTGTCTGACGAGCTGAGTGGTCTCTTCTCAAACACTCGGCCATCCTCAGCCCTGGATTTGCCATCCCACGTCATTCGCTCGTTGGTGATCAAATCGACCAATCCCGTGAAGCCTTTACCACTGCCGATGGGAATCTGTGGAGAAGTCTGAAACTTATTCCAGCGCTCTTAGAATATGAACAGCAGCATTACAGCACAAGAGTGAACTGTGCCAGTGTTATGAGTAGCCTCACATTCTAAAAATCCTGAATATCAGGTCAAAGGCACATTAATTAGTTTCTTACATTTGTAGATACAAGAATTTATGACACAATTAATGGGAATGACATTTCATTCCCTACATTTATATATATATATATATATATATATATATATATATATATATATATATATATATATATATATATATATATATATATATATTTCCTGACTGTAATGAAACTAAATAAAAGGTTCTGGGGGGACATTTACCTGCAGCAGGATTGGATTGGCTTTCAGTTTCTTCTTTATGCTCTCAATTGAATAAGGCAAGCTGAAAAAAACATTTCCAGAAGTGCTTATCCAAATTTTAATTCTCAATGTTTGGTCAATTTAGCTAATGCTCTGTGTAATCGTTTTGATATCTGCATCTTAAATGGAAAAGATGCCATTATGTTAAACATTACATTACATTATTACCTTATTGGCATTTTAGCAGACACTCTTATCTAGAACAACTTCCATCAATTATGGGTTTTTTTTAATACTGTTATCGTTTACACAGCTGGATATTTACTGCGGCAGTTGTGGGTTAAGTACCTTGCCCAGGAGTAGAGCAGCAGTGCCCCCGTGGGGAATCTAACCAGAAACCTTTCAATTACCAGTCTTGCTCCTTAACCACTGTGCTACACTGCTGCCCACTGTTTAATGGATTACTAAACATAATCCATGAACACAAAAACAGGATAATGGAGTACTGACAATTTATACACACTGCCACCTCAGTTCCAGAAAATCAAACCTTGTCATACTTATGTTCTGTTCTACTGAATGTTTCGATCCTGGATTAGTGAAGATCATAGGCGGAGTTTGACATTTGCACTGGGGGGGGGGGGGGGGGGGGGCAAACATTTTTTAACTGACATCAGTATATAGTCCAACTATTGCGTGGCGTGTTACGCATATACATACAGTAACAGAAGACAATAGTGCCGAGCTTGCCATAAAGCCAAACAACACAGTTTCTGACCACTTTGTACTATGTCACACATAGGCTTACGTAGGGTATTTGTCTTTCACACATGCGCACACACAACTGATGCGCACTGGCAACCATAACGTTAAAGTCTGAAATGTGAAAGTGAAATATCAATTTCTTTATATTATACTGTTATGCTTTCATTTTCCATGTACTCTTCTAAAACATTTAGTGTCCACATGAACCAATTTCGTGTTAAATTGAAAATTATGAAATATGCATACTCACTCATATCCAACTTATAGTGCACACACACACACACACACACACACACACACACACACACACGCAATTAGAAAATGCTCAGCAACAGTGTCACCTGTTGTTACAGTAGGGTTGTAAAATATATATGTTAAATAACCAGAAAGATAGCTAGCTGAATCACTGAATGCACAAAAGATATATATATATATATATATATATACACACACATACATATATACACACTGTATATACAAGACATATTTTTATTGGACCTACTTCAGACTGAATGTAGTGACATATTTCAGCCGCTAGAGGAGGCAATGCCCCGCCCCACCCCCCCACCCCCCAAACTCTGCACATGGTGAAGATGGCTCCGGATGAATACCAGATAACGCTGGGATTCTGAATATTCTGTGCTAAGGGATGCTCACCTGGCTGCTGGTTTGTCCATCTTGTTCAGGAAACAGATACGCGGCACCTGATGCTTGTCAGCCTGTCGCCAAACTGTGAGTGTCTGAGCCTGGAGTCGCCCACAGAACACACACACACACACGCATACACACACACACACACACACACACACACAGATGAATATGATTATTCAGCTGTCATGGCAGAGTCTCTTGTCTACCACAACAAAACATACATTTCAGCATATACATTACTATATGTGTACATATGTATATCCAATTTGAGAAGCATCTAACTGAAAGAATTCAAGTTATAAACTACCATTTATGACACTTTATGGATATTATGACAGTTTAGGGTATTATTTTATGCAGCATATCTGTTAACTTATATTTCAGTCTTAAACTGTGGAATTACAGTGTTGCGTATGTAAAACAGCAGCATTGCTCTCTTAAATGTGTTATTCAAAATTAACGGCCGACAGCTAAGCTGAAGGATGAAATTCCTGTTTGCAAGTTTGAAACATAAGTGAAATGTTGGGTCCGAGTCTGACGCACCTCCACACCAGCTGAGGCATCGAACACAGCCACGGCACCATCCAGAACCCGCAGAGCCCGCTCCACTTCCACTGTAAAATCCACATGCCCTGGAAACCACAGGAAATACCAGACTCGCCCCTTCAGCCTGTTTGTTCGGCTAAAACCGACCTAGCTCATGATGGCCACCAGGGGGCAAACCTCATTGCTGAGTCATTAGAAAATGTTGTTTACTATGATCAAATCACATATAAGACCGTTACTTGCTAGAGTATTTGATTCCAAACTAATAACATGTTTGTGCACAAGAGTACTGAGTCAAGTAAAACACAATCACTGTATTGTACACTGTTTGTGTAATAAATACCAGATGATTGCCGATGACTACGTAGTGGACTGCTTTCATTAAACTGAAAATACGAATAATGACCACCGGGGGGCAGCATTATTTCTACTGCGTAAGAAAGCATTTTGGCGTTTTGGTGGGGAAGAACTCTAAAGATGTCATTTCTACACCATAGCAGAGCTTTAACGTACGATTCACATATATTTTATCAACAATCATGTGATAAATTTTATGAGGATCCCATACCTGGAGTGTCTATCAAGTTGATTCTATGCTCTTTCCAGTCAAAGGTAACAGCAGCTGACTGTATAGTGATTCCCCTCTCTCTCTCCTGCGCCATATAATCTGTAACTGTGTCTCCATCATCAACATCTAGGAACACATAAAACATCGTAGTGTGTATTAAACTGATGTTATTTAGATTCTTGAATGATGGTCTCATCCAGAGATACTGCACAATTTACATATTACAAATTAAATTTATACAGCTGACAAGCCATTGCAGCAATTAAGGAGCATTGTGACAGCAGTGTCCAACTCAGGTTCACAGATAAAAACATTGAAGTGTACAAATCATAATCAGCATAACTAACTCACTGTGGAAAGTCAACTCAACAAATAATACAAAAAAAACAGGCCTGTCATGAGTACTGTACAAACATGCTGCATTTTCAAATACTTGGATCGATGTGTTTCACTTTGTCTATACTTCTTGGTTACGTGTTCCATTCTGTAAATGTTCACCGGGAATGAAAACCCGGTGACTTAAAGCATCCATGGCTGAGTATTTGCTCGCCTAATGTATACGGTTTAATCAAAGAGCCAGTGATAACGGACAGCCACACCTCCCAATGCACGGGTGTATCCAGAGTAATACAGCATTCTCTCTGTGGTAGTCGTCTTGCCAGCATCTATGTGAGCCATGATGCCAATATTGCGGATTCTAAAACACAAAGTCGGGGTAAGCACTGTCAGAAATGGCACACTGGAAAAAAGGAGCCAAAGCTCTATCAGTGTAGCACTGTTGGAGGAACCGTTTTGAATTATGTTAGACTTATCTTATCCACCATTGAATGGATAGAATGAAGATGCCTTGACAAACAACTAAGTATATTGTATGACAAGTACATCAACTTTACTGATGTCTCCTTGCTTCCTCCAGCTCAGACACTGCGCATATCTTAATATTGTGACATTACAAAACATCCAATGATTAAGTACAGGTAGTTGCATGTTTGATTTACTCAGCTGATAAACATCAAACAGTGTCAATTCAAAAATGCCATGTTGCTACTGATGAAGAGGGTTAGTGTGAGAATGAATACTGCAGACATGCCACCACTGTAGCTGATAAAGGAATATAGATAACTACTTACTTAGATACATCCGGGTTGATCACTGCACGCACTGATTTCACATCATCTAAAAGACACAAAATGATACCTGGCTTTGTAAGACATATTATTGTTGAATTCTACCATTTTATTTTCAGGCATCCACTCGCAGAAATGTATGCAGACAGCTAATGCACCTGGTAGAAAGATGTAGCTCCTTTTTGCCTGTAGTCTCCATCTGCACCATGTTTGAGCTCCACTCTTCAAACGCCGTGTACACTGAGATGTTGGGTAGAACAAATGTTAATGTTGACCAAATTTCAATGAAGCAAATGGACTGATTTTTTAAAAACTGTTTTACCTTACCCCAACAAGACCATCGAAAGACCTCCAGGCCATTGTCGTTCGGAATAGCATCACTGGCGATTATTCCAACTGCTTGTCTTCTATAATGAGTAAATATTTCTAGCTTGCTTGTGTAAACATTTTATTGAATTAAAACTATGGCATTTACCACAACAGACGTCAAGATCTACCCGACTATCTTGTGTACTCCTAAAACAGTATGCTAGCTAGCTAATAACACGATAAAAGCTAGTTTAATTAGCTTGTTAGTTATATCTTAGCGTCTAGCCAATGTTATCAAAGCAAGCTAGCAAACTAGTTTCATATCTACTTGCCTACCTAAGAAATTAGAAAGCAAGCTCGTGACACTATATTACACTGAGTGCCCTGAAAACAACGACCGTTACAGGACCGTCTAGCATAAAATAAGATTTATTTTCATTGTCAATTATGAAACTAGTGAGATTACAGCAAGTTACACTGAATTGACACTATGCATGACATTTACGTCACGTTATCTGATGCAGTGTTCAGCCATAATAAATCCACTGGAAACCTTGTTCTTTGCTTTACAGTTCTGGTCTCTGAAATGGGATAAAAGAATCCAGACAAACTCGTTTAATTTTAATTCAGTTATAATTAGCATTTAATTTTATATTTAAAAATGACAGGAAACAGAGCTTGATTGTAGGACAACATGAAGTGCTGAAGAGTTATAACAAAATTTTGTTCCTTTGATGACGATACTTCCGGTGTTGTACCGATGATCGGACGATTTTCGTTGCTGTACTTCCTTTTAAGTCCGGGCTGGGAAAAAAACAACATCAGGAATCCCAGGCCTTAAGTAAAAAGCAATAAAAGAAGTCAAATTTCGAAACAATCCCTACCCAATTTGTTACGTTTTATTATCGGAATAACTGACCTGCACAAACCAACATGGTAAGATGAATGATGCTTCATTTATATGCTATGTTTTAATTTAAAAGTTAGCACGTGGCTGAGCGACTGTTGGCGTTTCGGTCAATGTTTCTAGCTGAGTAGGTAGCGATAGCATAATTCATTAAATTTACCTCTGGTTAAACGTATCTGCCTGATAATCCAGTCAGAATGTGTTTGAATACACTTTTTGCTTGTCCGTTAGTAAGAACAGTGTCATCGCTTAGCTAGATCGAATGTTTTGGATGTAGCTAATAACATAGTTGTGACTTGTTCTTTATCAAAGAGACGTTAGCTAGCCAGCTGCTTTCCTTGCTATGAAGTGTTGCTGTTGTTAATCAGGTACCTTAATTAGCTAAACACTATAGCTGTATCAGCGACAATACTAGCTAGCTTGCCATCTGTCCACTGTGAGCTCGGTTTGAACTGTCTGTCGCTACGTCTGTGAGATAAGGATTTGGCTCAGTTGTATTTCGGAAGAGACGGACTGACACTGCAGCTTTGCCCTGTCTCTCACAGCCTCAGAACGAGCACATCGAGTTACACCGTAAACGGCATGGCTACCGCCTGGACCATCATGAGAAGAAGAGGAAGAAGGAGGGTCGTGAAGCCCATGAGCGTTCACACAAAGCCAGGAAGATGATCGGTCTTAAGGCCAAACTTTACCACAAGCAGAGGCACGCAGAGAAGATACAGATGAAGAAGACGTGAGTACTGCCGCCGGAAAATAGCAGTCTGCTCTGATGCAAGAGGGTTACTGGTGATGCTTTGCCAGTACGTGGGCTCAGCGTTCATTGTTTGGGTGATGGTCAGTCTCATTAGTTCCTGGCTTGTCAAGACATTGCAGTGCGTCAAATGTGACTGGACTGCTTCACAATGATCAAGTCAGCAGGTGTAGAGACTAATAACTAATAACTAATCCCCCTAAATCAACCTGAAATGCTACAGTAAATACTTACCTGGATAAAGAATGCCTTTTTAAATATTTGACAGTTTGTAAGATTTTAGGGTTTGAATACTGTAAACATTTCATTCCAAGAAACACAGGGTCCCAGGTCAAAAAAGGAGAACATAGTGTTTTGGCAAATTTGATGTCAACTTTTGATGTTGAAGTGCCCCATGGTTTTCACTCATAAAAGCTGTGTACCTAACTCTCATCTTTTGCTGTTGGCATACATACAGTCATAAACTACGATCATACGATAAATTGCAATAATTGACATTTAACAGATTTGTGAATCTGTGAATAGATTTGGAGAATCAAACCAGCAATCTTTCAGTTACCAACCCTATTCCTGCACCCTGTTCTAGTTGCACTGTAGAGGCCTGGATCTGTATGACGCCCCAAATAATAACTTTTGCAAGGCTAACAGTACTTGGAAAAATTACTTTGGTGACATCTCTACTATCTACCACTTAATCTGCCAATTGATCAACTGTCAGTTGCCAGCGCATATGTCAATAGTAAAAGCAAACCAACAGAAATTCTCCCAAACTGTTAAAAATAAGTGGCCCATTTAATATTTGTGGGTGATACTGGGTGATATGCTAAGAGAGGTGGAGCTTTCTTTGTTATTCCAAGCTTTTCAGTTTAAAAGATGGATAGCTTTCACAGGAGTAGTGTGTGGAACAATGTGTTTTACAAGCAAGAGTATGTGATTGCAGAGAAAATAATGCCGTGATAGAAAAATAACTTTAATTCAATTCAGGTATTGCTGTTAGATTATTCATTTCTATGTAATAATGTGAGACTTATTTAATTATACCAGTATATTGTTATGGTAGATTGTTTAACATAACGTACCTTTAAAGTCAGTCTAAACTGATCAGTACATCCACAGAAGAAGAACAACTCAGCATGACTGTTAATAATGCAGAAAGGCATTGCAGTGTGGTCCAACTTACTTAATTGAGCGAATTCTTTAGGTTTTAGACTTTTACACAAAAACTAAAACAAAACTTTTTATTTCCACCTGAGCTAGCCAGCAGCAGTAATGTTAGATTAGCCTGACAGACAATGTTAATGTTACCAAAGTGGTATGAAATTTACCTATTATGACAAAAGGGTGAAATGCGCTTTGTTAATTATGAAGACTCTCTGAGGACTATTCCTTATTATGTGGAAACACATTATTTTCTTAAGTAGTGTTTATTTTGAAAAGTATTTGCAAAACGAAACACCTTGTTCCGTTAAATAAATGTAGTTTCTTATTCATCGTTGTTAGGATTTTCTGACTGGCTTGCTGTGATGAAGCTTGATGACAGAGCTTGCATTAACTTGCTAAGTGCACAAGGAAGCCTAAAGCATATCAAGCAGGCCACATTTGTTTGTTTTGTTGTTTTTGTTTTATCTTGATCTGTGTGAAAATGAATTTTTCATCAGCAAAATTCTGTCAAAAGAAAAATAAATTACTTTCTCCGTTAACAATTAATTGATAACTGCCCTTCTCAGCCATCAACTAATCCATGGTCAGAACTGAGTGTATCCCATACTGATAGCCAACACATTGCTAGGTCATTCACATTCACTTCTAAGCCACGATTATCAGATCTCATGAGATCACTTTTGTGCCTCCCTTTGTGTTACTGCAGCATCAAAATGCACGAGCAGAGGAAGACAAAGCAGAAGAATGACGAGAAGACCCCCCAGGGAGCCGTGCCAGCATACCTGCTGGACCGAGAGGGCCAGTCCCGGGCCAAGGTCCTCTCCAACATGATCAAGCAGAAGAGGAAAGAGAAAGCTGTGAGTCCCAGTGTATTCACCAGCATGATATAGCCACCGTCAAGTACAGCGAAACAGGGTAGCAAGCTCTCCTCCTCCACAGGGTAAATGGGAAGTGCCGCTGCCGAAGGTCCGAGCCCAGGGGGAGACGGAGGTCCTCAAAGTCATCCGCACGGGGAAGAGGCAGAAGAAGGCATGGAAGAGGATGGTTACCAAAGTCTGCTTCGTGGGAGACGGATTCACCCGCAAGCCGCCCAAATACGAAAGATTCATCAGACCCATGGTAAGCGTTGCGCCAGGTGATATGTCAGGTTTAGTGTTTTATTAAAAACAAGATCAGTCCTGAAGCAAAAGTTTAGAATGTTGACCAAACCTCCTTAATATTTTAATACACCTCATCACGTAATCAAGAATATAATCACAGCACTGTGCAAAAAATGTATATTTATGATCCCAAAGAGAAAATGGCTAATTCTCCCCTTGCCCGCAGGGTTTACGTTTCAAGAAGGCTCACGTAACACACCCGGAGCTGAAGGCAACATTTTGCCTGCCCATTTTGGGCGTGAAGAAGAACCCATCGTCGCCTCTGTACACCACCCTGGGGGTGATCACAAAGGGCACGGTCTTGGAGGTGAACGTCAGCGAGTTGGGCCTGGTCACGCAGGGTGGCAAGGTCATCTGGGGTGAGTGGCAGCTCTGAAATCTTGTCAAGACGAAGCTCACATTACCAGCCCCGCAAAGTCAACAGGAATTCTGAATCTGTTGCCAGGGGGACAGAAGGACCTTTATTGCACAGCAGTGACTGATTTCCTCTTAAAGCAGCAGGCAGCCTGACTGTTATAGTGCAGAATAAAACGGTAATTTATAGCTTACATGGGAGACAGCAGTACTTTGAACCTTTGTGATTTGTTCTTTGTGAAAGGAAATGTTCAGTATGTGATTTTAAATGAACATTTTTGGTGCATGGTATGTGTGTTAGAACCTCTTATCCATGACACTATTTTGGGTGAGAATCAGTTTCAATAAAGGCCATTAACTTCAATTTTCTCTTGCAGGTAAATATGCACAAGTGACAAACAACCCAGAAAACGACGGCTGCATTAACGCGGTTTTGCTTGTGTAAATGAACTCTTGATGAACTGTGCCAGGCGTACAGAGGCAAGGACTGGGTTTGACATTGAACAGGACTTCATGGTCATCACCATGTTGTGTGGACCACTACAGCTCTTAACATCTGACATGGAATATGTCACCATGCTTTGACTAAGCAGTTATTGCTGAGGATATGGAGGAAATAAAGTTCTTTTTCCACATTGCTGTAACTCACTTTGTTAAATGTTATACAGCAGATCAGGCATACTTCAACATTTTAAATATTTATTTATCCAGGCTGTCTCATTTTGAGGTAGTACAACATTTGACAGGTCATCCATATTCACATTATGCAAGTGTGCAATACTAAGTAGGTTATGAGACCTTATGAGTTATGAGAAGTACATTTGTAAGGCAAATGATTCTAAATCAGGAGTGAGAATCTTCTGAATATACTATACTATATCACCGAGTTGTAAGTGGTTTTGGGTTATGTAGTCAATATGAAGAAAATGAGCTCAG
The DNA here is from genome assembly GCF_013368585.1 of Megalops cyprinoides. Lineage (NCBI taxonomy): Eukaryota > Metazoa > Chordata > Actinopteri > Elopiformes > Megalopidae > Megalops > Megalops cyprinoides. Next base: position 15,137,853 of record NC_050587.1, on the reverse strand, counting down.
CAAAAGCTTAATGTCTGGCACATAAAAGGAATCACTCTTGGGAGCAAACCTCGTGTTTACTTGCATGTAAAATTTGACATTGCAGAGAAGGCAACTTTCCAGCTGTGGTTTATAGATAAATTTTAAGACTATTTGTATGTGTAATTAAAGAGGTCCACCCCTCTTTAAAAAGCATACAAGGAAAGGTAAGGCAATTGACAGTTTTTTAGGAAGTGATGTGTGACTATAGTCATCAGGCACTGGCTAATTGTGTAATTTTTTAATTTACATAGAGTCATACCAACACATACAGCAATACAGCGTAAACCATTCTTCCCTGTTCTTCATGTGGCAGGCTATGGTTGCCTTGGCTACAGTGTCAACAGCAGCATCTTTCAAAGCATAACCATAAATAACTGAACTGCCAATGATACAATAAAACCTGTCCACACAGTACACTCCTTATCTCATCTAACTGAACACACAGCTGTACAGGAATAACAAGCCAAAATATATTTATTTTCCCTGTCATTTGCTGTGAAGTAGATGGCAAAGCTAACATTGCTGGCATGCATTTTTGTTTTTAGGTCACTGAACATAAGGCTGACAGGGTATTAGTTTCATGAAGCATTCGTCACCCATAAGCAGCTCAGTCTCTGACACTGTGTGAACACACTTGATTAATTCTGCAGGACTGTTAATGAGCCAACATTATTGTTTGCTTTGGTCTAGTGATAATTCAGTTTCATTAACTTGAAGCTATGTTTTAAAAATGAAAACCTGGCCAAATTACAAGTTCTCAAAAAGTTTGTTCACAGAAACCATAGCAAAAATTTGGGATGCATCATATTCTTGATGCATCAACCAAAACAGTATATATCTAGTATATAAATGTGAATTCTGTCAAATCACTTTTTTGTCTTGTCACTGATAAGGCCTACACACAAACACCTCAAAATCCTATGTACATGGCAATAACTTACAGTGCCAGAACATTGTTTTCTGATGTTACATTTTAATTGCAGTTCAGGGAAAAACACCTGACTGTTACACCTCTCCATTCAGGGTAGTAAAGTGAAAATGAACAACTGAGTCAACAGATTTTCTCGATGTTTTGAGTTGATGCCACCAAAACCACATCAATATTTTAATATACAAACATTCAAAAGCTGTAATTTTAAGGTCACTGTAGCGGTGTACTGTTCTTTTCATAAATTTGTAACAAGCCAGCTGCCTGAGCTCCTTTGAGCTGACACGGTATTACTGAAGGCCTATGAATATAGTCTTCAACAAAAACAATACAGATAAAAAGCTCGGTCTGCACACAGCAGTAGCAATGTGTTCAGTCAACAAACTGGAACAGCCACCCACCTGACCCAGGTGAAGTCATATCCCTTTAACCTGTGCTATAAGGAAGTGAGACTGGCCCCTGTAGGTGGAATGAGACTAGTGCTGAAACAAACCAGAGGGCTGAGCGGTGTGTGCAAGGAACAGGTCGTAATGAATCAAACAGGATGCTTGTGAAATGGCCATGAAAAGTAGTGCTTCACTTGTGAGCTTTTAATGCCCGGTTCTTAGATGTTCTTATTGTCTTACTTTGCTAAAACGGCATATAAGGCATTTCCATAAACAAAGTGTGTTTATATATATATTTATTTTTTTTTCTTTTGCGGACACGAAAAATTATTAAGTCTTGGAAAGTCCACTGTTTTTGTATGTAGTCAGCAGATTCAACTTGAATACTTTCCTTACCATTCATTTTGAAATATATATACATAGATATACAGATTATATACCTAACTCAGAAATTGTCCCTGTATTACATTTTACAAAGTGAGGGGGAGAAAAAAACCCGATATATACATAAGTTTTTAACAGGAAACTTTATTCGCTACCAGAGAATCACAGTTTGGAAAAGTTCTGCATTTGCTACTAAAATAACTGACATACAAGAATACTTGGAATTTGTCCTTGCCAAAATGTAATGAAAATTCTACAGAAAGTGGTGCTGTTGGTACCAGTACATTAAAAATTTGGCTAAGTCACATTAAAAAAGGTATGTACCATCAATATTACCTAAAGGATGACATGTAAATATGCAATGAACAAAACTGGATACAGCTGTATTTTAACTCAACCTCTGAAAGTTTGATATGACAAAGGAACCTACATATCAGTCAAAAGAGAACTACTCTTCACACACCAAAACTTGGTGAGCCATTCTTCAAACATCAAAAATCAGTGAAACAGACCAAGAGCAAAAGTAAAAAATAAAGCCTTACATGGTGAATGTGTAATAAATTTTGTAACAAAAAATCAACTGTGTGTTACTGCCCTGTTTTTTTTGGACTAAAAAATATCAGTACAGTGTGAAAAAAAAGCAGTGTCCTTGATTTCTTCAGTTCTCTGAGAATCTCTTAATGCACAACATTTCAATTTGTATATTTCCTTGATTCTCTCTCCACCATGAATCTTAAACTGTCATAAACTCACAAACTATAGTTTGTTAGTTTATGGCAGTTTAAGATTCAAAGTCTGGTTTGAAGGCTGAGTCAAATCTGCACTTTTTTGTATAAGTATAGTTGGAGTAACAAATGATTTTATAAAATGTGCACCGTTTCAACAGCATCTTTCTCTGGAGTGAACAAATATGAACACATTCATAGTTATAGGGTTACTGGAATATAAGGAAGCAATATAAGCCCTTGTATACAACTGTAAGTACAACAACAGTAAACGTGACATCGGCTTACATGATTCAAATGTGAGCAAACCTGAACCGGCATCACTGTGGACCAATATGGCAGTACTCCTCTCAGGCCATGACCTTTATATAAAAATGAAGACTTGGCTAGGTTTTAGATGGTGTGTTTAACCAACCAAAGTATAATCTGTTACTAGAGGTAAACCACAGTTTTATGTTTGTACCAAAGCCGATCAAGAAAGCACATTTTGAGTATCATGTAACTAAAATCATTCATATAAAAAGTTATACTAAATACTTCAATTCTATCATGATGTGGATATATAAAATGAGAACAGTAGGTAAATATAAGCATAATGTTCAAAAACCATTTTTGTTTTCACAGACTAAATTTCCTAACTTTTAAACCTATATGCTGAGGTCATCTTGTGTACGGTTTTGTAAATCAAATACTGGTGTATTTTACAAAAAAAACATTTTCTTGGTATGTGTGGTTCTGGTTTGCTACATTGCAAAGAAGTGCAACCCTTGGCAGTCACATTATTTGCAATACTGGAACCACTTTCACTTTCACTTCACATTTGTTATAAAACCCTTTAAAATGGTATATGATGATAGGCGATCTCAGCAAACGCTATGACAATGTAATACGGTGTCACCTGTCATCTACCTTGCTACAACTTTGGAATGCTTCTATTCTTATTTTCAAAGTGTCAGCAAACTGTAGCAAGTAAACAACACTAAAAAAAAACCCCTAAGCACGACATTCACTTCACCAATTAAAGCTTATTTTTAACATATTTGTATACAAATTGCAATTTGGGCAGAACTGTTTGTCTGCTTTAAAATATACAAAAACAATCTCATTTAAAATTTAAAGTGAATGATGTGCTGTTTTTTCCCCTCGTATGAATATAAAATATTTTTGGTATAAATAATGATTTTATTTATTTAATTAATTTAAACTCTAGTCAGAATTTATAGGCCAATATACATCACTATGTTATGGGCACATCTGACAATTTAAGTGAGATCTATCCATAGGTAACCCATGAGAGTGATTTTTTTCTAAAATAATAGTTCCATTCAGATGATTCATCATCTAACTTTTCACTTATGGGCAAGTAGTTTCAACCAAATTGTTATTTCCCTGATTTTATTCTCTCCTTTTACAGATTTACTAAAATTATAATCCAAATATCAGCTCTAATCAGATTTATTATTAAGAAACATCCTTAACTTTAATCCATGCCTAAGTTATGAACTAGCCAACATTCATCCTAAAAAGACACTAAAACGATCTTATCCTTAAAGATACCTGTTCCCTACACTTTCTTCCTCACTGCTGGATCTGTTAGTAGGTGTTTGTGTGTGGTTTTGTGCATGTGCGTGTGTATGTGTCTGCATGTTATCAGAGACAAAAGTGTACATATGTATTGTTATCTTATGTCTTATGAGTTTCTTTTTCAGAGTATTTCTGCTTACCACAGACCACAGTTATAGAAAAACTTTGTCAGGATACCCAACATGGTGTGGTAAATTTCCTTTCCTGCTGAAATGTTCACATATTTATTTGAAAATGGTTTTGAGAGATTACTTCTTCATAAAAGGTTTCAGATCCAGTAGTATGTCACAAAATATTTAACAAAACCACTTTCAACATTAAAAGCCCATAAGCAAAAAAATACTATCTGCTATGAACTGTAATTATTGTGAGCAATTAAGAATGCGTAAAGTATTAACAACGCTTCAACACAACTCAAAATTAAATGATTATTCACTTTGAAACTGCAATGCTAAAACAATATTTGTGTACAAAAATGATTTAAATCTAAACTTTTTTTGTTATTTTTTAAAAAGTAATCCAGCTTTTTGGAGAAAAAAAAAGATTTTGGAAGTTCTGCAAAAAATGGAAAAAAAAACAAAAAATAACAAAGAAACAAACACCCTACACCCACTTCCGGTCAATATTTTAACCTCAGATCCCCCATCCCAATCCCAATAGAAAATGTCAGTTCTTCTAGCCTCCCTACTACTTGTTCAGGTCTTGCTGCGCCGTTTTGATTTAGGTTTAGGTGGTGACTGAATTACTTTGGTCTTCTTCCTGAGAACTCTCCTGTCTACAACTGGAGGCTCATCGCCCTCATCAGAACTCTTCTCTACAGCTTCTTCTTCAGTTGATGTGGCCTTCTCTTCTTCTTTCTCCTCTGTTTCTTCCTCCAGCTCAGATATGTCTGCCTGGTCTTCCTCCAGTGGTTGTTTGCCAAGTCGTCTGGATTTGCGTTTAGGTGTTGCTTGGATTACTTTTGTCTTCCTCCTCAGAACTCTCATGTCCACAACTGGAGGATCACTGGTTTCATCTGAGCTCTTCTCTACAGTGTCACCTTCCTCTTCCTCAGTGGTGGTTGCTTTCTCCTCCTCCGTCTTTTCCCCCTCCAGTTCTTTCTCTTCATCTACATTACTCACTTTTTGCTCCTCCAACTCAATCTTCTCCTCCTCCTCTTCTGCTAATTGGTCATGATCATCCTCTCCAGGCACTTGGTAAGACACCTCCTTCAGGCCAACTAGTAGAACAGTATCCTGGTTGAGGTCTGCAGAGTCTTTGTCTAATGGAGGGCTGAGAGAATCGTCCTCTTCTAAAGGAGCAGCTTCAGGGCTTGGCTCTGTCTCAGTCCCCGCTTCCTCCTCCTCCGATGTTACCTTCTCAGACATGGCCGCAGCCTCGGGAACTTCTGGGACAGGCTCTTCTGGTTCTGGAGCATCTTCCGTTGGCTCTGTTGGGATGGTCTCCTCTGCTAGTGGAGCTGCCTCCTCTGCTGGTAGAACCTCCTCCTCTGCTGGTGAAGCCTCTTCCTCCGCTTGCCTGGACTCCTCCTCCATTGCTGGGGCCTCTTCATTTGCTGGCGAGGTCTCCACCTCCATTGCTGGGGCCTGTTCCTCTGCTGGCAAGATCTCCACCTCCATTGCTGGGTCCTGTTCCTCTGCTGGTGAGGTCTGCTCCTCCACTGCCAGGGCTTCTTCATCAGCTGGCAGGGCCTCTTCCTCTGCTGGTGGGGCCTCTTCCTCTGCTGGTGGGGCCTCTTCCTCTGCCGAGGCCTGTTCCTCCGATTTCTCATGAGCTGCATCTACAGTGTCCTGCAGAGTACCAAAGAGGGAGCATATGTAACAAGGAAAGAATGATCCAGACTGACCGAGACCTTCCAATGAATGAAACTTTCTTTCTGTCCACAGTCCACTCAACACACTCATTTGAGTAAATACACGGCATACATGATTGTAAGTAAATCAAATTTATTTCCTTTTAATGTCCATAACACAGAAATGCCAAGAAACTCACATTATCAGCGATTGTTTTCAGAAAAAAAACTATTAAAGTGCTGTGCTGACACCCACATCCCTCATGCACTGGTCGAACAATTCCCTTAAAATCTGCCACCACAGCGACGTGAAGAGCATAGGCTGCCTAATTCTATACCTTATCCTCCACGACATCTTCAGCTGCCGTCTCCAGCACGTCCCCATCCTTCTGGGCCTCCTCTTCCTCTTCTACTTCGGCACTGTTCTCTTCCACAGCGGCTGGTTCCCCACTGGATTCCCCTTCCTCTTCCTCAAAGTCATCCGTCACTTCGCCATTTATTTGCTCAGCCTCCACCTTTGTCAACAGCTCCAATTCCTGCAAGATAACCCCATGCAATGCTTCACTTGAGTCTCCCCTGGCAACCCTGTTACATTTCACGGGTTAAAAACCAGCCCATTTTAGAATACCTGGTTTGTTCAGAACATATGCTCAAAATGTAGCATATGTCCATTATGGCCTCCATACACTAACATAGGACCAATTCTTCATCCTTAGTTCAGACGGACATACAAATATATGGGATGTGGCAAAACAATGAGGAAGAAACAGCATAGAACTCTAAGGCAAAATACCTTAAGACCACATTTCATATATCTATTTTATTGAACACAAATCTACCTTTATCTACCCTACCTTTACCTAAGAAGTAAAACTCAACAGGGTATTTTATCAAAATAATTACAAGGCTGAGCCTGTCAGGTCTCTGAGCCCCTCCAACACCACAACTCAGGTTTCTCTCGGAGAGCCCCACTGGCATTCCTCACCGGAGCCTGGTTCTCCTCTTCCAGTTCAAGTGTCTCTGCAGCCACAGGCTCCGCGACTTCCTCGTCTACAGGGCCCGGTTCCTTGTCCGCCTCGCCTTCCGCTTCCTCATCAGCGACACCCAGCTGTTCCTCCCCTTCCCCCTCCACTTCCACATTGGCTGCGGCCAGCTGCTCCTCCTCTTCCTCCTCTGCTGCCTCCTCTTCAGTGGCCCCCACCTCTGCTGCTGTGTCCTCCACTCTGATCACAGACATCACCACATCAGCACTCAGGTCACAACCATGGATTCACTGCCTTTAAATCCCCTTGCTAACAGCTCAATACGTCCCACTTGTCATCACATTATTACATTATTGTCATTTAGCAGACACTCTTAATCAGAACGACTTACATAGGTTACAGTTTTTAAATGTTATCCATTTATACAGCTTGATATTTACTGAGGCAATTCTGGCTTGCGTACCATACCCACGGGTACAACAGCAGTGCCCCAACAGGGAATTGAACCAGCAACCTTTCATTACAAGCCCAGCTCCTGACCACTGTGTTACACTGCTGTCCACTTCTCAACACCTTAAGTTTATAATAATGCTGGTAATTATTTCTCTTAAACTCTATTCATCTGCAAGCTTTTACCCAGGGTTTTTCATTGTGCAAAAATAACCACATAAAGTTACACTGGCTCCTGGAGGAACCAACTGTATGATTTTGAAATATTCTTAATTAGGAAAGGGAAAATATTTCATCACCTGGTTACTTTCTCAGGGAGACTTTCCTCAGTAACCTCTTCTGTTTCCTCTCTGAGCCTTTTACGTCTGTAATCGCTGCTTCGGGTACGTGTTGAGACAGGCGTGTCTTCAATGGCTAAAGTATAGGGTTGAATATTTATTTAAGCAAAGAATGAGTGAGGTTCAGCTTCCAAAGTGCTTGGATTGGTGACAACTTGGGAATCTTAACGAAATCAATCACTCTATCTATGCTATGTTTCAGAAAATACTTTGCTGTATTATTGATTTAAATTGTTAGAGAGGAACAGAACATTGTGGTGAAGCACTGAAAATACATGCCTTCTGCCACTTTGATATGCTTGTTGACCATCACAGTTTCCTGCAGAGCCAAAACAAGACACAGAAAAAACATCTGGTCGGGAAGAATTCATCCTAGAGCTTCATTTTTAATGATAATCTTATTCATCAATAAAAACACACTAACAATTACTTAGTAATGGTATTTCTCAGAAAAAGGTGTTTCCTACAAGTTTGTCAAACATGAACACAAATTAATTTAAAAATCAAATCACACAAATTCACTTCAAAGGAAGGGCTAAATTCTGCCACCGTGAGCAAGAACATACAAAAGTTCTTTTCAGAATTCAAATATCATTTTAAGCTTCATATGTTTAAGTCTGAGGAAAAAAAAAACATGAAGTAGAAGACAAAGACAGGCAGAAGAAAGAAGAACATACTGTGACTTCCACGGAGTTAGATAGGGTTTCCTCTTGTGCTGGTTCCTCCTCCATTGCTACTTCGTCCTCAGCCGAGTTCTGATTCAAAAGTGCACCTCCCCCTGAGCGGTCATTCACTTATGAGAATCAGCAGGACAATAAATCAATTAGAATCATGAGAACCTTTTCAATAAAACGTGAGCCCACCGTGTCCAATTCTGTTACCAGGGCAGCCTTACCTCCTAAAGACATTGTCTGAATCTTGCTGGCTACTCTGGCCCTCTGAAAGGGGCCTCCAACACTCTCGACCTCCCACAGCAATTCGTGGTCTGCTGGATATGTGTTCAGGTACTGTCCACACACTGGCAAAAAGAGAGTAACAACACTAGCACCTTTTTCATCTTACTAGCCAAAATTGACCTTACAAGCTCAGCACTATCCAACCAGACTTTCATTTGGACAGATTACTGGTACAGTTCTCCTGCAACTTACACCATGTAAGATCTTTTCTGTAATATGCATGCACACCAAAAAACAAAGGCGCGAAAACTTTCTGGAAATCTATTCATGTAAGCAAAACAATAATATGTACGGAGCATTTTCTGAAAGAAAACGCTGATGACAGCTATAAAGGGTTCCACATATGTCATTAGCACTATACACTCATAATGAATACTTACCAATTGACAGACTGACGCAGGGTCTGCTACGTGACCACTGACATTGCAATGACATTCTGATTCAGCATGTCATGATTATGTCACTTTAGTATGTGGAAGCTGACATAGCAGAATTTGACAGTCTATGTTGGTTGACATAATGTTTTTATGAATGGTTACCCAGTATTTATGATAGTGATGTGCAATTCTTAGGAAGGCGTCATGTGGTTCACATGTAGGACTCTTCATAGAAAGCATTTCCAAAACATCTTACATCAGACACACAGAAGGATACATAGTTCTGTTCTCTTACCTGAAAAAAGCCTCAAAAGTATTTGAAAATTATCTCCAGCGAAGGTTTTTAAATGAACATATGAGACACACACCAAGTCAACTGCCATTAACAAGCAGATTTACTTTGCACCTCCAACCAGACACATACCTTTTCCCTATTCTCCCCCCATGCACCTTTTATCCATGATTTGACAGTTACCTTTGTACATGGCATGTGAAAGGGGATACTTCAATCCAAGACATTCCTCTTTGAAACAGTCTACAAAGTCTTCCAGAATCTGGAGACCATGACCATTACCACGGTGCATCTTCCTGACAAAAATGGAATCCATGACAGGCAGGAGGTATCGCTGGGTCAGGAAGCTATTACATAAACTACCTATTAGAAGAATAAAGAGCAATTAGACACAGGATTAGGAAAAACCTAGAAAGAAATAAAAAGGAAGTATGTGGCAAACTACATGCACTACAACATTATTTCACATTCTGACTACAGAAATGCACCAATATGTGGCTAATGTAACATTTACAGTCTGACTAATCTTGAGAACAGCAATATTTGTAAAAGCATCCAGACGTTAAATTCATGGAATGTTTGACAGTACAGTTCTTTCTTTAAACACTAGATATTTTCTGGAAGAGTAGTTCAAGAACATGGGTTTTTACATGAGTCCATTTTTGCCTGAATTCAAAACACAGACTGCAATAAAGACTTCCCCTCTAAAAGAAAAATCAAAAAAGAAATGGAGAAGGCTTCTGGCATTGTGTCTGCTGTCTGGCTGCAATAAAAACCTTTGAGAGGCTAAATTAATTCCGGCTCATTTTTAAAATACCAAAGTGTATTACATACTATTTTTATGGATCTTCACCAATAGTTACATAAGTTATATTTAAAAAACTACACAATACTTTTGCTGTAAGTAAGTGAGTGGGAGGAAAAATAGTATTGAAAAATAGTATTGAAAAATATTCCATGTCTCTGCACAAACTATGCATAACATCTTCAGATATAATTTAATATACATTATAAAAGTATTATGAAAACACACAGCTTTGATCATGTCTTTGTCCGTATTACACTGTTTGGCTAACAATTATACTTAGGAAATGATATTAATGCATACATATCCATATATCCAAGTTGTGCATTATTATCATTACACCCTTTTTATGTGCCGTGTGTATCACAAGTGTGGCTTGGAATGTCTGCAGTCCTACAAACCTCATATCAGTCACTGGGGGGATGTAATCATGTCAATGTGCTGTTGGTCGGTACAGAGATTATGACAACCACAGCAAAAAAGCCAGGTTTATATCAGGACACTTACTACATTTACATTTACATTTATTCATTTGGCAGACGCTTTTATCCAAAGCGACTTACATAGGTTATAGTTCTTTACAATGTTATCCATTTATACAGCCGGATATTTACTGAGGCAACTGCGGGTTAAGTACCTTGCCCAAGGGTACAGCAGCAGTGTCCCAGCGGGGATCGAACCGGCAACCTTTCGGTTACGAGTCCTGCTCCTTAACCACTATGCTACACTGCCGCCTTACTAAACTTACTAAACTGAACTGGTAAGACACATTGCAGTGTTAATGACAAAGCTGACTGATAACAACGTTTGCAACACCCACACACACACAGCAAACAAGATTTACCTGCGGGTTTCACTGAGTAAAAGCCAATGGCCTCGCCATTCTTCCAGAGAATTTTGGCATAGTCACTTTCACTATGGCAAAGGAAAGGTACTTCATTTTTGCTCATTTCCTTGGCTCGGTATACTATGCGATTGAGCACATACAGCACTATTCTCTCCCCAAGTGTCCTCACCTAAAAATAAACACCACAAAGATTAAGGTTAGCTACAGCAGTTTATTCTTCACCAGTGACAGGATGGCCAGTCTGCCATGCAAGGGGTTCAGTTTTTTACTCAATATGTCAGGACTCTGAGTCTTTATCCAAGGAAACAAAACAAAAACTGCATTCCAAAGCTCTCTGGTGTTCTATTGCCTGCCAGTCCAGTTTTTGCCCTAGGGTCTGGTACATTTTATTATGCTTTGTTTTTGAATGGAATCTCGGCATGCGCCTGTACGTAATTTAAAAATTTGACTATGCACCAGGTTTAGAAGCCAAAGGCTATCCACGGAACAAATAAATGGCCCAGAGACTGTGTCATCCAACTGGTACTGGTTAAGCACAAAGTATGTATGAACAATTCATTTCTTTCACATGAACAACTAGAAATGTGTGACTGCTACACTGCAATTCTATACAACAAATCCCCTTTACACATAATGCATGACATTAGATACTACCAAGAATATCTGACACTGGTCTGAACATCTAGAGTTGAAAAACAATAATAGTCTCCACTTTAAAAGGGCTGAGGAAAAGCCAAGAATCAATCAAAATGAAAACATAAAGATCAAATAAAGACAGATTTCACCACACATTTTGTTGAAAGTCTGAAATACTGAGGTACAGTTGCTGAATTATCCTGTGCATGGATTTCCAAGCCAGATATATGTATAAGCACAGAAAGAAACTTAGTTTGTGTTTATGTTATGTATAAAAACTTGATTTCTGGATTTCTTGCAATACATTGAAGTTACTTTTTGTAAGTAGTAATAGGCTAAAGATGTGACAGAATCGGTCTAACATGTCCTGCTTTTCAAGAGCACAGTGCCTCCATGCCATTGGAAGAAAGACTAAAATATACATGCAAAATATTATACACAGGACATTCAAGAAACAGGGAAAAATGGGACAGTCTATTAAGGCTATACACTGCACTGTTATGTTAATTATTTGGGAGTGCACTGTACCTTGAGGAGCCCCCTTCGAGAGGGGTCTGCTGTTTTGAGGATGTCCTCCACCCCCCACCACTGATCTGCCAGGTACAGAGCTACAGCTAGAGACACATCAGACTTCATGTGAGAAATGCAAAGAATTATACTTCCTGGGAAATGAGGTGGTTTGCCTAGATAAGTGGCATACCTGTGAACTGGTCTTCAGGTGTGAACAGAGCCAGCACTTTGTGTTTGAGGTCACCTCCATAGAGGGGAACAAAGCCAACGTTGGTAATGCTGATGGGGATCTGTGTGAGAGGACAAAAAGACATGTCAGACACTGCTCCTTAGAAAAACAGCAGGCATGAAACCAAACACATGGGAAAAGGCTACAACACATATGTATACTACTCATACAGAAAAGATAAACAAAGTGTCTCCTGGAAACACAATATGTAAAATAGGTACATAGATGGAAACACAGTCATTCCATGCTATGCTGGAAGCAGGCAGATGAACTGATTGTTTCACAAACGGCATTGAAATGCTGATGGGGAAATGCTTGTAGCATGAAATGCTTGTGGGGAAAAAAGTGTGACAAATGTGTCTGGTATCACCTAAATGATATCACTATCTGCTGATACTGAGATACAGGATGTAGTTACAGTATTGATCTATAATTGCCAAACTGCAAACGCAGCACTCAGAATAGGGTAAGTGGTATAAGCGGTAACTAGATTTGTTGAAAAAAAAAATTGCCAAGACCTAAAATAGAACGGCAGTAAGTTGACATTTTGTGCACTTCTTCATGTGTGGGAGCCAACACTATGCCATTAGGTCATGTAATTGATCCCATCTCTCCTAAAATTTCAAATCAGCCAATTCAGGGAATGAACTGAAATCAAATTCATGGACAATTAATGAGCTGAATTTCAATTCATACTGCCTGATTTGAAATGGAATTGATCCTGATACTAGTTATAGCCCAATGCAACCTGTACAGAATGCCGGAGATCTAAAACCAGCCATTTAATGTGCAAATTCCATGTATCTGTTTACCGTTCTTTAAAAATTGAATACCATAAAAATACCAAAATAACATAAAAATCCACATTATCAAAGATACGGCCAATGAACCTTTTTAGACACAAAACTTCATATGTCAGTAATAAAACACTGGTACTGGGGAAACAAAGTACAGGAGTGCATTCCATTTCAAATGTAACTCTACACCTGTTATGAGGAATATGAGTTACAGGACTTCCTGCCCAGAATACAACTGCCTCCTCTTTACTTGCTTTCACTTTATCCCCAATATTCTGAGCATAAATGTATTAAAATTACAAGGACATACACGAAAGCATTCCAATGTGTTTCTAAAAAGACCTGGAATGGGCCAAACTGCTATGCAATATTTCCCCAAGGTACCCATGGTGCTGTGCCCGATTCTGAATCCAGACCACCTCCCTGAGGATGGTCACTCTGAAATGAAAGCTCTAATACACTTTCAGACTAGGACTGTAAATTTAACCAAAATGAGGTGATCTACTTTCTTTTTGCTGCTGTGAAAGCCAGTGAAGATGTAAGCCTGGTGGTACAGACACATGCTACAGAATAAAGAGAAGTCACTCCTTAAAGGAGCTACCAATTACAACTAAAACTGAGCTGCCTTCAAGAAGATACTTTCACAACCCTAAATTATTACCTAATTAATTTAATTAGCTTAAAACTCAATCACAAACAGGAAACAGAACAACTAACATCACAATGTATACAGCGCTATGTTTAGACCACTTGCTTTTCTATATTTTGAAGAAGAGAAATGTACAATGATTTATTTTATTGTCCACTTACAGACCTAAAGATGATACTTCATTCAAATGTCACCACTCCTTACTAGAACAAACTTATCAGTGATTCATAAGTCTTTTGGGAAGAGCTGCAACTGATGTGGGTATATTCTTTCAATGCCAAAAAAGCACTACTTAAAGTGGCTTTCACATGGGCACTAGAAATGGACGTGAGAAAAAGATAATCTGCCATATCTAGAGGTGAAGTTTTATGTGTGCACAACACCACAAAGACAGGGTAATTACAAACCAGCCATTAGGAGGAATCACGTACAGCTCAAAGCTACAGGCAATGAGGTACGGCTTACCCGTCTGGAGTTGGGCAGTGAGAAATGCTCAGCTTTGTCAGGGTTGCTGTAGAGGAGGTCGGACATGTAGTCTTCAGCTGACTGCTCCAGGTCTTCATGGCTCAAGGTGGCCAAGATGTCCACAGGGAATTCCATCCCTAGGATAAAATGTTACTAAAAGTTAACCCACAAGATGTATGCTGCCACAGGCACTGAACCGTTCCACAGAAACCAAACATTCACCAGTTAGCTTTCATGAAACCCTGCTGTAGGTTCCTTGCACAAATGCAGTGTATTTATGTAAAATCTCATGTCACACCTTTTACATTACCAGCTTATACCATTATATAAACATACAGGCCATCAGCTATGTACACACGAATAATCAGCCAAGAATTTGTAAATGCAGAAATAGTGTAGCATAGTGGTTAAGGAGCAGGACTCGTAACCGAAAGGTTGCCGGTTCAATCCCTGCTGGGACACTGCTGCTGTACCCTTGGGCAAGGTACTTAACCCACAATTGCCTCAGTAAATATCCGGCTGTATAAATGGATAACATTGTAAAGAGCTGTAACCTATGTAAGTCGCTTTGGATAAAAGCGTCTGCCAAATGAATAAATGTAAATGTAAATGTAAATTTAAAATGACTAATTACTGGTTTAGACTTGCCACTGGCCACAGTAACTACAGTAGTAAGCTGGCTACTATGTGCAACATAATTCTGTTCTGTATAATTACGCAAATAGTTTTGTCAAATGAGAAACTCACAAGCGTACCAGTTTCTGTTTCTGTAACTTCTACCGAAAAAGACAGCAACAAAAACACCGAATGAGATATTAACTGTAATTTTCAAAACATGATAAAACTTATTTTCACAGCATGATAGCAGTCTGGCAATGAGTGCCTGCATAAACACATTTTGTGTCGTAATGCCAAGAAACTTCACACAAAGCTGTATACTGTTCTATAAATCTGCATTTTTGTGAAATAATAACTACAGTAGATTTTACTTGGATTAGTTTCTTTCAGTACAATACCACTAACTGATTAATTCATTCAGTCAATTAATTCAGTCAACAAGCTGACAAGGTAGCATAATTCCCTAGCAATACCAGAAGTACTACTAATCAAACAAAAAAGGCAGTACCCATCTCTCGCAAGCTGAAATGATCTTATTGCTAGCTTCTTCAGATAATGTTACAGAATGCAAAATAATATATCTGATGTGCAGTCTCCCTTACTGGTTTAAAACCAACTCCCCTGCAAAACTCCCCTGAGAAATGTGTTCACTTGTACTATGACTTTATGTAGATGGATCAGAGGTGAGTAACAAGTCAGTGTACAACTAGCAGTCAGTCTGCGAGTGAAGGACACTACTGTTTTGTAGGGCTGCTCAGTTGTAGCCAAAATTAAACACATATCAGTATCCATGTAGCACAGCCAGCTTAAAACCTCTGTGTAGATTGTTTCACTTAATCCATACAATGATTACTAGTCATTTGTAGAAAATTTTGAGGACAAACTGCCACAGAGGGATGTCTAAAGAGGCTAGTTACATCATAATGTCTCATTTTTTAAACATATAGTGAGAAACAGCATGTCTCCATCTTCCCTTACTACAGAGCTACTGAAACAGTCCAAATGGAAAACATTTCCTATCTATTTGCTATCTATTTTTAATGATGCCTTTTACATACTTAAACAGAGGATCCTCACATGAATTCTGCTACTGCACCAAGCATTAATGGCCTAATTGGTCTCTGGTATTCTGTCCCATCATCTCACTAATGTCACTGTACCTAAAAATGAAAGACACGGCTATGAAGCCACCTGGCCATCTGCCAAAAACTCAGAACATCAAAGGACTGAAGATTTTTCATGAAGATAATTTTACTTTGATACACAGTAATTTGAATCTACTGCAACAAAGCAAACCATTTTTAGCTGACAAAAGGGCACAGTTAGTTATTATGCTCAAATACACATTTGCAAAAATAGGTCACCGTCTGCCGCTGAAGGATTAGACCAGCCAAAACATTTTCAGCACACAAACTCATCATACTGCTAACATGTATGAGTAATACATTCTCCATGTCAGTACATACACATTAACAAAAACACTCTGCTACTAAAAGCACTTACATAAATATGAGGCCAACTTAAAAATCATACTCTTGCCCATGTTATCTTATACAACCTAGGCACTACTCCAAAAATGTCTAGTCTTTCAAGTAACTTGCCCTCTTGGGTTCTAGCTTTAGCATCTGTACAGAATGAGATTTATCCAATGTTATGTGCAGTATTTTCATAGAATATATTCAATAAAATTGAAATAATATATTTCTATGATATTTCATTATTTTAATTACTTGAAGGCAAAATGAATGTAGTCTAGACATTGTTCAAACATTAGATAAGTCAAATTATTATCTCATTTGTTACTGGGTGTCTCTATGACAATTTCATGTGTGTAGGCTACAATGCCAAAAAGCAGTCACTGTGTGGTCACAATCTTGTCCAGTGTGACAAGCACCAAAATAACACCTGCCTTGACAGTTTGCAGTCATTTGTGTGTCTCCTTTGATCGTTGCAATGCACTCACTGTCTTCTAGAAGCTGAGGCCAGCACAGCTACACCTTATTTAATTATACCCAAGACAGTACTGTTTCTAATTGGTGCAAGGTGTCTTTTTTCCACCCCGGTCAACTGGCAACAAAGCACTTCGGTATTCTGTACTTTTTATCCAAAATGTTTAACATTGCAGCTGCTGAGCTAATTCACACAAAACATAAGATTCAGTGCATTATCAGAAATCTGAAAAAATCTGGAAAAAAACCCAACACAAATTGTGTTCTACCTGCAAATTTTGAAATGATAACAGCAAGTAATTTCCTGTGTGCTGAAAAATGCCCTAAACAGGGACTGAAGTGTCAAACATCCAAAGTACAGTTTGAGGTAATGGAGCAAAGCAGCAACAAGCGAGAAAACAACTTGTCACAACAATTCTCAATTTAAATGCATGAGCTAAAAGCAGTAAAAACTAGTTAGGTTCAGCAATGCCTCGGGGTAGCTTCAGCAAGTCTGCCAAAATAATGTCATTATCATCGCTGGATCACAATAAAGCTTAACAACATGAATTCTCGAATGAGAGAGAAAGTATAAGCCACAGTCAAAGAAAGCAAGACTTTACCTGGATTAAAGTACTACTTTTAATATTCATACGCCCTACCTCCACCTGATATTAAAATTAATTTAAATTCTTTTTTTCCAGATACGATCAGGCAAATGAGATTGCTATCTGATCATGACCCCGCATATCTATACCTGGTACTAGAATGGCATAACTGTCCCCTGTATCCACACTGTGAATGGATTTCACTTTCCCTTGCTATATATAAAATGAGGTTGCATCCCACAACATGGCAACCGTGGGTGTACGGGAGATTGTAGTACTTCTCCTAATATATGGCATATAATCACGGCAAGAACCACATTAGACACGCACAGCAACAGAGACAACTGTGGAGGTATACAATGTTTGCAGCAGTAACCTTCTCAGCTGTAGTCACACCAGCACAGCATACAAGGCTTTGCTGTACCGGGATAAAAGCCAGGAGTAGAGGGGGATATTGCTGTCATTCAATAATCAAAATTGACTTTACAATTTTCATATGAGGAGCCACATCCATATGAGGATGACATCAGACAATGATGTCCTCGTCCACATCTGGAGGTGGTCTATGAGAACCAGTCAAGATCTGATCAAAATGTGCTTATTAGAATCTGCACCTGTCCAGAAATATCTGACGTCTCTGGATCTGGCCACAGTCCACTCCCAGGACACATGTTAATAACAGGTGTAGATGTGGAGTTAGTTTAATTAAAATAAAAATTAATAGTAAAATGCTTCAGTAAGGAAAGGTTTCAAATAGTTGTAATATTTCATTAGTTTGAAGTATTCGTAGGTAATGTAGTTCTATCTGCCATTCAACATCTTTTCAGTAGGACCTGTTTTTGTGAAACAACCATGCTATATCTATGGTTTCAGCATGAACTATGACGTAACCAATCACAAAGCACTGCTCACTGCTACAAGGTGAAAGGTATTTACAATTAAAATAAGTACACTGCAACTTCTACAGTTGAATGAACAGTGCAAAAGTAAATCTCTGGTTGGTTCCAATGAAGATAATTATTACAGCAGAAAGTTTTAGATCTAGTAATTCTTTTCTACCATAACTTTAATGTCAGCTGTCTCTCCAACAAAAGTAAATGCAATTTGTACCAAGTTAAAATTTAAAATAGTTACATTAAGCTAACCCTTATAATGGTAACCCCATTATCCAAAACCCCACACTCCAAAAATTGGTATCAGCCATAGCAGGCAATATGATTTTGACACTGCTTCAGAGGTAAGCTCACTGAACACACACTCTAAACTGTTCAGACTGAATGACGGCTAACTGCAAGCCTTCACAAAAACTCAACAAATCTCACTGCTGACATATCCTGGGAGATCAGGGAATCAGGTTAGGAAAGTGCTCTGTGGTTCTGTATGAATGAGCAAGGTAACATCAGGGAGTGGCTTTCCTTTGCTTTACTCTAAACTACAACGGTTACATGAACCCAATTCTCTAACACAGAGCTTCTTAAGTTCTTAAACCTTAAGCTAAAGCCGAGCATGCACGTCTTACTGCTTTGTATCATTTCAGCTGTCTGGATCAATTACACATTAGCCACCTTGCTTGTTTAACCAATCTAGCTAGATTTAACCAGTCAGAAAATAGTTTGATGACGATGGTTCTCAGTGACGCTATTTACATCTGGTTTCAGACTGTACACCAAAACAACAAAATGTGCCCGTGTAAAACCTCCCATGCGCTTCTTCTTATGAATGTGTATTCCTATGTGTCCCGAATCAGCACATTGGAGTATACAAGCAGCATTTTAATGCTTGAGTCCTCAAACATTTGCACATTCGTGTGTACTCCATAGACATGAGACACAGCACTACCATTGGGAGGTCCAGACACACACACACAAAAAAAGAGAAAGATCCAGCTTTCACCAAGCTGGCGCCACTGTGCAGCTATTTTCATCCCTCCAACTGTGCTTTGTGTACTGGTATAAGCAGAGCGCAGGTTGCACCACATGTACCATCTCCATTAGCCAAGCGCTGCAGCATATTTAAATGCAAGGACACAGTATGGAGATAAACCACAGCTGTTACACTCCTTCTCAGGTTACAGTTTGGGCAACACACTATTCCCCTTTCACATACTTTCTACACAAAAGCCAAATGCATATAAATTTGACCTCCACATAATTCTGCTCAGATGTGTGAGGAAACATGGCAGGCAAATTCTGTCACCACAACAGGCATGGCTCATGGCATTCAACAAATCTACTCTTCATTTTGCACAAATCAACAATAACTGGGCAGCAGAATTAAGCTCTAATGAACAAATAGACCCAATAACCTCTCTCTGTGTACCAATAAACTCCAATATACTCCAACCGACATAAAAAGGAGTGCTTTTTTTTCCTCATAAAACTTCTCACACCATTGTGCTAATTAAACCTTCTACCCATTTCCCAGCTGCTTGGCCAAGTAGCATGAATGTCTCAAAATGGTAAATGAAACCAGCTGTTCCAGCTACATTTTTAAATCATGATAAAAATGGGGTTAAAAGGTAAGATGGCCAAAGAAAGCATCACAAACTTCATTACCACACCAAGTGCATGCCATAGAGGCTGGCAAGAAAACCTTGAAATGTTTTCCCATTCACTTTGCAAACAAGCCCCCTCTAAGGTCAACTATGCCAAGAGTTCTTCTCAACTGTACGTAATTTTGTGTAAAGTTCTGCTTTCAACTATTTACCTGTTTGAAATGGCACATACCAGTTGAGTTAGTTTATAATCACCAACATCTCAGTACATTTGTCTAGTACATTGTATACAGAACTTCTTGTCCCCGCACAACTAAATGCTACAATGACACAGATGGCTCAATCGTTTCCAGTTTTTTCCTTCAAGTGTATGAAAGTGACTGGCTTGATCCATGATAAACAGATGCCCCGCTGTTGCTGTTAAATGGGCATGTAATTTGAATTTTGGATTTAAACTGAGTGCACTTAAACAACAAATGGCAGGACATCAACAGAACCTGGGAACCACTCCCAGTCCCACAAAAAGTAGTCTGTCAATGGGAAACAAGCCCAGAGATGCTCAACTAATTAAGGATTTTCTGAGGCACTCTTCTTAAACACCTCTAAATTGATTCATTTAAATACCTACATTGATTCAATTAAACATAAAGCACAACAGCAGATCAAAAAGATCTTGCTCACTTTAAAGTTTACCTTCTAAGTGGAACACATGGAAACACAATGTTCTCACTGGCCACATTCAACTGTACTGAGTTACCCGGATGCAACCATTCAAAATGATCATTTGCATTTTTGCAGTGGTGTCAAAGGTCAACTGACCCTCACTTTACTACTCCTTACATTGTCTGTCTGGGTGCTGCCTTGAAACTCTCAAACCATGGAAGCCAAAGAGAATATAATGTAGTATGGCATGTAGGGGTGGGTACTGGCACAGATGCCCCGATTCGATTTGACTCTGATTCACAAGCTAACGATTCAATTCAATCCGATTCGGATTCAATATCGGATATGAAATACTATATAGCAGCTTTCCATATTCGGGGAGATGTTTAAAAAGCTCTGAAGGGAACACAAATTTACAAATACAGAGTATACTGGAAACAAATTGTGAAAACCACTAA
Organism: Megalops cyprinoides; assembly: GCF_013368585.1. Classification (NCBI taxonomy): domain Eukaryota; kingdom Metazoa; phylum Chordata; class Actinopteri; order Elopiformes; family Megalopidae; genus Megalops; species Megalops cyprinoides. The sequence continues at coordinate 15,116,930 of NC_050587.1, read as the reverse complement.
AGAAAAGGCCAAAAGCTTGTATACGAATTTTTTTTATTTGAGGAACACATGGATATAGCTCCTTAAAAACAAAACCAACCTGTATCATTGCCTACTTATTAATGACACGAAGCAGCAATGTGTTTGCATTAGTTAGCTCAGGGAAAACTGGTTTGTAAGGTAGCTACAATGACTGACAAACCGCAGCTGACTGCCAGTAGCAACTCTGCAATTGTGAACGAAGTTTTCTTGCTAGCCTAATATGAACAACTAGCTATCTAGCTACCTGGCAAACAAACATGCAGAAATACATTTCTCTTGAATTGCACTAAATTACATTGCATTCATGAGGAAGTGTTGCTGTTCAGTTTAGCTAGCTAGCAAGTTAGGTAGCTAGGTAGTGGTTGTGCACTGTTTTAAAGTTAAAGCTAAAAAGCTGTGACTGCAGTGCACATACACTGTATATATATGAATATGTATACCAGGCATCTCCACTATTTTGGACACACTTCTCCATGCATCATTTTTTAAAATTTATATCTCTGTATGTATCAAGAGACAAATTGTAGAGTATGGGGAAACCCGACACTGCCACAATAAGCTTCTTCTCCATGTTTGACTGGAACCAAAATGTTGGATTATTTGTTTTAGCAACGTGTGTCATGCTGCCTTCACTCTGTAGTCGCCGTGTTGCATTGCTCAGTATTTGCATAAAACAGACCTCAAGTTTAGTCTATTTTAGCCCCACCTAGTTGGCTTGGCAACAGCCACTTGTCCCTTACTGATGTAAATTGCCAACTCTCATTGAAAATGAATAGCAGTCAGTCGCTTTGTCTCTCTCCAACGTCGTCCATGTGACCGTAGGGTTAGCCATGGTGAACACTGAGAGGTAGCATCACAGTAAAAAAAATTTTGATGTAATTGAGGTAACTGAGATATAATTTAGGTTTTCCTCTATGCGTTCGCAGGTCGTTAAACGTTAAAAGTTAAACGAGAGAGCGACATCTAATGGGGGGACTAGTAACTGCCTTTAATACGACAGGCTATGTCAGAGCTATGTTTAATCATCGCGGAAATGAACCTAGAAAACCGGAAAAAAATGCATATTAGCCTAAAAGATCGAACCGTAAATTTTACAGATCAATATCAAATCGGACGCCCCATGCACACCCCTAATAGCATGGCTACATTGTTTGCATACACCTTGACATCTATTTTCTCCTGCCATACCCAAGTCTTTCTAGCAATTCTGGCAGAGAGAAATCACATTCAATTAGCATTCAAGACCATATTGAGTTCATCTGAACATCTAAATGTAGCTATGAAGCTATGTAGCTAAAGCATCTATTATGTTCAACCACCTATTATATTCATCAAAGCTATGGCTATGATATCTATGAGTTTTCCAATATGCATGTAATCATAATTGTTCAAATATAAGCATTTTAACTTATGAGAAGTTTTTGTTCAATAAAATCAATAAATACTATTCAATCCTCCAGCCCCAACTGCATGCACATAAAACCACTGCTTTTGCGCTTCCCTTTCAGTGTCTATTTATTAGCCAGCTTCCTTCCCCTTCCACGTTCCCTATATCAGCAAACTACAAATTCTTACACATTACTCTTAAACATCAGTTATTGAGGGAGCTGTTGGCCAGAATCCATAAGGACTCTGAATTAAATCTTTCAGTTGCATTCAATGCACTTTGATTTTACTTTCTTTGATATCAGTACATACATGCAACATCATATCCACAACATACACATACATAAACTGAACTGAAAATAGGTGATGCACTTCCATCTTCCCTTGAACATTTATTTATTCCATGTAGAATGCACCACTGTCTATCTATTTGTTCCACAACTGAAACCTTTATTATTTTATTGTTTTCTTGGCAGCTTGCCAAGTTATTGGTAAGTTATCACTGTCATGCTGATGTTTAGATAGCATATTTCAAATAATGTGTTTGTTTTTCCCCATACAGCAGCAAACACACATGATGAAACAGCTACTCAAATGGTAAATATGTAGAGTTCACAACTGCACCAAGCTGGCATGATGATATGCGTGCAACAGTCTAAAGTTAGTTCTGTTCCATGCTGACCACAAGATATGTTGCAGATCTTCAATCCCCCACTGTTTCCAACACATCAATCGTGTATTTGTACCAAACTACTGTGATGGCATTTCCCCAGCAAACACTGTCATTATATTTGTCACTGAAATGACCAAAGGCATTGCAAAGTTACACCCGTTTTTCACAGTGCCTGTTCAGAATGATGTTTCCCAATTAGGCAGTCATGTGATGCCATGGATGAATGATACGCGCCTTGCACAGACACTACCACAGGCCGGCAGTATGTCTCAGGACAGAATGTCCAAGAAAGGTGGCAGGTGGCTGCGAACTGCAGAGAAGGATTCTGCGTCTGCTACAAATTATCAGCCTCACAGGAACTCAGAGGGTACAAAGCGAGAGCAAATGAGGCAGCCTACACGAGACCTAAACAGCCAGCTGTTTGTGACACAACTCCAAACCAAAGTCCACCTGAGACGAGCCTGTTTGTCTATTCATGTAGCTTGGAATGGTGGGCTTTGGGCTGGTCTAACCACTGTGTGACTATCTACCCTTGTGACATGACAGAATTCAACCCAAGATGAGCGATAACACAGCAGAGAGAACAGCGTGTGCTAGTGTGGAAGACACCACTGAATACAAAGGATGTTTTTTTTCCCCCCTCAAACTCAGCAAACATCTCCCATTGGTGTCACAGGCGTGTGAAGGACATCGATATATGGGGATATGTTTCTGTGGTTTCAAATAACATCCTCTCTGTGGTCAGCAAAGTCCAGAGAAGTATCATATGCAGCCTGAAGTTCCAGCACATGCAGACTACCTTCCTATAAACCTACCAGATCAAATTTTTTGAGTGTCAAGAAGAAACGTCACATTATTTTAGAATGGTCAGCTCAGAATGAAGGCAATATTGACTGTGAATATCTTTGAGCTCATTTAAACTGAAATCTGAAACGAGACTAAAGGAAAAAATATTTTGAGTTAGTGCAAACTGTAATGTCTGTCCAACAATTTGCTGGTTTTTAATTCATCTTTGCATTTAGCTTGGGTTCAGTTAAAGTCTTCACATGGTTAACATCTGTGGAAAAAAATATCTGGTCAACTAAATCTGGGGCCATTTGGCACTGATAGCTAGTGTTTGTCCTAGCTTAGCTTAGCATCCCCCTGTGAAAGAACCTAAACCTGTTTGCCTTTGGGGGAAATGGCTGTCATTAAAAAAAATCCTGAAGGACAATCAATCATTTGGGACATCACACTGGTTAGTTTTTTGGAATTACAGCTTTTTTTTCAATATTTTAAGACCTTCCTCACTGTTTGAAATAAAAGAATATTTTACTCCAAGAGTCCTTACTAAAGAGATGGTTAAGCATCTCACTTTGGAAAGGAAGACTTTTGTGCACTGATAGAGCGGTGCTGGGTAGATATTCTCACCCTGAGCTCAGGAATGAGATGTCAGCAAGGAATGCAGACCTGGGATCTCTCTCCCTCAAGCAGATGTTTTACACCCCATATGACCCGATTCTCAATGCTACTCCTGGTGTAATGTAGCCAGCCTACCACCGACACCCCCCGATCCCTTCCCCCCCACTTCCCTGTCTCAAGCCGCATTCCTGTCGAGGGGAGTCCTGAGCACATCAAAGGAACAGCATTCTGTTAACGGGGTGGAACAGTAACCCCACAGAGCCAGAATACTCTAATAGGAAGAGCTGCATGAGCCCATTTTGGTCATTTTGGAGAGCTTTGTCCATCTGCCTGTTCAGTCTCTGTGCCCAACTTGTGTTAAGGGGTGTGGAGTGAACATCTGATTGCTCATGACTTCACTTTTCAGTGAACTGCAGTCTTTTCTTTACCAGACATCAGCAGAGTGGGAAGCTGCAAGAAATCTCATCCAGAGGAATTCACATATGCCATTCTCACTTCATGGAATCTGAGAGTGGCGACAAGTAAATACAGATCATCATAGACAGCTACCTACCTAATCATGGTAGCAAGTTATACAGCTACCTACATAAATGTGCTGGGTTTTCTGTAAGGCACTGTTGTTGATAGTTGTGGCTGTACAAGCCCACCTAGCTCTGTATAGTTTTACTGTTATGCAAAATTACACAAAGCCACCTCAGTACAAACTTCAGAGCTGACAACAGCTACCTAGCTAAAATAACCTCCATACTAATTTTAGGCTACAGATTTAAGCTTAAAAGACGTAATGTCTTTTTTTCAAAGTGGAAGGGGGCAAGTCATCTGTAAAAGTACTCTAAATAAACAGCCTCTCACTCTTTCATTTAATTTTGTTTTTTTTTTCTTCATTAGTCCATTCCTTTTCATTTTTACATTTCCTATTAAGGCTTAGAGTTTACATATCACTTAACTGCATAATTCAAAGAAACTCGTCTTGTGCTATTCAGGCAGCTACGAATACAACACTTTTTTAAACAACTAGTTTCAGTGGGTTTCGCCAAAATCAGTGTGAACCTATTTGAAGAGACTTAGTATGAAGACAGCATGAAACCATTTTCTCGCAGGTAGGAGCAGCAGTCATTCCAGGGCAGAAGCAGCCATTTTGCGGATTGTTTTGCGGGGGCCTCAGGTTTGGATCAAAGCCAACACAACCCCAACTGCTGAAGCATTTCCTTTTCTAACCCAGAGACTCAGAGCATGTGATCTGTTATTTTTCTGAGGGGTCTTTTACCAGAAATGTCTAATATGATCTAGCTTTCCACATTCATAAACATGCATGGCAACAGACGATATCTGAATCACAAAATCATGTGTAGGGCACACTGCAAATAATTATTATGGTCACTTAGAGAACTCTGTAATTGATAAAAGCTTCATATCGATCTAAAATTTCCCGAAATTTGACCTTCTGAGACATGTTAAAGCCTCAATGTAACACTATTCTATCATATGATACTAATACATGAGGGACAAACCCCTACTCTGAACTGCCATGTTGAGGCAGCCCCCACCCTCACCAAATCTGTCCCCACCCTAGACTTGATACAGCAAGATAAGATGGCGGCGTTATATGAGCAACTCCCAGAACACAGATGGCAGTCAACTTTGTAAGCCAGTCAGGCACCCTTCAACTAAACCAATCTGAACATTCACTTTTTGAATTTATGCTCCATTTTGAGTTCCTACTGCTCTATCTTAAATTTCTCCTTATAACAACTTTGTGGACTTTTTGGTGGGAAGTAATCCCCTCAGTTTATCATGGGTAAATTTTCTTGGCAATGTTACAAATAAGGAGTGAGCTACATTCTAGGCATTACACACAGAATGCACCTACATGTTCTCTTGAGCACACACTACACTATATGGAGCTGGACAGGAAACACCCATGTGGGGGCCCCTTGTTTGTGCAAGTTGCGCCCTTATAGAACTCGAACGGTGACGTCACTCTGCAGTTGCAGAGCACACACATCACTCTCCGTTACAAACCCCCTGCTTTCTCTGACACTGTTTATGTCAGCCAAAACATTCCCTGCCCTAGCAGACCCTGCTAGCCTCTTCAGCTGCACACAATGACATAACCCTCAGTATGGGGAGTTATTGAATCCGGATTTTTGTCCAGTACCTTAAAAAAACACACGCCAGGATCTGCATTCAATAGTAGGACATACATACAAAGGAATCTGTTCCCAGAGCCTTTCAAAAGTGAGCAAGCAAGTCAGTCCGTTCACATGAGACTAGTCACCAAGTAATTTCACAGCAGGGCGGAATCACAAAACAATAGGCTCAATCACGCTTAAAACTGACCACTAATAAGACCTCTTTACTGACACATGGTACACAGAGCAGTCAGCCCTAATGTCTGCTTTGCAGTGAGAAGGACACTCACAAGCCTTGAGTGTGGAGGCATTGGGGGAGGTAAGGCATATCAATGGCGACAGAGTTTAGATCTGAATGGCCTCAGTGCCCCTCACGTCCCCATTATCTGTGGGCAGCCCGAGGCTGCTGCTGATGCTGGCACACACCCCTGTCAGGCGGTATAACTAGCCAAGCAGAAACTACGCTCGATGGAACCAGCCAAACTCCACTCCCCTGTCTCTACCCCCGGGCAGACAGCTTTAAATATTGAAGGGTGTCCTTACATAGCACTGCTTCAGACCGCATTTACAGCAAAATCCATAAACATTTGACCCTCCCCCCATCTCCTTTGAAACCAGAGGTAAACCATAAACTGTTGTGCTCACACACACATTTCTGGCTCCTACAACCTACTTAACACTTAACTCACGCTATTTGGCATACAAATGTGCATTGTAATCCATGAGGGACTTAAGTCAATCTGGCTATGGGAATTTTTATGAGTTAATTTCATGACTGTGGTTCTGCCCTGCACTTTAGCTAAAAGTGAAGGCGAATTCTGCTAGATGTTTTGAAGAGTAAGCTACTCATCTGGCTGGAATGGGGGAGGTGGGGGTGGGGCAAAGGAGTAATTCCACGTTGCAGTTCATCTTGTGCCTTCGAACAATAACGTTAAGCATTCTTTACGTTTCCTGTTAAACTGTGACTAACTGCAGCATGGAGTAGGGGGGTCACAGCTCTGAAGCTAAGGGTCAACTGTTAAATCACTTGGTGTGCAAACCATTTAAAAAACAAAAAAAAAAAAAAAAACAAGTGGCAAGAACATTCACTTCTGCAGAATTTGCAGACATTCACCTCACTTCTCCCATCTGTGCATGCAAACAGTTGTGACCAGAAATGCAAAACTTTAATACATTTGCAATGCCCTCTCCACCAGGTTTGTTGACAGCGCCACCCATGACAATCAGATATTGTCCTGTGGAATGCAAAGCAGATGTGTTGCACAAAGCAGGGCTCTGTTAGACATTCATTTTACGGTCCTCTATCATCTGACAGAGGGCTACTTTTTCATGAATGGGAGAGGAAATATTGTTTATTATAAAACTATACTTTAAAATCCATTCCAATGCCCAAATTACGCAAATCTTGACTCATACAGATACGTGCTGTAAAGTCAGCAACGCTAACCACATCTCTAATTATGTTGTGAATATTAGCCTTTAACATTGTAGGCACTACTGCAAGAACTTATGTTTCTGTGGTCCCAACCGCCATGGCAAGAATGTATTTAGTTGATTTGTATGCATCAGGGAAATACATTTCTGTTAAATGTATAGAGCATTAGTTATACTTCTGTTAGTTATTCCCGTTTACAAAACATGCGAGGACGCATTTGTTATATTCTATGCATGTTGTACATACACCGTGCTACAATTATAGAGGAAAAAGGAGTCTAATTAAATCGGTACGCTCTGCAACGTTTGGTTTTGTCAACCCAAAAGAAGGCTTCGGTTTGGAAAAGGTAAGCACAGCACTGGAATGAAGAAACTCGTGTGAAACCATTGATGAGTACAAAGGAGGGGGGTGTGCACCAAACTATCCAGCCATGATGCAGGAGTGGAATCCAAACAGCAGAGGAATGCAAACGATAAAGAAACAAAACCCTATAAAAACAAGAAAAAAAAACTGTAACCGGTAGACTACTCATCCTACATACTCGCCTTATTTGTGTGTACCCGAAAAAAAATGTTCCACGAAGAGGAAGTTTACATAGCTGGCTAGTTTGCATGGTCATGGCTGAATTCGTAGGAATCCACTTTAAACTTGACAGATGAACTGAAACATGTTTATTACATTTAACGTGTCAAAGATGTTCGCATCGACCTTATAATTTGGGGCGAGGGGACAAATACCCTCGATTTTATCTTCCTTTGTTCAAAAGTTACCACAGTAGTGTTATCCTACAGAAATTAATTTTCAATGAAATATCCAGCATCCTTGACCAAACTGAATTACTTTACAAGTGAATAATATTTAATGTTTCATCTTTCAGGAAGCGCTAAATTCAGACCGCCCATGTAAATACCTTCAGGGGCTGATGTACCTCACCTGATGTATTCATTCAAATAGACTATATCCCTAACTCTTCCGCGCATGTCCATTCCAACAATAACACGACTTTTAAAGTAAACGTTTGCTGTATCTGTGCAAAAGCTTTCCTTTTATCTACAATATAAATACTTGCATGCGTTGTTGTAGAAGCTGGATTTAGCCAGCTATCCCCAATCCAATCTGCGTGTGAGGCGTCTTAAACCCATCATCACTGGGCCACGCCACCGTCTTCCGATTCGTTGTGCAACATTCACGGTACAATTTGAAATGCCCCAAACATTTGTTAAATCGTGCAACGCCCGCTACGACCCACGAAATCGATAACTCACCTTCGTGTTGTTGAGGAGTGGTATTTTGCCTATTTTTCTGCCAGAGAAGCTATTTATTTATTTGATTCTTTTTAATTCCGAAAGCCTCTGTAATTCTAGTGCGTGTTGTTCGGCTGCGCTCGGTCTGGCGCACGCTCATTGCATGCCCGGGGTAGCCAGGAGCTGGGAATGTGCTAAATCATGTTACATAACAAGCACTCTCCCTCCCGAAATACTTTGAAAATAATTTTCGTCATCAGTAAACTTCCTCAGAAGTGTCTGCAAAATACATGTCCGACGTCGTCACCTTTAATTCAATCCACGCGACAACAAAAGATCATAAATACTGTTGCGAAATCAGGCTGGCTCTCGCTATGCCATTGTAATGGTCTGTTCCCCCATCGTAACCAATCAGCAACACTGTGCGAATTTAAACTTAGTTAAATGAACAGATAGGGATATTTTACACTAAGTATCTATTTAATACGAATATCAAAAGAACATTAGTTTCATCCAGATTTCATCCAATGTTGACAGTAGTTTAGCCTAATACATTATTTTATTTTACCAATATGAACAACTACACCTGATCCAGAAACAACAATTTACATGATTAAATTGAGGCTAGGAGGATGACCCATATCAAGGCTTTTTTTTCTAGTAAGTGTCTGTCATAAGCTGTTATCGATTTATCTTTTATTATTTCTTGATACAGTAGTATCAAAAACGCTGGTAAAACATAGGTAAGGAACCTAACATATTTTCATATGGGCTCAATTTCATGTCAAATGTCAAATATCAAAAATAATGTGTCGTTTATCGTGGATTGCTTATAATTACTATTACTTTACAACAAACACATCAATAAAACAAGCATCTTAACTGCGGTATAACAATTTTACCTGAAAAATTTTCCCAAGTAGAACCTCAGCAAAGCATCGTTCAGGACTATCACGGTCCGGTCATGCCAGCTGATATCACAGCACTTTTAATTTCCATAAAATCGTACATGTTTAAAATAAAAAGTACAACTATGTTTATGAAATAAGTCGAACAGTACAATATATTGTTTAAACTTTAAAGTTTAAACTTTTAAACCATGCTTGCCACCTGTCTTGCTGGATAATGCATAAAATCACTTATCCATCGTTGTTGTATACGTTTTAATTTTTTACATTTCACAGTATGACTGTGTTTACGTGCTAGGTACATTATGGCAGTTCCAGTCTCTACTTAGTTAGGGGTCCATACCATTGCAAGCTGATACCAATTTGCCCTCTCTGGCATGTGACGTATAGAAGAGTCAGCTATGTTTGACATCCCTTAGATAAAAATAGACATGCGCTTCCCACTTCTATAAGTACTCGTCGCATAAAGTGAACAAAGTACAGCATGCTCAGCACATTTGGCTCAGAAGAATACTGATTGTTTTCTTCTGTTTGTAATCTATCCAGTTTTTAAACTAAAATCCCAGAATTTGTTTTTCAAGATAATTTGTCAATAGGGATATTATTTTAAAAACGTTTATGAAGATTTCAATGTTATGTTAAATTGCTGAAATACACTATCTAGAACAACCAGACAAATCTAGCCCATATCCTCTTTCCACTGAGAAGCATCAAGGTGATGTTTGTCTTTATAGCCTCCAGAGGGGTGAAGGCTCAGCTCTGTTGTGAATTGTGTTTCTCTTTTGATTCTAGAGTCAGGCAGTAGTGAGAACCATAGAGCTGTGTGATATATGTTGCCCACTATTGACCCCAGGCCATTGGAACTAAGAAAACACCATAACAGTCCCGTGGGAAGAATTCCACACTGCAGTGACCATTATCCTACTTGTATTATTGGAATGCCAGAAGTAATGCATAGTGAGACAAAATTGTCTACTGCGGCTGATTAATTTACTGTGGGCCACAGTGTATGTGCTAATTTAAAAACTAGCATGAATATGACATACATATCAATGGTGATTATGAAATAACAGTAACATTTATGTCAATGGTGATTATGAACAGACACAAGAGTGATCAATATATACTGACACTACAAGCCTAAAAATTTTGAAGAGAAAGATTTTGGTCTCCATTTTTTTTTGTTTTATTTTATTTTATAGTTTCATAGTAGTAGAAGTATCTTTTACTGTCAAAATCATACAGCTGGTGGGAAGGCAGTCTAATGTGGAGAGCTGGGGAGTTGATAGATTTGTTTGGCTAGCCCCTTTAGGCCTGCAAGCCTGACACCCATGTTCTGTGGTATCATAATTTTACCCAGAAAGGCATTGTGCTAAGGTGCTGTGCAATGATATACTGGTATTTAAATCAGAATTCTGTCTCATTATGCCTACTTAAGCATTTTTCAAAGCACTCGTTTTTTTAGCCAGCAGGGGGCGCTCTTTAATAAGAACATAAGAACATATTATGACGAGAACAGGCCATCCGGCCCAACTAAGCTCGCTATTACAATTTAAGAGTATCCAAAACTGCATCAAGTCTGGACTTGAATACAGCAAGGGGCTTTGTCTCAACTACCTGGCAACCTATTCCATGTATTGATAACTCTTTGTGTAAAATAATACTTCCATATATCAGTGCGGAACTTACTCTTAAACTAGTTTCCATTTATGTCCCCTTGTTCTACAGACTGAACTCACCCTAAAAAATGTATTGTAGTTAACCTTATTGAGTCTTTTCATAAATTTAAAAACCTCTATTAAATCACCCCTAAGTCTCCTCTTGCAAAGTCTAAATAGGTTAAGTAACTTGAGTCTTTCCTTGTAGCTTTTATATTTCATGCCAGGAACTAATTTAGTTGCCCTCCTTTGAGCTTTTTCAAGAACCTCAATATCTTTCTTGTAGTGCGGCGCCCAGAACTGCACACAATATTCCAAGTGAGGTCTGACTAAAGCATTGTATAATTTCAATGTAACCTCCTTAGATTTATAATCAATAATTTTGGCTCTATATCCCAGCATCCTGTTGGCCTTTTTTACTGCTACTGCACCCTGCCTAGATCCTCTTAAGATTGGGTCAACTATTACTCTCAAGTCTTTTTCAAAAGTGAGCACATTCTAGTTTTTTCCCCTCCATGAAGTAGTCTTGTCTAAGTTTCTTATTTCCCACATGCAAGACTCATCTGCCAAGTATCTGCCCACTTTTGGATGCTGTTTAGGTCTTCCTGTAATACCTTACTTGATTCTATACTGTTGGCTAGACGCCCTAGTTTTGTATCATCTGCAAATTTTACTCTCTTTTACTACTAACCTCTGTATCAAGATCATTTATGTATATAAGGAATAGCAAAGGCCCCAACACCGATCCCTGCGGGACTTCACTTTGTGCAGGACCCTGCTCTGATACAATTCCTCTCACAGTTACAGTTTGCTTTCTACTAGACAACCAACTGCAAACCCACTCAGTGATAGCTCCTGTAATTCCTGCAGATTTCATTTTCACTATGAGCATCTCATGCGATACTTTGTCAAATGCCTTTTGAAAGTGCAAATAGATAATATCATAAGCTTGGTTTGAGTTTAAACATACTGTAGCTTCCTACAAAAAGTCCAGGAGGTTTGTTAAGCATGACCTCCCTCTGCGAAAACCATGCTGGCTATTTTGTTCAAGGTATAATTCCAAATTGTCCCTAATGGTGGATTCCAGTAATTTACATGTGATACAAGTTAAACTGACGGGCCTATAATTTCCTGGATCAGTCCGGTCTCCTTTCTTGTAGATAGGTACTACACTGCCTTGTTTCCAGTATTTGGTATTTCTCCAGTTTTAAGAGATTGAACATTCATTTTTTTGGCATTGACAAAATAAACAGCCCTGTAATTAGTTCTTGTTTTTTCTATCTAACACTAACATACAATATCATAACATATTAATATCCCAGTGTTAATTTCCATGTAGTACACTATGCAGTGAACCTATGATCACATTATCATAACCTATCATTGACCTTTATGCCTGTATTTACTTATACTTACTTTTAATGACAGAGCTATGGGGATAATCACACAATGAAATCAGTCTGAAGTCAGGATGTGGTTGTACCGATATTGACTTGCCATTAGACTTGTGATGCATTTTTATTTTTATTCATTACTGCTGGCTGGAAGTACTCAAATCTGAGTGAATTCCAAATGGGCTGACAGCAATGAAATGGTATGTAATTAACATATAAAACAGAGTGTGTTTGAACATTTTAAAACTACTCAAGAACATTAAGCTACTACTATTACATACCTAGCCAATTAGCTACATAAAAACTTTTTGATTATCCACTATGTTACACTGCTGGCTGCAGTAGCATAGTTGTTAAGGAGCAAGACTTATAATCGAAAGGCTGCCAGTTCGATTACGCACAGAGGCACTGCTATGGTATCCTTGGGCAAGGTACTTCACCCACAATTGCCTTAGTAAATATCCAGCTCTATAAATGGATAACATTGTAAAAACCTGTAACTGATGTAAGTTGCTCTGGATAAGAGCACCAGCTCAATGCCAATAATGTAATGTAATGATTATATTACATTATTGGCATAATGTAATGATTGTTCTATAGTAATATGACAACAATAATTCAACATTCAGTAGAATGGTACTCATCCATATAGTGACACAGAGGCACATATTCTCATGGCCAGATGTGTCATTTACTACACTAGAACTCTGGTGCTACTGCAAAACAATGCAAGACAAGTGGAAGATCAGGCTGAAGGTTACTGCACTGTTGCTGTCAGTTGTGTTTATTCCTATTTCATAGTTGACTTAACTTCCTTACTGTCCTGCAAATCTGACATAGTGAGTCAGGAATATAAAATAAAGTTTGTGTGTGTGTGTGTCTAGACTCACAGCAGTAGACAGATATAAATCATATACTCCCCACAGACATGCTTCCATCCTAGCATTAGTGTCTTCAGAATTTTTGCAAGGTGCTCTCCTCCTGCAGAGATCCAGCCAAAAAATACAACTTGCCAGCAGATGGCAGTGGAAATCTACCAAACATACCAGCCTCTGGCCGATGTTGAATAGTATCCTGTTGGCTAGTAAGAACATTTCAGAAAGAGGGCACACTCAAAGAGGAGAAATAATAACCAGGACTCTCAATGTATGAGGAGTTTTACATTTTCAAACTGAAGAAACTGACTGTTATTTTCAAGGCATGGATTTGCCCCCCCTTTCCTTAACAGAAGTCATAATCAAAATCTATTATGGGTAATGCATAACCAGATTTTCATAGCATTGTTTTATCTTATTGTTTTGTCTTATAAATGTTGTCTGCCTATTCTGAATTTATGTAGAAATGTGATTTCACGTGTATATCTCTACAATTTCTTTTTACTTTTGTTGTTATTTTTGCTACATCCCTGTAATCAACATTACATTATGTCAACTGGCAACAAAGCTATTAATAGCTACGAAATGGGAGCAGACATAGGTTAAGTTATCTACCATTCAACAGCCTGTCTAATGCACTATGAACTATTAATAGTGCCCCTCCTATGGGATTCAAGTTTGTTTGGATAGCTCTTTCTTGGATAGCTATTGCAAGAGTCCATTCCAATCACGCGTGAAATTAAATCACAAGACAGGAATTCAAATACAAGAAGAAAATTTATTCAAATGTTTTTAAAAGCAAACAACCTACACTTAACAAAGTTAAGCAAGCTACAGCTAACAGTAAAAATTTGCACTGGCCCAGTAAAAATTACAAATAAAACACCGGTAATATGACTCTGAGCGGCACTCCAAGACCGATCCAATAACTGTCATTTCCATTATGTTCTCTGTTATTGTTACCTGAGTCTATTTGTTGTTCACAGGAAAGTTGTTTTGACCCAGAGATACTATGTTCAGATTTAATCAAGCAATGGGCCTTGGTGAAATCTCTTGAGCTGACAAGGCATACAGTACATGTCAACCAGGGGCGTTTCTAGCTATTGAAAAGATCAGGGGCTAAGTCAGGTTTGCCTGGGGCTTGTCTTTTTTGAAGGGAAGTCAGTATTGGTTGGTTGGGGAGGTTATATCTACCTTTATAATAAATAAATTACCACACCTTCGGACGCTGCAAGTCAAGTTCTGCTCTGTTACACAGTCTGTCTGTTGCTTTGCTAGAAACACCTCCTTTTTCAGGGCAAAAGTATTCGGGGCTAGTCTTAACATGTTTGGGGCTATAGCCCCAAATGATCGGACCTAACGATGCCACTGATGTCGACCTATAGGGAATGTCTGTAAATTATGCGGATTCTACTCTACTCTAGAATCATATGGTTTGTAGGTGCACAGAAAAATGAAATAAAATAATAAAAATTATATTTATTATGAAATGGAATGGAATGATGATATCACAATAAAATCAAATTCATTTTGTTGTGATTTATAGATCCTAAGGATTTTCTATGGATTTTATGGATGTTTCCAGAGGGTGATACAGGTGGGCATCTGAAGGGGTTGACATGTATGACAAGGAGAGGACATTTAGTGCACCTATTGGACACTCTGAAACCTAAAAAAACATAGTATATCTTACTGAACTACACTTACATTTTAATTTTTTTTAATTATATTGTATTACACAATACAATACTGAGTCATATCTTTTCCTTTTGACCTTGTACACTTCCCTCCTTGGCAGTTTCCTGCTCTAGCTGCTGCCAAATACTGCACCGTACATTGTAGCAGTTTGTGATCTCTGGTCAGTTGTAATACAAAAAAGGAAACTAAAATAAAACAAACATTACAAGCTACATGTTATTTAAGTGTTTTTCTCTCAGTACTTTATTTTCCTTACTGTGTTCTTGTACTTCTCTAAAGCCACTTCTCTAGAGCTAAATTAATGTTTTGCAAATGCAAAAAACCTTAACCTTTTGGATTAGATATGGAGGATTGAAAGAGGCCCTTTTAAATGTTGTTACATACCAGAGCACTACCAGAGATATTGTAAGTCACTGGCTCTGCTTCATAAGCAGGGCAAAACCACCTGTTGTCTGGAAAAAAAAATGATGTTGCTGTTTGGACCAAATATATTTCAAAAGTTTTTTTCAATGTAAGCAATACAAGAATATCAGACTTTGTGGCAGGAAACAGAATATCACCAGGGTCACATCACTGGTTTGGGCTAAAATTGTGTCAGGCAAAAATGTGAAAGCAAAACTCTGTAATGAATTATGGCTTGTTGTGAAAAACCCTCAAATACAATTGGTTTTCTATTTCACATCTGTTTAGTGATCTAGCTCTAGTATATCGTGTGTATAGTGAAAAATAAAAGTGAAAATTCAAATGCTATTTTAATATTCATTGTGATTGTGATTGCTTTCTAGAGAATGAATTGGGGAAAAATACAAATATACAACGGGGTACACCAGGCTGACCAAGTTAAACAAGTTATTAATTATCCAAATCCCACTGACTAAACCATGCCAAGCCAAGCTCTGCAGGAGCCTAGCTGGGCCTAGCTCACAAAGCCCACTAGGTTTTCTGACCCAGTCACCAGGCTGCAATTCAGGATGCCACAAAAATGTAAAATTTGAAGATACAAATTGGACTTATAATTCTAGATGTCTGTCACACACCATGGGCATGATCTGACTCGGCAACGATTAGAAGAGTTAGAAGTGACATTTCCCAGCCTGCGGACTGGCATTTATTTGTTCAGCTACACAGTGAATGACTACAGAAGAAAAGAAATTTTCAAGTCTTGCCCTCACAGGTCCGAGGTCCAAGGAAAGAGCAAACTAAGACCACAAAGGCAAGTTGAAAAACTTGAGCAAACAGAACACATTGTCCCTTTTTACTATTTCAGACACCCCCCCACGTGTGTCATGTTTCTCTGTACTTGTTGCTTCGCTGATGTCTGTCCCTCATCCTGCCCAGGTGTGTCAGATTCTGGTAATTAAAAGTTCATACAGTCCTCAAACTCTTGTCTCACAAACATGTTAACTCACGTAGCCTCTACCACAGCGTTTGACTCCACAGCAGCCACAGTGCCACACCCTTCTTACATGCTGACTGACTCAACATTCTCGCTCAGCTTGTCCAAGGAAAAAAGCGAGAAATTGCACCAAACCATACTTGAGTAAACAAACCTTGTTTCAGTAGCAACAGTGGAGCAGGAGTAAAGCTGAGTGTAGTCACTTTGGAGGGCCATCTACACAGTTATGTGACATGATACTCTCTAAGAGCAGGTTGAGGGGAGAGGAGGGAGAGCATTTTACTGAGAAATGTTCTTCCTCTCAGAAGGAGGTGACCCACAAGAAGGGATTGTGAGATAAAGATATTGTGAGGTAAAGATATTCCTTTGTTTCTATTTGTTTTGGACCCTAAAATGTCCCTCAGAGTCCCAAAGGCATCAGTACTCAGGACACATAAGCAGATCCGACCAAAAGGACAAACTAGGGATATGGGCTAGGAGTAGAGTTTAGATCCGGTATCACCATAATTACTACATAGAGGCGTATGTTTGTTCATGAATTAATCACATTACATGATATGGGCACACCTGAATAGAAAACATTGCTTATCTTCAGTTATCACCCTCATAATTACTCTCTTCACTAACGCATGCAATTTCTACCAGCTTGACTTCTCTCCCTTTGAGTGCCGCATCACTTCTGTTGATACTGTCTCTTCTGGCAGTTGGAGAGTTAATCACAAACATCGCTTCCTAGTTCTCTCTTGATCATGACAGCATCTGAAATTCAGAGTGGGAGATATATTAATCTGTATTGCAATCATTGTAGGATTGTAATGTTCACAACTCTTCATGTAACTGTTTTATGGTTGTCCCATGTAACGACTGCAAGATAGTGAATAGGTAATTGTGGATGAGTGTAGAATGTGGGTAACTGGTTGGGAGAGGATTTAAGCCAGCCACACATTCATGAATCCCTTGTTTAAGGCACCTGGCAGACAGCATCAAGTGAACAAGCTATTTCTGGCCTGCATTTTTCTTAGGCTTTTCTGAGTTTTATTTGTTCAGTTTTGCTTTATTTCCTGGATCATTGTCTAACTGTGAGCTGCAGTTAGGACACACAAATATTACACACGTACACCTTCGGGCACAGGGATTTACACAATGTGAAATAGAACTGAACTGGGGAAAACAAGTCTCTGTTAATCTTATAACAACAGTTACCTTTTTGTTAAGGAAAATCAAATTAATTTTCAAGTGTTTTCACTAAACTGTGTTTGTGAGAAGGAAGGGACACATTCTGTCTGCTTTTTCAAGTTGAGCCAAGTTATGTGAATGAAAGCCAGTAACCTAAATATATTCTGGTTTCAATGTTCTAACAATAACTATACAAACGTTGATACTTACCTATGTTACTATGTTGCCTGTGATACTTACCTACAGCCCTGTGTTGTGCACAATTGCATTTATGGAATACACAGATATTTTAAGATGCTAAACGTGTACACTCACCTTGACCAGCGTCATTGTTTGAAATCGGTGCTTGTTGGAGACAGATGTTTGTTGGAGTCGAGGAGTGGGCGTGCAACAATTCCTTTATGCAGCGTGAATGGGCAGTGGGTTTGTGCAGTTTGTTAAGCTGTCAGCAATTCTCCCATAAGAATGGAGGTTTAGTGTATTTTTTTCCATTCTGAATGATTTTATCCAATGGAACGTGTAACTGAATCTGGTGAAGATCTGTGAAAATAATGTTGTTAATAAGTAATAGTAATAAGTATCTTGGCATGATATCGATCATTTACTTTATTAACATTTAGCAATGCCCTTTAACCCTATTAATGATTAGATACTTTGAATCCATAGGGTATGCCTCACTACTTATAAAAGCACCCTGACACAGAGATGGAGACAGCTACAGAAACAACATCTGTTGGGTTAAAAGTTAAAAAGTGCTTATTAATGCCTGATTTCCCCTGTAGGTTTGGTCTTGGCTTAAGCATTGCCTTGTGTTGCAACTTATCTTTATTTTGTCTTTTGAATTATTATGCCTTATGCTTTTTTGTTTGGTTTTTGGATTTTTTTCCTTTTTTGTTCTTATTGTTTGGTCCTTTAAAGTGCTGAAAATGCAACCTCTCCTAATCGCAACCTATCGCTTTTATCCAATGGCAAACTCCACAGGCTACCTCATTATCGCTGTGTGGCTATCATATATTGCTATAGTATTTTAATACAATTAGTTTGTTTTATGCATGTTTTAAATAAGTCTTGACTGCTAATAACTGATTATCTAGCCACGTGCTGCACCAACCTTCTCATTGACTAGAATAATTCAGGGCACTCTTAACAAATCTGTCCTAATCAGTCTGTTGTTTCTGATGTTGCCATACAATAGGCACCTCATTATGAGGGCTTCTGGACCCATGCTGGGGGGTTTTAATGAGCACCTGGCTTGGCCCTTTGTGCTACACCGGAAGAGGTATCGTAGCAGACTCATTCTGGAGCAGGCGATGCAGTGACCAGGTGCATGTTTCACTGTTTCCACATAGAGTTCACAGAGTTCAGTTTCTTTACCAGTCACAACTCTTTACTAACAGAGATTCACAGAATTTAGCGATCCAGAACATGCCTCGAAATGGCAAGTGTGTTGGTGTCGCCATGCCCTTGACATTTATGCATCATCACATATTTACAGTATATAAAGCGGCTCACAGAACTTCCTTCCTTATGAAGACGTAACAGTTCAACAGGTGGCAATAAAAAAGATTTTTCAAATCTGAGTGACCATAACATTGCAGGTGTTGATTTTTCATAGTCTACATGAAAGTGGTGAGGAGAAGTTAGTGTCAGCTAGAGATCATGTTTTCAATGCATATTGTTAATGAATGTACCCATTAAAAAAAAAAAAACTTTTTGTGGGAAATGGAACAGACACCTTTTGAACTACTAATCAGCAGAGTGCAGTCGGCACATGCCCCTCTTTAGTGTATGTTGTCTTATCTGAGGTGGAGTGTGTCTCCTCAGATAAGGTATGTGCATTTCCTGCAGACACTCTTCGCTGCGTTAGCGTGCATGACTGTCCCCAAAAACACATCGAGTGCACACAGGCCTCTCTCATCAATTATTAACTGAAACCCTATCTCACTGGGGTGATTCATTATTAAGCTCAGCATGCAATATTCCTTAATTACTTTGACTGCTCACCGGACCGGGGAGGGGAGAGCAGGCATAATAAAAAACTGAAATATGATACTGAGCATTAACAAATGCTGCAGTGTGTGGTCGAAGGGGTCGGCAGAGCATTGCATATCCCTTCGGTGGGGTCTTGTGGTATTATGAAGGCTTATTGTGCTTATTGTGTTCAAGTAATGCATTGGAATTGGGGCTTTAACAGTGACTCCATCCAGTTACATCATCTTGAGACATGCAAAAGGATTATATTGTGCTTAAGTGCAGGCGGTCTTAGCTTGAATGCTTAATGATCACAGCGACTAAAATACATGTAGAAATCAGACAGGGTTCTTGTGTGGTTGTGAGAAGCATGTGTGTGAAACAGGAACCACTTGGACTGATAAACCACCTCCGCCCCTATTCCACTCCTTATGTATACTGCAAATGCTCTCGTACCTATGAATAGATGTGCTACATACCATTGCTGCAGTCATCAAGGACACAAGGGTATAATTACCTGAAGGTCCTTTTTTCATTTAACTAGATGTTGCAGTACATATTTTAATGGAAAATTATAGAAAGGAGGAAACAGAATTGTATGGATTACCAACTGTGCACTGTATGTTTTGTCATCATTTCTACTCTAAATTCATAGTGCAAATATTCAAGCATCAGAGTGATTTTAGTGATTTAACTTAGAATGTAAGTTCTGTTGTCACTGTGTACTCTTGTGTATTGTGTACACTGTGTATTGTTACCCTGTGTGCTACCCCTATTCCCCTTTAGTGTCGGTGTTGTCCCGTTTGAGTGTGCTCGTTTGGACTGTGACCTCTAAATTACACAACGATGTTCCTTCGGAGTTTTCCCAATCCGTCAGTTTCAAACACATTCCCTTGTCAAGGTGTACCTTTTGAACGTGCCCACCTGAATCAATGTTGACACAAGCTTGTCTTTTTAGCGTGAGTGATGTTTGCAATGAATGGAAAAAATGTATTTGTGAGAGAGAGCTTTTAGAAATAACATCACAGGTATCTCCAAACTGACAGCCTCTGATTCAGCATGTAATGTAATCAGGAGTGGCGCGCTGTCCGCTGACCTGACTACAGAAGTGTCTGTATTTTGGCCAGACGTTAAATAAAAACAGAAGTATCACTTAGAGTATATTTAGAATTTTGCCAGCCCAACTGAGGCAAGCTCCACCCAGTGGGTGTGATCTCTGCTCTGCTAGGAACTTCACAAGCCGTCTAAACACAGCCCACCCTCCTAGACAACCTTATCTCTTGTCTCAGTCTGGATAGGGATATCCTCTCATTAAGGGTCTCCTTCCTTTGGGAGAGCATTGATTTTTTGCTAATAACTACTATCCAGTCGCAGGTAGTACCCTGGAGATCTGAGGAGGGAGATGCGTTCTGCTGTACTGTGATCTGTGTCATACTATGCTTTGTTGTCTGTAAACATATGCTGACTAAAATAAACAGCTCTTTTGTATTCCTTTTCGTTGATGCGACTCTGAAATGGAGTGGCAGAAGTTGAGAAGGATTCTCCCAAGTGCACTGGAAGTCTACCTGTGGCACACTCTCGCTGTACAACATTATGCATGCATTTTATAATATTTTGGATGCTCCCATGATCTTTCTCTTTCAGCCTTTGCAACAACATATGATTCATTTGCTTTGCACTGGATCTGCAGGGATGATCAGTTTTGCAATGGTCACCAACACCAACACTCATTTGAGGTCCTGTACTTTGCACCACCCACTCATGGTTCAACAGTGTTCGTCTTGTAGATTGTTTTTCATTCATTACATTACGACAAATGGGACACAGGTTAGTCCAGCTTTAGTCTGAGATAAAGGATCGGTCCCCTTTGGCACTCTGTGGTCAGTCTGCTGTCCGGTTAGAATTTTCAGGGATGATATGTGAAATGAAATCAATGTATCTTATTCGGAACAGTCTGCCACTGATTTTCTTTTATTGTTGGGAATCAATAACTTAATTACTGGAGCTGCTTTTGCTTCCTTGTGTAACCACTACTGTATGTTTAATGACTATAACACAAAACAAAAGAGAGCCCGGACAGCCCCCACAGCATAACATTGCATTTGACACAGCTTTATATCTCTGAATCACATGTTCACTTAAGAATCCCTTCTCCTAATATTCTGTTCATTGTAGCAATTGTTTACTAAAAATCTTGTTCAGTTCATCATCCTGCTAAGCGGAAGACTCAAGAAAGTCGAATCCAGGAGATCAGACCTAGAAAAGAGAAGTCTGCTTCAAGGAGTGGAATTCTTTAAAGCTTCTGACTCCCAGTCCATTATGGAGAAGGGACTTTTAACTTTTAGGCTGCCGCTGAAGTCACACCCTATAACTAGGAGGTCAGTGTAACATGAACAGCAGCTGCAACTAGACGACATTGGAGACCTAACTGCACAACCACAGTTTGAAATATTTACAATGTAAAGCTTCTCACATCGAGTCAATACATTTCCAGTTAATGCACATTCTAAAAAGACTTGTATCCTGGTCACTTTAAAAGTTTGATCTTAAAAATTTTGAAGAATGGGGAATACATTCAGTTGCAAAAGCTTTTCAAGTGCACTACCTGTTCATCACATGCTGTATGCCATGAAAAACATCACATTTGTTTACCTTTCAGCCTGTGCTGTCTGTATAGCATGGTTATTCTGTTACAAGCTAAAGGGCACAGAGGGTAAGGTAAATAGAAGTTATGAACTTAGTGTCATGTAATATATGTACCATTTAAACATTCTGCACTTGTTCAGGTAAGAAAGCTTGTGTGGTGAGTGTGGCAGTTGCTGTGAGTCCCTTGATGGCACCTTGCTCACAATGTAATGCAGTGGAGAGGGCTTCAACCCCTCCCCCTTCCTCTGTGCCTACAAAGTGCGTTGGCTGGACTGAGGCATTTCCTCCCTCTTACAATGTTCATCCTGTTCTGCTGCCAGCCGCCAGAAAGAAAAAAAAAAAGATACATTGCCCCCCCCCCCCCCCCCCACATAGGCATACCTGTTGGGGCTGCCCAAAAATCAGATTATCCCTTCAAAGACCCAGAGGTGTTCTGTTACTGCTAGCCTACCTGCTTCCCTCCCCAGACCATCTCAAACATCCCAGGAATGCACGGCAGTGGGTGGGCGCAGGTCACGCTGCTCCCCCGGGCTCTGGGGTCCTCGTTGTCGATATCGCTAAGCGAATTTAAATACACCAATTAGCATGCAGAACCACATCAGGAGGGGCTCCTGGAAAAACTCATCCGAAGACAGCAGCAGGCCAGATAAATTTTGCCACTATTGGTGGCAGAGCTGAAAAGATACTGAGAGGGTTAGGAAAGTTACTGGAAGGTCAGCTGATGTGAAATATAACACTCGCTTAGCCTCAGACAATAAGATTTCATGAGCCTGGTTTTTGAAAGGATCACAATTCAATACATAGTCAGTATCCAACTAGACTGCATCTGCTCCCCAACCTACCTGTTCAACACTGAATTGAAAACCTGTTAAATCTGGTATTGTTGCACATTTGCTTACTCAGTACAGCTACAGATCAAATGAAGAGTTTTCATTACATTATGCCATTTTACAGAGGCTCTTACACAGAGCGACTTCTAAATAAGTACACCACTATGCTAGGGAATGGTTTTCAAGAAGTATTACAAGAGCTCAGTAAGATACTGAGTTAAGTGCTAAACTAGTGTAGAGTGCTTTTTTTTCAATTGAAGGCAGGCAGACAGGTTAGAGACAGGTTAGCACTACACCTAACGATGAACCATTGCACAGTGCACTACAAGCATCTGTTGGCTCAAACGGAAGTTAAGCCCAACTCTCTTGTTGTAATGTGTAATTTACTCTAAAAGACAGATTACTAATTTTGCCTCTGTTGGCAAGGACGTATTCTGCATATAGCAGCAATGAATGTCTGTTAGACACCCAGAGACATCCTGTCACAGGACCGGTGATCACATCATGACATACGAGCAGGATGTGGATGTGGCAGGCTTACAGAGAAGGCTGGGGAAAGCTTAAACCTCTCTGGAAAAAAAATGTGCTGGTGTTTAAGTACACAAAACTCTAAATCGCCAAGTCATTCGTTTGTCACTGTTCCATCTAGAGCTTTCCATTCCCACAACCCACAGGGGATGTGTAATGTTGTATCCAGCATGCTATTTGCATGTTGTTTTTTGAAAGAGAAGTTAAATGTAGCATGGTAGGTGCAAAGTTTGCTCTGCAAAGTTTCAATTCAATGCCCGTGCCATTGATTTGTAGGGCAAAGGGGGGAAAACCCCTGAATTTACAATCATGTGCTTCTGTCAAAATTAAATTTCCCAAATTATACTTAGCGCGGAGAGAGCGATGACACCAGAGTCTGGGAATGTTACTGACAGGAATTGAGCTTGGAGCTGAATCATAGATGGAAAACATGGCTTCTGAGATCTGTCACTGGGTGGATCCACCAGAACCAAGTGGGTAAAACAAACAGCTAGTGCCAACATACCTTCAACAGCTGTTGGTCAGAATTCATGTTTGACAACAGTATTTTGCATTTGATTTGCAGATAAATTGCTGACAGACAAACATGTGACTCTGAAAAATACCTTCAGCAGCTCTGAAAGACCAGCCTTCAGTGTCTTTGGCTATTTGTTCCTACACACATCACCTCTCACAAAAGATACACCAGATTTGAAAGATTCTAAAAATCTACTTGTCTCACAAATAAGAGCTGGATTCACAAATAAATTGGCTTCATCTCTGTATGGACAGGGACTGGATATCAGACTGTAGATTATCACCTGAACTTCAAGTTGAAAATGTCATGCATCATATTGGATAAACGATTCAGCCTTACTGTGTAAAACACCTGGTCATGGTGGTGACTCAAAAAACGTACTGAGACACAATTTATGTTCACCATCATTCACTGGACATGTCAGGTTACAGAAGCAGAACATGGGAGATGAAACTGAAAACAGAAAAGTGCAGTCATCTTGATAGGTAGAAAATGAAAAAAAAGTTGCCTTAGTGGATACTTCTCTTGTTCTTTGACTCGAAGTTTCCAATTATTTATATTTGAAGCAATATTTAAAAAATCTATAATTAGATTTCCCATTTCTCGTTTGATACCATATGAGATAATCAATGCATACTAAAAAAATAAATCCCATCCTCAGGTCTTCAAATCCTGTATTAGCAATAGTTTATTAATTAATAATGATACTTGTCTTTTCACGAGACTGCAATTCATATAGGAATGCGTTCAACTACAACACGTTATGATTTATATTAGAAGAAATACAGTGTTCCCAGTTTCACAAATTTCACTTCGTATTGACACTAAAACTCCAAACTAGCCATCTCGTGGATGGAGATAATTGACCTGTTGTGTGTAATACAGATATGCTTTTATATCAATGGTTTACAATTGTTTACTGATTTTGATCTTATAACAACAAATTCGTTGAACAACAGTTATAAATCAGTTCTCACTTCACTTAGAGAACTAATGTGTGCATTGCAATGTTAAATGACATTGATTAATTCCGTAACACTAATCTAGTCTAGCAATGACTCACCAGGCTGAACCGAACCAGCTACAGGGTTCAAACAGTCAAAGAGAGAGTGCAGTCAACGTTCAAAGGATGTTGTAGTGACACTAAAGGTGTACTGAACACTAAAGAATTGACTCACAGGGCAATTCAAGGCAAAATGACCCATCTCAAAGAACAATGGTAGTGGCAGGCCTTACAGAAAGTCATGTCTGCAGCTACAGCACCCTGTGGTATGAATGAAGATTGCTGTATGACTTTGCTCTGAGCAAATCATAAATTAGAACTTACAAGATCATGTTGATGGACTGGAGTGGATAAACAAGAAACTAAAATGCCTACACAATATGATGAGCCTTGAGCTGTAAAAAAGTTGATGCCTTGGATTTACATCTACATGTGTTACTTTGGCAGACACATAAAAAGCCTTTGTGGAAGCAGTACAAGGAGGTCACCACAGGCAAGAAACCAGAATCAAAAGTAACACATCTGAAGTTCAGTGCTAAGATAACATGATCCTAGCACTGATAGACAAAGTACATAAGTTATTTTAGTACTGAACAGCACTGTAACACACTGGTCCATAAAACCGGATGCTACGACAACTGCTAGTCAGTTTTACATGAAAGAATTACAAGCAGTTTTTCAGCATGCAAAAGCAGTGTTTTTTGAACCTGGCTGATCCCTTAATATGCAATCCAGTAAAAGAGTACGAAAACAAACTGACAAGCCTTGAGTAAAAGGTCACTTTCTCTCTCCTGACCGATTCCCTCCTTGGTGGTTACATGAACCGTGTGTCAGACAAAGAGTAGGAGGCCTCATTAAAGCCTAGTTTAGGAGCAGCTTTCAAGTTAAGCTTCATAGTCAGCTGTGTTATTCGAGCTTTAGAATGCAACTCAAAAGGTAGAGTAGGACACATCAAAATTTAAGGTACGACATGCAAACAACCAGAGGGAAAAAAATAAGTGGGACTAACGTCTGGGTTGAATCAGACAGTCATAGAAATCCATATTGAATAATGCTGTGTCTCTTAAGTCTCTGTTGTGTCATGTGTTTATTTTTCACATTGCTCTGCTCTTGAGTCTTTTTTTCATGTGTTCATTGATCTATAAAATTGTCCAAGGTATTCCAAAATCAACTGCCTCTGATCAAATAATTTTTTCTATAATTTTCAGGAACAATTCGACAGTCTGTAATAGTCTGTTTTCCCCTGGTATCATGGATAGCAGAGCATTTGTAAAATATTACACTGATGAAACTGAAGCAAAAAAGCCCCACAGAGCTTGCAGATACATGCACAGACCGTGCCTCTGTTAAATAACCTATTACAAAATGCAATACGTACTTGCAATTGGGTAATACACAAGTGTCTAGCAACATAAAAGTGTAGTTTTACCAGATTGGTTTGGTTGCTGATTTGCAATTAAGCAAAGCAAAAGTAGTTTTGCTGAGTTCTTCCCAATAACAAAGAAAACTGTATGAAATTTACAAGTCAGTAAACTTTCATCGCATAAGTACACCACCTTCTTACAACCTTCTTATGTAATGTACTTTGGAATATATTGCAGTAATGTATTTATTCTTACAACAGTACTCTAAATACCCAAAACAAAAAATAGTTATATAGATCCGCAGTGCAGCCATCACTGTGACCTTTTTTTTTCACCGACTTCTCCACGGACTCCAACGCCGCAGCCAATCCTGACGGTGCTCAGAAAGCCTGATGGTGATGGTTACTTATGACTTTAATGCCTCCCTGTGACTTTTTCCCCTGGCTCCTGTTACCAACCACCGCAGACCAAGAACCTCAGGAAATCCGGAAACTCCCATGTCCAGAAACTTGAACTGGGCTGACTAATTGTAGCAGTGACTATGACGAGTAAGCCACGATACCTATTACCCAGAATCCTTTGAAGAAAAAAAAACAATGGGAAACAGCTTTGCTCTGTGGCACTTCTGACCTTGTGCTGAGTAGACAGTATTAACTGCGTTTGTCTTTTTTTTATTGGGAACCATCCCCCTTAGTAGTACGTCACTAATTTAGAGACAAAAGTGCTTCAAAGTTTGAGTACTCAGAAGACCCACATTTGAATAAATAAGCATAATTTCAAGCAATGGATTACAGTATACATAAAACTATTCCAATTTTAAAGAAATATAAACATCTTTTCCTCTCCAAAACTCAGGCACTACTGAGGAACTTTATCCAACAGCTGTGTCTCTGTCTAATTCATCGGATGGGAATCTATTTTCATTCTGTTCTATTCCTTCTGTAATAGATGAGAAAGGGCAATAGCCAGAATTTTCACCTCTTTTTTTTTTTTTTGGGGGGGGGGGGGGGGGGGGGGGTGATGTTGGCTGGGACACAACTCTTTTGTAGATATATTATTCAAGATGGCAAATGAGTGACTGGCTATTCTTTGACACACCATACAGATTTCAAAATCAGAATATCATATTGTGCCTTGCTGAGACAATGTCACCCCATTTTTGTGGCCCATTACTTTCTACTTATCGTTCTCTGATTGTTTAAAATAATACATTTATGCAGACGTGTGAATAAACCCCCACATTCATGCGACAGCATAGTGAAGTCTTCACTTTTTCACACAAGTTTTCAGCTTGCTGCTCACATCTTTTACATTTTGTCCTTCTTGCTACACACCACTTTCACTGCTTTCTTCTGCAGTTCTACAGGAAAAAGTGACATCTTACGGGAATGACATGGTTTTTGTTGGCCCATTACATTATGGGTTGTGGGTAGTCCCTGATCGCTCATTAAACCTAATACTGAGTCGGTGAAAATACCCACTTACGAAGGCAAAAGAAAGAGTAAAGGACCTTGCACACTACACAATATTTGTATTCCACTCAGATGCCATTTAAGCTTCTGAGTTTCATCAAGGATCATGTACTGTGTGTAGTAGGCCTTAGTGTCCACCACACTTGCTGTGCAAATTTACATACCTTCTATGTAACCTAAGCAAATTGAATAAACCTAAGTAATTTATTCAACAAACCTCAACAGTCGCCATCAAATTAAGATACCCTTTATGATACTGTAACAGCCTTAAGGAAATTAATGTTTCAAAAGTACAACCACATTTATCCTCCTTTTTGTGTGACAAACACCGTGTTGCTGTGCACATGAACATACCAAAAAGCTTACAAGTGTGTCTACACTAATATACATTTGTTGAGCACTCTCCATGTTGTCAGTTACCACCTACACCAAAATAAACCGCCTCTTGGTCCCACAAGATCTTGAAGCATCATCAAGAACTGATAGGGAGCTAAAAATATAATTCAACAGAGTAGTGCATTGATGTAATTGCCAATATTTTCAGTGACAAATAGCAATGCTATTCACACATGACTAAGCTTTGAAACTTTTTCCGTTACATATTCTGCATCTGTGCATCCAGAGCGACACCTTCTAGCTCTGCTTTCACAAAGTGTGTGGATGCATCCAACTTTAGCTCCACATAAATCCGCACATAAATCACTGTGCATTTTCTAGAAATGGTCTGATGAGGTTTGTTCGTTGGGTGTGAGTCACACTCCAGTGAACAAAAAATGGCAACAGCTGTGCTCAGTCGTTTTTGTGGGAGAGAGAGGAGGGCCCCATACTTTGCCTGTCAGAAGTCAGCACCTCTGTCCAGTCCGAGCCCCCGCCCATATGTGGGTAGTTCACTAAAGTGAGTCATCAGCCTTTGGCAGCCATCCCGAACCTTCCAGGAAATAATGTAGGCCCTAAAACCCTGCACACACAGGGTAAACCGGAGCCCCATGGGCCAGAGTGCATAGAAACTTTCCAGTGTTGCTGCAAGCCAACCACAAAAAGCAACACTTCCGGTTGCAGCAAAGAATCAAAATAACGATACCACAGTGAAAATGGAAAACTGCTTCAGCTTGGTTTCTTCAAATTCATGGCTGTGATCTGACCAACTGGATAGTGAGATTCAAACCACCAACTTGTCTGATGAGCAATTCTACAGCAGGCATGATGTCCATGGGTATACAGGAATATGAATTATTAATGGATGGCAGTTAACGCTATACATTGACTGCTTGTATGCACTCAATATACATCCACCTCCAAGCAATCTCTCTGTTATCCAATGATTTTCAATATTTATTGCCATTACAAAGAACCTTCAGTGACACAAATTGCAGCATCCAAATTGCAAATTGCAACATCCAATAACATAATAATAATATAATAATAGATCTTGGAGCCAGGCCAGGTCTGAGCAGGAAATTAATGCCAGTAAAGTTTTCAGTGCTCTGTGGATATAACACAGACACAAATTTTTCATGTGAAAAATTTTCAAAATCACAATTTTTCAGTTGTGAAAAAGGTTAATGTATATTAAACTACGACTATTCATGAAAATGCTACAGCTTCATGGTCACCTCCACCCATTAATAGACATTTTATTTTGATAACAATGTCCTATTGGTCATTTAATAATATGAAACTGCTCACTGTATTTTATGTCTACTGAATTTTATGTGCACTGAAAAAGTGAGGTCTGGTAAACAAGTCATGCTTTGTTATCATGTTTTGTGAAACATTCCCAAATTTATTTTTATTTCCATCTCAGAAAAGAAAAACTTTCAAGACACCCACAATGAAACACAGCAAATAATACAAAGAATTTTTAACATAAATGAACAAACAGTGAATGGATAAAACTACGTCAAAGAGCATTGATGTCTCCTTGTATTATCTCCATGCATGCGTCATGTCATTTGATGACACCGCTTTCTCTGTGGTCCTTCCTATTGTCTGCAGTGAAAATTAATCCAGACGTCTAAACTTTGCACATACAGGCAATCGATGGCCAGAGTCAAATGAACAAATCACTTCACAGACAGCTGGTTGTAGCCACTTAACCACACAGAACTCCATTTTTCAAACCTGCCAAATACTAACAGAAACAAAACACAAGAACCAAACTTCATTGTTATAAATACAGTAAAATATTTTTTAAGAAACAATTCTAAAATGGTTTCAAGAAAAACACATTGGGAAATACCTTTGAATTTGTATAAACAGAGCTATCATTAAAGTATGCCAAACTGTAAACTTTCTATTTATTACCAAACCAAAAGGAAAAAATTTATAGTTTGTCTTACTGCTCTGTATCTGACTGTCTAGAAGCCACTGACAATGCTCTCTTTCATATTGTACATTATTGTGAAAACAGTCACTCCTGTTTCTCGCACAGAAATGAACTTGACACAGGTCCCACCATAAGCACACTTTCTGAGGGCAAAACATCTCTCACACACAAAAGAGAAAAAAACTAGATTCTGTGGTCCCTGTATTAGAGCACTTGAAGGCACATTTTCAATGCCAATTTGTACCAGCAATTTGTTAAGCTAAATTATTTCTCAACAAGCAGTATCTTTAAATTCAACACACACAATAAGTACTACAGTTCTGGTACAATATGTATTTCTAATGTGCAAGGCCATGTGACATCCACCCTTCGTTATGGCTCAAAATCGAGAAAGGTGACATCACAGTGACTGCAGCAGGCATTTGGCATCACTTTAAAAACACAGATGACATCAGCGCGTGCATCTCTAAACAGGAGGGATGCACCCCATAAGATGTCTCACCTGCCTTTCCACGTGTCTTTCGGAACTTTGTCACACCAGTTGCTAGTCGGAACCCGCCGACAATCTGTCACACTTAAAGTTACAATGTTTTTTTTGTTGGAGTATTGGCTGATCAGACCTTTGTTTCATCTGGAATCAGACAAACTGATCAGTTGATTCTTCTCTTATTAAGAAAAACGTCACTTACAATGTCACAGACTACCAGTATTCGAATCAAAGCCCACCGTCCGTCTCAGGAGGTCCTCCTCGATGCCAGGTTCACCCAGTGCCGCTGTTTTTCCTGAAGTTTCTCCTCCAGGCACTTAATAAGGACAGGATCCACTTTGGGGTCCAGCTTGTTGGCGAACCAGTGGCCGTAATTGAGGAGCCAGCGGAGCTCAGCGGCGCCATAGATACAGACACTGCGCTGGTGGGTGCCAGTGCAGGCCGGGTACAGAGAACCCTCAAGGTAGTTCCACTTCACCAGCCGCGTCCTGCTCATCAGGTCCGTCACATCGGGCTGGGACCTCTGGATCCCACCCGGCACCCCGGGCACGCGCACCAGGGTGGCCCAGAAGTGCTCGTCCGGGGAGTACGTGTCCGCCGACCACGCCAGAAAATCCTTCACCAACTGGTTCCCGTCGATGTAGCTCACAAACTCACGGGAAAGGACAAAGTAGGCGCTCCCGATAAACATCTCGATGCCATGTGGAGGCGGGGCTTTGGCCTGAGCGGTCCTGACGGGCAGTTTCTGGTACTCGAAAGGCATGTCCTTCAGCACGTACTGGAACTTGAAGCGCTGCTTCTTGAGCTCGCTCGGCCGGCTCGACTCTAGCATGTTGGCGCCCTGAAGCTTCTTCAGCTCCATGACAAGCTCGTAGTTGGACCTGAGAGGGAAATCCTGGCCACAGAGATTTATGACGTACTTCCACTTGACCTCGGACCTGAGGAGGTCCGAAAGGCAGTTCAGGTCAGCATTGAGCCGGGTGATGTTGGCGTACTGCACAGACTCCAGCTTGGATGCAATAAAGACATTGGGAAAACAGCTGGCAAGGTTCTCCATTGCGGCTTTGAAGTTTTTGGAAGATTTCAGGTCATAATGAATGCAGTAAACATTGTGAGGCATGTACACTGCCCTCAGGATCCTCTCCACCATTGAAGCATGCTTATGCACCACTAACGAGTAGGCCAGTGGGAAGTCCCGCTCCTCGTTTGATAGAGGCAGGTGTGCATACCCCCTTGACTCAACATATCTCGGACAGTCTGAGGTCAAAGACAAAATGTTCTCATCCTCCACATCAACAATGTCTTTCCGTCTTATTTCTAAAGACTTCCCGATCTCCACTGGGTCCATTTGATAAATAGCAGTGCAATCGATGTCATGTTTCTGAGGCTGAATCCTACTGACTCTTGCAGTAATTCCATAAGGCTCAATGAAAAAGCTGTTTTTTACAGTTACCTTTATGTAGACAAGCTTCAACAGACACACCACCAGCAACGACAATGAAAAAATAAAGCACTTATATAGTCGTTTATGTAGAAAGGTGCATCTTATTTTCATTCTGCAGAAAAACAGAAAAGATAAATTATTAGTGACACCTAGTAATATGAAAAAAACCAGAAATACAGGGCTAGCATCACAGAAACCAGAGATCATACAGCATGAACTTTGTAAGCTCTCTAGGTTCAAATGTGACCTTCGCCTGATCTTAAATTGGTTATTTTGACTAGCTGGACTAAAATCTACTTAAATGAACTTTTATGCTGAAAAGGTCATGAGACCTACCTTGCTCAATAAATAACACGTTTGGAAGTTCTTTCAGATTCCATTAAGAAAGTTCCAGTTCTCACATGACAGCCTGTAAAACAGATAAACTCTTTATGCAAACATTCTTCAAACAAGAAGGCTTAAAAACGCTCAAAAGGTGCTGACACCAATACATTTTAATTACATAATAAGCTAACCACGAAAAAACACTAGTGCACGGACATCTGTACTCCCAGTTCATATAAATGTACTTATTACTGAGGTTTGCAGAGCAATATGGCAAGTCACGAGTTGGTCAAAGTTTTCGCTTTGTTTTTTTTTTTTTTTGTTTGTTTGTTTTTTTCTCCCTGTCAGACACGCGAATCGTACAGCTAGCGTTACAGTAACACTGCTAACAAAGAAAACTTCGGCCACCAATTTTATCCTGAATAATCCAAAACGTCCTAACCAGCTATACACATTTGTTAAACAGTGGAAAAACTTACGCACGGCGTTACAATGTTCCAAAACTTTAACTAAATGCATTCATAATGCGAGTAAAAACTAAAACCTCACAAACAATAATATGCCACTCGAACCTTACATTCTGTATGTATAATAAAGTCTGCGGCGGATTTTCTGTCGGTTTATACCACTTTCCTGTTCAGCTTGAGCACAACAACGGGCTTTCAGAATATATGCGTGGAAATATATATATATATATATAAATACATATTTATCTTCAGAGGACCTTATTCGTAAAATAAATGTATTGCAGAAAATAAAACTGTAAAACAATTTCTTAACATAAACACGCCGGTTTATCAAACTTACATGCGTGATGTCAGGGACTCCTCGTGCGTGTCTGCAAAAAGTAAGATAGGAGCGAGTTCTGTGCTCGTCGTTTTCATTTCAGGGAGAGAGAAGAGAGACGAAAAGTAGGTGTGGCAACGAGAAGAACTGCAGGCAGAGCAAGCGCTGTAAGCAGCTCTGTACAGGCACTCTGCGTAGAAGACCACATCAAAAAAGGTGTCTGATCACATCATGAAGATGTGTACACAGTGGGTCGCAAGCACGTCTTCAGGAAATGTCAGCTTTTGCGTCTGTGTCCTCACGTTAAAATGCACGTAATCCATAGTAATCAAACACCACTGGTCTTAGTGCGTCGGTGACTCAACTGTGTTATTCACAGACGGTTATCAAATAACAAAGTTGTTTGGCCCTAACTTACAAGAAAATGTTAAAGGGCATTTTGTCATGAGGTATGGAGCATTTTTTTATGTTTTTCTCTTTTATTTCAAGCTGAATTCCCCGAAATTGAACTAAATGCAAATGTAAAAAAAATAAATAATAACACCATTACTGGAAGTTAAGATGAAACCAACCAGACATCCTTATGACTTTTCACAGAATAAATTGTAATTAATTATGCTCTATGTTTCCTTTCTTTTAGGGTGTAACACAGGCTCTTCACGGAGACACCTCTAGTCACATCAGAACCAGTCATTGCAGAGTATATGTTTTGTGTGTGAACAAACAACACACCCTAATACTGGGAGCATTGCCACCACCACACCTGTGTAACACTGAGGCATTAATCACCTTAGCTTGGAGAATCAGGTGGGTAGTGCAGGTGGTAGTGATTAACAGGTGGCCCCACTCTTTCAAAAATATGAACCAGACAACAAAGTTGGTGGTAGCTTGCCAGGTCTACATTTGGAGAATGATGATATGATATGATATGATATGATATGACATGACATGACTGCACAAACATTATTTGCTTTGTGTGTTGACCCTAATGTACATTTCAAAGGGTTACTGGCAACAGAGGCAAAATTCAGGCAATCATTATCTTCTAAGTTTTGCTAATCACTGAAAAAAAAAAGATAGCAAGATAGTAAAGCTTCTGATTTTGAATGCATATCACCTATACCCACACCAGTTTTTGCCTACTACCTACTATAGCCCACAGACTAATACTTGAGAAGATGATTGTAAGGATGGAGCATCATAGGTAATCATATGGTTTCAGACAGGTTTCAAGACACCAGGCCATACGTTCGTTATTTTTGTACCTGAATCTTGTAACTGAGCAAAAGACTCACACTACAATTCTACAACCCTATAAAACCACACATGCAGTAGATATGAATTTCCATACAATCAAAGCATGTAGGATGCATTTGCAGTGGTTACAGCAGAACTTTATTTGGCGTGGAATCCAATGTGGGCCAAAGTTGTTGGCCCTCCCAAAAGAACCCCAAGCCAGAGATTCATGCCCTGAATTAATTCAACCTCGCCTCTCTGTCAGTGGAGAGAGGTGTGAGATTACATTTAAGGAACATGACAATTTTTTAGATACAGGAGATTAGGGAGACAGAGAAAAGATAAGTAGTATGAATTGCAAATTGAATAAACTGCAAAACTTGCTAAGACCTGAAAGGAAAACAAATCTATATGGTTAGGCAGGTAATGCCACCCCCCCAACAAGGTTCAGATGCAAAATCCTGTCTGTAGAGACCAGTAACGGCGTGGGCAGGAATAATACGAAACCACAAAAATATGATGAAGGTGACCATGAAAGCGGGGAAAGAAACCAGAGGGGCTGACAGGAGAAGCCCATGGACAGAACAACTAGGTAGAGGTTCCAGGGCCTGCACAGCACTGGTGTGAGCGCTGGAGAAGTGGGACCAAGGGCAATAGAGGAGAAGAGGGTCACCACCGGTTGAAAAGACAGAGAAAAGTGGGCATGGAATGCGGCATGAGACGGCGGGGTCGCCGTGGTGCCAGGGGTGACCTGGACCAGGCAACCCGTCCCCGTGTCCATTCACCACTGTACATGGAATGGATATAAGCAGAAGGAAGAGAAAGGCGTGCACAGAGCCCGGTAGGGCAATGGCGGAGACGAAGGGGATAGAGGCAGGGTGGGGGGCATGACAGACCGGGGACCCATGGCAGGAGTCTTGCTGAAAAGGTCGTTATCAGATGTGTGGAGCAAGAGACCGATCCTCTATGAAGGAGCGTGTAGAAAGTGAGCGGACAACAAACTGCGAATGCCGTAAACAGCTAACATGAAGAGGAAGTGCGAAGTGCTATTATTATAGTCGTGGATGGGACCGGTTTGTCAAGTTTCCATCAATTGTGTGGGAATTGTGTGTAAATTTTCCTCCTGAATATTCATTTGGAACCTCAGTAAGATACCACAGAGGAGAGCAGAGCAGAAGAAACAGACTAACACACCTTAATGAATCCAACATGATGAGTATGCCTTTGTGTACCATCAATGCGCAATGTGCTCAGGCAAGAATATATGTAAGAGTAATAATTGAAACACCCAAAGACTCACTCGTAGTTATTGTGCTGCACTGAACTGCTTCACTCTCACAGACAGTTCCTTTCACAGGATGGGGCAGGTTACCTAGTGAATATTCATGTTCGTGTAGAGGTGATCGATTTCCCTGCACCGGCCCAGTAAAGTTAATTTCCCTTACAACACAACAAAACACAGCTTGCTCCAGCGGGGACCAAAATAGCAATTACGCAGAACCAGAGTGACAGCATAATTAAACAGATGATGTGGACAGACCTTTGAGGAGGGCTTTTGCTGGGGGCCCCTCAGAATTTGTGGTGTGGTTTAAAATTATTTATGCATAAATCATCCCTGTGAATGGTGACTCTGTGCCCCAAACAGCACACCTGCCTCTTCACTTTGCTGACATTCAGAACCCTCTGCAGAGCCTTGAACAAACAGTTCAGCAGTACCCAAGAGATCCCAGCTCCATATTTGCTGTGTTGTTAAATATGCCATCAGACACCTTTCGTCTTTCACCTTCTTCCAAGTCGAATGGTGGGATTACTGCTTTTCAGAAATGAGAAGACTAACTCCTCTGGAGTGAATGCACAAGGCCATTATTACTCTGATAGGCTTATCATGGAGGCCCTACTCCAAGTGCACTAGGCATGTTTAAACCATACAACTACAGGAAGCAGCTTGAACACAAGAATTACACTTACAATAATACATTTCCTGCACAGCATGTGGGAGGTTTTTCTGTACTGAAATAACTAGTTTCACAGGACTTCTTTTTGCTGCAGAATGTATTCATCAATGGATATCCTAATGCTGTGCTTAATACCAAAATATAATGCGTGCCAGAACATACCAGAGGATAATTCAGATGAGCACTCATGTGTTATAATATAAAGGTACACACTGTAGAATTCTGAAAATACCTGAGGCTGTCATGAGACCTTTATGTCTCTTGGTTTCAGGAACCACAGTATATCCTATGCCTAGATTCTGATACCTCGAAACTCCTTTACTGGGGTGAAATGTAATGTACTTGCATGGATCAGTGCTAAGCCCAGTGTGTAGGCGATGTGATATAAGCTGATTTAACTTCCTAATGGTTAGATTTTATGTTACTTTATGCTATGTTATGCTGTTACGTTACATGGTTTCTTCTCTGTTTCTTTGTTCAGCACTTCTAATGTTATGAAATTTTTCCTTACAAAATATTTTAAATTAAAGCGAGTATAATAAGTCAAAGAGTAAATGATAAAGCATGTATAAGATGGTGTCTGATGAATGATTGCATGCTTCTGCTGAAACTGTTATCGTTGCTTTATCAGATATGTCAGTTGCTGTTCTGTACCCAGGCCTTTTTTCTTGCAGCTCCAATAATATTCACTGTGTCTTGCTATCATGGCTGTCTGGATTCTTCTCCAAATGAATAAACAACAACGATTAGTTGCGCTGAATAAATGATATGGCAAGGTCCTTCAAAGTGGTTTAGAATAAACACAAACAGACATAAAAGCAAACATTCAAATGCAAGGGTAACAGGTAACAACAAGGCTCAAAATGAGTTGCACAGATCAAGTCTGTGCCTTACAGGAAATGTAAAGAGGAAGAAATCAGTTTTTCCCATTCATCTTGCGTCATGCTTTATTTTCGCATTTAGAGTTGGAAGGGATGGATTTCAACACAAACATGTAATCGAAAATCCACGCTCACTTTATTGTGCAGGAGACAAAATTCAATAGAACACAATACCAAAATTCAGGATGTCATTTCATTCATGTTACTGACTGCAATAAGGTTGCTCTGGGGGTGGGGGGGTGGGGGGGGGGGATGTTGTGGAGTCTTCGGGTACTCTTTGTTGAAATGTGTGGTCTTGTTCCACAGGAAAATTTAAGCAACAAAGTAAACGCTTTGCTCATTTGCTTGTTTACATGTTACATTTCGTCACATTTCTGGCCATGTGTGATTCTTCAGTAGAGACCCTTAATGTTTCAATGCCTCTGTGTAGCCACTCAGTCATCAGGAATTGAAAATGTCCTGCAGAGAAAAGGGAGATAAGCCATCTTTGATCTAGGAAGTTTCAGAAAGATTTGACATACTGCAACTAACGCCTAACTACCAAAATGTGTTGAACATTTTTAGTTGAAAAAACAGCACTGAAAAATCACACATTTTTAATGACATCAAAATGTATTAGAAACATTTCATAGAAATCACCCATAATATGCTGTACCATGTAATTGTTGGAGCAATATTTTAAGTTTATTGGAGTAAGATTCAAAAGCTGGATAACTGTTATCAGGTCTCTGCTTTTGTATAAAAGAGGAAGTTTTGTTTCATGCTTAATGAAACTGAAAGCTGTAATTAATTTCCATAAACCTTCTTGATGTTAACTTCTATCTGCTATGAGCATGTTGAGTCAATGGAGACTTTTTGTATAGTTTTAATTATCCATTTATGTATTTTCAGTTTCTTTTATAGCTGTGGCATATAGGATTCTCAGCAACTGAACAGGTGGGTTCCTGAATTACTCAACATGGACACACTCTTGACAAACTGCTCCTGAGACATTACCTTTCAGCAGAGGTGGAAAACCCCAGCTTCAGAAAGTAAACGTCCTGCCACGTATTTGTTCCACCCATGCACTACACCAGCTGAATTTAATTAGCACAACTCTTCAGCCAGGTAGAGGAGCTAATTAGTGAAATCACCTTGTTTAGTGAATGGCTAAAACAAACACATGGTAGGACATTTACTTTCTGAAGCTGGGGTTTTCCACCTCTGCCTTTCAGTGACCTCTGTTGGATGTTCTCGGAGCCCCTGTGAAACATTTGACAAGTCTCTTATCTTTGGCCTTTGTTACCAAGTGCTGTAGTTTGACACCACTGAACATGTGAAGGATGAAAATGCCACCTTTGGGGACAAATATATTTGTTGATGGTGCTCATTTTTGTGTGAGGGAACTGACAAAAATGTTTCTGATGGGTGTGATTTCTACTAACACTGGCATTTGCTCATAGAACATTCTGGCATGCTGACTCTGTACACTGTACTGTGTGGTGCTCCCTGCGTGTTTTCCACATAACTACTGCTCTTGATCCATTGCCTTGGGTGACCGCTGTGGGTTGGACTTCACTGTTCCATGACTTCACAACCTCCATAAATAAGACTTGTTTTGTCAGGTTGTCGCCCATCTTTTTAAGCACATTTAATTAAAAACACCCGCCTTCCCTCGACTGTAATGATGTGCTTGTCACAATCGCAGTTGGTCCTAATGCCATACTGTGTGATGTGAAGTCTGATGCTACATTGTGTGTTAAACTGTGTGTAATCTAACATTGAACATGTCAGTCGACGACAGTTAGGCTTACAGTACTCAAGTTTTTCAGTTGCCTTCAGGGTAAGTGTCCTTGAGTTGAGTTTTGACGACAAAAGTTGCATCTTCTTTGTCACACATGGTGATTTGACTGTGACAAGGTCCTTGTTTATAAACTGGTTTCAGCAAACAAGTTGCTTGGAAACAGTACACAACATTGTGTTTTTCTACAGCCATATTGCCAGTTCCATTGTCAATGCTGTCACTTGCAACAAATGGCTTTCGTAAGTGGCATGAAGCCTCTGAAACAGTGCAGGGATGTGCTTGTGTCATCAGTGAAACTCCATATGTTATCATTATCTTGTCCTGAGCTGGTTTCTCAACCAATGGTGGAGGCCTTCAACAGGTGAGAGTCATCCATTGACCTTGTATCTCCACAGGTTTCTGGTTTCTTACACAGATGTAAGCAGACTGTCAACTTAGAATATCATTTCACTGGGTTTCAGACCAGCAGAAAACCTCTGCTCTGCTCTGAGTAAGTGGTGCTCTGCCAAGCACTGCCCACTGGATCCATCCTCCTTTCTCGAAGAAAGCTGTATTCAGTTCACAGCAGCAGCCACGTAAACGCTGGTCCACTTCCACTGTTTCCCACCATGTTGTGTGCTAATCAGAGGTCAGGCTACTGACAGGATACAGTACATGTGCTCCTGCACACTGTAGTAAGCACTGTTTCTATATAATTGTCTCTTACAACCTCCATTGGTTCTTTGTGCTAAACCAATAACAGGCCTCCCTTATTAGGCATGCAGTTAGTTTGCAACAATGGCACTGGGCCAACAGTGCAATGCTTTTTATCTCATGGACACAACGTCCTGCCTGACAGAGTGGCTTGGAAACAATTACCAAAGATCTGAGGTTCAGAAGTACTTCCTGTGGTTTATTATCTGTCTTTTCTTTTTTTAATCAAATTTTTTTTAATCCCTTCATGTCTCATAGGCATCCCTGATAAAAGTTTATCACAACATGGTAAACTAGTGCTCTCCTCTTTATAAAACACAACATCAGCAACTCTATAAATAGAAGCACAAGGCTCCATTGTATCCACGTCATCTTCCTTGCTAATATATTCATGCAGATGTGCTGTTCCTGAATAAACTCATTGTGTTTATCACCTGCAGTGCAAATGTACACGAGGTTTACATTGTGTCATTGTTTGTTTTTTTTTCCTAAAGTAGTAGGAGCAATGTCATGCTTGCCTGTGGAAATCAGAAATTCCAGTTGCCTTTGGGCATGACTTGTCTATTATTCCCTTCCCATCAATCATCGGAATGCCTTCATGAGCTTACATTTCCAGCTGTTGTTCCCCAGCCTGAGCACACCTCCAGCCTAGCTTATGGAGGCAGCTGGCAGCAGCCTTTTCGAGCCCCCTCTCTTGCTCACGCTTGTGTTTTAGTCACGTTTCTCGCTTCCTGTTATTTTTTTTTCCCCCTTCACCAGAAACCGAAGACGTGGGGGCCTCGTGGCAGTTAAACTTAAAACCGCTGCTTCTTTTTCTCGCTGACCCCCCCTGGATTCAAATCAGCACAGAGGCCCTAAAGATGAAGGGTACAGTAAAATATTGTACCTGCCCCGGGGCGGACCCGCGGAGCGCCCCCTCGCCGGCTGTATGTCAACCCCTTCCATCAGGGCCTGGTGGCGCCGGGGCTCCCTGCTCATTTAAACAGTCCTTGTTTTTACAGTCATGGTTCTGGGCCCCCCTTCAGTGGTGCCCCAGCCACGCTGCACTCCAGCTGAGCATTCAAAGTAACCAATCCATTAGTCAAATTTTATTTGATGGAGCGCCCTCTTCAACACAGTCCTCAGAAACTTCCCAGAGAGCTGATTCCAAAATTTATGTAGGATTGTAAACATATAATTGATGTAACACATAACTAGGTTAGGGAGTATTATCAAATCTAACTATTATTTATTGCTGGTGATGATCAGTTGTCTGGCTGCTGAGACGAGTGAGGTCTAATGTAGGTGTTTAATATTTCCAGTGACACATAAGGTACTCCTGGGCCAGGGATTTATACAATAACTGACAATATTTAATATAACTGACAAGGAAGTCTGAATCTCAGTTAAGACACTGATTGTGCTGATTTTATAAAATTCCAGGCTTTGCTTGATAACGATCTTGTACCTTCCATAGATGGGGCATGGGCACTGTGCCAATGCAGTTTTCATACTTCCACAAAGGTTGTGCTTGTACAGATGGAATGGTGGAAGTCTCCTGCCTGAGAAAAATGTCTCATTTATTTCTGTGGTCTGCCTCAACAGCAGCAATGACATTTTTGGCCAATCCTCTGGGATGTCTTAGAAATTCACAACTGAGCCTCATTTTTATTACTTATGCATTTCCTGTAGAAGGAGCATGTGATTGCAGAAGAATCACATCTCACACTTGGAAAAATAACTTATTTTAGAGGAGAGGGCAATGTGAAATATTATAGTGCTGTAAATTAAGCTCACAGTGTCACCCCAGCGCATGAATGAAATAAAATATCTATATGTGAATGCCATAATTCATTCCAGCCTCCTGTCTTCATGAAAGACCCAGAAATGAGCACGAAAACATCCAGTATGTTCTGTATCCTTCATCAGAATAAAGCCACATCAGAATCTGATACAGATTACAAGTTGTTTGTTTTATAAATGAGGTAAGCCTATGAATTCTATAAATAAGGTTAATGCACAGAAACATTCAAATATGACCCAATAAATAAGATCATATTCTGTTTGCCACTGTCAATAAAGAAGATCTGATCAACATCCTTGTATACATAAAATACAACTCTACAGAGAGTTTTTAGGCTTTCCGATGTAAAGGAAATTTCAGATACCAGCTGTGACTTTTGACATTAGTACATTACTGGTATCCTCATTTTCTTAAAAGCAGTTTTTGGATGGCCTGCTTTGATTTGATTTCACTTACTTAAAAACCTAGTACACTTCTTTCCAGAGGTATATAAACACTGCCCAACCAGATTGTTGGGGAAGTGAGAATTTGATAAAAATTAAATGGTCTGAACCCAGTGGTCTTAGAAATGTCCTTGTTTATCGTCCGGCACTCTGAATATCGAACACAAATGACACCAATTACTAAAACTCCCCACTTAACCAACATGTAAAATAATTAAAAAAACTGATTTAATTTAATAATTATTATTAAAGATATTATCAATTAAATTGCCGAATTCGTTGAAAGGAAATGAGCATTCTGGTGGATCAGCCTTTACCAGAAATATGCAATCACAACTGGAATAAATTAAAAAGGTTTATTGAGCAGCTTACACTAAGACAAAGACAAAATTCAGTCTGGGCTACAGACCCGGTCCACTGTCTTGACAGACACAGAAGTTACATAAAGACATTAACAAAACAAGAACATGGATGGATCATGGAATGGATGAATGAATGTGTGAAGAGATAATTACCCAAGCCAATTGTTTACCTCTCTCAAGGAGGAACACAGGAACCACTCATGATAGCAGCAAAACTCCAGAAGGAAAAATCCAAAAAAGTTTCAGGATAAACTGAGCAGATTTGATGGAGTGCAGACAAAAACTGAGCCATCAGAGGATGACTGATGGATGACTGAGCGTCTATCTGAGCGTAAGACTGAGCAACGAGGCCTGTTCTAGGCTTGACTTAAGAAGAGGCTCTCTCCACCTCCCTGGCCCACGCATAATTACTTTTATGGTGGGGGAGTGCCTGGAGGTTTCTTCAGGACTTAATTTTGTGCTTTCGATCCAAGCATCTGGAAATACCAGATATAATTTAGAGGTTCTCATTCTACATCCAGCTCTTCATGAGCATTGCAATGACACCAAACATTAGCAGGCATGGGTTGAGAGGAGAGGGTTGGCTGGGAGGAACTGGTGAAATGGTGGTTTTGCTGCTATATTGAGAAATACACGTTATCACATGACATTGGGTTTTCCACCATTTTAACCACAACATGAGGGTACTGTGGGGTATAAAAGTGTAAGCGATCCGAACACACAAGGAAACACACACACACACGCTGATTGTGCTCAGGAAGGAGAGAAGTGAGGAGAGAAGGCAACCCCCTGCAGTTGTGGTCTACCTGGATGTTACTGTTTTTAAGAAGTAACTTTAAGATTGGGTGAAAAGGAGTTCTTTAATATTATATTAGAAGTATTTGGCACCTGAACCCCTTTCAGAAAACCAAACATGACTGTGGCCACCGTTTAACCAAGGATTCTACATCTGAGGGGCGGAGTAATGCTTACCAATACACAAAGCAGGCATACCATGCCCTACTTCCACTTTTATCTGGCAAAATCAAATGTGAATCCAAACAGTCACTCATTAGTTTGAGGTTTTAGTATCTGACTGGGTTTTTGGTAACTTCTTGCAATCATAAAGCAATGGCTGCATATTTTAAGTTGGTATGTGTCCTGAGGTCACTGATTTAGAGGTATTTATGGTGGTAGGCCCTTATTTTGTCTGCCCTTGTAATGTAGTGGTGTATTGAA
Source organism: Megalops cyprinoides (assembly GCF_013368585.1). Taxonomy (NCBI): domain Eukaryota; kingdom Metazoa; phylum Chordata; class Actinopteri; order Elopiformes; family Megalopidae; genus Megalops; species Megalops cyprinoides. Next base: position 15,073,481 of record NC_050587.1, on the reverse strand, counting down.
AGGAATCATAAAAACCCAGACCAGGGCAAAGAACCATAAAATGCCTGGTACTCTCCCGACAAGGTCCAACTATAGCTGATCAATCAGTTAATCCCCAGGCAGCAAGCATGTTATGTGTATCAGTTTTTTTCTGACTTTATGTGGACAGTGCTATGCACAGACTGCCATGTGTGGAGAATTGTTCCGATATGTGTACAACCATTGATAGCCCAGTGCAAATAGAGGAGGAGTCAGGACCTCGCTGAACTATCACTCACAACAAAAACAAACTGGGCTGCCAGCATTTACAGTATTAATGAAAGGTCATTTTCAAAATCTCTGACATGCAACAAAGGGCCCCAGTGTCCCTGGAAAATGTTTCGGTGTGCAGCAATGGTCCTGCTATAATAAGGCTAGTGTTTTTCCATTGAATACCAGGGGAGCTGGTTTCGGGCTGCCTCCTTTCCTCTTACTCTGAGGCAACCAGCAGCGAAAATGGGTTATTTGTCCAATGAAATCCTGCTTGTGTGACTGACTTATTCCAGCTGACAGAGTTACTGGCCGCTAAGATGCCGTTGCGTAATTTTAAAGGGAGGATGATTGTTTATTCAAGGATACCAAGACAGTCAGTAAGTTGTCTTAAGATTTTCTGGCAATACGCATTTGTTTTGCCTTGCAATTAAAAATGAGGAGCCTCCAAGCTACTGAAAACAGAGGAGAAAATCTGCACATCATGGCATAGTGCCCATAGTAGGCAAAAAACTGAGTTGCAGAGGAATGAAGGACATGGACAAGGCATGTGGCTGTATAACTGCAAATGCGATATATGCGCCTACTTATTCCTCAGTGATTCAAATATACGCATCTCTCTCTCCTCCCCCTCAGTAAAACAGCTCAGCGCTTTAAATTGGCATTCCTCAATGTTCCACCAAACCAACTGTTTCCTTCCAAACTGGGCCAACTCAGTGGCAGTCATGTGACCTGGCACAAATCATATGTTCCTTGCAGCATGCGGCTCCATGCAGTATAATCGTGCAGTCAACACAAACTCACATTTGCAAGCTAATCAGACAAACCTCAAATGTACATTTTGGGCTGAGTTATAAAAGTGCAGATACGGAGTTCCAGATGTAGACAGTATGATGCAGCAGCATGACTCCCTGCTTCCCCCTGCTGTTGACACCTGTAACCTCCATCCATCAGCCATGTCATTAGAAACCAACACACGGGCAGTGGGGCACATCAAAACAAACCATATTTCTCCCATTCCAGAGTATATTCCATGCCGCTGTTCTTTGAAGGCCATACATTATCACAATCGCCATGAATCAATTTAGACCTGTGCCCGACATGGTGTTCAACATCCCTGTTGTATTGACATGGTAACCCTGCAGGACATATAGCTAATGAAATAATTTATGGCCAGCTGCCTGCTGTCTTGGACATATTTACAAATGAACCTGCATGTGCACCTCTAATTCTATCATTATTGACTTTTGACACCTGTTCTTGGCACCTCTTTGACTAAGTACAGCTTGAAATTCTTGCCCTTAGCATGGCTCTGATGAATATTTGGATAATGACAGCCTTAAAGGGAAAGGGTTTCTTCTAAATTTACAGCATTTCAGACAGGCAAGCAGTCATGTACCTATGATCTAAGGAGCGTAGCTTCATATGCATACCTATGCACAGCTGCAACCTTTTGATCAAGACCAATAAAGAGGTTGTGTTTTGTCAAGCCTGGTATTCCACACTAAACAAAATGTGATGCACCTTAATTATGAAGTTACAGCAACACCTCTAATTTCAGGGTTACTACGGTGTTTAAAAAAGATAAACAGAAGAATTTTACCTGTTAACCCCAGCTAGCTTGTTGATTTTAAACATTTTTTCACTGTGACTACCTATTGTGTGTTGTTTAGCTCAGTCAGCCCCATTTAAAATGAGCATGAAAAAAGCTCCATCATGCAGCGTTAATAACCATGAACCCCCTGTGCAGAAAGCGGTTTTGAGTTTGAAGAGACTGCTCAGTGGGTATTGACATACTGTAGCTGCACTCTTCTGTCTGCGGTGACTCTGCAGCAGGCCTGCACATTTTGCCTCTTGTGACAGACCACTGGTGAGGCACCCATGGGTGGATGTCTATTGCACCCAGCAGTCTGAGCGGCAAGGTGACAGAGCACAAGGCCACAGTACAGAAACCACAGTGGACTGACAAGACACCCTTCTGAAATGCATACCATACAATTGTCTTTGGGTTACAGATGTTCTGACAAACTCTTCCACAAAAGGATGGCTGCAATGTATTCTGCTCTGTCGGTGTATCCATTTTTTTTGTCAAATGAAGTAGGGTAATGTAAAAATCAAGGTGTAACTTTTTACTAGCTAAACATGCAGGAGTTCCTGTCAGCAATGACAGTGTTGTATACAGGAACAGTAGTGTCTTAAGGGGATCAGCTAGCATATTGTAAGATAAGCAAATGCAAAACCATATGCTCTTTATGAGAACCAATTCTGAGCGAGGACATATGGTGGCACAACATTCATGGCAGTGCCAAACTGTAAAACATTTTAATTCTGATGCAAAATTATTGTGATTAATTCTAAATGAAGACCTAAAGTGTTTTCTCCTTGTAAATCATCACAATTACAGAAATGTACGTACTGCAGGCAATGGCACACCACTAGACGCTGTCTAACATGAACCTCTCTGCACTTCCTGTAAGCTAAACCACACATTATTTTCAGACGAGAATTTCTCTTGAAATGTGTCTCTTGTTTTCATACTGTAGGGCAGAGGGAAAGATTGTGGAAACTATGTCAGGTAATGTCTAAGTATTGTAGTCAACAGTAACTCAGTTGCACAAACAGGACAGGCACCATGGCTTTACTTGTGTTTTTACACAGGTAACTCACTCTCCTTCTCTCAATGAAGCTCTTAGTCTGGAATGTTGTAAAGATCAGTATGTATGTATCAGTAATTATGTCAGTGGGTAAAGCATATTTCTCATGAGATTTATGACCCTATTGCTCACCTTCTAGGCATGGAAAAGGATGGCTCCTCCTTGCTTGCAGTCCCTTCACACCAGCATGAGTTGCGCACTCAGCAAACTCAGCAACCACTTGACAATTCCTAAATGCAATTTCTTAACCACACATCCCAGACTTGCTTCTTTTCCACACTGGCCCTCCAGTGGTGGAAATAGGCACCTGCAACCATCAGAACTACAGAATCACCCATGATCATTTGCCCCACCATTTCAAACTGGTTCCCAGAAGCAATAATAATAATAACAATGGATTACATTTATGTAGCCCCTATCAATGTGCTGAGGTTCTCAAACCACTTTCCAGTGAATGGGAGGACTACTCACCTCAACCACCATTAAGGTGTAATACCCACCTGGGTGATGGAAGCAGCTATTTTGCACCAGAACACTCACCACCCATCAAGTGACATGGAGAGAGAGTGAAGTATTTAGCCAATTACATTAAGGGATTTTTTTAGATGGCCAAATTTGAAAAGCCTGATTGGGAATTTACCCAGGACACCAGGGAACCCTCCCTCTTTACAAAAGGTACAATGGGAGCTTTTATGACCATAGAGATAGGACATCCATCTAACATCTCATCTGAAAGATGGGCCCACATGTCATGATGAAATAATGCAAATACCAAATTAACTACTATATACAGAATGGAGACTTGAACAGAAAATTACAGAAAAACACTTCAGGAAGAAGTCCTTCTATAGGATGGGCCTCTGTGCATGGAGTGTTTTGACATGTCTTGAGGTTTTACCTACACATTGCAGACCACAGTTACAAAAAATGAGATACTGTAAATGATATTTGAAGCATCAAAGCATGTAATCCTTGATGGTTCTGTGAGTTTGGTATATAGAGTAGTAGTCAGTTGGCACAGCTCAGATGCACATGGGTGTTGAGTATAGGGATTTCACTTTGGCTGAACATATTTAACTGGGTAGGTTACAGCCAGGTTACTAACATAGATCACAAAATCTTGATCATCAGTATGTCCCTTCCAAATCAAAATATGTTGAGAAATGGGTTACTATACAAAACAAAATTGTGCTCCAATAAGTACCTTATATGTATCTTGCCATGATGCCCTTATTAAGTGGCTCTAAATGAGAGTGCCCATACATTAATAATAATAAACTCTGAACATCTATGGATTGCTTTGAATTAGGGGGAGGATGCCCCCAAACAGAGGGGGTTCTTGCCACAGCAGAGCGAAGCAGAGGTCCATCTGCCTGTGGTTGAAACCCATAGTGTTTCACCTGCATCACTGTACATTACTGACAGTTGCCAACAGGTCACTCATCACTCTTGTTCACCATATCGGGGCACGGACACATGTATTAACATATGTTACACATTGACAGACATGCAGTACACAAATAGGCCTAAAGGGATCCTGCACTCCATGCAGCTGCTTAACAAGTAGAGTTTCAAAAAGAATGCATGGAAAAATAAGAAAAACAAAAGGGATAAATGGAGTTGTTCCCACTCCACTGTAGTGCATTGACAATGTCTTCCTACATATGGCTACATTGGTTTGTCTGAGAGTTTGCTGAGATGAACTGTGTCAGCAACACCTACTGAAAAGGTGATATTCTAAACCTGTATGACCTTGCTTTGCATGTGGTATCGCGCCGTAGAAGTCAGATTTAAACTTTCAGAGCGGAATCACACTTAGATGATTTTACATAGGTCTCTCAGGCAGATCGGCGTACACAACGAAAAAGTACGCCATCTGTCGGGAGACAATAGTGCGCTGTGCTGCTTGAAGTGCGTTTCTATGAATTAGGGGGAAAGGAAATAGTAGCCACATGCTTATGGGCATAATTTTAGTAACCTGTTAAGTTATTCACACAACTGTTTTCTCTTCGCAGTACGAAAATCCTCTATTATGGAGTGTTATGGAAGTGTTCTTTCCTTCAAAGGTTTATTTACATACAACCTGTAATGTACACAATTAAACATATGGCTTAGAGCTAATGCCCAGCTGGCACAGGACATGGTTTTGACGTCAGATATCCAGAGAGGGGTCAAACAAAGAATTCCTCAGCGTTGTTGTTTTGTTTCCACAGTTGGTAAAAGTTACTTTAAATAACGGTTCTGTCGTTTAGCATTATTGTGTGTGTGGTTATCATAAATGAGAAGCGTTTTCCTTGTTATTTGACAGGCACAAATAGGTATATAAGATGTTACTGTCAGCACTGTATTTCTATAGAAATCACCTTAAGCCTACTTATTTTTTCATATTCTGTTATACTTAACTGATTTCAATAACGATTTTATGTGACGGAGGTACAAGGTCTTTTCACAAAACAGCTTTGAAAAGTTGCTGAAAATATGTCTAAAAATGCTCAATTCAACGAGAACATGACCTGACCTGACGCCGCAAACCGACCTGTGACGGCTGGGTGAGCGAGCTACAAATGATTTACATATTTTAATGAAATTAGGTACATATATCTCCGAATGTTTTTAGTAACTTGTAAAACAGTGATGTATTATTTAAGAACCATAATTACTGCATATCTTATCATTGTGCAGAGGACAATTTGTACATTGGAGGAAGGGTATCATATCGATGATCACCACAAGGTGGCAATGCTTGTTAAAAAAATCGCAGCAGAAAACGATAGTGATTTACCTGTCACGTTCTCCCAATACTTCGCTAACATTTTTGTCAATGAAATTGAATATTAATGACTAATGAATGTATGTGTTAGACTGTGCACCATTTTTTGAGAATTGTGTCAACACAATTCATACTCAAAATATGTACGGAAGCAGAGAGAAAGAGATATACGATTGTGCAGCAAGGGAGGGGAAGGCCGCATTGCACGTGTGGGCGATTTGGTTGTGTAGATGTTAACACTGACTGCATCTCCACTGTGCCAATAGCACTATTGTAGTTCCTCGGTCTCTGCAGTTGTTTTGATATAACTGGACACATTGAAGATCAAAAAAGGTGCTTTCTATTGTGCATGATGGTGGGGGGAGGGGGGTTCCCATTTGACATTTGGCTGGTCTGGGAAATTTGCTTTCAAATTCAATACAAACAAATTGCTCTTAGTTGCTCGATTGCCATTGTGTTGGCAGGGTGTAGTTTAATGTATTGTATTTTTGGATGTATTCGCCCTCCTCCACTGGCTTATGTGATACAATTCCACAGTCGCCTCCTTAGTGTCTCCCAACATATTCTGCCAAGGGGAGTGCTACTTCAGGATAAAGGGCAGCCTTATTCTGTGGTGTTAAACCTTGTCTGGCATTTTAGGTCAGATTGCTCCAGGAATTACTGAGAGAACGAGCCAAGTCAACTAAAAGGAGTTGATGAGCTTGGGATCTGAAAGTTAACTGTAAGGACGACAGAGAAACTTGTGTTCAGGGGATAATTGGTTATGTAACTCATTTGTGGCGTTCCTTCAGGGCCTTTATTGTTGTGTCTTGTGGTAGAGCCCCAGGAAGTAGCCTGAGTCCTTCTTGACAAAAAGAGACAGGAAGCACTGCGTTTGCATTTTCCCAAACCTAAGGAGAAAGCTGCAAACTAGCTCTGCTAAACTATTAGAAGTTCAGTCTTTCATATTGTTATTATTATTATTATTATTATTATTATTATTATTGTTGTTGTTGTTATTATTGAAGTGATATGGATTAATAAGAGGACATTCAGTGTAATGTAAAGCACTCAGAATCACATCCTCTAAATCATGTATCAGAATACTTTGAAGAGAAATAGTGGAACCTTGCATGGAAGTGTGCATGTCATTCCATTTCTTGTACTTCCCCTTGTTCTGAAATACAGCAGAATTCTATTTTGAGAGGAATAACGGGAATAGGCTACTTGCTACCAAGATGTAAATAAAAATTTTATATCAAAAATGAAAGTACAACTAATTCTTGTAAATATCCGTTGCATTCGATCTGGAAGAAGGCCAATTCTGTAAGAAAAGGATTATTCATAGCTTGTCCACAAAATGATGTTTGTTTGAGAGCGATATAAATAACTATAAACTATATATATGCATGTGAGGCTTAACTTTGCGAGAAAGGTAGTGCCGAACAGCATCTCTACATCTTATTTTAATTAGTATTAGAAAGCCACAGCCCCTGTGTCGCCACGCCCCTGTGAACGTCAACGGTGACTGCAGCTGGTAAAGGCAGTCTCAAGATGTGATTGGCTCTGACACTGGATGACGGGCCCTTTGACACTCTTCATCCGGATTACATAATTAGAGCCCGAGGTTCGATGGGTCGTTTTGTGGGAGACGACTGTCTAAACAAAGGTATGTGTGGATTATATTGGGCTAATTTGCTAAGATTTAAGATCTGAAGATATATTTATGCGGCCGTGTATAAAAAGAAGTGTGTAGTTTGCTAGGTTTTGCCGCGATTTGACCTTGTTGTGAAACTGTCAACGATGGCTGAGTAACAGGGAAGTTGCTAGCTTGCTAAACTAATGTCGTAATGACAGGGAAGGTGTCAGCTAAACTGATGTCGTAAATTAATGTTAAGAAGGGTGGATAATTGTGATCGTGTACGGGTGGAATGGGGATAGATATTTATGTCGCATTAGCTAACATTACTTCGCTAGACTTACTTGCCTATCTACCTGGCCAAGACTGCGGTCCTTGTTCTTGTCTGTTATGCTAATTCTTGGTCTCTTGCCGATCATTGTTATTCTTTGCGTTGTTTGCAAACCACTTAACCAAAATTTGCTAATGCTTACTGGTGATCCCTAGCTGTCTCTAATACTGTCCACTGCAGACAACTTTAGTGTACATGAATGTATAGAGGCTGCATGGGGCTGCTCCTGTATCGTAGATTTAGGTGGCTAGCATTTGTATATTTAGTCTAGCTAACGTTAGCTACTAGATAATCATTTGTGCTTGAAAAAGCCTGTTGCTACGATTGCGTTGTGTGTTATCTAGCCCCGAGGTTGATGGATAATTTCGAGGAATGTTCAATCGGCGCTAGTTAGCTATCTAACTACAGTACGGCGGCTACACTGAGCTGGGTAGCTAATTTGAGGGCTAATTACTTTACGAGCTAGCTAATTGCGTTAGGTGGGTAACTGCTTTGCCTGCTAAGTAACTTTAAGCATAAAGGTTCAGGCCGAGTTTAGCAAGCTGGCTTCATTTTAATACAGTATTAGCTAGCTTGATACCATATCTATGCAGGTATAATTAATCCATTGCAAATAGGGTCAGCTCCAGTTGAGTTAAAGATCGGTGAATTTGTGGTGCTCCTGCGCAGCGCTGGTTCTCTCTTGGTTGAAGAGGGTAGGCGTGTCTGCATTTTTGTTTTTTTTTTTGTGACAGGCACACAGCAGTAGATCCCCGAAGGACTGGCTGGTAGTTTTTCATCGTTGCAGAGCTTGTTCAGGGAATAAAGGTGGAAGAGAGAACATATTTTAAATGACATGGGGACAAAAAAGCAGTTTGACATTTGGGTGCCCATCTACAGTGCTCATATAAAATGCACCGTCCTTAAATTGGAGATAATTACTCAGATTACGAATTATCAAGGTACACATAAAGAGGCGCCGCGTGCATCAGTGCATAAGATATCAAGATAAAGAATGAGTATTAATGCGCATGCACATTGTTTTCTTATGCAAGAAATAAGAGTGTATATTTGCAGGATTGCTAATAACACTTTTTTTCTGATTTGGATGGATAATCCATTCACAGTCAGCTGCTGGGGAAAACAATACGGTCTATAAACAAAAGGCTGATTACAGCAGATGAAGAGTTCAAATACTTGGAATATTTCGTTATATTGCTACACTGGCTAAGGTAATAGGCATGCATTCAGAACTTCGACGCTTGACGAGTAGAATCAAGAGGTTTATCGGTTTAACTATAAACCTTCTTGGTAGAATTTAGGAAGATGACGCTCTCGAGTCAGGCTAAACGCCAACTGCAGCAGGTCTTATGGAGTTTGCCGCTAGGAGGAAATAAGACAAAAAGCTGATTCATCAAGCTGATCAAGTAGGCAACTTTAATATCCATATTCTGTTTCAAGAACGCTTGCAGGCCTTTTACTCTTGTTAAGAGATGTGGCCGACTGATTAATGGAAACATTCCACAAGAATGAGTACAACATGCTCCATACTGGCCTGACTGCAGGAATGTCATTAGCTTCTAAATTAATTTCTGCAAGGCAGAAAGCAAGGTGTGATTTCTGTAATCTGTCACTGGTCTCCCTTTGAATTAGGAAATGCTAGGCTTACTGTGCATGGGTGCCGTTAAGGGGGGAAAGTGGTAATGGTTCTAGGGGCCCAGCATTGCCAGGGGGCCCTCGGAGGAGGTCGCTAATATTCTTTTACCATATATAAATTAATTTTTTTTTAAATCATTATGTTCTTTCATAGGGCCCAGAATCTCTAGCTGGGCCCCTGCTACTGTGTTTGTAGCAGAGGTGGGTTTTCTTTCTGAACCATTGCGATTGGTTTGCTCTGACTCAGTTCTGAGCTGTGTTTTTGTGAGGAGCGTGTGTAGTAATGGAAGGTGAGGTTTGGCTTACATTTGTTTTACGTATGTGAATGGTACTGATTAAAAGCCCCTAGTGCTTTCCTGAAGCCCCTAGTGTTTTCCGTGCTGTTTCAGGAGACCCGGTGACGTACCAGCACCATGTTGACCGGGTTATTCCACATTCACGGCCTTTTCGTGGCCTCCCACCCCTGGGAAGTGATCGTGGGGACCGTGACTGTGACCATCTGCATGATGTCCATGAACATGTTCACCAGCAGCGACCAGATCTGCAGCTGGAGCTATGGCTGCCCCAAGATTGAGGAGGTAAGGGAACAGCTTCAAAAATGAGCATATTGACAGCATATTGAGAAATGGCTCATAATTCAGCTCCTGATCAGTTCTGATCGGGCACAATGTTTAGTGTGTAAGATAGTCGAAGAAGTCACTCTAGTGCAAACATGACCGGAATGATTTTGTAAATGTTTACGTATTTTTTTTATGTTCATTACAGCAGATCCTAAGCAGTGACATCATCATCCTAACAATCACGCGATGCATAGCCATTCTCTACATCTATTTCCAATTTCAAAATCTGCGACAGCTCGGGTCAAAATATATATTGGGTAAGTATTTTCATATAAACATCTTGCTTTTTTGGTTTAATTCCCAATGAGTATGTGTGTTGCATAAGATTATTTCAGACAGGAATGTCACAGCATCATGTTGTGTTTTTTGTCATCAGGGATTGCGGGTCTTTTCACAATATTCTCAAGCTTTGTATTCAGCACTGTGGTGATTCATTTCTTGGACAAAGAACTCACAGGCCTTAAGTAAGTGTATTTCTGTCATCTGTACCCAGATGGTCTAGTTACCAGTGTGTTTGTATAGAGTATTTCTTCACAGGTGGCACTGCCTTATAAGTGAAATACACATTTGTGTGTTACAGTACTGTCTGCATGATGACACTGACTTTGTTCCACATGCCTTTTTTAGAGAATGTAAATCTTCTATCCATTGAATTTTGCAGTGAAGCGTTGCCATTCTTCCTGCTGCTGATCGACCTCTCCAAAGCGTGTGCCCTTGCTAAATTCGCCCTGAGCTCCAGCTCTCAGGTAATCAAAGCAAGACGAGCTCCTTTGTGTCACCTGCAGGTCAGAAGACATTTATTTAAGCAAACATGTATATAATTGAAATATTGTCTGAAATATATATGTGCATAAGAACTGAACAGCATCTCTGTCACAGGATGAAGTGAGGGATAACATAGCCCGTGGAATGGCCATCCTGGGACCTACCTTCACTCTGGATGCCCTTGTGGAGTGTCTGGTGATTGGGGTGGGCACTATGTCAGGTAAGCTGTACTCTATTTTATGATGAAACATGAAACAAAATGTCTCGAAATAATCGTCATTTTTAATGTGTACTTTATACATTTGGAAGCCTTTCTTGAAACACATTTCAAAAGGAAAAGCTTTGATTATCCTTGGTCAACTTCTTTTAAGGTTATTGATCTGCATATGCCCCATGGTCAATTCAAGAGGAAAAGCTTTAATTATCCTTGGTCAGCTTCCTTTAGGGCTATTGATCTGCTTATGCACCAAGGTCATTGTTGTTCTCATGTTGTATTAGTCATGGTTACACATATGGGTACATGAGGGGCCCTTGTCTGCCTGTGTGCATGAGGGCTGTGCGCTGTGCTTCATTTCTTGTTTCTCTTTCCCATGTGATCCCAGGTGTTCGTCAGCTGGAGATCATGTGCTGCTTCGGCTGCATGTCGGTCCTGGCCAACTACTTTGTCTTCATGACCTTCTTCCCAGCCTGCGTCTCCCTGGTGCTGGAGGTGAGTCTGCGCATGCCAGAGACTTTTGAAGAGCACAGTGGCCCCATCTCCACCCCCTTCCTCCTCCCCCCTCCCTCCAACATGTTTCGACTCAATCCCTCCCCCGCAGCTGTCCCGCGAGAGCCGAGAGGGGCACCCTATCTGGCAGCTGAGCCACTTCGCCCGCGTCCTGGAGGAGGAGGACAACAAGCCCAACCCCGTCACCCAGAGGGTGAAGATGATCATGGTGAGGGCAGGCATCCATGCCATTGCTTTACTGTCTGAGTTCTCCTTCATCTTCTGTGGTGGGGAGTGGGCAACCGTTTAATGTTACATGCAAGAAACTCGAAAGCACATCTGTGTTTTTTCAAAGGTGAGAACAGAGGTAACTTCTTGTCTTGAAGCTGTGGGTTGAGGATATTTCATTGGTTTGTTTTCCCTTCCCCGCCAGTCCCTGGGCCTGGTTCTGGTCCACGCTCACAGTCGCTGGGTTGCGGAACCGTCCTCCCAAAACCGCACGATCGAAGGGCCCTGCGTGGCCCTGAGCCTGAACCTGAACGACAACGTTCCTAAGAGGATTGACCAGGAGCGTCCCCTGTGGAGGTTCCACCTCTTCAGGTAGCCACCTGTCAGTGTTGGAAATTAATTGACTGAGAGATCAATTGTGTGTAAATGTCGTTCTTAGGGAATCGCTGTGTCCATGTCTCTTTAATAGTCTGACACAGAGAGAGATTTGTGTAACGAAACCTGAGCTCCTCCCCTCCAGGGCGGTCAGCATGGACGTGGAGCAGGTGATCACGCTGGGGCTGGCCCTCCTCCTGGCCGTCAAGTACGTCTTCTTCGAGCAGGCGGAGACCGAGTCCACGCTGTCCCTGGCCAACCCCATCACCAGCCCCTCAGCAGCCCAGAGGAGGGCTGCGAGTCAGTGCTGCAGGATGGAGGCGGCCCCACCCAGAGGCCCGCAGGGGAACGCCCCACAGTCCGGCCGCGCCTCCAGAGAGGAGAAGGGTGGGTGGGGCACAGGCTTCTCTTCCGTCTGGGGTCCTCGGTTCCCTCCAGCTCCGGGCCCCCGTGTCTCAGAATCCTGGCATGACCACACCTCTGTCTGTCATTGCAGCTGAGGTCATCTGTCCACCACTCGCCTCAGAAAAACTGAAAGATGCCCCTGGGTCGGGCGGTGGCACCACAGCAGTGGACTGTCCTGCAGATCAGCTGCTAAAGCAGCCCCCGGAGCCCCGCCCTGCCGCTGAGTGTCTCTCCATACTGAAGAACCCAGAGGTGTGTCTTGCCTCCTTCCACGGTGCTCAGTCTGCCGTTTCTGGAATATGCGGTAATAGAACTACTATAAAATGGATAGTTCTGACATCACAATCTGATTAGTCAAGTTGGTGTTCAGGCCATGTAATGTAATGTACTACATATATAACGAAGGAGAGGACATTATTGTGTACACAGCCCTGCAAGTGGTAGCTCTCTTTAGAACTACTGGACTCTGTCCGCTGAGAATAGAAAGCTTTGAAGCAACATGGCCAGGGAAGCGGACTTGTATTTCAACAACTGTACCTTTTTAATTTTAGCTTTCAAGTCAATTTGTTTAAAAATGAGTTACCTAGCAAAGTTAGCAGCACTATTAGCTAGCTGTTGTGGACAGAAGTAGGAGGTGTGCTATGTTTACTCAGCAATGGGACCTAATTGAGTCAACAGGTTACCTGACTGACTAGCTAGCGACTTCAGTGGCCTAATGTTAACATATCCAGTCTTGTTTGCAACAAATGTATACTTAGATGCAACATTTAAATTTAATACTGTAAATTTTTTGGTCTTGAATTAGACATGTATGTAATTTACGTAATGTAATTTATAATGTAGCGGGATAATTTCTTGTTGTAATGAAGACATTTTATATAATTAGTAGTGCTTATAGTGATTTCTGTATTTGATACAGATATTTTCTGAGCATTTGAAATACTCTTTAAGTGTTTGATTACCATTTAAAATTAGCATTCGGATCAATTTTATAAAAATTTTACAAAAGCAATAATATATGGGGCGGCAGTGTAGCATAGTGACTAAGGAGCAGGACTTGTAACCGAAAGGTTGCCGGGCACTGCTGCTGTACCCTTAACCCACAATTGCCTCAGTAAAATATTCAGCTGTATTAATAGATAACATTGGGGAAAAAACCCAAAAACCTGTAACCTATATAAGTCACTCTGGATAAGAGCGTCTGCTAAATGCCAATGTAATATATCCAAGGGTGTGTACTCTTGTGATTATCGGCACTCGACTGCATCACCGCCTTGGCAGTAATCCCAATAACGCACACCCTCTCCTGTATTGCTTTATTACGAGGTGTGTTGAACATTCAGAGCGATCATTTGGGGAGTAGCAGTACCCTCTCTACTGAATCAAAACAGAAATCTCAATACAGCCAGTGGCTTTATATCCTTCACATGCATTTGATACATGAAGAAATAAACTAATCTTAAAGCTGGCTGATGACTGATCATCCGCCTGAATGTTGAACGTCCATTGGCATGTCCCCTGTGCTCCAGATGGGTGCGGGTTACCTAAGTGACACAGAGGTGATCTCACTGGTGAACTCCAAGCACATCCCGGGGTATAAGCTGGAGGAGTTGATGGAGACGCCCGAGCGTGGGGTGCTGATCCGCCGCAAGATCCTGGCCTCCAAACTGCCCGACCCTTCCGCCCTCGCCTGCCTGCCCTACGAGGACTACGACTACTCCAAGGTGCGGGCGTACTTCCAGCCTCAGTAATCCTGCCAGAGTGCTGGCATGCGTTTCACCTATTAGAGCTAATGAGGGGTGTCCTTGAGTAGGGAAGATGGTAATTTTAGAGCTGGCTGGGATGACAATCCTTATAATACATGCTTAGCTGGAAGTATAATGAAACCCAAGTGAAGTAGGCTTGTTACAGCTCTTACAATATGCACTGTATGGACCTTATCGCACTGGCCTTGTAAGTCATTCTGGATAGGAGAATCATCTTTCAAATGAGTGAATAAATGCAGTACTAGTCAAAAGTTTGGTATGATTTGTTATATACATTAATATGATTTGTTTAACACTTTTGGTCACTGCAAAATTCCATTTGTGGTAGTTTATAGTATAATAAAATAGTAAAACTATAGAAAAACCCTTTTATGAGTAGATGTGTCTAAACTTTTGGCTGGTACTGTAACAAATAAGATGTTATGTAATTTTTTTTTTTTTATTTGGTCAATTTTGTGCAGATAAGTCTTGTCCTTGTGGTGTGACACTGTCTACAACTTGCTGGGCAGGTGATGGGGACCTGCTGTGAGAACACCATTGGCTACGTCCCCGTGCCGGTGGGAGTGGCTGGGCCGCTGCTCTTGGATGGGAAGCAGTTCCACGTTCCCATGGCAACGACGGAGGGCTGCTTGGTGGCCAGCACCAACCGAGGCTGCAGGGCAATCGCTGTGAGTGAACCCCAAATTCACAATGAGAGACGCTACTTCCTTTTAAGTGACTACTTACTGTATAGCAACAACCCTGGTTTCCATTTAGCTGCTAGCGCATGCTAGCGCGTGATAATCCTGCTGTCTCCGCAGTTGGGTGGGGGTGCGAGCAGCCGGGTACTGGCCGATGGCATGACCCGGGGGCCGGTGGTGCAGCTGCCGTCCGCGTGCAGGGCTGCAGAGGTCAAGGCGTGGCTGGAGACTCCCGAAGGCTTCGAGGCCGTCAAGGAGGCCTTTGACCACACCAGCAGGTCAGTACCGTCGCAAGCCGCCATCAGGGAGGCCGCCGTCCGCTCTGCGCAGTGTGGATTAAGGAGCTTGCTGTTGGCTCTTGCAGATTTGCGCGCCTGGAGAAGCTGATGGTCAGCCTGGCGGGAAGGAACCTGTACATTCGCTTTCAGTCCAAAACCGGGGACGCCATGGGGATGAACATGATCTCCAAGGTTAGAGCTGCGTGAGCCGCATGTCAAAGTCAAAGCCTGATGGTGACTGCATACCCTTGTGGGTGATCATCTGATGAGGCAGTCTGTCTCAGAAATGCCTCTGTTTTTGATTGATTCAATAATCTTGTGAAAAGGACATTTATTCAAGATTCAACCAGCTGTGTTTCCCTGCTTTAGTTATGTGTGGCACAATGGCTGATGGGATAGAGGGTGAAACCTTTGGAGGAACTATGTTGAGAAACAGCGTAGTGGATATTGTGACTGTTAAGACTTTGGAATGCAGCATAGACAGGAGTTAATGGCCGAGCGTGTTCCACAGGGCACAGAGCAGGCCCTCTCCCGGCTCCAAGAGGAGTTCCCCGAGCTGCACATCCTGTCGGTCAGTGGGAACTTTTGCACCGACAAGAAGCCGGCCGCCATCAACTGGATCGAGGGCCGCGGGAAGTCCGCCGTGTGCGAGGCCACCATCCCAGCCAGAGTGGTCAGAGAGGTGCGTAGCCCTCCCCCCCCACCTGTTTACAGAAACCCAGGCCTCCCTCGCTCTCTCTGCGAGACGCAAAAAGGTGTTTCACACAGAGAGATGTGAATCGATTTCTTTCACTGCTGAAGTGAAGTTGTAAGTTGCACTCTCCTCATGATTCTCCTCCTCTGCTGCCTGGAAGGTTTTGAAGACCACCACAGAGGCCCTCGTCGCCCTGAACATCAGCAAGAACCTGGTGGGCTCGGCGATGGCCGGCAGTATCGGGGGCTGCAACGCCCACGCGGCTAACATCGTGACGGCCATTTACATCGCCTGCGGCCAGGTTAGAGAGCGGCTGAATCCGCACCACTGGGGAAAGAGGAGGAGTGGCCCCTCCTGCCTCAGGAACGTGCACTGGAGATGGGGGGGAAGTGTCTTTCAGGTAACAATGGTCTCTTTCTGTCAGGATCCTGCGCAGACAGTTGGTAGCTCCAACTGCATCACCCTGATGGAGGCAACAGGGCCGTCCGGGGACGACCTCTACATCAGCTGCACCATGCCCTCCATCGAGCTGGGCACCGTCGGGGGCGGCACCAACCTGGCCCCCCAGCAGTCCTGCCTACAGGTGAGAGCCCTTTTACCTGCTTGCGGCTTAAAATACGGGTAGGGCAGGGGAAAAAGAGGTCTGGGAACAGGGGGGCGGCGTCACCGATTTCGCGCTGATCCCTTCGACGGGCCGCCTTTTCAGATGCTGGGCGTGCAAGGTGCCAGCCAGGACCGCCCGGGGGAGAACGCCCGCCAGCTCGCCCGGGTGGTGTGCGCCACGGTGCTCGCCGGGGAGCTCTCCCTCATGGCCGCCCTCGCTGCGGGTCACCTGGTCAAGAGTCACATGACGCACAACAGGTAAGGACGACCTTGCCGGCGGGGCCGCTCTGGCAGGCGCTCCCCGCGAGCGGCTCTGCTGCATTAGCCAGCCTTGAACTGCGTGTCGGGCCCCTCATCCTATTATTCAGGAGTAAATGAATCGGAGGGCCTTCCAGGAGATAAGCGGGGCTTAAGATTAAAGGGCTAACCCACACGCTGGCCGAGAGTGAGCAGTAAATAACTCCAAACGTCAGAGTCAGTGCAGGCCTGCTATTTTTAGGGTATCGGTGGCACAATACTGAACTACGCTGGGGAGAAAATTCACTGTATTTATGCACGGCATTAAGGCCAATCGGGTTATCAGAAGGGACATTAAGATCAGGTTGTCTTAACGTTGCGTCTTTAGGGCTGTAGTCTTCGCACCAACCACACATAATGGTGTGATTGTAAAAATTGCCTCGATTGAGGCACTTATCCTTAATGTTTGAGTGTTGCTGGTGCAGGGATGCCAACCACCACAAGTCAGATTTTACACACTAACTGTGCTACAATTCATACGTGGTTTCCTGATAAAGTCCACTGTAAAAAATGTCAGGAGCCACTCCATGCTAAGCGATCACGTGCCCTGATGGCGGTAAATGAATCAAGCGAGTAAATGAATCGTTGTAAATGAATGAATGTTGACAGAAATAAACATTGATTGTCAGTAAGCATTTTATTTTGTGGTTGCTGAATAGCAGCCCACCAGGACGGTAGTGGAGTAGCCTTCATCTAGATGTTTTTAAACCTCCGAGTTTAAGTTGTACAAATGTGTTTAAACAGGTCAAAAGTAAACTTGCAAGAAATTGCAGGGACGTGCTCCAAGAGTGCAAACTGAAGCTGGAATGTACCAGAGCGGGGTCCTCTGGACAGGGGGACTGCCACATCAGACGCTTGGGAAGCCTGCTTAAGTCTTAAGTCTCTCCATGTCAACTTTCAGCAACTGCAACAGTGAGACTGAAACGTCCTGCCTGTTCAGCACATTTGAACGACACACGTGAAGTATAAGGCTGACAGATGTCATAACCCAGTTTTGTTGTTCATGCCACTGGAGCTGGCCTGTTCTCCAGAATTCTACTTTCTTCATTGTGTGAGCAGGGGCCAAACGGTTGACAGTATGGATGATTTATGTTTTTTGTTTGTTCTAAGTTTAGCCAAGCATTTTGACGCATGGCTTGTCTTTTTGAAGGCCACAATATGAACATGTAATTGCGCAGTCAATACACAGCTTTCTTAGAGTAAGCTGTATCAGCTGGGAATGAATTGTGTAAAGTAGAACCTATTCTGGTATAAAATAAGCTGTTTTTTTAATGAAGCTGATTTGTTTTTAAGGAAGAATGACCATTATTTCCATTATTCTATTTAATAATTGTGTGATGTAAGCTAATGTCAATTAATATGGTCACAAAGGGACATGTTTTTTTGTTTTTTTTAGCACCTGCCAAATGCAACCTATGGTGTTGACTAAAAAAATGAAGGAATTACTGAAAGGTCTAGGTCTGTGACAAACAAAACACTAAATGTTGAATGTATGCTTTCCTTTCATCAACTTGAAATAATGTATGGGTAGATAATTAAATACGATATTTTATAACATTACAAAAAAAAAATATATAAAATCCGTATGCTTTTGACATTGAAAGAAGGAGCACACACAATAATCATGTTCTGCGAAATCATAAAGCACGAACTGCTGCTGTTGAAATCTTAAGCCGTCTGTAACTGGCTCAGCTTTAAATGTAGGCATTTAAACACTGTCTTGTGCTCTGCAGCTACTGTCAGGGAATTGTTTGAGTGACCTGTAAGTGACCCCCGTCGTCCCCATAATGCACTCTGCTTCGGGTTTGTAGAAATGATAGGTGTGTGTGTGCACGTGTGTGTGTGTGTGTGTGTGTGTGTGTGTGTGTGTGTATTTAAATGTGCAGTGTGATGGCTGTCTCAGGAACTGTGCTGAGACTGGGGACAGAGGGGACATCTAGTATGACGTTCAATCCAGCTGCAAAGCAAGCCTTTTTCCCTGTTATCTTCAGTAGCCACCATTTTGCTTCATTTCTGTTTCTATTTATGACAAAGCGGCATTTCTTTAATACCATTTAAGGCCTAATTGTTTTGCAATTGGATTGAATAACCCTTTAAATGAGGTCTCAATAGAGGTGTCAAGATTAGTCTTTTATATTCAAATGTATTTTTGTAAAAAAATGAAAATGAAATAAATAATTTAAATGTATACTGTGTTAATTTTTCACATGCACTGTACAAATAAATGATCTGAATATCATAGTAATATGATGTTCTTACAGCTTGACACTAGAATTGGAAATTCTAGAGTTGCACTATACATTCATCACATTTGCAGAGCAGATGTTCTTACCCAGAGTGACCTATATAGCTTACCTTTGGGTCATGAGTCCAGCTCCTTACCACTACATCACACTACCGCCCCTAAAAACATTACATTCCCCCAGCAGAATACTTGCATTGCTTACAGTTTTTACACGCTGTCCATTTATACAGTTGGATGTTTACTAAGGCAATTCAGATTATGTACCTTGACCAAGGGTACAATAGCAGTAGCCGATCTGGGAACAGAACCAACAACCTTTGGGAATGAGCCCTGTTTATAGTCAGAGTTTAAAAGTTTACTGAATCTGTGAATCTAGAATTGAAATCAGTCTTATGCGTACATGTATTTAAAGCATTGCTTGATACAGATCATCACTACCAGTCCTTTAGACACACACACATTTATATATATATATACACATATACATATATAAATCTCCACACACAGGTACATGAAGGCTGCACTGATGCTCTGGTGGCTGATTAAGTCATAAATTCACCGGCTGGCAATTGTCACAATGCAGCATTTTACGATTCCTGTTCAGAGAGAAGTAGGTGAAAAACTGCTGTCTTTTACTGATGCCCTGATCGTTTGGAGTGCCTTGCGGTAGGTGTGGCTGAATGCGGAATGCCATTTCAGAGGCCTTTGCAAGGTGACATCACCGAAGGCTGGAGTCACCAGAGGAAGAGTCAGCCAATCAGCGGTCTCTGCATCACCTCACCAGTGCGGGAGCAGCAAGCTGTTTAACCTCAATCATCTCTTTACTTGAACCTGTAAAGAACTCAGTAGTTAACCCTTTTAGGTCTTTATGCAAGTCAAGTGCAATTACCCATAAGCCCGCTAGACAGGCGAACCACTGTATGTCCGCCCCCACCCTGCTGCCTCACAACACCAGATATAAATTGTTCATTAAAACAGTAAATTAAGTTAGTATTTACTCGTTTCAGCAATTCCTGACTCTGTGCAGAGATTGCAAAAAAGGGAAGAGGTGATTTACATCCTGTCTGGACTACATTTTGATGCCTGAACCATCTGCAATGATATAGGACAAGTTTTGCTGTGATTGCAACACACAAATTTGAAAAAAATCATATATGGCAACACCATAGATGTTTTCAGATACTGCATACACTGGGCATCTGTATTCACACCAGTCTTCCTTAAGCTCTCAAAGTGAAAGGCCACCATCATCACAGGCATTATTAAAAGACAATAATGCTAACAAATAGTGATTGAATCATCACTGAATTTTACGTTATGATCAAACATAAAAGTTAATTCAACACAATATGCAAAAGGCCTCCTCCCATTTATTTCCATAACATGGGCCTTGCAGCCAGGCTTGCTGGGGCATTTTAAGGCACAGGCAGAGCTGGAGGTTTTCTCTACAATCCATTATTACTAAGACAATTAAGGTAATGGCAATTAAATGACGTGAGTGCAGTCAAATCAGATTGCCAAGGCGAAGTTGTGTGCAGGCATGAGTTGCACTTCAAGGTTACTTCACTTCATCCTAAGCCGTTATAGGGGTACTTAAGCATGAGCACAGCAGTTTTGACGGAAGAAACCACACCAAGTTATCAGTCTATTAGTTTTTAATACCCTTAAATCTTAAATACTGTATTTAATTAGAACATGGAGTTTTGTCCTTTTTTTATACAAGATTTTGAGTTTGGCTTTCTTTGTACAGATGAACACTGTGAAACAGGGTCTTTGTACAGAACGGAATTGAGAATTTAATAAAGATTCTATGTAAAAAAAAAAAAAAAAAAACATCTACCATCTATACACTCCCAAAAGCCTTTATGACAGATGTGTACATATTAAACCAGGAGGCAAGAGAGGAGCTGTCTGGCAGAGGGTAAACCACACCGCTGAGCTCAAGGATGAGGTGTAACGATGGGAGTCTCAGCACTCTATGATTTTGATATGCTAGCAGATAGCACAGCGAGTTTCTGGACTCACACGGAACACCCCAACACAGGACAGGAAAAACGCATGGACACAGTTCATTTTTTATAGGGGCGATGAGAGCGCCACATTCTCATATCAGTCACTGCAGACGACCTTTAGTGTAATCATTTTATTTACAGAACAATTTTTTCCCCCCCCAAGGACATTACATTCAGTGCAAGTGCAACTTAGGAGAACTCTGGACAGATGCACCCCTTCGACAGTCTGAACCCATCTTTTAAATGCACATGAACCAAAAAGAAGCAGAACGCATCTTTAGAGACTGATTGTGAAGATCTCCTCTTGCCTAACGGGTGAAAGGTCACCGATAGACTGCTCTCCTTTCCGAATGAAAAGCTGATTGGCGCCGAGCATCCATGTTACCACACGGAGTCTCCATGGTGACATGGACCACCCCTGCTGATTGCAAAATCACAATGTTCCATAAAAACAGGTAAGAAATCGAAGTGAAATGTTAACCCCGCCCCTTCAAATTTCAATACAAATGTGCTTTCGAATAAAGAAATAAAAGCTAAAAATTCTCTTGTTGACATCATCTTGCTGGAAGTACCCAGTGATATCATATGCCCTTCTACTATAGGATTAAGAGTGAGGCACTTCTCTATTGATTTGAATGGGTTTACACAGACCCCTGATATCTCCATTTCTCTAAGGCATATGAAGTTTCAACAGTCACAGGACAAAAACACGCACATTTTACAGACACATTTGCTGTGAAATGTTTCGATAAAATTATATGCAAATCTAACGGACAACAGTTTACATGTTTCCCCAAAAGAACAGTCAAAAGAACTCAAGTTTTCTGTTCACTCTGTACAGTTGATTTTAACAGCCACAGGGAAGCGTGCTTATAACCGTGACAAACCGTGGGTCAAAATGAACAGCTCGCTGTGAATCACTCTTTAACCTGCATCTCTGAAGGCCAAACGACTTATTGAGCGGCTGGTTAAGCCTCCAGTGCAGTACTGTGTTTACTGGTCAGTATGTCTGTCCTAAACTCATAATAATAATGTTCAAATGCCGTTTCCCCCCTCTTGCCTGCTTCTTGAGCTTCACCCTCGACTCTATTTATTTAAATCACATCTGTCAAACAAATACCAAACTAAAAACAGGGTAGAAATATAGATTTCTGACAAAAAAAAACAAACTCTTCTCAAACTCTCCCTCCATCGGACACAGTGAAGGTCGTCACCAGAGAGGAGCAAAAAGGAAGGTCAAGCGTCAACGACAGCCCTCGGCTTTCACTAACATGACAGTCATTTAAGAAAAAGGCGACCCACTGTTTTCGTTTTAGAAAATAATAGCAGCATGAGAGTAAGCCTTGAGACCAGTGATTATACATAGCAAACCAAAACGATCCGAAACAAAAACCAATTTATAAAAGGACATTTACAATAAGCGAGACCAAAACAGAACTGATTTACTTTTGACCTCCAAAACTGCCATATAAATGTAACACATATACCAATATTTATTTACTTTTTTTGGACAGAAACCCCCCCCCCCCCCCCCCCAAAA
Source organism: Megalops cyprinoides (assembly GCF_013368585.1). Classification (NCBI taxonomy): domain Eukaryota; kingdom Metazoa; phylum Chordata; class Actinopteri; order Elopiformes; family Megalopidae; genus Megalops; species Megalops cyprinoides. The sequence goes on along the minus strand of NC_050587.1, from coordinate 15,051,031 downwards.
AAAAAGGTTTGGCTATTCTCTTGCGGTTCTACAGTGACGTGTAAGCTAACGCTCACTAAAGCCTCCGAGCCTGGGTTTATGGAGCTTCTGGGGGATGCAGCTGGGGGGAGCACACCGGTAGTGTTGGACAGCTCAGAACAGTCTGGAGAGGGGTGGGTGGGTTTGGGGGGGGGCTAGGGCAGGTTGCAGCCGCCCTGCTAACCAGCCCCTCGGCGGCTGTGTGGGAATGTGTGCTCGGTGTCGCTTCCGTCAGCAGGGGGCAGCGCAGAGCAGGGCAGAGAGAGCGGGTGGGCGGCCGTGCCAGCGTGCCAGGGCGCTGCGCACAGAGACGAAAAAGGTTCGCATCAGTCACACGGGTTCCCACTCGGGAGTTTATTCATCTGTCTGACGTGCCTTCGCTTCAGATCAGCGGTGCCAAGAGACAGTGCTGAAACCTGGCTAGGCGTGTGTGCTTACCTGATCTATTCAGAAAAGGATGGGCTTGCCGGCGGTCTTCTCCTGGACGTAGGAGGTGAAGCGCTTGAGGAATTTGGGGTACTCCCTCTTAGCCACTGCCCTGAGGACAGACGCAGGAGCCCAGCCGCCCGGGTTCACTGGAGATGACAGACCAAACACCCCCTCATTAATTACACAGCAGAACCCTCCGCAGTTTTACACCTCCAAGCTCCGCGGCAAAGAGAGCAGAACTCACCATTAGCAACGTAGGTGATTTTACAGAGGATGTTGTCTCTGCTGATCTCTTTGTCTCCCTCTGGTGGGCTGACCAGGGTCTGACAGATCATGGCGATGTTGATTTTGGCACGAACACACCTGTTGCTGGGCTGAAAGAGATGGAGCAGAGAGTGAGTGTGTGTGAGTCGTTTGGAGGAACCAACTCGTCTTCACCACATTTCAACGCCTTCCACTCGTGTCACAGCCGGTGAGAGCTGGGGTCTAAGGAGAGCCGAGGCTGCAAAACTTACAGGGGCGCTGTCGTGGTCCACCGAGAAGTTGCACACCAGCCACGTGTCGGGATCGTTCTCGTTGTTGGCCACGATTTTGCGGATTGCTGACAGGTAAAGAACGTCTCTCTGCGAGGCAGGCCACACTCTCTACAAGAGAACCCCCCCGCCCATCAATCAAAGGCAGACCAATCCCCTGACAGTTTTGTCTGAACATGGAACACAGTTACAGCATAGTCACAGAGTAATTTACATCACAAACACAGGTCAGTTATATAAAACACAAGGCTTTTATGAGGGTAGTCCTTATAACCACCCAGAGACAAATTTGAAAAGACCATATAATCACCATCTGAACATTTGTCTTTTTCCTTTCTGACCAAGTCCCCAGAAGGCTGACATGAATCAAATCAAATCAAATCATTCAAACTCATTCTAAGACAGGAAAGCCACTGAGTTCCATTCAAATGTGAATAAATGGTAAACGCGTTGCCTTTTATGTGTAACTTGTGACACATTCTTTCAAAGAATAAAGTAAGGCTCTATCGTCTGCTTCCCTAAGCCCTTTGCACACAGCGTGCACATTCACTGATTTCTGTCTGGTTGCATTACCTTGTGCGTCTGGTAGACGATGATAGCATTGTCCGATAACGTTTCCACCACGTTGAAGTTTTCAATGGTCGCTGAGGAAGAAAGGCAAAAGCAAGGTCAGCTATCTTTCCTCACAAGCTTATCGCGAACCGAGGTACGCGCAGCCGGCCGGAGCCAGCCGCGGGAACGAGTAGACAGACTCACTCTCCCAGTCGTTTCGGACATCCGTATCCCAGAAGTAGTGGCAGACTTCGTGACCTGTGACTCCTTTAACTGCGTGAGTGGCTTTCAGCGGGTCCAGTACAATGCCGTTCTCCTCCACTTCTCTTCTATACACCTGAAGCACACAAACAGCGTTACAGGGATCACATCCCGTTTCACTCACAGCAAGGGGAATCTTCTTAAATACTGTTGCAATCGATTATATACACCACCAGCAATGGCTGCACTGGAAAAAAGGATAACCATTTGGGTGTATATAGGCAGGAGAGCAGCTCCTGCCATCTAGTGGCAAACAAAGGAACTACAGTGTACTTGTAGCCTTGTCTTCTCTATATGGAGGATAGATGGCCACCTTATTGAGTACCACTGAGAGTTACAAACAGATACAGCTGAATAAGTGCAGTGATACTGGGGACATTTTAGAGCTGTCCCAGAATTCAAAAGGGAAACAAATTATGACGGAAGCCATTATCCTTACTATTTCACCACACTTCAACTCACATTTGGCAAACAGACTTGCAGTTAAAAATATTTTAAAAATACGTTCCTACGGTTATGGCCTCAGCCGTGTCTCAAAACTGAATTTGAGTTACACAGGTTGAGAGGGTATGGTGTGACAGTCACGTCTGAAACGTCCTCACCTTCATCTCCCCCTCCTCAACCACCAGCTGCCAGTTGGCGTCTCCTCCCACGTCCTGCAGAGAGTAGGTCATGTGATTCTGCACCATCTCCTCCACCTGAAAGAAAGAAGACGGCGCTTACTACACTTGTTTCACGCAGCCAGCGTGAGGCCTCAGGTCCAGCATCCTCTGAACCGTCAGGCACTTTGAGCAAAAGTGACGTGGAAATAACGGTAAAAACTCAAGCCCCATTTAATGGGGCTTGAGTTAAAAAAAAAAAAAACAGCACAAATACAGTGTGGCTTTGAGTGAAGGAGTCAGAATGCCTTTGCTGATTGTGAGGAAGCTGGCCACTACTTCTCACATCAGACAAACAGAAGGAGTAGAATTCTACAACAGAGAAACAAAGCACAGGAACCAGACTCAAGCCGAGTCACAACCAACACACTTCGAAGTGACACCTCCAGCCCACAATGGCTACTTTGTCTTGAATTTTGCCACTCCCCTGGTTCTGGTTCCTTGACTTGGTTAGTCTTTCAAGCAAACATCACCTAACTTGGTTAGGCTCTTTCAAGCAAACATCAAAGACAGTGGGTCACTCCTTTGTTGCAGGGAACATGTATCATTGAATGTGAAGGGCACTGGCCAGCTTCATCACATCGACACATTCTGCAGGTATTCCATCGTGACTTCTTGCAGATCAAATGTCAACCTCTGTTCACAGGATGTTTGAAAGGAAACTGCATCCTAAGGGAATTCACTAGGAAAGGCTGGCATGGGTTCTGTTAAAACTCTTCATCTAATTCCTGAACCCAGCAGGCGGAACGGGGGTGTGACAGACGCAACCAGCCTTTAAGTCCTCTCAGGCATACAGGTGATCCATGCCACCCAGCATGTACCATCCCCAAAACCAATATACACCTGTCAAACACTCAATGCCAATAACAATACAAACAATCTGCCTCTGCTCAACTATTACTACATTATTAGTGCAACTGGACTGGGAAGAGGAACTGAATTTAACTTCCTTGAACACATAAATTTTAGTCATTTCACACCAGATACTCCTCACTTTGTCTGATTCTGCTATATAAAGGAGTATGTTCTGAGCACAAAAGCATTCCTCAATTTTGCTAGCTGTATTGAAAAGGTTATAACACGCAGTGATCATGGCATAAACTTTGTTCTCTATGGACAAAACGAGCAAGGTGGTTAATTGGAAGAAGTTAATATATAATTGATATGACAGCAACAATCATGCGTGTATGGTGTGGAGTGTGCGTTCTCGGAGGGGTTAAACGGAGAACAGGCACACTGCATGCAGTTAGGAGGGGGGCGGGGGTCGCTGGTCCCCCAGCGGGGGCTCAGACAGTGCAGTGCAGGCGCCGGGGGGCAGGGGGCGCTCTGCACGAATACGATACCTGCGCGCTGAATCTGTGAACATCGTCAGAGGCACTGACTAGATCAATGGAAGACATGGAGGAAGAGCGACTATAGGGCTACACCGCAGGGACAGAACAGAGAGAACAGAGCCGGAGCTCAGTCATCGTGACACTGGAGAACCAGGCAACACTGAACACACCCAACAAGCTGGGCTGGGAAAGGGACTGAACATGTCATCCTGACTTCAACTCAACGCGGCAGCCAAGCACTTCTGTCACCGATTCTCACATATCACCTCGAGAGCTCTCCGGTCTACTGACGGACATTCACTGCAATTTGACTGAAGTGGATTTCAGTCGTAAGCGTATGCACTTTCATCACACAGAAGCAAGCACAGGGAACCGCAGGCTGTCTTAAACACCTTAAACACCGCTACAGATGTGGGCTACGTACGACGCCGTAGGGTCAGCCGGGAAGAACAAGAGCTGGCGGGACAGGGACAGAGCGTGGTGTTTGAAGAGCCCTCTGCCAGATACCTCCTACAGACAGCGCCCACAGAAGAGCAGAGGACCAGAGGAGTGATTACCTTCTGGGCGAACCTGTGGGTGCCGCTGGTGGAGAAGGCGTCTCCCGAGGGCACGGGACTGCTCCGGTGTATCCTGGACTTCTCTGCCTGGGTCTGCAGGGACAGGGTGGAAAATGCATCACTCTCTAACGCCACAAAACGCCGCATCACTTCATTAATGTATGCACACACAGGAGTCGAGTGTTAAAGCATACGGAGTCTACCCCCTGGAAGGACAACTTCTAAATGTGCTAACAAAATGGATCTCTTTGTAATTCAACATTAAAGAGTTTATGGATATGGACAACAAGCAAAAACATTTTAAAATGCTTTAAGTGGGTCAAAGTTGTTATTTCACGATGTGTGATGCAATGCTTTTCGGCACATACTGCAGTGAAAGGTAACTGAGAAATCTCTTGCCAGTTTTTTAGTACTGGAAGCTAAGACAGGGACCTAGAGCTACCTACACCAACAATGGATCAGGAGTCAAAGAGCTGGCATGATTCCACTGCATTTCTTCTGACTCCTGACCACTGCCAGGGGCAGCTAATCATATGATGAACAAGCTATGAGCACATAGTTGAATTAGCTATTCAGATGAAAAATCAAACATAAAATGCTCAATAAAATAAATCAACCAAGGAGTATATCTCTGCAAAAGCACCTATTTGACTGTGATTATGTCAATAAGTTGCCTGCCATATTTTTGTCACCATAGGCGCAAAAATGTCGCCCGCTGCGTTGGCTCCGGTTGCTGAGCACCAGCATCATTATAGGGCTGAACTCAAAGTTCCACATCATGTGGTTCTAGTTCTAACCTGACAGAAAATACAGTGGAAAAGTAGCTTGAAGTCTGTGCTGGTTTCAGTTTCAACAGTGACATTACCACACTCTGTAATACTGGCTTCAATTCATTTAGTTTTGATTTCATTCAACACTCTTCTTTACACATTACATATACAAGGGTGGACTTCGACTTGGGATTTTTACTGAACTCTGAACAAAAAAAATCAAGTATGTTTTTTTCTTACGATTTATGCATTTGCTTTTTATTCAAAGCTGAAGGAAATTCTGAGATTTCAGGGCAATTACCTGTTCTTCAATTTTATCTTGTCTGTCGAGGGCTGCTTCAACAGCATCAAAAAACTCATCTTCATTAATTAGGCTGTTTGGACCTTCCTGTTAAAATTAGATTGAATTATGTAACATGTGACTCATTGCCATGAAAGAAAAAAAAAAAAACTCTAGAAAGTGCAATTGTGTTTGCACTTGAAAAAAAATGAATGTACGCATGAGCTTTGTACTGAGAAATGATTCGAAATATTTTATCTCCGAGCATATGGAAACGATATGTATGACGGTAAGATACAGGGTCCCATGCAGGAAAGTAAAGCTTGGGTAGAGCAGCTCACGTACTTCATAGTCGGGGCCTCCGAAGTGAGACTTCTTCTTCAGCTCTGCCATGGCGGTCTTGCAGGCCTCCTCCACTCTCCTCCTCTTCTCCATTTCCTTCAGAGACAGAAGCTCATTGAGGAACGAGCTAACCTTGTTTCCCACATTCCACCATTCTTGAACATAACCAACACTGCTTTATAGACATCCCTACATGCTGCAGATTTAAAGGAGGATAAAATGACAAATCGCTCCATTGTTGCTACTGTATGTGTTTAACAGCACTAGTCAGACTGCAATGATTTGTAATATCCACATGAATGTTTTACCACGGTTTTACAAAAGCCTGAAAAATGACACTTTTTAGAACCTTACACGTTGGTAGAAACCATGTAAACCAAACATGTGCACAGGTGTAGACACACAGGCAGACTGGATAGGTTCCCACCCTGTCCCAGCACTTGAAAAGCTAGGAGTCGTCTGCTATAGCTGGCTGCATCTTGGACCTTTTGGGACATGCTTGTGCATTCCTGCCTTTGACTACAAAAACCCTGAAACAAAGGGGAGCCTGAAACTCCATCCATTCCCACCTCAGACCTAAAACAGAGAGCAGTGCCAGAAAGAGCAGGAAAAACCTGACAGGAGGGGGAAAAAAAAGCCTAATTGGAGCCCCTTTCAGTGGGCGGGGCTGAGGAGGGGGCCCATGTGCTGACAGACATTTCTGAACCCCTGTGTTCAAGCGGCTGAACAACATCCAGTGGAATCCATGTCCGTCAGGCACGTCTGAAAGGCCTTTCGCATCTGCGCATACCGGTCTGATTGCTTTTGCTCTTGCTCAGTCTAGCACGCTGCCCGTAGTGTTGCCGGCAAGTGAAACAGCTACGGAGCAGTGGAAAACAAATGCCTGTCTAAATCATTGCTAAAACGGTAACGGCGCACCTAAGCAACAACGGTCTGCTCAGCTGAGTACACCCGTTCAGCTGTGAACTGTGATGGCAAACACGTGTGTTGGGAAACACAGCCAGGTGGAGCTTGGTTCAAATATTAAGACGGTGGCGGCAGTGTAGCACAGAAGTAAGGAGTAGGGCTCCTAAACGAAAAGGTTGCAGGTTCAATCCCCTCCTGGGGCACTGCTGCTGTACGCTTAGGCACGGTACTTACCCGCAACTGCCTCAGTAAATATCCAGCTGTATGAATATAACATGTAAGACTGTGACATATGTAAATCGCTTTGGATAAGAGCATGCAGCGGTTCACACCACTGACAGTGCTGCTCTCTCCCGGGCTCCGTCCTCACGCTGAGGCCTGACGTGCTGATGGCTACGAATCGGTCCCGCAGCGTCCCGGTCGCAGAGGAGCTCTCACGGCTTTGCGATTAACCTCTTGCAAAGAGGGGGGAAGAGCCACCGGAGGCTGCATCTTCCAGTGATGATAAGAGTTAGCGCTCACAGTTGTTCTGTCATCCCGATGAAATACTGACGGTCACAGCTGCTCCAGCGCCACCATTGTTCCGTCATCTCTATGAAATATAGACAGTGAATATTCAGCCTTCCAAATCCCCTGACCTCCCTGCTCGAGCTGCGTGAGTACAGAAAGGAGTCTGAGTCTGTGTGAAGAGGAGGCCCAAACTCTCTCGGCTACAGGATTCCGCGGCGCGCAGGTCTCCTTGGAATGTTCAGCCTTTAGCTTGTCATGTGAGTCTGGCATGACCTGATCTCTCCTTAAGTGGCCAACGGTAAATTTCAGCAAAAAAAAAAAAAAATAAAAAGCTGTCTATTGAGTAACGGCGCTGCCGGCGGACGGGGGCAGATTTTAAAAGCGTGACTCAGACTGTGCGGTTGGGGGGGGGGGGGGGGGGGGCTGCGGGGAGGGTGCGGCAGGATGTGTCACCGGCTCGGACCCCGCCGCGCTCGTACCTTGTCCAGTCTCTTCTGCCAGCTGTCCTCCCTCTTCACCATGAGGTCGATGCAGTGGGACAGCGTGGCCAGGATCCCGGCGGTGGTGGCCTTGAAGGTGATCGCCTCCCCCTTGAAATCAATCCCATTGATTCCTCTGTGGCTCAGAGACGAGAACACTGGAAGACAGGGGACCAGCGTTTTGGCAGTCTATCACTTTAACGGTCACTTCCACCGCAAATTACAAAATTGAAAATGTACAAAACAATCTATTTACACTGACATTTTAACCTATAATACCATGCAGCTGTGATTTCGCTGTCCTGAACAAAGGCAATAAAGCTCTCTTATGTCTCTTATGCAGGAATCGCACTGCAAAAATGTGTGGATGTGGACACTGCCCTTAACACAGCAACCTGGTGGAAGAGTCAGGATTACGTAAAAGCAGCTGCAGGAGATATTGCTACTTTTGCTTGGATTTTTGTCTACAGACCAACTAAAGGCAGACTAAGAAAGAGAATGTTAAATATTTCAATTATTCTTGAATAAGAACAGAAACATTACAGGGAAGAAAAAACAGAAAAACACAAATAATAGAAAAATCACAGAATACAGTACAGAAGAACAGAGAAAGCGACACAGAAGCGGCTTGCCCGCAAAGCCTAGTCACTAATCAATGTGCAAATCATCTGGTACAGTAAGCCTAGTCTTCGGAGAACTGGCGCATAATGTAATCATACGCAGATAAGCCCGCAATTGCTACTTACGTTTCTCCTTGCTGCCATTATTGTTGTGCAGAAACTCCCCGTCTGGACGAGTGGTGGGGAAGTCGTCTTCATCGTCCTCTACGACTGCAACGAAGCACAGCGGAACACTAGCGCTCTTGTGCCTACAGCTACGAGTTTAAGAGCCACCCAAAGGTCTGTGGTAGGTACAGACCAGATCTGTTACCGTGCAGAGAGGACTCTACAGAATCACTGCTGTAAACAAAAGCCCAGCTTCTTCTTGAGGGGGAGGGAGAGGGGAAAAAAAAAAAAAAAAAACTTTGAAGCTTAACAAAAGAAACGGTTGATTCTTCCTCTTTATGAACAGGCTATCTGTGCTGTACAGTGGAACGGACTGCCAGGAACAAATATTCCAACGAGCCCAGCGAGTGAAAGGCCGAATTCTGCCTTACCGCGGGCAAGTGGGAAGGGAGGCACATTCTCTAAACGTTTCTATGATGCAACGCTCAATGAATTTCTTCCTCGCTTTTTAGATCTGCATAGGTGCTTCTCCTGCTTATATAACTGAAAACACAAAAGTTTAAAAAAAATTATATATATATATATATATATATATATATATATATATAAATCCTTGCATAAAGTCACGCCTGGCATCATTTCCAAATCATCCCTCCGCTTGTTGGACTGAGGTCAACTCATGTTTGTCTTTGCTAAAACACTGACTCCTTTAGAAACACTGCTCTGAGGTATTTTGTTGGAAAAAATTAATATGAAACACTGGACAAAAGTACACAAAACGGAGGAAATGGAAATTTCTCTGTAACGGTGGGCAGGCTCTCTATGCCCCTCTGAACCCTACACAGCTGTGCGTTTCCGCTCCCGCCGGCAGCGAGCACCTTTTGTTCCTGCCTGCGCCTCGCTTAGTCAGACGGGCGCCTGTCTTATTCAAATGCGGCCGTCGCGGGGAGCCGGGACCGAGGCTTACCTTTGTCCCTCTGGAGTTCGTCTTTGGAGACGGCGTCGGCGCAGCCATCAAAGTACTTCTGCAGGGTGTCCACCTGTCTGCACAGAATGTCCCGGAACGTCTCCATCTCCGCCAGCTTCTCGCGTAAGCTGTGCCCCTTCTGTTAAAACGCAAACGGGGAGCACGGGGGTGTTTTTCATTCGCTGCTGGAGTTCTTGTCGTTTTTATTTCGCTGCTGAAAGTAAACCGCTTGCAGACTGACCCTGCGAATTCTAAGCCAAATGTTCCTTGTGAAACATTTGCCAATCAAACGCACTGAAAAGCACATTGATACTTAACATGCGCTATCGGTACCGAAGCTGCACTTGAAAGTTGAAACAGCAGATGAAATCAGTCCCAGCTGGAATACAGCACGGAATTCTGACGGAATACAGGGTCCGGCTGAGCGCTCACCTTGAAGGACGACGTCGAGGTGGCGGAGTAGCCGCTGGCGGCAGACGTGAGGGACAGCATGGAGCCGTGGCGACGCAGGCTGGACTCGGAGCCATAGCCAGATTCTGCCTGCAGGTGTGGGGGGGGGAAAGCATGTCATGAGGAGAGGGAACGCGGACTTGCAAGCCTGAACTCTTCAGGGGAAAATGATGAGGCTACAGTGTAAAACTTATAGAGCTCCTTGGAGACCTCCAATGCATTAGGGCCTCGTTCTCTCTGGCCGTGTTCAGATGTACCTGGCCCGCACCGTGGCGGTCGTTTGGTCGTCGGATATCCATAGCTACACTTGACCCCCGGTCCGCTCCAGCACTGAGGTCAACCCTCCCTCCCTATGATGCTACACACCAGCGACATGACAGAGCAGCGTTTTCCAACTGCACTTTCTTTGTGCCTGACTACTGTTTGTACGCATGCATGTGGAAGCTAGCTTGCACTGAAAAACTGATAATGAAGCAGATCGTCTGACTGTGCTGCTGCTCCTCTACATCATATTGCACACATTTCTCATGGTGTTTTGTCTTCACCAATTGCAGCTGCAATACTTGAATTGAGGTTGAGTTCTGGTATTGGTTTGGCCAGGGATGTGGTGATCAGACAAGAGGGATGTTAACAGCTTGGGTTGATACTTCATGCAGTGCAGCTGCCTGTAACAGCCATTACATTGCACATTGAGACTTTTTTTTTACTTTTATCAAACATTCATTCTAGTCCTGCTGTATAGATGTTACAGCTACAGTTACCAACAGCTACACAAATTTTACATTTATTATGAGTTCAAGTGGCTGTATACTTCTGAATGTCGCCATTCAAACAAGAAACAACACAAAATACAAGTGATCTGACATGTGTCTGTGCGAGCTAGCTACCTAGTTTGCATACTTCTGTATCGCAAAGTGTAATGAACTTATTTTTCTCCTGCGAAAGCCTCCATCCTGAAATACATCACTCCTATTCAATCGGCACATTACAGTCTGAGTACTGAGGAAACCGGGTCTATCTAAGTTCATGGTTCCACCGACAGGGAAGGGGTATCAGAGAACCTGGGGGACTGGCTCAACAAAGAGGACCGCAATTTATCACAACACTGATTAGTTCATGAAGGGGACTGGCAGAACGGAATTAATCACGTACTGTACAATATGACCAGCCAACTTGCATGTACCTTAGGACAAGGATGGGATGTTGCAGCAAGAGGACAAATGACTTAGCTGCAATGTACACTCTTGATTAAAATGCATAATTTAAGTGGCTACAAGTAGCATTCTGAATTCACTGTGGGCTGGGAAACGCTTTGATTAATTGTACTTTTACTTTTATAACTAGTTCAGATACAACATAAACGCAGCCCCTGATTCAATGCAGATTATGTAACCAACCTTTTGAGTTTTCCCTCTCTACCACAAGTGTCAAAACAGAGCAGTGTTGTGATGAAATATTCACAGACCTCCTCTAAACACGAAGGGCTCTCCTGGGCTTTTACGGGCCTTATGTAACGGCTCTCAAAAAAAGCAACGCTTCGATCAATAAACAAGAATGGCCTCTTCATGCGCGACAGCACAAACATCAGGTTACCCCCCACGAGACCCCCGGGATGAAGCAACATTAGTCATTCGCAAGCAAGGATGTTAATATTCCCCATATTACAGCCAGTCGCTTGACATATCCGCAGAGGTGTCAGGCCGAGAAAAGGCGGCGCGGACTGAGTGATGAATGAGGCAGGTAAGAGGTGGAAGAGGGATGCCCTCTGCGTTCAGGACAGACAGACAGAGACAGACACAGACAGACAAAAACACAATGAAGACTGAAGCCTCAGCTAAACTCCTATCAGGCTGTCTGAGTGGAGGAACATACACACAGGGAATGCACCTTCTACGAATCCCCATCCACAGGTAGAAAGCTGCCCCTAAAACCTTCAGGAAGGCACTTCACCTCAACTGCTTTTGTTAATATAGCCTAATGCTGTTACACAGCCGGATGTGTACAAATGCAAGATATGAAAGGCACTCTGGATACATAACAAATAAGAATGATAAATAACATGATCATAAGTCATAATGGTGACTGCTAAGATAATGAATCTAGTATAATCGAACGTAGTGGAATAATTGCATCTGATAAGGACCACAAAAAAGGAAGGACAGGGTGATGCTGTTTAACAGCTTTGGGGAGCAAGCGCAGAGAAATATGGCCGACATTGCAATCAAGGAAGGGGCCTCAAAAGCTCCAATCTCTAAGGCTAATTTATAGTGGTGTCTGGCACTGCGGATACTGAGGCTTGGCTCAGTCGGCACAACGTGAGAGGATACGACATCCAAAGAGATGGATCTGGATGATGGATGTAATCCTCCTAAATGAACTGAAAATTACACGCACCGACAACCCCCTGCAAGATTACAGCTGTGTGGGGATACACAGAGAACACGAGATCTCATCTGAGGAGAGAGATGAAGGAGTTTACAAAAAACAGCTTCAAATCAAAGTGTATCTTTCTGAGTGACTACCCTCATCTGTATCACTAGACTGGTCACATACTGCAGCTGTTTTCTGCATACAGTTTAGGACTATTTAAATGAGAGCTGAGAGGGATAATTCCACATTTTACTCATGATCCCTTACCATCTCTCCCTGTGCTGAATGATTGCAGTGAGGAAACTCTAGCCAAAGGTCATCGCCAATTCAGTTGCACATTATACACTGATTGTACTCCATGACATACTCCTACTTTTGTACAAACTAAGCACAAGCCTAAATTCTTAAGATCTTTGAAGTTTCAGAGGCTAATGAATCACTAATTGTCTCAGCTACCACTCAACTACACAATTTAGCTCAGGTTACCAGAGGATAAAAACCACTCAACCAAAAAATGCCTACCTCCACCAACAGGAATCAAGCTTAGAAAGAGCAGCCAAATGTGAAAAATCTATTACTATGGTACAAATCTTATTATCCACGCTGGTGTTATTAGCATGATCCCTGATATTACCCAAACCTACGGTAAGGTATTAGTGTGAAATATTTAATCCATGAGAAATGGTGTCAGTGACAGCTGTAGCTCATCTTGGGTTTAGCATTTCTGTATCATGACTGAATGGGAATTTCTCCTTTCCACTGTAGAGCAGAACCCGGGCTAGCGTGAGCCGGAGCCGAAGATGGCTGACCCAGCATGACTGCTGTTCCATGGCATTAACTGCAACCACTGCTGTAGCACACGACGCTTCCCTGAATACTACTGTATGCAAGATGGAGACACCTGCCTGAATTTACAAGAGTTTTTCAAGAAAACTAGGCTCCCTGTTACTGAAGGCAACGTGTTCCCCTTCCCCTTCAGAGCTCATGCCTTCGGTCTGCAGTGGCCCCGGCAGAAGCAGCATCATTATGCAGTGTGACGACTCCGCCCACATCCGGTTTGTGAATAAATCCAGTGTCGGTTATGTGGGTGGAGTAGACAGAGGTCGTGTGGATAACGGAAAAACACCTAAAGCCCACACAAAGGGAGCCTTCCTGCTTTCAGCTTTACAGCAGAAAGCAGGCTCGAATGTACCTTCCAGCTGAGAAATTACACCTAAAACAGACCACACGCACTCCAAGCAGAGAGTCTGCATCAGCAGGGAAATTTCTACCCTTTAAAAAACAATCTCCAAAAAGAAATTAGCTGAAGTCTTATTTGCAGAAATAATTTTGATTAGTGGCCGTTTTGATCCTCTGAAAAGCCCAGCCCTTAAAAATTCTCAAAGCTCTACCAAACTTCAAAGCTGATACAGAAGCAGACACTGAACTTTGGTGAAGAGATGCAATTACACTTTTCAGACCTGACACCGGTGAGGCGGAAAGGCTTCATTCATCAACCCGAGACTTTAATCTGCTGGAGAGAAGCCGCGCAGATGGAAAATGACTCCTTTCACAGCTAACCGAGCAAACGTGGAGGGTGGCGTTTTATGACTTAAATCTCTCACGCAGTCATTAAACCCAGTGAAGAGCCCATTAAAATGTAAATAGAGTACTTGAGTATAAAGACCGCATTTTCGAATCAAGCTACACTACATTTACTCGCCGCATTACAATGCAAACACGCCGGAGCCGGCATTAGTCCGACGTACACCCGAAGGCAAAATATTGAGCAAGAACAAAGGAGGCATGAAGTAAACATGCAAGTAAAGGTTTAGGCTGGAGAAAGGAACAGAAACCGCAGGGGTGCAATGCTGCAGTCAGAGAGAGAAAGCAGAGCCAGGACAGGAGAGCCACTCCAAGCACAGCATCAGCAACGGCAGCGCTGCGAAGCTCATCTGCAAGCTGGAGGGAGAGCGTGGAGAGGCAGCCTCAGCGCTAGCGGCAGCGTTAGCGAGCGCGCACATGCACACGCGACGGCCAGGCTGTGACGGACGAGCGCGCAGCGCGCCGAGCCCCACCACTCCGCCATTCCAGCAGCCAAAGCAGAGCGCCCCCCCCCCGCCGCGGCACGCGAGCCCGGCTGCTCCCGGCATCCTCCCCGCAGCAGCCTCCTCCTCCTCCGCGGCGGGTCGGCGGGTCGGGCGGAAGCGGCGCGTGAGTGCGGGGACGCTAGCGTGCCGGACCTGCGCGGCGGCCCCGTGCGCGTGCCACTGACATTGCTGCGATGTGGGGCCCGCTCTGCCTCCCGGCACCTCCGCACGGGGTCCATCTCGTGTGTGTGTGTGTGTGTGTGTGTGTCAGCCAAGCAGGGCGGTGAGTGCTGGAGGGAAAGGGGGGGGTGTGGCAGCTCGCGGGTCTCTCCTGCTCTCTCTCCCGGTCTGCGCTGACGGCGGGGCTTTAACAGCTGCCGCCCGCGTGGAGGTGTGCGCTCGCCGGCGCGCGGGGCGCTGCTAATGGAGGCTCGCTGCTAATGGAGGCTCGCTTAATGCGCTCCCCATTTGCCCGCTCACGTGTAAACCTTTACTTTCCGCCTTCAATTAGATACAGGGGAGCAATTCAGCCGCCGCAGTAAAACTGAGTTTTAAGTGTTCGGCGAGCTGCGAGAGTGAAATCCATTTCCAGTGCTGTAAAACCACGGCATTCTCTGTGGCGTGTCTGGTAACACACTGGCCCTGCTCATAAACCTATTTCATGCTGGAGCACTGGGTGTCTTCATTATTCATTTACTCCTGCCAGACAGCTAGACGAACACACTCTCCTAAATGCACTCTCTGTATGTCTGGTAAGTAGTGTGCTCTGTGACATCAGCAACCAGAGGTATTCCCTTAACCTCAGGGCCACCGCCATCACTGGCCAGGTCAAGGCTGCTTTACTGCGGCACTAACCTGCCTGTCACAGACCCAAGAACATCCATTTCTGCACACAGCTGCACCGGTGAGCTCCCTGGGACATTGAGAGTCAGGTCCCAAGCCAGAGGCTCGTAGCTGCTTCGGGACACACAGGAGAGTACTACTCGGAAGAGGTGAGGCGGCGAGGTCTAATGCTTGTGGGAAAGGTAAGTGATTCAGCTCTCTGTCCTCCGAACGATGCAAGGGCAGACATCGGCTAAGTACCATGCCGGGAATGCACCCAGTCTCCAGAGTCACTTTCCAAACATCTGACGGCACACACCACTTAAAATACACCCTCAGCTGAACAAGGCCCTGCCTTTTAGGAATATGAATCATCACTGGATGAGTTAACCCGGTTTCAGATTTAGAGAGACTCCATTTCTGAATGTAATAAGCATAACAATCAATACATCTTTACACAGCTGCAATATCAATAGCAATATCTGACACTCCCATTTTTCAAGGTCTGTTCCAAGACCTTCAGTTAACTTCATCTGGTATAATGGGGTCATTACAGCTAATGCTCTGTTAAGAGTGAGTGGTGTGAGCATGACTTCAATGAAATCTCTCCCCCCCCCCATATATATTTTTTTTTCATTCCTGGTTTCAAATACTCAAATGCAAATCTACTCCAAGGAGAGGAATTTACCCAGAGTCTCCACTAGGTGTCAGTGTTTTCATTTGAGACAAATACAGAAAGCAAAAGGATTCATGAAGTGGTTCATATAAGAAATAAAAACACTTGTGTCATTTTCTGTTCTCTTCATTATTTGAACTCTTCTGATGCACGCACAATACTACAATATTTTCAGCATCAAACTGTGGATAAAATAAACCATTCCCACATCTATACCTAGCCAATTAATGACATACTATAGCCAGATATAGTGTATCCACTACAACATGGCCAAGTCTCCACTGTAAATGATACATTTGTTATCATAAGACCTTCTTTGTTAAAATGAACACAAACTGTAGAGATTATAAATATTCTACATATAGTAGCCACCTTAAAAAGTTCAGAAGTTGACAGGAAGAAGCGCTTATTAATATTATGGTTTGCAATCCTTCCACTAATGCTACTGTTGACGGTGAGCGCTGAAAGGGAGTCTTAGGCTCAGTACGAGGCTGTCACTGTGCAAGCCAACTGCTGGCCTCAGTGCTGTTCACACCAGTGCAGTGCAGGTCACCTGATACTGCAATCAGAGCAGCATCCAGGAGTCCCAGGCCCTGATACCTAATACCGGTTTACGGACAAAGCCAAGGCGGGCGGCCACACCAATAAACAACAAGGTGTAATTAGACTGTAAAACTAAACTGAGGGGTTATTCAGGAATGAGCCACAGTGGACAGTGTTCAGAAACGCATGGCTTTACGCCCTGAGTGAAGCCTTTAAAAGCTCTGTGCAGAAACAGTGGAACTGTTACTGCAGCAGGCAAACGCATCAGTCCTCCAGTGCGAGGTGCAGGATCTATTAAAAACCCATGCTGAGATAGCCTGAGATAACGGTTTGGTTGCTTCTGTTCACTCTTCTGTTGCATTCTGTTCTTTCCTAAAAACCCTGCCAAGACAGCAGTCTAGGAATTCAGCCCATGATGGAAAAAATAGCGGAGCGCTCCTCCACTTCAAACGTGACGCTGAATAAGCGACCCACTTCGTTAAATAAAACCGCACTTCTACTACGGGGAATGTCGGCGAATGTCTACATCCGGCCTCTAGGTGGCACCAGAGACGCATTCTTCTCATTCTCCTACTAGCTCAGCGGTAAACTGCCTTCAACCTGTCATGCGTTCAGCACCGTCAGCCTTCTGGTGGCCAACCACATTCGCTCTTCCGTGAATAAAATCGCTGCCAGGTTTATTGCCTCGTAAACCCGGCTCCTGCGTGCAGGGCGCTGCAGACGAATCCAAAGCAGAGGGCTCTGAAGCTTCTCCTCAGCCCTGCTGCTACACACAAGTCAGCTGGGGCAGATAGAAGGCCTGTGAAGCGCTGTAACAAAGCCGGTCCCCCGGAGAGCTCTGCGCATGCTGGCTTTTGCTCCAGCGCCCTTTCACGAATGCATTCAACCAGCTCCGTTAACTCAGCTCAACACTTATTTCACAGTTCAACACATACTCAGTACCAGAAATCGCAGCTGAACGCCGCTTTCTGGCCGACGCTTAGGACGCGTGTGAGCGCGCTTTGGCAATTTAAAGGCACTCGGCTTGACTAATTGGATCAATTAGGGCTGCTGAATTGACGGGAACGAGAAGCAGCGAACGCACGGCCCTTGAGGAATCAGGTTTGACACCCCCCGCTGTAAAAGGTGAACTGCTTTCCCATACAGGCTTCTCACGTGCCAATATTCTGCATTTAGTACATATTCACCCAGCGTAACTGAGTGCCTGCTTACAGCCACATTCAGTGAACGACAAGCGGTCTCACTCAAGCAGGCTGTATCGCTAACATATCAACTCTCTACTCTATAACTACACCCATACAGACCAGAAGGAAGAGAATATACAAGCCGACTGCCTTTGTAAGAGCAATATGTTGCAGATGCAAGACTGCGAAATACAACTGCCCAGGTAGAGCCTACAGCACAATCACGGAAAAACTACAAAACGCTCCATGCACACACCCGGCACGACCTGAAAATACCACCTTAAACGCAGTCAAACGCAGCGATGCCTGTTGTACATCACAGTTACAATTACAAAATGCAGAGGATGAAACAGAGGAGGGAGTAATGATCAAACTACCAGGGAATCATCAGCTTTATTCAGCGGCTTAATTGGACATTAAAATGCATGGAGTACGCAGACGATCGTTTCCCCCAACACGCCGTCTGAATGGAACCAATCTGCATACCCATGAAAGCCACTGCGGAGTCCTCATTATTGTCAATGAGCAGGCCTTTCACACGGCTTAGCGTAACATCCTATGTACAACAGGAAGCTTTAGTTATACGTTTCACTTCAAGAGGCATCAGCTCCTTTGAGCAAACAATCACAGGCTGAACTGCGTGACGGTATTGAAATGAATTTATTTATTAAACATAAAATATTCCGCCTCTGAATCCAGACACAGAGTGAATTACAGACTGCCGAGCGAGGCTTTGATGACACGCGCGCTCACTAGCCGCCGGGGGGGGGAAGCAGGTGTGCGAACGCATCGCCCTGCTCCCTCATTCCCACAACCGGTATCTCTCGTCCGACATCTCGCCCCTCCCTTTGGGGAAAGAAGGCACCCAAGAAAACGTTAACAGGTTTGCTCCCGTTACGCTCAGCACCAAAATTGCTGATTTTATCAGCGCAACATGAGCTGGCGGAGTAAGGTTTCCAGGCCGGCCCGTGTAAATCTGCGACGGGGAGGCCAGCGGCAGATAAGAGCGGCGATTCCGGCACCGCGGCACCCGAAGCTACGCCCGCGCCGGACGCAAATAAACGGCTGATCCCCTGTGACGCACGAGCCGGGACGGCCGGAGCGGCGCTGGCAGGAAGCGCGATCTGCGAGGTAACTGGCGGTCACGGAGGGACGGCGCGGCGGAGGATCTCCTGATCCGCGGTGAGCAGGGGGGCCCGGTGAGTCACGGCTGTCATGCGGCCTCGGTGACTCACTCTTTCCAGGCTCTCCGAGGCGAGCGGGCGAGTGAGAGAGAGAGAGAGCGAGCGAGAGAGTGAGCGCGTGCGGCTCAGCGCCCGGGAGAGGGATTTCCCAACGCCGCCGCTATAAATAAGCAGAGTGTGTCAGGGGCGAGGCGTGGGCTTCGCTTTCTCCTCAAGGACGACCCCCCCCCCCCCCCCAGTACAGCAGGTATACACTCACCAGCCTGTTAACCAGGAAGCTGGATACTGGATATGAATCACTAAGCGGGACACACCCAGCATAATTCAACACGAGAAAGCCGATTGGAATGAAGCGTTCCTGAGAGCGGAGCAGATGTGCGGGGGGTTCGCAGTGAGAACAGAGGAAGCGGGGCTGACCCCCGAGGGGGTCACGCAGGGAGTAAACATCCTCCTCCTGTCCTGCACACCGACTGGGTGAGGCGCACACTTCCACTCGCACACCTCCCTCACGCCGCAGTGCGCCCTGTGCCTGCCTTAGGGCCACAGCGCCGGGACGCAGAGAACAAACTACGTCCGGTGTGCTGCTTTACCGATTCATTTTTTAATGGGGGGAAAAATAGGAAGCTCCCGCCACATAAGGGTGGGCTCTTTTGCTGTGATTGTTCTGCTTTGGGAGTCAGCGTTACAGGAATGCTGTGAGCTCAGCACTGCTTCCTATGCGAGCCGATGGGGCAGGGAAAGCCCTGCTGGCGGTGTGTCCGGCAGGGCGGGAGGCCTGGGGGTGGTTGTGCTGGGAGCCCCGCGGCTCAGGGCTCAATTATCACCTTCATACAGCCTGGCTGCAGGCCTCGGGCCAGCGGACCACCCTTCCCCTGCACCGGCAGCCCCTGGCGCAGAGCCCATCAGAGCCGGGTCAGGGCACCCAGCGCTCGCTCCCCACCTCCCTCCCTCCCTCCCTCCCTCCCTCTCTCTCTCTGTCTCTCTCTCTAGCTCCCTCTAATTCAAATTCAAACGCTTTATTGGCTTCACTGTTTCAATAATAACAATATTGCTAAAGCAATCATTCCTGCAGTCAGGCGTATAACATGCATGAGCTGATCAATAATCATCTCCCTAGCTCTCTCTCTTGCTCAAGATCTCTTTCTCTAGCTCTTCTCTCTCCCTCTAGATATCTGTCCAGCCCTTTCTCCTCACCCTCGTTCTCTCTCTCTCACTCTAGATCCCTCTCTAGCACTGTCTCTCTCTCGCTCTAGATCTCTCTCTCAATTTCTCCTCTCTCTCCTTTGCCCTCTCTCCCTCTCATTCTAGATCTCTCTCTAACACTTTCTCCTCTCTCTCTCTACTGATGAATGATAATACCTCGGAGAGGATCAGGCATCTGTGGGGCAGATTATGACCTGTACCGGCGAGGCTGAATGCGCTGCCGAGTGTGAGCTGGCGTGTGAGCTGGCGCGGCAGCCAGCGCAGCGGCAGAGGGAGCAGGAGTGGGAGGATATAAAGTTCGCACCTCGCGGGCGCCGAAATCGCTGACACGTTTACGGTCCCCGGCCCCGCCTCGGTGTCACAGCCTCGCCCCTCTCCTTTGTCCCTCGCGGTGGCGGCGAACAATGGGCGCCGCTCACGCCCCCTTATCTGCACCTCAAGGTCTCGCGCGTTCCATTGTGAGCGCAACAATGCCACCGGTCCGGGAATTAAAGAAAACAAGCGGTATCTGAGCCTTCATGCTACGGTATCGCGTTCTCCCTCTCGTGTAAACACGCAGCTCCGTGGGGTTTGTGAGATACGCCGGGTGCGTGCTGACCGGACGGGTTGGGGGGGGGGGGGGGGGGGCCTCGGCTGCGCAGGCCTGCTGTAGCAAGTAGTTTGGGACCTGGACCCGTTCTGAAACCGCCGCTGCGTGTTGGTGGCGCGGGTAATGAAGCTAATGAGGCGAGCGATACCAGGTCCGGCCAGGAGGTTACGCGGGGTCTGGTTACCGGGCGCTGGGAGCCTGCCACGTCGCGAACAGCGAGGCGGAACGGGCCCGCGCCAGCAGCTGACGGCCCGCTCCTCTACCCTGCTACCAGGCTAAGACAGCGTCCCCGCCACACTCTCTCACCTCACCCTGTTTGCATTGGCACAGAGGAACGAGGGCGTGGAAGTCAGGCCTGCAAACACTACAGGTGCGCGCACTCTACAAATAAAGCTGGCCGAGGCGAGGAAAGATTGATCTTTTTCCAGAAAGCAGGGTAATGGCGTGCAGCAGCCATTTAGCCAGTTAGGCTCGTAGCAAGAACAAGGAATCATTTTCATTTTCATGGAATCAACCCTACAACTGCAGAATGCAATTTAAAAAAATGCAAACACAACAAACCCCAGGCGGCAGACCTGCAGTTCGGCTCAGTGACAGGCTGTAACTGTACGACTGTCCCACAGCTTAAGGCTGTGACTGTCAGAGGATATATGAATATATATAATATATAAGAAATATAATAGAGGCCAGTAATGAACCTCATTTTCCGCGACAGTGAAAGGGGACGGCGCGGGCTGACCCGCCTCTCACCCACACTTACCCTCCCCGTCTCCGGCCACACAGGATTTCCTACCCTGGTACAGCACATGTCGTCACATGAAGCCGCAGAAACGGAACCAAGTGGCGGAGGTGGGGGGGGATCACACGGTGACAGTAGAGATGGAAGACACCTCCGCTTGTAACCGCTTGTAAAGGCCCGACTGCAGTCCCATGCCTGCGTCCTCGTGTTCGTGCGCGGCGTGTTGAAAGGAGCAGGCTGCTCATTAGTGGTCTCACACACGCGGCGCGCTCTCGGGGACCGTCCATTAACTCACGCTCAATTAGCGCGGCCCTCGGCGTCCTCTTTCGTTAGGATGATGGAAGCGTAAGTGTTATGCCCTACAAGTGACTTCGCAGAAAGTCCCTCTGCGTCACTTACCGCCAATAGTGTTACCGCCTTAAAGAGCCTCGCCCCTCAGAAAGAGCAGCCAAGGCTTATACTCCTTCCTCTTGGGTTTTAAATATTACGAGCTGAAGCCTAGTAGGACGCTGGGACGCTACCTTCAAGCTACACGCAGCGAGGCCGCATTGAACCGGGCCTGTTTCAAAGACATCAACGTCTATTTGTCTCTCTCACACAGACACGCAGGCACTGGAAGTCATCTGAATTTGACACTATTTAAATGCATTCGTTGAGGTCAGGCAGCTTTGGCTCAGCCAGTGGGAAACTACGGACTACATTCTACACACAACACACAGTCAAACCAGCGCTGTCTTACTGAGCTCTGTCCAGAAATGGGCTACAGAAGGTCAAACCTTTCACAAGGAATGGCTCCGGTCAGCACCGAGCGCTTATAGCAGTCAAGGCACAACAGACAAGACGGTGGCACAATGGCGCTCAAAAACTCCTACGACCTCTTTCACAACTCTACTTATCACCAGGGAAGCGGCCGACTTTGCGTCAGTGACAGTAACAGTAAACGTGTTTAAACCGTTATGTAATGCAACCCTCTGGGAAGAAGGCGAAGGTTTCGCAAGCCCGGCGCGCGCCTTACCCTGTGGAGCTCGATGGAGTCGATCCACTGGTGCCGGTGCTCTGGGTCTTGGGCCCGCAGGTACCACACGCTGTCATTTACGCTGATGTCCAGCCGGCACTCGTCAAACTCGTGGGGCTGGGAGAGAGAGAGAGAGAGAGAGAGAGAGAGAGAGAGAGGAAGAGGGAGAGATATGTCGGTTAGCTACAAAGGCGCCGGGGGTTTTGAAACAGGAGGGCCTCTTATCTGCAGAGGAGTGTCAGGATGGCTGTCAGCATGCGGTTCTGCACCTGATGACTCCATCGCATTATCAGTGCTGACTGCAGAAGCATCCGAATGGGAGCACACTGAGGAGGACTGCCAATCACGCCCTATACGTCTTATGTAGAAAAACGAACACCGTGAAAATACAAACTACAGCTAAAGACATTTGAACTAAACCTTTGATAATGACGACAGTGATTTCATAAGGGGGGGAGTGATGTTTTAGCAATTTTTCTTTTTACCATATCAGACAAACACCCCAGGATAACACAGGAGGCAGGTTTTCATTTTATTACGTTAACAAGTTGTGCGTGGTGTCATACCGTGTAAGCACTCCTCCTGCCTAAAATAAGCAGACCTGAGCGGAGTGTAAACAGCGGCAGGCAGGGTTTAGAGAGCTGAAGCAGGGCCGCTGAGAGAGCAGCCCGCCCGCGCCTTTCATCGCCTGGGCCCTGCTTTATCTCAAAGGAGCCGCCGCTCGCTGCAAAGAGCCAGGGCTGTCGGGGAGAGAGGGGGTTTCCTCTGCATTCCTCGGGGGGGGGGATGCGGAACTGCAGCACGAGTGAGCCCAATTCCACGCATTCCTCTGCGGGACAGGTGATTAGGGCGAGGGGAGACCTCTCCGAGCGGCCCGTTGCAGTAGCTGCCGGGGGGGGGGGGGTCAGGAAGGCTGTGAGCACCTACCCAGCCTCTGTACCCAGGTCGGCTGGGACACGGACATCTTTGGTACGCAGCGAGCGACACCCGAGTTTGTCAGGGTGGTACCAACATGCTCCCGTCCAAATACTGCCATCCTACGCTCCCTACCATTGTACAGCACCACCTTGTTACATTACATTACGTTAAGCAGACACTCTTACACAGAGTGGCTTCCAGCACAGCAGAACAGTTAAAACTGTGAGAATTTTACAGTTCACAAAGAAGTGCGAGTCACATCACAGTGCCTGGATCACGTGCGTTTGGAAGGCAGAGCCGAAGAAAGACTATGATAAAGTCAGATTCAAACTCAGGGAGACAGTGGGTAGAAAGCTGTGGAGAGGGCTACATCAAAACAGAAATACTGCCACCATGTTTCAACTTCTATAATGTAGCCTATTTTATCCCAGACTTACTGCAGCCGCAATACTTCTAGATTTAGAGATTACTGCATGCAGAGAGGACAGATGCCATTAGAGTGGTGCTCAGGAGAACATACTTCTGCTACCCTTTGAAGCTGTCTAGCAGCACTTAAATATCAAACACTTTTTTTTTTTTTGCACAAAGCCAATCAGGTTTCGGAGAAATTCATCTATAGATTTATCAGTCAGCTGGAGAGACACACAGGGGTGATCACTCATCCTCTGCTCAACGCTGAGCACATTCTCGCTTCACTACTTTTCGAACGACCACTCTCTTTGTTGCGTTTTTTTCGATTCACGTATGAGCCGCCGAGTTCAAAATAATTGCATGACAAAGTTCTGAGGAATTAACAGCTTCATTAACATTCTTTAAGCCTGCGTGACACGCTCGGGGCCCGCTGAGCAATTTGTTTTGCACGGAGATAAAAGACGAAAACAAGGGGGTTTCTTATGGTCGCGCCACCAAGAGGTTAAACACTTTGAGCGTGATCAAAAGCGGATTTTCCCACAAGCTGCCGGGGGCCTTTTCACGGTCGTGCTGCGGGTCGACCCTACGAGCATGCACCCCATGAGCTGCCCGTGGTCCGGGCGGAAAGCTCGAAAGAACAACAACAAAGACTCGCTCGACATTTACAAGCCGTTTTACAAGCAGTAAATAGTGCTTGTGCGGGTTAAGCAGCGGCGTGGGCTCAGGGAAGCATCAGCTCACGGTCTCTCTCCCTCTTTCTACCTGAACACACATGGTGGAAACGAAGGCGGCAGGGTAACTGGAAACCCAGGCTACCGCCCAAGGCATCACTCACATGTCAAGGCTGCAAACTGAGGGATAACATTCACCTGTCAGAAAGAGTCACACAGAGAATCTGACTGTGTGTCCTACTTGCACACCAGTGTTTTGGACAAGCTCTGATGCAATCCATACATGTGCATGTCCATGCAAGTTCTTTACAGCTAATCAGGGATTTATGCACAGATCCACTACAATGATGGATGTCACCAGGACAAAACTCTTAATATTAAAGGGGTGCTTTGTTCAAATGAGACGAGCACGAAAGATTAACACATCCATACTTAATACATTTTGTAAATGAAGACACACATACCATATGGACCGGCTACTACAAGTCATCCTCATTGAGAACTTTAAATCATCAATCTCACAACATTTACTGAACATAATCTCTGTAGAGTTAGTGTGATTTGCATTTAAATTGTGCCTAAAGCTATGGATTAAGACCAGGTTCAGTTCAGGTTCAGAGTGGTGGTGGTGAGAGGTACATGAAGACTCCCACCCCGCCTAAGCCCTCTCAGATCCCCACACCTCTCACTTCTTTCATCTGCCAGCTACTGTGTTCCTCTGCCTTCTGCAGCTCTGTGGCTGTGACTTTCACATGAACCAAAGCACAAATAAGAATAAAGAATAAAGAATAAAGTGCAGATAAAAACGCAACTGACCACAGAAGAATGTGGAGAAAACCCTGCAGAAATGCATCTCTTATCTTTAACAGTTTGTGCACACCCTCTCTCTCACACACACACACACGCGCACACACACACACACACACACAACCACACGCGCACACACACACACACATGCGCGCACACACACACACGCACACACACACATGCACACGCGCACACACACACACACACACACACACATGCGCGCACACACACACACACACACACATGCACACACACACACACACACACACACACACACACACACACACACACAACCACAACCACAACCCCACACACACACACACACACACACACACACACAACCCCACACACACACAAACACAACCACACACACCCTGTAGATGAGTAAGACTGGCCAACATTAGTGTTTCTCAATCTCTCCTGCCCTCAACATCCGCTTTAGATTGATCTAAAGTCTGTTGGAAATTGAGCTTCTGACAGGGGGCCCTCCTGTTAAATCAGAAACAGAGGGTCATGCTTGCACTCCCACTGAAAATGTTTGAAAGTAACTTCTGTGGCACCGCAAGACAGTGGTACGGTGTGTACTGTTCAGCAGAGAACTGTTAATACAAGGCGCACCTTCAAATCACCAGGGGAGAGACTGAAATGAACTCCTTTAATGGAAACACCCAACACCTGTCACCGTAAATATCCCACAAGTCTTATCTTATCTGAAACATATACATTTTAAGAGGCAAAATATGTCAAGATTTCCCTGCTTGCCCCTACCCCCACCCCCCACAACCCACACCCCTTGCCTTGATATACAAAGCCAAAAGTCAACCTATGGTGATTTACATCATACAAAATGACTCATTCTCAAGAATTTTAAATTAAAGTGTTTAGTTCACATAAATCCTGTGAATCCACTTTATCTTGGCCTTGAATGTCTCAAGTCAGAAGAGCTAAGGACGCTCCATTCTGGGATCGGAAACGTGACGGTGAAGCGGGGAGTCCGGACCGCGGTTTCAGACTGTTTTTTAATGTTTTGAGAGCTGGGATTATATTCGGCACGGATCACGTGACGAGCTCTGTGGTCTTCGCTAGAACATTCCGCCACACGGAAAAACCAACCGGGGCCACAGGGGAGTCAGCTGGGGTCGTGGAGGGAGTGGGAACAGATTAAAATAAGACCCTGGGAGTCACTCTGACGGGGCGCGGCACGGCGTGGGCCATTACACTCAAGTGCTGGTGAGTCCCACAGACTCTGAACAAGACAGCTGCCTCATACCCGTCCTGACGGTAAATCTGTTAAACCTTTAATTACTTCCAAGTTACAGCAGTGAGGCCATCATTGCCGCAAAAGGATGTTGTCAAGGAACTGAGAATATATTTGGTTTGCTGACTAACCTTTTAAGTGTTTCCAGAGAAGGTATGCTCATTTGTAATCCTGACTATAATAGCTACTAGAGAAACACACCTTCACCCACTGGGCAAGATGCTCCTCTGGTTTATGCCCTGATCCACAGGGTATACTGCATATGGTGGCTTTGCCCAGACTGCTGTCAACTTATCAGGCTTAACCGAGATGAACTGGACACTGATCTGGGTTTGACATCACCTGACAGTTATCTGCTCTGAGTCCTTCAAGAGAGAAATGTGCTGCCAGAGTTGTGTTTGTACAAGCAGAAAGATATCACTGAAGGTGTTTATCCTACGCTTACAGCTATGTCAGTTCAGCTTAAAAACATATCAGCTGCAACTACAACAAATATTAACTGCAGATAATTTATTTAGTCGAACACTGATTAATATTACTGACTTATGAGCCGAAGGGTGAGACACAAGCACAGACTATTACCGTTCTGTTCTGATGTTACCCACTGCTAGGAACGCATGGTTAAAGCCAAACTCTGTGCTGTGGTAGCCATGCAGAGCATTAAGGTGTGGCACAGCCAGACAGAGCAGTCTTTCTAATTCTGCAACTGCTATTGTGAAATACCTGAGCTGAGAGATCTTAATAGACGTTACAAAGGATTCATCGCATCATGAGGGCGATTTGTGGGAAGTGTCCGCTCGCTCTCATCCTGCGTTTTGGGTGTGCGATGCTCTGGAAAACATTTGGAGAGGCTGGACTTGAAAGAGCGATGCTTTCATGGCCTTCCCAAGACAACCTTCCAGCTGGGATTTGACGAGGCCCTCCCAGCATTGTGTGTGTGTGTGTGTGTGTGTGTGTGTGTGTGTGTGTGTGAAGTCACAATCCGCATTGTGCACGGTGGGACAGGCACCGAACCTTGTGCCATTTTAAACGTGGGGATTCAAACAGAGAGCGTTAGCAACCTGGAGGTGGTGAGCCCTCTACACACCCAAGACGATGGCCCTGAATAGGCAGGGCTTGCGCTTCCTGGGAACAAATGCCTGTGCCGCACAGCGCAGGAGGCACCGGGGCAGACAGGGCAGGCGACATGCTCCTTCCTGAGTCTCCGTTCGGTCTGCACAGGGGAAACTAAATAAACAGTCCAGAAGGCAATGCGGCGGACTTTTTTTCTTAGCTACAGCACAGCCCCGGCTTCACATTCAATATACAGCAAATGCAATGGCGAAGTGGTTCTGGTTATCCCGAATTTAAATTCACTCAACGTATGAGTACGGCTTTGCCTCACTCGCAAGTCTGCCTCTGCCTCTGCCTCACTTGAAACTCTGCGTCACTTGTAGGTTCGTTTGGATAAAAGCGTCTGCCAAACGAATGAATGCAAATGTATGTAAATGGTTTGCTTGTGCTCATATTTTTCTTTGAGCAGCTACATATAGACCCTGAAATTTGCTCCAAATTACTTTGTAGATAGCTCAAAAGCAGGTGTTACTTCTAAGATTAATCATGTTTCTGACTTTTTATAATTACTTCACCTGACATGGTCTTCCAGCCCACAAAAAAAAAATCACAAAATGACTGCATCAATCACAAACTTATAATAATAAATAAAAACAACAATAATTTTGTTTGTTTGTTTAAAAAAATAACGGCAGTGCAGAAACCAAACTGCCCTCATGACCTGCCTGTAATCACAGAGTAAGGCCATATTTATCGTCCTCAGCAGGGACAAGGAGATCCTGGACATGGTTACAGTGAAACCCTGTTCAGTGTGTCACCCTGATCTTAGCCGCGTGGGTGTCCGCGCAAGAGGAAGTTGGCCAGAAAAGGACCTGTGTCACTAATGGCTAACGAGATTCGCTGATGCACTTCCTCTTTTAGACATGCGCTCACAGGAAATGTGAGGATGTAAGGAAAGGAAGTGTGTGTCCTGCCCTACAAACGTACACATCAAGTCTGTGACCTCTATTTACAAGCATACAGATCCAGTTAGTGAGTGACCCCTCTTGAAAAACGCACACAGGGTTAGCGACCTCGCTCAACAAATCTACACGGCTAGCCACTGACATCTCCCTTCTTTCATCCTCTGTGATGCCAGAGTGCTGGGAATATGATTAGCCAATGCAGATATCCAGCCAGGGTTTTCGCAAATTACGCCCACTGCTGTACAACTCATCAAAAAAAAACCACCACAAACCACACACTGACCTGAAAAACAGGTTTCTACGTTTCAGCAAGGATTGCAGTAGCCGTTCTGTCCAAGCATCAAACATAGCTAGCTTCACATTTCCATCCAGCTATGTTCTACCATGCCAATGGCCACATCAGAGAAAAAAAAGTGTGGCAGAGCACACATTTCAATATGTTGTATCCAGATTTCATTGAGCGGTGAACGGTAGGGGCTGGTATGTGTAATTACCACACATTAGCAATTATCAGTAGAGCAGAACGTGCTTTTAGCATTTCAACATTTGGATGTGCTGAAACAAGGGAAGCAACAAGCAAACTGCAGGGAAGTTGGACTCATCTATGACCTGGTAAGAGAGGTCAAAATCTCATCACGGGATCAAGCTGTAAGACTTTGCTGCATGCCCGCATTCAATACTGCTTAAAACCAAATGCAATAAACAAAAGATAGATCACAATAATGATACAAAGTTAATCAACATTTTTCCCATATAGCTTCAACAGGCTTAGAGGAAAGGGCTTGCACTGAAACTATGTGGATAAAATACTGCATCACATCAACCTAGGGAAATCACATGAAGCATTCATTGGCCAAAAAAAAAAAAAAAAAACACTTTCAGAAGAAAGAACAAACCGGCCGGTTGACAAGCATATCGAAGAATATACCTTCCTACTTAAACCACACTTCCAGGCTTTAAATGAAATGAGGTTTCCTGGATTTCCAGGGTTTGTTTCTTCAGTTCAAAGGAATACATAATGCATTGGTCTTCCGGCCTATTCCAGAAAACTCAATAGAGCAGCTGCTTTAAATATGCTGAATCAATCCGCTCTCCCACTCCGCCGCATGGCCCCGTATGATCTACTGAGCCTCTGGGATTTGGCCGGTACCCGTAGCAAGAACGAGCTTGTTCTAACAGAGGTCTGTTTAACTGCCCTGACACCAATAGTGGCCCTCTCTGTTTAGAGTCAAAAAGGCAAAATCCATATCAGATTATACTAGATGAACAAACAATTTCAGAGTCCCAGGAACTGGGGTAATGTTATATTGAATGGGTCATTTTCCATTTTCTCTCTAGACGTGAATAAAAATTGCATTTGAACTTTTTGGACTAAGTTCCCAGACCCTAAACTAATCAGTCGCAATGTAAACACTGCCTTAATAAGCTTAGTTCACTGAAATTTTTTTTGCTACTGCATAGGCTATTCGTCATACCACAGTTCTCTATATCAGCGCTAAATGATTCATCTGCAGTTGTTTGAATCAGATCATAAAACCTTCTGAGTCTGAGGTGACACCATTTTACAAATTTGACTTTTGAGGCACAGAACAAAAAGCCAACAAACACTGACATTTAAATGTACTTCACTCTTACTGATAGTGACGCTTCAAATAGCCTCGCCTTTATCAAATATTCACATCACCAATAAACAAATGCCTTTCTACAGCTGGCTGACCCCAGAGGAGCGGTAACCTGCAGTGGTGATAATGTGCCCTGGCGTTTTTAGATCCACTCATGCCAAAGCCTTCACTTCCGCAAGATGTTCACTCTGACAGAGGACTGCTCTGATGGTTTTAACAGCATGGTAGAATATCATCAAAGCAGCTCTGTGGTGATACCACTTTGAGGGCTTTGTTTTAAACTCTGTTTTATACCAGAAAACATCTCCATTTTGGACTTCATGCAAATAGCATTAACTAAATGTTTACTAGAAACCACTCAAATTTGATTTCTCAAAAAAAAAATCTATTGGTTGTTAGGTTAACAATAGTTTCTGCCTGAGATAGCAAATTGGCATTTGGATACTGACCCCATAATTATGGGACCCACCTGTGCATTTTTCAAAGAGACTTCATCCGTTCATTCACTGTTTATCTAACCCCTTGTGCGATCTCCCTTACAAAAGTCAGGTGTCCTCTTGTTACTACAAGCCCACTAAAGGAAACACAACACATCTGTAATTTGAAGCAACAGGGGCTAACAATAAGCAGACAGACAGGTGCTTTTTTGAATACTAGGTTAATTCATGTGCAACAAGCGATGACTTGGAAAGAAAGAACTGTTGTGCTGTACAACGCATTACAGGAAAAGTTCCCATTACCCACTACTCCCACTAAGGATGCTGCTGTAGCCACAAGGCCCTTTTAACTGCAGTTGGCTGCAATATTTCCAATCCAAAGTTTTAAATTATTTGATTTATTACTAAGAGGGATAAAATATAACCCAATTCAGGCCTTCTGGAAAAAAAAAACATCTTCATATGAAGCAGACAGCTGTATTTAAAAGGAAGTGTCTCCACGGCTTTGTGCAAGGCTACCGCAGGAAAGTCTGAGCTGTGCCTGTCCAAACTTGACTGTCACCGCCACTTGCGCCTTCCCTGCAGAAATCTCATTTCTTCCACTCTTTCAGTATCGGCTTACGCTGCCAGACAGACATGACGTTCCTGTAAAACAAGCAGCCCAATTTCCCAACACAAGAATTCTTACCAAGGTGACAACACACTAACGTTGAACAACACTGCAAATACAGAACTTTCTGGCTCAAATTACATTCAGTATAAGATTTTCACGTTGACCAAAACTGAAACTGATGGTAAAAATCTGAAGAAAGGGCACTTCTTTTAACCTTGACAAAGCTCATTCATAGTCCTGGAGAGTAACTGTAAATCGCAGTTACGATTACAAGAAGCCAAAGAGGTTCTCTGAGGAAAACAGAACAGAGTAGATTGATTCACATGGGACACAAGCAGCAGTGAAGTGCACCATGGTCAAAGGCTCATACCTCACTCATTAAATACATAATCGGATTACTTTTCTTTCCAAATCCCTAATACTCTGGGGATATTTCTGAATTGGAAAATGGGTTTGCCAGTATATCCATCAAGCTTTCCCTTGACCTTAGACCATCGTGAGATCACTATGGAACACAGTGCAAAGGCAAAGAGGTGCTCCTGACACAACGTGGCCTAATGTGATTTGTGAGTACTTGCAGACCCCAAATTTCAAGGTAAACTAAAAATACATTTGATTCTACATCCCAAACACTTAAAAACATCCTAACATTTCAACAAAAGCCAACTGTGCACCCTATGTGGCATAACAGCGTTTTAAAGTCAGGTGCTTGTTCAAAGAACATGGAGACTCTTCAGTGTGTTGGTAAAGCCAGGCCAGACGGGTGGACTCTGAATCCCTGACGCTCAAATGCTCAAAGCATTACGGTGATATGAAAACTAACGCTACAGTAGACACTCTGGAGGCAGATTAACTGTCCAAGCAAAAACAGCACAGCAGACAGTTCTGAAGCACACTGCCTGGCATCACAGGCATCCATTCAGACAGTGACAGCAACACTGTTACCTGACTGAAGAGCATAGCTGGGCCTTTTTTCCATACCACAGTAATATTCTACTGTAATATGAATGTACCTCCTACACATTAAAATTGCTATAAAAGAAGCATGTTTTATATGCATTTAGTGATGGTATTTTAACACTGCAGTAAGTAACAAAGGCCTTTCTTGTGATTACATGCTCAGCCTGGTAATGAGACAACGCAACTTTGATTCAGCTGATCCCCTTTCAGGCTGACCCCGCTCCGGAGGCAATTCCTTTCACAGGAGCCTGAGAAATTACCCGCAGATTAACATGCTGACAAAACCAGATGAAACATTCCAGACTCAATATCACTCATCTGCAACCTTATAATTACAGGCCTCTGGATCTATTCTTCCCTAGTTCCTCCAGACATTTTTTCCCCTGTCCTGGAAGGACACTTTCTACAGTTGCCTTCTTAAAAGTTTCTTGCATTTGCCTCACAACATTCCAATAAACAATCCAATCCTTCACCCTTAGCTCTACCGTGATTTATGCAGTTAGCAGTTGCCTGCTCAACCGTAGAGCTCTTTTAAATGCATTCCAAACCAATTCAATCCGTTCAACTCCACGCAGCCCCCGGTGCAGTAATAACAGACAATATAGAATTGTTCTTATTGTTTACTTTCTGCCTGCTAGCCATTCCTGGTACCTTGCTTATGGGAACTGACAATGAAACATTCTGTGGTTTAATCAGATTTGGAGTTTATTTTAATCGTGTTTTGTCTAAGGGATAAGCCCATTTATTTTTCCTGTGAATGAGACCATGGAGCTTACGTCACACAAATAAACTATTTCACAGACAAGCGTCATTTAATTTCAGAAGAATCAGACTTGAAATGTTCATGGACCAATGGAGCAACTTCATGCAAGCACACTGAAGTATGACTTATAACTCAAATGGAGATAGGCACAGGGTATCTTAGTCAGAGCTGGCCTTCCCTCTGCATGTGACCCTCCAAGCCTTACCGCACAAGGCAAAAAAAAAAAAAAAAAAAAACTGTGAGGAGGTTAAATAGAGCAGTGGTTACCACACTGATCTGCAAGCCTCACTATCACACTCTGTGCACAGGGTACATACTTACATAAATGAACAATGCCAAAACTTTACCGTTCAGCAGCTGAAGAGCACAAGAGTTCAGAGTTCGCGTTCAGCAGTAACACGAATGGGATGCGTCTCATTATGTTAATGCGCCAGAATAAATGTGTTACATTACATTATTATGTGGGTCAATTAACGTTCCCCCTAAGTCACAAACGATCCATCACAAATGTCTGAGAAGCACTGAGCTAAATAGTTAGTGGAAGTCACCTGTAAGTCGCTTTGGTTAAAAGCGTCTGCCAAATGAATAATTGCATAAATGTAATTAAATGAAAGCATGTCCGATTCCACTTCTGTGTACATGTGACTATGCTGTTGACTACCGATGCAACTCCAGACAGTAGTCTGTAGAATGACTTTCCCCAGCTGTACCTACAACTTGTTCCAGTAGTAAATGTTTCTACCAGGTTAAACAAATGAATGCTTAGATCAAAAATGACCTTGGATAAAAACAAAGCAAAACACAACTCCTAACTTACAGCATTACATAAATATTCTTAGAAACTGCCAAAGAGCACCGAAAGAACTACCTACATTGCAAATATGTAATAATAATAATATCTGGAAGACGTAACCCTCTCTGAGCCTTCTGACTTATTTCTCCCTTTAAATTTAACCTTTGTCCCTTTTTTCCTCTTCCTTCCATGCAGCTGGTGACGCAAAGCAAGCAAGGGGTCAATGTTGAAACCACTTCAAGTCATCTGACAAGTGAGCTGAGAATGTAATCACTGGCCAGTGGGTTAAGACTCCTTGTTTTTATATCTGTTCTGTGGTGTTACCTTTTTTTGTGCCTCTGCTGATTCTCACAGCTCAGCTTTTAATCGATGGAGTGTGAAGGAGACGGTGTTCCATTATAAGAGAGGAATGCATTCGGAGGAAGTGACGAAGGCGGGGAACCAAATAAACGGGACACAATGAAAAATGCATGAGGACATCGGGGTAACTCCGCTCCACACACCACACAAATGACACTGGTCAACTGTGGTGTGTGGAACAGAGACAGGATAACATATAAAAGGCCCATGACATTACATTACATGAGCATACGGTCTTATCCAGAGTGACTTCCAGCACAAGAAAACAACTTCCAGCACAAGACAACAAAGCAATACCAAAAACAGGTAACACCAAATGAAGTGAATGCGGTTTAAAAGCCCTGAAGAAAATTCTTATGCCTACTAATCATAGCTGTGCAGTCAGTAAACTTGTTGCCCAGAACCCAGCAATGACTCAATATGACACTATGGTTAAACAAGCAGGAATGAAAAGCAACACTGTACTGATGCTTTCATATGTTCAGGACATGATTTTTACATGCATCTTTGTACCTCTTTAGTGTCCCATACCCCTTTGCTGCTAAAGAAGCGGTCTAAGCACTGCATAATAACTGCAGACTAATAATACAGGCAACAGGGATGTTGCACTCCTGCAATTCGCCACAAACCTAACGTTCCCGATGACAAGTGTGACAATGACCGCGTTCCACGCAGGCCCTTACCGTGATGACAGCCTTGCTGAGGCACAGCGACCCCCTGCAGCCGTACTCCCGCTCATCCTGCGACTTGTAGTAGCTCAAAGTGTTGTTCTTCAACACTACCCAGCGGTCCTGCCATCCGTGGATATAATTGGTCCACTGCAGAAAGCCCAGAAGAAGAACACCGTTAGGAACCCTGTTCTGGAAGCCTGTTCATACTGAGCATCGACTTTCTGTGCTCATTACCATCCCCTAAAATTAAACGAAACCTTTTTAAAATAAAAGATACCTTATCGGGTGTGCTAGCAGCGAATCTGAACGTTCATCGTGACTTCTGTGTAGGCGTTTGTCGACAGATTGTTCCGTTCTTACCATGAACTACCATGATAAGTTGTTTAAACCTAAGCAACGCGGCGAAGAAAAAAACGCTGATAAGTGTGTAGATAATCTACTGAAGTTCTCAACGTAATCTGATCGCAGATCATCATTTTAAATCAAGATGTTTATGTTGTTGACAACCTAACCAGCATAGCATACGTTCTAAATCTTTGGTAGCATTTTTCTATTTATTGTTGAAACTAAATTATGCCATATGCGCTGGATTTAGCTAACGTTAGCCAGCTGTTCAAACAAACGCGTAGATCTACATAATGATGAGCGGGGATGTAGCCAGGTAGTCGAAAGTACATCTAGCTACCTAGCAAGCAGCCTAGATGACTACTTCGTCACGCGTAGTGTATTAAAACAGGCTAATAAACCGCGAGTTAA
The DNA here is from genome assembly GCF_013368585.1 of Megalops cyprinoides. Classification (NCBI taxonomy): domain Eukaryota; kingdom Metazoa; phylum Chordata; class Actinopteri; order Elopiformes; family Megalopidae; genus Megalops; species Megalops cyprinoides. Next base: position 15,015,807 of record NC_050587.1, on the reverse strand, counting down.
ACAGTAGAGACGTGTAACCTAGTTACCTAGTTTGCTGATACAATCTGTCAGAGCCAGAGAGCACATCGCGGCACGGTAACATCTGAAGGAGCACAGCCAGACTATCAATCCATTCGGCTCTGCTATAGTATTTTGGTAGCTAACAGTTCATGGCTATCAAACATAGTATTTGTAAACAGTCTTGTACATTCATAACGATGAGCGACAATCAGCCATCCAACGTCAGCAGGGTACAAAATTAAATTACCTGGCCTAAATCCACGTGACAGAATTAGATCGAAATGATTTGCTGACCATCTTACCTGGGCTAACCTGAGCTAACGAACTGTCAAATTCGTTAGCTGCATAATTAGTACCGTATGTGTAAAAAACGCGTGTTCGTGTTGGTCTTGGCTTATCTTATTTCGGTTGTCCACTAACAGTTACACTAAGGTTAGCTGGACAGCAAGCACGGAAGAGATTAATACACAAAGCCAACTAACGAGCAACGAGGTGATCTAACGTTACGTTGACTCAGCTTTAACCTGGCTACTTATCCAGGCAGCTAGATATCCAGCTAACTCGGCTAACGTTACATTCACACAGGCGATCGCTGTTTCCCTAAGGAGTGTCTCCCCACACCCTCGGTTTCACCTTACCTTGCTCAGGACTCCTCCAAACTCAACAACAGCGTGTCCGGACTCAGTTTCCAAATCTTCCTCGGAGCCTGAAGAATTCCAGCTCTGATTATCCGACATTTGTTTGATAACTCCCCTCGTCAAAACGAAAAAAAAGTAACTGAAAGAAAAAAAAACAGCAAAAAAAACCCGAAAAAAGTGGTTGTTGTTAGCGTGCTTGCTAGTTTGTAAAACTCACAGACAGTCCACAAACGGAAAGAGTCCTCACAATAATTAGCCAGCGAGTAAGACAGGTACCTTATAGCTGACACAACCACCGAACAAGCGTTCACTGCATTTGATGGTCAACGTTAGTTAAATACACCTGCTACCTGACAGATATTAGCTAGACAGCTAGCTGGGTAGCGTCACGCCTATGAAACTAGCTGTTAACTCAGCTAGCGAGCTAGCTAATAATCAAAACCCGCCCACTTTGGTTCCTTCAAAGCGGTAAAAACGAGTGCTATGTGGTAGTACTCAAGGGGACAACCTCGTACAACCAAAATAACGCATTTGAAATTCTCGTCTAAAGGAGCTGGCGGTTTTTAAAGTACGAATCCCACTGTGGTGCTCCTCTCCAAAGGTCTGAATTCAGTAGCCAGCTAACAGCTAAGCTGTGCTGAAGAGCAGACTGACTGACCTAAACAACCGCCATCTTCACTGACGTCTGAAGGGTTTGTGAGCGTGTGGAGCGCGTGTCACGGGTAGTCGAGGGGCGCTGGCTCCTGCGCTACGTCACGATAACCTTGCCAAATTAGGAACGAAGCCCCGCCTTATAGCTATGCTTTTCCGAGGTTGGCCGAGCTGTGGACTTCGGGTTGTTCCGGAGGTCGTGCTGTCGGCGGCAGCCGCGAGCGACGACGTTTGGTTTGTTACTGGGCTGCGATAATGCACTGAACTGAAAATGAAAGAATACTCTGATATTTTTTTCTAAGATGATACAATTTCACATATGTAGTTACTGCGACAGCATTGTGGGTTTAAGGAAAAGGGGTGGGTTGCATTAAATCTATCTTTAACGAAATGCAGTAGTTCAACTTCAGATATGACCACTGTGGAAGGTTTGTGCTGCTAAATACGAAAATCCAATCTGTCCGTCTGCTGTGTTTGCATCTTGTCTCTTGCCATGCTAGTCATTCATAGAGGCCCATAACAAAGCTAAAAGTCCAGAATAGTGTCCACCAGTGGACCATCAGCGTATGCCCTTGATATGAGTGGCCTTATTATCCAAGTTTTATTCATCTTCTTGTTTTGTTAGGTTAATACTCTGAAAACTTTGTTTACCTCAGGTTCCTTTGATTCATCCTCCATTTTTATGTATTAGGCGGATAAGTAAATGTGCATACACCATATTGCAGCAAGTGAGTGAGAAACACAACAAATACTGTATATATTGATCCAAAATATTAAGCCACACTGTTAACATTTTGTGAGACTGATTCTTTCTTTCTTTCTTTTTCTTTCTTTCTTTCACTTTAAGTAACCTACTTCACCAAAATTTGCCCCTATTTGAAAAGTACCAATAACCATCTGGCAGCTTGACTAAAAGCAATTATCTCATATAGTATTTGACATGTTAGACATTGCCTCTTCAGCGGCATTTAATGTGTTTAACAATGGATTAACTAAGCTTTCTTTGAGTAAGTAAAGGAAACATATGGGGTTAAATGTCACACTGAGCATTTTTTGACAAAATATTTATCTTCATATTATGGTTGTGCTTACTGTTCACTGCTAGAAGGTCTTGCACACAATTTTTTTCAGGCACTGTTGAGAGCTAATTAAAGTGCAGCTAGGATATATAACTTCTTGAGGAACAATAAAATATGAACACTTCCATTGCGCTGGAAACTGTCCATGGTCCTCACACTTTCCTGCTAGCAGTTTCCCTGCTAGCACAGCTATTGAATAAGAGGATATCCTAAGCAGAAACACTTGTGCTGGGCCAACAGTAAGCTGTGGTGTTACATACATGTGGATGCAAAAGCCAAACAACATCATCTTCCATTTACAAAGGGGAATGTCCAATTTAAGCAGGCACAGACCAAACAAAGTGACTATATAATTCTAACATATTGTTTGAGATGAGGATTAGTGATGTGTTCCGTTACGGGTCTAATATGGATAAAGCATTCTTTCATTAGCTTAACATTTGTTGAACTTGACATTTGACATACACATAAGGCATCCTTGTAACAGCCTCATGTATAGCAAGAACATAAATACAAGTGTGCTGCTGAGGAAGTCAATAACATATATAATTTATCACATCCTGATGGTTAAACAAGCTAGAGCTTACCCCTTACAGTATCATGGCCGGATCTAGAGGTGGGCAGGGGTGGGCATTGCCCACCCAAATTTTAGCATTGCCCACCCAAATTATCTGGCCAGAAGCATGTGTAGGCTATATCTGTCAGAGTAGTTACGCTCATTTGGAATCCTGTAGACGAATCGCTTTTTTCTGCCCTCCCCACTGTCAATATCATTGGCTAGCTGAGCGATTTCAAACTGTTCTGATTTCTGATTGGTTGGATGGACACTACAGTGCATGGCTCTTGATTGAAAACTAGATCATAGCGACATTTCTCTCATATATGTCATTTAAAATTGACATATTAAAAAATCATTTATTACATTTATTTTTTGACAGTTTTACTATTATTGGTTTTGTGTTGTGCAGTATAAGGGGCATTTCTGGTGGGGTTTAGGACACTGGCGACACCTAATTTAGGACACCTAAATAATAATAATAATTAATAATAAAAAAATAATAATAAATAATAAAAACATTATTGTTATTATTTTCTGAAATCATTTTTAGCCCCCTAACGTTAGATTTTGTTAACTTGTCTGTAGAGACGGGGCACACAGTTGCAGGTTCAAATGGCTTTATTTAAACAGGTTTATACCACAGCTTGGTTAAATACTTGTTTCTGATTGGCTGGAGGGGTGTGCATTATTCCCTTCCCCATTATTTCACTTCAGGGTGGTTAACAGCCCCTTGGCCCTCGCCGTGGGGCCGCATCACACCACCCAGTCGTGGTTTATTTTCACAGAACTGCACCACCAGTCATGCTTTATTCCTTACTTAGAAAGTGTCTGGTTATAATTCCAAGGTGTGAATACTGTCAACGAACATTAGCTGACGTAGTTCGCTAGAGATTATTGCCTAATGTTAGCTTTCTGAGCTGGTCTGCTTTCACAGTTGCCAGCTAAGGAGTTAACTGATGCACTTTATTATTTTAGTTAAAATAGCCACATGTTTCTTATTCTGATAGAACTGGGCTTTATGGTATATTTACAGTACATTTGAACCATTATTATTATACACTACAATAGACCACCCAACTAATTAGGTTGCTTCTGAAGGTAACATTGTGTACCTAATTGAATTGAGGTTTGCCAAAGTGAAAGGGGTTGAATACTTTTGCAAACAACATATTTCATTTTTCATTTTCTTAAAAAAATATTTTGTGGTGTAAAACTCATGTTATTTAGGCTACTAGTAATTCATTAAATGTATTATTGTTGTAAATTAAAATATCATATATAGAACAATAGAACAATTTTAATGTATTAATTGTTATCCAGTGAAATGAGTGATTTAGCAGGGGGGGTGAACACTTTTGCAAGGCACTGTATGCATGTCACATTCTCATTAGAGGCTGAGCCCCCCTAAAGGTTTGATCCTAGAATCGCCCCTGATTTAGGATAGGCTACTTAGCTAGCTAGCCAGTTCCCCTACCACTCTTGAAAGAGTGGTAGCTTTAGGAATCAGAAGCTTTATAAATCTGATTTAAACAATTTCTTACCTGGCTAAATTATATGGAGGACTTCTGATATCCTGCATAGTTACAATCAAACAGAGTCAAAGGCACTGGGTCCGGCGCCTTCGCATGAAGTGCCGAGTTCACGTAGTGCATTTTCCGTGCCCACTCCGCATTGACACATGATGCTCATAGTTCATGTATATATAGTTAGTTCATAATTACTTCAGGCAGCCTGGTATTTACAGTTTTTCTCAATTGCTTTGGCTAATGATATTTAATATTTTCAAAACAACAAGTGCAAAACTCACTTTTTGAAAGTTAAGCCAAAGTAATTGAGAAAAACTGTAATAACACATCGATATTCCAGCATTTTTTCTATCTAAATGATTGGCTGTAGCAGATGACTTATCATCAACAAACATTGGCAGACAAGCCATGTTCAAACACCCTCAGTAGGATGCAACATGAAGTGGGATTTGAACCAGAAACCATTCAATTCCCTATCTGAGATACTGCCACCCCTTATATCTTACATTTCTGTCAAGTTATAGGCTGTTGGTAGCCTATAGGCTGTACTATGTATTTTTTGATATGCTGTAAAAAGAAAATTATGCATTGGTGAATAAAAATTGCCCCCCCCAAAACTATAATTTCCCCCCCAATTGGGGAAATCTAGAACCGGGCCTGTACAGTATTACAAACAAAGCAGCATAAAAACCCTAAGGATTACAATAAACACATCCCATTTAAATGGCAGGGGGGGATATAGTATGTATAGTATATAGGATGACACTGACCTTGACTCGACACTGTAAGCGGGTTGGGGAGAAGCAGGAAGGGTGTTCATTGGGGCTGCCAAGGATGTCACCCTTCACAACACATGGGGAGGGTAAAGAATACTCGCAATAGCTTCATAAACATCACTGACCTGAATTTCCATCGGATTCGCTATTTCAGTTTATAAACAGCATGTATCAAATTCAGTTCTGTTTGAGGGACTGAACAGAACGTGATTTTCCTGACAGCTTGACATAGCCTGTTCTGTGAACCTCCGGCACTAGTACGCCCATCATTATCAACAAGCCAGCAGTTCACGCACAATGAATTTCTTGAAACTGCCCGGTCCTGTATTGACACAATGATAAAGTACAGCGTGCTGCGATGTCGGTGAAGTCGAACAGCAGTGTTTGTGTCTTACAAAGGCTCGAAGTTCCATCAGGGGATGGAAAAGTAGGTGAACCAGCGCATCTAGGATACACGTCAGAAAGCTGACATCACAGAGCACCATCTACAAAGAGCACAGCCACAGGTGTAGACATCATCGCTCATCACCTGCAGTGCACACACATCAGCTGTGCAGAGTGCAAATATGGGTACGGTTACACATGACCGGCCCTCAGCTCCCATGTTAACAGCAGCAGCGAGAAGGGCAAACCCGGGTGGCACACCATTGGCCCTGGAGACTCGTGTACACATCGGCTCTGGAAAGCGCAAACACAGGTTGCCCCTATTCAGTTTGCTCAGCTCTCTTTTGTACCCTCTCCCTCTGCTCTAGGCTCAGTAATTTGCTCAATCTGTTGAGCTTTTCAGCCAGTCATGTGGGTGTTCAGCGCTTGTCCATGCTCATTACTTTTCTCTGCTGCTGAATATTAATCCCCAGATTGCACACACAAAGATTTCCACAGTGGCTTACACCCTGATCCGAGGGCATTGCCTCTCTGATAAGGTCCAGCTCCCAGCATTGATCCACTTACTGTAAGACTGCCATTTGTTGACGCAGAGGCACGCCTACCCCGCTGGTCAGTCATGAGATATGCAGCGCAACATGGCCTGTGTGATCATAAGACTATAAGAAAGCACAAGACCCCTGTTAACTAAACAGTGCACTCCTCTTCTTTCTAATCAACAAGATTACCACTGTTTCTGGAATTCTGCACATATTTCTGCTTTAAAAACAACCTAGTTCAGTCTTTCACCTCAAGCCCTGGTTTCAAACCCTTTCAGATAAGAGTGCACAGTCTCCTTTACTTAAGAGCACACTATTGCACAGTGTGCCTAAGAAAATACTGCCACACACTTTTTCTCACCCTCTTATGATGTGATACAGATAACCACACCTTTCACCATTTAAGCAGTGTAAATGGAAATTTATGCATCGTACGCTTTCAAAAACTTTATTATCGTTTAACCCCTGAGTGAACACAGTGGTCAAAAAGGGGCTAGTCCTTAGCTCTGACTCTCTGCTGGACTTCCCAGCTGTAGAATATTACACTTATTTGTAATGGGGCAGCAGATACACAAAAACACACTCTAATGGTAACATCTGACCCGCAAGGTCAGTAAATATGCATAGTGGGAGCAGGCTGTGGTCACTAAGAGCTATAGAATGGCTGCAGGATGAATGTCCAGCACTATTCCCCTGGGGACAGCCTCATTGGCTTCACTTGTTTTTTTTTAACTGTGATTGATTGCTGCTCAGGCAGGTGAGCAGCTCTCGTTCTTGCTCTTTCTTGAAGTGACAGTGGTTGCTAAAAAGTTTGTTACTGTTAATCAGATACATGAGCGTTCTTTCTTCTTTGACGTATCTGTTTGAGCTGGAATGTGCGGTATCTGATTCTCACTTTATCTTTTTCTCCCTTTATTTTTATTGGTTTTTTTTTTTTTTTTTACTCTGCTACCTAATCAAAAACTCCAAAGCTGATTAAAGAGCGTTGTTTTTGGGCTCGATCTGTCTGAGCGGTGATCCACAAGCGGGTCGATATGATATAAGAACAGACAGAAGAGATGCTATTATTTTTCAATTACTGTCCAGTCCCTAGATATGATAGCTGCCTTTGTTGTCAATGCTCTCTGCTATTTAATAACTCTGGCTTTACAGACCCATCGTATTGCCCGGGATTTTCATTATGCAGTATACCAGTATACATAAGCATATGTCAGGTGTGTGTGTGTTCACATGGCTCTGTCTCCTCCCCATAACCGCCCCTCCAAAGGCTGTGCCTCTGTAGAATTAGGCAGAGATGCATGCTGGCAAAGCATGGCCTCCTTATAGCTGCTCAGGGGGCTTTTATTACAGGGTGGTAAATTCTCTTCTAATGAGTGGCATTTATAGTAAGAGGTCAAAGAATTAGGAATGTAATCCCTTCCTATTCTTGTGCTGGGCAATTCCCACCAACGTGACTGCATGTAAAGCATGACTACCGGTTGCATGCAGCTTGCTAAGTGGTGGCCATGAGGAGAAGAGCATTTGGAAGACATTTTCAAGATCACTTACATGCCATCCAGAATCAATAAGTGCTCCAAAGTCACCATATGTGGCAGCTGTATGTTTATTTGGCTGATACCTACTAAAGCAGTACCCAGCTGCGTACTAGATGTCTTGACCATTAGGTCTCCTGGACAGGGTGATATTGATGTGAATTATCTGAATAGTCAGTCTTTGATATGGAATTTTGAAGGACTGATGGAGAATTCACAACTGTCGAGTGAAAGTGTGTTTTATTCACTTTTTTTACCATCTCTCTTTCTCTCTCTCTCTCTCTCTCTCTCTCTGTCACACACGCTCACACATATAAACATGCGCGTATGAGATGACACATAGGCCCAACAGCTGCAGAGGGGTTGACAGCCGTCTGCCAGCAACAGTACGAGTCACACACTCCCTGAGGAACGGAGAGTGATGGCTATTTTTCGAAGGGGGTTTCCCTCCATTTGTTTGGATCTGAACTCCCTCATCTGAACTTCGATGACGTTCCCTGTTCAGCTCACCTGACTACAGGGGCACGCTGTTCCCCAGGCATGCCATTTCTCACAGTGTCAATTTAAGAAAGCAAGATGAAAAGGCACTGTATGTACTGCTTCAGAGGTGTGGGAGGATACAAGGTACACCCCCTGGCACTCAGCTGACATTTTGCCAGAATTTGACTGTTTGTGAAAATGGGTAGTCGATTGTATTTCTCCCGCTGTTTTCGATATTGGCACATTTGTGGGTGTATTTGTAGATACGAGTCTCTTAAGTTTCATTGAGATTGACTCTGTGTAATCCTATTTTTAGCAGGCTATCATACTTTACATTGTAATATCCATGTAGTGATTATAATAAAGGGATTTCTTTTCATCAAAATGATAAAATTTAAATTCCTACTGTCATCAAATTTCCCGTAGTGTCATTGGTCATGAACTAATCTGTTTCCTCGAAGGAAGATTTGCCTCTGATAACTTTCACCAACTGTCCATCCTCCAATTAAATGTGAACTTAATAGCTTTACAATGGCTTTAATTTAAACACCACAGTCTTTGTTCAATTGGATGACTGCTGGGGCCAAAATAGCTGACATCTCACTCTGGTTATTCATGCGGTCTTTACTTTTATCTCAGAACAACTAAAGAAGCTTGTAAGGTGCCATAAAATTCAGGTATGTTTATTAATCTGGAGACTGGTTTTCTGTCATTGAAGAGATTTAAAACAACACTTGCTATATGAAGCAACATTGCTTTTATGTCTCAAAAATTGTAAACTTCTACATCCTATACAAACTAGTGTGACCTCGTATTGGATGTATTTCACATCTATTCATATATAGTATTCCATATACTGCAGACCACCATGCTGGCACGTATAACTTTAGCTATAGATATGTAGTTGCATTATGGCTAGCTAGCCATCTAGGTAATATATTACGGCAGCAGTGCAAGATCATTGACTGTAACATATCAGATCAGTAAACTGAAAGAGGACAATAGGTCTAGTTCCCCTGATTTGCATAATATTTGCACATAATAACAGGTAAGCAGGAACACGTGGAGGCAGTTCTAGTTAGTCTTTTGCATTAATCTGATTGGTGACAGCAATACCAATCCTCACTTCCCCTTAAGCATTTTCAGTGGTGAATGTGAGACATGTATGCACTGATGATCACCAGTAAGATCACCAGCACACACTTACCCGTTTGCGTTCTGTGACAGTCTCTTTCCTGCAAGTATGTGTTTCCCATTACACGAGAGTAACTGTCTGGATTTGGATCAATTCAGTGCGAGTCTGCAATCCATATTGTGTGAGTGTTTCTGCAGCCACAGCGGCCTCTGCAGCAAGTCCGGGGCCTCGGGAAAGTGCACATGTGGCACTTACCCAGAACAAGCGAATTGACATTGTTGCTTTTTGACTGAGCTGGCAGGGCTGTGGGGGGGGGAGGGCATTAAAATCTGCACAATGCCTCCGTTCCGCTGCAGTACAGAGGCCTGATGATACTTCTCCACACATTCTCACTTCCACAAGTAAGAAGGCTATGTTTCAGTTTGGCTTTCCACATCCACACCAGCAGCAGGAAAATGCCAGAAAAATTAATTTGCCTCGCACCTCATTTTGTTCTTCTTAAGTTACTGATACTGCAAGTAAATATTGTCATTGTTATTCAGTGATAATTTATTATCTTGCCAGACTCTTGTTTCTAGGGCAACATCCATTATTTACACTTACAACGCTTACAACACTCTGTAGACCTCTAATGTGACTAGGTACTTCATGCGGTAATTTAAGTTATGAAATTTGGCCAAGGGTGTGTAACAACAGCAGTCCAGCAGATTTACATTTGCATTTACATTTATTTATTGAGCAGACACTTTTATCCAATGTGACTTACAAAAGTGCATACAGTAAGTACAGCGACAGTACGGGGACAGGATGTGTACAGTTCCACAATGAGACAGTTCTCAGCTGAGAGCAAGGTCTGTTTGAGGACACAGTACTAGTATCAGATTTGTACAACTACAGCGTATAGGGCAACTAATACGATACACCTCCAAACAGCAAACTTCAACAACTTCAAACAGCGCAGTGAGTGTCAGGGTAAAGGCAGCAACAAGAAACAATTTAAAAAGCACAGCAATTTACGACAGCACTGGTGGGGGGGGGGGGGGGGGGGGGTCAGCAATTGTGTGCTGGGTCAGTCCAGGTAGAGTCAGGTAGGTGCGTCTTCAGGCCCCATCTGAAGGAATGGGGTGAAGGAGCTGTCCGTAGCAGGACAAGGAGTTCGTTCCACCACTGGGGAGCGATGTAGGTGAAACGCCGATGTCTGGCAGAATGAGCACCTCCTGCCTTGACCATGCAAGGAGCGAGGCGTCCAGTTGCTGCTGAGCGCAGGGGTCGGGCTGGTGTGTAGGGCTGGATGAGATTTGACTTCCTAGCTCTAACCAGAACTCCACACTGCTAACCTGAATCCGCACATCACAATGCCTCTCTGTGCCACTTTAGCAGGGTTTTAAAAGTACTGATGTTACATTTAATTATTTTCTTGTCTGAAACAGCTCTCACCTATGAACCATTAATTAGTGAATTCTAATCCTAATACACCCCCTGTTGCAGTACTGTGTGTGTGTGTCTCATATCTCTGTCGGAAAAAAGGGGGTAAAGCTATGCATTGTTCCATGTTCTTTCTCATTTATTTTTTCATGTCATTCATACATGACTGACAGGTTTCCATAGCAACCCCATAAAGAGTGTGGATGAGGAGAAAAGAGGTGAGAAAAAGTGAATTGAGAAACAGTCTCCCCAGCACAGGTTTTGCAAATATTTGCACCGCTCCTTCCACTTAAAGCAAACCTTGTAGCTATTATCGCCGTCTAGCCTTATAGTCACGTATCACACTCACTGACCAGGTGAAAGTGTCTTTAATTTCCGTGTTTGATATTTCCTCTCCTCCTTCCCGCCATCAAAGGTGCACAACACATTTGTAGAATGTGACCCCAATCTGTAGCTGATGTGTTTGAACAAGGCTAGCTCTGACACTGGAGCTCCCCCACCATGGAACACTGGCCGGACCTGGGAGCGTTTAGATGTGGTCCCTGCTGCTGAAGGTGCTAAACAGATTTAATGTGTTGAGCTGAGCCTGCTCTGCTGCAATGCGAAAATCATGACACGCTTCAGCAGGCCCAGGACACCTCTGTATATCCACCTGGTCCCAGCGCTGATCTCAGAGCAGCAGATTTTAATAGCCCGGGAAGAGTGGCCGGTATGTAACCTTCGCAATTTCACCCCCCCACCTTCTCAGCCTCACACAGAGCTGTGCACCTCTGCATGTGGAAAGTGGCCTATTTTTGGGCTTTGAGGACACAAGCATAGGCATGTTCTACTTAATTTGTCACATTTGTTTATTTAATAAGTTTGTATATGCTGTTACACTCTTCAAACCTGACAATCAATTTTATTGAGTCCATTTACTGAATCATTGATTCCCTAATTAGCAAAATAGCTAAGTTTAACAGGCTATCAAAGAAGTACACATCTAGCTATAATAACAATGCAACAGGATTCTGGTGATATGCTTCATTATTACAGAATTGCTTTGGTCGTGATATTTTTCATTGCTCACATCACTTCAGGAACACATACTTGTCTCATCATGTCAACAATATATAGTCAGACATTTGTGGCACGGAGTGAAATCTTTATACCATAAAGAAGGAAGATGGAATATATTGTGTAAATTTTACAGGAGTCAGATCTGACCAGACTGATGCTAGACACTGAGGAGAGAAACCTTCACACACTCCCATCGGCCACCCGGGGTGACTTTGTGATTGCAGTCACATCTTCCTTCGTTGATTTTCAACGTGCCCGGTCAAGCTGGCTGTGTCACCATCAGAGCGCTTGCCACACATCAGGGTCACAGGTCCCACAGTGCAGTGACAGCCAGTCATGGGCTCTGTCAGGGTGGACATCCTGAGCAGCATAACAACACCCAAGTGTTGAGGTGATCTTTAAGACTTCAGTGTTGATATGGAACACAGAAGTACAATATCTCAATGATAACGAAAAAAGAAAACCAACTTCAAGCTAGGAGCATATCTGATTAGTGGAAGGCCTTTTGATAAGCAATGCTAATGTATTTGAAAGAATGTTGCCTATGGTTAAGTGATCTTAATGTCACATCAGCGAGAGTGTGTTTCTGCTAATTGGACTGATGCATGTAAACACAGATACCGTTTGCAGCACTGAATCAAAAATGTATCTTTGGAGTCAACTCTTACTAATAGTTGGTATACTCTGAATTTTATTCTGGAAGACATAGGGCCGTTCACAGCAGGCTGTGTTATGGTAATCGTAGAGATCAGTTATAAAATGTGAGAGAGGACATTAGTTTGGAATATAACCATAGACTTATGTAGATGCTAAATATACTCACACATGAAATATTAAAGTACACACAGAGGGATAACTTGTAAAATGGTTAATATTTTACAGCTGTGTTCAGACTGCAAAAGCTGATGGCGTGTAAACTCATTGTCCTCTGTGATTTCCTCCATTTCCAAACGAATTAAATAGCAGATTAACTTGAACATTTTCCACATGAATCTGTTTCTTGATTGTCTTTTATTCCCAGATGGGATTCCTCTTAAACTGCCAGTAAGAAACAAGTTCAACAAGTTGTTCCATTTAAAAGTAAGGACCTCTGATAATTATTACAAATGAAGAATAAGCCAGGGGGGTGCATGATATCTGCTCTATGCACACCTTCCTTTTCCTCCTGTAGACTGTCTGTGATGAGGGGCGTGAATCAGTATTGATGAACAGCTTGCTTCCTCTTTCACTATCTTCTTTGTGGAAAGAAGGGGACAGTGAGGGGTCATATCTTAATAAAAATGTAATAAATACTATGTAGACACATAAGAGATATAAAGATATAAGGAGACAATTAAGGGTGCACTGCACACCCCTAAGCACCGCCATAGCACCCCCATAGCACCGTCCCTGCCAAAACACCACTGCCAGGAAGCTGGTGGGATTGGTGATGCTTCAGATCTAGTGCAATTTAGTTGTTGGTGTCTTTTTGTGTAAATAATGGTTTGCATAAGTTTCTAATATTTTCTATCCAGTACTGACTGCTATTGTGACCATTTCAGGTAGCAGGCAAAAGACAGCAGAATATGTGCAATTGTCCACTTTTCCCCCAGGTGCCAGGGAGACAATCGATGATGGACAGGGTGCTGAGATTTCAGACGATCTTCACCTGTATGAAGCTCCACCAGAAGGGGGCACCCATCTCCCTGCTTTTCTCTGCAACCTTCTGGCAGCACCTCCTGCAGATGTCTCTGAGCTGGGCATCTTGAACAGTGAGAGGCCAGCAAGCAACGTTCTTACACAATGTCAGAGTGATCCACACCACAGACTTCAGACTTCAGAGCACACGTGCACACCAGTGCAGTTTGAATGAAATACAAATACAAAAGTACTGGGTGAAAACGTTCTGAACAGTTTGGGTGATGAAACTCAACAATAGCACAATTAGCAGTAGCAAAATGGTAATACTATAGGATTTACTGCCACAGAAAAATGTATTGAACATTTTTTGCTAAAGATCTTCCCTTTCACTCCCCTTGTAAAACAGCATATTAATAAAAAATGTTCAATACATTTTTCTGTGGCAGTTAATCCTACAATATTACCATTTTACAAGCACGGTGTCACAAAACATAACCAGATTGATGATTTTTTAATGTTAGTTTTAACTATGCCAAACGTAACTGTTACTATTGTAGTTACTAAATTATCTTACATCCCTCTTAAGAGGAATATCACCTTATTCTCCGAATTAGAGCTGACTTGTTGAGCCTCCCTCATGATCTTAATGCATACCTCATGCTGTGCCTTGTCACTTCTTTTCCGTTTCTGTATTTCAGCGTGCAGACTGTTCAATGACAAACACTCCACTGTGCACATGTCAATACATGTGACATTATAAGGCAAACCAAACTGCAGGGACACTTGAGTATGTTGGTGAAATATAGGTGACACTGTGTGAGTGTGCATTTGTGTTCATTGTGTTCAATCTGGCAACAGTCTCCAGTCAAACTAGGAGCAAATCTGATGCAGTTAGAAACCAGGCAACTAGTTCTGAAGGCTTGTACCAGGCAAAATAAACTCTGTAGATAAATTTTAATTATTGATGTTTTGCTGTTGTCCAACTCTTTCAGCCATAATATATGTATATATATATATGTGGTCTCGGCACACCTCTGCCCCACATACATGTCTTTAGGACAGGGCAATAAGAAAAGAAGTGGAAAAAAAAACAAAGGCACAAGAAGGAACCTGAATCTTATCATATGATCTTCCACATACAGTGTTGCTGCACAGTCTTTCTCCCAGGGGTTATTGGTTATGAAAGGTTACACCAGGGGTCACATTAATGTCTGATTTTCAGATCTCAAAAGAAACAGGAAGCAATAAAACTAAAATCAGCTCTCTGAGTATCTCAGAGAAAGCTTTGCACATTGGAACAGACATGAGGCAGTGCTCTGCTGGGTTTCGTTGGCCGGCATTATGTTTTTGTTGCCCTGGAACTGCCTGTTGTGTCATGTCTGATGTGAGATGAGTTGCAGAAAGACAGAATAATTTGTTCTGTTATGTCACATCGCTCTGTGACTTTGCTGTTCAGTTGTCCCCAATAGAAAGGCCCTCAAGTGTAGCCATTCGGCAAAATTAAAATGTCTTTTCATTGTGATCCAACAATATTTTGTCATGTACTTTTCCATCACTGAAAAATAAGATGCTTGTAGAGAGCAATTTTTAATATTATCAAGAGCTATTATTTTCCAAAGCAGGAAATTACAGAGGTGGGTGTCTCCAAACACAGATTGCCATCAGGTGTGCTTTTACATGGAAAAATCCAAGCCAGTAGATACAATCAGTTTAACTAAACAGTCTGTCTGAATGGAGTAAGGGATGGTGGCAATAATGGAAACAGGAAAATGTTACCCCTGACTCAATGGGCAAATTTTCATGCCAGCTTCCATACCACAGCAGGGCATTATAGGGACACATGGCAAATTTTATTAATAAGGGAACTGAAAGAAGGACGTGATCCCTCTCAGATAGGACACAGAAGACAGAATGGTAATAAAAGCAGTAATGAGAACCATGTGACAGTTATGAGATTAACTGAGAATGTCTTAGCCTTGGCTTGTTCACTGCAAACCCCTGCAGAGCCGTCATCTCACCACATTTACGCTGAATATAGCCAAAACTGAAATCACAGTTCTCACTCTTTAAACACACACGTCTAACTGTGTGATTGTGTAATGTTCCATTTTTCAGTTCATATTTATAGCCATGTTTCACTGTCAGGACAATGGCATGTTCATTACAGGTCGCAGGACAATGGTTAGGGAAGTCTGGCAGATTTGGGCAGAGGATTGACGCCAGACCCTGAACCAGGTTCTTGCAAAGCCTGGATCATCTATGTTTGCCGTAACAGAATGATGGAAACACCCTCCAGTATGCTTCTCTAACCCCTCCCTCCCCCATCGCAACAGATATCTGAAGCAGAGCTCCCTAAACAAAGTAAATGAATTACCCTTGATACCTGGCAGAGAGGAAGGCCTGGCAGTTCTGCATCCCAGCTGTGTGGGAAGAAGCCAGCTCTGTATCTACAGCTCAGTGCAAGGTGATCTTTGGGCGCTTGTTAAAACTGCCACGATGGCCTTTTCTCCGTTCCCCTCACGCTCCTGGAGACATGGGTGTGATAGATGTGGCAGCTGTTCCGTGTTGCTCTGCTGTATGCTCTTCCCTCTCTCTCTCTCTCTCTCTCTCTCTGACACGGGCTGGCAGTGTCACAGCAGGGGGGGAGAGAGCGGGGCGGGGCGGGGAGGGACTCTCCCCCCCTCAGCCTGTCAGGTTTGAGCAGTTTTGTGGAACAAGAGCAGCTGAAAGGTTCCCACAAGGCAGATTGCCCGGATACATGCATCATGAGCTGGGGGGGTCGGGCAGAGCAGATCTCAGGAGCAGCAGCAGCAGCTTTGAGATACTCTTTGTCGGGTTTTCAGGCCGAGGTGCTGACCAAGGAGGGATCAGCTGGATGGAACTCTGTGATTTGTGATTTATACTTACTGTCTTTTACAGTAGCATCTGACCACCAATCATACTGATATGGCACAGTGGTCATTGGTGTTGCACAGCCTGCTGATTTTCCTTCAGAGTAAATACACCTGTAGCTGTGATAAAGTCGGAGGTGTGAACCAGTGGAGTGATCTTTTAACATTGAATAACAGATATTTATTGTTTTCAGTGATCTGCTGATATCTCTGGCCCTACCTGGATTTATCCAAGCGATTTTATTCTGGCTCAGTCACGGAAGTTGCCCATAGCTCTTTTCCAGAGATCGTAACATGTCTTGATTCACATAATTCCCTTTGTCATTCTGATTATGCCATTCCCGATTTATTCCCCATTGCCAGCAGTTAAACCGATTAGGTGGTATTATGGGTCGTCTCTACATCATACACACGATTGTGCCGTAACTTCCGAGGGAAGAGGCACAAATCCCAATCAGAGTCAATGGGATCTCGGCGCCGGTTCAAAGCGTGTCTCTCGGCGCATGTAATACCAAATTGATTACAACAGAATAGCTGATGAATTACTCCATCAATCAGCCCCGCCATGCGTCGCCCCTTATCAGATTTTACAGTCTGGGGACACAGCTGCCGCGCAAACGTGCCAGAGGGCTAGTGGCACCGGGACGCCACCGCAATCATTTCTACTCCACACTCTCCAATAAGCGTGCTCCTTTAGAAGAACATCCTCAATTAGCGATGCTTTACCTTTACTTCAGATGTGTGCTATGCATGGTTAATGCCTCTCCTTCACAGCTTCAGTAAAAGGCATTCCTGAGATGATTTGGCGTAGTCACTTCATGGGAGTAACCAATGAAGTCTTACATGGTGAACCACACGTGGCTTTAATTTTTGTTTATATGCAGCCTGTGCATTTCAGAGATTCATGAGTTCAGTGAAGCTGACCATTTATTTTGCTAAGGATTATAAAATGAATTAATGGTTTTGGCAGCAATGGCTTACAGGATTTGATTCATTTTGTGGTGTGAGTGTTAACACAAGGATACTGTAAACACTCCCACCATATCAAAGCATTACTTAAATTACTTAGAAGTCACAGATGTAATTAAAAAAAATGGCAAAGTGAATGTTTCGTCTCTGTAAAATGAACCTGAATTAAATGAATTTAGTTATTTGTTACTTTTTGGGTTGCTTTTCAGGTCACAATGTAGAGGTAGATCATTTACATATGGCTGAGGGAGCAGCAGTCTTTTCAGAAATCCAGCACACAGGATGTCTGACTGCTGCTTCTCAGGGAAGACCCCAGCACCCTCTACAGGACTGACTAGGGCCTGGCAGAGTTTAGGCAGGAGGAGGGCTTAGGGCATGGCTGAAGGCAGGGACATTTCACCTCTCTTGTGTCCCCAGAATGACTCTGGCTGCACACATCCTGAATGGGCCAAACAAGAGAAGCTAGTACTCATTGTGGCACACCTTCACTGTTTGGTCTGTGAATTCCTGTACGGAAGCCGCTTGTTAAAATCTATTTCTATCTTAGCTATGGTAAACAAGAGTAATGACATTTAAAGAGGGTGTGGTCATTAGCCCTGAAGGCCCAATGGGTCATCCGCTTCATTGATTTGATTAAATATACCCTCAGGTAGATCAGGCCTTGTCTTCTTTTTAGTGACAATAATTCACCTCAATCTGATCAATAGGTGTAATGAAACTAACATTTTGTTTCAGAGGATTTTCCTATCACTCATTCAACATCCACCCTCCTCAGTCATGCCTCTGTACACTATTTGGCTTTTTTTTTATAATTTAACAATAAGTACCTTTGTAAATGTGCAGAAAATGCTTAAACAATTCCTCTGGAGTCTTGAACTAGTCTCCTTCGAAACTACTGGGTAATTTTCTCCATGGCATTTCACGTCTATCATCAGTAATGACTCCCTTTGAAGCAGACAATGGAACCTGTAATTATGGTATCGGATAATGGAGCCCCACCAATCCGTCTTCAGATGCAACTACAGTATGTGCATAAAGAGAAGGTTACTATGTCTCTGCTCAGTTAAGGGGGAATCTGAGTCTTTACTAATCACTCCGATTCAGATCTAACCTGGTACCTCTTCAGACTTGAAGAAACAAAAAAAAAGGAAATACCACAGTAAGATCAAAAACAGCACAATAGGATGTAAAGCATGTGTACACTTATATAACTTCTGACATGAGGAAAAAAAAATTGACACTTTGCCAAGACATCCTTGGTTTCAAAGCGGGGTCAGGGAAAGCTAGGTACATTCTGTGCTGTATTATTGCACTGAGTACACTAAAAAGGAGATGGCCATTTTATGTCTTCTTGAGAACAACAAAGGCACACAGAGCAGAGAAGCAAACCTCCAAGCTCCTCCTATAGTTATTTCTCAATTCACTTTTATACCTTTGAAGTCTCAACGGAACAAAATCTCTCCAGATTCCAGTTTCCAGTTCGCTTGAACGTTACTGAGAGCAGAGATGTTTACCATGTATCATGCCTTCCTCTAAAATTGCACGCTGAATCAATTTATCCCCATTTAATCTTGATAATGGCAGGGTGTCTTTAGAGGGCGTTTAGGTTTAAACATCATGCTATAGAAGATTGGGGTCATTATGTTTTCAAAAGGAGGACGTTTGAAGCGCTCTGAAATTCCAGAGCCCCAATCAATATGACCCCATACAGGATTAAATCTTTATTGAGTTCTGTAAGTGTTATCCTTTTAGGCCATTATTTGGAACTGTAGCATTACGCTCACCAATGCTTTCCTCACAGGGAAACATGGAGAAGGCTACAAAAATCCAAAGAGGCAAAGAGGCAAAATGAAATATACTCAGTATCTTTGTAAACAGCATTTTGAATTTCAGATGGAGCTAATTTATTATTAAATGGTTAGGTATTTCTGTTACCAGAAATTACCATTTCAGATTGTGAATACTGACATTGATATTTGAGGCATTATTTTTATATTTTTATCACGGGTAATAACCATTAGAAATGCATATGTTCTGCATATGGTATTTTCAACTCAGGGAGTTCCATAACAGATTGTAGATCATGCAGTGTGTTTACTCATTCTAAGCTGGGATTTCCTCCTCTACTTTACCTGAAAAAAAGCCCAGACAAGCAGGGGGATTTAACCCTGTAGACTCAACCTTCTTCCCTAAAACAGCCCAAATTCAGAACATATTTTATACTTAAATATCAAAATCACAGACACCAGAATTATATCAATGAGTCTACTGCACTTCATAATGTAGCTGGGAGTGAATGTTTTTCTGGGGGCATTTCAGAAATGTCTCTGTGATGAATCACCAGTCATCTTTAAATCTTATGTCGGGATTTAAGTCATGCCATAGTTCAAAGGAGAATTGCATAGATATTATATCAGAATCTGGATTTGAACCAAATGTTTTTTTTTTTGATCAGTGCATTGTCCCAAGAAACATCAAACATAGAATGGCCCTCTCTCAGGACGAAAAAATAAAACTCAATTATCTATCTGTAGTGCCAAAACATACCTCTGGTACTGAGAAGAATGAAATGAAAGTCTAGTTTTTTGTTGACTCTAAATGCAAGCCACTCTGTGCTTGTGCTTCTTTTTTGGCATTTTGAGATGTCCTGCATAATGATGACACTGTGTCCAGGGGTTTCTTTTGGGTTCCACAGCTACCTCCCTCACCCAAAGATATACTGTCAGGGTTCAGTGACATCTCTGCACTGTTGCCTGTGCATGTGTATATGTGTGTACATGTCTGCTTGTGTGTCTGTATGTAGGTGTGAGTGTGTGTATGTATATTATTTAGTATGTATGCATTTGCATATGTATGCACGCATGTGGGCATGTGTGTATATGTATCGTGCTTGTGTGCATATGTATGTGTCCTGTGATAGATTGGCGTTGACCCACTTTGCGCCCTGTGCCTGACACACTCAGCTGTGGCTCACTGGAAAATGCACTGGAATCGGCGAGATAGATGGAAGAAATTTACAATCATGTTGTGAAGTAGATCTTAACATAGGATATTGGCCTTTGTTTTGCCATGTCCATTTCACCCATTTGTGTAGGTATGTTTGGCTAATGGGAAACAGGAACATAAATATGATCCTAACAGAAAGGAAACATATTAAAATCTAAGCTTCTCTTCCACAGTCCAACGATCACAGCACTGTAACTGCTAGCCGTTCATATGAATGACATAGGAAATAGGAAATCTTACAAAGGCATAAGAAAGCTATTCTAACCATGCACAAAGTTAATGACACCATCTACACTGACCCATGCAGAGTACATCACACAGAGGTATGGCTGATGATGTGTCCTTCCCCTGAACTGTGTGAAAACACAGCTCTGATTGAGCTCTGAACGTCCCATGCAGGTTCTTACAGCTAGACCCATGTTACAAAGCTGTGTGTTCAATGGAGGGAAAAGCATGTTTCCTCTCACCAAGACGGACCTCCTGCAGGACTTCTATTATGGGAATGACTCGCAGTGTGATCAAAGAAAAACCATACAGGTGGCAGAGAAGATGTGATCATTTCTAACTGTTATCTTAATGCTGCTGCCTATTGTGATGGTTCATGATCTAGTCCTTTTCCCCTACTTTCTATCAAACTGAATATAAAATGCACATTTGCTTTTCATAAAACTAGTGTCATAAAAACAACAAAAAAATAAAACACTGTAAACAATTCCATATCTAGCAATATACATACAACTCACACAAATGTGCAGAGGTAACTGGTTGCGTCTGATGAAGACTGACATTCTTACTATATAGAGATAATTGAAAAAGAGCAAACATGGGGAGAAAGAGTCTCCAAGGAAATTTAGCATTAGGCAAATGTAATGAGTGTTTCATTCTGCTGAAATCCTATCATGGCATAGGTATATTTTGCATTCAGCAGGAATTTGTTTTCCAAAAGACGGATTTACATTTCTGAGAAACAGACTATTTCAACAGTGTTGGCACCATTAGAGTGGAGATTATTTGCAATTTGCCTAATGGAATTGTTGGGAACATAATAGGCTCTCCTCAGAGAGACGGATAATCTTATCTGTATTCAAAGCTGGAGAGAGAGGAGCTTCAGGACCCTTGAGGAAATTCCATATCTGAACAGGCAGCTCCTATAATCCTTGTCATCCTTTTCTGACACTAGTATTTGAGTATGAGCTCGACAACTATCAGTAAGAGGCAGTTAAAGTTCTGTTTTATTTCAGCACACATCCAGAGTTTATCTATCTATCTGTTTGTGGTCTGAAAGGCACAATACGTATAAATTATATGAATACATTTTCAGAACGTAATGTCAAGTTGACTGTCGATTCACACTGAGGCCAAGGCAAACAAAAATCAAACCACTTACTTATGACAATTTAAATGCAGACATTATTTTAAAGTAGTGCTGTTGCTGTAATTTTCATAGCATGTATCAAAGTATGAAAATAACAATTTGACTTTAAAGTTTTACAATACTTTTACATTTACTTATCAGACACCCTTTTCTATGACAATACCCAGAGTAACATTGAATTGAGTTAACCCTAGCTACCCTGTTTTACTGACTGTCATGTGCCTTAAAACACCATCCAGATAATCGTAATGAATGACACACAGATGCCCCGCAAAGCTCTTAAAGTCTCTCAGAGCCTCATATCCGCTAGATGTTTACCAAGGTGCTTCAGAGGATGTGGATGGTCATCCGCAAATGTTTCTGCGTTGTAGCCCCCGACTTTTACACCTGAGGTGAAGGCCGTCAGGGTGAGGCGGTCTCTCTCGGCCAGGGACAGCTCCAATAAACAACGGCAGGAAGCGGTGCTCACACCCACACACAGCGATTGGTCCTTCCTGGCAGGACCATAAACACATGGCACCACTGCGAAGCCAACGGAAAGGGCCTTGCAAATGTTTATAAAAATGAGAGAGCCTGCTGATGCCGATGGAGTAACAAGGCGTGGTGTTTATAGCACCTCAGGGAAATCGGATGGATTATATTATTGGCCGTATGTTTGCCGACCCAGAACCCTCACGTCATCTGTTTGCAGTACTTTCACACAGCTCCCTAAACAAAGTTCAACTGTGACAATTATTTATGTTAGCCATGAGTAGCTGAGTTGCACAGTGTATGTGATTTTGGGTCTGTGGGTTGGTCTGCACAGCTACTGATGTATTCTTCCCTGGCAGAGTTGAAATCAGCAACGAACATCACCAAGCTGCCCATATGCAAATACAAACCAGTTTCAATACAAACCAGAAATCTATTGCAATATACTAAAATGGCGATCATTTCCATGTTTTAAATATAATTATTAGGATAAAAATATATTCTCTAAAATATATTCTCAGAAGGGCTGGGCGGTATGACCTAAAATTTATATCACGGTATAATTTGAAGCACGGACAGTAACGGTATATATCACTGTATATTCGTTTTTCTTAAAATTTCAATATAAATGCTTCTGAAGGAGTAAAGCACTGGTACGGCAATTGCATGGCAGCTATTACTGTACTCTTAACCGTATTACTAGGACATGTTTCACATAGTACAGAGGTATTTTAAGAACATTTATTGTGCAAAACTGCAATGATACCACCCACATCTTCCGACAGAGAATAATCCACAAGGAAAGTTTATTACAGCAGCTAAGAATCGTGAGCCCAAATGTCGCGCTCACCTGCATGCACACACTAATTTCCCCTCATCCCTAGCACTTGGCCTGTGCGGACGTCCTATTCATCTTCATTTCGCAAGCACACAAGCTTTCGCAAGCACACAAGCTACAAACAATCTGCGCTATTTCACGAGCATAATCATTTATTCTAATTATGTGATTGGTGTCGATTATACTGTGAATTATTTGTTTTATTGTTAATCAAGGAGGATAAAGGGGAACAGGTTGAAAGTAATGATAGATTTAAAGGTAGTGTTCGGGCTTCCCCTGTTTCCAGCTCACCAGCCGACACTGTTAGTATCATGTCTTTTCGATGAAGTTACACCTAGATCTGTGAGGGCTCTACCAGTCAGCACGGTATAGTCAAAATCCATACCGTAGGGCAAATTCATACCGGTGTACTTTCTATACCGTTTATACCATCCACCCCTAATTCTCAGCATATTATTTTTTGCATGGGTGTGCAACTGTGCAGGAGGGAAAAAGTCAAAGCGGTACAGAAGACACGTGAAGCCTCCATAAAGGAGTGTGACTGGTTTTTCTGTAAACCAAGTTAAAATCATCTGTTGGTGTGGACAGTCATAAAGGCATCACCATGCAGCTACATTTTAGGCCTGGCACGTGTTACATTTTACCATGGTTAACATTTTAGACCTGGCACTTTTAAGTCTTGGTCATTTTTATGGGGCTGTTGTTGTTTAGTGACAATTTCGCAAACAGAGCTGGCAAGCACACCTCATGGAAACGACGTGCACCAAGGCATGTCATGATACATTTATGAAAGATGAGGTCACAGCTGTGACCTCTGGCTTGGCGGTTTCAGCTGCATACTCTCTGTGGTCACTCAACTGCACATGATTAATGTAATCCTGAGCACGGTTCAGACAGGAATCTGCCGTTTCAATTACAACCTCCTCACTTCCTGATTCCATGATTAATCGCTACACAGGGGACTGTAGGAGGAAGGAGCTTCAGGTTGAATTTAGAAGTTGCCTGGTACTTTTAGAACACTGTCAATGGGTGAAGGAAAAGGTGTGACAGTTACTGTTTGGAACCGCCCATCAATCTGAGCTGTCACAGCACCCTGTCAGAACAAACGGTGTTTCCTTTTCAAGCTGTAGGGTTAACTGCACATACTTCACTTATGGTGAACAGGAAACAGCCACCTCTCCCAGGCTTTGCTTTACTTCCAAACACAGCTACATCTATGTGAAATTTGACTGGTCGTAACTGCTGTAAGCATTCATTTACAAGACCAAACATCACAAGAAATGCTTTTATTTTTCAATGAACAACTCAATGACACCGTTTGAGTCAGAAAATAAATAAATATAGCTGTGCGCATGCCTGTCTCCCCCACTTACTTCACCTGACTGTAAAGTGTCTGTCCTTTGTTACGGGAAGACTAGATTTGATTATCCTCTCAGACAAGCACATGAATGTCATAAAACTCTTCAGGGCAAATCTTCGGTTGCCATTACACTACAAGCAGAGACCATGTATATTCACAACACATGTCCATATAAATTGCTGGAAGAGAAACAATATTGGCACTTTGGTTGAAGAGCATTGGGAAGATAAGAAATTGCAAAAGGCAAAGGACTAATTTAACCTCTTTTTTTGCAGTACTAACACTACAAATCCCATCATGCAATGAGACGTTTTTTAAAACAATTGTTCATATATCTCTGTCATTAAATCCTCTTATCTGCAACATACCCATATCAAAACTATTCCTTTCTCATTTTCTCTTTGATGTATCAATGTCTCACGTGGTATATAGGTATCACTTTTATATTGGGGCAATTTATGGATCATTCTGATTTAAGGAAGTATTGTATTTATTTTCAATGAAGAATCATTTCAAAAAATAAACTAATATGCAAAATGCTCGCAAATAGAAGCATAAGATCAGATGGGGAGGGTTTAATAAAACGGGCAACTAGTTATATAAATGACTGAGATCTTGATTTGTATTGGGAATGAGGACTGTAATGCATTTACAAATTATCAATAAAATTTATTTGGGGATAACATGTACATGTTATCAAACATAAAAATAATTTTCAGTACATCATGGCACCATTATTGTAACAATGTGCAAATAAATGAAATGGAGATATGACAATCACAATCTTTCAGACAGACTTTGGTCTGCTGAATAACAGGTAGATTTTAGCAATTGTTGGCAGATCCAACAAACCTGATATCCAACACTCACTTTTTGCCTACCACATCAAATTAGACTGTATGATGTGCATCTGAAACCAAGGATCTGCTACAACAGGCTATGGAAGCTGTGGCACTTGTATTCAGCTTTCCTTTTGACACAGCAGGTGTTAAAATGTGCTGCTGTATTAATGTGCAGATGTCTATGGACAGATGTTTTACTTTTAGATGTAGATGAACATGTATGTGCATGCATGCATACAGTACTCACGTATGTGTGTGACTTTGAATGTGTGTGTGGACGTTTGCTCCACTAACTTGAGATTGACTGTTTCTCCACCAGCATGCATGGCTGAATGTGAGGTGGACTGGTGGATTACTATGTACAGAAGTTTACTGCACTACCTTGATGGACTGTACAAAACAAGAGGAATGTGGTGTGGGGCTCTGGTGGGCAGACTTCTTGGCACTTGATGATCCCAAACCGTTCTGGGATGATCTGGGGTACTTTGCTGCTGTCGCCTGACTGACAGTGAGCTGACAAGGAAGAACAAGAAGGAATGCAGTGTTACATAAGTTCACAATTATATAACACTCTAGTAAGAGGTACATTTGGGGGAAAAAAAACGTGCCTATATCCAAATGACCTTTTGTGTGCTGAAAAATTAACTGTAACCCAAAGTAAATCAAACCTACCCATAACCACCTTCAGATACTATACGCAATACCAAGTCACGGCAAACATGTTGCTGCTCGGTGGCAAAAGACTGAAAAGGGCTTTGACGGACGGCCCCGCTGCACTGCCTGCGCGAGGTGGGATTTAGTGCCCACCTGTGTGACAGGATGATGCCGCTCCACCACGACCGTGCTCATGGGCGGGGTCACCCCCATGACCTGGAGGTTGTCTGACACCAGGCTCTTCTTGGCCCTCTTGCTCAGCTGCCCTGCGGCTCGAGGCGCGGCGATCTTCGGGGCCCTCTGCTGGCCGAACGTCACCAGGCGTGCGCTGGGCTAAAAGCGGGCAGGAATTCCATGGAAATTACTTCACATCCGACTTAAAAAATATGATTAATTCAAGCATCAAGAAGCGGTTAGACATAAACTTAACCGGGTATTCTTAAAGCTCGTTAAAAGATACAATCCTGTTTTGCTCCAGGTAATGTTTAATCATATTTTCATTTCAATTTGAACAGAAAACAATTCAGACTTTTTTTTATTTCATTAAGGTTTACGTTAATAAATCAGTACGCTTCACATTTTGAAATGTGCCAGAAAAGCTTAATTTATCCTAATTCTGCAGAAGGAAAAAAATTAACTGAAATAATTCCTCTCTCCTTATTATTAGTGTAGTCTTAGAGGGAAAGTGGTGAATATTACCGGTCTATGAGTGGACGCAGTGCCTCCTGGTGGCGCGACACCACTGATTACAGTTCTGGAGGGGAGTGCTTCTGCTGAGCCAGGCCCAAACTGGAATATCAACTGGAATGACAGACACAAGGCAAAGATGTATCACCTAACAGCCCAGCTAAATGAAGAGTGGCAGTGATGCAGGGAGACTGAAACGCTGTCTACACAGTGACCTCTTGTGGTGTCTATTAACAAAGCAAAAAGACAGTATAAGAATTGACGTTTGACAGCCAAGAGGATGACAGACAGACTTTAGTAGAGTTTGGTGAAGGATTGCCTATTCCCTGCACACAGTCATGACAGCCCGGGCCCTGGGCTCTAACCATCTGTTCCGGATCGCTGCGGGTGGGGGACGGCAGACTGGCGGACTCCGTGCGGCTCGGACCCAAACGTATGGGGGAGGTGGGCTGGACCTGAAAGTGGACCGAGGCGCTGGAGCCGGGCTCATCCTGTGAGGGAGGGGCATCTGCAGGAAGGACAGAACCAACCCGTCACTTCCTGCTCAATAACCGACGGCAGACCAGAGCAATCGCTGACAGAGTCCACACTGCTATCTAGCGGAAGACATTAGAAAGATTAACTGCTTTTGTCATTTCAGCTTTGCAGCAACCTGTGTCATCTGAGGAAATCAGGTTTCTCTCATAATCTATTCTAATTCTTTTTCGCATGCTTCAGGAAGTAGCATTTCTCAAACAGTGAGAGCGTAATAAGCATTTAAATAGCACACGACAGGAAATCATTCAACGGACCAGTGTAATGGAATTTCAGATGACAGTGAAGTCCCCATTGCAGGAAATAAGAAACCGTTGGCAGGAGTGCTTAAGAGATTCAGATAAGCGGAGCGATGTAAAATGAACAGGAAAAGGTGACAGTTCCCTCAGCATCACATACTGTGCCACAGGGCGTTGTGTATTAAAACGTGAAAGGCTCGGCCGGCCGTTTCCAATGACAACAACAACATTCGCCAGCCGTCCCCCACGTCCTTTCTCACCCTACCGAGCACCACAGAGCGGAACAGGACACTCCAGAGTTCTGGAGTAAGAGAGAGAGAGAGAGCCCCAACCTTCCTGCAGAGCCAGTGCCAGTCAGCATTTCTCCCACCGACTCACTGAACGACAGCCAACCCCTGATCCACTCACAATGAACTCATGACAGTCGATGGCTGTGGAGCGGGAACACAGCGCGGTGCTGATGGGGTGGGTAGGGGGGGCGGGGGCTGGGGGTGTCAGCGGTGCTCCAACGCGCAGCCAAATCACAAATACTTCACGTTGCTGATTGCTGACTAATGGTTCATCATTTACCTAATTGTTGTTGTTCAGTGTTGCCATAAAAAAACAAGGGGGCTGAGATAACGAGTGGTGGAAACTGCATTCGTGAACACGTGTGATGTCAACAATTTCTGCAATTCTGCAAGGATTTGTAGCTTATTATCGTTAAATAAACGATGGCTGGTGAGGGAAAAGGAAACGGCCACGGCCTGTTGTGATGATTTTGCTCGGGACATGCGGTTTCCCAGCTCGGTTTTCACACAGCACGTTTTACATATAACCCACTTACGCAGCGGGCTGCTTTTACAGAAGCAATTAAGGTTAAGCACCTTGCTCAAGGATATAGCGGCCCTCAGGAGAATAAAACCTGCAACCTTCAGGGTTCACGCTCAGCCCTTTCACCACTGCGGCAAACTGCTGCCACCACTGCATGTGAGGCAGAGAGCCTGATGCACACTCACGGCACATTTCAGGATAGTATGTTTAATACTTCCAGCCTTTGGCACACTATGAAATATATATGGGATATGCTGTTTCAGTTCAGCATGTTTGATTATTAGGCTTCTTTGCACTTTAATATTGGAAAGTTTGAGTTTCAGGCTGAACTGGAAAGAGTGGTAGAAATGTAGGAGTCCATAAATACTGCAAAGGCAAAATTCAAGTGAAGATCCACATCCAGCCACTGTGTCTTTGCATTTTCGACAATCCACCGAACATTAGAGCTTTTTCATTCAGCTTTTTTGGGCTCTCCTGGTACTTTTCCCACAATATCACTGATCTGAAGCCATTAAAGGGAGGAAAGTATGCAGTTGGTCTATTCTTGTCTAAATGTATCCCCCCCAGTGCACTTCTGCTGCGGTGCAGAGCTTTAGTTACTACACAGATAATGTTCCTATTCCCCGTGTAATATTCTCATGACTCAAGAATTAAACTAAAGAAACTAGGGACATTTATTCTTTGATTACAGGTTGCATCCAGTAAATGCTGACACATATGAAAAAAAAATATATATATATACACATACGTGCCAGCATTCACTGACATATACACACATATACTCATATATTTTGTTTATATAGGCAATATCATGTTGCTTCAACATTAATGTCTGTGTGCAGGGTCTGGTGATGTCTGCAAGTGTGGCTCGACAGGTAAGGTACTCACTGGGGTCCAGCCTCCCCTCTGGGTGGAATATGCTCATGGCCTCCATGTTGAGGGCGCAGACCCCGCGCATGAAGGCCTTCTTCATGGACTCCTCGTAATGCTCCCTCTCATGCTGCAGCCTCTGGATCTCCGCTTGGGCCCGCTCCAGCGCCACCGCGTACTGGGGACAGAGACGGTTAGCATGCCCACTGCTCCCGAACACTGCCCCGGGGGCTCCTGGCTTTTATTCAGACCCCCTCCCATTGCTCCCTCCCTGCCCCACCGCCATCTTGGCCTTGATGACAGCTTTATTTGCCCATTTTGTAGCAGCTTCTTGCTATTCACGCTAATAGCTGTTGAACAGCTTGACGCTTTTATTGAAGGAGATTCAAACCATTCCGCTTCCAATGTATCACATTACTTCCTATCCACACTTATACCTGGCCTCCTGCGGTTTCTCTATTCCGTACAAACCATTTTCCCTCATATAAATACATTTTTTTCAAATTGAGACAGAAAAATTCATATTTCCATGCTCTGTCATAGGGTTATGACCCCAGGTAACACAGCATTCTTTGTGTAAGCGGTACATAAAAAGCATTCAAGACCTGCGCCGAAAGACAATGCAGCACGTCTCTGAAACGCTCTCACGATGCAGAGCAGCATCTGAATTGCGTTTAGCGGTGGCGTGAAAGGAAAGCCCTCTCTCTGTGCACGTCCCCTTCCTTCAGTAACGGCAGAGCTGCGGTAATGAACAGCCAGCAGGCTACACTGCTGCGCTGCCCTCCCGCTCCGCTGCTACAGCACCCTCCATCCATCAAGCTCACTCACTGTGACCGCGTCAGCGCCGCAATTACTCTCAAACATTATGAGCCTTTCCACACCGGCCGATTTACAAAAGAATGCTGGAAGTGAGCATCTCTTTAACGTATCAGAGGGGGCCACGAAGTCCATCGCTGTTTGTTATTTTCCTCTCGGTTCTTGTTTTTTGACATGAGTGAGTGCGATATCTCGCGACACTTCCAGAAGGAAAGCCTGTCTGGTGAGTGCAGGGCTTGACTGGCAAAGATGGCGACCAGAAAGCCAAGTGATTATGCAGGAGCATCCATCCCTTAATCTGACCACACAGGGCTTTCCTCATGACGTCCTCTGGGCGTGCCACTGAGACGAAATGACATACGCACAGACCGACACGCCCCTAACCCTCTGAGACGTGTCACCTATGCCCCGCCCCCTTACCTCAGCCATCTTGGATTCGTAGCCCGTGGACAGCTGCGAGCAGACCTCCTCGGCCCGGCCCTGGCACACCCTTTCCACCCTCCTCTTCCACTGGCTGTGCATCAGAGATTGCCAGGCCGTCCACACCTTCCTCTTCAGCTGGAGCTGGTAGTGCTGCTCCGCCACTCTGGTGCGACGCGACTGTCCACAGGCAGGAAAAAATGGGCCGCTTAGAGACACACCACCTGCCTTTAACTGTTATTCGTCCCATGGGCTCAAGTTTTTACAGTGGGACACCAACGGAGCTTCTAAGTCTTAAAAAAATGCACAGCGCTGCTAACAACAAAATGGTAATACTGGCTTCATGCGCTGAGCCCCTTCTCCTCCTTTTGACTGATTTTGTGCTGCAGTGGGTCATCAACATTGCTAAAAGACAAATACGACAGATAAACTGATGAGGATTTAACGTGCTCATATAATGTGGTGTCACGATGACAGGAGAGTCAGCAGTGTCACTTCATTTGCATAAACCATAATGTTTTTAGATGACTGTCATTAGGGTTTAATGGTGTAACGCACCAAAGATGGAAAAATGCAACTTGTGCATTTAGACCTGTTAGGCTGGTGTTTTTTTGACTGGAGCTGACGTTATTTTGTTCACAAGGGCATAAAGCTGAGGAATGAGCATTTGGGTATAATCTTTTAGGCAACAAAAACAAATGGTGCACAGTTCCGACTCGAAACAAAATAAGGATTTTCTGAATATGAATTAGGCGCATCTCCCTGCAGCGCCCCCTCACCTCCTCTCTGGCCTCGTTGTGGTGCATCCTCCAATGACAGAAGGTCCTCATCAGCTCCAGCCTCTCCTTCTGTCTCTCCAAGGCCTGTGTAAGGTTACTGATCACCTGTAGGAACACAAACACATACATACTTTACCTTATACTCCTCTTCCTCCTCAAAAAGCCCCATCCCCCTTTCCACCCACCAAAGCAGCTGCCAGAAGGAGCCTGGCATGACATTAGAGCTGGGAACATCTACAAAATATCTGATGCATTGATTCATTTACAACGATGGACAGTCGTTCAAAAAATCAGCTTTATTTCGTGTAGTTATGTCACCTGTTACTAACACTTCTCTAATAGAAGTGAGCTGCCTAAAACGACTTCACTGACAATATCAACAATGTCAAACATTGGTATGTTTGATTCTTTAATTTTGACCCTAATAAGAAATAAAGATAACATTTTACATTACATTACATTCATTTAGCAGATGCTCTTATCCAGAGTCACTTCCAGCACAAAAGAACATAAGTGCATTAAAGTTGAATGAGCAGCAGTGTCAGACCAGGCCAACACTCCCAGACCAGTGAGTGTGAGCATAACACTGTTCAAGGCCTAGCCCAATTTAACTTGTGCAACCTCACTAGACAAGGGAAGCCACACTCTACATTTCTCTACATACAATATCTACTACATTTTATACTTGATTAATAATATTTTCATGTAACACATAAAGCAGCTACACATGTGTCCCTGAATCGCTGTGTGGTGTTAAATCCGTGCTTGAGCCAGTGGCGGGGAAACGCGTGCGGTCACCTCGTCTTTCCTCTGGTTGGACGTGTCGTAGACGTGCAGCAGCTCCTTCAGGCCGTCCATCTCCGTGCTGAGCCGGGCCAGGTGCGCGGCGTGCTTCTGCCTCTCCCTCTTCAGGGCCGCCCGGTGCTGCTCGATGACGGCCAGCTTCCACTTCCTCAGCTCCGTCACCACACTCACCTGGAGGGGCGGGAGCGCGTCACGCGGGGAGAGGATGAGACGGTGCGTCGTGAAACCGATCTTCCTGATACCGTGCGTCCCCCCCCGGGGGAAGGTTTAGGAACATGCTTGGCCAAATCGGGTCTCTTACCTAATACCGTACATCCATATGCTCACTGCAGATACAGGGTCTTGCACAGAGATTTTTGTGCGACTGGATCTCTTAAGAAAATTTATTTTGACAGATGCATCCATCCATTTCATTTTACCTTGAAGTTTTATCCAGGTACCCTAAAAGCCACTGATTGTGGTAAGCCTTTCAATTAGATAATTCTAAATGTGGAAAAAGGCAGCACAGTACTGTCTCTTTCTTCATGGTCTTAGCCACATATTTGATGTCTGCACAGACAGTGATTTGCTGTGACAGATGCTGTTGGCAGGATATATCCGTGATTTGAGATGTCAGGGTTAATGTACAAGCCAGAAAGCTGGCCTATTTCTTAACGAGAAGAACACAGACTCCAGACTCCTTAGACTCCTGAGTAAATGACAACAAACTAGCGGGTTACCAAGAAATGTGGAAGTGTTTCACACATTGTGACAGAAAATGGACAAACTGCATATTTTCTTTTTATAATTTTGATGATATGCAAGTAGAGTATTTGACCAATTTCCATGCTTGTGACTTTTCCATGTCTAGCTAGGATGAGAATAATTGCGAGGATTTGATTGCAGGTGCAGTAACTTGCCTTCAGCTCACTGCTCCAGGTGTCTAGCAGATCCTCCATCTTGCTGATGTTCTCTTCAGTTATGAACATCTCTGTCACCACTGTGACCATGGGGTCCGAGCTGCTGGGGTTGGACCTCTCCAACGGAGTTTGTGCTTGCTCTGATTCCAAGTCAGGCTGTTCGGCTAAAACCACAAACAAACACCATTGATGTGACCATTTTCACCATTCGATTTTTCCATGGACGTGAACAGTTCCAGTTCATGTTATTCCCTTCCTTGTATTTAGGCAGAAAACCTGGTGATACTCTGCAGCTCAAGCATGTCAGCTTTCTCCTTCTTGGACTACTAAGTGCTATTCTTACTTTCCATTTATCAACATAGATGTTTGTGAAACCTAGCAACATAAGTTCTCTAACAAGTTCCACTCAAAACACAAATAGGTAATGTTGCTGCAATCAATACGCTTCGTAGAAAATCATCTTCCTCATCTGTTCAGATATCCCAAGATTAGTTTTAGATGAGCGTTACACTGACCTCTGCGCAGTAAAGCTTAGAAATCCCCATACAATATTCATTTTTCATTTGCTGTGTTTAAATTTCATTTAATATTTCATTCTTGCAAGAGCAAGACTGCAATGGGTATTGCCGTGAGATTTTATCAGTGTAGACAAGTACACATAATTCTTATGCACTTCCTGGCTTGACAAAAAGACATGTAATGCATTTTATAAAATGTCCCTGTAAAGACAGCCAGTGCAAACCAACAAAGAGAGAAAAAAAAGAAACAATGAATTATATTCCTTTATATTGGTTTGGTCAGTAGCACTTACAAAACATTTTTATGACACCAAGCACTGCAAATATACAACAAATATAAACAGGTATGTACAATAAAAGCAATGTATTATGTAGGCCGACATTTTGTGTAGAGCCTATAGCACGTAACGTGCTGCTAATGGTAACATTCTGACTTAGAAGAATCTTTGTTAATTTATGACACTAATAGCATTTGTTACCAATAGAAATAGGTGGCTAATTCCTTCCCTCAATTCCTGACATGTCCAATAAGACATGGCCATCTCTTACGCATTACTAAGTACAACCTAACAATATTCTAGTATGAAATAAAAGTTTATAAAGTTGTATTTTAACACGGATACATGCTAAAATGCTACCAAATGCTGTATTACTGAACAGGGCGTCAACCCCTATAAAGAATAATGAGAAACCACATGCTTTCCCAAACAGCCCTACTCCTGCCAAACATAAACTTCAGCCGTTCCCCACAAAACACAATAAGCTAAATTCAATTACATTCAACCACACAGGCTGTGCCCTCCGTTTACCTTCAGAACCTCTGGCTGGTCCTGCAGGGCCTGCTTTGGGTGGTGTGACGTGAGTGGCTGACGTCAGCTCCACGTTGAATGACCTCCTATCCTTGTGTTCAGACGCGGGCACTGAGAAACCAAGAGCTGGTGAGAACAGATACGGCAAGGGCTTCTTGCTTCTCATCTCTAAATGGTTTTATGTCCATTCTTAATGAAGTTACGGAGAGGGGGAAGATAACATCTTGAAGGACAAAAACCTGTTTTGGCACCGTTCCAGCAAATCGTTACGATCAATTGTAAAACCCACGGTCTTTTAGGACCAGCCCCTCAGGCTCATTGTGTTTCATTTCTGACACGCTCTGGTTTGTAGAGGAGTCTATTGATCAAAGCTTGTGAAAGAAAAAGGAATTCATGTTAAAAGTGTTGTACCAACAGAAACTGCCTGATGTCTGATGTTTGTCGAGAGTTGGGTATTCACCGTAGCTTAATGAACTGAGGTTGTGTTTGCTTTGTGTTCATGACCACTTACAGGTGTTGACCTTGTCAATTCATTGATAATTTAATTAATTTACCCTTGGACTTAAGAAAAAAAAATCACTTACCAAATATACTGTAGCATGGGAACTGAAGGTTAATAAAATCTTAATGGCTTTATGTAAGTAATATTCAACATTCCATTAGATATGGAGGCTTAATTTAGTACAGTTGTAATGTACAGTTAAAATGCACTAGTAAAAGTAACCTGGAGACTATGAGCTTATGTTTGTTGGGAAAGGCACATTAAGATTTTGTGGAATACCTGGAGAATTAACTGCCTGGGATGTGAATGTTTCCCAATTAGCTAATCACAAAGTATAATCCTGGCAAAGTATAAACCCTGTCAGAGCTATTTTATCTGAGTGCATGCTCCTGTGTATGTGTGTGTCAATACTGGAGAAGAATAACCATGGGAAACCAGACCAGACAAAACCTTGTATTTTCATTTAACACACTCTTTAAATCAGTCTGTAAGTTATATTTTTACTTTGAAAAGCTCACAGCACAAGCATACAATGTCCTATGCAACAAGGAAACGTTTTCTGTGAATATTAGAGACTTTAGGCTCTTCTTGTCCAGATGAAACAAGTGACAGGGGACAGAGCCTTGAAAAGCTTCGAGATGGTTTTTGTTTTCCTTCAAGCTAACCGAGCGTGTCGCCGTGAGGGCAGCATCTTACCCGCGGAACGCTGAGGGGGAACGTCATCCATTAACGCAGAGGTTCGGCCGTCTGCTGACAGCTGGGAGGCGCGCAGCGACTGCCGCAGGGCATCGGCCGCAAACTTGGGAGTCACAACAGCGTAACGGAGCAACTCTTCATACTCATTCTGTCAAGCCGTCCCAGAGCAAAGAGAAGCGTATAAACACAAAAATCATTGGCATTCTTGTATGGACGCAGAGATTGTTTGCGCTTTGCAGTGGCAATAGGAGAGCGATTCCCTTGGGTTTTCAAACACGTGCTGTGTTCTGGTAAAATATCATCTTCTAATGAAGCTGATCCGTTAAATCTGACATTCTTACAAAAGATTGGCACAAGGACAGACACGTTAATAAGTGTACAAATGTGCAAACATTTAACATCTAACTACAAACTACTATTTGGATCACCAGAAATGAATCAGCGTACAGTTGGTAACTGTTGGAAATTGTCAGACTGATAACACCGTGGTCTGGGATATTTCAATGTTGGCTCTGGCAAAAAAAGAGACTCTGTATGGATAGCCTTACGTTGTTCACTTACTAGTTATTAGCTGTATTTACCACAAACCATTTGCTACAATAAAGATACAGTATTCAGCAGTACCATACCTGCAGCCCAGACGAAACCGAACTTCCCGGATCAGAATCCTTTGGCAGAACGGGAGCATTTGACTCCCCTTCGTCTGAAGACATCTGTGTCAAATAAACTGCTGTAGCTTGAAACGTATTGTGGCCCTACTGTATTCAGCTAGATCAACTAACTTGCGCCCTATAGGATTTACCTTAAAGAAACGCGACATGATATGTAGAAAGTACCAGTTAAATTGACAACTTGCTATCTATTTAACTAAGGAAGCAAGCTAGCTGGGCCAAATTCTCAGAACTAGGTCTAGCTGGCTGTAGCTTTGTGTTACGTTTTAAAGAAAACTACAGCTAGCTAGCTGGCTAACGTTGGTTACGTTTATTTACTCATGCCAGCAGCTAGTTTGCAACAGAAAGAGTCACCTAGTTAGCTCGTTAACTAGCGAGATAACCAGGTAGCGTTAGTAGATTGTTAGTTTGCTTGCTAAAACACCTAACGTCAGGCCAGCTACTTATCGTGACAACGTCGCCATAGGGAGCTACAGTAGCAACAGAGAACCAAAAATTGTGTGTAGCAGTTAATGTTGGCTAGCAACAATTTCGGTGAAAAACTGCAATAAACTAGGTCATTAGCTAACTACCTTAAAACTCCAGGTGATATTCACGGTCCAGCCTCAAAGATTGCATTATTTTGTTAACTTTCTCTTTCCTTCCTGACAGTTTCAAACTGACAGACGCATCATCAACAACACAAAATTCTATTGGCTACTGTAGCACGCATTGTTCCTTATTGGCTTCTGTAGTATGTTCCCATGGCAACATGTTTGGCGGAAACGACGCAGAGACTCTTGTCAACACCAGTCCACGTTGTAGCAAGGTAGCCTGTTCAACTCTAAGGGCAGCAGCTCTAGTTTGTAAATGTGTGCGTTAATTCCAAGTAGGCTATGTAGTTTAGTAAACTTCACGCGTTCTTCAGAAAAATTCAGCAATCTTGAGGAAACAAAAACAAAAGCTACCTCCTTAACGCTTTCTTAAAAGCAAATCATGCTTGATCTGATAATAATAACTTTTGCTACCAGCAAGTGTCATTACCTAAAACTGTATTTTTATTATTTTCATAAACTCTTTGCGTTTAAATCAGCTCAGACTCAGCTGATGAAATTTGTGTACGTGTAATTCTATCAAGTTTACAAATATGTCTCAAAGTAAGTATTGATGAAATGGCCAACAACATAGTGCTGTATTGTTAATGTCAGTGACTTAATTACATACTCTGGATCATGTTCATAAGGGGGCAAAATCTCACTTTGATTTGAAGTGCAGTTTTAGGGTAGCATCGCTGAATAAAGAATGAATAAAAAAAGAATGGCATAACCTGCGATAAGTCACAATACTTACATTTTTACATGTTTATTGCGTGTAAATAGAGCTAAATTGTGTGAGTGTGTGTGAAACTATAATAGGAATGGCAGCTAGCTATGTAAGAAGCATTTTATCAGTTTTAATGGAATCCTTAAAGGAGAGGATAAAAATTTCACAAGCTCATCAATCAGTTAATAAAATTAGTCTCATAGCATTAGTGGTTGCCAGCAGCAAAAGCAGTTTCTGGTAAGTAGGTGGTGACACAATATGTGGTGCTCTGCAATGCAGGGACAAATATAGTCTCTCTAGTTGGATGCCATAGTCAGCCGTGTCAGAGAACCATGAAAACAAATACCAGATTGGACCCCGAAACATCTTCATAAGAGCGTGGGGGAAAACCGTCTGTGACCTGTCTCTACACTAAATTTGAAACAAAAGCCACAGCTACAGCAATAATAAATCACACTGTCAATGAAAGTCACAGGGGATTCCATTACTGTTACAGTACACGCACAAGGCCTATTACAGAAGTAGAAAGTGCTGGTTATTTTACCTATGCTTTCTCACACTATACATTATCATCCATGAATACAACAACAGGAGTGGGATGTTACCAATGTTATGAGATGGAGGAATATTTACCAGTAGACATATCTTTTTTGTATGTAGACCTCTGACTGTAGGGTGGTGCTGGTAAGGGCCATGTGAAGGGGCTGGAGCATGTTATCAAAACCCATGCCCTCGTTGAGTGGATGCATTGGGTAAGCAGAGTTTTTTGAAATATCTTTTTTCTCACATCATCTCGGCACTGGATGCATCAGACATATAGCAGGGCTTTGTCAAATTTTATCAGTTTCTGTTTCAGGTCAGTACTGAGTTTTCAGGTGTAACAGGGTGGGATGTGACATACTGCAGACTACAGTTTAAATTAGATAGTTCTTGGTGAACATTGAAAAATACCTACAGTTATTCGACCTGAATTGTTTTGCAACCACTCCTTGATCTATCATCCAAGTTCACAAAGCTTGAGATTTCTCAGTGTGAGATTCCTCCAGCTGTCCTTCTCTGGCTACATTTTTATAGTAAGGTGATGTTGGGCCTTTTGATCTATGAAGAAGAATTGATATGGTTTGGATTCTGTAACTGAGTCACTCCTTGATGCTCCTTGAGGATATGTCTGTCCTTGAGACAGACATATCCTTCCAAACATTAGC
Source organism: Megalops cyprinoides (assembly GCF_013368585.1). Classification (NCBI taxonomy): domain Eukaryota; kingdom Metazoa; phylum Chordata; class Actinopteri; order Elopiformes; family Megalopidae; genus Megalops; species Megalops cyprinoides. Next base: position 14,977,434 of record NC_050587.1, on the reverse strand, counting down.
TACACTAGAGCAGCTGGATTAGATCCTGTAACACTAGCTCAGAATCAATCAAAGGTGAAAATGGTGCAAAACCTCAAACCTTTGCTGGGATGGACAGAAAGTCACACGAACCTGAACTTGTCTGTCTCCAAGGACAGAGTGGATGACAGTTTATATGATGAGAATGGTAACATTGGTGAGATCATGTGGATGCGTTAATTGGATCTGCCATAATCTGCGAGTGGGCCCATAGTGCCTTTGAACTCTTCAGCTTATATTTAAAGTTGCCAAGACAATGTCTTATTTTAGGGGAAAAGGGGAACTTTAGCATAAAAGCTATTCATATAGCCTTTAGTTGTAATCTATGTGTCGCAGTGGTACGATGTTGCTGGTGACCGAATGTAAACAGGCAATGATGGCATCTCTTTCACTGCATGTGTCACAGATGCACAAACAGAAGGCATTTCCTCACCTCAACATCACACTGCCTTTCAGACTTCATGATTTGTTTTGATTTGTGTGCAGCGTGCAGGCTTCCTCTCAGCAGATGCCACTCCCCCAGGAAGACTCATCATAAATTTAATTTGTGTTTTGTTCCTCTTTGTTTAATCCAAATGGAAAACTCCATGAGGGGTGTGTTATGCGGTCCCTAGTTGATTCAGGTCTGGTGATTTAACATCCTTACATGAATATATGTCAGTGCTTATGATTTTACAGGATCAGGTTTAAGGGAAAGGTTCCCCTTATAATCTGTGCTTAATCTGCTATTGATAATATTGTTATTCAGCCATCCGGTTTGCTAGTGGACCACCACTACAATATTTATCTAATGTTTAGCACTCGCAGTTGTAAACACCTGAGCAATAAGTCTGGAGCTCCAACTAATTTTGCTTCCTAAATTAAGGACTTTTATATGAAAGGCTCATGCAGTCTATGATTGGAAAAAATGAACACGCAAAGACTGTCTTTTCCCCGTGGAAAGACATCCGCTAAGCAAATGAATAATAACTGAATAATAATAATAGATGAATAATAACAGACATCAGGATATTTGCCATACATAATTGTGTTCCTGTATAAAATGCATCAAGTAAAATATTACAGATTTAATCACACCCTGGACACCAGACAGAGCAAGTTGGTTTTAAACTCTTTGTCTGTTATTCAGGCTTTAGATATATAATAATGTATATATATATATATATATATATATATATATATATATATATATACTTCCCTCTTTTCATGTATTGCATGTATTCTCACTGCAGGGTGAGAGTCATTTACAGGCCCTTTTATTTAATCTGCTTCCACGCATATGCTCCTCTGCTCTCACAGATCAGTGCGAAGCACTACGCGTACATTACTATGATACATGATAATATTTTCCCTATAAATAAACACACTTACAATAGTCCTTTGACATATGTGTCCTTACATTACATGTGTTGCTTAGTAAATGCACCTAATATAGCTTAGTCCTTTCAACATTTTCTCTTGAACTGGTTACACATTTACATGTGGCAGGTGCTCTTATCCAGAGTGTTGTTTGCATATTGCCACAGTATATTACAGAAGTATATGTGGGATTGTGTGTCCCTTGATAAGTGTGTACTGCGTGTCTTTATTTTTTTATAAAAGGGGAGCTGGCAGGCTTGACTCATATGGTTGGTTCCACATCCCAGTTCAGTTCAAACAAAGAAAAACACTGGTGTCCTCCTTTACATACAATTAACCTGAATATCTATATTAGTACTTCAGTTATCTAGTTTATTTCTAGTTTGTTCACACTTGCTAATATAAGTGGAGACAAGTCTGAAATGAAAAGTAGCGACAGTCTAGGCCAGATAACCAGGCATGGATGATTGCCAAGACTTCAATAGCCTTATTGGCCCAGTGGAAATTGACTTGCTGTACATTTTCCATCTCTGGAACATACTGAAAGAATTCAAAATTGGTAAGCAATATTGGAATCTGGTTTTGTGTGTCATTATCCTCTGGGATACAATGAGTATCCATACCAAGTTATGCGGAGAATGGACAGTGAGGCTACATTGCATGCAGATTAGTGTCTGACTCCAGCAGGCATTTGCATAGGATATGGGCTGGATCTGGGTCTTTTGTTTCTAAAAGATTTTTTATACATTATTATTTACTCCCTCATTTGCAAGTATGTACTTCCTGTTGACCACATTGGAAAATTGCAAACGCTCAGTCATTACTATAGACTAGCAGGACCGCTGAAAGGTAATTCTCACAATGCCTTTGAAACATCCAGCAGAAATCCTACCCAGCCTCAGCAGCACTGACCTGTGAACCGTAAATTAGCTACAACAAATGTCAATGAAAATGAATGGTACTTCTACAAATCTAAATGGCTCTTCTTATGAAATGGGATACAGATTGCCTCTATTTGTTTTCGTCTGTATAAACGGGTCAATACAAACAAATGGTATGTCATGAATGAATAATCCTTCAGAAAGTACAGCCCTATTTATCTTTTCTGCCATACCCAGTCACCTCGCGAAAGGATGGCAAGTGAGGCACAACGCAGGTGAAATTTAAAAACGACTCAGTTCAATTTAAACATAGTGTGTTAGGTTTAGACAAATAAAAATAGCATGTGTCAATTATCACAAGATTGTGCCAGTGACTGTGACAGCGTGAAGCAGAGTGTCCTAGTGTTAGCCCTTTGCTAGTGTTCCCGCAAACCGTCACTGTGTACAGAACTCAGCAACATATATGAAACGGGGTGCAAGAAAGACTAAGCGAGAATGCAATTCAATGCAGTTAATTCCTTTTAGCTGTAAATCATTTTGGATGTATAGATGAAAATGCTTTCTCCCACTGCTGGGTATACAGTAAATGTATTTTTAATGCCTCCTGGTAAGAACTGGGAGCAGTTAAAGGAATTGTTCTGTGTCTGGTCCCTCAGCATTGTGCCAATACTTCAGTTTGGTGTGTTAATTAAAACCATATTGAGAAAAGCACATAAAAAATTACATGGCAAAGTCTCCATTATGCTGGATATGCATGAGCGATTCTATCAAGGAATATTTTATAGCACTGTGCTGGAAGTGTGTAAACAGTTTGTAATTAGTCTTTTCTTTGACAGTACTCTCTGACATCTCCCCAATCCTCAGATGAGCAGTGCCGTCCTAAAGCAATATTGGTGTAACAGTAAATTAGGTGTAATCAGCCAATACATGATTAGGGGATTGACATTAACGATCATGCCTCAGAATGCTTTACAGTACATGAAACAAAGTAAGGATTATGCTCATAATAATAAGTCTAATAATGAGTCTAGTTGATTTTCAGCACATTCAATAACACTGCATTTGTGGCATAGAATTTTCACATTATTGCTTAATATAACACACATTTTACCATTGATACATGTATTTTTCATTATTTCCGGGCAGTCCTTTGCAACCCCGTTACCAGCTTCCTACATGTCTGTTCTCTTCCTCCATTTACAGTAATTCCTTTCATCTACTGCAAAGCTTCCGTTCCCCTCTGCTGCCTCTGAGGCGTTACATCAAAAAGACGAAGCCCCCGCTAAACACCTGGAAACACGACGCCGTACTTGAGCTGGCACGAGAGAGGGGGCGTGAGTAATCCTCGGAGACAATACACGAGCGAGGTGACAAATGTGTTTTTCACAGCGGGTTTGGAGCGTGCTTTCCACGCGCACAGCGCTGTGACTCACAGTGAGTCAGGTGGAGAAGAGTGGTCCCTGATACAGCACGATGCGCGGCCAACTCCCCCACCTCGTCGAGCCCCGGCAGCTAATTGTCTGCTGCCTTCCATCCGTTCTAAGCATGTCCAACAGGCACAGACAGGAGCGGTGGGTGTTCTGAGGGTGGAATCACGCTTCCCCGAACGATAATGGGAGACACGGCTTCCAGGGGTAACCGCACCAGGGCTGCATAATCTCTGGCCCTGACTGCACTTCGCCAAACATGAGGGATTTTTGATGAGACAGTACATGCATATGTGTCTGGTGACCTTTCGAACCATTATTGCCACATGGTAGACTGATGCCTTTTTCCCAGTTACTAAATAAAGACTATGTGGTGTCACCACAACCTTAATTAAGACATTTGAATGATACTTTGAAGAACTAATTAAAATTAATATTTGTATTTGCAGGATTCATTTACATATGGTGGGCCATGTTTGTGTTACTTATCAAATAAAATTTTTTATGAGTATTACCAAGTGCTGCACTGCAAGACTTTTGAGAGTATTAGAATATCTCCACTCAGATGTGTAAACAGTATCTTTGAAAATAAACAACAGCCCCTTGCTTTGAAGTTCAGATATCAATCTCTTCTCAATCAAGCAAATTTCCTCATTGGAAATAGAAGGGTAATCAAATCTTTCCATGATGCTGGATTCTGTCAGCAGTCCACATACGATACATTTTGTCATTTGGTGTTTGTCATTTAGTGTTTGCACTGTGTAGCAGGGACATATTTATATCTCGCCTTTATGGAAGTTATATGTGGAGCAGTGAGGAGGTCTGCTTTGTTATTTCTGTCCTGGGAAACAGTAATTGTGCTGTGGAGGAGGGTAATGGAGGAGCCGCTCCACGGGCCAGCCCATTATTGCCTCCCCAAACTCAATTAGGGAGACAGAGCAGGGCTGTTGACCAAGCTTTTGCACACTGCCTCTTTCCCAGGTTTGGTCCAAACGAATTCGCAGCTAAAATCTGGGGGTCTTCACTGTGAAGTTAATATGTTCAGTTCTGCAGGTATCACATCGACTACATTTAATTTTGAGGCTGACAAGACAGTGGTATGGGATCAGTAGGGGCTCTCTTAAAATTCCCTTTCCTGTGCAGTCAATACATATTGCTGTGAGGTGGTTGTATAGTATCTTACATAACAGCAGTTAGATAAATATAGCCGTGTTTTTTGTTTTTTTTTTTTTGTTAAAAAACCTGCTTGAAAAAATCTCATCAAACATAGGCATGTTTGTCTCTGAGTACACAGTAGCATTCTCTCAATCTCATGTAAGCAGAGAATGTTTCAGCTGTCTTACAAGAGGCTAAGCTTTCAAGTAGCAGAAGACAAATACAGTAACACCTACGCTCTACCCACCTCTACCCACTATTGATGAGGAATGATTCAAATACAGCTACTGTCTCACGTGAACATTGTGTTTTAGCAAAAGAATACTATTGCAATTTCATATATATATTTACCATTGGTTGGAGATAAATATGAAATTATTTTTGGTAGCCCTAGATTGGACATTAAGTAACCATTAAATCAGAGCTTGATGACAGTGCTATCTGTTTCATTCAATGATTAATTAACATATGACATTATTAGTGAATACTCTGTGATGGTAAAGGAGCTAATATTGCATGCAGAAGCTGTTCCAGCAGAGCTAAAGAGTATGGTGCTGCAGATGTTCATACTTCATCCTATTCTCTGTCTCTGTATGTGGCTGCCTGTACGAGTAGGTTTCTGCTCACCCCAGATATGTGGCTCCTTGCGTGTCACTGTCGTGGGGACAAAATTGGTCTTACTTCAAAAGGCATGACTAGTGGGAGGAGAGCTAATGAGTAGCTCAGGTAACTCCACAGAGCCACACCACCAAATGTGCTGGTCTCTTTGAAGTAGATTGACTGTTAGCAGACCATGTTTCCCTCTGTAAGGTGTATGTTCTTGGTTGGATTAATGATGGCACTGTACACCCCTGTGTAGTGTAATATTTCATACAGGGAGGAAACAGAAGTGCAGGCAAAGCACCAGCTACTAAGGAAACTACATAGCAGATGTAGTCAGTATCAGTGTATCAGTATCAGTATCAGATGTAATCAGTGATCTGATCTGCTAAACCCTTTATCAGAACTGTATTTTTCCATTTATTTTCCTAGCCTACGTAAGATGGCTTAATAAGAATAAACCCATTTTGGATGTGGTTTTGCTACATTCTCCCTGTAAAGGGCAACAAAATGGGCATATGACCAATTTATAGTCTTTTTTTAGTTGTGTCTCTAGCACAGTAACCACACCCAGCAACATGCCACACCTCTGCCCCTCACTTTGCAAGTCATGGCCGTGCTGTGCTGATCAGGACTTAGCCTGTCTGTGTTATCTTAAAGACATGTTAATAGCACATTGGACCATCTCTGGTTTGTTGAGTCACATTGAATGCGTTTGGCTCTTCATGGTATAACAGGCTTACTCACCAACACATTCATTTTAAACCCCTTATCTCAGTTTGCCTCATCCACAGTCTAACTGATCTCCGCCCTTCACAAAACAGTTTGAATTTAATGGTTTCGATTTTCTGACATTTTCTCTGATTTACTCTAAAAGAGGAACAGATACATGAAAACTAAAGAACACACGGGAACTTACGGCAAGTCTCTGATATAAAATGACTTGTTGCTCCTGCTGTTCAGAACAGATTGAGCACTATTCAAATTAATTAAAAGGAATCAACACAGCAAACTGCTGCAAGGGGGAAGCTACATCGATTGACATGGTAGCAGTTGTATAAGCAGCACTGTTGGTACTGTAGAAGCTGTAGTGTTCAGTGGGTGATTGATGGGATTCTGGAAGGCTTTCCCATTGTACAGAAACACTCCATTTCCATTTCAGGGTAACACAATCTGACATCACTAATGTGAAAATAGTTTCTTTAGTTTGATTTGGCATAAGTTAAACATGTTTTATTCAGCTGTCAAAGTTGTTTCATTCCTGTCATTGGCAACAATGCACATGCTAAACAACTATTTTACTTTATTTTTACAGTTTTTGGAAAATAAAGCTAGAAAATGTCTAGGCTTGTGATTTCTGGGCGGTCTTAGTAAAAAATTGCATCTTTCTGAAGCTTTTATTGTTATTATTACAGAATTGTGCTAACAGATCTCAAATCAGCAGCTCTAAATGCTCAGTGTGTGCTTTGTTTGAAGTGTGAACTCCTTCACATACAGATATACAATTATTCATCACCTCAGAACTAGTTCAGAGGATCAGAGGATGTGCAAAGCATACTATGGCTTGCAGTGCAATTGTCTTTCAAATAAAGATGCCTAAACCATTGTTGAACATTGCTCTATGAATAAAGTTAAAAGTGAGAAAGTTCTCTGAAGGCAGAAACACCAAGTCTTGTTTTTAATAATCACGATGCTTTAATTACAAAGTGTCTTCCCGAAGGCAATCAATTTACAATAGAGGAGCAAACAGTATATTAAGTGGAGACCCACAGGCCACTTGAAATTAATCAAGGTTCTATGAAATGTTGATTCATTTTTTATATAAAAAATGTAGATACGCTTAATCATAATGTTGATGAAAAGATAAGACAGTGAGATACTTTAGGTGGCCTTTTAGAGGAGGACAGACAAAGAATAGGATATGTCTTTGATATTTTAAGAAAGTTAGCCTGTCAACATGTGCTTTATGCAAATGTTTGGTATATTAACAATGCTTGACATTACTGCTGGATTGCATTGTGTGAAAAGAATTAATTTCCTGTAATGTGCACGTACATTTGTGAATCCACACCAGAACTGCAGCAGTAGTTCGCTTAACTCCATACAGTGCCACTCAGAGACAAAAAAACAATTCAAAGTAGGTATTAACAAATAATGCCAGCTTGGGCCCAGAAACAACATCCGGATGGAAACATAGAAGAGGTTGGGGGTGTCATGGTATGCTGTAAGGTAAACAATCTGAGGGAAGAAATCAGGAAGCCCTATTACCTTAAATTCAGAAAGAACTGAAGTGCTCCACACACAGAGCCAAGCAGTTCAAGCAAAGCACATCACCACAGGGATAACAGTAATTGTATAGCAGAAGGATTGACTTACCCCTAAAATGTGATGAGCTACTGTACCACTCCAGAACATATTTGATCTGTACCATCTTGTGTTATTGTGTATCTCTGGCCATTTCTAGGACAATTTCACACCAGTGCAAGCAATGATAACACAGAAGAGAGCCGCTGATGAAGGAGATATGCAGTGACCAAATGGTATGAAGCAAATGGAGTCTGGAGTTCATGGGGGTCATTCAACAACAACCAATAACATACCACGCTGTAATTGAGACGGATGATAATAGACTGAAATGGAAACATCCTCACAATATTAATCATTGACTAAAATGTTATCATTGTAATCATTGTTTCCCCCATAAAATACAAATACTGAATATGTGAGGATCTGTAATTAATTTTAATATCAGATGATCCAATTTAGGATACGCTCACATGTAGTATCCTTGGTTGTCTTCGGATTATGAAAGTAAGCACATTTTTACTTTGCGTTATCTATCAGTACCAATACAACCTCTGGTCAAGTGTGGTCAGAATGAAGCAAGCCCCAGTTTCCCAGCCTTCTAATGTAAAGCCACCAACTAAGTAGCTTTCTCCATATCACAACATGGTCAGGAGCTGATTTACATTTGCATATTCCACAAAATTTAAAAGCAGTCAGAGAAACTGTATCTCCAAATTGTAATTGTAAGTGCATATATAAACACACCCTTATTATGTTTACTTATTCCATATTACGTATCATTTTATTTCATTATTTATTTGCTTTCTCCTCATTTGCCAGCCCAGTTTTTTGGAATTGCCAATTGTATTCAGTAGAAGGCTCATTTCATCACAGCAAGCTGTGTGTTTGTGCAGCAGAGCTTCTGTGACACAGCTGGGATTAAATCAGGGCCATAGAGTTCATCTTGCACTCAAGGCGAGCGTTTTAACAACTGAGCTACTCATAAATGCCATATAGAACAATGGACAACTACGCTGATATATTAGTAGGAATGGTGTTTGAATTTACCGTTGATGTATCTCATTTCTAGGATGCTTATATTACTGTCAACTCCAAGACCATTTCAAAAACTTTAACCTTTAAGAATGAGAAAGAAGGGTGATTGAATTCAGTCCTATTAGATTTCAGGGATAAATATTCTTGGGGTAAATACCAGATTCTTTTTGTTCTAAGGAATCTTGTACAATTTAATGAAAAATAAAAATGTAAGAACTGGACTCTTGGTTGTATTAAAATTCCAACCTGCTACTACACTGCTTGCCCAGATGGAACTGGATATGGCATTTGCATATGTCAATGGTGATTTTCTCTCAGCTCAGGTTTAGTTGCCGTGGTAGCTCCTCCTTTGACCCTATCAACGGTTCCATGAACCATTAAGCATGGACAGTCCTTTTTCATTTGTGGGTCATCTTAAAGGTCACCAAAATCCTACTCCATCCGTCACGTTTCTTGAATGAGTTTGATACAAGGGAGGCAACTATGTGAGAATGACATGAGTGTGTGGACCATTTTTGTGATCTATTATTGCAAGGAATTTCAGATGTCAGCCTCCCAGCATGAAAAGTGGGGGTATATATTGGAATTATTTCAAGATGTGCATGGGAGTATGTATATTTTTTTTTTCCCAGTGAGAGCAACCTCCATGGCTCACACATGAATTAAATGTAACATCTGCTAAGGGAGTAGCAAATGAGAATAATCTTTATCATAAACAGGAGAGTTGTACTTTGGGATCTTTGGAAGTAATCCATAGACGGAACTTGGAATGCAGATTTTATGCTTTCCTTAATAAATGCAAACTGATATTCAATGTTCATCTGAATTAATTTGTAGCTTGCCATAATTGGCAAAGATGTTTAGTTTTATTCAAAAGCATGCAACCATGCCATTCAGCATGCTGGAGTGCATTCAGTAACGTGAGGATCCAAACCGCTGAGGGGTGCTGGATGAATATTTTGTTTGGCTTCAGCCTTCCTGTCATTATCCTCCCGTTGTGAGAACGAGTGTCTCTTCCAGTTTAATGGCAATATCTGTTTGCTTTGGCTAAACGTTGTTGGTCCCTGATCTCATTCGTAGTCATCTTCTCTTCATCCCTCATAGAAAACAGATGCAAATGAGCTGCTTTGGACCAGTCAGTTATTAACATGGACCCCCATATGAGGAAGGATTCGTGAAAGCCTCTGTTTTCCCTAGGTGAGCAAAGCCCTTTTATTTTTCCAGTTTAAGTATGAAATGCTATCACAACACTAACCAAATACCAGTAATTAAAATGAATAATCTTATAACCAAATACAAGGGAAAATGTAATCAAATCTGTCACCTGTATGTATATATGTGAGGCCATTTCATTAATTCTTAGTTGTATTTGATAATGATGGAATTATCAACACAATCATATAGGGACTTCAGTTACACCCTGTAACCAGCAATGGTCCTGGGGCCTCTGCCCATTTCTTCCAGTTCAGCTTCATTTATTTAATCTCCTTGGATGCTTTCATTGATTTCTTGTCCACCAATCTGATAAAAAGTGGGTGTGTTGGAGTGTGATGTATCATGTGATAGTCATGTGATATACAATTTAACTCTTAAGTTCCAAAATAAATAGCAATTTTAACACGTGACAACAGAAACCCGCAACCACAATCCATGCACCTATAAATGCACCTAACAATGTCCATAAATTCTGGTCTCCCCTGTGACACTAAATGCACTTTGAGGGGACAAGACCAGGTGATTGGTGTAATGTGGCAATGCAAGCACTCTTTTCATTACTAGATGTGTGTTTTGTAAAATGCTTTGAAGGCGGTTTGCTTGCTGGTCCTCCACTGTGGGGTTATCGTTTAGTCTGTGATTATAACCCATTTAGGTTCTGCGGAGGATTTGATAGCTTTGAGGGAGAGATGGCAGAACACAGAGAGAAGAGCCAATTAAAAAGCAGCACCACTCCCTACAGAAGGCCTAATCTACTCATGACTCCTGAGGATAATTATTCTCCCAAGATGCTATCATGTGACTCACAACACTTAGGCAGACTTTATCAGGGAGAATTCAAAGCGTGAGAAGCTATACAGAACTGGAAGCACACTGTAAGAAGACAAAGCCGAAGCACATTAATTCTTATCAACTATAGATGTTACAATTTTCATTGTTTTGATAAATCTCAAATATGCTATGGATGTACATTTCAAATAATTTGATTTTCAAATGCTCTGCGTCTCCCAAGATGGACTATTCATATTCAAACCATCAGAGTCTGCTTTTTTCCTTCCCAAGTTTTGTATGAAGCATCAATTCTTTCTGTGTAAATAATGGTAAAGGCATTTGCATTCACTCACAGCTGCAGGCAGGCAGGGCCATCGACAATATCAATGAATAATCCAATTTCAGGCACATTCATTGACTCATAACTTTCAAAGACAATAAACACTAGACCCTGTGTTTTATATTTAGATTAAATTTAATTCATTAACAAGCATTTTAACACTGGCCCAAAGTTATTGGTTATAAATCTTAAGGTCAAGTCTTTGAATAGTTGCATATTCATTCTCATTCCTAGCACATATTTAATGAAACAGCTCTACCGAGTGTGAATCATGATTTTCCTTTTGCATTTATTGGTTTGAAAAGCACAACACTGTAAAATGGTTTATCCTCTCGCTTTGCAGATTTCAGTAAACCTGTGCCCTTGATTATGTTCAAGTGGTGGGTGCACTCTGACATTTAACTGTCATTACTTTGAACTGATATTTCATTACTTTTATATGCTCAGTATGTAAATGTTGGGAAATGGAGAGAAAATGAAAAGGAGGATGACTACTCTGCTTTGCGTGGCCTGTTCTTGGCTAAGATTATTTGAGACACATGGGGTCAGTGGGGTCAAGGACTCAAAGCAATGAAAGTCACTCAGCCATTCATTTTCACACAGCAGCATCTAAACACAAACACCAGCTTGTGCTAACATTGCATTATTATTTTGGCAGGTCTATTTCAATGTTCAAACTTTCAAAATCGCTAGGAACAGTCTATAGAAAGATAATGCTTATGGTTACTCTTAGCGGGAAGATCAGTCAGCAGATTCAGTTATTAAGGGCACACATTTTTGACCGAAGCGAAATTTTGCTCCTCTCAAACAGCAGCAGCACTGAAAGAACAGAGCTCACAAAAACCCCCCAGATTCTCTTGCTTAAAGATCTGCATTGTGTTTGAGCCCCTGTCCCTCATGTCTTCTGTTGAATGGGAGCATTAAACTGAAGCCTTTTTGGTGTTTTTGCGGGGTGAGAGCAGGTTTTTTGCTGTACAGTTGATTGCTTGGTTTTGTGGCACTCACTGCCCCTGCATTTGGCTGCTCCTGTGACACTGTGGGGAACTCCCTCTTTACTCCACAGGCACGCACATGTGTTTTTCTGTCTCCCCCCAACATCAGATCCTGAAAAATCAGATGTCAGGCCCAGCTTAAATAAAATGCAACTCTCACTGTTTCCGTTCAGGTATGAATGCGCTTACAACCGTTTTCCATTTCCATCTGCTACCATCGGATAAAGGGCCTCTGTCATCTTTGCACAGCAATTATTTTTCACAGGGTTTTTTCATGAAAATAAAGCTGTTCTCACTAGCAAGAGAACACCATTATTAACAGACAATTTGCCTTCATCCCAAAGTCAAGCAAAGATCAGCATTTTCTGCCAGCAGAACTGTGATGGGTTTGGGTTCTATAATTAGCTTTACACTAAAACAATTTTTAGTTAGACTCTATTTAGAATTATGAATTATGACATGATTTGTTGAGCATGTTGAACTTTGTATTTAGTGGTCTTGTGGTTAGAGCATGCTCTCTTGAAGCTGGATTGTAAGATTGCTATAAAGCTTATTTAAAAGATCCAAAGACTTGGAAAATCACATCCCTGGGGGCTTGACATTATATCGACATGTATAAGTCCTAGCCCTTGTATCCTTCACATGGAGTGTATGGTAAGCATATCACAACAGAATCTAGAAAGAGCTTCCATATTATGAACCATGCAGGGCAAGGTAGGGTTTTAGTAGTGCCATTATGAATTTAGCTACTTCCTGGAACTATACAGGGAAAATACTTGGTATCCATGGCTGAACAGAATAACAAGTATGTGCAGTTTTCACATTTATTATGCTAAGCATTACGAAAAGGTTTCTAGAGCCATAAGAAAATGAATCATAATAAGCCATTTTGTTCACCACGCCTCTCTCTGTCCTTTCCCTTCCCCTCTCTTGTGATAATTCAATAGGAAGGGAGTCTGCACAATGTCACCCAGCGCATGGTGCATCACTAATTCACACTCCAGCATGAGCGATGTGACAGGACACAATAAAGCTAATGGAAAATGGAACCCTGCACTCTACATGAATATTCATTTAATGCCCTTCTATCATTCTTTAAAGTACATGTAAAACAGATGAACACCCCTGCAACCAGTCCATTCTTAAAACAGTAATCCCTTAACAACATATTCATTGTCAATCTGAGGCATTCCCTGCTTAGACACACACACACACACACACACATACGCACACACAAATACATGTATAGCACACATGCAAAAACATACACAGGCACTCCCATTCACAAACCCACATCCACACACAAATGAACGCACAAAAACACATACACAGACAGTCTCATTCACAAAGTCACACACACACACACACAGCTTTCCTTGATAGGAATAGACATTGAGTCATTATCAAGGTAGCGGCTCACTTGCACTGGACAGTGGCATTTACTTTGACTCTTTTGCTGAACCCCAGATTCACATTTATCTACTTGACATCGAGCGAAAGCGGATTTTGTTCTGAAAATCAATGTACAACGAGTATGCTAGAGGACTAGAAGAAAAATCTGCCCACAAGGCACACCAGACAGGAAGATGCAGAAAACTGTAAGTCTGTAGTAGTGACACATGTTGCAGAACTCTCATATCTGTCACAGTAAAACTACCCTTTGTTAAAAAAAATATATATAAAAATAGATTGCTGTCATTTTCAAAAAACATGGTTAGTGTGTGAATGTGGATAGTGTGTAAAGTTATAAAATACCGACTGTATACGACAGCATGAAAAATGTCAAACAAGTAGTGTCATAGTGTTTGTTTTAGAAAGAAGGAACCAAGGGGCTACACCGCGCACCCCGCCCCATCAGGAAACCTGCCGCTCAAAGCTGTGTGCGACACTCGCCGTGTTTATTAGGCAGCTGCTGGGAGGACTCTCAGACAGACAGGTAGTAAATTACTCTGCCCCATCACAGAGATTTCACGGCGCGTCTCCGGTTCCCGCGACACACTCCTTAAAATTCAGCCGCCGGGGCTGTGGACGGGAAAAAGAGGATTCGCGTGGTGCCACAGACCACTGCGCCTGTGTCCGTTTTCATTAGAGAGTCTCCCGTCTCGGAAAGTCAAAGGGAGGGGAACAGCTATCCCCGGGCCTATTAGTGCTTAAGTAGCAGCGCTTTATTAGATTTAGACAAGATTCCATAAATTACTGTGCGTGACTCAGTCTGCTATATTACAGCCAGCACCGGCTTGCAGAGGGTATCTTTCAGACTCTGTGTACTGGAAGTCTAGTAACTGAACTGTAATTTTTTTCTATAGAGTGAGGACACATGGAAAACAGTGAAAATGTGGTTGAAAAAATCTGGATAAGCAAAGATCATGGAATAGAGGGACACATGGTACCATCTGTTAAATTGAACTTTAAAGAGACAAGAAATGGTCTCAACAACTGATTGATATTTACGTATGGTAGCGAAAAATAAGTGCAAGGTGTTTGATTTCTCCGGTGTGATGCTCTTACATAAATCCTAAGCATACATAGAGCATTACAATAACACAGCCTGAGCCCGAATCAAACTGCTGGAGGCTTCCGAGGCCCCTTCCGGGGGTTAAGGTGACATCTGACGCTAACCCGCAGCCGGGCGCCCCCCTGTCACATCGTCCCTCAGTTGCTGTGGATACCGAGCCGAGGTGTGTGTGTGCGCCTCGAGAAATATCGCAATGGATTTCAGGTCTCAAATGGATTTTCTGTCTGGGCTCGAGCGTCGGTGATGCATGGCCTGCTGGCAGCCAATAGGAGCAGGTCTGCAGAGCGCCCATGAATGAACACAGTCCGGAGTGAAGGGTTTCCCCCGGTGGTGATGGCATGGTAGTGCGCAAATGTGCCACCGCTGAGACTAGATGTCCCTCTTTCTCGACATACCGTGGCAGGGCGTGTCACACATCTGCTCTCGGCATCAGCATTCATGCTGAGAGGGAATACTGTACCGAGCCTTTGTTTTCCTGTTGCTCCTCTTTGGATTCTTTATCATGAAGCACCAAGCAAGGTAGCTTGCTCTGTCACGTCAACACTCAGACTAGCACACCTTCACGGAAAGTAAATCATCTCTTGTTTGATCATATGATATGAAGTGCAGAAGGCAAGCTCTTCGATGGTCTGTTCCTGGTCACCGTCTTAAGGAACTGAGAGGAAGATTCCATCCCTTTAGAAAACCACTTGCCATGTAGAGAACAGATAATGTGATTATAGCTGTGAACACACAATGATACATTATTCATTTGGGTAGGCAGGGAGAGGCGGGTCGGGTCCCGGGTCCCGGGTCCCGAGGAGTATCTCGCACAGCTGTAGAAGGAGACACTTATCTCTCCCTACCTCTGCCCGGCAGAAAAAAAAGCAATTAACATCAATGTCAGAATCCATCTATTATCATCCAGACTAATATAAGATGACAAATTATAGTGCGCGTAGCACAATGTAGCAGAGCCCGCCTCTCCAGCCCACGTCCTGTCCCTCACTGCTGACTGTACACAGGGCAGGACTGAAAACCTCAGCCTCCTCCTGCAGTTCCTCTTTAATAACCAGGAATTACGCCACACAAATGCCCCGCGTGGGTCACTGGAAAATAACATCACCAAAGCCTACACAGATCAGCGCGCTAGCGGTATCAAAAAGATCATTTAAATTCTCTAATACAATGATAAAAAAGCAATAATCAAGCACACTGAGTTAAGGAGCAACATGAAATGCGAAATTAATGCGTCAGAGGTAAAAGCGGTTTGGGGTTCAGTGGTTGTGGCAGGGTTGTGAGAAATCCATCTGCGTTCTGAATCAGATATGTTGACATGATGGAACTGGTGCTGTATTGTAACATTTGAACACCAGGACCGGCGTCATGGTGCCCATAAAAGCCTCTGAATCTTACGTTCCCAAAGCACAGAGAGTGGTTCCACACGGTAATGCTGTAATGCTGATTTGCAGAGTAATTCTCACCTCCAGTCTTGTTACTGTCTTAAGCGTCTGCTGTCCTGCCCTCCTGTTTGTCTCTGAGCGGGTGCAGACTGGGCTCTTGCCAGCACAATAGAATTGGTCATTCGGGCTTTGACGGCAGTTATTAATATCCTTTTCTCATAACGTGTCTCCAAATAGATTCTTTTGATTTGGCTCAGCTCATGACGTGCATAAGGAACACTCTGCCAGGGGTGTGGAAAGTAGCAATATTATTTGTATTGAGAGGCTATTGGTCTGCTTAGTTCTGAATGCACATATTATTTGAATCAGCAACATATGACATTTTGCAACAATTAATAAAATGAAGCAAAATTTCAAAATATGCCACCTAAAAATGGCCCCTTTTTGTTAATTTATGATTTGCTGTCTGCTTAAGATGAACCAAAGAAATAAAATCAAACTATCTGTACCATATTGAATTGCATAGCATCATATTCTTTTGCATCGCATCGTATTGCATTGAATCGCATTGTGTTGAATCAAATCTTGTTGAATCGCACTGCATCGCAATAGGGGTGAATCATATCATATTGCATTAGTAGTTCCTTCATATGTGTCTTTAATGTATCGGATCGTTGCAATGTATCGAGATGTGTATCGTATCGGCCTCAGTGATGGAGATGCACATCCCTACTGTGTAGTGATAGCATTCCACTCTCAAACTGGAAAGATAGAAAGATAGAATTGAGGCTTTCACGAGTCCTTCCTCATATGGGTGTCCCTCCTACCAAAACAGCTCATTTGCATCTGTTTTCTACAAGGGATGAAGAGAAGATGACTATGAATGAGATCAGGGACCGACAACGTTTAGCCAAAGCAAACAGATATTGCCATTAAACTGGAAGAGACACTCATTCTCACAATGGGAGGAGAAAGACAGGAAGGCTGAAGCCAAACAAAATATTCATCCAGCATCCCTCAGTGGTTTGGATCCTCACATTACTGAATGCACTCCAGCATGCTGAATGGCATGGTTGCATGCTTTTGAATAAAACTGAACACCAATTATTGCAAACTACATTTTGATTTAGATGGACATTGATTATCAGTTTATAGTATAATTATATTATACTATAGTTATATAGTTATATAGTATATAGTTTTTACTATACCATTGCATTATATTATGAAAATAATCTGCACATCATTTTTGTCTGTGGATTGCTTCCAAGGATTGCAAAGTACAGCACTCCTTTTTATGCTAATTATGATAATTCCTATTCATTGTTCCCTCAAACGATACTCTACTTAATTCGTATAATAGCCACAAATGTTGCTCTAACTGAGAAAAAAAAAACATATCTAATATTTGCATGAATGTTTTGACATTATTCCCACATACAAACCAACAGGCTTTTCATACCGGGAGTGTGATGTTTGAAATTCCATGAAATGAAGAAATTAGTAGAGCGTCTCCCCAAAAGCACGATGCTGAATCTTCCTTTACGTTGGTCGCCATTATAGAAGCTCGGCAGTAATGTATGGAACCTGTGAAACATTAACATTCTACTCAGACAGACGTAGAATAAATGTGCAGCGCTGGCATATTTACCTGAGCAGCCAAACATTTAGCCCTTTTCCGTGGGCAAAAGCAGAGCAGTGAATGTGTACCATTTCTGCAGAGCCAACAAAGAAATCCCCAGGCTTTCTCGCCACTGCCTCTGACTCCAACACTCAGCTATTCAAGGACAGGTGAGAAATTACCTTCACAAGAGTGAAGGAACAACAGAGTCAGGTGTAATGTATGGCAAAATCATTTCTCAGGTGTGACGAACTTTTGAATCCTGGATATGGCTCATTATTTATTGTTATTTATTTATTTTGTCCATGTTGTTGTCTGGAGAAAATCTTCACATTGTGGCAAAAATAACTACCAGGTTCCTCTTATAATGAACATTTAAAATTTGTTGTTGTTTTTTTTTTTAAATATCAAACTTGGAGAAAGCAACATTGTTGATTAAACTTTCCCAGAGCAGCAACTTTACATGCTTGCGAATGTCTGGCCATAATGTACGATAATATTCCAGTCCCGTCTTTTTTTTCCGTCTTTGTATCAAGATGAATATATAGAAAGCAATGGATTCAAAAGAACGATATTCATCATTAATTTAACATACACCTTAATAACACATTATTTTATAGCCTATGGAGGATTCCTTTAGTAATTTGTTCATAATGTTAATGCATACACCATAGAAAATGCGCTATTTTACATGTATCAATTTAAGTAGGTGTTTAATTAACCACTCACACTTTGTTTTTTTGCAATTTCTATGAACTTTTTAATTACAGACCAGGACAGACCTGATCCTTTAAGCTCCTACCTTGAAAAATGGCAACGTGGCTCCCCAGCAATCAGGGGGTAATGAACATGAGGTAATTTTTCAAATGGAACCTTATTTATGTTTCTGGCTTCTTTGAAGTGGCCATTAAGGTGATATTGTGCTCCGCTCTTGAGCGATTACAGCACCTTTCCCCGGTGCTGTGTTCCATTTAGCCCCATCCCATGGCAATGCTGCAGCATATTTTTAGAATGAAGAACACACCGCACGCTTGGTGCATTAAGTTGTAATTGAGAAACCAAAAGGTTTTGTGTGGTGTTTCCAACCACACCATGTTCATGTAGGCGAACAGTAATCTGCAAAATACTGTATGCGTTCAAATGTTCAAACAAAAACAAGATAAAGCCAATAACTGGAAAGATTTTAGAGGGTTCCCTGAACAGTTAAATAGTGAGAACTTTGTAATGAACTGTTAAAAGTAACATGATCAAGAGGGTGCCTAGGGTTGTCTAGTCCTGATCTAGGGGAAAGGGCTTCTACATGATGTTCCATGAAAACCATGTACATGCAATAACCAGTAGTACTACTTCTACTACTACTGCTACCAACTATAATAACAGAATCATAAGAAGAATTAAACTTTACGAGACACTGCAATCTCATTGATAAATTGCAGAATAAACAGAATGTTGTATCTTTATTCCTTAAGGGAGATGTGTGATGAAAAACACAAGATAAGCCTTTGGACTCAATGCTATTTCAAAGTGACTGTTGGAAGCGAAGAAGCAGCAAGGGACATTTATTTGGAACACGCCACAGGAGAATAATCAGTACTTCCTGCTCTTAATCCTTTGTACGGCCAACTCTGCTGTGAGTAGAATTGCAGAATTTGATATTCTTACAAGTTATTAGACCCTATACTTGAAATGAATCAAACATTTCATTTCTGTTCTATTATAATATTTTACAATAGATGATCTATGATCCAATCAGTAATTTCTTATTTATTTATTGCATTATATTTGACCAGCAATACTGGGTCATTTTTACTATCATGTTATTATAAATAGTTCTTTAATAATGGATATGCCCTTTTTTACGTAAGCCTATCATGACACATTTTGCAACAGGTAATTATTTTCACATTTGCCTTGAATTCTGTTTGAGAGCTTTTTATCTGCCTCTCTACCAGGGATGCTCATTAGTGGGTGGCGGTCCAAACCATATTCACATTAAAAATAATTAAATTATGAACTCTCACAGAAGTATGAAAATAAATGAAGGTGAATCAATTGAGAGAAGAGCCGGCTTAATAAAGCATTTGTGCAATCAGGAGGATAAGAGCCCGCCAGGACGAGGATGAGGGCTAGGACTGGTCACATATGTAATATTAGGTTTCCTGTGACACAGCGTGAATTGTGAAATGTTTGATTAAGATTACTGCAAGCGCCAACACACAATATTCCAATATTATTTTTCTTATGGGGAAAGGTCAGGGAAGGACATGCATGTGCATGTGCAGAAGGTAGAAGATCTTTCACAGGATCCAGTAGTCAACAAAGATTTTAAATGAGGATTTCTCTTTGTGTAAGCCCAGGGAACATTAGTCAAAGAGTAGTACCTTCACCAGATCCTGGTAAGACTCTAAGAGGCTCAATAGAATTAATGTAAGTCACTTCTGCTCAATCCCTGAACTGTGAATGGCACATCGGTTGTCTATGCAGGTCAGAATTATATATAAATATATTGAAAAATTGAGTGGAATAAAATTTAACAGAGCCAAGACTGTTGCAATTTTTTTCCATTTACACATTTCCATTCATTTCAGTGATTGTCAAAACCATCATGCTGTCTGTGAAAACTAGGAACACCTGCTTAAAAGCATTAGTCAAAATTAGGGACAACACACTTTGTGGTTAGAATGGATCTGGGCCTTTGACCTATCTACATGAGCACTTTTAAACTCATCCACACTAACACCAGAACTAATGTTTCCATCTTAGCGCAAAGTGAATTCTGAAGAATAAGCATAACAATGCAGGAGCCATATTGTTCCAGCCATCATTCTCAGGGATGTCTTCCTGACATTAATGACTTAAACCCAGAGGTATTCTGTGGAAGTCGAGTTTTATTTGTTGTGGTAGTACATTAAGATAAGTGCTCTTTGCTCTCCAGTGTTTTCCAGCAGAGATGACCAGCCCGAGGACATCCTCCAGTGAAGGAGTGGTCAGAGGTTCGGACCTGAAGGGGGATACTCACTGTATGAATCATCAGGATTAAGAGGATAAAGAGATCACCATTTTTAGATTTGGTGAATCACCTAAATTTGAAGCAGCTCCTCTTGCAATGCATACTGAAAAATATAACCTCTGATAGACTTGCAGTGAACTATAAATTTCCAGTAAATTGTTCTTTTGACTGTTCGTTCATATTCACCCATTTTAGCAGCTCTTTATTTCCAAAAGCCTACCGCTTAAAAACTAGCAGGACCAGTTGCATCAATCTGCATATTAATGAGTAACATATTTACAATATTTCAGATAATTCCAAAATTCCATTTTTGCTATTAAAATAATAATTCATACTGTATATAACTGGTTGTATTGCCTCACTAGCTAGATTACAATATTCTACCTTTTGCATTGGTCAGTAACAGAGCTAGCTCATAAGCTGTTCTTTTCTTTCCTATTTTTGGCAGGATAGTTAGCCAGTTAGCTACCTAGTTATATATTCATCATGAGGGATTACTAGTTGATTTGCTATCTATAGTGTGTTAGCATCATCATTATTACTAAATAAATTCATGGGAATTAGGTTTCAAGACATAGCTGCTTAGTTTAGCGAATAATGATCCAACTGATCTGCCATTGATTAATACACACAGTAAATACAACTGTGTCCGTTTTTGAGAAAGTTTCATTTCTTAGATTCGCTAATTCTTTAGCCATTACACAAATGCAATAATGTCTATCACTCACTTCTGAACTAAGTAGTATTAACAGTGAAAAGTGTATTCTGTATGATGCTACTCATAGCTTACTTCAGATTTGATAGCTATAGCTGTTGTAATATTGTATATTGTTGTAGAGGACTGTTTTAGTATAGCTTTTATACAGCCATTATAACTCTAATAGTGTTTCAAAACTACATACATGCCTTTCACATGTAGTTGAAAAACTGTTTCATTTATTCCAGTTGTTTTAAGTGCCATTAACAAAAATACATTATGATCCTTATATAAGGTATAATTACATTCTGCCTGGGTTTCTTGTTGAAACCTGAAGCAGAGCCTATGTCATCAAAGAATGAGAAGAGCAACCAGCGATCGGTATGTAAACATCCGGAACCTACACATGGCGTGGATCCCTTGATCACTTGTACCCACAAGTTTGTCCACTTAAATAAGCACTGAGAGTTCAGGTGGTTGAGGACATGGAAGTCATGAAATTTTTGAACATCGCAGAGATAAAATATCTCTGTCTTGAATAATTCACGATGTTGCAATATTAAAAGACTAAGCCTGATGAAAATTTGATGCCACTCACAAGAAATCCTTATTATCCTCATCAAGATGAAAGATAAGAGATCTGCCAATACAATGATTTGTGTAAGTATCCTCAGCCAGAAATATGAGGTCCACATAGCATTCCACCATGTCACGGAGCAGGTGTTCAGGGGGGCATCAGTGAGTAGAACAGTTCTAACTTTTGTTATAATGACTCGGGGTGTTTTTTTGTGCAGCTCAGCAAAACTCTCTTGCAAATTTGAAGGCTTGTATGAAATCAGCAATAATATCACAATACTGACAAACAACTGAAACATCTGTATGATGTATGCCTTTTATTGATTCCTGTTTGGTTTTGATTCCTGTTTGATGTACCCAATCTATGTAACATAGATAATAGAATTACTATTGATGCTGTTACATATATATAGCTAGGCCATCACATAAGCAGCCCTTAATGCCCTGTCTCTAAAGTATGAAATTGCATACTTTTTATCAGCACCGAGCTGGATGCCAAAAAAACAGAACAGCTGAACATTTTACTCAGGGCTTTTCAAAATAACCTGGTTTCCAAAAAAATACTTGCATCATTTTCCTTTGCATACCGCACTCAGGGGAACATGGTGACATTTTGGTATTTGCTGAGCATTTTCAGACAAAAGTAACCATCCTCACCATTCTGGTGTAACTGTGCAAAAGATCAAGGGGCAAAATGATTGACCTGGAAATGTAAAATATTCCACTGGTGGAATTTTCCTTGAGAATGTGCCTTAAGACACATTTAATATGTCTCTGGATAACTTCACTTAACACAGAAAATGCAATTCCTTTTCATTTATTTGAAATGTAGCGCTGTTATGTAAAATGTGCAGTGCACAAAAAGCACATGTATTTGTTGTCCGTCCTCTGTCTGCTGAAGAAGGCCAAAAAACCCTTCTGAGATCCATCTGTGTCCCCTTACCTCTGTCTATGAAAACCCTGGGAGCAACCCCAACTGGGACTTTGTGCAGGGTGCATCTGTCTCTCAAACAGTCTTTGCACCTAGCGGTCCTCTCTACAAGTCTACAATTTCATTATAAATCTGTATCTAAATCTACATCTATAAATGACAAGCAAAACACACAGAACCACATTTTTTACATGTCTTTACATGATACAAGTGTATCTATTCATTTTAAATGAGCAACAGTGTCAGACCAGGCTCAGGACACTCCCAGACCTGTAAGTGTGAGCATAACACTATTCAAGCCCTACCACAAGTTAAATTGTGCACTCTGACAAAAGCCAAATACACTACGATACAACTGTCCCTAGAACACAAATTCATAATACATTGTAATACTACACATAAAATTAACATCAAATGCAAGAGGTATTAGTTATTATGCGGGGGGGGATAGAAGTGGAACCAAGATGCCATCTGAAGAGGTGGGTCTTCAGTCTGGGTCGCAAGATGGCCAAGCGATTCTGCTGTCCTAACCCTTATGGGGAAAAGTAGTGGAGATGCCGGGGATTGAACCCGGGGCCTCATACATGCGAAGCATGCGCTCTACCACTGAGCTACATCCCCACATGTCTTTTCTGTGTTTATTGTATTTATTAGTTAAAATTTATAACACTTATCTAATACCTTATCAGTGCTAAAGTGTGAAGGGCCTCCCTGAGTGTGAGTGATTTGTATGTCATTTCTTCATGAAGGCAGTTGAAGCTATTGGTACAGACACAGAGTTCAGACACAAGTGTCATTGACTCAAATCAACATCAAGTTAAATATAATAGGTGTATTATCTGAAGTAGACGGATGTGTAGGAAATTTTCAGGCAAATTACACTGCATATAATATATTGTTTGTGTTAGGGATGTATCCAAATCTGAATACATTATTCAGATATGCACAAATGATGTAATTTTCAGAGTGTTAAGGTTTAACAAGTACACGCAGCAAGAATTGTTTCTGTTGTACACAATTTTCATTTTTCATTAGTCACACCAAGCTACCAATGCCTGTGACCCCTCTTATAGTTTGCCTGTCTCACAGACAATTGGAGAGGAGAGGAGAAGGCGTACCTAGTAGAATATCTGTCCTCACCCGCAGTACAGCATTCAACAGGCAGCCAGCCAACCATCTTTCAGCAGGAGGTAGAGAGTAAACTCTGAAAATAGAATTGCATTTATACAGGTGCAATTTATAGTTCATTATACAACCAACAGTAGTCTGTGGACCACATCCAGTATTGGCCCAGCCCCCTTGTGTGAACTAATGAATATCTATAAGAATAGATACAAGTGGCAAAGACTCATACAAACGCATTCTCTGTACCCACTATCAAATCATCTTCAACACTCACACACTAGGTTTGTAAGTAGGGTAACTTGTCACAACAATGGCGGTACTCAGTTTCTCTCCCCCAGTGATGTCGCCTGCTTATCTTTGAAAGTTGCATCCTATTACATAATTATCATAGGGGTGTTATATAATCACATTGAACCACTTCATGCTAAGCAGCCATTGAAACTGCATGCAAAAGAAATGAGCAGCACTTAATGTACTGTGAGTTGACACTTGATCTGACACGTAGCAGAGCTGTGTTTTGTGTGTTAACTGGGCTGCAGCAGAGGGTATGAATTATCCAAGGAAGAAGTGAGTGCGCCTTTTCAGTATCTCTCTGTTCTTCATTGACAGGGCACACTTTAGCCTTTGAAAGACTTTCTATTCTGTGTGGCCTCTTTCAAATTCACGATGTGTCAAAAAAAAAACCTCTGACTCAGAAAACTGCTGTCAAATCACAGGATTCCCTCTTACACAATACTCTCTTCCCCAGCCCTACCATCTTAAATGTCCACCTCTCCATATTATAAGCGCATTATTACCTCTTTTTAGGCCTGTTAATCTTCTACCCATTCCACCTCACCCAGTGCTGTGTCATGCTACTCAGTAGTAATGCTTACATTATAAAATATAATGTGGCTCTAAGAGGTTGTATAAGGCAGGTTGTGTTTTGTATATACACTTTGCAGCATATGAAAGTATTTTCAGAGAGTAGGCAGTATTATGGTTGATGAAAGAGAGGATTTGAAAGCATGTAATTATTTCAGGGGCAGCTCTCAAAAGGGATATGCTGATAAATATAACTCAAGGCTTCATCATTTATTAAATGGCGCTTAGTTACAGTCGCTGGGTCTCACGTTCAGCCAAACAGTGCACAGATGATGTTTAATTGAAACTTTCTGTGGCCTTATACAGGAAGGACATTCACTCTCCTGCCTTCCATGTGCATCCGCACGCTGAGCCTGTCCTCTTTGTGGATCATTGTGCTGCAGTTGTGGCTGTGAATTTTTGAAACCCATGCAGATCAAAGCAATGTAACTTCAAACAATGTACGCACAGGCTGTGGTAAACGGATCCCAGTTCTGCTCTTCTAGTGAGACTGAGTGGTTCATGTACATCAGTGTCAACTCCTCATCTAATCGGCCTTTTGGTTGTTGACAAGTGAACTGTAACGAAATCGTCCACCCATTCCAATACTCAGTTTCCATCATAAAGGCCCCAAAACAATGTCATTTTGGACAGTCTTCCATTCCTAAAACATGGCCTTCAGATGCGAGTTGTCATACTCACTCAATTGCTTGTGTACATTGCTGTAGTTGAAGGTGTGTGGGTATGTTTGAATAACCGATCGGTCTCTGGTGCAGGAGGGCATGGATTTGCGTTAATTATGTGGAATATGCAGAGTATGTAGACCTTGAGGCTGAGAGCTACAGGAAATAACATTATGAGCTCAGATCACCCTGATTACCAGCAGGAAGCTGAGGTGTTAACAAGTAAAGTGACATTTTTGTACATTTATCTTTGCAACTGTTCCTTTGGTTGCCTGTATCTGTCTCCTTATTTAATTAACAGAGAAAATGGGTCAAAGGTCTTTGATGACATTCAGATACTGTGGCACATGGTTGGAAGGCTATCCGAAAAAGAAACAAAGACAACTGTGGTGCTGAAGAAGGAAAACTAGTTCACAGTTCAAGGTATACAGTTCTACAGTTGATTCTCTGAACTCGCTCAAGATACTGGATGCAACCAGAAAGGAAGACAGGAAGGTTGAATCATGCTGACAATCAATAACTATCAGAGGCATTCCCATCTCCCATTCTCTCACTGAATGTAATTGTGATGCTATCTCTTCGGATGCCTTTTCTCTGTTTGCAGCCTTATATTGGCAGACAGCTGCTATTGCACACCATCATACATAAAGCACAAAAGGGGACACCATTTTGGAAGTAGAAAGCATTTCCTTGACGTCATCATGGCTGTTTCATGTGTCATCAGTTATGGAGGGTGGTGACCAACTAAGCAGTGAGAACAATGTCCTCGCCTTCTCTTTCCCTGCCTATATATGACATAGTGTCGAGAGATGGGTACCATACTGAATGAGTGCCTGCAAAGGTGTATGGTAGGAAGACTGAGCATCAATGGCAGCTAATCTCATGGGACCAGTTAGCGTTAGGCCTGTTGTTTGTCTCAATCAAAACAGCAAGCAAAGCAAGAACCGACAAAGTGACAGCGACCCCTTGGCCCACTGGCTGCAGCATGGTTTTATTATCGCTTTATGTGTCTATATACATCCCCTCCCCCGTCCTGCTGAGGTGACTTCACCGGCCGGGTAAACCGGGTATATCCCATCGCAGGCCGTGGCTGGTGAAATGCTGATCTTATTTTTCATGAGCTGTGCTCTGCCTCGGCCATCTGTCCCTGTTGCTCAGAATAAGGAAGGCGCGGCAGCACAAGACAATCACTCCCACCTCTTACCCCTGTAAGTTAAGAGATGTAATTAACCTTGCAGTCACCTCCCACTCTCTTTCTGGGTGCCATTTGTGATGCTACTTAACACTGTGTCACTATCACTCACTGTTCAAAGGCTCCCTTTTTGTATGGTGTCCAGAGGTTGGTATAGTCATTATGGCAAACAGTGGAGGTCAAATATGAAATGTCAACCACAGGTTACAAATGATACTATTTATTTACAGAATAAATAAATATCCTGAGGAAGAATGTAGGAAAAAAATCATTGGAACAAAAAAAACAATATTAAATCAATGAATTGTCAATGTTCATGCCTAAATGTATTGTCTGAATCTTTCATAGATTGAGAAACACGAAAGTCTCTCTCTCACACACACATATACACATGCCCACACACAAAACACAAAGAAAACAAAAGACACAGAGGAAAGGAAGTTTGTTTAAAACTACACATAAATTGCTAAGCAGCGGGGAGGAGAGCTGGGTAATATGCCTGAAAGCCTACAATTAACTCATCGTTTGTTCTGACACCTACAGGTGTCATTTATTTCCATAGCAAATTATATATTTTCACAAACACAGCCCATTTCATTCCTGCCACTGTAAGATACACACACACACACACACACACACACACACACACACTCAAACACACAATATGCATATTGTGCAATTAGCAAGGAGGGAACCAGTGAATTATAAAAAAGATCATGTCAACAGCTCCTTTTATGTTTAGGCAAATTTGCATAAAATCATGTGCCAACCAGGCTATGTAATTAAAAAATCAATTAAAAGTAATATTGCACATTCTAAATGAATCCTACCTAAATTGCATAATTAAGAATGTGAAAAACATCTTGCTCTCTATCCAAACACACACACTCACATTATATACTGTGTATACTGTATGTATATACAAACATATATTAATTTACAGGCGAATAAGGAAATAGTTCATTATTGACTATTTATGATTGCCTGAAAATACTTTGGAATGTGTACCAAACCTCTCCTGAAACACTGAATATTCATTAGAACGTAGCTCTGGCAACAATGGCAGATGAGATGACACTTCCGTATGTGCAGCGTGAAGCTGTTTGGAAAAGTCGACCCCGCTGACAGAGCTAACGCTATAGTTGATGTCTGGTCATGTGCCGGGGTTTTAGCGAGTCCCTGCCACACAGAGAATGAGGGCACAGCTATTCAGGCTGCGCACGGTAATGGACGAGGAGAATGAAACCCCTAAGGCCCTTTTGTCAAACCGGCCAGGGCTGTGGAGAGAGGCCTGAACGCTCTCCCCTCCGACTGCGCGAGTGTTTACCGCTCCAGACCTCATTAAGCTTTCTTCCAGTTAATGAGTAGAAATCCGTCGCGCAGAAACAAGGGCCGTTTGCGCCAACGCAAAGCTGTGGCACCGTGGAAACACTCAATAATCTAATACTCACTTTTGCCTTTGCGTATTACTGTCCGTGTCAGTAATGAATGGGATATTCATTATTCGGCAGTGATTAAGGAGATCCGCTGCGGCTTTTTCTGTCATTCCCCAAAGGACATTGCTGGAACCTCCCGTGACTTTTGACCTGGGGCCGACTTCTGTGCTATGTGTCTGAATCTGGAACAGATCCTCACAGCTTGTGTCTCTCAGAACCGCTTCCCTTGTGTTTCCCTGCTGACGCCCTGCTGGGGAGCCGCATTGAGCATCAGAGTCTGATCATTATCGCAGGAGTTCATCTAATTGGTGAAGAGGTGGGGGTTAATTAAATCAAATGCTGTGTGAAATGAACCAGAAGCCATTGAAATATGAAGCAGGGGATGCCAGATGCCCAGAGTTTAGACTTAAAAAGGCTGCAGATCTTGTATTATCTTAGAACCAGAGTAATTAGTGGCAGAGGGATGCCAGAGAGTACGCTCTCTCCACAGCATGTGCAGCCATTCAGCTGCTCCAATGAAACAGCTGCTGTCGACTGTAATTGCATTTGAGAGTTTTCTTTGCATTTTATTTGAGACTGAAAAAGAGGGAGCTTCTAGGCTTCCTTCCTCCCATCCTCACATTTTATGGTTATTTCCGACAGAACAAATCATTCTTGGGAATTTATAATGGCTCTTGGCCACCCAGGCGGAATGGGATGGCTTTTTGGGGTTTGTGTCATCAGTTTTTTTTTCTCCCCTGAAGTCTCCAGGGACCCATTCCAACCCTAAAATCGTCCTAAACTCTGCATCTAATTTTCAGCGGCGCTGAATACAGCAGGTGGAGGGGCCCTCGCGGGGGCAGTCCCCGAGTGTATGTCATGGCATGATCTTCAAAGACTAACGCGCCCTGGAGAAGTCCGGATTCAATTTTCAAAATTTCCGTTTGCGTTTTAACTCTCGTGAATAGAGCTGATGATACCGCCTGACACTCCTAGCTACTGCAGCGTAAACATTTCAGCACCAAGGCCAGCTCCAACTTTCGGCGATACCAAGATGCGCCTTGTACCAGTTCGGACGGATGTGTGAAGAATCCTTGATTTTTGAGTGCTCCCGAGGGGGAAACATGCCATTTTCGAGTAGGCTACTGTTGGCGTTATTTAGCCAAATATCTCACCTACCACCCACAAACCACTGCTACATTTGTCAGTATAAATGTTTTCTATATTTAGCCAGTGTGATCAATACGATAACGGATTCGTGTATAAACCTCACTTCTTTATTTCTTCACCGTACAATCTCGTTGTTGCTTCAGGATTTTCATTTTACGATTGGACAATTATTGAAAACGCAGTGCGAAACTAGCCGAAATGGATGTTCTCCACGCTAAAGTTTTGAAACATGGGTTTCGTTTTTAGCCGTCATAACGTATTCGTATAACCGACGTCCGCATTACAATTACAAAGTAATCTGATACAATCAACAGTCTTCCGCAACTGGGTCTTGCTTCCGTTTCATGGTGTGTAAATGTTAATAGGTATATAATGTCTGCGTCTCTGCTTCAGACCTGCACCAAGCGTACACATGAACCCGATACGTATGCTGGAAAAATTCTGCAAAAGGAAAGTCATAAAACATCATAATCCTAATATGAATATTACATTGTATATTGTAATATTTAATGCTTATCTCTACTGTCCTACAGTATCCATGATAAAATATTTTATGAAGTTTAGAAGCCGCGTCGATTTATTTTATTCTTATTTCAACAGCGCGTCAGTACTTCTGTCATCGCCCCACGCTTTTGATAGGAGCTAGATTGTTCCATTAGCCGGGATTGCCCACTTCACTCACTAGGATACAATTACTGATTGTATTTTCCTTGTACCCCCCCCCCCCCCCCCCCCCCCCCAGCGTCGTTCCTCTCTCTCTCCCCCGCTCTCCCCCTCTCTCTGTCTCTCTCTCTCTCTCATTCTCACTCTCTTCGCTCTTCTTTCTTGAAGTACTGCAGAGGCTCAGCTGAAAACAGGAAAAAAAGAAAAGAAAAAGAACAAGAAACCTCACCGGCAGTTGCTACCTCAGGTCCTGTCATACTACTGTGGGATACCAGAAAATTTGGCTTGACGACACAAACAGCTAGTTTGTGCTATGGGTGTGCACTGCTAACGTCCCGGCTTCTTTCCTTCTCAACCGGTGAGTGGAGGGTTTCTCATTTTAATAGTTGAGCGGCATGGATGCGACTCCCATTTCTGAGCAGTTCTGTCTGTTTCTATGAGAGCGAAACGTCTCAGTGGCAAGTTTTGCGTCCATCGTTTTTAAGAAAAAAAGTGCATAATAGTCGGTTGTACAGATGTAAATATGAAAATATCGTGGTGGTGATCTGTTGATCCACCCGCATGATGCCACACATTGAGCTGGCTTCCGTGTTTGCTCCTGAACAGTTTGCTTTGCTTTGATTTCTACTGTACGCAAATCGATACCTTTACGCAAAATTTAAAAGTGAAACGAAACTTCTACACTATTTGATTGCTCTCGATCAACATACACATCTTTAACAGCAACAAACCAAAACTAGGATTGCTTTAGCGTTGTAGCACTATTCAACGCGTCATTGTTATATGTTAAATAGTACTTGACGTTTGAGCTATACGCTACAAAATAATTACCTTGCAGATGTATTTTAGAATGATCAGTTGAGTGAGACTAACACAATTCATCATGAAAACCAGTTTTTAAACGAACTTATTATTCTAAAGATTTAATGCTCCGAAGATAATGACTTCGTACTTTATGAAGCTTTGCGTTACACACATACGACACAGAAAAAGTTGCATTTAAGTCCTACCAACGATACATGCTTTTAGGAAAGACAGCAGGTCAATGGACTGTAACCGATATACGTACACCCCTCTCGCTAAATGCGATTTTGTCGTATATGCCTCCAGAAAACATTCATTGTGAGAGTCGAGTGTCTAAGAATGGCTCAGCGTCAGCGATGTTGTGTTATAAAATTTGTATTACGGTCATCGGCCTCGGGCGCATAAAGCATTCTGTATTACGCATAGAGATCCATCTATTTAAGTGTGGCTCGATGCTGCGGGTACTGAGTCATCCGCGGATTGCAGGTCCGGAGAGGAGAGGATTGATTCCAAAGCACAATGTCAGGGCATCAGAAATCTCATTACAGACGGCAGCTTGCGTCAAACTGTATTCGGTGATTGATGCCGTTCTTGGTTCTTGCAAACGATGTTAAGACTGCTGGCTTTTGGAGGGTAGTAGGAAAGGGTGAATCTACGGTGCGTGAAACGACCTATGCTTGGCTGGAGAGAGGTAGTTAATGCGATGAATATGAAACTATCTCGACTACATTGCCTTCTCACTGTAACAATGACTAACTTAGCCGTGGTTTAGGAAGAAACAAGGACATTTTAAAACAGCTACACTTCCTTGTGACTTAACTTAATTGCATTTTATATCCGATTTCCCAAAGGGAAGCCAGTGCTTTTAAACTAATAAGAATACTTTCTTTTATCTTCCGCAAATATAGCCATTTTCGACGAGAAAATGTTACCAGTCTGAGCCGAGCAATTCACCCCTTTAACTTATTGCTTCCTTAGTTTAGAAACGGGCTAAAGATGTTTTAGATTTAGCATCCCTAACCCACATATATAGAAATGGGATATCGAACTCGATATGCCTTACACATTAAAGCTGTCCTGATAAAGGTTTAAGGGAAAAAATGTCATAAGAACGTATTGTAACTGAGTCATAAACTGTTCTATGCCATTTTGCTTGTAGTAAGTCACCCACATCCAAACCAAGAAAAAGGTAAAAGGTAACAACTATATACAGTAAATATCCTCTCAGTGCTGAATAAATGAATTGATTTAAATAACAACTGTCTATGAATTTGACTTAAGATTTGGATGATGATGGCTGAAATTTAAATTTGCTGTCTTTTTGATTTATAAAACAATGCACATGAATTCATATTATCAGTGCAACTGAAGCATACATTGAACAGAGGCTAGCTGAATAAAGTTAAATTTTCTGTGCCCCTTTGGGCAGCAGTTTCAAATACAGGAACAAATTCTTTGGTGCCAAGGACGGCATTTGCTATTGCTGTACGCTGTCAACAACAACATATTTTCAAATTTATGGGGATGATTTTGCTTTTTGTATATGTCAGCATGACCAAATGTGAAGATGTATACATAATAATAACACTAATTTATTATTTGATATTTGTGAAATACCACTATAATTTATACTATTTCTATAATAAATAATGTACAACAGATCTAAAGATGCAGCATTTTAAGCAAAACACACGCTGATCGGGGAGGTACAGTGTTTATTGATGATTAGAAGGAAGGACATTGATGCCATCTTTCTGAGTAGGAGCTTATCACAGGCAGAGGGCTCAAACAATTTTTCCTATAAAAACTGTTCATTATTTGTCTGTAACCTGGTAACCTTATGGTGGTCCTTTTTCCATACCATTTGTACAGGTGTTAACTAGAGTAGGAGGTCCAAAGGGAAAGACCTGCACTGACACAAAAACTCTATTTTTAATTGAGACACAAACGATCATGTAAATTTGTTTCTGTAATTCTTAAGATCTGACCAGATGTGGATCTGTTTTGAACATATGCACCTGAATGAGCTTAAAAATGAATCACTAAGGACTGGGCACTCTTTCATTCCGTTCCAGTAGGAATCATGGCAACAGCAGCATCTAAAACACATCTGCTTGCTCACCGGAACAGGCTGCGTGTTCCCAAAAAGACAGATCATACTTCCACTATAATGATATCCAAGGTTGCCTCAGCATTGCTCGCATGGACATATCAAAGGTTTCCACAGTCGAAGAAATTTCCCATCCCGTCTTAACAGAAACTGCTATGACTGCGCAGACTGGGTTTCTGTGATTTCCGTCCCAGGGAATAAAATAATCTTGAGTCTGTCTTTACCGGCATAAACTAAGTCATCATGCACGTAAGGTTTGGCAGACATGAATGATCCCAGGTATAGCATGACATAAAATTCCTACTGGTTAGAGTGCGTTTTACTGCCATGTTCTTTGCCACTGAGAATAGCCACCTGAACAGACCCTCACATACACCTGCATCAATTCCCTCGTCTTTTTTCTGCAAATAAGTGGAGTTTTTTTTTTTACATTTAGTACAAGGCTTTTTAATATCTGGGACAAGTAAATAAATAAGGACATATAGGAAACAGATGGGGGGGAAACACCACTAATCCTACACTCTTGTGAATCTGTTACCAGCGAAGGGCTCAGCAATCTGGGCTGCCTGTGCTTCACTATGCCTTTCTGGGTTCGGAGCTCTCTCTGCAGTGCCATCTGGCATGCATGGGTAAACACATTCAGGCCACCTTGATCAGGTCCTGTGTTTATGAGGAGACCCCTACAGCTGCCTGAAAGCATGTGCATTGATGCAGCCCAACCAGTTATTCATCATTAGATTACATGCAGACCAATGGAAACAAGCACCACTGTTTATACCAGCTGCAATGATAGTCCACAGCACTTACAACCCATCTCAGCACTGGTAGATTTGTTTAACTGTAGAGACATACTGATGGCTTTATACCTGATATCCTAAATATACTTACTAACTTATAACACCATAAATTAATGTGGCAAACCTTTCAGGAGATGGATCGAGGATCTAGAATTGGAGGTGTGAAAACCATACAATGACAATGAGGACTTACCAACTGTACATTAATGAAATTCAGAGAGGTCTCTAAAATCATTCATGTTGATTACTTGCCAAATATTTCACATTGGTATTCCATGGTTAAATGGTTTCAAGGCCACAATAGTTCATGTTTCAAAACACCTTGAAAATGTTTATTTTTAAATAAGATATTAGAGGCATTTTCAAGAGCAGCACACTTCCAAGGGAAAAGTGGAGCAGAGAGTTCTCAGATCATGTCGGTGTTTTAAGCTGAACCTCCATCGTCTCACCTTCCGGACAGCGCCCGTGATCTGTGCCTCAGCACTGACGCAGCACTGTTTTTTTCCCAGCATTCAGAGGGCTCAGGGTCAGCTGTTACAGGGGGCGACTGCTGCGGCAGAGACGCTGCATTGCTCCAAAGTACAGGGGTTAACCCTGGGAGCTCCCCAGTGATGTTCACGCTCAGTGTGGTCCCTGCGGACATACCCGCTTGCACCAGTGCCTCCTGTGATCTATTTTTCATGTCTGTTTTGTGATGCTGTGTGAACCAGCCAGAATTCAGCTGCGCCACCATCTCACTGCATTGTAGGTTTAACTGAAGTATGCCATACTTATTGTTGTAACACATCAATGAGCTGCAGTGGACCCACTTTAGCTGCGTTGTAACACTTCAAACGAGTTGTCCACTGTGAATATTTAATCTCCGGGAAAGATTCTCATAGGAGGGTGACTGACAGGATGACTGAATCTTTTTTTTTACACACCTCAATGCTGATGTACATATGTGAGTCTCTTCTTCTGTTTGCTTGCAAAACAGAATGATTGTGTAGTCACTTACACTGAGCCTCAGATGGTGCGGTTTATTAAGTCAGAGAGGAAACATTTTTATGATATATTTGGAATGCCTCATCGTTCCATCTCTGCCACAGCAACATATGTGTCTCAATGTGTGCAATGTTCAAATTACCACAGCATTATACATAGCATGATATGTATAATATGTGTGTGTGCGTGAGCGAGAGAGAGAGAGAGTATGATGGTGGTCTTGGCATGCTCTCTTTATCTCTAATTACTATAAGCATATTTGTTGGGTGCACATGAAAAACGGTACACTCCGCTCTGCAATTAAGCGCTAAACAAAGCCAAGAAGCCAAGAGAGTTCCTTTCAGTGGCGAAAGTTCCTTTCAGTGGCTCGCCATTGTTCAACCATGCTTTTGAAGCAGGCCCTGCCGAGAGAGGCACGATGACGGCGAATCTGCCAAAGTCATGTAAGGTGCCAGAGCAGCGTTCCCCTCTCGTCCTCAGTGACCTGCTGTCCCATATGTGCAGGGCTGACGGTCACCTCCCCGTCCTCAGCAACACTATTGAGAAATCTCGTAAAACAGGACGTCCCAGCGCCCTCCCTACAGACTAGCTCTTCTAGTGCACAGTGATGGCGAGACGTACTGTACATTGTTCCAAAATCTTTTTTTTCAATTTTATTTATTTATTATTTTTTTCGCTGAAGATTGGACTGAAGATTGGGCTGAATACTCACTTGCTAACAGCAGGACAGCTTTTTTCTGTGAATAAATATGACACATGCATTTATGTATGGCTGTTATCATTAGTGCCTAATTAGAAATGTTTGCTTAATGTAGCATAAACACTATATGTTGAAGTTGAATGGTAAAATTGTAGTGCTTAACAATGTACCCACTTTCTACAGCTATATTGATATATTAGAATGAATTAGAAATGCGTATACAATGTATTTCCGCTGCTGAAAAATGCAGGTGATTCCAAAGTTGCTGTATGTCTCTGTTGTGTCAGCTGTGCTGCAGTCTGCCACGGAGCATCTCGTTTAAGGGAGAGCTAATGGCTGCTTCTGACTAAGCCTCCAAAAGCAGCCTCCTTTAGATCTCTCATCCTGAGCAGGACATACGTTTTTAAAGTCTAC
Organism: Megalops cyprinoides; assembly: GCF_013368585.1. Lineage (NCBI taxonomy): Eukaryota > Metazoa > Chordata > Actinopteri > Elopiformes > Megalopidae > Megalops > Megalops cyprinoides. The sequence continues at coordinate 14,941,702 of NC_050587.1, read as the reverse complement.
AAAACAGTGAGAGAGGAAGTAGACTTGCACACACCCAGACACCATGCTGTCATTATATGTTGTCAATAAGATCATTATAAAATATGGCCTTACATGATGTCAAGTTGAATGACAGAGCAGCGTAGCTGAAGGCATGAATGTGTGCATTATAACACATAGACACAGCATGTTAAAGGTTAATTGATATTGACAGGAAGGTATAAATATGCTACTGGTTTTGCTATATTTCCCCTCTGCAATGGTCTGAACACCTTGAACCATTTGATTGTGAGCACGGTAACAGCTCACTGAATGGCATGTGTGAAATGATGCACCAAAAAACATGATATAAAAATTAAAATTCCCAAAACATAACCAAAGGTCACATACTGTTATATTGCCTCAGATCATCTGGGGATTGCATTGTGGAGTTGTTGTCAGCTCTGGTGACTTCTCATCTCAGACATCCATCACTCCTTCCCCTCTGCTGGAGTGGGGTACCTGCTGACTATTACTCAGCATTGATTCTGATGAAACTGGCAGCGCATGCATGCAAACGTCACATGGCATGTCACCGGCACATGGCTGAGCGTGTTGTGTCCCCCCCGCCTCCAGAAATGACAGAGAAATATAGAATATAACACCGAAGTGTGGACTAAACGTCACCTGGAGGCCTGAGGGTTTATCTAACTGAAGGGGGTGAAAGGAGAAGAGAAACCCCATATATCAAACTGCCAGAGGCAATCACGGGCTCACGTCCTGCTTTCAGCTATCTCCTGTACCCAACCCGCGCAGGGTGCCAATGTTAACCTGAGGTCTGCCGGAACAGGGGACAAAGGAGCCATCTTGGGTAGCCGTTCGGTAGGGAATGACCCTCTGGACTGCTCAGTTTTGTATTCCGAGCCAGCTTTGTTAAAGGCATTGACTCTCCTCTGTCAGGAGAGTCAATGCCTTTGACAGGTAGACACCCCCCACCCCCCCTCCCCACCCCCACCCTCACGCTGGCTGCCTATGATGAGGCTCATTGTTGTTGACAGAGGGAATTTGCACTCTGCCTGACTTGTTTGCTGACAGACAGTCGGTGGACCCCTGCGCAGCTGAGCGGGTAATGGATTGTTCCGGAGCAGTCTGTGCAAGTTCTGATTCCGATACAATTTTCCCCACACATGAGATGCTTTTGCGCTAAGGAGCCTGTACACATTGGCTGGTAGATGTGTGCAAAGCTTTGGCACTCAGCTGTGAGTTGCTTCATGAAAACTGAAAGCAGATCCCCTGTGAGACTGGCGCAATGTCACCTACGTGTCTCATGCATATGACAAGTGCCTTCTGTGTCCAAAGAAATTACATTTTATATGACTTCCTCACATTATTTCATTTTTTTAAATATATGTTTTAAACGTATTTATCACAGAATACAGTTATCTTAATGAAGGAATGTTAAATGAATGAACAACAGTTGTGCCTGTACTGGAGTTTCTATACCGACATTCAGTGTGCTTCTGTAGCAAAAGAAGTACTTTAGACTTTCCATTTCACAACTTTTTTTGACAGTTTCACAGAGTTTTCACACTGCCACAGATTTCACAGTGGAGCGACAACTGTAAACTGCAGAGCAAAGTTAAACCAGAAAACACTTATTTGAAATAGTTGACGGCTCCTCCCTTGTGAAGGTACTAGCTTTGCAAACGTACTCATACTGAAGAGAAACAGGCCCAGTTTTTCATTTTTCTTTAACATTTACCTCACAAGGAATTTCAGATAATGTTTTCCCCTGTCGCTTGTACAATCCTACATGTATTGAGCTATTTCTCATTGAATCACCATGGCAAGCTGTAGAATTTTATAGATATGTTAATACTAATATGCTATTTATTTGTTTTATTAATATGATAATAAATATATACATAACTTGAAATGCAAATTCAATCCATATCCAATTGACAAAACCTCCATACTCAACACTCCACCCTAGAAATTAGTCACTTTAAATACAAAGAGCAGGCATACATAGCTATCTGGTAACATCTGGTCTTGGATTTCTTGAGAAGAACTGACATCCCCCTGTCTTACAACCTTTACTTGACATAACAGACCCCACGCTCCTCAAGTAAGTAAGGCACTACAGGCACTATCTGATCCTTCCCTTAGGAGTTTCAATATTAAAAAAATGAGTTGCATTGCCACATGCATCACCATGTTTCCCCTTATGTTTACAAGACTACATAACACACATATTATTGTGTATGCCACCCTCTCATTTATATAATGAAATAATACAAATGAGTAAATGGATAAAAATGCTAAAAACAACTGCAATATCAACATTACATAACAACAGAAGCCAACAATAGGAAGATCAAAGTTAAAAACAGAAATAATGGACACGGATAAACAAACACCACCTCTTGGATGTTTGCATAAGTTTGAATATGGAGCTGCGCATCGTCTGGGTTTGGGTAAACAAACGCCCCCTCAGGACTGTCTCTCCTGAAACGTGCAGGGGCGTCTCTGCAGAGGGGGTTGGCAGGGTCGCGGCTGGTGGAAGGGTGACGGCTGATGTTTTTGACAATGCGAAGGAAGCCCGGGTCACGGTGTCAAAGCGGCACGTCACAGCCGGGAGACACATGAGCTGCGGACGGCAGAGGCTGGCAGCGGAGTGGCTGCGACAGGCCCGACAGTCAAGCTGATCGCATAGCTGACAGCAGCACGGCCGTGCTCGCAGTCAGGGTTCCGATTGGCTGATTGGATAATTGCCATCAGCCAATTGAATAATTGCAGTCATCATCAAGAACTGGGCTCAAATGAAGGGTTAGGTGGAAGTCTATTTTGTAAACTAGAAAGGGTGGGCTGAATATACAAGATAAAGAATGAATGAGCTACAACACAGAGGAATCCCTGTATTCCTGAGCAGAGTCCTCAGAATGCTGCATTCCTTCTTATGAAGTGGCAATGATCTGGTATCTTTCATTTACTGTCTTGCCTATTGGCCTCATGTATACCCCTCAACTTAGTTCAATATGGATACAGTTATATAGGCGCATGATGCATGCATGATGTTTCTATGAATACCATTTCGTATTAAACGCGAAAAATTGTGATAGACTGGAAACATCCTCACTACAAGATATTCTCATCAGCCATTAGTGTGGCTAATATGTTTTATTAACTGTCTTGGGTATATAATATGTGTATGAAACAGGAATACAGGAACGCCTCTGAAATATTTCAAATATGAAGTGAAAAATACCAGAATTTCCTAGAAATTTAGTCTGGGATGCAACATGCCATTATGGAGTTGTGGTACTAAGGCAATGCTCCAGATACACAATACTAAAGCATCAGGATTTCAATATATCCCTCATATCCCCTCCCATCCCTCCTTTATTTAATATTGTATTCATTATCCCACTCACAGTAATGCGCTTTGAATAAGGTTATCTGCTAAACAATGTCCAATAATATTGATAGTATTGTCATTCATTACCAAAAGCATTGTATTGCATTGCATTGTAGTTCAAGATGACATGAGAAAAATAGATTTTGTTTCTCTTGTATATTATATTGCATGTGATGAACAACCCTTCCTCAACAAATGGTACTAATTTCATGATGAACTGAGTAAAATGCAATCTATGAAAACCAGCCAGGAAAACAAGCTGGATTTTTTATAAAAAGTGTGGATATCAAACAATCACCACATTCCCAGATTATTATGTATTATATACATTGTGATAAATAATTCACACACACATACACAAACTGAAAAACATACTTCACCCACTAGCTTGCCTTTATTTTTAGGTGGCCTTGTTTAATTAGCTTCAGGATCAATACTGTTCGTTTACTAGATCCACATCAGTTCACTCTGGCCAATTTTAATTCCTCTTTCACATATAGAATTCCTATTGTTGAACTGACAACTTATTCACGGAGATCAATTCTGTCTCAGAATTAACCCCAACAAACATAAATTGAGAGCAATCAATCAAGCTGTTAATTTTATGCCAATAGCTGTTGTCTAGAACTGTTTCAGCAAACGCCTACTGAAATCTTAATGATACTATTACAACATATATTGTCGATGCATGAAGAAGTTATTTGCATTTATTTGTACTTCTACAGGAGCATGCAAGGTTGCAGTGCACTGCCTGAAGAACACACTACACTGAAATATTTTGCATGCACCTGTGCTAGAACAATCCAGAACAAGTTTCTGTGTTAAGTTTCTGAGTGGAGGTTTGGTACAAACTCACTAGGTTACATGTAGCCAAAGCTTGCTCTCCTTCTCTTTGTGATAATCTATATCCATACATAACCCTGGATATTTACTTTATTTTTATAGACAACATTAATATGTTTTTTGTTTCACATTTATCTCTTCTGTAGAAAAAAAAACACATGGAAAATGCCATTCCCATGTATGTTAAAACCATAAACATCACTGAGGTTTACAATGACATGTTTTGGTACAACCTTCATCAGAGCACTGTACAAAAAAGTCTCCCTCTTTGTCAGTCAACCAGCTGTATGTCAATAGAAAGTGCTCACAAAGTCACGCATAGGAATAACCTACTGGTAAAAACTGTCATGAGTTAATGATTCATTGTTCAGCTCCATTTTGTAGTCATGTAATTGAAAATGAACTGAACACTGTCAACGCCAGTCACGCCAAGCATTTCCAGATGGATAAAGGGTGGATTACAATTTGTTGAATTGTCTTCTTAAAAATGACAAAACTATTAGTTACTCTTATTTCCAGTTAATGACTCTGATGGCAGGTATAATGGCCTCCCGTCGACCCAATCCACCCAAAACAAAGCACCAAGACACATGTAAATAGCAGCAGATGCACGCCACCGTGCCAGTGAAGTGGGAACAGCCCTGTGTTTAAAAATCGCAGTGAAGTCTCATGCAGTACATCTTTCACAAATGCTCAGGGCACCATGTGCTAGTTAGGCAATGACACAGCTGTCTCCTGCAGCCTCCGCCTCACCCCAGTCTCTGTTCTCTGACAAAGGCCCCAGGGCCTGGAGTCGGCACTACAGAATTTGACAGCAAATGGTCAACAATTTACTACTGCCTCTATTTCAGACACAGCGGATCAACACTTTAGCACTGTCTATACTTTAGATGCAATGGGTCAACCATTAACTACCGTCTCTCCTTTAGACCCAAATGGATTAAGCAATAGATGGTCATTACCGTGTAGGATCTTTAATTCACTTTATTTCATGACTCATTTTTAAGATTCCTCAGAGCATTAGAGCTCAGCCGAAAATATTTCTGCTTAACACTTTGGAGGGGTAAAGGAGCAAAAATCTGAGAGCTCTTCATTAATGTCATGTGTAAAACACTAACAAAGCTGCCCACACACGCATTATCCATAAAACCAAATGATGAAATTATTACACAGATTTCATGACCCTGTACAAATGCTGCTACAAATATAGCCTCTGATGATCTAATTCTGAATGTGTGAGTGAAATCTGATGCATTTCTGTGACTTAATGTGGAATTTCTCCTTTCTTTCCCCCGCAGTACAGCCATCGACACCTCTGGTGCAGACACACTTGCATGGTGATCCCTCCCGCATCACGCCCTCCCAGAATCCCGCTGTAGCTCCTGCTGCGCTCGGAAAAGCCCCACAGGAAAGATGGATGATGCGTACAGGGACAGGACTTCATTGGTTAAGGGGGCAAAGGACATCGCCCGGGAGGCCAAGCGGCACGCGGTGAAGAAGGTGAGCAAGGTGGTGGACCGGGCCTCGGACGAGTACACTCAGCGCTCCTACAGCCGCTTCCAGGACGAGGAGGACGAGGATGATGACAACTACTACTACCGGCAGGACGGCAACTATGCGGGGGGCACCGCCAACGACGAGGAAGGGTCAAGCGACGCCACGGAGGGCCATGACGACGAGGACGAAATCTACGAGGGGGAGTACCAGGGCATACCGGCGGGGGGGCAGGCCAAGGACAGCCGGGTGGCCGTGGGGCAGCCGGTGGCGGACGGGCTGAAGGACCGGAAGGAGCTGGAGATGGAGCGGCAGGCGGACGAGGAGGAGCTGGCGCAGCAGTACGAGCTGATCATCCAGGAGTGCGGGCACGGCCGCTTCCAGTGGCAGCTCTTCTTCGTCCTGGGCCTGGCGCTCATGTCCGACGGCGTGGAGGTCTTCGTGGTGGGCTTCGTGCTGCCCAGTGCTGAGACGGACATGTGCATCCCCAACTCCGGTGCCGGCTGGTTAGGTAAGTATGGCACATTATTGTACTTCTCCTGAGGTTACGCTGAGGACACATCATTCAGATGTCCAGACACCAGTGTAACCTGCAGTCGTCGCTATAGCTCTGGATCTGCTCCCAGAGGGTCATGGTTCGTATCTCAGGGTGGACATTGCCACTTCACCCTCTGCAAAAGCCTCCTTTGAATAGCTTCAGTACTCTATAATTAGTAATGTGTGAAATATAAGCCATGTTAGTCATTGTGCATGGGGCCAACCAAGTTCACACTGTTTCTATGTACCGTGGGCGAGATGGTTTTTTGAAATAATTTGACCCTTAAGTGCTTATTTGGATTCTGAAAAAAGATCCAATTTACAGAGGAGGCAACATCATTCCTCTGAATTAAGCTACCATTTCATTCCTTTATCATTTATGTTTTTATATTTTATCAATAACAGTTACTTGTGATTTAAAAAAAGACATGACCGAATCCTACTTATTGCTTTGAAATGATATTTAGTCCTTGTCTTTAGTCATGTGAGTGACAAACCGAGGTGAATCATAATGAAGGATTTTTCTGTTATGGATTTAGTAGCTCTTATATTCTTGGAGTCTCTTCTTTGAATTGTTAAGGCGTTTAAAGCTTTGCTTGTGACATTTTCAAATATAATCTCATTTGGCTCAGTGTAGGTCGTGGGTTGTCATGGCACCAGGTATTGGGAGGCTGGAGTGGGCGGCATCTATGCTTGTGTCTGCGTGGGACTTTTTTTCTTCACGACAGGGATTGCGTGTGTGTGAGTGTGAGTGTGTGTGTGTGTGTGTGTGTGTGCGTGCGTGTGCGCATGCACTAGCGACACACACTCACCTCCCTGCTGGTTTACCAAGGATACGCGTCTGTAAATACACAACACAGATTTGAAGGCTGTCTGAGTACTACTGCTGTATTTCCATACAGACGAGTGGGGTTTTCTGAATATTGAATAAGCAGATCCAATACATGGGGAATTATGCTGCCAACACAAAGGACAGAATGATGTTTGCCAATCACTCATTCAAATGCTGGGGAACACAAAGTGTATATGGCTCACGTTGTGAATTCGCTTTCAAAAATGTAAGCATTATTTTTGTATGCAGAAAAGTTTTTTTCTTGAATTGAAACTGTTTTGTCATTTGGGAGCATCCCTCATTGTGAACTCTTAGGCAGAATTGTCAGGTGGCATGAAATTTACATCTAAACAAAGCACTTTATTCCATGCCATGAAATTCAACCTCATTTTTTTTTTATGCCTGTGTCAGCTTGTTTATCAAACGGCGGCGACAGAATGATATGAATCCCAGAATTCTGCAATTAAAGCAAGCACTTCAGCACTGTAAAGATGTGTTATGGTGGGCCTGGAATAACAAGATGCTGTTTGGCGCCAGAGTGAGGCAGTGATTGCGCGACTCCATTAAGGGTACTTCTGAAGGTCGCCCCACACAGTTTTGCAAAGCATCGCTAATTGTCTGCCTGTTGATGGGGCTCTCTGCTGAGCTGCTGGCAAAAAGAGACACACAAACACGCCACACAGCAGACAATGAGTACACTTTACCTGGAGATTAAACTAATAGCATGTGTCTTTAGTTGCGCAGGTCCACATTTAAGGCTCTTAATTAGTGGACAAGTGCAATGCTTTTAAATGATCAGTGATAAATTTTTTTTTAGTTTAAAAATACCTTGGGGTTGCTGTTTGTAAAAATATAAACGTCATTCAGTGTAAATTGTAGCAGATTATACCAGTTATAAAAGTAATACTGATCTTTTGCTGTGTTAGTATGGCTATCTGACATAGTCATCAGTGTGTAAGATAACATTGTAGTAGTCTCTCTAACGTGTCCTCCCGCACTGGATTTAATTCAGTACAATGTTTACCCCACTCCTAGGTATTTGAAGCGAGGATGACGCTGAGATGCAATTTGGTGGAGGGGTGGGGGTTTGTTGGGTTGCACGAATCTCTCGTCAGTCTTAGGAAAAACCCCGCAGCCACAGCAACGCATGCCCCACTCGTCTCTCTCTTCGCTCCCGCTCCGCCTCCTCCTTTCCCCGCTCAGCTACCCTCCTCTTCTCAGCTTTTCAGAATGCCCAGTCATACGTAGTCGACCGTGCAAGAGAGCCTCCGCCTTTGTGGCGAGAAATAATCGGCAAGAAAGGATCGGCTGAGAGAGATTTTCAGGAGCGGGCACACTCCAGTGAAACGCAATTGTGCTCGGTCCCGTGTTATTATCCGCTTTTAAATCCGCGGATGAAAGATGTGTTACACGGAGCCGTACGTCTTGCTGTGGCGCGAGGCGAAGCTGAACGCACCGGCGGTTCCCCGAGTTTCGGTTACACTCTAATAAGATCTTTGTGGAGTCAGGGATTCCCTCTCCATTAAAATTAGATGCTGTCACCAGCTTTCAGTCACAGCAAGTTTTTTTTTTCTTATTTCACCGTCTCAAGGAATCAACGAGTTTGCGATCAGTTGGGAGTCTTATTGAAAGTCTTCAATGTTGTGGTTGTATCTGTGCTGGTGCTGCGGACGATGCTGCATTCATCAAAGTCAGTCCTCAAACTTTAAATACACAGTACAGGGTAGCTTTTTGAATTCGGAGCTCAGTGACTGCAGATATTTGTTGGAAGATACATACTAAAAACACTATTATAAACTATAAACTATAAATTATAACATATAAACACCATTACCATACGAAGTGAGACAACTTCGATAAACAGGGTATGTGGTTACTTGTACATTTTTATCTTATTTATGCCACATGTATTGGGATTATATTTCTCTGATACTCTGTCTCTTTCTTATAATAATGAAACATTATTACCTTATACCTGTTTGTCCCAAAACATTTTCTGCAGCTGTTTTGGTTTTATTTGAGAATAGGTAAGCAGATACAAAGCCCCTCCTTTCTCACTCTCTTTCGCCTGCCTACTTGTCATTGCTCGACAGTTGATTAAGCAACTTCAGACTGCTCTACATGTCTGGTGTCTGAAGAGACTGTAACAGTGTTCTTCAAAATGGTGTGCTAAACAGCTGCTTGAGGTTAGAACATCAGTAGAGAGTGCTGCATATATAGCAGATTGCTGATGTGTTACCATATGTTCATACAGCATTGTTCATATGTGATTAGTGGTATCCTGTTGGGGCAACTTCTCATGCCACTTTATTAAATGAGCTGTGTAAGTCACTGTGGTTAAAATGTGATGTTATCATCTGATTGTGTTAACTGACCTCTGTAAGAATAGCTGATGGTGGTGTTAGAACCATGTTTGAAATGTACTGCGGTGCTGCCTTCCCCTGTATGCCAGCATTCAGGCATTCAGCTTCGTCTCTGGGACAACAGGCACACGCATGCACTGGGGCCGCCCCACTACAACAATGCAGCAAGCCGCAATGAGTGAAGGAGGGAGGGAGGGAGGGAGGGAGAGAGATAGAGAGAGAGAAAGAGAGAGAGAGAGAGAGATGGCAAGAGATGGAGATAGAGGTGATGGTGAACAGTGAAAGAGAGGAAGCATGACAGACAGAGAGAAAGTGAGAGGACTGCTTTAGTGTGAAACTTTTCAGCCACCTGCAGACAAATGTTAATAGGGGTTTGGTGCTGGGAGTGGATTTGGGAGATTATCCACGTCTTCAGGAATTAGCAGGCAATTCTCAACTCTCAACCCTGTATAATCTGTACTTTTAAATAATTAACTTAGATATTGGACTCAGAGCTAATGTTAAGATAATGTTAAGACAGACAATATATGATAGGTCACATTTTACATTACCTTGTATACATGTGATTGACCACTATTGCTGTGAAAGTATTGTATTGTGTACTGTAAGTACACCTTCTTCTTACAGAACCTTTACTGTATGTCAAACTGCACATCAATTATACAAATAGCATGTGTGTATTGATAGGAAATGTTTAGGGATTTCCACATAATATCAACAAACATTATATGACCTTAAGTGAACTTCTGTAGCTACACAGATAGCAAGGCTAGAGGGGACTGAATGAAACAAATGAAAGAATGACTAATCTTGAAATTACATTCCTTACCAAACAGAAAAGCTCTTGAGCTTTGATTTGATTAATACCCCCACAGAGTTGGAGCATGTTGGGAGCCTGTCACCTCTCAGCTGCTCCCTGGCTGTTGCATTGTGGGAAGGACATTTACTTTGTGTGAGGGTAACTGTGTGGGTGCCCTGGGCCGCATTCTCCGTCATGTGAGAGAGCCGTTTGTATTGTCACGCTGAGCACTGTCACAGTTAATGGAGTGGACGGTTAAGGAAGGGCCCGCGGGCCTGTCCCTCTGAGGGGAGAGACTTACAAAAGAGTTGAACAGGGTACCGCAGGGTAAGCTGTAATCCCAGCTCCTAGCAGCAACTGCAGTGATATCAGGAACGATTTCAACTATCTTACCGACCTTGGAAAGGATGTAAAACTAATTGATTACATCCTGATTTCTCAGTTTTACGCCTGTAAGTTTGTTTAGAAGTACACTAGCAACTTTATAGCAGTTGAAAGCAGGATTGCCCAATACAGTAGGTTTTGCAGCCAAATGATAAGAAATACATAAAAAGCAAAAAAAAGCACTGAAAAAAATTAAAGATCATATTCTGATCAAAACACTCTAAAAGTTTTAGGTAAATAGTCTTAATGCATCAACTAGAACAGTATAAGTGTGTGTCCTGTAATTCCAAGGTCGATTTGTGGGAAAGCTTGATGTGTGATGTTTGAATCTGGTTAATCTCTCTTGTGTGTCTGGTGTAATAGAGCTAATAGTGATTTTACATCAACAAGGTCAAAAAGCTGCCCAAAGCACTATTCCTACTATCCAGCAAAAACATACTACTCCATCACACACTAGTTGTATCTAGTAAAAAGTAAGCAGTTTTCTCCTCTCTAAAAATGATGGCTTCCTTGGCTGAAAAGGCCAGAGTTGTTCCATCCTGATATCTGCGGATAGACCTGTGTCTGGGTGGGAGTTGCGTGCAGCACTGTCGGTGTAGCTGTAAATGACAGACCCAGATCTGGATCTTTCACCTGCTGTGGCATCCGCATGGCGTGCCAGTCTACAGTACAAGCAGAAGCTCAGGAGGGGAGGGAGGCGAACTCTTTCTGACAGGGCTGGCACGACCGCGGCGCTGGCCATTTTCCCTCCATTATCAGCCGTCTCACCCCGATCTATCCTCTCCGGGGTTCCCTGGCGGCCACCTGCATACCCCGCGAGCACCCTCCGAGATAGCAAGCCATGGCAGCCGCTGCAGCAGAAGGCCCGACGCCATACGACACCACACGGTGCGAGAGGGAACGCTAATGAGACGCACCTTTCGCCGTCCGCCTCGGAAGCCAGTATGAGTCATTTCCTTTTAGCCGCACTCACTTCTTTATGCCTGTCTGTTTGTTATTCTTACACGTGGGGTTCGTCAAACGGTGCCTCCGTGGGCCCGTATACACTGAGCCCCTCGATAATTTGTTAAGAAA